>NC_136068.1:1856815584-1858286584 GCF_964261635.1 Lissotriton helveticus | reverse complement strand
GGATTCGGAAGTCAGGAAACTGTCCATGCGGTCCGGGTAAGGTCGTGTTACCACGACAAGTTGCGAAAAAATTGCTTGATTGCTTGTTTGTTAAATACTAGTATTGCTCTTTTTGTTTATTTGGAGATTCACTGTCTGCAAACGGAGAAACAACAGGCTCTCTCTTTGCAAGCAGTGGAGGATAGGTAGGGCAGACAACCGTGCTTATTTTTCTCCCCCACTCAATAATCACCTGAAACTGAACTGTTGTTCACAAACTATTGTTTCCTGGAGATTCCCTGTCTGCAAACAGGGAAGAGACCACCCTTTTTGCAGATAGTGAAAAGGGTAGGTAACGCAGATCTTTGCGGACCTACTCATTCTCCCCATTGTTATTTATCGGTCTTTTGTTATCTTGATCTATGAGGGATTCACTGTCTGCAAACGGAGAAACAACGGGCTCTCTCTCTTTGCAAGCAGTGGAGGATAGGTAGGGTAGCAGCCGTGCTTATTTTTTTCTCCCCCACCCAATAATTGCTTGAAACTGAACTGTTGTTCGCAAAACTATTGTTTCCTGGAGATTCCCTGTCTGCAAACAGGGAAGAGACCACCCTTTTTGCAGATAGTGAAAAAGGTAGGTAACGCAGATCTTTGCGGACCTACTCATTCTCCCCATTGTTATTTATTGGTCTTTGGTTATTGTGATCCATGAGGTATTCACTGCCTGCAAACAACGTAGAATAGAAATATTCTGTCTAGTCTTTGCACCTAGTGATAAGATAGGCAGTGCTGACTTTTTAGTCCCTCGTTACGAGCCGTCATGTCTGTCTTCTCCCCACTGATGAGTAGCCTGTTTAGCCCGGACCGCCTATTAGAGATGGACCATCCAGCCCCGCTGGAAGGCACCCCTAATAAGGACATGTTCATGAAGCATGGATTGACCGCTATAGCCTATAGTAAACTATGGCATAAATATACAAAAAAGGGTCAAGAAAGTCAATGGCCCCTGATAGGATCCTTCGATGATGATAAAATAAAAACGCTAGAAACCGCCCTGGGTAAAAACAAGACAACACCTACTATGCTTGACAGCTTCGGCATGTGGCGAAAAGAAACTGAACAGCGTAAAAAGAAAACTGAGAGTAGGTTGGAAAAAGAGCTGCAAAAAGCAGCCCACCTAGCTGCTCAGAAAAAAAAAAGGAGATAGAGGAAAGAGAGAAAGCTAAACAGAAACTAGAAAGGGAAACGCCAAGCCAGTGTCCGGTTAGAACCCCCTCCATGCTCTACCCTGACTTACCCTCGAAACGACAAGCCAATGAGGACCTGCTGTTAGGTCCTCCTATCATCTACATGCCCCCTCCATATGCCCCTTCTCAACCCTTGGCGCAGCACGCGCCACCCCCAGGTACAAGCGAAGGTACCGCCACAGCGTCGGCCCCAATAGCCTCTGTGCCAGCCGAACCCCTTGTATTAAAACCCGCATCAACAACAACGTTAGATGACCATGAGACTCGAGGGGCTGGCCCTGCAAGAACAAACAGACTAGACAAGGATGAGCGAGCGGGGATCGACAAAATAGCGAGGACACTGGTAGAAAGGAAGGATGATGAAGAGTACATCACAGATATGTTCAGCTCGTATACAGGGAGTCACAGACGACATTTTACCGTACGACTGTGTTATCATGTCTTGAATGCATACGAGGACCGATATCGAGACAAAGGTCCCGAGAGCCTAAGGACTCTGTACCGGAAGGTCGATATCGGGGATGAGGGCGAGTGTGATGTGTCGGACCTCCTTACGCGTACGCTTGAGGTTTTCCGCCACCTCACTGAACGAAAGCCAGGAGCTAAATCCGCAGCCCCCGTAGTGACCGAACCACCAACCGAGCAATCTAACACCATGATGCCGATACGTGAGGCTGCCCCTTACTGGGTTCCCCCTCGAGGTACAGGGACTCACGATGATGCAAACAACCAAGATGCAAAGGGAAGGGTAGTATACAACTGGGTCTACCAGCCATGGGACCGGCAAGAGATACTGACATTCCGGAAATCTCTACCCGACCTACGTAAAAACCCCACTGCCTTCTATACTGAATTAGGTACAGCCCTGGGTTCAACGATCATGACCCTGGCTGACATCGACTTGTTCTTCGGGTTATGTCTGCCAGCTGATGTGTGGAAGCAAATCCGGAAAGTCGACCACCTTGAGCTGTTCGGACACACCTGGTCACAACTCGATGACTTGGACAAACAACGGGGACCAGGACAAAAGCCGTTGAAATCCATTCTAGACCTCCCAGATAAAATCGTAGTGAAATTAAAAACCCTAATCCCAGAAAAGAAAGTGGACTGGTCGATAGTAACAGCCTGTCGCCAAAAACCCCAGGAGGATGTATCGGAATACTTCTCCCGGTTTGAAATGGTGTTCTCCGATTACAGCGGCCAGGACATGACCACTGCAACCGGACACCATCTGTTTGTCCAGAATTATGTTAAGGGCCTATCATTGGACATCTCCCAGAAACTACAGGCCAGCGAGAGTAGTTGGGCAGCCTCCAAACCTACAGCGATTCTCCAAATGGCCCAATATTATGAGCATCAGAAAAATGAAAACGATAGGGCGACAGAGAAAAAGAAGAAAGACTTAAAAGAGAGGGTGATGATTGCCAAACTGCAAGGGGTGACTATAGGACGAGACCAATACCGGGGAAACTACCAGACAAACGTCCCTAAGACTGCATTTCCCCAGGACCGCACTCTGACTCCCTACAGTGGACGCACAGACCTTAGAGATGACCAGTGCGCTTTCTGCAAAGGGACTGGCCATTGGAAATCCCAGTGCCCAGTTCTCCTGGAAATGATCAGGAACAGAGACCCCAGGGATGTAGCAAACGGACCGAGACCTAAGGGACCACAACGAGGGCCCCCAAATGACGCGACTAATGACAGATCAAGCAGACCAAATACGTTCGATCGACCCAGACAGAACCAATATCAACAATCTGACTATGACGACACTCACACCTTTGCATAGGACAGCCAAGGGCGAGGGAGGGATCCAGTCGAGCTCTATGTTGACCAGCAGGGCCCTTATGTCACTGCTAAGGTCCTGGGTACCAAGTCTCCATTTCTGGTAGACACTGGCGCAACACGTAGTGCGTTATCTAAACGACTGATTCCAAGGGCACCCTTGTCTGGCTCACTCATAACATCGACAGGTTTCGATGGAACGCCCTCCACCAACCCTTTGTCTGCCCCGATTCTCTTTGACGTAGAAAACAACACCACCGACACCACGTTCTTGCTTTCCTCCAATAGCCCTGACGCCATTATGGGACTTGACTTACTGAAACACTTCCGAGCGACGATTAGGTGTTCTCAAGATGGAGTTCGAGTGTTTCTTTACGACAACCCCGTTCTGCTTAGACATTGTTCCCCCCGACACATGTTTTCCATCACCGACGTCGACGCGTCCCTGCTTGACACTCTACCTCCGTATCTGTGGGCCAAAGCGGATTCGGACGTAGGGCGTATGTTAATTGACCCAGTGCACATTACTGTCCGACCAGACGCAACACTCCCAAAACTCCCACAATATCGGATATCGCCAGAGGGCGAGAAGGCATTGGTAATGATTATCCAGTCACTGATAGACGCAGGAGTGGTAGAGGAAGTGGTTAGCAACGTTTGCAACAGCCCTATCTTGCCCATTATCAAGAAGCAGGGAGAGGGAGATGAGAAAGCATACCGTTTCATCATCGACCTCCGAGAGATCAACAAAGTGGTGGTACCCCAGTACCCTGTGGTCTCAGACATCACCACCATCCTGACCTTGATTCCATCCACTGCCACCACCTTTTCCGTCATCGACCTCAAGAACGCATTCTTCTCCATCCCCATCCACCCAGACAGCCGATATCTCTTCGGCTTTACCCTAAAATCCCGCTCATATAGGTTTTGCCGAGCCCCTCAAGGCTACACGGAGAGCCCTAGCATCTACAGCCAGGCCCTCAAAAGGCAACTAGACCAAGTCCGGTTACCCGACGGGGTGGTGTTGGTACAATATGTCGATGACATCCTTTTGGCAGCCGACACCACCCCTCTAGCGGTTACCGCCACCATTCAACTCTTGCACTTCCTTGCGGAAAATGGCCACAAGGTCTCCAAGAAGAAGTTGCAATTCTGCCTACCCCAGGTCACTTACCTGGGCCACCTTCTGTCCAAAGATGGAAGGAAACTCACCCCTGATCGAATCCAGACCATTCTAGACACCCCTGTCCCTAAAACCCAGAAGCAGGTTCGCTCCCTATTAGGCCTCACCTCCTTCTGCCGACAATGGTTGCCAAACTTCAGCCTCGTTGTAAAACCACTGCTCTCTCTCCTAAACAAAGACGTCCCTTTCCCACTCCCTTGGACTCCTGAGTGTCAAACTTCCTTCACGGAACTACGAGATGCCCTTTGCTCAGCCCCTGTCCTGGGTACCCCTGATTACAGAAAGCCCTTCTCCCTTTTCACTCACGAAAGGGAGGGGTGCGCTTTATCTGTCTTGACCCAGGCCATCGGTCCTAAACAACGACCGTGCGCTTACTTCTCTGCCACTCTTGACCCTGTCGCCAGAGCCTTGCCTGCCTGCCTTCGAGCTGTAGCTGCTGCTGCAGTCTCTATCCGACAGAGCGAGGGGATTGTACTCTCGAATTCCCTCACGGTACTGGTACCCCATGCAGTCGACACCCTCCTGAACCAAACCAAGACGCAACACCTGACGAGTGCACGACTGACTGGATACGAACTGACCTTGCTTGCCCCCCATATCACCCTGAAAAGATGCACCACACTGAACCCAGCAACTCTGTTACCCTTGCCAGAGAACGATCCCAATGTGCACCCTGTACATGACTGCGTGACTCTTACGGACGAACAGACCAGGAGTAGGGTCGATCTCAGAGACACAGCTTTCCCTGACCCCGACGGGGAGTTGTGGGTGGACGGTTCTTGCATCAAACTCTCCGATGGTACCACTTCCGCTGCCTATGCAGTCACCACGGCTCGAACTGTAGTAGAAACAGCCCGCATCACCCAGCGATCTGCCCAGGCAGCGGAACTGATTGCTTTGACGAGAGCCTGCATCCTGGCAACAGGAACCACGGCGAACATTTACACCGACAGCCAGTATGCCTTCGGGGTGGTTCACCATTTTGGGCTCCTCTGGAGGGAGAGAGGATACTTGACCTCACACGGCACACCCATTTTGCACGGGGATTTAGTCTCCGCCTTAATCGAAGCTGTCCTCCTCCCCAACAAACTTGCCGTTATCAAATGCCAGGCACACAAGAAGGTGACAGACATTATTGGACAGGGAAATGCACTAGCCGACATCACCGCCCAAACGACAGCTGAAAATAGAACGACAACACATATGTACGTGACCAGGTCACAAGCAGAAAACTGGACTGACGCCAAGGACACAATTAGAGACATACAAACGGCTAGCACACAACACGAATTGACTGAATGGGCACGGGTGGGATTGAAAGACGATGAAGGCTGCTGGCGGACAAAAGACACGAACAGATGGTTGCTACCTGATTCATACTTGATTCCCATATTAACCATGGCACACTCCCCTGCCCACATTGGATCAGCCCCCATGATCGAACTTGTCTCCAGGGTTTGGCACAATGACAAGATCCCAGATTCCGCCAAACGCCTGGTCCAACAATGCTTAATATGCCTGCAACACAACCCCGGGAAGGGAACTGTAGTACCCCGGGGGGGATTTGGGGTCCCAAACCACCCATTTGAAGTCCTGCAGATGGACTACATCCAGCTAGACAGATGCCAAGGCCTGAAATATGTACTCGTCGTGGTGTGCGCATTTAGCAAATGGGTGGAAGCATATCCAACCCGTGACAACACCGCTATGGCCACTGCAAAGGTCCTGTTAAAGGAGTTTTTCCCCCGTTATGGCCTCTGTCGTGTTTTATGGAGTGATAATGGCCCCCACTTTGTAGCCAACGTTATCCAGCTCATCCTAAATGGGCTGGGTATCAAACAGAAATTCCACGCAGTCTTCCACCCTCAATCTGCTGGGCTTGTCGAACGACACAACGCCACACTAAAGCTTAAACTGGCCAAAATAGTGGCTACGACGGGCCTGAAATGGCCAGACGCCCTCCCATTGGCATTGCTATCGATGCGCTCTACCCCCACCCGACATCACTTAACCCCTTATGAAGTTGTCTTCGGTCGACCCATGAGCGTCTGGTCTGCCCCGAAACCAACTTCCATTCATGACGTTCCGGATGTCCTAATGTCTGATTATCTGTACAAATTGACTGAAACTTTGTCTGTCCTTCATCAGCAGGTGCAGCAGGCCATCCCCGATGCTTCCAGGGGTCCGGGTCACGCCATCCAGCCGGGGGACTTCGTGCTGATCCGAAACTTTCAGCGATCAAAGAGTTTGGAACCCCGGTGGACGGGCCCCTGGCAAGTGCTGATCACCACTCGGACCGCACTTCGAGTGGAGGGGAAGAAACACTGGCTGCACGCTCATCACTGCAAGAAGGTCTCTCCAGCCCTGGCCACGACAGACACCGTCAACACCCAAGAAGAGCTCCTGAACCAGGACCGACCATCGTTGAACTGCTACCCTGATACAGAGACACTTGAACTTTCAAAACATCCTGACCCCACTGTGCCATCTCGAGAAGGGTATTTCCTGCGTCGAAAGGAGGGAGCTTCGGCTAAGTAGGCCACGGACTAGGTTAGAGGATCTCAGAACGGTGACCCAAACTACCAAGGGTTACCTGGAGAGAAGCTAAAACTAAGTCTGTGGTCCTGCCCACTACCGAGCACCTTGAAGACGAAGATGATGGAAGCGCCAGATAAGAAGATGATGGAAGCGCCAAATAAGAAGCCGACGGAGACAGCAGGAAATACCCACTACAGAAATCCGAGAATAGACAGGCTCCATAGCTCAAAGACAATTGCACTCTTCATCGTAATTCTCCTCTGTTTTCTCCTCATGACTACGCTCTGGATTATGGAAGAACATGCACCTGCTCACGAAACATTCCTAACCACTGCTCAGCCTACCACCGTGAAGGAACATTATCTAATTTCGCTCTCTCCTCAACTAAGAGAGAGACGAAAGGAGTTTTGGAACAACTCTTTCGTGCAACTACTTCACCAGCACAATCTTGCCACCAACGCCACCAACTGCTGGATCTGTGGGTTGCTACCCCATGCCACTGGACATTCAATACCATTCATCCCTTCACCCTTCTCCGTCCACGGCTCCTGCCTTGCCTGGCTGATCCTCTTGCAAGAGAGCTATACGGACAATGCCACCTCCAGCAGAACTGCAGCACATTCTCCTCATGGGGCCGGGCGAAACAAGACAAAGACACACTTCTGCCCGCTGACCCCCAGCGACTCGATCCAAATGGACATCCCGGCCAAAGAACGAATCGAAATGCAGGTGTTCAACAATCCAACCAGACCCACCTTCTCCTATCTGCGGAAACGAACGGCTGCCACTCTGACTGTGGCCCTGACGGTCATCAACGTCACAGGCCACATGTGTGTAGAAGAACTTGGGACACAGCGGGTGGGTCGCAGCGCTTGCCGCTTTACCAGAACTTTGGACTCCACGGATCCACCTTCCTTTGTGTCATCCCCAAACATGTATTTCATCTGTGGCACGAAGGCCTACACCTGGCTCCCCAAAGGCTGGGGGGGCACTTGCTACATCTCCTTCGTCCTTCCTCCAACTTATGTGGCCCCAGCGAATCACCACAGACAAAAACGAGCCAAAGACGTTGAGCAAGCCGACTCAACAGGGGCACAGTTCCTCGATGCTATGAAAGGACTCGTCCCCCTCTGGGGCCCGATGGCAAACAGCCGTGCCATCCGACATTTGACTCAGGCAGTCGAGACAACCATGAACATCACAGCGGGCATCTTTGCCAACAACACTGCCGAGCTCCAAGCGGTCCGTTTGGTGGCTCTTCAGAACCGCCTCGTTCTAGATGTGGTTCTGGCGGACCGTGGAGGAGCATGCCGCATTATTGGGGCAAGCTGTTGTACATACATACCGGACAACTCACCCTCAGTGTACAAAGCCATCGAACATCTTCACAGACTCTCTTCGGAAGTTCACCAAGAGCAAGAAGAATGGTCGCTTGGTGGTTGGTTCTGGGACACCGTCAAAAGCTGGGGCTGGAGACTGCTCACCATTATCCTGATTCCCGTAGTTGTAATATGTGGCCTATGCTTAGGAATTCAATGTTTGCCACCTATGTGTTCCTTATGTGCGAGTTGTATTTTTCCCAAAACTGTGGACATTGGAAGCGAACATATGAGGGCATTGTATGATACCGAAGTTAGGAATTTGATGAAAATTGACATTGAGTAAGCAAGTTGGCTAGATATGTTGAAAAGGGAGGACTGTTGAAAGTTAGGCTGAAAACCGTCAACATTATCGGCGCCCTCTTGCTCTCCTTAAACCTTTTGTGCGCGTAAAACAGCCGCCATTTTGGACACCATGGCTTACCTGCTCTCGCCGAGAGCCAGCGCGTCTCTCTCTCTCTCTCTCTCCTAGCTTCGCTGGCAACCCCCTGCTTGCACCTGCCTTGAGTCATAAACCCCTCTTCGGCGCTGCTCTGCCCCAGGCCCTCATCCTGTTCCCAGCGCGACACCTCCCTGCTTCCCCGTCATGATCTCCGGCCCTTTTGATGCAAACCCCTTTTCCCGTGTGCCCGTTTGTCTTCCCCGTTCCCAGGCCGACACCTAGCTCTGCCGATACCAATCCCTTGCCCCTCCCCATACAATAGAAAGCTTCCCTCCTCAAAGGACCCCCGAGATGATCAAAGCCCCCCCCATCCCACGAGATCCGATCGAAACCCGCACACTCCGTGAATCGGCGGAATACCCAGCTGCGCGATGATCATCACCTGTTGTGAACGGGGCGGGGACTTCCACTGTAACCTTGCGTGGGAACGGGCTGGGAAGGGGGGGATTCTGAGGATGTCTTTCCGTACATCAAAGTATCAACGAGAATGTGTTACATGTAATAAAGAGATAAACTTGTGTATAAGAGGCCAGGCCTCAGGGATGCAGTTAGAGCACCTCAGAACGATACCTTCTGTCCGTTTCGTTGTGTTCTCCTCCGGAGAAAATAAAAACCTTGTTTCCTGCCTTCCAGTCTCCAGCGCCTGCCTCTTCAATAGTTTAACTTCTTTGTGGGTTCAAGAGGCGACACCGCCGGGCAAATACTTAAGGATCTTATATTCTGGTTGGTAGTGCCCCCCAGTTGTATTTTTCCACAGGAGGGCTCAAGCCAATAGCCCTCCTAACAGCAAACAGACACCCACAAAAAACTAACGCCATACTGAAACACACGAGAGAAGCACTGATGAAAGTAGACAGACGCATGGCACAGAAGCTGAAAGGCACAACATGGGAGTCTATCTGGTTCAACACAAAAGTAACCTATCAAGGAGCGACATTGCACAACGACACATGGATCGAGAAAGGCATCAGCCTTCCTAACCAGACGGAAACCAAGCACGGACCACTGACGTTCCAGAACCTACAGCAGCTACACAACCTCCCAAACCAAGAGCTCTACAACTTCCTAAAGATCAAGACAGCCATAACGAAAGCGAACCTACACAGAGAGGAGCCAAGCATCATCAAGTACCTGCAAGTCCTCAACTCAGCAGGTCACCAAACTGCAAAGATCTACAAGCTCCTAAGCCCCTCCACGCTGGCGCAGAACAAGAAGGCCACCAACGCCTGGGAGATGCTCCTGGGCAGGCAACTGAATGAAATAGAACGGGCAAAAATGTGGAGCTCAGCGACAACAAACAAAGTCACCCCACAACTAGCGCAAACAAAGTATTGGCTACTCCACAGGGCCTACTGGACACCATCCAGGCTCCACAAGGTCGGCATTGCAGAATCAGGCAACTGCTGGAACTGCCAGAAAGAAGAAGGCACCCTTGAACACCTCATCTTCACCTGTGTAAAAGTCAAGAGGTTCAGGACACAGATCAACACCTTCATAAACGATATGCTCAAAGCCGACCTAACTATCAGCTTCGTAAGCCTGGCGACAGAACACATGACCGCGAACCTAAAAAGTAGAGAAGAGAGAGAACTACTAGACCTACTCCTCACAGCAGCCCTTAAAATAATCCTGACTAACTGGAAGAACACAGCCAAAGCAAACTTTAAAACATGGATTAACTGGGTCACCTTCCTGAGAGGAGCAGACAACATCACAGGCAACTTCTCGAAAGAACACAACGCCAAACTACACATGTGGGGCCCACTCGACGACCACCTGAGGAAACCCCAGTAAAGGACCCACCCCCCCCCCCCCACCCCCTTCTCTCTCTCTCACTCCCTCTTTTTCTTACTTTTTTTCTCCCTCCTCGTAACTGAGGGAAAACAAACGAAAGGAGCGCGCATCCACAAATGGACTGTAGATACAAAAAAAACGCTAATGTACACTCCACCTATATATATATTTTTGTATGTTTTTGTATATTCGTGCGGATGCCAATAAAAGCTTTTTAAATTAAAAAAAAAAAAAAAAAAAGTATCAAACCATGGAACCCTACGGACTAAATGACAAATTAGATTCAAGCTGTTTCATTTAAATAAGGAATAACAGCAGAATTATCTTCCCTACACCAATAAAATATGAGTGACCACGTTTATATCCTTTCAGCATCAAATCCAACTAATAATCCAGCACAAATAAAAGTCACGCTTGACACAACAAGGTAGCTTGAAGACCCGAATGCATAGCACACAAAGTAACTATTTTAAATAGCAAGGTTGAATGAATTGCCCAAGACACATACATGTTTGTTGCTTTATGTGAAACGGAGTTTGAATAAGAAAATGAATGTATATCCAGCAAATGTGATGCAACATCAACGATGTATTTAAAATTTTTAATGAGGAATGAATGTAGTCAACAACGTTGGCATTTATTTGCAATTGATATATACGAAGAGCAGTTACAGATACTCTATCTTTTACCATACTAACATGGCCGCCGCGTTTACATAATGTACACGAACCCATCGTTGCTGTTCAGTGTCTCCAGTTCCACCTATCAAGCACAACTTTATTTAATCACTCCTGGTCGCCGTTTTAACATGCAACACCGCCACGCGAGGTATATGGATTATTTTTCGTTGTCTCGGCAAGATTCACTAAGGTGAGGTACGGCAGAGGCATTCAGGCAAACACACAGACAGTGGTATTTCCCTTACGGTAATCGCCATCTATTTCCAAAGATTTCATGAACTGTGCGAGCAGCTATTTACAGCGACTTTTAGAAGCGAACTTTCTACCGACCCATAGACTTGTATCGGGTAAGAGTATGCCACATATGTACACTAGTATCTGCACAACTATCATGAGGAAACGGTTTTCTTTACGGTTTCTGCTCCTATGTGTTTACAGATCAGCACCACGTTCCTGATTAAATTGACCACATGCACAGGTACTTTGCGCATGCTAAACTCCGTGCACTGAGAGGTTGTCAAACATTGTTTCAGCACAAGCAGCTCACAGCTGTGGCACATTTCTGTTTTATTTCTGGCAGAATCCAAAGCTCAGTTATTCAGGTTGTCCTTCTACCGAGCACGTAATCATACCTACCGCTTCCAAGGTCAGTTACTACACCGCTTATGGTGGTCCTTCCGGTATACATTTCTCAGCACAGTTTAATTCCGGGCACTCCTTCATTTCGTAGCCATCTTACAATCACTTGAGCGTCACAGTGTCCAATAAACAGGAAGGATGTTGAGTATAGCACATCACAGTTACCGCACTACTAACAGTTAGCCCCGCATGGATTTTAAGGATATATAGAACGTAAACGTGGAACAAGAAAGTCAACAAGCATTTGCAATGCAATAGGTCTCGCATTAGGAAAGTTTGAGCTATTGGTATTGTAAATGACAAATTTTGTATTTATGTATTGGTTTTGAAAATAGCGAAATTAATAGCTTTGTCATTTACAATGCCAATAGTTTTATCTTTCGCAAATATGACACCTATAGCATTTGTAATGCAATATGTGTTGTATTTATGTGACTTAGATGTATTGATATTACAAATAAAAATGGCTTTTATTTTTTTTAATAATTAATACTTAAATAAAAGTTACTGTAATTTATAATCGCAATAGCTTTTGTAAATAACTTTTGTGAAGATTATGTTCATTTTATTTTATTTTGACGAAAAACCAAGAACAGAAGTGAAATAGTTACATCTTTTTGTGACATTTGTAATAAAGCTTTGATTCATTGAGAGAGCATATTTGAACCAGTTGTGGTTGCACAGATTGATGCTGTGGTAGCGCTGAGTGATGTTGTGGTGCCCCTGAGTGATGCTGTGGTGGTGCTGAGTGACGCTATGGTGATGCGATAGAGTGAGTGCGATAGATAGATAGATAGATAGAGTGAGGGCGATCGATAGATAGATAGAGTGAGTGCGATCGATAGATAGAGTGAGGGCGATCGATAGATAGAGTGATGGCGATAGATAGAGTGAGTGCGATAGATAGACAGATAGATAAAGTGTATCTATGTTGCATTGAGTAGAGTGTAAGTATGAGGTGTGTAATTATATGGCACTGAGTGGTAATATGAGAAGTGTATGTTGTATTCAGTAGAGTGTAATTTTGTGGCATGTAATTATGTGGTACTGAGTGGTATTTGGAGTGTATGCTGCATTGAGTCCAGTGTAATTATGTAGCATATAATTATGTGGAAAAAAAACTGCAAAAAACACAGTTGATGGACAGAATGTAGAACAATGTCATACATTCACCCTAGCACAAGGATCTGGGCCTAAATACATCGTTTTTTTGCACTCCACACCACGCTGGGTTAGACAATTGCTATATGCAAATCAGCTCTGACCCTGTGCCTCATGGGAATAGTCCAGTCCGAACTACCAAGCCATGTCTTTCCCAGACCAGAATCAAGCATCCAAGGACCGGTTTTTGGCTATCAGCCTTCATCAGCCTGGATAGCTTGACTCCAGTGGTGTGGAGAGCCTGGGACTCACGTCTGAGCATACCCAGCACACTCGGGGTGAAAATTGCAAAAAACACAGTTGATGGACAGAATGTAGAACAATGTCATACATTCACCCCAGTACAAGGATCTGGGCCTAAATCCATCGTGCTTTTGCACTCCACGCCACCCTGGGTTAGACACTGGCTATATGCAAATCAGCTCTGACCCTGTGCCTCATGGGAACAGTCCAGTCCGAACTACCAAGCCATGTCTTTCCCAGACCGGTATGCTCAGACGTGAGTCCCAGGCTCTCCACACCACTGGAGTCAAGCTATCCAGGCTGAATGAAGGCTGATAGCCAGAAACCGGTCCTTGGATGCTTGATTCCGGTCTTGGAAAGACATGGCTTGGTAGTTCGGACTGGACTGTTCCCATGAGGCACAGGGTCAGAGCTGATTTGCATATAGCCAGTGTCTAACCCAGGGTGGTGTGGAGTGCAAAAAAACGATGGATTTAGGCCCAGATCCTTGTACCTGGGTGAATGTATGACATTGTTCTACATTCTGTCCATCAACTGTGTTTTTTGCATATAATTATGTGGCACTGAGTGGGATTTGGAGTGTATGTTGCATTGAGTGCAGTGTAATTATGTGGCGTGTAATTATGTGACACTGAGTGCTATTTGGAGTGTATGTTGCATTGAGTGCAGTGTAATTATGTGGCGTGAAATTATGTGGCACTGAGTGGTATTTGGAGTGTATGTTGCATTGAGTGCAGTGTAATTATGTGGCGTGTAATTATGTGGCACCGAGTGGTATTTGGAGTGTATGTTGCATTGAGTGCAGTGTAATTATGTGGAGTGCAATTATGTGGCACTGAGTGGTATTTGGAGTGTATGTTGCATTGAGTGCAGTGTAAATATGTGGCACTGAGTGGTATTTGGAGTGTATGATCCAGTGCAGTGTGTGAGGCTGCGCAGAGTGTGAGGCTGCGCAGAGTGTGAGGCTGCGCAGAGTGTGAGGCTGCGCAGAGTGTGAGGCTGCGCAGAGTGTGAGGGTGCAGTGTGTGTGAGGGTGGAGTGTGTGCAGTGTGTGAGGGTGCGGTGTGTGCAGTGTGTGTGAGGGTGCAGTGTGGGCAGTGTGTGTGAGGGTGCAGTGTGTGTGGGTGCAGTGTGTGTGGGTGCAGTGTGTGCAGTGTGTGTGAGGGTGTAGTGTGTGCAGTGTGTGTGTGAGGGTGCAGTGTGTGCAGTGTGTGATGGTGCAGAGTGTGTGAGGGTGCTGTGTGTGAATGCAGTGTGTGTGAGGGTGCAGTGTGTGAGAGGGTGCAGTCTGTGTGAGGGTGCAATGTGTGCAGTGTGTGTGAGGGTGCAGTGTGTGCAGTGTGTGTGAGGGTGCAGTGTGTACAGTGTGTGAGAGGGTGCAGTCTGTGTGAGGGTGCAATGTGTGCAGTGTGTGTGAGGGTGCAGTGTGTGCAATGTGTGTGAGGGTGCAGTGTGTACAGTGTGTGTGAGGGTGCAGTGTGTATGTGTGTGAAGTGCCCACTATGAACTGAATGTATGCAAGCACAGGTGTACAGGATCTGGTAGTCCACAAGGCAAGTCTCTTTGTCACAGAGAGGTCACTAGCCTAGGTAGGGGTCAGGCCAGTTTGCCAACAATTAATCATGCTTGGGCCCTAGAGAGCACACACGCCTGAACTGGAGAGTCGCGATTCAGCACACGAAGGATGATTTTCAAGGGGGATGACTGTTCTTGTGTGGGCTAGACCTCCTGGAGTGCAAAGTGCTTTTAGAAACTCAGAAGCCTCCTACTCTCTGAATACCTGCGAGTTCTAGGAAACACAAGACTAGATAGGGGGAAGGAGAGTGGGAGATGGCATGGGATCTAAAGATGAGAGAAGGGTGCGGGGAGATGAGTGAACATCGATGGAAAAAGTGGAAGATGGAGGGAGGAGAACTAAAAGGTGATAAGATGAGGCAGGATCACGAGGGGAGAGAACGGAAAGATCACGGTCATATCGTCCAATTAGCCCACCATTATGACAACATAACTGACTACCAATATATAAAAATTTTAAAAAGAAAGAAATAGAGGAATAGAAAAACAAAACAAGTCCATGATAGATGTTCCATAAATATCTCTGTACCGTGGCTCTGTCAGCCATCTTGCCTATATGCACTAATTCCATTTTCTCGACTTGACTGTGTACCGAGATAGTAAACGGTACAGGTGTGCTAAACATACATGTACTAGGGTACGAACGGTAATGCTCAATTCTAAAAATAGCATACCTGTGTGCAGGTGAAATGAGAGTCACAAGGTAAGTGTTGTAGGTTTTCGAGATACAACGCCTAGCAGGGTTTGTAGATATTTATGACGCCGCAGATAATCTTATGGACATAATAGACCGTCTAGAAAAAGTACAGACAGTATAGATATCATTAAAGTATATATCTCATGTTATTACTGCGTGCTTTTACAAGAAAGAAGAAGAGATATATAAAATAGTAGCATACCAGAAATACTCTATGGGGTAGTGTGTTCGATGCAGGGATGTCGCATGAACTGGCAAGCGGCTCGTCAGGCGCGCTAAATGATAGCTCAAACGCCACAGCGCTCTGACTTCCCTAGATATAAAGCGGAACTATTTCTAAACCAGATAGAGAAGTAGAAGCGCAATTCTTTATTTCAAAAATGCGAAGATACATTCCTGAAAGGGTGCGTAAATGGACTAAGGACGTACCTGGAAGACAGCGATAGTTTGTCTTCTCTGGATATCAAAAACGCGATAGGGGGCCACGATGCAGTAGATCAAATGGCCACCATAGTTGAAAATGCACGAGAGACGCAGCGTATCTATAGCCAAATTTAAATATTGCTGCGGTGGAACAATCACAGAGATAAACAGCGGATTGAAACTAGGAGAAGTAATCAAAAGGGGACTATGAAGCCTGGGCCCGCAACACGGATAATGTAAGTGCTGAATCGCAACTGATTGACAGTAAGAATCAGCTTATAAATAATGGTCTCAGCCGAGAACTGGTAGCTAATGTCTCTTAAATACAAAATATGTGAGCAACATCGTGTCCGCTAATACATGAAGATCGACAAAGGACTGATAAAGCACTCAAAGGTATGGGGCGTATACCCAGAGTTGAAGCTTGCCATAAAGAGGAATATTAAACAGAGGACTAAAAGATTAGACTAAAACTGCGCACACTGAACACGCAGACGTCTGCCCTCCTCCGATACCTACAAATTATAGTTACAGTCTTACTACTAATTGCATTCAGCCCAAGTCGAGAAAAAGTCATCCACATCGTATGCACCGCCACGGCACCACCACCACTAGGGGTGCGCGCGCGCACTGTGACGTGCACTAGTTCCACTTCCTGCCTGCGCGAGTGCACTTTCCCCATTTCATGTCGGGCCGGGCCCACTGATCTGCGGGGCCCCCTGGGCAGCTGCCCATACAGACCATGCCTAGGACCGGCCCTGGGACCGCCGCAGACGAAGAAGGTAGGGCAAGATATAGAGGAGGAAGCAGTAAATGATCCAG
Source organism: Lissotriton helveticus (assembly GCF_964261635.1). NCBI lineage: Eukaryota > Metazoa > Chordata > Amphibia > Caudata > Salamandridae > Lissotriton > Lissotriton helveticus. The sequence continues at coordinate 1,858,269,994 of NC_136068.1, read as the reverse complement.
GAGAAACAACAAAGATCGAGGCAGGAGAAGAAGATGTGGGTCATTCCATGCAGCGGCGGCGGCATGTAAGGGGGGGGGGGAACGGGGGGGCCGGCGTGTGTGTCTGTGTCTGTGTGTGTGTGTGATGTATTCCTATAGGGTCTGTATCGATCCCCCTGTTCCGGACCCTGTTCTGGTTAACAAACTAACTAGCAGCCATCCCATGATGCAGAAACCGTTATCTGATTAAGCCACACCACGGCACAGGAAAGCGGTATCTGATTAGGTCATAACGCTTGCCATCTAATTAGGCAAGCAATATTCCTCCAGCCCCTGATAAGGCATACGGAGTTCTCAAAACAAATCAAACCTATGACAACCTGGGAAAATCCCTGCGGCCATTGTTTTGATTTCACCGAGAACTTCAGTAAAAGAATGTGCTAACGACCAGTTCGTACGACATCCTTATTAGTTCAGTTCAGTTTATTTTTATTATGATAAAGGAACTCCTTGGAGGTCCACATAAGAATCAAAGTATACATACCAAGCAAAGCACATAAAAATTATCTTACCAACACTCCATCAAAGAAAAACAATATGAACAACTTAATACAGATCCAAAAAACATTTAAAAAAACCATATAATTTAAAACAAAACATTTCATTCGGTGGGTTAATCAAGGCCGCCTGCAATGATGAAGCTAAAAGAATGTTGAGTTGAAGGCAAATTGGTCGTAACCATCTACGCCTAAAAGGCATCAGGGCAGGACAAACAAAAATAACATGATTTAAGTCCTGGTCATACATCTGACAAAGATCACAAAGTGCTGAATGACCATACCATCTAGCACACAGATCTTTCAACGGAAGCAGATTTTGTCTTAATAAGTACACTAAGCGACGAACGCCATGAGAGATGTTCCAGTACATATAAGGTTGAGCTTTCCGCAAAATACAGGACTCTATAACAGGAGTACTACCTTTTTTTAACAACCGGGAATCTCTAACCTGACGAAACCCCAGTTCCCATGTGGAAGCTTTCAAAATAATTTTTAATTGATAAGATGATAAAGAAAACAATGTCTCTTCATCCAATTTCAATTGCACCACTGCGAATCTGAAGTTTTTTACAAGTAAAGAGTAGTCATTAAAGTTTCCCAGCAATTCATTTTTTAAAAGCTCTCTTAAGGTATTGGACTCACTTTTTGCTATACCTACTACCCAACGTATAACACTGGCCAAACCTTGTACCCAACTGCTGCGTAATCCCAATTCCTGTCTTAAGGAAACAGTAGAATTTGCTGTGCTAACAGATAGCAAACTACGCAGAATTTTCCCTTCTGCGCAGTTTAAAAAACTCCATTTCTTTAAATCTGTTAACTCTATGCCATATAATAGGGAAGCAGGGACTTTTGCTCTAAAAACATCAAGAAGAATAGAAAAATGCCTTCTCCCTGTTGCTTTGTATAATGATACTAAGCTCTTTCCCTGTGAAATAGCCTTCCGGGAATTATTATCCAAATGTGCTTTGTCACTTAGATTACTTGTGACAATTTTGCCCAAAAAGGTATAAACTTTCACAATTTCTAATTTTTGCTCCCCCACCCTCCAAGGAAAATTAAGAAATTTAGGTTTCTTTTTACCGGAGAAACACATCACTTTACTTTTTGCCGTATTTATCAATAGGTAATGGTTTTTGGCGTATTCAGACAGCGCTTGCAAACGATTATTCAAGCCCTTCGGGGTAAGATCCAAATTCAAGATATCATCTGCATACGTAAGGCATGCGATCGGAACTCCACCCAAAGACGGGGCAATACCAGCGCATGCTGAGAGGGCCGCAGGTAAATTAACTGTATAAAGGGAAAACAGCAAAGGAGCCAGCAGGCAACCTTGCTTTAATCCGTTAGAAGTGTAAATTATTTTAGATAAACCACGTTCACCTCCCAGTAAAACTCTACACCAGGTATCTGAGTAAAGTGCACGAATTAATTTAATAAGAAAAGGGGGCATACCTAAATCAAATAACTTTCTCCAAAGCAATATTCTATCCACTTTGTCAAAAGCGGTGGAGAAGTCGATAAAGGCGCCGTAAACCTGACCACCACGGACTTTCACATATTTTTCCGTAATAACATGAAGAGCGGTCAGGTTGTCTAAGGTTCCGTGACTTTGTCTAAAGCCTGTTTGTTCAACAGGCAAGATTTTAAACTCAGTTACCCATTGGTTCATTAAAATAAGAACACATTTTGCGAAAACTTTACCAATGGCGTCAAGCAAAGCGATTTGGCGATAATTTTGAGGAAGATTTCTTGCCCCTTTTTTATATAATGGAACAATGATACTTCCTTTCCAGGAGGGGGGGACTATTCCATTCAAAAAGCAAAATTTAAATACAGGAAAGAGAATTTTGCTCCAAAGTTCACTCTGGTGTTTTAAAACAGAGATGGGGATTTTATCAGGACCCATGGCACCAGAGGAACGCATGTTCTTAATAGCAAATTCAATATCCTTTATCGATGGGCAATCAAATATATGGGAGACGTAATTAAATTCCACAGTAGAAAATTGAGAATTATTATTACTGTACAAATTCTCAATATATTGGACCCAAATCCGTTCCTCAATGGCAATAGGGGTGGCGCTAGCTCTGGTCCCACATCCCTTGCCAATTAAAGACCAGAAAGTCTTAGCTCGGCCATTATACGAAGCTTCTCTCAGTTGTATCCAGAGAGAGTCTTCCTTATTACGCTTTAAACGGGCTTTAAGCCTAACTCTTCTTCTTTTTAAAATTAACAACCTTTGCTTGGCTACTTGAGAAAATGATAAATATTGCCCCCTTATTACTTTATTTATTTCTCTGTTTAAAGCCCGCAAAGGACAAGGGACTGTAGAAAGTTTTTTCACAAAGGGTTTCTTTTCCGCTATGGAAATTATCGATTCTAAAAAATTAGCAAAACCTAACAGCTCTCTCCCTTCCCAAAGAGATAAACTCTTGACTGTTTGGTTCAACAGAGCCTCCAAACTTTCAAAAGTGCGGAAATTCCAGAAACATTTCCCAGAATTGGAGTCAAAATTCACCAGGTCCGTATCCATACTCCAAGAATCTACTTTTGGAAGACTGACAGAGACTAAAAGCATCAACGCATTATGGTCACTAAGATTAGACTCTATGACCTTCATATTTTTCAACCGGGAAAATAAGGCGTAATCTGCCATAACATAATCTATAATAGATTTTCCCATGTTTGACTTATGCGTGAAAGCAGCTGGAATGTCAGAAGGGAGCCTCCCATTTACTATTAAACAGTCAACTTTATGTAGACCTTCTAGGACAAGTTTACCTCTTTTGTTGGTTTTAATTTTGACTGGAAACTGGGCCGGAGGTATATTCAAAGACTCCTCCCTGAGAATGTTTCTAAATACATCCAATCCACAGTTGGATATGTTACAATTCAAATCCCCAAACATTAGTACATGAGGAGGTGGAGAAGCATCCATAATTTTAGTTAAAAAGGAGAACAGTGTTTTTAAACTATCATTATAGCAACAATTTGGGGGAATATAGATGTTTATTACTACCAACGATGAATTCGGGGAATCCTCAAATACATCTTTTAAGGTTACTGCCTGGAACAACTTCCCTGGATCGAGATAGTGTGAATAGTTCCATTTTATTCTATTTGTTAATAAACATGCTATTCCTCCCTTTGCATGGCCTCTTCTAGAAGCAATTGCACCGTTTTCCAACACAAAATAATCCTTTTCAAGCGCTAATCTACCTTCCACCCATGTTTCTTGTAAACAGATTATATCTGCCTCATTGGAATCTAAAAAGCCTAATTTCTCCTTATGGTCTTTAAAGCCTGAAGTATTCCACGACATAAGCTTCAACTCTTTGTTAAAAATTTGAATGCAGTTTGTTACAGGAACCAGATGTACTTGCTAAAACTCCAGGTAACCAACTCCACTTAGACTGATCATCTTTCACAGTTTGTTTAAGAGGAGGGTTTTTATATAACACTCGCCTTTCATTCCTAGATATGCATATTTTTAAATCCTCCGGTCTAGTACTAGAACAATCAGATGAAAGCAAACCTATACTGGGGGAAGATGACAGATTGGCCACAGCATTTTGATTTCTTTTTTCCCCAAAGAAAGGCACAACATCTATACCTCTGATTTGCAATTCCTCCGCCCACTGTAAAATAAGATTAGACACTATTTTTGATTGAAATTTCACCCTTGTAGATCTCCCTATCAAAGAGTTTAAAAGATATACTACATCCAAATCAGATGTTTGAACTAATTTTAAACTCTCAATCTCTTTGAAACAAGTAAGTAAGGCAGATCTATTTAGGATCAAGTCTGTTTCAAATAAGGGAAAAAAATCAAGAAACAAAGTATCCACATGTATTTTTTCTTTAGGAGGTATGGATACAATTAAAGGCACTTCTTGGAAGGGCCTTGCTAAGGGATTAAGAGGGAAGGAAGAAGGATTAACAGAAGGAGAAAGTGCCTTAGAAACATCTTGGAGAGACCTTGCTGAAGGGTTCAAATGGGAAGAGAAAGGATTACAGGATGGAGAAATAGCCTTAAAAAGAAAGGGATTAGTGGAAGAAGTAAGACCTGGTCCTGTACACGCAGGTTCCACCCTAGGGGGAACAATCATATTTTCCTGAGAAACAAAAGAATGCTCAGCCTGAGGGGGAACTTCCGAAATCGGTTCCAAACTTTTTTCAAATAGCAGTTTCCTCTGTCTTTTTTTAGAGATTCTTCGAATAAGTTTTCTCTTTTTTAATCTGTTCTTTTTTTGTTTTGGAGGGAGCAAATTGTCAGCTATTCCCGTATTTACTATACAAATCTCCTCATTTTTTGATTGTACGGAAAATATAGGGAAGAGAGAGGGAGTTTCCGTCTTATGATTGACTGGGGACAAAGAAACTTCCTCTATTTTATCACAATTGGAAGCTACACAATTAGCCCCAGATGAAACTGCTTTAACAATTTTAAGCTCAGTTTTAAGATCAGCTGGAAGTACTGCTGGGTTCATTATTTTTTGACTATCCACAAAGAGAGGAGTTTGGACAGACTCCCGTGCAATTTGAATACCTGGAGCAATTATTTTAGGGATCTCCAACGAAGGAACAAGCGTTGGCTGGCAATCAGACACTGCTCCATTCTTATTTTGCAAAAGAACTTGCAATATTTGAGTTACCGTGTCAAACATACACTCAGAGCCTCCCACAAATTTTTCAAGTAGGCTCAAAATCGAGGATAAAATGGTTTCCAAAGAAAATAATGAGTTAGAAATTAACTTCCCATCATTACTTGGGGACCCCTCAGCTAAATTATTCAAAATAGGACCAGAGCAAGAGGTAAAGTTTAGTTGAGCAAGGGAAAAATCTAATTTATTAGACGGTGTACTACTTAATGGGCCCGCACTTGAAATGGATATAATTTCATTTGAATTTGGGATACTCCTAGATTTCCCCTGACAGGCTAACATCCTGTCCTTGTGTGCTGTTAAATCGATATCAGGTAGAGTAAAATCCCTTTCTAAAATGGGCGGATTAACTGGTAAAACTAACGAAGGACTAGGGTTCACTATAACTTTAGGAATTTCCAAAATAGGCGCTTGAAAAAAAACAGAACTATCAGTTTTCAAAGCCTTATTACCCAATGATTCTGAAGTAGCGTTCGGACTTAATTGCAACTCATGTGACATCAAAGACAAACCCCTTATTAAAGTGGGGCTAGAAGGTATCAAGAAAGATGGACTAGGAGCCACACTCAAGGTAGAAGACACATTAATAACCATATTAACGGACTCCGGAGCGTTCAAATCTGGAGCCTCGCTTAGGGTCTGTGACTCTAACAAATTGTCTTTCCCTTTATCCCATAAATTAAAAAGCTGACACTGGCCTTTAAGTTGCATTGAAGACGTAATTTTGTTACGTAAAGGGTTAGATTTCGTTTTAGAACCGGATTTCCCTACTAAAACACGGCCAGAACGGAGTTTTTTAGCCGTCATGGGAACAAAATAAGATAAATTTAATCAAGTTCTCTAAAATATACAACAAACCAGTGTATAGAACAACAAAACGAAAATTTAACAAAAACTAAGGGAGGGGGCCCAGCCCAGCCTACTTCAGCCTCTGACGGCCTCAGACGGTCCCGCCCTTGTCCCGGGCTTCTCCCGGCACGCTCCCGCACGCTCCCGCGTTGCGGTACCGAGTGGGAGATATATAGCTGTGCTGAGGTGGGGGAAGAGCCAGCAGGGAGAGCGGGTCAGCTGGTGTAGATGCCGAGGGTAAGGCGCTCCTGGGACAGGTAGTCCTGCGCCTCCCCTCGCTCGCAGCCCTGCTTTTACCACCGCCTCAGAAGCTCAAGCGCCAAAGCTGTGAAGCGCCGTTCAAAAGACCGCTGACGATGCGGGACCCGCGGAGCGGGTTCCGCGAGGCGTAAAGGCTGAAAGCTAAAAGCAAGTCAAAAGCACAACAGCACCAGGAAGAGCGAGTCCTTCACGCTCGCAGTCCAGGACGCCTTCAGCAAGAAAAATAAAATGAGCAACAGGTGAGCAATCCGCCAAAGGAACTGACTCGCTGGCCTTTAGCTGCGCTGAGGTGGGGGAGGAGCCAGCAGGGAGAGCGGGTCAGCTGGTGTAGATGCCGAGGGTAAGGCGCTCCTGGGACAGGTAGTCCTGCGCCTCCCCTCGCTCGCAGCCCTGCTTTTACCACCGCCTCAGAAGCTCAAGCGCCAAAGCTGTGAAGCGCCGTTCAAAAGACCGCTGACGATGCGGGACCCGCGGAGCGGGTTCCGCGAGGCGTAAAGGCTGAAAGCTAAAAGCAAGTCAAAAGCACAACAGCACCAGGAAGAGCGAGTCCTTCACGCTCGCAGTCCAGGACGCCTTCAGCAAGAAAAATAAAATGAGCAACAGGTGAGCAATCCGCCAAAGGAACTGACTCGCTGGCCTTTAGCTGCGCTGAGGTGGGGGAGGAGCCAGCAGGGAGAGCGGGTCAGCTGGTGTAGATGCCGAGGGTAAGGCGCTCCTGGGACAGGTAGTCCTGCGCCTCCCCTCGCTCGCAGCCCTGCTTTTACCACCGCCTCAGAAGCTCAAGCGCCAAAGCTGTGAAGCGCCGTTCAAAAGACCGCTGACGATGCGGGACCCGCGGAGCGGGTTCCGCGAGGCGTAAAGGCTGAAAGCTAAAAGCAAGTCAAAAGCACAACAGCACCAGGAAGAGCGAGTCCTTCACGCTCGCAGTCCAGGACGCCTTCAGCAAGAAAAATAAAATGAGCAACAGGTGAGCAATCCGCCAAAGGAACTGACTCGCTGGCCTTTAGCTGCGCTGAGGTGGGGGAGGAGCCAGCAGGGAGAGCGGGTCAGCTGGTGTAGATGCCGAGGGTAAGGCGCTCCTGGGACAGGTAGTCCTGCGCCTCCCCTCGCTCGCAGCCCTGCTTTTACCACCGCCTCAGAAGCTCAAGCGCCAAAGCTGTGAAGCGCCGTTCAAAAGACCGCTGACGATGCGGGACCCGCGGAGCGGGTTCCGCGAGGCGTAAAGGCTGAAAGCTAAAAGCAAGTCAAAAGCACAACAGCACCAGGAAGAGCGAGTCCTTCACGCTCGCAGTCCAGGACGCCTTCAGCAAGAAAAATAAAATGAGCAACAGGTGAGCAATCCGCCAAAGGAACTGACTCGCTGGCCTTTAGCTGCGCTGAGGTGGGGGAGGAGCCAGCAGGGAGAGCGGGTCAGCTGGTGTAGATGCCGAGGGTAAGGCGCTCCTGGGACAGGTAGTCCTGCGCCTCCCCTCGCTCGCAGCCCTGCTTTTACCACCGCCTCAGAAGCTCAAGCGCCAAAGCTGTGAAGCGCCGTTCAAAAGACCGCTGACGATGCGGGACCCGCGGAGCGGGTTCCGCGAGGCGTAAAGGCTGAAAGCTAAAAGCAAGTCAAAAGCACAACAGCACCAGGAAGAGCGAGTCCTTCACGCTCGCAGTCCAGGACGCCTTCAGCAAGAAAAATAAAATGAGCAACAGGTTATTGACGTATCTATGTCCATCCTTACGTCAATCTCGGCACCTTACAGGTATAAATATTACCGATATTGCCTTAAGCAAACACACGCGGTGGTGACGAGATCGGAGCAGCGAGACTTGCCGAAGAGGCCAGCACAGAGCGGACCCTGCTGGCGCTGCCCCGCCTTCCTGACGCGCTGAGAACGAGACGCTGCTTTCTCCTGCCGAGAAATCCAGCTCCAGCGCTTCCAAGCAGCCCTTGCAGGCAGCCTGGAATATCGAGACCAAAGACGAGAGATACCATCCCTCAACCATCCTAGAGCTCAGGTACAAAACTGAATAACCCCTGGCAGAGAATTCTTGAGTCAGTCACTTGGCAAAACAAACTTAACTTAAACTGCTACTTTCTATTCCCGCCCACGTATTAGGCTTAGGTCAGGTACACCGGGGTAGGCGTAGTTAGAAGCACCAGTTGAGTACGATTAGTCAAATATATATATGTATGTATCTATTTTATCCATTTTAAACCATCATATGGCTTAGAAACCATATAAATGTTTTTACAGTATTATTTCATACTTCTGCTTTTATTGTATGCACTTTACTTAACCATAAGTATTGCAATAATATCGATTCATTTCTCTTGTACGAGAAAAGAGACTGATCAATAAATAACATCTTTTATTGAACACGCCCGTCTCTTCCTTTTCTCTACAATCTGGTGAAACTAAGAATGCACGTACTGACTGAGTAAAATAAGTTGTCTTTTGTTTTCACACGACTCTAGAGATACACTCTTGATTAGGGGAGAGCAAAGTTGTCATGTTCTATGGTTGTCAGAAACTAAATCCCTTCTTGTCTATCCAGGGAGGTTCAACTCCTCCTTGCCTATTCGAGAAAGTTTCTAGTGAACTCTGAGCTAGCTGGCAAACCCAAAACTTTAAGTCTAATATCGACAATAGAAGACCTAGTTAACGTCTGGTCTAGGCCTATACTATTGAAGGTATTATTCCAATGCGCAGAGCCTATCGGGATAATAGGAACTACACTACATGGCGCCCAACGTTTGGAAAGGCGATAAAACTAACGCAAGACATTAGAGTAACTCAGTCGTGCTTTTTCACTCAGACCCCTTTTTTCCCATAATACTCCAAAGACGTCTGGAGTGGGTGAAAGGTTATATCCGCCAAACTTCATAGAGAGGAGACTCCTATGTATGGTTCATGGTTTAGTCAACGTTGAAGGATACACTGTTCCAAAATATTGTGCATCTAATCTTTGTTTCCATAAGAAACCTGATCTGCAAACAAACGAAATTACCTTCCTGTCGGTAAAATGGTAGACAGTGATGAAGAAAGAGAGACAGCTAGAATGGCAGCTGAACTTGTAGCAGCTGATAATACTATGCAAGAAGCAGACCCGGATATAATACTGATCCCGGTCAACATAAGAAAATCTGTAACTTTAAAACTTATAGAAAATGGACTGACACCTAGAGGTGGCACAGTCATATTCATAATAGAGGCACACGAATATCGGCAGACAGAGGTATTCTATTCATGGATACACTTTCCAGCAGCAAACGCTGTAACAAAGCACTTCCACTATTACAAAACAGAGGAACCTCCTAATGAGTACACTCCTTTCGAGGAGGTGGAAGTACCACTTAAATTCCAAGAGCACCTGCTCTTGTTTAATGGCGCCCTAAAACATAATAATCACATCACCAGGCTCGGTCCACTAGGTAGACCAGGAGCAACGTGGCCGGTCCTAGCCGGATACACACCACATCCAGACATCGAAGGAATGTCTGCAGCAGATCTTTTAATACAATTAAAACAATTAATAAAAGTACATAGACAATTAGTCCAATATGTAATGCGGACTTCGACAATCCAACCAGCAATTAAAATTCCACAGCTGACCCCTCATCAGGGGAACACAAATAAAATTACACCACAGAACATACAGTCCTGCCTAGGTAAAGTACCAGCTAAACGGGAACAAATACCATTCTGGTTAGCACAAAAAATCACCCAAATAGAGGCGGTGTTTCCAGACACCACCCCGTTAGAAAAACACAGGATTCTGACTATCTGTCTTCCAATGGGAACCGCACCACACGTGGAGGACTGTGACACTTGGGGTACAGTCTTTGCTTCCATTTACACAAAAACGCATGGTGTTCCATCCATCTCGGTAATACCAGATGTGCTAAAACAAATTCATGATGAAGATGGTCCAGAACCCGCTTTAACTCTTGGTATGAAATTACTGAAAGACTTCAAGCAGGTCTCGGCTATATTATTAGCCAACATAAAGGGAGAAGCAGCAAACGTGGCGATCCGCCAAAGGTTAAAAGAGCCTGATATAGCAGACCAACCGGCTGAAATTGCCAGAATTATAGAAAAATCTTATGAGGAACTAGGTAGAGATAGTTTAGGTGGAATACCAGTAAAACCCCAACTGATTGAAAGTCCTGAAAAAGTATTTATTAAAAATAATCTAACACAAAAAAAGAGCTGGGAAGGAAATAAACAATCCTATCCTAAAGAAAAAAGATTCCAGACCAGAGGAAGGTCTCCTCGGCGGAGAGAAAGATCTCCTGACCAAGGACGCAAGTCTCCCCAAAGGGAGCCCTCTGGGAAAAAATACAACCTTAGAAATAGGGATAATATAAAGAAACCTGATAGATATCAAGATAATGATACACGTCCCTCTCAATCTTTTCAGACTTCCTCGCAGAAATCGGAAAGAAGAGGACGATCAGAACACAGGGAAGAGCACGTCAAGTCCAAAGACAAGGAACCTGCTCATCCAAATAAAAAATTACAATTTCCAAAAAAGAAGGTAGCCAGTATTAAAGTAATCAACAATGCCGAGAATACTGAGGACACAACTGAAAAACGGAGAATGGGCTCAGACAATGCTAGACAGCGCAGCAGAAGTGAGCATAGCTCGCAAAGTCCTTATGAATCATCTGGAGACAGTGGACACGAATGAATACCTTCAAGTGGAAACTGCAGACACCAGAGTTAGCAAACCTCACAAAATATATGAAATAACTTTACGTATAGAAGGGGATAAGACTAGAAAAATAAGGGGCCTATTTTGGGATAATCTCTCCAAGGGCTATGACATCCTTCTAGCTGAAAAAGACTGGCCACCAGAGTTTGTCAGGGAGTGCCCTCATGGCGAAGAAATAATTATGCCTGCCTTCTCAAATCATATTCCAATCCATAAAAAATACACACTTGGTAGAAAATGGGCAGTAGCTCAAGCTCCTGCTTTATATAAAAATCATGTAGGATGGGATGAGGACTCTCCTCCTCACAAAATCCAGTTAAAATCACAACCTACTGCACAGAGGCAGTATCCAATCAAGCAAGAAGCTAAAAAACAGGTAAAAGAAATACTAGATCAACTAGAATACCAGGGGGTGATTGAAACTTGCACCTCACAAATGAACAACCCTTTGTTTCCGGTCTCCAAACCAGACAATTCATATCGTCTAGTTTTGGATTACAGACACCTTAACTCATGTTGCAAAACTTTTGCAGTGCAAAACCCGCATAGTGCTGCACTAATGAATAACATAGTGCGCAAAAAATATAAAACAACATTAGACATCTCTAATGGATTCTTTTGTCAAAATATAGCACCAGAGAGCAGATACTTGTCCGTGTTCTCAATAAATGGCGCTCAAAAACAATTCTGTCGGTTACCCCAGGGGTACAAGAACAGCCCAGGATTATTCTCAGCGAGAGTAACAGAGTTACTACAAACCTATGATGACGAAGCGTTATCTTATGTCGACGACATATACCTAACAGATGATGACTTGGATACTCACTTGAAGAGAGTGAACACCATAATACTTGGGTTCGCAGCAGAGGGTTACAAATTCAACTTTAAAAAATCTAGAATTGCCCATCTAACAGTCCTGTTCTTAGGATATGAATTATCAAGTGAAGGTAAAAGCCTGGCTGACAATTTCCTAGAGAAATGTGCCGTGCTCCAAGCACCTAGAACACTAAAAAACCTACAGTCAATTCTAGGCTTCCTAAATTTCGGAAGAACATACATTGCAAATTACGCAGAAAGGGTCAAACCCCTTTATGATCTAATAAAACCAGATTTTAAAAGAACCAATTGGACTCAAATACACACAGAAATTCTGAGATCCTTACAAACAGACATGTTAATTAAAACAAAATTAGAAACACGTGATAACACACGCAATCTTGTGATTCGAGTCATCCCAGGAAGATGCGGATTCACATACCTGACCTCTAATGAGGGAGAAAAGGTACCAATTGCATTCAAATCACACTTGTACACAGAAGCTGAAAAGAAGTTCAGCATTAAAGAAAACATTGTTCATGCAGTTCAAACGGCAATAGCTAGAGAAAAAGATAAAGCTGACGGTAGACGTATCACAGTCAGAACAGCAGAATCAGCCTTTGAGGCATTAACAACCCCATGTAATTTACCAACAACAGCGTTGAATCCTCAATGGATACAATGGGTGAATTCAATTACAACGGACAGAGTAAAATACTACTTTGATCCAGAATTAAAAGAAATAAAAAATCTAGAATATGAAAGAACATTCCCTCTGCCAATCGACATTCTGCCATTACGACAATACGCTTTTGTAATCTATACAGACGGACATGCTCAACTCTCCGTTTGGGGAGAACAAGCATACAACCCCACATGTGAGATTACAAAAGAAGTGTGGCGCGGAGGAAAACTAAGACTTCTATTAACAAAAACACACTCAGTAGAAACTAATTCAGAAGAACAAACTGAAATAATAGCATTGAAAATGGCGCTAGATAATGCAGATCGCGAATTCCCGACACTTATAGTGTCCGATTCATATTACTGCGTCAAATCATATAACAACGATTTGCAGAAATGGATTCTAAACGGTTACAATGATGACACAGGTGCAACAATAAAGCAAAAAGTGCTTTGGAAACAAATAGTTCTTTTGCAAAAAGAACTACCAAAAACTCACGTGATACACTCACTGAGTCATCAGCGTGATGGCGTTCACGTTGCAGGGAATTCATTGGCTGAGAAAGCCACAACGGTAGCAACTGAATCTGCTTCCGTAGTTAGGAAAAAGCGTGCAGCAAAATACATTGACGGTGAAACAGTGCTGGCGGTGAAAACGTCATCAAAAGGCGACTGCTCAGCGCTACCGATCAACTATCCACTCAATTATACATACATAATCGATGCAAACTCCGTCCCTTTTGCTCGAATCCCTGGAGTGGGGGATAGAGTAATTCCAAACATGGACAGGAGAACCTTGTTAATTGTGGACGCACATATAGGTGAGGGTCTTAGTCATCTCAAACTAAAGGATTCTCTGGAAGAACTTCAATCAGTGTACTGGTGGCCAGGCATGAGCCTGCAGCATCACATTTTTGTAAAAAAATGCCCGGATTGCAACAGAGATCGCAGCGGCGAGAGAAACGGTGTAATACCATGGCGTTTCACTCAAGAAGGGCTAAACAATAATCAATAAAACCAGTATAAATAATGCGTCCTATTAACAAACAAAGACTAGTTTCCACTTATAATGTAGACCCCAGCACTCGGCTGACGTCGGGACTGTTATAAAAAGATTTGCGAGTCTAAATGGCATATACGCTAGGAGCATGCTACGTTTGACCAATGTTTTCACTTGAAGCCCTCAAGCCTGTGGGGAAGCATGGCCAAATGAGCATAGCACAGCGGGATTCTTCTCACTTCCTTCCTGAGGGATACGGGATGGTGTAAAGAAAAAACCAAGGCATAAAGCTATCTATAACAGAAAGGATATTAGGTTCGGGAGCTGGGTGGGTCAAACATCTAATAAGTGTCCAACGTAGTCTAAAAACAACCTGCCAAGAAATTCTCTGAAGGGATTCAGTCCGTACGAATTGTTGTTTGGGACTAGGATGATGGTCTTAGATCTTGACAGTCAGACTTCAGTGGTGAATGAAAAAAGCTTTGATATCAAAGATCGTTTGGCTATTTTGCAGGACTTAAACGAAACAAGAAAAGACCTGAGCAACATAAAGTTGAAACAGCAGCCAACAACCACTGAAGATAAAACCACCTGTCCGGATTCCAAAAGTCGGGGATCTAGTCAGAGAAAAGATCGCGGTAAAGAAGGAATTTGGGCCTTCTTACAGAAAAGCACTTCCTGTCTTGTCTATCAACGGGACAAGATCAGTAGTACTACCGCCCCTTGCTGGTAAAAAGGAGAACAGAGTTGTATCAATCGACCTGGTAAAACCACAATCATGTGGCCGATAACAAACAGTAGGCCAAGTGGACTCCCGATAAGTAGTAGAACACCAAGGTTTGCTACAAATACAGAGGTCCTAACCAAGAGGCTAATCACATTCGAAACGCCTACAGAACAACAACAAGGACTATGCAACAATGCATTGGAGCTCAGACCTCTAAAAACCCAAATAAAAACATCTAGTAGAGACACACCAACCTACAATGAAGTAACAAATGATTATGCTGAAGCTGCAAGAAACAGTAATCCTGAGGCAATTGGAACAATAGACAGAACGGCATCCGGCTACTTCATCAACTTCGATGAATTTTCTGAAGATCTAGGTGAATCAAAGGAACATACATCAACAAAAACCTTTAAAGATAAAGCTAAGGAACTTTTGAAACCACTGAAAGAAACCTATCTAATTTCTCCATGGATTGAATTTTGGGTGGCCTTTGGTGTATTTATCCTCATACTTTGGCTCATCATGGTACTATGCTTGGGACGCTTCATTGAGGGAAAATATACTAAAATGGACACAGCAAGCCAGAAAATCAACTTGATCCTCAAGCCACACACGTCTTCACATGTCAAGAAAAGAGAACTTTCTTCAGTCAACTTCACAGCCAATCCTATACCGGGTGGGGTAGCATGGGACAATACTGACTATGAAATTTATGGTCCGGTGGAAATCCTGAAATATCCACACCAAATCAAGATCTCGTTGAATGACTTTGTAAAACCAAGCTCATTTGCTGATGATTGGGACTTTGAAAGCATTAATAATATGATGTCTGACCTAGTGATGTCTGCTAAATTTACCAAACATGATTATTTTCAGGGTTCATCTAATTATGATAGTATGTACTGTTACAACCACTATGGTAACCATTTTCTACATAAATCGGCACAACCTAGAAATGTTTTAAATTATAATCAATGAGAACATTGTGCAACCCCTCCAAAAGGAAGCTCAAGAACCTTTTATGACAAATATTCATATTTTTCAGGGTTCAACACAAGTAATGCTGAAACATTTTATTTCAAATTGACAAATAAGACAGGAACAAAAACTATGCTTACAAACACGAAATTGATATATTCGGATTCATTTTTTGAACAAATGACTACATTTGGTTTTGATTATTGGGACAAAAATGTTGAAGTAAAAAGTGTTTGGGGTACAAAAGAATGGCAAGTACAAGGTATAGAATCATTGTTTAGAGCCTGCATGATCCCGGAACAAATTGTATTTTTGAATGACACTATTCAACAAACTACCTGTCTTGGCCTAGCCAAAATCAAAGACTTAAATAAACTGTATATTCCAAAGCCAACAATAAACAGCAATAGCTCTACAGATGAAGAGATAGACTTAAACTATGTATTAAACCAAAACAGAACACATCCTGATTGGAAAAAATGGATAATCTGGCCCACAGATACTAATAACTGTCAAGACAGATTCCTGAACAAAACACAGGGGTTCACATTGACCAGGCCAGACCCTAGATATTCCCAAAGACAACACCCAGGGATAATCACAACCTACAGTGTGGGCAAACTCTGCCTTCAATGGCTACAAACTTCCACACTGACAGAAATTAAGCAACACCTAACTTTACTTACTGATGGTGCTGACTTGCGTGATTTCATTATGGGACCGCGCAAACAGCGTCAAAAACGCTTCATAGCAGCCTCTATATATGCAGCTTACAACGAGGCCTGGAAGATAACTCAAATTGAGACAGCAGAAAGAATACGGGAAATTGACCGTATTAATTTGGAAAAATCACTTTCTGTAGTGGACAATGGGCTAATGACTCTGTCCTCCAGAATCTTTTCATTGGACAGCATTGTGTCTTCAGCAATCGACATAATATCGCAAGACCTACTGTTGTTACAACACGGTCAGTCTCAATTGCGCTCTATTATACAGCTTGGCTGGACGTTACAAAATCTGCGTTCAGGCTATGTGCCTTGGCGTTTAATCAACACAACGTCACTATTCAATATCTTTAACCTTACTGATAAACAAATCAGTATGGCACAGAAGGGTGCTGATTATACAATCCTGAGCATTGAGAAACTCGAGAGATTACCATTGACAATGTCAGAACGACCTGTCATTGAATGGATAATACATGGGATAATTAATATTCCAATATCTACTTTCAGGTTTCAATACTGCCAAAAATATATACAGGCTGGCATGTACGAAAAATTGGGAAAAGGGTACATTAAGTCAACATGGAACTTGCCCTATTCACATGCATGTGTCAGTAATAAAGGACAGAAAGTGTTTCTTAGTGGCAATAATTGTGCGATGTCACTAAGCGGTACACTTCTGTGTAATGGAATTAGTTTGCATGGAGCCTGTGAAGGGAACTCGAACAACCTTTCATGTCACCAGCTAGGCACACCTGCAACACAGATAGAACCATTCTTTAAAAGACTCTATAACGGGAGTTACATTCTAATTGTGGATCACAGATGTTGTAGTTTACTGCCCGGGGTTCCTTATCTCATAAGTACGACTGCGAAGGTCATGTGCTGTGGACGCTTATTGTTCCCCAGCTCCTTTCCAGACAGGGAGGCAAGGACGTGGCCCAGCTTGAAAATTACTTCTATTCGAATTGATACTTTAAGCAGAATGAAAACAGTGCTTCTTCAGACACCGACCAGGCTCACGTCATCAAAAGAAACGTATGATCTCCTAGTCGCAAGGACGACTGCAGAGATTCACTCATTGTTATCAACTAATTCCCCCATACATTTCGCAGAAATCCTGAATGAAATCTTAAATATTTCTGATACCAGTGGAGTCTCAAATGTATTTAAGACAGTGTTTTCAGGGGCATTAACACCATTCAAAGCCATACTGGGTATTTTTCCAGACTTTGTCCATTCGATTTTTGGCGGACTTCCCCTCATTTTGGGACTAATTGCAGGAATCCTATTCTTGGTCCTTATATTTCGTTATGGCAAACCATGTCACAGACAAAACACCTGCGACAAGGGAAGAAACAATCCGAGCCATTGGATACCGGGACCGGATATCAAAAATCCTGGGACTATCCCGGCTTAGAGACCTAAACATGACTTGGTTTCTTTCATTTCGACCAATTTGGCATCGATGTGTTTTACCTGTATTAAGGTGCATGCTGTGCGGAGAAGAATGCGTGTTGGACACCTGTCTGACGATACAATCGGATGCGCCAATGGATGCAGAAACATTGTTGGGTCCGGTTACGGCTCATGCATTGTGCTGCCCTCAACGGCTGCCAATCCTGATGACGGCATTCGTGGAAACTTTGCCACTACGATTGAGGGGTAGTGAAGTTCAAGATGAAAGCAGCATCGATCAGGTACGACCTTCTGTCAGCAATACTAATCAAAACGTCAATGGAGACAATCATGCCCATGAATGCATGGTTACATCCTTTTCCGAGTTAGTGGAACTTTCACAGGAAGCTGTTGACAGCTTTTTCGACAGTCTCAATGATATGATGTTCTCTCCAGAGCAGAAATAACGACTTTTGAGCAAGCTAGCACACGGCGTTCCCAACACCCTGAATTTGGCCTTCAACTTTAATAATAAAGTAGCATGAACAATTTTCCCTCCAGTTCACGGACAGCAATTTTTCAGCAGCCCCAAAATATTTTTACAATTTTTCGGGACACTTATCTTCTGCTTAAAGTAGAAACTATTCTTAGAGAACTGAATTTCTATTTTTAGTGAATTTATAGACATTAGCTGCTCGCTGGTATGTTCATAAATATTTTGATCTGTGATGAAGTGGTCTCGAACTTTTTCTTCTGTATTTAAGAGCCATTTCATGTGTAATTCTCATATTCGATTAATACTAATGTATACATGTGCGTGATTAATTTAGCATTGTTCTACATATTGAGTGCATATAGTACATGTGTCTAATTTTTTTTCGTATATTACATAATTTCATTATATGTATTTTGGGGTGGTAAGGTATACACGATACTCTACAGTATGTTTTACTATGCCTAGATTCGTAAATATGGCCATAGTTAGCGTGGAGTGGGTGTGATGT
Organism: Lissotriton helveticus; assembly: GCF_964261635.1. Lineage (NCBI taxonomy): Eukaryota > Metazoa > Chordata > Amphibia > Caudata > Salamandridae > Lissotriton > Lissotriton helveticus. The sequence goes on along the minus strand of NC_136068.1, from coordinate 1,858,251,642 downwards.
ATTCCTATAGGTTCTGTATCGATCCCCCTGTTCCGGACCCTGTTCTGGTTAACAAACTAACTAGCAGCCATCCCATGATGCAGAAACAGTTATCTGATTAAGCCACACCACGGCACAGGAACGCGTTATCTGTTAGGTCATAACGCTTGCCATCTAATTAGGCAAGCAATATTCCTCCAGCCCCTGATAAGGCATACGGCGTTCTCAAAACAAATCAAACCTATGACAACCTGGGAAAATCCCTGCGGCCATTGTCTTGATTTCACCGAGAACTTCAGTAAAAGAATGTGCTAACGACCAGTTCGTATGACATCCTTATTGACGTATCTATGTCCATCCTTACGTCAATCTCGGCACCTTACAGGTATAAATATTACCGATATTGCCTTAAGCAAACACACGCGGTGGTGACGAGATCGGAGCAGCGAGACTTGCCGAAGAGGCCAGCACAGAGCGGACCCCGCTGGCGCTGCCCCGCCTTCCTGACGCGCTGAGAACGAGACGCTGCTTTCTCCTGCCGAGAAATCCAGCTCCAGCGCTTCCAAGCAGCCCTTGCAGGCAGCCTGGAATATCGAGACCAAAGACGAGAGATACCATCCCTCAACCATCCTAGAGCTCAGGTACAGAACTGAATAACTGAATAACCCCTGGCAGAGACTTCTTGAGTCAGTCACTTGGCAAAACAAACTTAACTTAAACTGCTACTTTCTATTCCCGCCCACGTATTAGGCTTAGGTCAGGTACACCGGGGTAGGCGTAGTTAGAAGCACCAGTTGAGTACGATTAGTCAAATATATATATGTATGTATCTATTTTATCCATTTTAAACCATCATATGGCTTAGAAACCATATAAATGTTTTTACAGTATTATTTCATACTTCTGCTTTTATTGTATGCACTTTACTTAACCACAAGTATTGCAATAATATCGATTCATTTCTCTTGTACGAGAAAAGAGACTGATCAATAAATAACATCTTTTATTGAACACGCCCGTCTCTTCCTTTTCTCTACAATCTGGTGAAACTAAGAATGCACGTACTGACTGAGTAAAATAAGTTGTCTTTTGTTTTCACACGACTCTAGAGATACACTCTTGATTAGGGGAGAGCAAAGTTGTCATGTTCTATGGTTGTCAGAAACTAAATCCCTTCTTGTCTATCCAGGGAGGTTCAACTCCTCCTTGCCTATTCGAGAAAGTTTCTAGTGAACTCTGAGCTAGCTGGCAAACTCAAAACTTTAAGTCTAATATCGACAATAGAAGACCTAGTTAACGTCTGGTATAGGCCTATACTATTGAAGGTATTATTCCAATACGCAGAGCCTATCGGGATAATAGGAACTACACTTCGTGTGTGTGTGTGTGCGCGCGTGCGCGTGCATGTGTGCGTCTGTCTGTGTGTATGCTGTGTGTGCGTGCCTTCGGCCGGCCTGCATAAGCTCGTGCACGGACCCTGAGCAGCTCGTGCACGGACCCTGAGCAGCTCGTGCACCTGTCTGTCCTCCCTTGACAGGCATCTTAGCTGCAATAGGTCTCGAGCGAGACCTAAAAAGGATTCTAGATGTTGTGAAACATACAGAGTTGACTAACTATTTACAGGATGATGCAATATTGTAACACTATGAACAACCTTGCATGTCTCGAAAGGCAATAGATGTTCTAGTCAAATGTTAAATTTGAAGAATATAACAATGTACATTTATAAAATCAAGTGATAGTAACATACAATTCAATTATTGGTTTTCTTAACAGAGGCCCCTGAGGAAGGGACAGGCGTCCCGAAATGCATCGGACCACCACCACCAATCGCCTTTTCGCCCAAAAAAATGTAGTATAAAGTAAATGTAAATGTTAATCATGAAGCAATGATTATCACAAACACAATTCAATGTATAAGAAATTGATTGAAAATCAATAATTCTAGCAAAAATTAAAAATGATAGAGAGAAACACGTAATCAATTTGAGTAGAGTTTGATTGAAAACAAAGTTTTGCCTCAAAACTCTTTGGTTTAAGATTTAAAGAAATTCTTTGGATTTAAGTTAATGCTAAGCTCCTGAATCAACAGGAAAGCAGTGTGATAAATTCATCCCAACTGTGCACTAGATTTGGTCCTGACAGTACGTCTTGTACCAACATTTACACGTTTAGATAACCTAGGGACAGGCAGCCCTTTGAAATCTGGTAGCACGTTCAAGACAGAATAATAGGATTAAAGTGAACCTTCACTAGTTTTTTTAAATAAACGAGGAGTGCTAGTAACCATACTTCAAGATATATATAACTTGTGCCTCTTTGCCAGACTCCGTCCAGTCTGCCTCTCCTCTCGTGATGGCTCAAACCCACTCATACATTGTTTTACACCGGCTCGCTGAACTTCAGCAGGCCGATAGAGATACCAGAGGCTGTCCTGCATCTCCTGAGCCAATCTATACACTGCCTTTTGTAACTATCAAGCAGCATGGAGGCAGTGCCTGAATGAAAACATTGCGGCCACCCAGTGATAAAACAATCCTAATCTAAATGATACCTACTGCAAAAGCAAGGGAATAAATGAAGGGGGTCAAAACTCCAGCGCCCTAATAGGGTTGCCGCCCCTGTATAGTACTCATATCTCCACTGACATCAGCTTAATTTCCTAATGCAGGTTCGGTGTGTGTCAAGGGTTTGATACAGAGAAATAGTTGCATAACAATAGCTCCCGCCGTGTGTGGGGGCTTTGAGCTCCAGGGGGCCCCCTCTGGCACAGTGCACAGGTGGGCCTGAGAGCTCCTGACTGAACCCGAATCATGGGGGCCCCCTAAATGTACTTTACAGCGGGCCCCCTCAGGTTTCGTTATACGTATTTAACACAATACTCCATAAGGGTTTCCCACATATCTGTGATTGATTGTTAATGTGAACTATGCTATGTTTAAAGCCGTAGCAATTTATACAGCAATAGGCAGGAAAAAGAAGCTTTGATGACGCCATTAGCGATGTCATCGATGTCACTTGAAATGTCATCAGTGATGTCATAAAAGTTGATGACCGAACATGCCATGAGTGATGTAATATGTGAGGTCATAAGCAGTGCATTTTATTTGTATTTATTGGTATTTATAAAGCGCATCAATCATGCCACGGAACATCACGGCGCTAGGACGGATTTTAGTTCAGTGCAGGTTGAACATTGATAGGATCAGTTGTAGTGTAGTTCCTATATTCCCAATAGGCTCTGTGCATTGGAATAGTATATCCTATAGTTTAGACGTAGGACTGAGGTCGACTAGGTCTCTTTCGAATATACTAAACTTAATTGTGTGTGCCAGTTAGCTCAGAGGTCACTAGAAACTATCTCGAATTCACAAGAAGGGATTGGTCTCTGACAACCGCATAAACATGACAACTTTGTTTCCCCAAGATAAAACTGATATTCAGAGTCATGGAAACAATAGATAGGTATTTCACTCGTGCATGCTTCGTTCCACCAGAGGTGCAGAGAAATAGGTAGACGGGTGTTTTCAATAAAAGGATTTATTGAACAGTCTTCTTTCTCAATCATAAGAAATGAACTGCTACAATTGTAAAACTAGTTATAAAATATAATGCATACAGTATTAATAGTAGAATAAAATAATACTGTAAGAGCATTGTATGGTTCCTAAACCATAGATAAATACATACATAAATAACAGAGCCTAAAAGTACTCAACTGGTGCTTCTAAAATACGCCTACCCCAATGTACCTAACCTAAGCTTAGTACGAGGGAGGAAGTAAGTGAGGTGTAGCATAAATGTAGTATTCTTTTGCCAAGAATCTGCCCAATATTTCTCCAAGGGTCTAATCAGCTCCGTTCCTTAGTTTAGAATGGAGAAGGTTGGTCTCGGGACTCAAATTCCCAGCAACCCACAAGGGTATCTTGGAAACACTGGAGCTGGATTTCTCTGCAGGAGAAAAGACAGTGTCTCTCTTAATGCGTATGCTGGAGGGTCGGCTTCCTTCGGCACTTGCTGTAGCAGGGCATGTCGGGCAAGTAGATAGTCGAACTGCTCCAAACCACTGTGTGTTTGCTTGGGCAAGTGTGGGCATATTTATACCTTGAAGGTGCCTGGTTTGACGTATGGCTGTACATAATAACGTCATCAAAGAGTCTCAGTTCTTCGAAAACTCCATGAGTTCTTGAACAAATCAATATTCAAGCGAGGGGAAGTCCCTGACTGCTGGAGGCAGATTTTTCCAAGAAATCGTTGTGGATTTTCGGAACTAGTGGAAGTAGCCCTGGAGTATTTGGACTGCATGAGCTATGCCTAAATATGGTTATGATTTCTATGCCTATATAAGGATATGGTGATTTATACCTATAAAAGGGCATGAATTGGGAAACTTACAATAGGGTCCTAAAATAATACATAACACAGTATCTAGGGAACAAAATGGTTTTCAATTTGCATGGCGGAGGCAAGTTATAATTAGCTCTGCTAACTATAAATGGTGAATTTCTGTGTTTTTTTCCAGTTCAAAATGTTAATGTTCACATTGACGAATTCACCTAACTATAACGTTACTTTACCCTTTTTTTGTCAGTGTATTTCGAAGTTTAAAAAAAAAAGTAAAACATTTTTATTACACATAATTTTAAGTTACTTTAACCTGTGGGTTTTCAATGAATTTCTAGTTTTGTTTTATTGTTTTGAACTAAACTCATTATTTTGTGAGAGTATGGATGGTAGAATAACTTTAAAATATGTGTTGTGCTCTGACATATATGTTTGTAAAATAATTTGGTTTTTGTTTGTCACAAAACAGAATATGGTTCAGTTTGCAAAATATTTGTAAAATGTGTGTGAGTATTAAACATAAATAATCAATAATAATTATTTATTTGCTCGGGTATTGTAACTCTGACATCAAGACGTGTCACCAGCAATCTTTTTTGTGTTGTGTCATTACTCTTGCAATGATGGGTGTAAGTAGTAGGGTTTGGAGAGGGACTGGCCTCGCGTTTCAGAACTCTCTTTCAGATGACAGGTCTGCGTAGCAGGGCGTGTGTAGGAACTCTCCTCTCTGCTGAGACCTCTCTCTGTTATAGGTACGAACAGTAGGGTGTGGGGAGGGATACCCCTCTCCTTTTAGACTGCTCTCTCAGGTAACAGGTGTGTGTAGTTGGTGTGTGGAGGGACTGGCCTCTGATGAGACCTCTCTCTGTAATGATAGGTGTGTGTAGTAGGGTGTGGGGAGGGACTTGGCCCTCCTTTCAGACCTCTCTCCCACATGACAGGTGTGCCTAGTAAGGTTTATAGAGGGACTGATCTCTCTGCTGAGGTCTCTCTCTGTAATGATGGGTTGGCACAGTAGGCTCTCCTTTTAGACCTCAGATGACTGGTGTGAATACTAGGATGTAGGGAGGGACTGCCCTCTCCTTTGAGACCTCTGTAGGCACCTCCTCTCTAAAGCTAGAGGGACAGCATACCATTCTGTTGCCCCTTTAGATAGCTTTTTTACTTCATTTCCACAACACCTCCAATTTTTCACAGTAAACAGTTATCGCAGACACTTAATTTCTGACATTCCACAAGCCAGCCAATCAATGCACTTGCAAGACTCGCAGGACCCTCTCACTCCAGCAAGAGCATGAAGGCTCATGGGAAAAATTGGCTTCCTGACCAAACAGGCCTCCATTTTTTACATTGCATTTCTCGCGAGCCCAACTACCACAATGGACCATTCTTCCACTCCTCCCAGCATTATTTTAGTGTTGACGTGGCGCAGACTAGCTCAGCAGGCGTGCCGCTCGTGTGCCAAAGGCAAGCCCATCTACACCCGTCCGCTACCAGGGGTCAGGAATGCTACTTAATTTAATCCAGATAAAGTTGTTTATTCATCTAGTCAGCAAAAAACGCTTCACCCCGCTACTCAATATGTATGTCACTCATATATAGATATAAGAATAATAATAATAATACCGAAATTTCTAGAGCGCGAACAGCTACCTCGCCAGGAGGTGTCCCAGCGCTATGTGAGCAGCTCAGAGGGAACAATAAGTAATGCCGGTGTATCAGATCTTTTGAGTAAAGAGCCAAGTTTTTAATTGCTTCCTGAACCCAATCTCTGATGTTGCCGACTGAATGGCAGATGGTAGGGCGTTCCACAGCATCGCGGTGTTTGCTGAAAAAGTCCTGTCTCCCAAACACGCCTTTCTGACTCGCGGGGCGTGTAAATGGAGTAGGGAGTTTGACCGTAAGAGTCTCGCCTGTTCATACCTAGGGAGTCTTGCTTTGAGATAGCTAGGACAGGTGCCACGGAGAGCTCTAAAAGCCAGAGTTAGCGCATTGAATTTAATTCTGCTTGCCACCGGAAGCCAGTGCAGCTCGCGCAAATGCGGAGAGACATGCTGTTTGAAAGGAATGTGTTTTATCAGCCTTGCAGCCGCATTCTGCACGGTCTACAAACGTTGAATCAAATATTTAGGTAGGCCCAAATATAGGCCGTTTGCATAGTCCAGCTTAGAAGTGACCGTCGCATGGACTACCATTTTTCGGCAGTCTTCTGGAAGAAGCACGAGGAACTTGCGCAAATTCCTAAATTTGTTTAAGCACCCTGTTGTCACTTGCTGAATGTGGGCGGAGAAGGCCAAACTCAAGAAGACAGCAGGCCTATCTGGTCGCTGGAAGTGCCAGGTGACAGGTGCGGGTGTGTGGGGAGTGGTGTGTGAGTTAAAAATATTGTATTGATATCCTGGAGGAATTTTATTCTGGGGTCCGTGCAATATGGTTAAACACCGAGACCAAGAGACATACTCTTGAGCTGGTAGTCAGAGTTAGGCGTATTCTCCTTCTGCGTATCTTAGTGTTTTTGGTGGTGATAAAAAGTGGTGGTATCAGGCTTACATGTTTCACGCCTATAGTGGTCTCTAATGGATCCAATGGCATTTCCTCAGGACCGTGCGAAAGTTAAAACGTGAAAAGTCAGGTACAGGGGTTTGAGACGGCGACACTTAATATACCCTGTATTTACCTAGATTCAGGTGTGGTCGGGCGACTCTGTGCCCGAACGGGTTCAACCACTTAAGTTTACAGTATCCAACCTGTAGAAAAAGAGAAAGCAACACTAGTCCTGTAAAGATAGACATATTTAATAAAAAACAGGCTTATCAGCTCATACATGGTGTCCGTACCTGATAAGGTTTACCGGTGGAAAGCAAAATTTTTCATCTCGTGAGATTGGTTATTTAATGAAAGAATGCCTGCACACACATTGTACACACGCAGTTCTCTGTTATCAAGTGATACAACAGACTGATCTTCTGTGCCAGAATGGAATGGAATGGCAGTGGTTTAAAATGGACACACCAAAATACTCGAGGTGTAGGGGTGCCTATCACTGTGGCGGCGTGCAACCGGTGATCTAGTAGTGAAGGTTTGCTTGTCTGAGCACAAACATATCCTTAAAGTAGTGGATAATGGGATACAGACATAACGGATACACAACAACATGACGAAGGCCGAACGAAGGCCAAAGGGTAGGACTTTGAATTAGAAATCCCTGCCAGCCACTCTGAAGCGTAAACATTTTCTGTGTCTGGGGAGGACAGAGATGTGAAAATAGGGACCCTGAAGATCTGGGGTCGCCATGAAATCTTCCTGATTTATCAATTGAAGCACCTCCTGAAGAGACAACCTTCGGAAGGATTGCTTTTTTAGAAATTTGTTGAGGCAACGAAGATCTAAAATGGGACGCCATTCTCCCAATTTCTTTATTATGAGGAAACACTCGGAGAAGAAAAAAGAAATTCTTCCACCAAACTTGACTGAATTGGTGGTAACAGTGGACGTATGTCACTGGTTTTTAGAGTTATCTCAGTCTTTCCTCTGTAATGTTTGTAGGAGGCGGCAGGTGGTTGTTTGAACGACTGTTGCTGTTGTGACCATGGGTACATTGATTGACCCTGATGTGGTTGGTACTGTTTGTACTGACTGTAACCTCCACGAAAGGAGGACAAGCTGCGTCCTCTTGCTTCACGAAAGGGCTGTTTCTTGAACTGTAGACTACCACGAGCCTTTGCAGTGTCTGTATCCTTTTTGATGGTCTGAAGGGCTGCATATATGTGATGTCCAAATAGGGATTCGTCATCACAAGGCATGTAAATTTACAAAGTCTGAACCTCTTGTCTAAAAGAAGTAGCCTTTAGCCAGCCCTGATACCTCAGGACCGCAGCCCAAGCCAATTGGCGAAATCCAATGGAAGAAACATCCACTGCGCAATTGATGATCTCAGCCGCGATCCGTTCTCCCTACTGCAGGATCTTGAGAGCCTCAGATTTGGATTCCTCCGGAAACATTTCTATATATGGTGGAATGTCCGACCACATTTGGCGGTCGAATCTGCATAAAATAGCAAGAGAATTGGCACTGGCGCCATGGTGTAGAATTTTTTACCGATGGAGTCGAGTCATCTTCCATCTCCATTTGGCGATGGAGAAGTAGGACTTCTGGCACAACGCTGGGCTGGTTGCGAAACCACAGAATCTGACTTAGGTTCCCCGATAAGGCAGGCAGGTGAGTTATCCGGAGCCTTATATTTCTTCTCCAATTTAGGTCATGCTGCCAGAATAGACACTGATCTCTTCATGACCTTTAAGCCCTCTTGCCATATAAAGTCTACTATAGGGATAGAGTGAACCTGCTTCTTTGTTTGTTCTTTGAAATCGTACAGGAAACAGTCAGCCTGCTTAGTAACCATGGGAAGCTGAAACCTCTTTGCAGCTCTCTCCATGAGGGTATGGAAGCCACCGATATCTTCAGGTGGTGAATCTACTGAAGGTGGAGTGGAAGGTGATTGTGTCTGGATCTGGTAGTCATCCCATTCGTTGGGAAGGGATATCTCATCCAGCTCTCCCTCTTCTCTCTCCTCGTCAGTGGTGTGAAACTCCTGGTCATGACATTGCGCTCCCACAGGTACTAGGGTAAGCGGAGGGGAGGGTCTAATTAGCAATGAATGCTGTGTAATGGGTGTTTGAGGAACTGAAGAGGCCGGCTCTGAAGGGGGGAAAGTGCGGTAGTAATCTTCTACGATATGCTGTAAATTTGAAACCAGAAAAACAGGCATTTGGATAGTTTGTTCAGTTTGCCTCTACTGGTTGATGGCTTCAGAGTAACATACATAGTCCTCATCCTCACCATCCTGGCATTTAATGAGAAGGTCAGACGGACTGTGAGCCACCCCAAACATTCCCCGATCTTCCGATTCCTCCACATCTGCTCCTTAATCCAACGATTTCTCTGCAAGACAGGGAGACACCTTACTTGGAGATAAGCGAAAAGGCAGTATAAGCTCCTGTGAAGGTCTTTTTTCCTTGGAAGCAAGTATATTCGTTGACGGGACCAGCATCGACGACGATGTCAAGCAAACCACAGACGAGGATGTCATAGATGACGTTTTCATTGACAGTTTTCCAGTTGACGATCTTGATGTCGACACGGTTCGTCGACGAGATCTGTATCTGAATTCCTCATTTTCGTTGACGAGGCTACCGTCGACAAAGACTGTGCCGACGAGGAAAGCGTTGATGAGAGAAAGTTGCCTTTGAGAGCCGCAGCGGCGACAAGAATTCCGTAGACAAAGGTCTTTTCTTTTTTGTCGACGAGGAAGACTAAGTTGCAATCGTAGATGGTCTCACCCTCACAGATACTAACGTGAATTGAGATGATGCAGACAACATGATCATCGTAGTCTGAGGGGACGAAAAAGTCGACGTCGTAGTGAGAGATTCCTGTCGATGAAGGAACCGTTAACGGTTTCGTCGACGGAGCATCTTTCTTGTGAGGTAAAGAGACTTTACAGCCTGCTTCATTTTTTTTTTTTTTTTAGGTGCAAAAATCAAAACTTTACTCCATAGTCGTCAAAACGCGTTTCGGCTCTCGCGAGCCTTGTTCACTTGACATGGTGGTACATTTTCTGTGCATTTTTTTTTTATTTTTATTTTTCAAAAACCTTTATTGTACCTTCAGAGTTACACAGCGGAATGCCCACAACCCTACGGGCTGGCCGCTATACCAATTTGTTAATCATAATGCAGCATTTAAACTTCTTTGCAGACATAGCCAACACACGAAATAGAATCGGAACTGCCGCAGTAAAGAGGTACAGTATACGCATCATAGTCCCAACTGTACTGGTTTTTGGTTTTCTATTTTTCAAAAAACAACAACAAAACAAAACAAACCAAACTTCAGGAATCACAATGTGGTCATATACTGATTGGTATCGGTCGAGTACGGCTCCTTCGTGAAATGTAACCCTTCAGCGTCCCCCCCCCTAAGCCTCCTGTCCCGCCTAAAGTGGGTGTCCGGGTATGTGAGTATGTTCTGCCTGACCGTGTTCCCTTGCACTCTCCCTACCGTGCCCCTGCGCAAGAACGCCACTTATTAGTTGCTCCCGTGTCTAATGTCCTCCCCCTCCGTACTGTCCGCTAGTAACACTAGCCCTCCTCCTCTTCCTCATCCGACACATCCTGTTCCTCCTCTGGCAAGGGATCGCAGATCTCCCCTCTGTATATATTCCGCTTAGTCCAGATTTTGTTCCACTTCCCCGGGCAGGCCCGGTTGGAATAGACCGCCCTTTCTGTTATCATCACCCTGTCCATATTCAAGCACCATTGTGTCTTGGTTGGTACTTCTGCCAACCCCCAACGCTGCGCAATATCCCTTTTGGCTACCATCAATCCCACCGTAACCCAGAGTTGACCATGTCTAGAGATATCAGTAGGTTCCCATATATTCAGTAGGCAGCCTGCTTCATTTTTGAAGTCTTTTTGATAAGGCGTAGAGGGCACAGACTGACCCTTAAGAGTGGCTGGTTCTTTTTTAAAAGATAAAGGCTGATCTTCATGTTTTGAGGTGTGGTGATGCATTTATAACATCTTAGCAGCCACCAACTCCACCTCACTAGTTCTTTTCTTTGAAGCTGTAGTTTGAAGTGGGGAATCACTCTCCTCATCAGATAAAGGATTTTCTTTGGTTTTAAGCTTCTGTAGCCACAGAAGAAGACGTCCTTCTCTAGCTCTCAAAGTTTTTTGGGGAAAAGTTCTATACATTTTGCAGTCTCTTACCTGGTGTTCAGGGTGAAGGCAATAAATACAGTTCTTATGGGGATCATCTGAGTGAAGTCTTAATTTCCCACAAGCATCACAATGCCGGAAGAGAGATCTTTTCGAAGAAGACATGTAGATTGAAAATCTGAAAGATTCAGAAGGCCAAGAGAAAGTACTGAGCATATCTCAGGGAGACTCCCTTCACACGACGTGCGGTGGAAAATCTGAGAGCCTGGAGCCTCTGTGGAGAGGGTTCTAGGGGGTGCTGTCGCCTGATTGGGTGGAGTTTGGACCATACCTAATGACTAGGATGAGATATTAAAGGGAATGGTTTTTCTCTATTAACTTTAATGTTAGAGTAATTGCTTACTGATTTTTATGTACAGTGTGACTCCCACTTCGACGACGGGGAATGATTCAAGCATGTAAATCTATGAAAGGTACCCCAATACTGGAGAAACCTGGCTCCATGAGGCCTCGACCCCAGATATCATTGCGGCACTCCCTCCAACCTATAGTGTGGTTAGACTGGATTAGGTGGATAAGAAAGTGGTGGCATCGCAATTGTTTTTTAAAAGGATTTTCATTGTAAGACACAAGATCTTTCAATCCAAGATTGTGAGGTATTATTTTTTCTCTATGCCTCTCACATAATTCCACTATGTTGGGCCCCTTGATTTATCGTCACCTGGGATATGCTGGTAATTGGAGCGCCCAGCTTCCAGATGCCTTTTCTCATCATATCCTCAAATGTGCAAACTTTAATGTGCTAGGACATCCTAATATTCACTTTGAGGATTCCCTTTGCTGTTTTGCCACCATTCTGATAGACGATCTTAGAGCTTTAAATCTTTCCTTGATGAACAACGCCCCTGCACACAGTGTTGGACATCTGCTGGACCCCCTTTCTCAAACCTTAAGAGTTTTGTTGAAGACAGTCCAATTTCTTTACTTTGGTCAGATCATTTTTCAGTACCAATCTCAGTTCTGATTTTTCCTCTGGTAACTACACTGACCTCAGGTCCAACGATTCTTTCAAGAAATTACTCCTATCTCAATTTCATTATTTTCAAATCCTCAAGACAAGACGCATGAACCAGTTTGAGCCATTCAGTAGATTAAGACCTGTCTACGATTGATAACTGAATTATGAATACCCAGGATTTGGTTATGCCGACTGAATTTATCACTTAGTCCAGACTACATCCTCCAGCCCCATGGTTATATGACACTCTTCGAGGGTCAAAAAGCACTGTAAGCATCTGGAAAGGATTTGGCGAAAATCCTATTACGAGGAAGACAAATTTAAATGCCGATTTAGCTCTGAAAGAATATCTTAAAGCTTGAAATTCTACTCTGCTAAAATCCTCCCTGCTCAAAGATGTCAAAAACACTATTCACAGTGGTTAAAGAGCTATCTGATTCTGGAGAGATATCCACCCCCTCCTACCTTTTACAGCCAAATGTGAAGAACTGGATTGCTTTAATAAAAAGGTGGCAGATATTCAGGCCTCGATATCCTGGAACTCTACGTCTCTGCCAGAAAGCAGGGTCACCGGGGACTTCAGTAGCCAAAGCTCATAAAGAATTAGACAGCAATACTACTTCTGGAAATAGTCTCAATCACTGCTCAGATTCCTTCTCTCCTATTGAAGTCCCCTGCCTTCCTTACTTTGTTGAACTCCATAAAAGCTGAGGGCCCGATTCCAAAAGTAATCTGAGACAAAATCCTAACTTTACGACTTTCGGAATTCACAAAAGACATTTAGGAGTAGTAAAGTTAGGACTTTGTCTTAAATTTGTTTTACGTTTTGTTCTTGAGACAAAATCCTAACTTAAGTTTAACTTACGTTTGTCTTAAGATCAAAACTTAAGTCAAAATCCTAAATTAAACTTAAGTTAGGATTTTGTCTTAAGACCAAAACTTAAGACACAATCCTAACTTTACTACTCCTAAATGCCTTTTGTGAATACCAAAAGTCGTGAAGTTAGGATTTTGGCTTAGATTACTTTTGTGAATTGGGCCCTGAGACTTCTGTTGAGCCCCTCCTTCGTCCTATGTGATTAAACTCAGCCATGAATTTTTGCAAATAATGACTGCCCTTCTTAATTCTTCACTGCAAGAGGGTCTTGTTCCTAAAGCCTGGTAACACGCTATGATTCTGCCCCTACTAAAGAAGGCTAATCTAGATTCTACTAATTGGTAAAATTATAGGCCAATTCAGGTTTTCAAAAAAATTCTTGAAAAACATGTAAACCAGCAAGTCTCATCATTTGTGTAAGCACACAATATCCTTTACCCATCACAATCTGGATTCAAGGCTGGTTACAGTACAGAATTCATTTTGCTGGGAGTTACAGAGCATTTCAGACTTTATTTCGATAGGTGCGCTAATCCTGCTTGACCTTGACGCAGCTTTTGACACTGTGAGGTATATTTACTATTGAATGGTGCAGAGTGGTGCTGCAAGCAATTTTACAGTGTCACGCTGCGTCATTTCAAGAAAGCAGGGGCACACCCCTGTATTTTCTTTTGCGCCAGCACAAAAAATAGTTGCCTAGCGCCAGCCCAGACATCCTTGCACCGTTTTGCAAGGGTGCCTGCATGGCAGAGATGATTGTTTATGTGCAGGAAGATTTCTCTTCTTGCACATAAACAATAAAAAATGGCGACTTGCTACTTACAAGCAAGAAGCATATCACCATTAATTATTGATTGTTTTTGTGCAAGGGACAAGTTTAATGCACAAAAACAATCATTGATTGCGTTTCGCTCTTTATATGTATGAATGCAGGACACAGAGCAAACAACGAGGAGAAATAAAAGTATTTCTCCTCTACGCGCCATTCTAATGTCTGTTTTTCACTGGCGTTAATTTTTGGTGCTGACTCAGATGTACAGATTCTTGTAAATCTGGGGAAGCGGCAAAATTGGTGTTTCATGGAAACGCCCATAGCAACACCCACTACATGTCCCTTTCACGCAAAGTGATGCGTGAAAAGGGACCGTACTTACAAGGCGGCGTTTAAGCCACTCAAAGTGGCGTAGCACCGCTTCGTAAATATGGAGCTTGGCATAGAGCCACTGGAGCGTCAGGAAAAGTGATGCTCCGTTGGTGCTATGCCCTTGTAAATATGCCAGTGTGTCATGAGTCACTCTTAAAAAAGACTGGAGGACATGGGTCTCCATGATAAAGAGCTGCCAAGGCTGGTTTCTTTTTTGCATCACTGGACTTTTTAGGTTTTCTCCACCATCTCTACTTCTAGGTGCTATTCTCTTGCTTCTGGAGTCCTCCAGCTCTAAGCCCGGTGCTATTTTGCATCCCCTGGCTGATACTGTGGAAGGCTGTAGCCTTTCTCTGTTCTTCTACACCAATGGCACCCAGATTTTCTCTGTCACCTAGTCAGGTTCACGTCTAGGACACTTTAAACACCTGTCTTCTGAAAGTAGCCACGTGGATGAGTAACAATTCTTTGAAACTAAATTGTGATAAGGCCTGTTTTTCAGTCTTAAAGTGGTTTTAAAATATTCACTGGATATAACCTTTTTTCTGCTCAATGAACTAGAATTCACGACCTGATTCTGTCAAGACTGGACTATAGAAATATTCGATGACTTCACTCACAAGTCTGCAAGTGGTTGAGGAAAAGTGTTCTTCTGATCGACATTGTTTTTTCATTGCCATGTCGTGTCAAACACTTCCACACGACCCACCTGGTCGTTTCTGCTGATGCCTGGGAAAATTCTAACTGACACGACAAAAACCATCTTGCAGCCTGCATTTCTGCCCAGGAACTGTCACAGACCCAACCCCCCTTGTTCTTTGCAGTTCAACAGAAAGTCATGAGACACTCACGCCCTGTGTAAATGATTTATTTTCCATCTCCTGCTCCCAGCCTGGTAAACATCCTTGACACCGTGATAAGGTTATCTGGACAATGGTCTGACTGCTGGGCCTTGATCAGGGTGATTAAACAATGACCTGAAGGACTGGACCTTGATCAAGCTGAGTGAACAATGACCTGAAAGACCGAGCTTTGATCAAACTGAGTGAACAATGATTTGAGTACCAAGCCATGACCAGGTCACCAACTACAAACATCGTCTGGATCTGGTTATCAACTGCAAACACTGCCCTGATGGAACAATGGACTAATAGCCAAAAGACTAGAATGAAAAAGTATAAAAGGCTTGTAAGCTGCGGAGTAAAGCAGCAGCCTCCTCTGTCTTGTTTCTAACGAGCTTGGGACTCTGTTCCATAGCCCGGGCTATTTGAATAAATCTGCAGACGAAGGCTCCTGTGTCTCCTTTTACTACGTATGAAGGGTATGGAAGACTTGGGCGGTTCCCTCGCCGCCGAGACCCAGTAAGTGGGTTATTCCGGTTCTTCAAATGGCGCCCGAACAGGGACTCCACGAGTATGAAGGTCAGGCCCGGTGGATGTGAGGAGGTGCACGGAGAGACTCCGACGGAGGCGCCCTACCCGAGGGATTCTTGCAATCCGGTAAGCCGAACGACTCGCCCGCTGTTCCTCCCCACCCGGTCTGGGCCACATGACTGCGTTCTCGCTTGAGTCCCCTAGCAAATCATTTCTGGAGCAGGACACAGCCCTACGTCTGCAGAAGAGAACTACTCATGTAAGGTAAGGGTGGACTGATCACCCACCAAGTCTGTATGATTCTGTTATTGACTTTTGCAAAAGCCAAGCTGTTATTGACTTTTGCAAAAGCCAAGCAAGCGAGGTAAGTTTTTAAAACCTGCTGGTGTCTGTTATCTGTTTTCAAGCATGCCAGTCAGTAGTAAGTTCAAGAGATTATGTTGTTGTATGTGTAAGCAGGACTCCCAGCTGGAGGCGGCCTGTCCGCTTCCTCCAGAAGGGACCCCATGCCATACGATGTATGTTAAACATGGCCCTGCTACCATAATGTTTTCCTCATTCTGGGTAAAATATACGAAACAAAGTAACGTGGAATTACAGTGGCCACTTTATGGCTCCTTTAATTCCCAAGTTCTCGCCAACTTAGAGGAACAATTAATGAAAAGAAAAACGCGCCCGTCTATGTTTGAATCTGTCCGATTTTGGAGGAAAGAGATAGAGCAGAGAGCTAGAAAGCAGAAGGCTCAAGAAGGAAAACAGGAACGTATGTCAATGGCCAACCACGCCAGAGAAAATTTACAAAATCAAATGACAAAATTGGTATAAATAGCCGATCGGGAACATGGGGCTCGGGTACAAAAATGTTATCCAGCTCGGGAGGAGAAAGGAAAGGGCCATATGGAAGGAGGAGAAGAAGGTGATTCCTTGCTTGATACCATGCTAGAAAGCCCTCCTGCATATGCCCCAATGTACCCTGCCCCGACGCCCCGCATGTCCCCCCGCCACCGCCCACTCCTGCCCCCACTGCCCCTCCTATTCTCCCTGTCACACCAACCCTCCCGATTTTTCCTATGACACCGACCACGCCCGCTAACCCTGTCCTCGCTGCGGGAGTGAAAATAAGTCTCCATCCGCCCAACCCCTGCGGCTTTACCCCTACCCGCCCTTTTCCTACTTCCCCGTGGTCTACAGTTAAGCAGGATTTATATAAGTTGTTGAATTCCCCCCGACTGGCCTCCTTGCGCTCTGCAGTCAGCTTTTCGTCCCTTCGAGAAAATGACCTACAGAAGCAACAGTGTGAATGTTGGATAAATAACGGGAATATTTATGCCTTTAAAGAAATATGGTCCACCTTGTCCCAGTGGACGATTATGGAACAGACCACCTGGGCTGAATACATGGTTACCCTGGTCATGCAAAGATTTGAGAATGCGCTTATGCAGATACCCACCGGATTAATGGACCTTAGGTTGCAAATAAAAAGAGGCGATGTTCAGGGAGAGGGGATGTTACGCGCTATGTCTGCTTTAATGGCTTACCGTGATATGACCGCTTTTCCCAACATTCCTCTAGAAACAGCTATGCCAATGAGAGAGGCGGCCACTGTCTTTGTTAACGCACTTCCGATGCCCAAATTATTGGCCGAGGGGCTGTTGAGGCACACTGGCGCAGGCTTTGGGTTCATGTTCCTAGGAAAAGGTCAGAAGTAATGCAGTTAAAAGGACAATTACCACTACTCGGAAGAATCCGGCTGCCTTTTACAGAGAATTAGGTCAGATTATAGCTGCAGGTACTCTCGTTCTTGAGGATATAGATTTACTTTTTGGTACGGTTGTCCCCACTCAAATTTGGGACAAGATTCGACATACTGACCATGAAGTGGCATTGGGAGGTAAATGGCCTGACCTAGAGGCTATGGAAAAAGCAAGGGTAGGAGGGACTAAACTAGAAGCTGCCATCCTGACTTTGCCCGGCAAAATAATGACGTTCATGAAAACACTTTTGCCGGAAACTGTCATTAACTGGGATAAAATAAAACGCCTGTAGGCAGCGAAAAGATGAGAATGTGGCTGACTTCTTTACTAATTTTGAGACAGAATACAAGGGACATAGTGGTTTGGATCCCTGGACCCCTGGTTCTGGCCCAGTGTTTGTCGATAAGTTTGTCAGCAACTTGCTTCCTGAGATATCCGTCAGGCTTAAGAAAGTTGAAAGTACGTGGTCTACCCAAACTATGACTGGTATCTTGGCAATGGCACAATATCACGAGAATAGGAAGAATGAAGATAGAGACAAGTAAAGTAAGAAGGTTAGGGATCTTAAGACTAAGGCACTTTTGCAGCAGGCTTACCCTCCCCGAGGTCCCGATGCCAGCGGGAATTTCAGACCCCAACCCCCTCCGAGGGCTCGCCAGTCTACCCCCTCCAGCCCTAAACATACGGGAGCACTCCAAACAGATAAGTGTGCTTATTGTAAGGGGTATGGCCATTTGATAGATGAGTGTCCGTGTTAGCTGAAAACATCCGAACAGGGAAGACTCAGCCTCGCGCTCCCAGGGAGGGGGGAGGCCGTCTAGGGACCATGGCCCGCCCCATCCACAGGATAAAGAACGTAGGCCCAGGGATGATGCTCCCGCCGGGCCAGAAGGGTTGATGGGTACGAAGCAACACGCACTTATTACAATGATGATTATGACGAAGTTGATGAGACGGGGTCCTACCAAGCATAGGACAGCCAGGAAAGGGGTATTACCAGAGTGCAAATTCCAGTGGATCAAAGTGGCCCGTATGTTCAAATGTCAGTTGTGGGGGAACGATCAGAATTTTCTTTTGGATACTGGGGCCACCAGGTCTGCTATTGCACGTCTGTCAGTCCCGGAGGCACCCCTTTCTGGCAATATAAATGTATCTGTGGGTTTTGCAGGAACACCTGTGACCAGCCCTGTCTCTGAACCCCTCCACCTCGATATTGGTCCTGCACATGTTGACGCTCCTTTGGTCCTTACTACAGGTTGCAGGGAAAACTTGTTAGGCATGGATTTACCGAAAGCTCTGTATGTGACCATATCATGTAATCCCCAAGGTGTATCCCTAACAAGTTCTCCCACCGCAGCTTCCTATATGTATCTATCAGGTCCCCTCCCACCAGAGTTGCAGTCTTTACCTTCCTCCCACTGGGCATCATTAGACACTGTTGTAGGGTGTCTCAACATATCCCTTCACGTGCACTTCTCCCCCGCCTCCGGCAGTATCGACTACCCGCGGAAGAAATGGCCCTTTTAACAATAATATCTGAATTGATGGGCAAGGGTGTAGTGGAGGAAACACTTGGCAATATCTGTAACAGTCCCATTATCCCCGTTCTTAAAAAGACCAATGGAGATGCTCTCTCCCCTAAAATATACAGATTTGTGATTGATCTGAGAGCCCTTAACAAAATAACAATATCCCAATATCCTGTTGTCCCCGACATTACAGCCCTCTTAACGATGGTCCCTTCTGACGCCAAGCACTTTTCTGTCATTGATCTGAAGAATGCCTTTTTCAGCATTCCTATACATCTTGAAAGCAGACATTTTTTGGTTTCTCCCTTGGTGGGCGGAGCTTTTGATTATGCCTCGCCCCTCAAGGTTTCACAGAGAGCCCCAGTATCTATAGTCAAGCCCTAAAAAGTCAACTAGATTCCTTGGAACTCCCTGATAATGCCACACTATTACAATATATAGATGACCTCCTCATTGTTGCAAATTCTGCCCCAGCATGTATAGAAGCTACTCTGTTTGTTACGCCACCTTGCCCTCCATAATCACGAAGTCTCTTTGAAAAAGCTTGAGTTTTGTCAAGAGAAGGTGACCTATTTAGGTCTTCTCCTCTCGGAGGAGGGAAGGCAGCCCACCGCTGATCGTGTAGCCATTATCAATGCTATAACGGCCCCACGAACACAAAAGCAGGTGCGAGCCTTCATAGGCCTAACCTCATACTGTAGACAGTGGATTTCCAATGTTTCGCCTATGGTCAAACCTCTTCTTGCCCTCACCACTAAAGACATATCAGACAGTTCCTTTCCATGGACTAGAGAGCATGCGCAGGCCTTCCAAGATTTAAAGAGGGCTCTGTGACTGCTCCAGTCCTCGGTACTCCTGATTATAACAAACAATTTTTTCTTTTTGTACATGAGGCGGACGGCTGTGCATGCGCTGTCTTGACCCAGATGTTCGGAGGTCACCATTGGCCATATGCCTATTTTTCAGCCACCTTAGATCCTGTTGCAAGGGCTCTCTCAGGATGCCTACGGGAGACCGCTGCGGCCGCCCTCATGGTCCGTCAAGAGTGCGGGAATCGTCATGAACTCACCCCTTACTCTGATGGTTCCCCATTCTGTAGATACTCTCCTTAATAACACCAATACACAGTACCTCACTAGCGCACGATATGAACTGACACTCTTTGCCAGCCATATTAACATCAAAAGATGCACTGTACTAAACCCCGCCACATTACTTCCACTGGATACTCAGGATGCCAGCTTAGACCCACATGACTGCATATTAAGGACAGAGGAGGAGACGAAGGGACGGGTTGACTTACAGGACACCCCGATAGTAGAACCAGAAGGTACACTGTATGTGGACGGATCATGTCTCAGAGGGCCAGATGGTAACACCTCAGCCGCCTACGCCCTCACGACATTAGGGCAAGTAGTAGAAACAGCTCAGATTCTGCAGTGCTCTGCTCAAGCAGCAGAATTAGCCTGTGAGTTAAGCAAAGTGATGACGGTAAATATTTATACTGACAGCCAATATTCTGTCGGGGTGGCCCACAACTTCGGGAGACTATGGAAAGAAAGGAATTTCCTTACTTCCCATGGGACCAAGATTCAACATGGCCCCCTAATTCACCGATTGTTAGACTCCCTGACACTCCCCAGAAAGGTGGCCATTATAAAATGTAAAGCCCATAAGAAAGTGACAGATGATGTTGGGAAAGGCAATGCCCTGGCTGACCAGACGGACAGACAAACAGCTCTTAGGAAAAGGGAAGGAATGTATGTAGGAGGTCCCGCTAGGTGGGTGGCAGACGAGGGCGTGGATGAAAACACAGTACAGAGTGTGATTGATATTCAGTCCCATACTAGTCCTGAGGAACTGAGGGTGTGGAAGGAGCAATTAGCAAAGGAGGGAATTGATGGTTGTTGGGTTCGTACGACTATGGAAAGACAATGGATGTTACCTGACAGTCACGTTCTACCAGTAATTATGATGGCCCATGGTCCTGCTCACAT
Organism: Lissotriton helveticus; assembly: GCF_964261635.1. Taxonomy (NCBI): domain Eukaryota; kingdom Metazoa; phylum Chordata; class Amphibia; order Caudata; family Salamandridae; genus Lissotriton; species Lissotriton helveticus. Next base: position 1,858,230,908 of record NC_136068.1, on the reverse strand, counting down.
TAGTGCAAAAGGGATATGTAAACTGTCGGAACCTACATGGTACAACTCTTAGATACCATGCATGATTTGCCCAATGTATAACCCAGGAAAAGGCACAGTTACTCCTCCTACCTTCCCTTTTGAAGTCCTCCAAATGGATTACATCCAGATGGACCGATGTAACAATTTGAAACATGTCCTAGTCGTGGTCTGTACCTTCAGCCGATGGGTGGAGGCCTACCCCGTCAAAGACTGCACCAATATAACTACCACCAAAGTGCTATTAAAAGAGTACCTCCCACGATTTGGTTTGCCTCGCTTGGTCTGGAGTGACAATGGGACACACTTTACGGCTCAATTTTGGAATATGTCTGTACAGCATTGGGTATAAAACAAAAATTTCATGCAGCTAACCACCCCCAGTCAGCAGGGAGGTGTACAATGGTATCCTAAAAACTAAAATGGCCAAAATAGTAGCCGAGACAGGTGTCACTTGGGTTGATGCTCTGCCCGTAGCCCTACTGTCCACAAGAACAACGGCCCACACCAGGATAGGGCTATCCCCCCATGAGATTGTGTTCGGGAGGCCTGCCAATGTATGCGGTGTCCCGCGGCCTAAGAAGCTGTCTGATGTGGAATACCCTGTATTAACTGATTATCTGTAGTCTGACTAATATCTTTCATACTCTTTATCACCAGGTGCATGAGGCCATACCTGACAAAAGCGCGAGGGCCCAGGACACGTTATCCAACCTGGTGAATGGGTCCTGATCCGGAACTTTCAACGGACTAAGAGCCTCGAGCCCCGCTGGACACAGCCCTGTCAGGTGTTGCTGGCCACCTGCACCGCCGTGAAAGTAGAAGGTTGGAAGAATTGGGTGCATTTGTTGCACTGCAGGCGTGTGCCTCTGCCCTTCCCCTATGATCAGTGGGTGAGGGAAGGACAAGGAGACACAGAAACAGTCCCGACGTTTGTCCCATTCAGCGATGCCAGACTGCATTCTACATCTACGGAAGCAGAGAGTGACAGCATTCTGAAAGGAAGGGTGGAACCCTCCCTTAACTCTGCTCAACACCAAGAACAATTGTTTCCCGACCATACTGTCCCTACTTCCGACCGATATAACTTGCGCCCCCGAGGGAAGGCTTGCCCGTGACTTCGCCAAGTTCCTATAGGCTGTACGGCTGTGATCTTCCGAGTAGTGCTGGTGTGTCAGACTAAGGTACGCCATAGGGCCCTTGGCACCTGCGCCCAGTAAAGCAATCACCAATCACAGACAGCCACTAGAGGTCCCTGGCTTAGCACAATGGCTGGCCTCCAAAACACCCGAATCCAGAAACAATATGTTCGTCTCCGACATAGTAAATGCTTCATGGTGACACTGTTTGTCTCCCTCATCTTGTCTATTCTTGGTTGGCAGTTACTAATCTACCACCCTGTTACCTCACCACCCCTACCCCGACTCCTGCAGAGCACCAGTATTACACGTTACCAGCCCACGAATTACACCGCCATGCAGAATTCTTCAATAACACCTTCATCACCAGCTGATCATGATCACTTCCAACTACTGGGTTTGTGGACTGATGCCGCATTCCATGATACACCCTGTCCCATTCTTTCCCTACCGCTTTTCCATCTCTGGGTCTTGTCTTGCATGGTGGATGTTGATACAGGAGGCCTACACTGTCAATGGTACTGCCAATTCTGCACTTGGAACATTTCGGGATGACTTCCGGCAGAACAGATCTGGCCATGCCAATGCTCCTTTTTGCCCGACCAGCTCATCTACATCGCTACTATCACCAGATGAACTCGGTGAAATGGTAGTATTCAACTCAACCACTCGACGAACATTTTCCAGATTACGCACAAGAAGGATACTGCCTGATGTACGAGACACTGTGAATGTCATAAATGTGCAAGGCCGTGTCTGCATCCATGGCCTAGGGACTAAGAAAGTTGGTACCAGTGCATGTGATATCACAAAAACTTTAAACTCTACATCTCCTACGAAGCTGGTGGCATCCCCCAACACCTATTTCATCTGTGGCACAGCCGCCTACACTTGGCTCCCCCGTAACTGGCCTGGTACCTGCTATCTGGCCTTCCTCCTTCCACCAACGGATTCTACACATCGAGGTTACCATAAGTTAATGAAGGGCACTCTGCGCCGCTCACGTAGGGGTGTCATATCAGCCGAGGATACAGCAGGCCAGGAAACCGGGGACTTCTTTAAAGGTTTCCTTCCATTCTGGAGCCCCATGGCAAACAGTCGGGCTGTACGAGGACTGACCAGGGTCCATGAAGCCACCATCACAGTAACAGCTGGTGCCCTCTCCAACATCACTGCAGAGCTACAGGCGGACCGCCTTATAACGCTTCAGAACCGCATGGTCCTAGACGTCATCCTTGCTGATCGGGGTGGTGTGTGTAAATTGATCGGCTCCAGCTGCTGCGTGTACATCCCAGACAACGCACATACAGTGTACGATGCCATCCAACGTCTGCATCGCCTTTCTTCCGAAATTCATCTGGATGAAGGCAACTGGTCCCTCACAGGCTGGATCTGGGGCCTCCTTTCCCAGTGGGGGTGGAGGGTCCTCATCTTCCTTGCCTTGGGAGTAACTCTCCTGGTCTCCTGCTGTTTGTGCTTTCAGTGCCTGCCAGTGCTCTGTACGATATGTGTCCAGACCATCAAGCCTCCACCCTCTAACATTCACAACACCAATATGACGATGATGCTCCAACAACAAAACGATGGCCTTATGAACATTGACATTTCTTAAAGTATTTGCCACTCAATGGCAAAAGGAGGGTCTGAGGAAAAGTGTTCTTCTGATCGGCATCATTTGTACCAGGACTCCATTGTTTTTTCATTGCCATCTTGTGTCAAACACTTCCACACGACCCACCTGTTTCTTTCTGCTGATCCCTGGGAAAATTCTAACTGACACAACAAAAACCATCTGTCACACACCAAACACCCCCGTTCTTTGCAGTTCAACAGAAAGCCATGAGACACTCACGCCCTGTGTAAATTATTTGTTTTCCATCTCCTGTTCTCCGCCTGGTAAACATGCTTGACACTGTGATCAGGTTATCTGGACAATGGTCTGACTGCTGGGCCTTGATCAGGGTGATTAAACAATGACCTGAAGGACCGGGCTTTGATCAAGCTGAGTGAACAATGACCTGAAAGACCGAGCTTTGATCAAACTGAGTGAACCATGATTTGAGTACCAAGCCTTGACCAGGTCCCCAACTACAAACATCGTCTGGATCTGGTTATCAACTGCAAACACTGCCCTGATTGAACAATGGACTAACAGCCAAAAGACTAGAATGAAAAAGTATAAAAGGCATGTAAGCTGCGGAGTAAAGCAGCAGCCTCCTCTGTCTTGTTTCTAACGAGCTTGGGACTCTGTTCCATAGCCCGGGCTATTTGAATAAATCTGGGTTCCTCCTGCAGAAGAAGGCTTTTGTGTCTCCTTTTACTACGTATGAAGGGTATGAAAGACTTAGACGGTTCCCCCGCTGCCGAGACCCAGTAAGTGGGTTATTCCGGTTCTTCATGGTCCAGAATACGACTGCCAGACTGTTATTCCAACTCCCCAAATATTCCTCCATATCCAGTCTCCTCCGAGACCTCCACTTGCTTTTGGTGGAAAAACGTATCCAATTCAAAGCTTTGTGCTGTATGCATAAAGCCATGTGCAACATAGGCCACCAGTATCTGCGACTGCTGGTGAAACACTACTGCAACAGCAGTTCCCCACTGTTCCAGCAATCGCAATCTCTGTGTGGTCCTCAGATTTAAAAAAAAACTTGTCAGGGTGGTTGCTCCTTTTCCTATCTGGGTCCCAAGCTATGGAACGCTTTGCCCGACCCTATGTGGAGCCATTCTTGAGTGGAGGTTCAATGTTTGTATTTGGTGATTTTATTTCTGATGAACAGTGGTACTGTTCCATGTATTGTTTTGTGGGTGATAGAACCTGGCTTGAAGGTGGTTCTTCTGTTAACAGGTAACCAATGTAGGGTTATCAAGGCAGGGGAGATGTGGGCTTGTGGATTTCATTTATGAGTCGTCTGGCAGCAGAGTTCTGAATTTGTTGTTGTTTTTTATAGCCGATAAAGATGATCCATGGTAGAGCACATTGGTGTAATCAAGTTTAGACAGCACAATAGAGTACAAGCTCATTAACGTTAGGGGGAGTCCATCGACAACTTCTACGCGAGCTGGCCAGCACCTGCACAGATGAGGACCAGCTCAAAGAAATCCAGGCTTAACTGATGTAAAGGTGCAGAAAATAAACATTGCAAAAAAGAACAAGTGATGGACTGAATGTGGATCAATGTCACACACTCCCCCAGTCAAAAGATCTGGGCCCAAATCCATCGTTTTTTTGCACTCCACACCACCCTGGGTCAGATAATGGCTTTATGCAAATCAGCTCTGACCCTGTTGCCCCATGGGAACAGTCCAGTCCGAACTACAACAGCCATATCCTTCCCAGACCGGAATCAAGCATCCGAGGACCGGACCGGTTTCGAGGTAACACCTCTCTTCAGCCCGGCTAGCTTGACTCCAAGTGGTGTGGAGTGCCTGGGACCCACGTCTGGGCATCCCCAGCGCACTTAGGGCGGCAATTGCAAAAAAGAACAAGTGATGGACTGAATGTGGATCAATGTCACACACTCCCCCAGTCAAAAGATCTGGGCCCAAATCCATCGTTTTTTTGCACTACACACCACCCTGGGTCAGATAATGGCTTTATGCAAATCAGCTCTGACCCTGTTGCCCCATGGGAACAGTCCAGTCCGAACTACAACAGCCATATCCTTCCCAGACCGGAATCAAGCATCCGAGGACCGGACCGGTTTCGAGGTAACACCTCTCTTCAGCCCGGCTAGCTTGACTCCAAGTGGTGTGGAGTGCCTGGGACCCACGTCTGGGCATCCCCAGCGCACTTAGGGCGGCAATTGCAAAAAAGAACAAGTGATGGACTGAATGTGGATCAATGTCACACACTCCCCCAGTCAAAAGATCTGGGCCCAAATCCATCGTTTTTTTGCACTCCACACCACCCTGGGTCAGATAATGGCTTTATGCAAATCAGCTCTGACCCTGTTGCCCCATGGGAACAGTCCAGTCCGAACTACAACAGCCATATCCTTCCCAGACCGGAATCAAGCATCCGAGGACCGGACCGGTTTCGAGGTAACACCTCTCTTCAGCCCGGCTAGCTTGACTCCAAGTGGTGTGGAGTGCCTGGGACCCACATCTGGGCATCCCCAGCGCACTTAGGGCGGCAATTGCAAAAAAGAACAAGTGATGGACTGAATGTGGATCAATGTCACACACTCCCCCAGTCAAAAGATCTGGGCCCAAATCCATCGTTTTTTTGCACTCCACACCACCCTGGGTCAGATAATGGCTTTATGCAAATCAGCTCTGACCCTGTTGCCCCATGGGAACAGTCCAGTCCGAACTACAACAGCCATATCCTTCCCAGACCGGAATCAAGCATCCGAGGACCGGACCGGTTTCGAGGTAACACCTCTCTTCAGCCCGGCTAGCTTGACTCCAAGTGGTGTGGAGTGCCTGGGACCCACGTCTGGGCATCCCCAGCGCACTTAGGGCGGCAATTGCAAAAAAGAACAAGTGATGGACTGAATGTGGATCAATGTCACACACTCCCCCAGTCAAAAGATCTGGGCCCAAATCCATCGTTTTTTTGCACTCCACACCACCCTGGGTCAGATAATGGCTTTATGCAAATCAGCTCTGACCCTGTTGCCCCATGGGAACAGTCCAGTCCGAACTACAACAGCCATATCCTTCCCAGACCGGAATCAAGCATCCGAGGACCGGACCGGTTTCGAGGTAACACCTCTCTTCAGCCCGGCTAGCTTGACTCCAAGTGGTGTGGAGTGCCTGGGACCCACGTCTGGGCATCCCCAGCGCACTTAGGGCGGCAATTGCAAAAAAGAACAAGTGATGGACTGAATGTGGATCAATGTCACACACTCCCCCAGTCAAAAGATCTGGGCCCAAATCCATCGTTTTTTTGCACTCCACACCACCCTGGGTCAGATAATGGCTTTATGCAAATCAGCTCTGACCCTGTTGCCCCATGGGAACAGTCCAGTCCGAACTACAACAGCCATATCCTTCCCAGACCGGAATCAAGCATCCGAGGACCGGACCGGTTTCGAGGTAACACCTCTCTTCAGCCCGGCTAGCTTGACTCCAAGTGGTGTGGAGTGCCTGGGACCCACGTCTGGGCATCCCCAGCGCACTTAGGGCGGCAATTGCAAAAAAGAACAAGTGATGGACTGAATGTGGATCAATGTCACACACTCCCCCAGTCAAAAGATCTGGGCCCAAATCCATCGTTTTTTTGCACTCCACACCACCCTGGGTCAGATAATGGCTTTATGCAAATCAGCTCTGACCCTGTTGCCCCATGGGAACAGTCCAGTCCGAACTACAACAGCCATATCCTTCCCAGACCGGAATCAAGCATCCGAGGACCGGACCGGTTTCGAGGTAACACCTCTCTTCAGCCCGGCTAGCTTGACTCCAAGTGGTGTGGAGTGCCTGGGACCCACGTCTGGGCATCCCCAGCGCACTTAGGGCGGCAATTGCAAAAAAGAACAAGTGATGGACTGAATGTGGATCAATGTCACACACTCCCCCAGTCAAAAGATCTGGGCCCAAATCCATCGTTTTTTTGCACTCCACACCACCCTGGGTCAGATAATGGCTTTATGCAAATCAGCTCTGACCCTGTTGCCCCATGGGAACAGTCCAGTCCGAACTACAACAGCCATATCCTTCCCAGACCGGAATCAAGCATCCGAGGACCGGACCGGTTTCGAGGTAACACCTCTCTTCAGCCCGGCTAGCTTGACTCCAAGTGGGCTGAAGAGAGGTGTTACCTCGAAACCGGACTGCAAAAAAACGATGGATTTGGGCCCAGATCTTTTGACTGGGGGAGTGTGTGACATTGATCCACATTCAGTCCATCACTTGTTGTTTTTGCAATTGCCGCCCTAAGTGCGCTGGGGATGCCCAGACGTGGGTCCCAGGCACTCCACACCACTTGGAGTCAAGCTAGCCGGGCTGAAGAGAGGTGTTACCTCGAAACCGGTCCGGTCCTCGGATGCTTGATTCCGTTCTGGGAAGGACATGGCTTTTGTAGTTCGGACTGGACTGTTCCCATGGGGCAACAGGGTCAGAGCTGATTTGCATATCGCCATTGTCTAACCCAGGGTGGTGTGGAGTGCAAAAAAACGATGGATTTGGGCCCAGATCTTTTGACTGGGGGAGTGTGTGACATTGATCCACATTCAGTCCATCACTTGTTGTTTTTGCAATTGCCGCCCTAAGTGCGCTGGGGATGCCCAGACGTGGGTCCCAGGCACTCCACACCACTTGGAGTCAAGCTAGCCGGGCTGAAGAGAGGTGTTACCTCGAAACCGGTCCGGTCCTCGGATGCTTGATTCCGTTCTGGGAAGGACATGGCTTTTGTAGTTCGGACTGGACTGTTCCCATGGGGCAACAGGGTCAGAGCTGATTTGCATATCGCCATTGTCTAACCCAGGGTGGTGTGGAGTGCAAAAAAACGATGGATTTGGGCCCAGATCTTTTGACTGGGGGAGTGTGTGACATTGATCCACATTCAGTCCATCACTTGTTGTTTTTGCAATTGCCGCCCTAAGTGCGCTGGGGATGCCCAGACGTGGGTCCCAGGCACTCCACACCACTTGGAGTCAAGCTAGCCGGGCTGAAGAGAGGTGTTACCTCGAAACCGGTCCGGTCCTCGGATGCTTGATTCCGTTCTGGGAAGGACATGGCTTTTGTAGTTCGGACTGGACTGTTCCCATGGGGCAACAGGGTCAGAGCTGATTTGCATATCGCCATTGTCTAACCCAGGGTGGTGTGGAGTGCAAAAAAACGATGGATTTGGGCCCAGATCTTTTGACTGGGGGAGTGTGTGACATTGATCCACATTCAGTCCATCACTTGTTGTTTTTGCAGAAAATAAACATTACAAAGCCTGATCCTGTGCCAACTGACCATCTGCCTTGACAACATCTTGATCCTGGTACAATCGCATGACCAGTCTGCGGCCCAGGCTAACAATATGGACCTGGCTATTGCACAGAAAAGCCAGCGAACATCAAGACAAAATAGGCGGACGCCATTCATACCAAGGGCCGAAGGTATGCAACCAAAGGAAGAAGACCCCAGTCAGGCAAGCCAAAGTACGAGTATGAGGACTGTGGGCGCAAAGAACACCTGGCAAGCGACTACCCGGCCCAAGGCACACCTGTTCAAATCAATATAAAAGAACAGTTCCCTTGAATAAGGTCATTCACATAAACATCATAGTAAAGGAATAACAGTAACTATAACAACTGAATAAAGGTTAAAAAATTTGTCAAATTTTATTGTATACAATAAGGTTAAAAAAAGCAGAAAACAAGATTGACTGCTAGACACAAATTAAAACATAATAAAAGTAACAATCCATTTCAATATTGACCAGCAATATTGCTGAAAGACAGAAACAGTAAGACGAACAATTGATACTTACCTGTAAACAGGTGGTTCTCCAGTATTGGTGTCTTTCATAGATTCACATGCTTGAATATTCCCCGTCGTCGAAGTGGGAGTCCCACGGTATATAAAAATAGCAATAATGCTATTATAACATAAATGATAACATCATATATAATAAAAATAGAGATAATACATACTGTAAAACCTCTACAATGGTAACTTCCATAGGAAGACATTATAAAGAGAAAAACTCATTTGTAACATATCAGTGTCATTATGTTAGTCCAAACTGCAGCCAATCAGGCTCAAGCACCCTCTAGAACCTTCTCCTCAGAAGCTCAAGCCCTCAGATTTTCGTAGCACTAGTAATAATAGCGCATGAGGAGAAGAGAGCCTCTGAGGGGAGGAAGGGTGGGTCGCATGTGAATCTATGAAAGACACCAATACTGGAGAACCACCTGTTTACAGGTAAGTAACAATTGTTCTTCTCCAGTATTAGGGGTGTCTTTCATAGATACATGCTTGAATAGAATAGATAGCAGTAACTCCTTAGAACTGGGATTGCTAATAGATTCTTAAAATGAAGGCAAACATATAGCTTAAAAGCATATAGCAATCACAGAAAGAAAAGGAGGAGGGAACAGAGGCTCACCTTATTTAAAGAGATGGCGAAGCACTGCTTGCCCCACTGCGGTATCCGCTTCGTTGATGGAATCCAAACAGTAATGTCTGGTAAAGGTGTGCCTACTTGACCATGTTGCCGCCCGGCAAATCTGGTGTAGAGGCACTCCAGCAAACAAGGCCGTGGAGGACGCCATCGCTCTCGTCGAATGCGCCTTTACTGGACACTGTAAAGGCTTGCCAGCTTGTTGGTGACAGAAGGATATGGCTGCTGAGAGCCACCTTGCAAGTGTTTGTTTCGTCACTGGATGTCCCCTCCGCAACCTTCCATATGCCACAAAAAGTTGATCGGATTTGCGGAAAGGGGTAGTCCTTGAAATGTAAAACTTTAGACAACGTCTGATGTCTAAAGAATGAAGTCGTTGTTCTGCCGGTGATTTTGGATCCGGGAAAAAAGTCTTTAAGAAGACAGGTTCGTTCAGATGGAAATCAGTAGGCACTTTTGGCAAAAACGAGGGATTGGTACGAAGAGACACGCCATCGGGCTTAAATTGCAAATATGGAGGCTTGATTGTGAAAGCGTGAAGATCGCTTACACGACGAGAGGATGTTAGGGCTAAAAGCAATACAACCTTCCAGGTAAGAAATTTGGTGTCTGCCCTGTGAATTGGCTCAAAAGGAGGCTTCATGAGCTGTGACAATACCACGTTGAGCTGCCATGCTGGAGGAGGGCGTCTAACAGGAGGAAACTTTCTGAAGAGACCTTTAAAGAATTGTCGGATTATTCTGGATGAGCAGAGAGACGTCGAACCATCGTGTCTGAAACGCGAAATAGCTGCCAGAAAGACTCTCAAGGTGGCATGAGAGAGGCCAGACTGAGCAAGGCTCAGAAAGAAAGGCAAAAGCTGCTCCGGAGCAGAAGTGAGTGGATGGATATCTGATGCAGCGCACCAATGGCAAAAACGTTTCCACTTTAGCTTGTACGTTTTGATGGTTGATGAAGCTCTAGCAGAAGCCAGAATGTCTCTGCATTCCTGGGGCATATTTAAATTTGCAAATTCGAGGTATTCAGGTTCCATGCCCATAACTGAAGCGTGGTCGGGTCTGGATGGCAAATTTGACCCTCGTCCATTGACAGGAGATCTGGACGTGGATGCAGATGAATGGGAGCGCATTGGGATAACAGAAGAAGTTCTGAGAACCAAGCCTGTCTGGGCCAACGAGGGGCGATCAGTATCAAGTGGCAGGGTTGCCTGCGCATCTTCCACAACGTTCTCGGTACCAACGGTATTGGAGGAAATGCATAGGCGAACAGGCCGCTCCAATCCATGAGAAGGGCATTTCCGCTGGACTCTGGATGAGGATGCCAGCTCGCAAAGGCGGGGCACTTCCGATTCAGTGGAGTGGCAAAAAGGTCTATCATGGGATGTCCCCAACGGCGGAAGACCATGTCCAGAGTAGGCTGATGAAGTTCCCACTCGTGGGTCGATGACGTGGACCTGCTCAACGAATCCGCTAGGATGTTTGAAACCTCCGGCAGATGGACCGCCGTTAAGGAAATTTGATGACGAAGAGCCCAATTCCAGATCCTTTGAGCTAGCCGAGACAATGGCTGAGATCTTGTGCCGCCCTGTTTGTTCATGTAGTGCATGCTGGTTGTGTTGTCCATTTGAACCAGCACGGACTCCCCTTGCACTACGGGCAAAAAGGATCTGAGAGCAAGGAAAATCGCCATCAACTCCAGTCTGTTGATATGCCAGGTTCGTTGTGTCGCCGTCCACTTGCCCTTGATTGAAAGGTCCAGGAGATGAGCACCCCAACCCTCCATGGACGCATCTGTAGTCAGTGTTAGATCCGGAGAATGGGCCAGAAACGAAACTCCTTCGTCCAGGTTGGATGGTTCTTTCCACCAAAGCAGACTGTCCTTCATGCGAGACGAGACTCGCACTAGGTCGTTGAAGGACCCTGACACTTGGCGCCATTGCAGGTCTAGTTCTTCCTGTATAGGACGAGTGCGTAGCCTGCAGTTCGGGAGCAGAGCGATGCAGGACGACGCCATCCACAGAAATGACTTCAACGTCCGCACAGAAACTGACTGTTTTGAACGGATGGTGGTGACCAGACGTTCTATCTTCCTCTGTCGTTCTTGGGAGATGAAGGCTTTTGATATGCTCGTGTCTAGAATTGCTCCCAGGAAGTTTCTCCTTTGCAATGGTGCAAAATGTGACTTCTCCCTGTTGATGGTAAACCCCAGTGACTCGAATGTCTGCAGGCAGAGACTTGTGTCGTGAGCCAGCTGTAGGGGGGATGGAGATTTTAGAAGGCAATCGTCTAGATAAGGAAAGATTTGCACTCCCTGAAGACGTAGATAAGCCATGACAGGGGCCAAGACCTTCGTGAAAACACGAGGTGCCGATCGCAGGCCTAAAGGCAGCACCTTGAACTGGTAATCCATATTGCCCACCTTGAACCTCAGAAATTGGCGATGGTGTTGGAGAATCGGCACATGAAAATAGGCGTCTTGTAGATCTATTGTTGTTAGGAAATCTCCGCTGCAGAGAAGCCGTAAGACTTCCGATAACGTCAGCATGCGGAAAGATTGTTGTTTCAGAAAGAAATTGAGTGCCCTCAAATCCAGTATGGGCCGCCACTCTCCTGTCTTCTTGGCAATGAGGAAAAAACGTGAGTAGAAACCTGTCCCTTGTTGAGATATAGGAACCACTTCGACTGCACCTTTTAGTATTAGAAGACGAACTTGATGTTGCAATTCCCTGAAATGGGGAGGTGGCGGGCCTGATGGTGGAGAATGAGGAGGAAACTCTGTGAACTCCAAGGCATGACCCTTGCGAACAATGTCTAATACCCATTGGTCCGATGTTATCAGAGACCATTGGGAATAAAACTGCGAGATTCTCCCTCCAACTCCTTGCGCAACTTGAGTCATTGACGTTTGTTGGTGGAACCCCTATAATTTGACTTTCCTCTATAGGGTTTCGACTGTGGCTGGCGATTAGACTGTTGGTTGGAGTAACGCTGATTTCCTTGATTGTACTGGCGGTACTGAGTGTGTCCTCCTCGAAAAGTGGTTGAAGACGAGCCTCGTCCACGTGCGCCACGAAAGGGCTGCTTTTTAAATTGCAAGGATCCTAGCGATTTTGCTGTATCGGTGTCTTTCTTTATTGATTCAAGCGCTTCATCAATGTGAGCGCCGAAGAGAGACTCACCGTCATATGGCATGTCGAGTATCTTCGACTGGACCTCCTGCCGAAATGAAGTGGATTTAAGCCAACCCTGACGGCGGAGCGCCGCAGCACTGGCAAGGATACGAAAACCAGTGCTTGCCACGTCAATCGCACAGTCGATCATTTCTTCTGATGCCCTCATGCCATCCTGAAGGATCTGTTGCGCCTCTGCTCTGGACGCTTCCGGTATCAGCGAAACCAGTGCAGAAATATCCAACCACATTTGCCGGTCGAAACGACCCAAAATGGCCAATGCATTTGCAGCACGAACGGACGTAGACGACATGGTTGAAATTTTTTTCCCAATTGCGTCCAAACGTCGACCCTCTCGATCAGGCGGAGCGGTGATAGGAGTCGCCGGGTTACGGGACCGTCGCTGCGCTGCCTGCGTGACCACTGAATCTGGCTTAGGATGCGAGAGCAAACAAGCGGGGGAACCAGCCGGAGCTTTATATTTCTTTTCCAGGCGAGGGACTTGTGCAGGCAAGGAGTTAGGAGCATGCATGATCTTTATACCCTCGTTCCATACAAATTCTATAATAGGTATGGTGTGAATTTGTTTGTACGGTTGGTTTTTGAAATCATAGAGAAAACAGTCTTCCTGTCGTTGTGCTCTCGGTAATTTAAAGCGGTCCGCCGCTTTATTCATCATTACATGGAAGCTTGCGATGTCAACCGGAGGTGAATCACCAGCATCTGCTTGCTGAGGAGAGGGTGACTGTATCCGATAGTCATCGAAATCCGCCATATTTTGGTCCTGGTCTTCATCAGTATCCTAGGGTACTTCCCCTTCTTCTCTGTCCGACTCCTCCTCCTCTTGCGCAACAGGTTGCGGATTCGTGGGGATAGTAGGACGGGGTCGCTCTGGTTGAACAGTGTGCTCCGAAGAATGCTGATGGTTTGCAGGGCCTGGTGTGTCTGATGGAGCGGGGCCTGGTGTACCCTGAGGGGTGGCGGAAATCTTCGATTGTAGTCGTCCAGCATATGCTGGAGGTTAGAAAACAAAGATACTGGAAATGTTGCCATAGGAACCTGTACATATTGTTCGTCCTGTTGGTCAACTTCCTCCTCCTCCTCGCCCTCAGAACTTGTGTCCTGACATTTAATTATTAATTCCGATGGACTATGTGCATCGTCAAGGACATCGTCGTCCCCAATAGATTCCGTTTCGTGATCAGTAGCCATCATTGGTGATGGTAGCTGGAGAGTAGGAGGTGGCAAGTGGAGAGTAGATTCCTTGCCAGAGGCCATGGAAGGCAGAGGCACTAGAGGCATAGTGGCGAAAGAACCCCCTCCTGACGTGGATCCTGCATGTTCCGACCGTGATCCCTTTTATAACTGCCGCAGCTGTAGCTGTCGCCGAGGCAGTTGTTTCCACGGCGGGCGTCGACGATGTAGCAGTAGATGTCGACGAGCGTTTAGACTCTACCGTCGACGGTGCCGTCGTCGACGGAATCTTCGTCGACGGAATCTTCGTCGACGGAACCTTCGTAGACGGAACCTTCGTCGACGGTACCTTCGTCGACGGTACCTTCATCGACGGTACCTTCGTCGACGGGATCTTCGTCGACGGAACGGTCGTCATTTTCTTCGTCGACGAAGCCGTCGTCGACGAGCTGGTCGACCGAGAGGTCAGCGTCGACGGGACCTTTGTCGACGATGAACTCTTCGACGTCGACGAGGATTTCTTCGTCGACGGTAATTTCGTCGCCGACGAGACAATCGGGATCGTCGACGAGATAGAGGAGATAGAAGCTCTCGTCGACGTAGAAGACGTCGACATAACCATCGACGACGAGGAAGCAGACGTCGTCGTCACTGAAGTCGTCGACGAAGACACCACAGCCAATCTCGTTGATGGAACGGTCGTCGACGAGCCCGTCGATGACCGCGGTGTCAGAAGTGTTACAACACTTATAGAGGCTGGAAATGACGCCTGAGAGCCAGGTCTCGTGGGCGTAGACACAGAAACCAGAGGAGCTGGTGGTTGAACTTGTGCCACTGTTAAAGCCATCTTTTTCTTCTTCAAAAAAGGAGAAGGTAATTCCTGAACACTTCCACGCTTGGAAGCAACAGTAGAACAGCCTGACTGGAAACTTTCTGCGTCTGACAAAACATCCTCTTTATCCTGGAAGCGCTTCAACCATAGAAGAAGACGACCTTCCCTGTCTCTGAGAGTCTTAGCTGGAAAAGCTCTACAGAATTTACAGTCATCCACCTTGTGTTCAGGATACAAACAGTAAATACACTTTTGGTGGGGATCCTTCTCAAACAAACGTAGCTTCCCACAGGAAGAGCAAGGTCTAAACAAAGACTTCTTACTTGACATTCTTGTAGAAAAACAACTGAAGTGAAATACTTGAAGAAAACTGAGCAGAGCTCAGGGAGACTCCCTTCACACGACGTGCGGTAGAAAATCTGAGGGCTTGAGCTTCTGAGGAGAAGGTTCTAGAGGGTGCTTGAGCCTGATTGGCTGCAGTTTGGACTAACATAATGACACTGATATGTTACAAATGAGTTTTTCTCTTTATAATGTCTTCCTATGGAAGTTACCATTGTAGAGGTTTTACAGTATGTATTATCTCTATTTTTATTATATATGATGTTATCATTTGTTATATTAGCATTATTGCTATTTTTATATACCGTGGGACTCCCACTTCGACGACGGGGAATATTCAAGCATGTGAATCTATGAAAGACACCCCTAATACTGGAGAAATACAAATTATGCAATACACGGTATGTGTTCTAATGTTCTTTTTTGAAACAACGGTGTTGTGCAGATAGAATATTATTCTGTCAACAGCGATGTATGAACCATGAATCACACTGTACTGGGGCGTCGACGCGTTTCGGTGGTTGATTGCAATTTTATCCACCTTTATCAAGAAAAAGATTCTATTTCTGTCGTACTTTACAAGTCTTCCTCTATAATGTGGGTGATGCTGTAGAATATTAGTACGGTCATCCACTGTAAGGGCGTTCTTGCTTAGGCCGTGGTTTATTCATAAAAGATTTTCAGGCTTTGATTTTTGTGAATAGCCCTTGTCTTGGGTTTGTGTGTAGTTTGTAGCAGAGTTGATCAAATTTGGTATCAGATAGCGATCCTTCTGCCTTCGTTAAAAACGACTTCTATTCTAATGAAGATATTGAGTCAGCCTGTTATGTAAATAAACAAGGTGATGCCCGACTTCTTTGAAGTACAACGCTTTATATTCTGGCGCGTTGAATCTGACCAGAGGCGCCTAAGTCTTGCCACAGGGACGTGAGTAATGATTCCCTCTCCGCCTGCTGTCGGCTGCACGCTTCTCTGGTCGTTTCCATTAGATCTAAAGACACCTGTTCAAATTGCAGAATCAAAAACCACTTTTCGGCAGTCTACAGAAAGAAGCTCAGGAATAAGGGCCACAGAGACAACAGATCGCTGTCAAAGATGATGTACCAACTATCCCTCCACGATCATCGCAAACTGGCCTACAAAGTGAAAGACGGAGAGAAGGTCATAGCGGACCTGCAACCCTCCGTCGTCGCACATCAAAAAACACTTCAAACCGTCCTGGGTCACCTGACCGCCATGGAGGAGCGTGTGGACGATCTAGAGGGTTGCTCAAGACGCTGTAATATCCGCGTGCTGGGACTCCCAGAGGGAATCGAAGTTGCAAATCCGGTGGAACACATGGAAGAGTGGGTGAAATCTTTCACTCCAACTAGAGACCGCACAGCCTTCTTCTCCATTGAACGTGCCCACAGAGTCCCAAACCGCAAACCTCCGCCCGGAGGCCCGGCCAATGCGGGTAAAATTTCTGCACTTCTTAGACTGCGACGCGGTGCAAAGGGCCGCCAGACACTCGGGCCCCATCCTTGTAGAAAACAAACAGATCATGATCTTCCCTGACTATGCATGGGATGTGCAGAAACAAAGATCATCATTCCTGGAGGTGAAACAACGACTACGGGCGGACATTATACAATATTCACTGCTATTCCCAGCCCGACTCAAAGTTATTCACGACGGCTCCACCATCTTCTTTGCAAACGCTGAAGAGGCACATGATTGGGCGGATCAACACTGCGCACAACACCCCAGGGATGAGACCACACAAGATCGGAAATCAAGGGTGCCACGACCCAGAAGACACAGTTCGAAGCAGCGACGCAGCGGAAGGGACAGGACAGCAGGGTTCCATACCCTGTAATCCCCAGACCTGACGCAAATCATGCAGGAGCGACGACTGGCCTAGCAGGCAGTGGTCGGAACTGCAAGCCTCCCCACCTGCAGAAGACACAGACCCAGCCCCAAACCGTTTCTATTCGGATGGAGATGACAACAGCGACAGGACTCCTTCTAGAGCGGACTCAATCACTCCACCGACGGTTACCCCCCAGACTGTCGATATCATAATTTGATGGAAACACTGTAATTTCTCTGAACGGGGCAGCCCGACTGGCAGTCCCTTGACATCATAAGCAGCCAAGACTTACCCACATTGCATTCACAACACCTACCTGATTATTCGCAGTCCAGATGACTAACACTAACAAAAGCCCATTCAAGGACCCGCCCCGCAGACATGTACTGCCACCCCCACGTAACGTTTTTGCACTCTCCGTTTTCTATGTGAGTCAGTTTGGACGTAACGACCCCAGCGATAGGTCCTTGGTATTGGGGCTGTTCCCCCAACCCCAGTTATCTATTCAATTACTGTGTTAAGTCTAACCCCTACCCCTCATGGATTTCTACGCAACAGGGTACCCACACCACACAGACAGATGACACTGAGCTTCACTTATGACTATTACACTATTAGGGCATCAGCGGGCGCTATGCTCCAGTCGAGACTTGTTATACCAATATATATAAGCAACACTAAATGGCTACCAGAATGCAGAACGTAGACTTCAATATCTTAACACTATGGGGGCCTCCATACACCAAGTAAATGCTACGCTGTATATTTCTACATAAAACGCCAGAACGCACAAATCGCACTCTTGCAGGAAACGCACTTAACCACGCTAGAAATAAACAAATTACAGGCCAAATGACGTGGAACCATATGTGCCACGTCATACTCTGCGTACGCGCGTGGGGCGCTGATTTGGGTCAGACCTGGGACCCCATTTCAAGAACTCCGGAGAGTGGTAGATAAAGAATAAAGAAGGGATGTATGTCTTACTGGAGGGTCTCCTAGACAGACAACCAATACTTTCGGGTAGCGTATAAGCCCCAAACGTTGAGCCTGATAGCTTCTGGGACTGCCTCACAGGAGTTTTAGCCCAATTCGCATCCATACCGTGGATATTAGGGGGTGACTACAACTGTACACTAAGTCTTGCCCTGGACTGATCCCATCCTCCACCTACACATTCTCCGGCCCACAAGTAAACGTAACGGTTTCAAACCTGGGTCACGCAATAGGCACTCATAGATGCATGGAGAGCGCACCATCCGCAGATTCAACTATACTCGTTTCACTCCATCTCACACAATTTTGGGGTTAGACTGGATAGATTTTTATGCTCAGAGTCGCAAATACCCAAAATTCAACACGCAGACTAACTAGGCTGGGTCATTTCTGACCATGAGGCTAATATACTATGGATATACTAGAGACCCCCATGCCCCAGGACCCACCTGGAGACTACCACGGGACAGCTTGATGGACCAAGCTTTCAAACACGAAGAGGGGCAAAGCATACAGGAATACTTCATTAACAACGCAGAAATGGCAACATCTAAATTAGTAGAGTGGGACGCATTCAAAGTAGTAGCCCGGGGAGAATGTATAAAACAAATAGTAAGGGTAAAACGGACACTGGAACGAGCACTAACAAAAGCTGAAACAAAGCTAGCTACCCTCACAAAACGAGAAAACGCAAACGAGGCGACAGTTGCTCAGGTAGCGTAGGCAAAGACAGAACATTTGGCTACCATCACAGACTTACGCAGGTACAATTTCTGGGCATATGCAACTCAGGTGTATATGGAGAGGGATAAAACAGGCACACTACTAGCATGGCTGGAAAAACAAGACACAGAAGTAAAACCCATCACCGAAGTGCTCGATCCCCTCAGAAGTTTGGTGCGCTCCCAAGCGGAAATCCTACTGGCATTCCAACAATACTACACTAAGGTGTACCGTAACCCAGCACCGACCAGGCAGGAAGCAATAGACCACTTACTCGACCCACTGACGATCCCACACATCACGGAGGCATAGAAAACCACAATAGGCGCAGAGATCCAATCTACTGACATCACCCAATCAATCCGCGCACTGGCTCGCAACAAAGCACCAGGCCTAGATGGCTTTCCCCTAAAATATTACACAACCTTCTCCCCAATGCTGGTCCCCCGCCTCATAGAGATGTTTACAGCCGCGCTAGAGAAGGGAGAGTTACCAAGATCCTTTCAACAATCAGTTATTGTAACCTTCTCGAAGCCAAACCGTGACCCACAACAGATGGCCTCATACTGCCCCATCACCCTTCTGACCGCCGAATGTAAGATATTAGGGAAGATACTGGCGGACAGATACACACAAATTCTACGACCCCATGTCCACCCAGACCAATGTGGCTTAGTTCCAGGCAGAAACACATCCCAAAATATACGCCGCTTATTTCATATCCAAGATCAAGCGAGTGCCGTATTCCCTAGAGCAGCCTGACTCACCTAGAGAAGGCCTTCAATACTTGGCCTTTCTTATTCTCCATTCTAAAACGGGTAGTGGGTGGGACCAATCCCACCCACCTAGAACACACACAACTCCTATACACCAAACTCACCTCGCACATTCGCATGGGACGATACATATCGTCATCATTTGAGGTGGAGAGGGGCACGAGGCAGGGCTGTTCACTCTCGCCCCAGCTCTTCGCCCCCGCTGTAGAGCCCCAGGCTATACGACTGTGCCAGGAGGTGGAACTTTGGGGAATTCCCCTGGCGGACACCATACATAGTGTCTCCATGTACGCTGATGACCTATTACTATATATTCGGGGCATCACCGCGGACCTAACACCCAATTGGACAACACTGACAGTATTTACTGGGGCATTCGGGCTCAGAGTAAGTTGGGAAAAATCCAGTTTACCCACTTCACCTAAACTTCAACCCCCAGGATGTTCGAATGGGCAAACAGAGCTTAAATTGGAGCACAAGTGCCACCCGTTACCTTGGGATTCATTTATACCACTCCCCATCTGACATCTACGAGGGCTACCACCGTTGAGCAGTGACCGGAATCAGATCAGCTGCGATTTATTTGGAAGAACCTCCCGCTGGCCCCCATAGGCCGCCCTAGAGAAGGGAGAGTTACCAAGATCCCTTCGAGAATCAGTTATTGTAACCTTCCCGAAGCCAAACCGTGACCCACGACAGATGGCCTCATACCGCCCCATCACGCTTCTGTCCGCCGACTGTAAGATATTAGGGAAGATACTGGCGGACAGATACACACAAATTCTATGACCCTTGGTCCACCCAGACCAATGTGGCTTTGTTCCAGGCAGAAACACATCCCAAAATATACGCCGCTTATTTCATATCCAAGATCAAGCGAGTGCCGTGATCCCTAGAGCAGCCTGTCTCATCCTAGACCTCGAGAGGCCTTTGATACTTTCACTTGGCCATTCTTATTCTCCGTTCTAAAACAGGCAGTGGGTGGGACCAATCCCACCAACCTAGCACACACACAACTCCTATACACCAAACTCACCTTGCGCATTCGCATGGGACGATACATATCGTCATCATTTGAGGTGGAGAGGGGCACGAGGCAGGGCTGCTCACTCTTGCCCCTGCTCTTCGCTTTCGCTGTAGAGCCCCTGGCTATATGACTGCGCCAGGAGGGGGAAAATTGGGGCACTCCCCTGGTGGACACCATACACAGTTTCTCCATGTACGCTGATGACCTATTACTATATATTCGGGACATCACCCGAGGACCCATATGGAGAACACTGACAGAATTCGCGAGGGCATCTGGGCTCAGAGTAAGTTGGGACAAATCCAGTTTACCTACTTCACCCAAACCTCACCCCTGTTACCTTGTGATTCATTTATACCACTCCCCATCTGACATCTACGAGGGCTACTACCGTAGAGCGCTGGCAGAATCCGATCAGCATCAATTTATTTGGAAGAACCTCCCGCTGGCCCCCACAGGTCGTGTGGCCTTAGCCAAGATGATAATAGTCCTGCGGCTATTGTATCACTTCAGGAAACTGCCGGTAATCCCACCCAGCGGTACAAAAGGGCGTGGTGATGGACGGAGCATCTGATTCGCCATAAGTGGGCAGGGTATGCTCAGACATGAGTCCCTTGCTCACTTTGTCACTGGATTCAAGCAAGCCTGGCTGAAGACGGCTGAAATGCCAGAAACCTGTCCTAGGAAGCTTGTTTCCGGTCCAGGGAAAGCATGGCTTGGCAGTTCGGGCTGGACTGTTCCCATGAGGCACAGGGTCAGACTAATTTTCATATCGCTTTTATGAGGCATTTATTATGTGTACTACGTGCCTAAAGATGTCTGTCCAATATTGCGCTATGGGTCTGCAATCCCAGGCCAAGTGAGTAAACGTGGCGCACTGAACTCCTCATCTCCAGCACCTCGCATCTGGGTGTAAGCCTATGCGATGTAGCTGCGACGGTATATGGTATAATCTGTTCAGGAAGGAAAAGTGGATAAGTCGCAGTCTGTAATTCGGTGAAAGGTGTTCCAGCTGAGAGCAACAGAACTACCACTGTTTGTCTTCTTCCCATTCCACTTTAGAATTAGCACATCTGATTGGAGATTCTCCCTGTGTGATGCTATATATGCGTGTTATAAGTTTGCGGGGTGATGTATTCATTAAAACATTCTCCAGCACAGGCAGGGCAGGCGGCGCGCTTGGCAACTCCTTATACCTGGATCTACATGCTGCTCTGATTTGGCAATACAAGGGCATATCTTACGCGGTAGGCGTCTGTGGATCGCACTTCTGTGTTAATGTTAAAAATTTGCCGTCTGGGAATAAGTCACTCCCTTCCTCTAGCGACATAGGATAGCCTTTAGCAAAGTTACAATTGCCCACCACATAGGGAGGAGGAGGACTAGGCGCACCCTCTTTGAATCGTACTTCCTAGCGGCGCAATTACAGTGGCTGTCCTATTGGACGGTGGGCCGACACATGGGTGAGGCGCACGCAACGACCGACCAGAGTCCCATCCCGGAACTCCGCTGTTTGCTGCTGCCAGGCACCAAACCGCATTGCACATATTCGATACAGGTGTCGGTGGCTCGCAAATGTATGCAGCGGATACATCGTATGTCGGCAGGGAAATCACTGTACTCCCCTCTACTGCCGCTGGTCAATTAGCCCAGACAAGAGAAATACTACACAACTAGCGTGCTCCGCATATGGACAAAACACTGTCTAACCAAAGCGGAGTCTCTGTTCGAGGACGGACAGCTCAGACAATATCGCCAGATTATGGAAGACTATGACCTCCTCCCTGGCTAATTTCTACTCCACAGGCAAATCCGAGAAAGTTATCGATCATACCATGACCTGTCGGTGGCAGAGCCAGCGACTCATCTGGTCATTCACACGATCATACACATGGGAATAGAACAACACCTAAAGCTCCTGTATGGCTCTATAAGGCCATACAGGAGCTCATAAACAAACCCTTGCAGTCCATACCGGCCACATGGGAGGAAGAGCTAGGACATCAATTACACGAAAAAGAATGGGAGATAGCCCTCAAATACCCCAAGAAGGTGTCCAGAAATGTGCGCTTCAAAAATATACAATTCTACATCCTACATAGAGCGTATCAAACACCAGCGCACCTCCAAAGGTTCTACCCAGATACCCAATTCCTTTGCCCCAGATGCCGATCACGGGAGGCAGATTTCCTCCACATGTTCTGTAGTTGCCCTACACTACAACCATACTAGAACACAGTCCACAAGACACTTAGGAATGGTATACACTCAAAATACCGAGTTTTTAATAGCGATTTGCATTAATATCGATTAAAAAATATAGAATGGACATAATATCGAATGGACAGAATATAGACAACAAATATAGAATGGACAGAATATAGACTACAAAAATATCGAATAGGATAGCATTAATATCGAATCAAAAATATAGAATGGACATAATATCGAATGGACAGAATATAGACAACAAATATAGAATGGACAGAATATAGACTACAAAAATATAGAATGGACAGAATATAGACTACAAAAATATAGAATTTGAGGTAAGTTAATATCAATTATTAAAGTGTTTTATATGTTAGTATATGTTCGAAAAGTGTTAAATTAATTTTATTATTTATATTAATTAATTATTTTTATGGTATTTAATTTTTGCGTAATATAATTCTGTAGCGGGTTGTGGGTTTATAGGGGAATAGGGTGGGAAGTAATTTAATTATAATTAATTAAATATGTTAATTTATTTATTGGTATTTATTTTGAATTAATTGTTAATTAATTGGTAATTAATTGAAATATCATCGGTAATTAATTTTAATTAATTGATAAATATGGTAATTTTAGTAATGTATTTTCTGTAGCGGGTTGTGGGTCTATAGGGGAATAGGGTGGGAAGTTATTTAATTATACATAATTAAATATGTTAATTAATTTATTTATATTTACTTTGAATTAATTGTTAATTAATTATTAATTGGTAATTATTTAAAATATAATGGGTAATTTATAACTATGTTAATTTTATTAATTTATTTTCTGTTGTGGGTTTATAGGGGAATAGGGTGGGGAGTAATTTAATTGTAAGTAATTACATTTTTTAATTCTGTTTTTTTAATCTAATTTTTAATTATTTTTTAATTGATAATTTTA
The DNA here is from genome assembly GCF_964261635.1 of Lissotriton helveticus. NCBI lineage: Eukaryota > Metazoa > Chordata > Amphibia > Caudata > Salamandridae > Lissotriton > Lissotriton helveticus. Next base: position 1,858,207,622 of record NC_136068.1, on the reverse strand, counting down.
TTGTTAATTGGTAAATCATTTGTATTAGTAGGTAATTATTTTTATTAATTAATTTGTATTTAATATATTATATAAAAGTGTTAATTATTTTAATTAATTTGTAATTGGTATTAATATTTATTTTATTTTTATTTATATATGAAGTATTTTCTTTCCCTACTGTTGCACTCACTGGAGTGGGAATAGTAATTGTTACCCTCCTGCTATCCAACGCTTTCCCTACTGTTGCACTCAATGGCGTGGGAATAGTAATTTTTACCCCTACACTATCCAACGCTTTCCCTACTGTTGCACTCACTGGAGTGGAAATAGTAATTTTTACCCCTACGCTATCCTACGCTTTCCCTACTGTTGCACTCACTGGAGTGGGAATAGTAATTTTTACCCCTACGCTATCCAACGCTTTCCCTACTGTTGCACTCACTGGAGTGGGAATAGTAATTTTTACCCCTACGCTATCCAACGCTTTCCTTACTTTTGTACTCTCTGGAGTGGGAATAGTAATTTTTACCCCTACGCTATCCAACGCTTTCCCTACTGTTGCACTCTCTGGAGTGGGAATAGTAATTTTTACCCCTACGCTATCCAACGCTTTCCTTACTTTTGTACTCTCAGGAGTGGGAATAGTAATTTTTACCCCTACGCTATCCAACGCTTTCCCTACTGTTGCACTCTCTGGAGTGGGAATAATCATTTTTACCTCTACGCTATCCAACGCTTTCCCTACTGTGTTTTTCGTGAACGCCAGAACGCTGTCAGTGAGTTGCAAGCTTCAAGCTACAAGCGTGTGCCGTAAAACAAGCCAAGCATAGCCACGAACCCCGGGCTTCAGGCTCCGAGCTTCGGAGGGCTCCAGGCTCCAGGCACCGGCACCGGCTTTGTCCGGGGGAGCCGTAAAAGTTGCAGGTAGCTGAGGCGAGCCGAGGGAGCCGCTTTGCTAAACACCACAGAATCGGCAGAATCAGCAGAAACCGGAGACGCCGCATTTAACTGAGGCACTCCCTCCGCCGGGGCCTCCCCCTGCACCGCCATCTGTGACTGTGTGCCGGAGCCCGGTGGTGAAGAGGAGGTACAGCGTTGGAGCTGAATTTACGGTGAGCGCAAAGGGGGCAGCGCAGTGAAATCTTTTCATCTGAACAGCGAAGTGGGTGAAGTGTGAGACAAGCCGCTACCTGCTTCAGCTGCCTTGCCCTCTCCCTCTCCCTTGCCCTTGCTCTCAAACATATGAGGTGAGTGAAGGAGTATGTAAGGGATTGTTGGAGGGGGCGAATGAGAGCAGGAGGAGCTGAGAACAAAGGTGCCAGCAGCTCTGGTCACAGTAAGGCGTTATTACTGTGGAGGGCTCGGAGTAAGCTTGGACATCCCAGTACCCTGTGAGCATTTTTGTCAGTTGGGTGAAGCAGGGTCCGAAGGAAAGCCACCGCACGCTAAAGGAGCGGAGGCGTTGAGGCGCTGAGTCAGAGCAGGTTTTGCAGAGAAGGCTCGGTGGTGGAAGAGCCGCTACAGACTGAGAACCTATTGACAGGCATCAGGCGGCAGAAGCCAGAGGCTCGTAGCTGGAACGCCGACCGATAAAAGCCTCACCAGACCTGTTAACTGCCATGCACCAGTCAAATTGCACGGCCCCCTGAGGCTGTGCAGGAAGGCATTAATGTATACCACATTTTCCCGGCCGCTGGTCATTGGGCGCCACCGGATGTGATCTAGACGGCCGGACTGCCCTGGCGATATGAGATCAGGGCGTGTTCGTGGATGCCCCACGAACAAAGGGGGGGCAAGCGCACGAATAAACGCAAAAGATCGCCAAAAGCTCTCGAAAGAGAAGAGCCACCGACCAAAACCGGGCAAACAACTCAGAGCGAAGGTTCACAAGCGACAAATCCGACCATAACAGCCTGAGTAGTGAACAACTGACAAAAGCAGAAAAGAGCAGCAAAACAAAAACCAGCCTCGCAATGCTCCAACCAAAAATGTATACAAAGTTTCATTTTTTAAGAAATGCGGGGGGACACTACTCTCAAACATCAATGAATCTTTAGGCTTACAGCAACCCATTGAACCATCTCAGCTTTCTCAGCCTGTGCAGCACACTGGCTTACTGCCAGCAATCAACAGCAAGGGAAGCCCAAGCCCTACGGCGAGGGGATCACTACAAGTGACATCAACCCCTCAGAGCGACAAAAGCTGCATCACTAGGACCGTCACAACCGAAGGGATAAAGCCAGGAATGAAATTTGCCATAGAAGCAAACCATATTCAAGTGCACAGGGCAAATAACAATACAAAAAGCCAGCCTATAAACATACTCCACAAAAGCTTCATAGGCCCTGGCACTATTGCTAATGAAAATTCTTGTGAGGGCAACACACTCGGTAAGGGAGGCGAAGCCGACGGATCTATGAACTGCATTGCAATAAGCCAAGAACAAACAAAGCATCTCAGTGACTATAATGAAGTAAATGTAAACACTGAAAAGGAGCGCTGGGAAAAGAACGTCTCAATTTTGGGAAACCAAACTTTAACTCATATTGAACAAGCAACTGACCACAATAGTGGTGGAGAAGTGTGGCTCACTGGTTAGAGGAGGCAGACCTGGAAGCAGAGGTCAGCCCGGGACCAGGGTTCAATTCCCGGCTCGGCGGGGTCTTGAGTCCTAAAAAAATGTCCATGAACTCGACAATTCTCGCTCCGGTGCCTACTCGATTCACGGGTTCACACTCTGCGACTCTGGGCAATAGCTTGCTTAATCTGCACAATGGCCCCTCGCGGCGGGATGCCTGGCTTTCACCTTGCGGATACCCTGCCGTGGTTATCTCACAGGGGAATACCAGGACGGGTTCCCTAAGCAAGCGCTTAGAAACCGCTTGGTGATTTGCGCTATATAAATTCCTGTACATTTACATTTACATTTACATAGTAAGTCTAGGCCTGGGAAGGATATGGCCCACACTGACAGGTCACCAACCTCACCGCTGGAGGTAATAGAAATATCCTCATACCTGGGTAAGGAAGAGTGGGAAGATCTACTAGTTGCATACACTCAAGACAAAAGTAAAAGTGAGACAAATATCAAAGTGGCGAATACGCCCATCACAATAAGCGATGCCTCTCATGAACACTGTAGGAGAGTAGGGTCTGCAATCCTATGATCACCCAGATTTTTGCTTTTTTGCTGCACTGGTTTACGACTTTCCCTGGCTGTGGGCCTGCTAATCAGACCCACAGCCTAGCTGTTCTCTCTATCCAAATTGTACTCAGGTACTGAATTGGCACTGGGCCCTCTCCAAGTCCCTGTACCCAGGGCTGAGGTGCACCCAGAAGTCTCCCAGGGGCTGAAGCATGTATTATGCCACCCCTGGGCTGACTAACTAAACTGACACAACTGGCTGCACGACAGCTGGGGCAAGGTGGTGTACTCACCCTTTGCTTTAGATATAGTATACCTATATCTAACCCTAAAATGGACACACAGATCTCCTATCAGTCACTCCTATGGCAGGCCTTAACAATCCTGAAGGCAGAGTGCTTGGAATCGTGTGAGATGGTGCAATGGCATGAGCTGAGCCTGTCTGCGGCTTTCGGGATCTATCCCTCAGCCGTTTCCATGATATCGCATACCATATACTCTTAAGTGCATTATAATCCTCGCGGTTATATGCCAACTCTGGTATCGCTTTATCAAAACATGTCGAGTAAGGTGTCATACGAATTGGAATACTAACCCCTCGCCAATTCTGGCGACGGGGTTAGCATTCCACCCTTCTAGAGGGACACGACATGTATGTAACCTGTAACCCCGGTTAAAGTCAGACATAGCCTCAGCTCCACAAAATGGATGCTGCCACCGAAACACAAGTTTGCCCTCCTGCTGCTGGGAGTCCTCCCAGAGCAGGAGGCAAGGACAAAGGGTTTCCTGCCAGGGGCGGTGCCAGCACCGTCCCAGACAGGGTTTTGTGTATTCCAGGTAGGCAGGGCTACAGAGGAAGGTGACTGCAAGTGGCACCCCGGTGCTCACTGTGCATAGGCCGGCTGAAACCAGTTCCAGGGGCACTCCAGCCCCTGGCCTGGGGAAAGCCCGCCAGGAGGTCCCTATGGGTGGGACCTCCTGGTCCCACCCATAGGGCAGGACTTAGTCGCGTTCCAGCCCCCTTTTCCCAGATAAAGGTAGGAGCAGGCCCCCTTCCAAATTAGATCATCTTTGGAATCAAGACACGACTTTCTGCGAAAGGACTTCAAGATTTCTTCTTCAAGATTCTCCCTTGTGACTAAGGAGTAGTCACCCTGCATCCGCAGGCACCATCCTAAGAACACTGCCGTCTGCTGTAAGTCCTTCCTCCGGAATCCGACTGCCCAGCTCGACAAGACCCGGCTTCCCTGGCACCTCTGACCTCTACTCACCTCTACAGCCAAGCTGAGAACCGTGAGTGCGACGAGACCTCAAGGGACCGACTATTGCCAAGACTGCACGACTTCTTCACAGCAAGCCCGCCGAGTAATCTCCTGGCGAGTGCTTTGGGGTCCGAGAAGCCCCAACCCTGAGCAGCTCCAGCACCGAAGAGCAGCCCCCCAGCATCTCCACGATCGGCGTTGGGCCCTTCTGCTTTTTGCTGCTCACCGCGTTGTTTGGCTACTAGCCCGCTGTCTTGTGGCCTTCTGAACGACGCCCGACGACATCACTGCTGCTGGTCTGGTTGCTCCAGACTGGCTCTTGCTCCCTTCCAGAAGAGGAGCACCCCGGACCCTCCTGGTCCACTCAAGACGCCATTTTGAGTCCACCGCGTGGGCTTGAATTAGCCAAGGCTTTGTTGCCCAATCCTGGGTTCTTCGACGCCGACAGCTTCATCCATCGTGGGACAGCTCGCCCCTCCATCCTGGTCGCCGACAACGCCTCCTGGTCCGTGAGCTCTGCAGAGCCCAGCGTCGCCCACTCACCTAGCCGAGGTGACTACCATCCGGTGCCCTCCTGGTGCCACCTGACTACTGGCTAGTAGTCACAAACTTGGTCCCCTCTGCTTTCAGGTGTCATCCATCTTCAAGATCCAGGCTTGGATCAACTCGAACTCTCTTCACTGGTCGCCTGCCAGCATCTTTCTTCCAGGCTCCTGGTTCGTCTACGAGGATTCCCGACGTCTTTTGAGACCTATGCAGCTGCAGCCCCTGGGCTAGGTAACTTCGGCATTTCGGTGCCCCAGCATAGCCTCACTATCCAAGGGTCAGGATCCACTGTCGTTTTCTCCCTACCAGGTCGGGTTCGCCCGTGAACACTAACTTTAACTTTACTAGCTATCATAGACTTTGTCCCGCATCCCGTGTGAGAGTGCACACTCTGCACCCGAGTCCCCTGGGCCTCCTAGAAGTAATCTAACGATTCCATAGTCAAGTCCTAGCGATTCCAAAGCCTATTAGTACTGTACTTACCTGCTAGTAATTTCGCATTCCACTTTCAGAGTATATGGTTTTTCGTGCCCCTCGGGCATTCGTGTATACTGTGCTAACTTAAGTATTTTTATAAGAGTTTTGTTGTGTGCTTAGCTCCCTGTCTCATAAAGAGCCAGGGTAGTCTTGTTATAAATAAATACACTGTTTATTTTCATAACAACTTGTGTGGTGTCCTTTCACTGGGTGTTCAAGGGGTAATGTGATGGTAAAACAGCTGGCTTAACACGCCCTCTAGAGTCTTAGCCTTAGACTGCTCGTATCCATGCTACTAGGATAGCTGGTCTATAAGGTTGACTTACAACCAATCATCAATAAGGGTTGTTTGGACTGATATATAGTGATCACTAGAATAGTGAACACTGCACATCAGGCCAACTTCTCACATTGGTGGCAGCGGTGGGATTTGAGCTTGCTGTTGTTTTACCACACATATCCTAAGAATATCTTGTGAAAGATCACATAAGTACTAAAGGTACATATAACTTAGCTTAGAATACTCTGAGTTCTACTGAACCAGCTGTTGTAGCTCCTAGGGCCTAGCACACCCTAAACTACAACTCTAGCAAGGGATCAGTAGGCAAACATATAGTGTAGGTAAGTGCACCACTTACACCTCACTAGAAAAAGCATGTCTACCCAAGGAGAATCTACTGAGACTCCCCTTGTGGATGTTGACCCTCCACAGGTCAAATCAAGATATGCCGCTCTCAGTTTTCAGGAGATGAGACAAGTGTGTACCTCCAGGAAACTGAAACAGGGGTCTAACCCCACCATTCCCTTTTTAATAGGTCTCTTAGAGACTTATGATGCGAGAAAGCTTTCTCAGCTAGATGGGAATATGCCAGCCTTAGAGGGTACCTCTGGGGGTCCAGACCTCCCCAACATTGCCAATGCAGTTGAGGAGGAGGATCAAGAGGAACTCTCTGGGGACGAGGTAGACAAAGGTCTTGAGGTAGTCAGAAGGCTAACTAGGGCCAACTTAGACTTGCTTGGGCTAGGATCTGGGGGACCCCCAGTACTGACCCTAAGTAGGCCTAACCTTGGAGTTAGGAGAGATAGATCTCTTTCTAGGGACTCCAATAGATCTCTGCACTCTAATGCCTCTTCTCAGAGGAGAAGGAACTCTCCCCAGAGGAGATTGACTTCCCCTCAGAGAATGGAGCATGAAGCTAGGATGAGACAGGCTACTCTGAGGATTGAAAGGGAAGAAATTGCCCTGGCCAAAGAGAAGCTTGCCTTGGCTAGAGAGCAGCAGATGAGTGGGTTAGCTCCCACTGGTGGCAGCAATCTCCCAAGAGATAGAGAGAAGGGTTTAGACACTAAACACCTGACTAAGATAGTGCCCCCCTTTAAGCAAGGGGATGACATCCAGAAATGGATGGCTGCTCTGGAGAGGGCCTGCACTGTGCAGTGCATTCCCCGGAGTCAGTGGGCAGCTATACTGTGGCTCTCCTTTGATGGTAATGGTAGAGATAAGCTCCTCACTACAAGAGTGGAGGATGCTAATGATTACCAGGTCCTGAAAAATGCACTGATTGATGGGTTTGGTTTAACCACTGAGCAGTACAGGTTGCTGTTCAGAGACACCCAGAAAACTCAGTCTCAGGACTGGTCTGACTTTGTGGATTGTGCCACTAAGGCTTTGGAGGGCTGGTTGCTGGGTAGCAAGGTTACTGATTACACAGGGTTGTACAATCTCATGATGAGAGAACAAATTTTAAATAATTGTCAGAACCAGTTGTTGCACCAGCACCTTGTTGATTCAGATCTGACCTCTCCCCAAGAATTGGGAAAGAAGGCAGACAAATGGGTCAGAACAAGGATCAAGCAGAACCAGAACCAGAACCAGGGTGGTCAGAAGAAAGCGGACCAGAAGGGTAACACTAAGAGTGAACAAAATGACCAGAAGTCTTCACCAGGTCCCCGACAAACCAAAGAGGGTGGGGGTCAGGCTTCCCAGAAGAAGAAGACTCAAGAAGGCCAGTCAAAGAGGTGGTGCCAGTACTGCAAAAGTAAGTCTCACTGGTTTAGTGAGTGCACCAAAAGAGGAGGACAAACTCCTGCCACTACAGCCCCTAAGGCAACTGCACCCCCTAGTACAGTCAGTAGTGGTAGTGTACCTCCCAAGGCATTAGTTGGGTTAACCTTGGGAACTGAGGGGTCTGACAACCTAGTTGGCACACTCACTCAGGCTGTCCTTGTCTGTACAGGGGATATGGATATATCCCCTGATATACGTCCCAATACTTTGGGCAAATACAGGCAGACACCTTTGATTAATGGCAAGATGGCTCAGGCCTATAGGGACACTTGTGCCAGTGTCACCATGGTGACACCTAACTTTGTGGACCCTGGACAGATCATGCCAGGTACAGATTTCCTGGTGACCAATGCCAGCAACATCACTACCAGTCATAGTATGGCGATTGTGGCTTTCTCCTGGGGTGGAGTGAAGGGACAAAAGAAAGTTGTAGTCAGTTCAGACCTCCCAGTTGATTGTTTGTTGGGCAATGATTTGGAGTCATCACTATGGTCAGAAGTGGAGCAGAGGACTCACATGGAGATGTTAGGCTTGCCAGCACATGTGCTTGCTGTGACTAGGTCACAGGCCAGAAGATGCCCCACTGAACAGGTGCTGGATCCTGAAAGAATGGACCAGACACCTTCCAAGAAGAAGAGCAGTAAGGGTAAGGCTTTGCCTTCCCCCTTGCCCCAGGTTGAGGATCAAGTCTCTGAGGAGGCTGATCTGAGAGAGCTGAGGGAAACTGAGCCTAAAGAGCTTGAACTTGATCAAGTTGAGTTTCTGGGCTCAGGGGGACCCTCCAGAGCAGACCTGGGGAAGGCACAGTTAGACTGCCCTTTCCTTGAACCCCTCAGACAGCAGGCTGCTGCTGAGGCTGCAGGGAATGCCACAGGTGCCCACAGGGTATACTGGGAAGATGGACTCCTGTACTCTGAGTCAAGAGACCCCAAGCCTGGTGCAACCAGGAGGCTGGTCATCCCCTTGTCTCTGAGAGGTTTCCTTCTCACCTTGGCCCATGAGATTCCCCTTGCAGGTCATTTAGGTCAGACAAAGACGTGGGACAGGCTTGTCTCACACTTTCACTGGCCCCACATGAATGAGAATACCAAGAAGTTTTGTCGCTCCTGTGTCACTTGCCAAGCCAGTGGTAAGTCAGGTGGCACAACAAAGGCCCCCCTCATACCACTACCTGTGGTGGGGGTTCCCTTTGAAAGAGTGGGGATTTACATTGTTGGTCCAATGGAACCCCAGACAGCATCAGGGCACAAGTTTATACTGGTGGTGGTGGATCATGCCACCAGGTATCCTGAAGCTATTCCACTTAGGACCACTACAGCACCTGTAGTGGCAAGGGCCCTAGTTGGAGTGTTCTCCAGAGTGGGCTTCCCTAAGGAGGTTGTTTCTGACAGAGGTACAAACTTCATGTCAGGATATCTGACTGCAATGTGGAAGGAGTGTGGTGTGAACTACAAGTTCACCACACCCTACCACCCACAATGCAATGGGCTTGTTGAGAGATTCAACAGGACCCTCAAAGGGATGATTCATGGGCTACCTGAAACTCTTAGGAGAAGATGGGATGTCCTGATCCCCTGCCTCTTGTTTGCTTACAGAGAGGTCCCACAGAAGGGGGTTGGCTACAGCCCTTTTGAGCTTCTGTATGGGCATCCTGTAAGAGGACCCCTGTGTTTGGTGAAGGAAGGATGGGAGAGATCTCTCAAAAAGCCTGCAACCAACATAGTGGACTATGTACTTGGTCTCCGCTCCAGGATGGCTGAGTATATGGAAAAGGCATCTAAAAACCTTGAGGCCAGCCAAGAACTCCAAAAAGCTTGGCATGACCAAAAGGCTGTTCTGACTGTGTACCAGCCAGGACAGAAGGTGTGGGTGCTGGAGCCAGTGGCCCCAGCAGCTCTGAAAGACAAATGGTCTGGGCCCCACACCATCATTGAGCAAAAGGGAGAGGTTACCTACTTGGTGGACCTTGGAACTCCCAGGAGCCCTCTCAGAGTGCTCCATGTAAACAGGCTCAAGGCATATGTTGACAGGAAGGACATGAGCTTGCTCATGGCCACAGATGAGGGACAGGAGGAAGAGAGTGACCCTCTCCCAGACCTGCTCACTCAGAATCCTGATGATGGATCAGTAGATGGTGTTGTCTTTTGTGGCAGCCTCACTGAACATCAGCAACAGGATTGCAGGCAAGTTCTGCAATCCTTCAGACATATGTTCTCTCTGACACCCAGCCAAACTGATTGGTGTACCCATGATGTTGACACTGGAGACAGTCTGCCTGTCAAGAGTAAAATCTACAGACAGCCTGATCATGTTAGAGACTGCATCAAAACAGAAGTGCAGAAAATGTTGGAGCTGGGAGTCATTGAGCCCTCAGATAGCCCTTGGGCTAGCCCAGTAGTTCTAGTGCCAAAGCCTCACACCCAGGGTGGTAAGAAAGAGATGAGGTTTTGCGTAGACTACAGAGGCCTCAATGCAGTCACTAAGACTGATGCCCACCCAATACCAAGAGCAGATGAACTTATAGATAAATTGGCTTCTGCCAAATTCTTAAGTACATTTGATTTGACAGCTGGGTATTGGCAAATCAGGTTAGCTGAGGAGGCCAAACCCAAGACAGCATTTTCTACCCCTGGTGGGCATTATCAATTTGTGGTAATGCCCTTTGGTTTGAAAAATGCACCTGCCACCTTCCAAAGGTTGGTGAATCAAGTCCTCACTGGGCTGGATGACTTCTGTGCAGCATATCTTGACGATATTGCTGTCTTTAGCTCCACCTGGGAGGATCACCTGGTCCACCTGAGGAAAGTGTTAGAGGCTCTGCAGAAGGCAGGCCTCACTATCAAGGCCACTAAGTGCCAGATAGGGCAGACACAGGTTGTATACCTGGGCCACCTTGTAGGTGGAGGCCAGGTTCAGCCATTGGAGAGTAAAATACAGGCCATCCAGGACTGGGCTCCTCCAATCACCCAGACTCAGGTTCGAGCTTTCTTGGGCCTGGGTTACTATAGGAAGTTTGTCAGAAATTATGGGTCCATAGTGACCCCTCTTAATGACCTGACAAGCAAAAAGATGCCAAAGAAAGTTCAGTGGACAGCAAGCTGTCAGAAAGCATTCAATGACCTCAAGCAGGCCATGTGCACAGCACCTATCCTTAAGAGTCCAGATTACTCCAAGCCATTCATTGTCCAAACAGATGCTTCTGAGTTGGGTGTGGGAGCTGTTCTGTCTCAACTGAATTTTGATGGTAATGATCAGCCTATTGCTTTCATTAGTAGGAGGCTGACCCCCAGAGAGAAAAATTGGTCAGCTATTGAGAGGGAGGCCTTTGCTGTGGTTTGGGCCCTGAAGAAGCTGAGGGCCTACTTGTTTGGCACTCACTTCACCATTCAGACCGACCATAAGCCCCTCTTGTGGCTAAATCAGATGAAGGGTGAAAACCCCAAACTGCTTAGGTGGTCCATTTCCCTACAGGGGATGGATTTTACAGTGGAGCATAGACCTGGTACTGATCACAGCAATGCTGATGGGCTCTCCAGGTATTTCCACTTAGAGCAAGAAGACTCACCTGGTCAAGGTTAGTTTATTGTCCCAAAGTTTGGGGGGGGGGTCATGTAGGAGAGTAGGGTCTGCAATCCTATGATCACCCAGATTTTTGCTTTTTTGCTGCACTGGTTTACGACTTTCCCTGGCTGTGGGCCTGCTAATCAGACCCACAGCCTAGCTGTTCTCTCTATCCAAATTGTACTCAGGTACTGAATTGGCACTGGGCCCTCTCCAAGTCCCTGTACCCAGGGCTGAGGTGCACCCAGAAGTCACCCAGGGGCTGAAGCATGTATTATGCCACCCCTGGGCTGACTAACTAAACTGACACAACTGGCTGCACGACAGCTGGGGCAAGGTGGTGTACTCACCCTTTGCTTTAGATATAGTATACCTATATCTAACCCTAAAATGGACACACAGATCTCCTATCAGTCACTCCTATGGCAGGCCTTAACAATCCTGAAGGCAGAGTGCTTGGAATCGTGTGAGATGGTGCTCTGGCATGAGCTGAGCCTGTCTGCGGCTTTCGGGATCTATCCCTTAGCCGTTTCCATGATATCGCATACCATATACTCTTAAGTGCATTATAATCCTCGCGGTTATATGCCAACTCTGGTATCGCTTTATCAAAACATGTCGAGTAAGGTGTCATACGAATTGGAATACTAACCCCTCGCCAATTCTGGCGACGGGGTTAGCATTCCACCCTTCTAGAGGGACACGACATGTATGTAACCTGTAACCCCGGTTAAAGTCAGACATAGCCTCAGCTCCACAAAATGGATGCTGCCACCGAGACACAAGTCTGCCCTCCTGCTGCTGGGAGTCCTCCCAGAGCAGGAGGCAAGGACAAAGGGTTTCCTGCCAGGGGCGGTGCCAGCACCGTCCCAGACAGGGTTTTGTGTATTCCAGGTAGGCAGGGCTACAGAGGAAGGTGACTGCAAGTGGCACCCCGGTGCTCACTGTGCATAGGCCGGCTGAAACCAGTTCCAGGGGCACTCCAGCCCCTGGCCTGGGGAAAGCCCGCCAAAGGAGAGGGGTGTAACCACCCCCCTCCTGGTCCCACCCATAGGGCAGGACCTAGTCGCGTGCCAGCCCCCTTTTCCCAGATAAAGGTAGGAGCAGGCCCCCTTCCAAATTAGATCATCTTTGGAATCAAGACACGACTTTCTGCGAAAGGACTTCAAGATTTCTTCTTCAAGATTCTCCCTTGTGACTAAGGAGTAGTCACCCTGCATCCGCAGGCACCATCCTAAGAACACTGCGGTCTGCTGTAAGTCCTTCCTCCGGAATCCGACTGCCCAGCTCGACAAGACCCGGCTTCCCTGGCACCTCTGACCTCTACTCACCTCTACAGCCAAGCTGAGAACCGTGAGTGCGACGAGACCTCAAGGGACCGACTATTGCCAAGACTGCACGACTTCTTCACAGCAAGCCCGCCGAGTAATCTCCTGGCGAGTGCTTTGGGGTACGAGAAGCCCCAACCCTGAGCAGCTCCAGCACCGAAGAGCAGCCCCCCAGCATCTCCACGATCGGCGTGGGGCCCTTCTGCTTTTTGCTGCTCACCGCGTTGTTTGGCTACTAGCCCGCTGTCTTGTGGCCTTCTGAACGACGCCCGATGACATCACTGCTGCTGGTCTGGTTGCTCCAGACTGGCTCTTGCTCCCTTCCAGAAGAGGAGCACTCCGGACCCTCCTGGTCCACTCAAGACGCCATTTTGAGACCACCGCGTGGGCTTGAATTAGCCAAGGCTTTGTTGCCCAATCCTGGGTTCTTCGACGCCGACAGCTTCATCCATCGTGGGACAGCTCGCCCCTCCATCCTGGTCGCCGACAACGCCTCCTGGTCCGTGAGATCTGCAGAGCCCAGCGTCGCCCACTCACCTAGCCGAGGTGACTACCATCCGGTGCCCTCCTGGTGCCACCTGACTACTGGCTAGTAGTCACGAACTTGGTCCCCTCTGCTTTCAGGTGTCATCCATCTTCAAGATCCAGGCTTGGATCAACTCGAACTCTCTTCACTGGTCGCCTGCCAGCATCTTTCTTCCAGGCTCCTGGTTCGTCTACGAGGATTCCCGACGTCTTTTGAGACCTATGCAGCTGCAGCCCTTGGGCTAGGTAACTTTGGCATTTCGGTGCCCCAGCATAGCCTCACTATCCAAGGGTCAGGATCTACTGTCGTTTTCTCCCTACCAGGTCGGGTTCGCCCGTGAACACTAACTTTAACTTTACTAGCTATCATAGACTTTGTCCCGCATCCCGCGTGAGAGTGCACACGCTGCACCCGAGTCCCCTGGGCCTCCTAGAAGTAATCTAACGATTCCATAGTCAAGTCCTAGCGATTCCAAAGCCTATTAGTACTGTACTTACCTGCTAGTAATTTCGCATTCCACTTTCAGAGTATATGCTTTTTCGTGCCCCTCGGGCATTCGTGTATACTGTGCTAACTTAAGTATTTTTATAAGAGTTTTGTTGTGTGCTTAGCTCCCTGTCTCATAAAGAGCCAGGGTAGTCTTGTTATAAATAAATACACTGTTTATTTTCATAACAACTTGTGTGGTGTCCTTTCACTGGGTGTTCAAGGGGTAATGTGATGGTAAAACAGCTGGCTTAACACGCCCTCTAGAGTCTTAGCCTTAGACTGCTCGTATCCATGCTACTAGGATAGCTGGTCTATAAGGTTGACTTACAACCAATCATCAATAAGGGTTGTTTGGACTGATATATAGTGATCACTAGAATAGTGAACACTGCACATCAGGCCAACTTCTCACAAACACCCAGTGAAGGATATCGGGGCTTCAAAGGTGGGCCAAAAAAGCCCCACAACCGCAGAAAATCACGACGAAACCCCAAAGCACACAAAGTATGAAAGCGCCTGGTGCAGTTTACTCAAAACAACACAACTCCTGGTATAAGCCCTTAACTATCAGTCGGATAAAATGGACACCCAATTGACGCTACTTGCCACACTGGCTGTATTTGTGGTTGCCATTGATGGGAAGTTGGGCGCGCTAAATACGCTTCTTCAAAACAAACTGGCTCAGCCGAACCAAGGATTTGGGAATTTTAGAGAAGGATGCGGATGCGGCCCAATCATCGATAAATTGGCAACATTACCAACAATAACAATATTGAGCGACCTGTGTACACAGCTCAGAAGGCCATCCAAGTGCAAACAAAGCAATCCCTGCGATAGCTCCTTCAAGGCTGACATAGACAACTCAAGCACCAAAGAAGCGCCGGTGAGTAATAGACAAGGCAACTCTAAATCAAGGGCCCCTCCACCTATAATACCAACAAGCATAGGGGTCAGCGAAACCGGAACAACAGAACCTCCATTCTTTGAAAATGCAGAGGAAGATAAAGCAAACTTAAAAATGAATGCCAAGCAAAGACGAGCAAAAAAACGCAAAGGCAGGAAATACAAAATTGACTCTCAACGCAAAGGCTTTTTACACCTCTTTAGGAATATTCCAACTATGGAACAAAGCGCAGCTCAACTCGAGGGTGCCACGTGTCTATCGGAATGTTAGGAAGTCATCAATATACCTGAGACTCCTACCGAGGTAACAACCATCAATGGAATTGGGTCCAACAGTAAAACAAAAACAAAAACCTTGGAAACATATGGGATCTGTATACAAAAAGCGCCTGAAACAGGAACACAAAATGTATGCCTCCAAATCGGTGAAGCCAGCAATTAAACCCTTGAACCAAGCGCAGAACAGGCACAAAAAAGCAGCAGGCAGCCCGGCCCCAACCTACCGCAAACAAAAAACCAAGAACACACTCGGGGTGCGAAGCCCGGGAATAATCCAGGACTAGATACCACAGAGACAGGCAAAGGGCTGCCAGAAAGCTATCTACCTATAATTACCCAAGGAACACCGCCCATAAAGAGAGAAGAAGAATCATCCACTACAGGGACAGCGGATCTTATATGCTTTATCTCCAGGCCTGGAGATAATTATCACCCGGCCGGGCAGCCAGCGTGGAATCAGCACACCATCGGCCGAGAGCTAAGAGTAACTGCACTCACACAAACCAGGTTAAAAAAACTGCAACACGACTAGTAGAGGACCTGCGACACAGTCTTCCCAAAACAGAGGGAGGGCTGTCAAACGAACAAAGAAACGCTGAGCCGTCTGCACGAAATCAGCAAATACCTGGCCGAGAGCTAAGAGTCACCGCACCTAATTTTAACCAAACGAAAACAACTGTAACAAGGCTAGTAGAGGAAACGCGATCTAGCCAACCGAAAACAGAGAGTGGGCTGACAAGTGAACAAAGAAACGCAACAGGTGCCGTTTGGTTCAACCCGGACTACATCTCGCAAGGAAGACATGACACACTGAACAGAGGCAGCATCTTACGGCTGCTATCCCATATTCCCTCTTTGGCAGGAGTAAAAAGCTCGGAATTAGTATCCATTGAATTTATAGCCGATGAGGTCACAGGCAGAGAAAAAACAAAAGCAACTTGGACATCCTTGGCAATTTCACAAAAAATATATGCTGAAGCTGAAACCTTTAAAAACTGGGAAATCACAATAAAACCATATATAAAGCCAAGATATCCTGATATTCTTGTCCCGGCAGAAAATGAGGCAGAACAAGCTATCACGAAAAGTCTCAGAAACTCTGTCCTGAGAGGAGCGGTAGGGCCAGGGGGCAACAACGCCGAGCAACATAACGAGAGCACCCGACGTATTGCAGATGAATACATACAACCACCTGGACTGCCTGACTCAAGATGGACAGCCAGAACTTTAAATAATAATGAATGACAAGTTAGCCTCAAGCCAAAGGAGGGCGCTCACGACTTATTGAGAATATGCTCATGGAATATTAATGGCTTGGCGCCTAAAATAACTGACCCAGAGTTTATGATCTATATTAGAAATTTCGATGTCGTGGTATTTCAAGAAACGTGGCTTGCAGATCCCCCGCACCTTCATGGCTACTTACGCTTTTACTCCGCTGCAAAAAGGACAGCTAAATATGGGCACCCTCAAGGTGGCCTAGCAACTTATATATCGGCCACAAGTACCTTGACGGCTAAAGAAGTCGGACCAACTTCTACAGCCTCGCTGGCTGTTAATATTTACCTGTCACAACTTAAAACAGGTACCGTTGACACCGACTTTACTTTAATCAACGTCTATATCCATCCTAGAAGGAAAAGAAAAGCAGCCAACGACCTTTGCAGCTTTATTGAGACTTGCATAAGGGAAAGATCCACAACAAATGTTGTTCTTACTGGGGACTTCAACCTTAACCTCATTGGCACCACGCAAGAAGACGAGCCACTAATCCAAAATGCAATCTGGGACATTCCATCACAAGTGACTCCACAAATCTCCAAGCAAACAAAGCTAGGTAATAAGATTTTAAAAGATCAGGAATACTTCAACATCAGGGCCCTAAATGGAAGGACCTCTGGAGACAATCCCTCAGCCGCAACTTTTCATGCTACAAGAACAAGTAGCATCCTAGATTACACCTTTATCTCATTACCACTATTCCAGTTCTTAAAATCATACCAGATAGGCCGCAGCGGAGACAGCGATCACTGCCCCCAAGAAACCATCTTTAAGATCGAAAAGCCCAACTTTGAGCTATCTAAAGAACCAAAAGAGTCAATCCACACCGTTAACTTCAAAAAATTAAATATTTAGCAGCAATAGATGAAACTCTAGTGGAAAGGGCAAAACAGCATCTTGGGTGTTGCTCTGGATCCAGCGAAACCACAAAATGGGAACAATTTACAAATATTATGTCTACATATGCTACAAGACCTAAGCCACAGTCACAAACAGGCAATGAAAGATCGGGCAAATTCTCCCAAGAACATAAAGGAAAAATTAGAGGCATAAAAACCTCGATCTATCGCACAATGACAGAGCTTCAACAGAAACCCACAGACACAGCAAAGCACGACCAATTACGGAAATTAAAATCAACACTAAAAAAAATAAAATGGGAAGCAAACAAATCCGCTGAGGATAATTTATGGGCGAGACTTCACTCTGACATTAAACGGAACGATGGGGCAAGGTTCTGGAAATCAATAAACTCACTTATAAGACCAACGCACCATGGGGTCTCCTCTAACATCTCAGAGCAAACTATCTTGGTACCCATTTTAACCAGGCTGAGGGAAACAATCCGGACCAGGAGTTTGCTACTCACCAAAAACTTCCAACGAGCAATGACATAAGCTCCACAGAATGGCACATTCCGAGCGAAATAGGGAATTTACAGAACTTACAAAACATTATTAAGCGCCAAATCAAGAAGGGAAGAAGAGAGGGAGCACCAGGGCCGAATGGAATCCCTCCAATTTTCTACAAACAAGATGTGGCAGGCTGGACAGCAGCCCTGGAACCCCTTTTTTTTAGAGATAAGACATTTCAACATACTGCCAAGCTCCTGGAAGGGCTCAATTATCTCCCCAATTTGTAAGGCAGGAGATAAGGCTTCCCCTCAAAACTATCGATTGGTGGCTTTAATCGACAACGAGGCAAAATACTTTGCAGGCATCCTTCTAGAAGAGCTGATGGCCTGGGCAACAGAGAGATCCTTAATCCCGGCCAACCAGACAGGCTTTGCCAAATCAGTAGGCACAATGACTAATATTTTGAGCATGGGCATGCTCATAGACAAGACAGAATTTAACAAAATGCCCATTCATTTCTGCTTTATTGACTATAAGGCCGCTTTTGACCACATAAACCGGAACCTCTTATGGTCTAAACTGAACGACTGGGGCATATCGAGACCCCTTTTGGACCTGCTAATTAACCTCCACACATAGACTTGGGTACAGATAAAGGTGGGGGATGGATCTGTTTTGTCCAGGTGCATACAGACCAACAAGGGCCTGAAACAAGGCTGCGTCCTGGCCCCCACCCTATTTAACTTGTTCCTAAGCGACCTTGTCCCCATTTTAAACGGTTGTAACTCCCACGCTCCGAAGCAAGGAGGACTGCAACTACCTTGTCTACTATATGCTGATGATATCGTCCTTATAAGTTATACCAAGGTAGGACTTCAACACCTCCTGACTGCAAGACAATGCTACTCAGACAAAAATGAGCTTACAATAAATCTTGAGAAAACCCAGACAATGACCATCAGCAGGATAAAAATTAAACTAACATGGTACTGGAACAAGACAAGAATTGGAGACACCCCAATATATAAATACTTAGGAGTGAAGATCGACAACGGTGGGCAGTTCTCCGCCCAGAGAACGAGTATACGAGGGAAAGGGCTATCTTTGGCAATTTCGCTGAAGTCTCTAAACCGCAAACTTTCTGGCCCCTCTCTTCTGCCCTTGACGCAAGTAATCCGCACTAAACTTCTCCCAACAATTACCTATGGGAGTGAGGCACTTAGAGGAAGGGATGCCAAGATCCTTGATAATACAATAACAGCTGCTTACAGAATCATCTTCAGCCTGCCCAAACAAACCTCACCAGCTCAAATCAGGCTAGAATTTGGCATCAATCAACAGCTCCTAGCAAGGCAGGGAGCCTACATGATAGCCTGGGACAAAGTGAGGAAATCAAAACAGGGAACATTAAATGAATATCTGTGGAGAGAGTTAGTACAACATCCGTCCTCAGCAGCAGCCAAGTTCCTACTGGACAGCCGGACAAACACGGGACTAGAGCAGCTCTGGGATACCCCAGTAAATCATATAACATTCAAAAAATTGGTCAAGAAATCGATCAAACAGCTATCATGGGTCCAAGATAAGGCAGCCCTCTCCAAAAGAACGCATGGTTGGATAACCCTAAACTTGTATACTACTAAGGCACCACAGAGCTACTTTGGCGAGGGATACCCCAAATCCGTCAAAATGTGCTTCTTAAAGCACAGGCTGGGCCTGCTACCCTGTACTCAAAATCTCCCATGCTGGATTAAAATAAAAGCTGATCCCCTTTGTCGGCTATGTGGCTTGGGGCAAGAGGACATGCTGCACTTGATATGCTCATGCGAGAAATTACGCGATGAACGGAAACACTTGTTGAAACACCACTTCAATCGGCAAGGAATCCGCACACGAAGGAAGGCAGTTCTGGCTTGCTTTTCTCCCCATGACTCTCGCTTGAGCTGTAGCTTCGTAAAATTTATGAAGGCAGTGGGAAAAAAGATGCCTGAAATGAATCTATAACGGTCCCTGTACTATTGACCTAATATCGCTTTGTCGAATGACATTACTGACTCCATGAGCTCATGAGGACATCGGGAAAGTAGAAATATTTCATAATTATAAAGTTGAACTTTTAAAAATCTTTATTGCTCACGAAGTTGCTGCGTGCACATTCGAACTAAGGAACTGTGAATGTTTTATTCTCTTTTATTAGAATTGCACTTTTATTATTCTCTGTTCTTAACCTATTTTTGTACTGCAATGGTTTTAAGTAACTATGCAAAATAAAATGATTACTATTATTATTACTATTCCCTACTGTAGCACTCTCTGGAGTGGGAATAGTAATTTTTACCTTTTCGGTATCCAATGCTTTCCCTACTGTTGCACTCACTGGAGTGGGAATAGTAAATGTTATGCCTACGCTATCCAACGCTTTCCCTACTGTTGCACTCTCTGGATTGGGAAGGAGTAGTTTCTGTCCTGTAACTTCAGTTCTGAGGTAGGGGTATCTCTGTTATAGTCATAATCTAGTGAATAGTCCCGCCCATGTGCGTGGACCCCGGAGCAATCAAAAATAATCTCTTAAGTTGTCAAAAAATGCAGAACTGCACAGACCCTTAAGGGAGAATTTAAAGACAGATATTGTAGCCTATATCCACAGGCTACACTGTCCAGTACTTCAACTAGAAATTCCACCAAAAATCCACAAACAGCACAGCCCGTCCAGATTTCTCCACATAGAAAAACTTGCCTTTACCAGCAAAACCCTCTGGAATATATAGAGGAAGGAGTGGACAGACAAGCCCCATAGGATGCCATTATGTGGCTCAGAACAGGATACTGTGCCTTTAAGAGAACTTTCCAGAACACTCTCAGTATCCCAGAATGCACTGCAGGTCCCGTTTACTTTCAGTTCTTTTTGAAGGCGTAAACGCCAGACCTGTAGCATTCCTCACATTAATAACTATCTCTCTCTCCACCGGGGAGGAGGGCGGGCGCTTATGACTATAACAGAGATTCCCCTACTACAGAACTGGAGTTACAGGACAGAAACTACTCCTTCTGTAGTAGGGGATCTCTGTGTATAGTCATAATCTAGTGAATAGAATGGCAAGCCCATCCCCACATCAAAGCGGCGGTGGAGAAAAAAGGAAATAACACCACTACTGTGCGAACAGATTTCGCAGCAAAGCCTGCCCAACCTGAGCATCTGTCCTGGCATCAGTGTCCAGACAGTAATGCTTAGCAAAGGTATAGATCGACTTCCAAGTGGCCGCCTTGCAGATTTCTGCAATTGGAACATTACGTAGCAAAGCAGTCGTGGTAGCTTTGCCCCTGGTGGAATGAGCCTTAGGTTTACCCCCTAAGGTCTTATTAGCCTTCTGGTAACACAATTGTATACAGGACACAATCCACCTCGAGATGGACTGTTTTGAGGTAGCAAGACCGGTCCTGACTGATCCATAATTGATAAACAATTGGTCTGACCTACGAATATCTTTGGTTTTATCCAGATAAAATTTCAACACCCTCCTGACATCCAGGGAATGCAGAGACCTTTCCGCTGGAGAGGAAGGATTCTGAAAAAACGTAGGCAAAGTTATGGTCTGGTTAACATGGAAATCAGATATAACCTTCAGAAAAAATTTAGGGTGAGTATGCATAACAACCTTAGCAGCATGAAATACAGTATAAGGTTCTTGGCAACACAACGCCTGAATTTCACTCACCCTGCGGGCAGATGTAATGGCCACGAGGAACGCCGCCTTCCAGGACAGGTGCTGCAACGAAACCTTATGAATAGGTTCAAAAGGCTCCTTCATCAATCTGGACAGCACCACGTTCAATTCCCATGAAGGCGAAGAAAGCCGGACAATAGGGAACACTTTCTTCAAGCCTTCCAAAAAATCTTTGATCACAGGGATCTGGAAGAAGGAAGACTGTGAAGGGCATTTCCTGTAGGCAGTCAGCGCAGCAAGATTAACCTTAATGGAATGGACATTAAGGCCAGACTGCGCCAAATGTAGAAGATACGGAAGGATGACAACTTCCTTACACGTCGTCGGGTCATAGTCCTTGGACTTGCACCAGATGCAAAATCTCTTCCAGTTGTAAGCATAGGAAGTCCTAGTGGAAGGTCGCTTAGCCTCCTTCAGTATGTCCATACAATCTTCTGGTAGATTCAAATGGCCATATTGCACTATCTCAGGAGCCATGCCGCCAAACTCAAAGACGAGAGGTTGGGGTGTACCATCTGCCCCCCGAACTTCATGAGAAGGTCCGGCCGGCAGGGCAGCCATATGTGAGGAAGGAGAGACCGGCGAAGCAGGTCCGTGAACCACCACTGCCTGGGCCATTCTGGGGCAATCAGGATCATCCGCGCCCTGGACTGGGACAGCTGGATGAGCACCGCCGGAATCAGGGGAATGGGTGGAAAAGCGTACAGAAAGCTGTTCGACCAGTTGATCCATAACGCATTCCCCAGCGTCCCCTGCTGGTAGTACCTGGAGGCAAAGTCTCGGCATTTGCTGTTTTTGTCGGTGGCGAACAGATCTACATCTGGAGTCCCCCACCTTGCGAAGACTTCTAGTACTTTGTCGTTTATGGCCCATTCGTGGTTTTCCTGAATCAGTCTGCTCAGTGCGTCGGCCTGAACATTCTGCACACCTGGTAGATGGGTAGCCGTTATCGTCGGTCCTCTGGCTATAAGCCAGTGCCAGATCGCCTGCGCCTCCTGCGACAGAGTGCGCGATCTCGAGCCCCCCTGCTTGTTAAGGTAATACATCGTGGTCGTATTGTCCATCTGTACAAGCAAAGAGTTGGTCTGGAAGGACGGATGAAAGGCCCTAAGTGCCAAGTGAACAGCTCCGAGTGCCAGGAAATTGATGTGATACGTGGACTCCGTCGGGGACCACGTTCCTTGGATCTGTAAGTCTCCGGAGTGCGCCCCCCAACCGTGGAGAGACGCATCCGTCACGATAGTCTGTGTGGGAATGTCCTTGTGGAAGGGAACCCCTCTGAGGAGATTCTCCGCTGAACACCACCACTTCAGAGACTGAAGAGCATGCAGAGACAGTCGTATCTTGTCTTTCCTCTGATCCCACTGATCCTCCAAGCACTCCTGCAATGGTCTCATGTGCAGCCGTGCGTGTGGCGTGAGGAAGATACAAGAGGCCATCGACCCCAGTAGAGAAGACACCGTCCTTACTGTTGTAGATGGAGCGGTCATAACAGCCTGAGCCTTCCGAAGGAGTAATAATCGTCTCTCCTCCGAAGCAGACACGCTTGCTGACAGCGTATTGATGGAGGCTCCTAAGTACTGTATGCACTGGACCAGAGTCGGGACAGACTTGGACATGTTGATGTGCAACCCCAGCTTGTTCAAGAGAACGGACGTCTTCTGGAAGTGCGCTTGAGCTTCCGAGAAGGAGGAGGCCTTGATCAACCAATCGTCCAGGTACGGGTAGACAAACACCTTGTTCTTCCTCAGGTGTGCAGCTACCACTGCCATGCACTTCGAGAATGTTCTGGGCGCAGACTTCAGCCCGAATGGCAGTACTGTGTACTGATAATGATTGGCGCTGACTTGGAATCGCAGGAACTTCCTGTGTTTGTGGGCAGTTTCAGCTGCGCGAGCTCCAGGCGGAGGCCGATATCCTGTTAAGGAAAAGGGTGATAGAAGACGTACCTCTGTCTCAAAGGGGAAGAGGTCTGTACTCCCGGTACTTTCTGGTTCGCAAGAAGGACAAGAACGAGTTCAGGCCCATTCTGGATTTGCGACAAGCAAACCAGTGGATTCGCAGAGAGAAATTTCGCATGCTGTCGTTGCATCAGATTTATCCTCAGCTGCAACAGGGAGACTGGCTCTGTGCTATAGACCTACAGGATGCATACTTCCATGTGCCCATTGCACACTAACACAGGAAGTTCCTGCGATTCCAAGTCGGCGCCAATCATTATCAGTACACAGTACTGCCACATCAGCAGCCGCGCTGATGACTTGGTTCGACACCAATAGTCCCTCATTGAGAATCCCTTGAAAGTCCTCTTTCTTCTCTCGAGGAAGGAGCTCGGCGAATTGCTGGAGGGATTCCCACAGGGCTCGATCATATCGCCCTAGCAAAGCCGCAGCACTTGCGGCCTTCATTGCAGTAGATGCCGTCCCACAGACCTTTCTGCCAGCCGAGTCCAACCAGCGGCTCTCCTTATCAGGAGGCACCGTGGATGACGGGGTGGTGGCATGCTGCTTCCTAGCAGCTGTCACTATGACCGAGTCCGCTGGCGGATCCATCCTGAGAAAGGCCGGGTCAGAATCCGGAGCCCGGTACTTCTTGAGGAGCCTGAAGGGAGCCGCCTTCGTCACCGCCGGAGTGAGAAACAACTCCTGAGCGGGCTCTACCAATCCCGGTACTAGGGGTAGCAACGGCAGAGACAGGTGCTTTTTATGTAGCGTCTCGAAAATCACGGACGTCGTGGGTGTGGGCACCGTCACCGTGATGCCCAACTTAGCCGCACCCCTCAGCAGAACATCTTGAAATGAGATGTCGCCCACTGGCGACACCCTCGTCCCCGGGGATTCCGACAAAGTCGGCGAGTAGTCCCTGGTCCCAGAAGAGCCTGTGTGGGATCGCGATCTGCGCCTCCTGTGGCGTCGCCTTGATCTTGTCGACGACCGGCGACGACTCCGCGATCTCTCCCTCCGCCTGGAGCGAGAGCGCGATCTCCGCGGCTTCGGACGCTCCGCAGGTCTCACAGGAGCAGGAGACTGCGGCTTGACCGGGACCCTCAGCTGAGGAGTCCCCTTAGGAGGCGTCGGGTACCGTGGCAGCGAAGCCGTCCTCGGCGGAACCGGAGGCAGTCCTTGAGGAGGTAGCAGAGGATGACCATGAGGGGGAACCAGAGGTGGAAGCGGAGGCGGAGTGGGATTCCGTGGCGGAGGTTCCTTGGGCAAGGGAGGAGGAGGGGTAGCCGATTTTGGCTTGGAAGGTGTATATACCTCGGAATACACAGAGCCCTGTGCCTCCCTCTTCTTCTTAGGAGGAGGCGATGGAGAGGCCGTGTCCCCTATTGGAGAATGTCGCTGATGCGCCCCAGCGGACCCAGAGGGACTCCTGGCGCCAGAACTCCTTCTGTGCTTCTTTGGAGTCGATGAACGTCGTCTCGACGTCGAGGAACGCCATCTCGACGTCGACCGGCGCCCTCGTCTCGACGTTGAATCACGTCTGGACGACGAATGTCTCTTCCTCGTCGGCGACCGTCAACGTCGAACGTTTCCTCCGCGACGTCGAACGCCTTCTCGACGCCGAACGCCATCTGGACGTCGAACGTCTTCTCGAAATCGAACGCCTGCGAGTCTTCGACGTCCTCCTCGACGTCGAGGATCCCCTCGACGCCGATCTCCTCCTCTTCGCCGACGGCGAGCAGCGGTGTCGCGTCGACGGCGAGCGCCGACCCGAACTCCTTCGACGTCGATAACTCGACGATGACACCGTCGACGGCGATCTCGACGGTGGCCTCGACGTCGAACGTCGACGCCGCTTCAACCCAGAGCCCTGGGGAGACGAGGAACAGACTGCTGTCATCCCTCTCGACGCCGTCGTCGATGCTATCGACGTCGGCGGAAAAATAGGACGTTTGCTGGCCTTCCTGCCTCTCGGGAGCCCCCCAGAGGCCTCAGCATGGGCAGATGAAGTATGCCCAGACCCACCTTGTGTCTGCAGTCTTCTATCTTCCAGGCCTTGGAGCCTGATCTTCATCCTCTCTCTCAGGGTCCTGGTGGATAATGTCTGGCTCCTCTGAGACATGAGATGAGGGAAGGCAGACGATGCACACCTCATGTGGGTCTGACTTGGCCTTCTTCCTTGGACACTCTGGGCATTTGTCAAACAAAGCAGGCATCTTGACAAATAAAAGAGTGACCAAGACACAAACAAGGAAGATAACAACAAAGTACTTTAATGAAAGCACTCAAATACTTGAAAAAGTGAAAAATCACCAATAAACCCTTGAAAAGGGAGAGCTCAATGCTCCAGGGTCCTGCTTGCAGGAGCCGGAAAAAAGAACTGAAAGTAAAAGGGACCTGCAGTGCATTCTGGGATACTGAGAGAGTTCTGGAAAGTTCTCTTAAAGGCACAGTATCCTGTTCTGAGCCACATAATGGCAGCCTATGGGGCTTGTGTGTCCACTCCTTCCTCTCTATCATTCCAGAGGGTTTTGCTGGTAAAGGCAAGTTTTTCTATGTGGAGAAATCTGGACAGGCTGTGCTGTTTGTGGATTTTTGGTGGAATTTCTAGTTGAAGTACTGGACAGTGTAGCCTGTGGATATAGGCTGCATTATCTGTCTTTAAATTCTCTCTTAAGTGTCTGTGCAGTTCTGCATTTTTTGACAATTTAAGAGATTATTTTTGATTGCTCCGGGGTCCACGCACATGGGCGGGACTATTCACTAGATTATGACTATACACAGAGATCCCATACTACAGAATAGTAATTTTTACCCTCCCGCTATCCAACGCTTTCCCTACTGTTACACTCTCTGGAGTTGGATTAGTAATTTTTACCCTCCCACTATCCAACGCTTTCCCTACTGTTGCACTCATTGGAGTGGGAATAGTAATTTTTACCCCTATGCTATCCAACGCTTTCCCTACTGTTGCACTCCCTGGAGTGGGAATAGTAATTTTTACCCCTATGCTATCCAACGCTTTCCCTACTGTTGCACTTTATCGAGTGGGAATAGTAATTTATACCCTCCCGCAATCCAACGCTTTCCCTACTGTTGCACTCACTGGAGTGGGAATAGTAATTGTTACCCCTACGCTATCCAACGCTTTCCCTACTGTTGCACTCACTGGAGTGGGAATAGTAATTTTTACCCCTACGCTATCCAACGCTTTCCCTACTGTTGCACTCACTGGAGTGGGAATAGTAATTTTTTACCCCTACGCTATCCAACGCTTTCCTTACTTTTGCACTCTCTGGAGTGGGAATAGTAATTTTTACCCCTACGCTATCCAACGCTTTCCCTACTGTTGCACTCACTGGAGTGGGAATAGTAATTTTTACCCCTACGCTATCCAACGCTTTCCCTACTGTTGCCCTCACTGGAGTGGGAATAGTAATTTTTACCCCTACGCTATCCAACGCTTTCCTTACTTTTGCACTCTCTGGAGTGGGAATAGTAATTTTTACCCCTACGCTATCCAATGCTTTCCCTACTGTTGCACTCTCTGGAGTGGGAATAGTACATTTCACCTCTATGCTATCCAACACTTTCCCTACTGTTGCACTCTTTGGAGTGGGAATAGTAATTTTTACCTTCCCGGTATCCAATGCTTTCCCTACTGTTGCACTCACTGGAGTGGGAATAGTAAATGTTATGCCTATGCTATCCAACGTTTTCCCTACTGTTGCACTCACTGGAGTAGGAATAGTAATTTTTACCCCTACGCTATCCAACGCTTTCCCTACTGTTGCACTTTCTGGAGTGGGAATAGTAATTTTTACACTCCCGTTATCCAACGCTTTCCCTACTGTTGCACTCACTGGAGTGGGAATACAAATTTTTACCCCTACGCTATCCAACGCATTCCCTACTGTTGCACTCACTGGAGTGGGAATAGTAATTTTTACCCCTACGCTATCCAACGCATTCCCTACTGTTGCACTCACTGGAGTGGGAATAGTAATTTTTACCCATACGCTATCCAACGCTTTCCCTACTGTTGCACTCTCTGGAGTGGGAATAGTAATTTTTACCCTCCCGCTATCCAACGCTTTCCCTACTGTTGCACTCACTGGAGTGGGAATAGTAATTTTTACAGCTATGCTATCCAATGTTTTTTCTACTGTTGCACTCACTGGAGTGGTAATAGTAAATTTAACCCTCTCGCTATCCTATGGTAAATATATTGTATATTTTTTATTAATACTATGTATATATATATATATATATATATATTACCTACTGGCGGTCGCCAGTAGGTATATATAGTTAGGATTTTTTCTCTATGGGATTTTTGAAAATTCTATGTCTAATAACTTTGGCGTTTGTGGACGGAATTGGCTGAAATTTTCAGGAAAATGGCACATTTTGTTTCTGAGCAGCCCCTGAAAATTTTGGGGGGGTTCGTCAAGGGGGGGCCGAGAAAAAAGGGGGTCCCAAAACGCGTTTTTCCCATGTTAATTTCCATAGGGCGGTTGGCCTCACTTTTAGCCCGAACGGCTGAATGGATTTGCACGAAACTTGGCAAAATTGTAGGGACTGGTAGCCCGATGTGCCTTTGCTAGGTCTCAATATATGTGCTCCAGTGGATTTTGAGAAATTAACGTTTAAAAAAAGATATATATCTGTAACAGCGGACCTGGCAGCGTCCCAGGACGCGTACTTTTCGCGCAACGGAGCTTTGTGAAGCGAAGCTGATTGGTTCTCCGGCGTCTGTCAACATTCCAAAAAGTCCGTAGCGGCCGCCATCTTGTCTCTCGGTAGGATCGAGAGACAAGAGGAGGCCAAAGCGAAGGGGCAAATGACCATAAGGGGGAATAGTAGATCCTCGCTGACCCCCTACGTTTGATGTGGAGGTTTTAAAAGGGCCCCGCGGGGCAAAAAAAAAACAAAATAATAATAATCGAACGGCTGAATGGATTTGCACGAAACTTGGCAAAATATTAGGGACTGGTAGCCCGATGTGCCTTTGCTAGGTCTCAATATATGTGCTCCAGTGGATTTTGAGAAATTAACGTTAAAAAAAAGATATATATCTGTAACAGCGCTCCGCTTCGCGTACTTTTCGCGTTACGGAGCTTTGCGAAGCTGATTGGTTCTCCGGCGTCTGTCAACATTCCAAACAGTCCGTAGCGGCCGCCATCTTGTCTCTCGGTAGGATTGAGAGACAAGAGGAGGCCAAAGCGAAGGGGGAAATGACCATAAGGGGGCATAGTAGATCCTTCCTGACCTCTTAGGTTTGATGTACCATTTTGCCAAGTTTGGTGTAATTCCGTTCAGCCATTCAGGCTGTAGACGTATGTAAATGTCCTATGGAAAATTGCATGGGGAAAACACATTTGAAAGTGTTGAAATTTAGAACCAATTAAAATGTTACTTTGGTTTTGTATTTGTGTGTGATGAAAGTTAATTGGTTATGTATATATGTCAAATGAGAGGAAACCACAGCCATTTTGTGATACTACTGTCTGAGGTACATTTGTGAGGAATTTTTGGTGGTGAATTTCTGGTGTTTGATTTACACAGTACTAACACTTCTGCTACTTTTAAAAAGGTGAGTTGTTAATTTGTAAGGGGAACTATGTTGTACACTTGAAGATAATTTGAAAAATGTTTTCTGTTATTTATTTGCAGTCCTTCTGTTATACTAAATACTTGATAAAGTTAGTTTTATATTAAGTATTACTAAAAACGATAAATGAAAGTGATTATTTTTTTCTGCAATTTACAGCAAGCAATTTCAAAATAAAATGGCTCACAATGAAGAGACCGTGGCAATTTCTTTTGAATTGTCCACTACATTGATTGAAATTGAGAGCACCAATAATGAAATATTGTCACAAGGAGGACATGACTTGTATGATTCCATTAGATTGATTGAAATGGACAGCACCAAGAATGAAATATTGTCACAAGGAGATGACTTGAATGATTCCACTACATTGATTGAAATTGAGAGCACCAATAATGAAATATTGTCACAAGGAGGAGATGACTTGTATGATTCCATTAGATTGATTGAAATGGACAGCACCAATAATGAAATATTGTCACAAGGAGGAGATGACTTGAATGATTCCACTACATTGATTGAAATTGAGAGCACCAATAATGAAATATTGTCACGAGGAGATGACTTGAATGATTCCACTACATTGATTGAAATTGACAGCACCAATAATGAAATATTGTCACAAGGAGGAGATGACTTGAATGATTTTTTTGATCAATCTCTTGATGGCGAATTTATCGAGTGTTTGGAGACCATAGAGTTACAAGAATCATCATTGGAGACTTTTAATGAGGACATTGCTGATGAGGACATGTTACTAGTTCTTTCAAATTTAGAAAATTCTGAAGAATAAATTTATATTTAGAAATCAAAAATTGTTTGAGACATTATTCATTTTTATTTTTAATTTATGAGGTTGTAGCGAAGTGATTGTAGTATAAAATGAGACTTATAGTATAGAGTGCAACATTTTTATGTTACATGGTAAGTTTACTCATATTTACTTCCCTTCTGCCACTATATTATCTCCAATGTGTATTTGACATCTCTTCTTCATCTCCGGCCTCCTTTCTCTCACTGTGTGTCTCCGATGCATCTTATCGCTGCTATTTTGTGTAATTACAGAAGAGAGTAAAATAAAATAGTTCGGAACGTGAAAAGGGGGCAAAGTAGAGTACTCCTCACCCCCTAGGCCTTTTAAGGCGGTCCCAAAAGGATCAGTTTCTGCTTTCCTGAGAGATTATGGTATGAGTTCCATATACCACAATAACTTGCATTACAACATGCAAGATATCTATCTCCTATTACCAACTTTTGGAGATATTCGCGCTAAGCGCGAATATCTCCAAAAAGTAACACCTGCCCTGAGCAGTTCTTAGGCATGTTATCCAATGGGAGGTGGATAACATGGCTAAGAGCATTAGCTCGGTAATGCATGAATATCGCTGAGTTTTTAGCGATATTCATGCATTGCGGCCGTTTATTATCGCATTTGCGATAAACCTTGATAATAGCAAGGTTTATCTTCGATAATTTCTGACGATGCTTAGTGGTAAAAAATTGGTTGGTAAGCATCGTTAGCGATAAATATCGCTTAACTTTGGTAATATGCCCCAACGTCTGTTAACGTTCGATTCGAAGGAAATGAGGAAGTGTTGAAAAACATTGTCTGCGCCATCTTGCCTTTTTTGAAATGCCACACTTTTGTCGTGCACGGCAGCCATTTTAGATGTCTTGACCAGACCCACTCTCTGCACGCTGTCGATTCGTAGCATGGCTCCTCACCCACGCAAGCATCTTCCCTAGGCACTGGTCACCACCGCTCTCTGTCTTATGCATGGGCAATAAACCTCCCCCCATCTGCGCTGCTCTTCCCTGAGAATCACACTCTGTGCCCGCCCGACACCTCCCTTTCGCCCTATTCACTACCGCACCCTCTGACACTCCTCTTTCTCTGTGTCCGATTGTCCAGGCTATCAGCTAGCCCTGCAGATGTAGTTTATGGCCCCAGCTGTAAAGAATCACCCCTCTTCAAAGGAGTTATAGTAGATCAAGGCCCACACCCGATGAGATCCGTCACACCACACGTGTTCCTACTATCTGAAAACCATCCTGTATTGTGATTGGGGAGGGGACCGAGCCTGAAGCGGAAGATTCCAGGAATGACTCTTTGTACATCAAAGTTTTTACAATTATGTGTCACATTAAAAATATATAGCACTCCAACAAAGTAGTAGGAATATAAAACTTTAATAACATATAAATATATACAAGAAAACAAAAACAGTAAAAACATTTAAACAACGAAGAGACCGTGGCAATTTCTTTTGAATTATCCAATAGATTTATTGAAATTGACAGCACCAATAATGAAATATTCTTGTCAGTAGAGGTCTGTTGTGCGAATAGTTCCAAGGCAGCAGAACGCGCTGAAATCTAGATGGCACGAAAGTGATGTCTAGTAAGTTGCCGCCCAGCAAAAAACGGCGTGGGGCGCCGCGGGGGTGAGTGAGTCCAGTAGGCACCACAGCTATTCTTACCAGCATTGCAGAATTACTGCTGGGGACAATGCCTGTGCTGTAGCAGGGTCACAGCAGAAACAAAAAGGATTCTGTTGAAGATGTTGTTGGTTTTCAATTTGAAAACAGTTCTGGTGTGAACTGCTATGCTAATGTAGTGGTTAATGTTTTGTTTTCTCTAGAAAATGTAAAAGAGGGGGAGGCAGTCCAAAGTTCCGTTAAAAGGGCAAAGGAAAGGATCGGTGGTTTGAACTATCAGTCAAAAAGGGGAGGGGGTGCAATAATTTTTCCTACCGGGTCACACTGTGCTTTCACCGGAAGTGAGGTCTGCAGGATTCTAGTAATTCAAAGTGAGGCTGGCGCCAGCATGGGAGCGCCGACGTCCCGCGGATACAGTTTCGTCACTCCACGGGCGATCATGGCAGTCATTCCCCATCGGGGGTCGGAGACTCCCGCGGCTCCTCTAGAATCTTCAAGGTCGTGGAGGACTACGGTGGTGGAGTCAACCAGTGACCGGGCCATTTCTTTATGCTGGGCCCGCTCTTGCCAGGTCGACCGCCATTTTGAGAGTTCGGCAGCTACCGGCGATCGCGGGGTCACATGAGCGGACGGGCTCCACCCTGCCGGGCGAGACGTTGCAGCATGGCCACAGTGGAAGAACCCATTTCCGGGCGCCTGGAGCGCTGAGGGTGCAGCTGGGAAGCCTCCACCTGGGGAGGCGGGAGAGGCCTGTTCGCACCGTCTCTCCCTCCCAGTGCACCCCACGGCGTCTCGCTTGAGATTTGTTATGGCCGGACCAGGCGATGAGGACGAGGGGGGGGGGGGGGGTCGGAGGCATGTGCAAGACATCCCCCCCCCAGTGTTGTCGCAGCCATTATAAAAGAAAGAAGTGTCCCGTCCGTCTTCGGGCCGGGCTTCCGGTGGATGTCGGCCGGACGCCCCTGGCTCTGGCCCCATGAACGGGTTTCTTGGTTTATCGGCTGCAGCCGGATCCCGTCGGCCTCGGCCCCCCGATCGTTGGTGGTCGGACCGGAAGAGCATGTGGCGGGACTACCTGCAACTCTCAAGGGCCACCGCGGCCGGACTGGGAGAGAGAGGGGAGGGTCGAGGAGACATTCCCCCCCCCTGCAACTGTTCAGCGTTGTAAAGGCAATCCCCTGGCCGGGTCCCGCTGGCCTCGGCCTCTCCTCCGGCTACACCCTACGTTAGGATCTCCTGGCCGAGGCGTGGCAGCAGGACCTGCCTTATATGGGCTGCTCCCGGCTGGGCGTAGCCGGAACCCTGCCCCACCTTGGAAGTTTCCAGAGTGGGGGTGGATGTTCTACTGACTTGCATTTTCCCTAGTCTATCGATTTTTTTGGCGTGGCAGGCGGTGGGACAGCGAGGGGTGATTTGGTTTCTCTTACTGTTTTTCTGGTCTCTCACCACTGGCATATTTTAACGTTTTCTTGTTTCTAGGACATTAATAGGTTTTATCATTACGTTATGTTATTGTTTCTTTGTTCGTTGTTTAATAAAAGTTCATGTTCATCAGTGGCCTACTGATTTTCGTTTTCCTATTTTTTTCTTTCCAGGTTGTTTCATGGTAAAGTTTCTGTTAACAGGATACAGTGATCACTTCGTTATTATTGCATATGTCCTTTTCACTAGGGGTGCTCTCTGGTCGGGCCAGATGACGTATCTCTAGTAAATGGTCCGGGTGAAAAAGGTGCATCAATCAGTGGGGAGTAGATAGGCATGACAGATTACAACGGGGGAGAAAGGTCCGCATTACGTACCCTTTCACTACTTGCAAAGATTTTCCTACGTTTATTTGCAAACAGGGAATACCTCCAAAAAGAACTAATTCCCAAACAGTCAATGTTCGGACAATCAATCAATCAATGAGGAATGAAATAGGTACGACGTGTTAAAGGCTTGCGTTACCTACCCTTCACTATCTGCAAAGGGAGAGAGAATATTCCTATTCTTCCTCGTTTGCAGGTAGAGAAGATCCTTAAGAGAATTAACTTCGAACAATTCAATGCTCGATTGAAACAATCAACAAGGGGTACTGTGAACACAAATGAACGCCGCTTATATACATACGCATTGCTATTTTCAACAGGTTGTTCCTAATGTTTCTATTTTAGCGAGGTCAAAAAGAGATCCCATTAGTGGCCTACTGATTTTGCTCGATTCCTTTTGTTTTTTTACACGATTTTTCGCTATCTGCAAAGACTAAACAGAGTATTGCGACTCTGTGCTTGTTTGTAAATAGAGAATGAACCAAAGAGAACAATCAATCAAATGGAGAGAGAAGCAGGCACGACGGATTACAAAGGGGGCAAAGGGCTGCGTTAACTACCCTTCACTATCTGCAAAGAGAGAGTACTCCTAATAGAAATGAGGGGTGGGGGGCAGCATTCAAAGCAGATCAGTGTGCATAAACACGAAAATGTTTTTACTTACCACGTACTTGACATTCAACAGCTTATGATATTTGCTATTAAAAAACCATTGAAATTCACTGAAAAAACCATAGGTTATAGACCATATATAGTTAGGAATTAGCATTTACAAAACCTTGAAAATTCACTGAAAAAAACATAGGTTATACACCATATATAGTTAGGAATTAGCATTTAAAAAACCTTATTTTACTCACACAAAACCATTGAAATTCCATATATAGTTAGTTGCACTAACTATATATCGCGCACCCGCAATCCACTGCTGATCATGTCACATATTACATCATTCATGACATGGTCAGTGACATCACTGATGACATCACTGATGACATCTCAAATGACATCACTGATGAGATCACTGATGACATCATCCAGTGACTGTGTGTTTCTGTAAAGTTTAAATATGTTTTACATATTGAAGAATGAGTAGATGTATAAGTGTCTGGACGAAGGATTTAGTAGGTGCATGACTGAATGTATGAGTGAGTGATTAAATGTGTCTCACTGAGTGCATGGGTTAGTGACTAAACTGTCTTAATTTGTGCATCATTATGTCTGTTGTTCTGTAAACTGCTGCATGTGTTGATCAGTAGCTATATGATTAACTATATGGGTTATTGATTGATTGTCCAAGTATTTGTATAGGAGACTGAGTGTGTGTGTGGCTGGCTGGGAGGTGTGTGACTCTGTGCAGATCAATGTGTACTTGTATCAATGATTGTATAAGAAAGTAAGTATGTGTTAGTATATGTTTGAAAATGTAAGGTGCTCTATGTTTAACTGTATAGACAAGAAAATGGAAGTGTGATTGATTCTTTACAGGACTGACTAGGTGTGTGAGTAACTCCATGGATGAGTGGCAGAGTGTAAGTGTCTGTATAGGTGTATGAGTGCATATGATAGTGTTGTAAAGATGAGTGATTGTATGTATGAATGATTGTATGGGTGAATGAGTGAATGTGTGTGTAGACGTAGGAATCAGTGAGTACGTATGTAGTAACTAGTATTGGTGTGTCAATGGTTTCAAAAATTATACTCTGTATTTAACACTGGGTGAAACAGAGGTTATATTAAAACGTGAGGAGATGCATTGTATTGTCACATGAATGATATCATCAGTGATGTGGTCATTGATGTCAAATGAGATGTCATCAGTGATCTCATCAGTGATGTCATTTGAGATGTCATCAGTGATGTCACTGACCATGTCATGAATGATGTAATATGTGACATGATCAGCAGTGGATTGCGGGTGCGCGATATATAGTTAGTGCAACTAACTATATATGGAATTTCAATGGTTTTGTGTGAGTAAAATAAGGTTTTTTAAATGCTAATTCCTAACTATATATGGTGTATAACCTATGGTTTTTTCAGTGAATATATATATATATATATATATATATTTATATATATGTGTATATATATGTGTGTGTGTATTCAATTTATTTCTATTTTTTGTTTATATTAATTATTTATTAATTTGAATGTTATTTAAGTATTTTAAGTATGTTTAATTTAGTTATATTTATTATTTCATTAATTTAAAATTACTTTTAACTATTTAAAAAATTCGATATTTTGACTATCTATATTTTTGTAGGTCTATATTTTTGATTAGATATTTTGTACTTACCTGTTTGAAGATAGGAAGTCGATATGTTGGCATTCTATATTTTTTACTCGATATTTTTGTAGGTCTATATTTTTGCTATCGATATCGTTTCAGTGATCCCTTAGGGATCTCATGGGTCTAACATATACGAACACATGGGAGGCCTGTGCACTAGGAATCTTCTGGAGACGGACGCAGCACAAAGTGCCCATCCGCTTTGTATCGCTGGCAACACTACTAGCTAAAAGAGGCACAGCAATGCACTGTCGATCCCCTACAGGCCACCCGATAGCGGCATGGGTGGGAGCAGTACACAAATGGGCGGAAGAGGAAACACTCAGGAAGGAGGAGGTAAAAGGGATGCGCAAACACCCCATATCCATGGAGTGGACCCTATTGTTACATCAATTCAAACAGCAGCCAACGCGTTGCCACTCAGACAGCCCCCGCACACCTCAGTAGGCTCGCAACAACAAGTCCCAACCGGAAGCGCACACACCACCATTCATGCTATAGCAAATATGTAAAGACGTCTGACAATGCCACCACGTACCACACAGGACAACGAGACAGGTGATAATGGCTGGACTACCCCCCTTTAGCAGCACTCTGTCATACCAACAAGCAAGATTTATAACAGCCCCGGTACCCCGCCCAATTCATATACCCTAGGTCCAATGAACACTATCCTAGTTTTACTCCCCAGTTATGTGCTGAAATCGTTTATTGAAGAGACTGTATGAAGTGCAAGATAAATGTCCACTCAGTGCAAGGATTGTTATAGCTAATAATGAATACCGAATGCACTGCAATCAAATTACATGTATGACAATGCAATGAGTTTCTTTTATGAAAATGTTAATAGAAAAATTCATATAAAAAAAACAAAAATCCTGTACCACTATCCCTCCCAAACATGACGCTCCCAAACAAAGGCCCCGGAGAGACGAAATCGCCGCCAAAAAGATTTGTCCCTAGAACAAGAAGAGACGTTCCTCCTCTCATTCACAAGAGAACTAAAATGCCGCAGGAGGCCACAATCCACATGCCCCATCCAAGTTGCAGGGTTAGAAGTAAAAGCAATCATCGACACCGGAGCCTCAGTTAACGTAATGGGGGTACAACAATACAAATGCCTCCGGCCCAAGCCTCAACTAGTGACATCCTACACAAAGATCTTTGCATATGGGAGTCACACACCTCTACCCCTCTGTGGACGAATGTCAGTACCAGTACCAGTACGGTACGAAGATCAGGAGGTCACCACAACATTCCTTAGCATTGACCAAGAATTAGACACGCTAATTGGCAGCAACACAGCAGAGGATCTCGGCCTGGTTTCCAGCCATCCAGCGAGTTCTTTGGGTATGTCTTTAATCAAGATGGAATACATGTCGACCCCAGCAAGTCATAGACAATCAAGCATGCGCCAGCACCTACCACCTTCCCTGAAGTGAGAAGCTTCTTAGGGATGGTTTCACACTGCGGGAGGTGTATTTCCGACCTGGCTACCCTGGCCGAACTCCTGCGATCGCTCATGAAGGCTGACCCATAGTGGACATGGGGCAATTGAGAAGAGGAGATGTTCCAGAAGATCAAGAACGCCCTTTTGGACAACACCATGCTTGTTTACTTTGACCCTAACAAGCGCACTGAGCTGGTGGTTGACGCCAGCCCTGTCGGACTGAGGGCCATCCTGGCCCAGGAGTCAGGTCGGTGGGCCATGTTGGCATGTGCCAGCAAGGCCTTGACACTGACAGAGTCGCAATTCGCCCAAATTGAGCAAGAGGCCCTCGAAAACAAGTGGGCCTATGGACATTTTCACCAGTACCTAAGCAGCAAACCATTCAGGGTTGCCACAGAACATCAGCCTCTCGTCCCCTTGTTCTGAGGGTCAGCTCCTCACCCGCCTCTCCAGATCGAGAGAAGGGCCATCCCACTGCAACACTACCAGATGGAAGTTGTCTACCGTCCAGGACAGAGGAACCCAGCCAACTTCTTATTTCAGCACCCGAAGCCCTCTGATGTTCACAACAGCCAGGATGGAGTGGAAGACTTCATCAGGATGGGGCCAGGATGGTGCCAGGTGCCCCCTGTCCCCAAGCTCTACGGCTGGAAGACATCAAGGAAGCTGCAGAGATGGACCCAGTGGTCGGTAAAGTGCGAGTGGCTGTGCAAAGTGCCACATGGCGGGATCTCTTTTGGAATGCCAATTATTGGTTGAGTGAAGAGAGAGAACCTGACCAAGATGTGGAGGGGGGAGGAGGGGGTGCGGGATTAATTCAGCCCCACTCCGGACGGAATCCTCCTGCTGTGGTCCCGCATAGCAGTACGAAAGGCTCTGAGGCACCACGTCACACTACTAGAACATGGAGGAAACCAAGGTGCCCCAAAGATGAAAACAAGGACGAGAGAGAAGGTATGTTTCCCTGGATTAAAAGAGATGGGCAAAAACGTTGTTTGCAAATGCTCAATGGGCCAACTAACTGAAACGTCAGAGAGACAGGCCCGTTATCACTGAAGAACCCTGTGTGACCCCCTGATGTAAGTATGGACTTCGGAAGCTTCCCGACGGGCAAACCACCGTGGTGATAGTGGAAGCCTACTCGAAGTATCCCATTGAGGAGGTGATAGACTCTCCAGTGTTTGTCCACGTCGCCCCAGTTCTCGAGAAGCTATTTGCTATCTTTGGTCTACCCACGAAGATCAAAAGTGACAATGGACTGCCTTTTCACTGCACAGAATTTGGGGACTTTCTCAACCGACTTGGAGTACAGAACCACTGCATTGCTCTCCAATGGCCAAAAGATAATGGCTAGGTCAAAAGATGAATGCACACAATGAACAAATCACTTCGCCTTACCACTGCAGAACAAGTCAAACCCAAATGCCACGTACAATCATTCCTGAGAGAATACAGGAGTACCTCCACTGCACAACACAACAGGCCCCATAGACCCTAATGTTCAACGAAACCAGACGAGACCGGATTCCCACATGTCTAGGGTGGACACCACCGCCTCACGACGTTCAAGGGACCCAAGCATGTTGAGAGCAGCGCTGCATCCTCGCCAGCCAAACCCGGTGACCAAGAGCCCTATCACTCTACCCGGTGACCACGTAATCATCAAGGACCATAAGCCTGGATCGAAGTTTAGGACATAATTTTAGCCTAGAATCTGGACCGCTATCAGAAGTGACGGAACCATGGTAACGGGCAAGAAGTAGTCTGAAGGAACATGGAGTAGTTTCTTACCTGTAACTCCAGTTCTGTAGTAGGGGTATCTCTGTTATAGTCATAAACTAGTGAATAGTCCCGCCCATGTGCGTGGACCCCGGAGCAATCAAAAATAATCTCTTAAGCTGTCTTCATTGCAGTCCTGCATAGACACTTAAGAGAAAATTAAAGACAATAATGCAGCCTGTACCGTCAAGGCTACACTGTCCAGTACTTCAGCTAGAATTGCCAAGGATATAACACCAATAACATATTTAATACAATTTGTCAAGTTTCACTCATAGAGAAACTTTCCTCCCCTCACCAAGTACTTTGAATGATAGAGAGGAAGAGATGGACAGACAAGCCACCATAGGCTGCCATTATGTGTCTGGAAAAGGGATACCGTGTCTTTAAGGAACTCTCTAGAGACCCTCGGTATCCCAACATGCACAGTCCCTTCCTTTTACTTTCAGTTCTTTTTGAAGGTGCATAAAGCAAGGCCTGTAGCATACATCACAGTACCATTTTCTCCACCGGGGAGGAGGGCGGGCGCTTATGACTATAACAGAGATACCCCTACTACAGAACTGGAGTTACAGGTAAGAAGCCACTCCTTCTGTAGTAGGGGATCTCTGTGTATAGTCAGGGTTCAGGTTTCATACGTCTTTATTTCGGATTTTTCACCATAAAAGACATCATATTAAATACATACATAATTCATAATAAAATTAAATAAGGAAATTCAAAACACATCATATTTAAACAATTTTAAGAAATTTCCTAGAATGTCCGCAAAAACATCAAGGATCCATTAAAATTGAATTAAATATATTCAAAAAGACGTTAATGATTCATTTGGAAGTAAAAAATGTAAAACTTCATTTGGTAGGATAATATAACAGCTATTAGTCTTCTACAGTTCAAATAACAAGTGGGTGCCTAGCTCTAATGATCCATGCCCATCCTAAAAATTTAGCCACGCTTATGGTCACACATTCTGAAGTATTAGATCTTAAAACCCAGATTGCTTCCATACACACCCGAGAATTAATCCTTCTGCAGATAGGTTTAAGCCACTTGCGCCGCGGAATAAGCAGGGCAAACAAAAAAGAAGTGGCCAATAGATTCCCTTTGCCCACTACACCATGGACAGGACTCGTTTTGTCGGTCACGCCATTTGTGTGTAAACACCCTTACTGGTAGGGTACCAACTCTAAACTGATGATAAAGTTTTCTGTCTAGACTTTTGGTAATACTATCCCAATAAGGCTCTAGGCGGGTATCAACCTTGTGAAGCAAGAAAAGACCTGTCAGGTTTGTAGACTGTGACAATTGAACATGTTGTTCCTTTACAGTTGCCCAATATAGTAGCTTAAATTCTTTTTTCGAAGGGAATACATTATTCCCCGGGTCTGATCACAAAAGACTCAAGCCCATATTTTCTAGAATGGACTTCACATTTTGAAACCACGGTAGGTTTCCTGATCCTAAAATAGATCTCAGATCCACAATTTCATTTGCAAAGAAAATCAGTTCTGGGGTGGACCAAATACGTCTCCACAGGGCCACCATCCTGTATCGAGCTAGATCTCTAATGGAATGACAGCCCATATCTAACAGAAGAGGGATAATTGGCGTTGATTGTGGAAGACTAACCAAACTGCGCAAGAATTTATTTTGGATTTTTACCAAGGGTGCAAGGTCCACAAAACTCCATAAGTCAGCTCCATAAAGGATAGCAGAACTTATTTTAGCATTATAAATTTTTAATACTAGCAATATCCTTTTAGTTTGCGAACAACGTTGTTCCTTTACGAGACACCCCGTTAGACGGGCAAATTTCAAACAAAGCGCCTCAATCTGTGCCTTCCAGCGCAGCCTATAGTCTATAACCAACCCTAAGTAGGTCATAACACCCACCTGTTCTAATCTAGTGCCGTCCATACTAACTTGGCTTCTAAGTGGTTTGTTTTTCGTTAAGACCATAAATTTCGTTTTGGACACGTTGATCTCGAGATCGTTAATTTTGCAAAAATCCACAAATTTATTAATTGCAGTCTGTAGTCCCGTTTGCGTTTTTTGCCAGGATCAACGTGTCGTCGGCGAAAATTAAAAGGGGAAACTTTCTCCCACCTAAAACCGGTGCATCTGTTGGAGTATCTGCTAAAAACCGCACTTCTTGGTTTATGAATAGGAGAAACAGGGTTGGTGCCAGGACGCAACCCTGCCTTACGCCACGGGTCACTGGAAAAGTCTCTGTCACCTGACCCTGCCTACCCCATCTTACTCTAGCAAAGTTGTTCTCATGCAGCCTTACTGTTAACTCCAAAAGTTCTGGTGGCATTCCCATTTTACTCAGAGCAACCCACAGCTTTTCTCTGGGGACTAAGTCAAATGCGGATTTTAAGTCCACAAATGCGGCATAAATGGTACCCCCACCCAAAAGCACAACCTTCCAGTATATCAGATTGAATCTGAGTACCTGGTCGACTGTGCTTGTACATGACCTAAAGCCTGCTTGCATCGCGGATAAAATATTTGCCTCACTCATCCATGCCTGAATTCTCGCCAGGAGCATTCTTGCTATGACTTTCTGCAGGGCGTCTATGAGGCTTATAGGGCGGTAATTCCCTGGTAGAGACCGGTCGCCTTTTTAAAAAACTGGTAGGATTTCAGCCCCTCGCCAGGACTCCGGGACCTTAGCCCCATTGGCAATAGCATTGGCTAAAGTCGTTATATAAGGTACCCAATTTTCCTGATCATACTTAAAAAGATCGGCTGGGATGCAGTCCATGCCGGGTGCTTTACCTGCTTGGACCAATCTTAGCGCCGTCTCAGCCTCTGTGCTGTCGAACACTAAATGCTTATTTATGGGTTTGGGTATTAACAACAACATGCCTCTCTCCACTTCGTTAGTTGCCATCGCCCCACCACAAAACTGTGTTGAGTAGTACTCCACCCAATCTCTAGCAGGAACATGATTAACTGGCGTTTGTGAATCCTGAGGCCCTCCCCATTTTACGACCTGCCAGAATTTAATCTGGTTAGAAGATAAGCTTGCCTCATACAGGTCCTGCCATCGGCGGTCGTCCCATGACTGCTTCGCAATCTTTTGGGCCTTCTTATAATTTAGCCTCTCCGTTTTGATAACTGAATTCAGCCTAGATTTAATGGCATTGATCAAAGCACTATGGGCCTCACGACAGGATTTATCATACCATTTAGAGCCAGAAGAATCACCGCCTGTTTTCCCTAATGTCCCTTGCTTCGTAAAAAGGGATTTTAATTTGTCAAACAGTTGCTTGTGTAGAAAACTAATGTGCTCGAGTTGTCCTGTGTTTCTGATCACAGACATTACCTGCCTTACCGAGGATGACACTTGATGGGAAATTTTTTCAAGAGTGACCGGGTCATCCAGGACACTGCACCAACGAACCCTACGACAGTCATTCGTAAGGATAGCCTCTGCTGTGATACAATTCGTGGCGGTGGAACTTGCAGGTTCCCTATCAACATTCATCTTTAAAACCAGGGGATTATGATCACTCTCTGGCCTCACTAAGATTACCATATCCTCTAGTAAAGACCAGAACTCTAACTTAATTAAAAAATAATCTATTCTACTGGTGCTAAAACCATTGTCAAATGTACTCGGACATGCTCTGTCTGAGTTTGCTCGTCCGTTTGCTGCCCTAAAGCCCCACTCCAAACACAGACCCAGCCACTGTAGTGCTGCCTCGGTGACCTTTTTGATAGGTTTTAAGTCAAGGTGGGGGACGTTCCATAGGAGATCAACCTCGTCATGACAATCTTCTTCTTCCCAGGGCAGGGGTTCAAAAGTACAGTTTAGGTCTCCTGCCACTATTATACACTTTTCCCTCCCAATGGAGTCTAATAGATGTTCTAGATCATCTATTATTGCTGGGCTCCGTCCTCCTGGTAGGCCCCTAGCATAGCTATTAATAATAAATAGATCCTGTTGGTTGTCTCTGCTAAGTTTTAAGCCAAGGATATCATTATTTTGAACTTTCAATTCCAGTGGCCTAAATCCTAAGGATTGTCTAATCCAGATTTTTAACCCGCCTGACGGTCTTCCCTTACTTCCCTTTAATGCTGGTTTATAAAGTCATAATCTAGTGAATAGAATGGCAAGCCCATCCAAAAACATCCCGGCGGTGGAGAAATATAGACAACACCACTATTGTGCGAACAAATTCCACAGCGAAGCCTACCCAACCTGAGCATCTGCTCGGGCATCCGAGTCCAGACAGTAGTGCTTAGCAAAGGTGTGGACCGACTTCCAAGTGACGCCCTGCAGATCTCTGCAATGGGAACATTTCAAAGCAAAGCTGTTGTAGCTGCTTTGCCCCTGGTAGAATGAGCCTTAGGCTTACCCCCTAAGGTCTTATTCGCTTTCAGATAACAGAGCTGGATACATGACACAATCCACGTAGAGATGGAGTGTTTCGAAGTAGCCAGACCAGTCCTAACCCATAGTTGACAAACAGCTGGCCGGATCTACGAATATCCTTGGTCTTATCCAGATAGAATTTCAACACCCTTCTGACATCCAGGGAATGAAGAGACCGTTCCGCTGGAGTGGAAGGATTCTGGAAAAATGTTGGTAAAGTTAGTCTGATTAACATGAAAATCAGAAATCACCTTGGGAAGGAACTTAGGGTAAGTACGCATAACAACTTTAGCAGCATGAAATACAGTATAAGGTTCCTGGCAACACAATGCCTGAATTTCACTCACCCTGCGGGCCGATGTAATGGCCACCAGGAACGCCAAGACAGGTGCCGCAGTAAAGCCTTATGAATAGGCTCGAAGGGTTCCTTCATCAACCTGGACAGCACCACATTCAGTTCCCATGAAGGCGAAGGAAGCCGAACAGGAGGGAACACCTTCTTCAACCCTTCCAAAAAACCCTTAATCACAGCAATCTGGAAGAAGGATGTCTGTGAAGGGCATTTTCTGTAAGCAGTCAATGCAGCTAGATGAACCTTAATGGAATGAAAATTAAGGCCAGACTGAGCGAGATGTAGAAGGTATGGAAGGATAACATCCTCCTTGCAGGTCATCGGATCATAGTTCTTAGACATGCACCAGATGCAGAATCTCTTCCATTTGTAAGCATAAGAGGTCCTAGTAGAAGGCCTCTTAGCCTCCGTCAATATGTCCATGCAATCCTCAGGAATATTCAAATGGGCCATATTGTACTATCTCAGGAGCCATGCCGCCAAACTCAACGATGAGAGGTTGGGGTGCACCATCGGCCCCCCGAACTTCATGAAAAGGTCCGGCCGACACGGCAGCTGCCGATGAGGTAGGATCGACCGGTGAAGCAGGTCCGTGGAACCACCACTGTCTGGGCCATTCTGGCGAAATGAGGATCATCCGCGCTCGGGATCGGGCCAGCTTGATGAGCACCGCTGGAATCAGGGGAATGGGTGGAAAAGCGTACAGAAAGCTGTTCGACCAGCTGATCCATAACGCGTTCTCCAGAGTCCCCGGCTGGTAATACCTCGAGGCAAAGTCGCGGCATTTGCTGTTTTCTGCGGTGGCGAATAGATCCACTCCTGGAGTGCCCCACATGGCGAAGATGTCGTCGAGCACCTCGTCATTTATGACCCACTCGTGGTTTTCGTGAAGCAACCTGCTGAGGGCGTCCACCTGAACATACTGCACACCTGGCATATGAGTTGCCGTTATCGTCAGTCCTCTGGCTAGCAGCCAGTACCAGATCGCCTGCGCTTCCTGTGACAATG
This sequence comes from Lissotriton helveticus, assembly GCF_964261635.1. NCBI lineage: Eukaryota > Metazoa > Chordata > Amphibia > Caudata > Salamandridae > Lissotriton > Lissotriton helveticus. The sequence continues at coordinate 1,858,163,620 of NC_136068.1, read as the reverse complement.
TGCGCGATCCCGAGCCCCCTGCTTGTTGAGGTAATACATCGTGGTCATATTGTCCGTCTGCACAAGCAAGGAGTTGGTCTGGAAGGACGGATGTGTCGTGTATTTCTATAGGTTCTGAATCAGTCCCCCTATTCCTGACCCTATTCTGGTTAAACTAACTATCAAGTTAACTAACAGTCAGCCCATGAGGCAAGAAAACCCCCATGATGCAGATACCGTTATCTGACGCAGTCACACTACGGCACAGGAACGTGTTATCTGATTAGGTCATAACGCTTGAGATCTAATTAGACAAGCGACATTCCTCCAGCCCCTGATAAGGCATACGACGTTCTCATAACAAATCAAACCTATGACAACCTGGACAATCCGTGCGGCCATTGTTTTGATTTCACAGAGAACTTTTGCAAAAGAATGTGCTAACGAGCAAGTCGTATGACATCTTTATTGACGTACCTATGTCCATCCTTACGTCAATCTCGGCACCTTTAAGGTATAAATATTGCCGATCTTGCCCTATGCAAACACACGCGTGGTGACAAGACGGAGCAGCCATACTTGCCGAAGCCGAGAGCAGAAGCAGACCCCGCTGGCAGCAGCCCCGCCTTCCTGACGCGCTGAGAGACGCGCTGCTATCTCAAGCCGAGAGACCCAGCACCGGCGCTTTCGGGCAGCCCTCGCAGGCAGCCTGGAATATCGAGAGCAGAGAAAGAGATACCATTCCTCATTCATCCTAACTTCCAGGTACAGAACTGAATAACCCCTCACAGAGAATTCTTTAGTTATTCACTTGGCAAAAACAAACTTAACTTAAACTGTAACTTTCTATTCCCGCCCACGCATTAGACTTAGGTCAGGTACACGGGGTAGGCGTATTTAGAAACACCAGTTGAGTACGTTTAGTCAAATGTATATGTGTATGTAAATATATTTTAATCATTTTAAACATCATATGGCTCAGAAACCATATCAATGTTTTTACAGTATTATTTTATACTATTGCTTTTAATGTATGCACTTTACTTAACTATAAGTATTGCAATAATATCGATCCATTTCTCTTGTACGAGAAAAGTGACTGATCAATAAATAACACCTTTTTATTGAACACGCCCGTCTCTTCCTTTTCTCTACAATCTGATGAGACTAAGAATGCACGTACTGACTGAGTAAAATAATTGCCTTGTGCTCACACGACTCTCGAGATTGACTCTTGATTAGGGGAGAGCAAAGTTGTCATGTTCTATGGTTGTCAGAAACTAAATCCCTTCTTGTCTAATCAGGGAAGTTAATCCTTCCTTGAACATTCGAGAAAGTTTCTAGCGAACTCTGAGCTTAGCTGGCAAACCCAAAAATTAAGTCTAGTATCGACAGTAGTAGACCTAGTTAACGTCTGGCCTAGGCCTTTACTGCTGTAGGTACTATTCCAATGCGCAGAGCCTATTGGGAAGATAGGAACTACACTACATGGCGCCCAACGCGTTTGGAAAGGGCGATAAAACTAACGTAAGACATTTAGAGTAACTCAGTCGTGCTTTCTCACTCAGACCCCTTTTTCCAAATACTCCAAAGACGTCTGGAGTGGGTGAAAGGTTATATCCTCCAAAACCTCGCAGGAGGGAACTCCTATGTATGGTTCTTGGTCAAGTCAACGTTGAAGGATAAACAGTTCCAAAATATTGTGCATCTAATCTCTGTTTCCATAAAGAAACCTGATCTGCAAATAGACATAATACCATCCTGTCTGTAAAATGGGAGACAGTGATGAAGAAAGAGAGGCAGTTAGATTAGCAACTGAACTCGCAGATGCTGATGCTACCATGCAAGCAGCAGACCCGAATATAACACTCATTCCGGTCATTAAAAGGAGATCTATAACCTTAAAACTTATAGAAAATGGACTGACACCTAGAGGTGGCACAGTCATATTCGTAATCGAGGCACACGAATATCGGCAGACAGAGGTATACTATTCATGGATACATTTTCCAGCAGCAAATGCTGTAACAAAGTACTTCCACTATTACAAAATAGAGGAACCTCCTAATGAGTACACTCCTTTCGAGGAGGTGGAAGTACCACTCAAATTCCAAGAGCATTTGCTCTTATTTGATGGCGCCCTAAAACATAACAATCACATTACCAGGCTCGGTCCTTTAGGTAGACCAGGAGCAACGTGGCCGGTCTTAGCCGGATACACACCACATCCAGACATCGAAAGAATGCCTGCAGCAGAGCTGTTAATACAGCTAAAACAACTACTAAAAATTCATAGACAATTAGTTCAGTATGTAATGCGGACTTCAACAATTCAGCCAGCGATTAAACTTCCACAGCTGACCCCTCACCAGGGGAACACAAATAAAATCACACCACAGAACATCCAATCCTGCCTAGGTAAAGTTCCAGCTAAACGGGAACAAATACCATTCTGGTTGGCACAGAAAATTACCCAAATAGAGGCGGTGTTTCCTGACACCACCCCATTAGAAAAACACAGGATTCTGACTATATGTCTCCCAATGGGAATCGCACCACACATTGAGGACTGTGACACTTGGGGTACAGTCTTTGCTTCCATCTACACAAAAACGCACGGTGTTCCATCCATTTCGGTAATACCAGATGTGCTAAAACAAATTCAAGATGAATACGGTCCAGAACCTGCTTTAACTCTTGGTATGAAATTACTAAAAGACTTCAAGCAGGTCTCGGCTATATTACTAGCCAACATAAAAGGTGAAGCAGCAAACGTGGCGATCCGCCAGAGGTTAAAAGAGACAGATATAGCAGACCAACCAGCTGAAATTGCCAGAATCATAGAAAAATCCTATGAAGAACTAGGCAGAGATAGTCTAGGTGGAATACCAGTAAAACCGCAACTGACTACAAGTCCAGAAAAAATATTTTTTAATAATAATAATTCACCAAAAAAGAACTGGGATGGAAATAAACAATCCAATCCTAAAGAAAAGAAATTCCAGTCCAGAGGAAGGTCTCCTAGGCGAAGAGAGAAATCTCCAAACCAAAGACAGAGGTCACCACAGAGTGACCCCTCTGGGAATAGATATAACCTTAGAAATAGGGATAATATTAAAAAACCTGATAGATATCAAGACATTGATACACGTCCCTCTCAATCTTTTCAGAATTCCTCGCAGAAATCGGAAAGAAGAGGACGATCAGAAGAGCACGCCAAGTCCAAAGACAAGGAATCTGCTCAGCTAAAAAAGAAATTACAATTTCCAAAAAAGAAGGTAGCCAGTTTCAAGGTAGTTAAAAATGCCGAGAATACTGAGGACACAACTGAAAAACGGAGAATGGGCTCAGACAATGCTAGACAGCGCAGCAGAGGTGAGCATAGCTCGCAAAGTCCTTATGAATCATCTGGAGACAGTGGACACGAATGAATACCTTCAAGTGGAAACTGCAGACACCAGAGTTAGCAAGCCCCACAAGATATACGAGATAACATTACGTATAGAGGGAGATAAGACTAGGAAAATAAGGGGACTATTTTGGGATAACCTCTCCAAAGGCTATGACATCCTTCTAGCTGAAAAAGACTGGCCACCAGAGTTTGTCAGGGAGTGCCCTCATGGCGAAGAAGTAATTATGCCTGCCTTCTCGAATCAAATACCGATTCATAAAAAATACACACTTGCTAGAAAGTGGGCAGTGGCCTTAGCACCTGCTTTATATAAAAATCATGTAGGATGGGATGAGTATTCTCCTCCTCACAAAATCCAGTTAAAATCACAACCAACTCCACAAAGGCAGTACCCAATTAAGCAAGAAGCTAAAAAACAAGTAAATGAAATACTAGATCAGCTAGAATACCAGGGGGTGATTGAAACTTGCACCTCACAAATGAACAATCCTTTGTTTCCGGTCTCCAAACCAGACAATTCATATCGTCTAGTTTTGGATTACCGACACCTTAACACATGTTGCAAAACCTTTGCAGTGCAAAACTCACACAGTGCTGCACTAATGAATAACATAGTGCGCAAAAAATACAAAACAACCTTGTACATCTCCAATGGATTCTTTTGTCAAAACATAGCACCAGAGAGCAGATATTTAACTGCATTCTCAGTAAATGGCACTCAAAAACAATTCTGTCGGTTAGCCCAGGGGTACAAGAACAGCCCGGGGGTATTCTCAGCGAGAGTAACAGAATTACTACAACTATATGATGATGAAGCATTATCTTATGTTGATGACATTTACCTAACAGATGATGACTTGGAGACTCACTTGAAAAGAGTGAACACCATAATACTTGGGTTCGCTGCAGAGGGTTACAAATTCAACTTCAAAAAATCCAGAATTGCCCATCTAAAAATTCTATACGAAGGATATGAATTATCAAGTATAGCCTGGTTGACAATTTTTTAAGAACTAGAAGAATTAAAAAATCTAAAATATGAAAAGACGTATCCTCTGCCAATCGACATTCTGCCTCTACGACATTACGCCTGTGTAATCTATACAGACGGACATGCTCAACCCTCCGTTTGGGGAGAACATGCATACAACCCCACATGTGAGATTACAAAAGAAGTGTGGCGCGGAGGTAAACTAAGACCTCTATTAACAAAATCACACTCAGTAGAAACTAATTCAGAACAACAAACTGAAATAATAGCTTTGAAAATGGCGCTAGATAATGCGGATCGCGAATTCCCGACACTTATAGTGTCAGATTCATATTACTGCGTCAAAGCATATAACAAGGATTTGCAGACATGGATTCAGAACGGTTACAAAGATGACACAGATGCATCAATAAAGCAGAGACTGCTCTGGGAACAAGTAGCTCTTTTGAAAAAAGAACTACCAAAGACTCACGTGACTCACTCACTGAGTCATCAACGTGATGGCGTTCACGTTGTAGGGAATTCATTGGCTGAAACAGCCGCAGCGGCAGCCACTAAATCGGCTCCCGTAGATCGAAAAAAGCGTACATTAAAATACATTGACGGTGAAACAATGCTGGCGGTGAAAACGTCATCAAAAGGCGACTGCTCAGCGTTACCGATCAACTATCCACTCAATTATACATACATAATCGATGCAAACTCCGTCCCTTTTGCTCGAATCCCTGGAGTGGGGGATAGAGTGATTCCAAACATGGACAGGAGAAACTTGTTAATCGCAGACGCACACATGGGCGAGGGTCACAGACACCTTAAATTAAAAGATTCTCTGGAAGAATTACAATCACGGTACTGGTGGCCAGGCATGAGCCTGCACTACACCATGTTTGTAAAAAACTGCCCAAACTGCAACAGAGATCGCAGTGGGGAGAGAAGCAGTTTAATACCTCGTCGTATCAAGGCAGATAATATTACCAGCAAAAAGAATGACTTGCGATTAACATATACAGGCTAGTTTCCACTTATAATGTAGATCACCAGCACTCGGCTGACGTCCGGACTATTATACAAGATTTGCGAGTCTAAATGGCATATACGCTAAGAGCATGCTACGTTCGACCATTGTTTTCACTCAGGCAATCCAGCCTGGGGGGGAAACATGGCCAAATGAGCACAGCCCAGCGGGAATCTTCTCACTTCCTTCCTGAGGGTACGGGATGGTGTAAAGAAAAAACCAAGGCAGAAAGCAATCTATAATGGAAAGGATATTAGGTTCGGGAGCTGGGTGGGTCAAACATCTAATAAGTGTCCAACGTAGTCTAAATAACTTGCCAAGAAATTCTCTGAAGGGATTCAGTCCGTACGAATTATTATTCGGAACTAGGATGTTGATCTCTGACCTTGATAGTCAGACTTCAGTGGTTAAAGAAAAAAGCTTTGATGTCAAAGACCGTTTGGCTATTTTGCAGGACTTAAACAAAACAAGAAAAGACCTGAGCAACATACAGTTGAAACAACAGCCAACAACCACTGAAGAATCACCACCTGTCCCAGCAAGACCTGTCTGGATTCCAAAAGTCGGGGATCTAGTCAGGGAGAAGATCGCGGTAAAGAAGGAATTTGGGCCTTCTTACAGAAAAGCAGTTCCTGTCTTGTCTGTCAACGGGACAAGATCAGTTGTACTACCGCCACTTGCTGGAAAAAAGGAGAACCGAGTTGTATCCATCGACCTGGTAAAACCACAACATGTGGCCGATAACAAACAGTAGGCCAAGTGGACTCCCAATAAGTAGCAGAACACCAAGGTTTGCTACCAGCACAGAGGTCCTAACAAAAAGGCTAATCACATTCGAAACGCCTAAAGAAGAACAAGAAGGACTATGCAACAATGCAATAGAACTCAGACCTCTGAAAACCCAAATAAAGACATTTAGCAGAGACACACCAATCTATACTGAAGTACCAAGTGAAAATGCAAGAAACAAAAATCCTGAACCAATTGGAACAATTGACAGAACTGCATCTGGTTACTTCATCAACTTCGATGATTCCTCTGACGGCTTCAGTGAATCAAAGACACAGCCATCATCAAAATCCTTTAAAGACAAAGCGAAGGAACTTTTGAAACAACTGAAAGAAACATATCTGGTTTCTCCATGGATTGAATTTTGGGTGGGTTTTGGTGCATTTATCCTCATACTTTGGCTCATCATGGTATTTACTTTGGGACGCTTCATTGAGGGAAAATATGCTAAAATGGACACAGCAAGTCAGAACATCAACTTGGTCCTCAAACCACACACATCTTCACACGTCGAGAAAAGAGAACTTTCTTCAGAACTTTCTTCAGCCAACTTCACAGCCAATCCTATACCTGGTGGGGTAGCCTGGGACAACACTGACTATGAAATTTATGGTCCGGTCGAGATCCTGAAATATCCACACCAAATCAAGATCTCCTTGAGTGACTTTGCAAAACCAAACTCATTTGCTGATGATTGGGACTTCGAGAGTATTAACAACATGATGTCTGACTTAGTAATGTCTGCTAAATTTACAAAACATGATTATTTGCAAGGTTCTACAAATTATGATAGTATGTATTGCTATAACCATTATGGTAACCATTATTTGCATAAATCGGCACAACCTAGAAATGTTTTAAATTATAATCAATGGGAACATTGTGCTACACCTCCAAAAGGGAGCTCTAGAACTGTTTATGACAAATATTCATATTTCTCAGGTTTTAACATAAGTAATGCTGAAACATTTTATTTTAAATTGTCAAACAAGACAGGGATGAAAACCATGATAACCAACACAAAATTGATATATTGAGATTCATTCTTTGAAAAAATGAATACTTTTGGATTTGATTATTGGGACAAAAATGTTGATTTGAAAAGTGTTTGGGGTACAAAAGAATGGCAAGTACAGGGTTTAGAAGCTTTGTTTAGAGCCTGCATGATCCCAGAACAAATGATATTTTTAAATGACACTGTTCAACAAACCACCTGTCTTGGCTTAGCCAAAATCAAAGATTTAATTAAACCGTCTATTCCAAAGCCAACAATGTTTAGCAATAACTCTGATACAGATGAAGAAATAGACGTAAACCATATACTAAACCAAAACAGAACACATCCTGATTGGAAACAATGGTTGATCTGGCCCACAGATACAAATAACTGTCAAGATAGATTCCTGAATAAAACACAGGGTTTCAAAATGACCAGGCCAGACCCTAGATATCCCCAAAGACATCACCCAGGGATAATAACAACCTACAGTGTGGGCAAATTATGCCTTCAATGGCTACAGACTTCCACACTGCCTGAAATTAAGCAACACCTAACTTTACTTACTGATGGTGCTGACTTGCGTGATTTCATACTGGGACCACGCAAACAGCGTCAAAAGCGTTTCATAGCAGCCTCTGTATATGCAGCATACAATGAGGCCTGGAAGGTTACTCAAATTGAGACAGCAGAAAGAATACGGGAAATTGACCGTATCAATTTGGAAAAATCACTTTCTGTAGTGGACAATGGGTTAATGACTCTGTCCTCCAGAATTTTTTCATTGGACAGCATTGTGTCTTCAGCAATTGATATATTATCGCAAGACTTACTGTTATTACAACATGGTCAGTCACAATTGCGTTCTATTGTACAGCTTGGCTGGACGTTACAAAATCTGCGTTCAGGCTATGTGCCTTGGCGTTTAATCAACACAACGTCACTATTCCAAATCTTTAACCTTACTGATAGACAAATCGGTATGGCGCAAAAGGGTGCTGATTATACAATCTTGAGCATTGAAAAACTAGAAAGATTACCAATGACAATGTCAGAACGAGCTGTCAGTGAATGGATAATCCACGGAATCATAAATATTCCAATCTCAACCTTCAGGTTTCAATACTGCCAAAAATATATACAGGCTGGCATGTACGAGAAATTGGGAAAAGGGTACCTCAAAACAACTTGGAACCTGCCCTATTCACATGCATGTGTCAGTAATAAAGGACAGAAAGTGTTTCTTAGTGGCAACAATTGTGCTATGTCACTAAGCGGCACGCTTCTGTGTAACGGAATTAGTTTGCATGGAGCCTGTGAAGGGAATTCATACAACCTTTCATGTCACCAGCAAGGCGCACCTGCAACTGAAATAGAACCATTCTTTCAAAGACTCTATAATGGGAGTTACATTCTTATTGTAGACCGCAGATGTTGCAGTCTTATGCCCGGGACTCCTTATCTAGTAACTACTACGGCGAAGGTCAAGTGCTGTGGACGTTCTTTATTCCCCAGCTCCTTTCCAGACAGGGAGGCAAGGGCATGGCCCAGTTTGAAAATTACTTCTATTCGAATAGATACTTTAAGCAGAATGAAAACAGTGCTTCTTCAGACGCCTACAAGGCTAACGTCATCAAAAGAAACGTATGTAAATGTAGTTGAGCTTATATAGCGCACAGCTACCCGCAGTGGGTTTCCCGGCGCTTGCTTAGGGAACCCTTCCTGGTATTCCCCTGTGAGATAGCAGGGTATCTACAAGGTGAAAGTCAGGCATCCCGCCGCGAGGGGCCATTGTGGAGATTAAGCAAGCTATTGCCCAGAGTCGCAGAGTGTGAACCCGTGAGTCGAGGAGGCACCGGGGCGAGAATTATCGAGTCCGTGGAATTTTTAGCCCGAGACCCCGCCGAGGCGGGGAATTGAACCCTGGTCCAGGACCGATCTCAGCTTCCGGGTCTGCTGCCTCTAACCCCTGAGCCACACTTCTCCACATGATCTACAAGTCGCAAGGACGACTGCAGAGATACATACATTATTATCAACTAATTCCCCCGTACATTTCGCGGAAATCCTAAGCGAAATCTTAAATATTTCTGATACCAATGGGATCTCAGGGGTATTTAAGAAAGTATTTTCGATGGCATTAACACCATTCAAAGCCATACTGGGTATTTTTCCAGATTTCGTCCATTCGATTTTTGGCGGACTTCCCCTGATCCTGGGACTAATTGCAGGAATCCTATTCTTAGTCCTTATTTTTCGTTATGGCAACCCATGTCACAGATCAAACTCTCGCGACAATGGAAGATACGATCCTAGCCATTGGATACCGAGACCGGATATCAAAAATCCTGGGACTCTCCCGGCTTAGAGACCTGAACATGACTTGGTTTCTATCATTTCGACCAATGTGGCAAAGGTGTGTTTTACCTGTACTAAAGTGTCTGCTATGCGGAGAAGAATGCGTGTTAGACACCTGTCTGACGCTACAATCGGATGCGCCAGTGGATGCAGATACACTGTTGGTTCCTACCAAGGTTCACGCTTTGTGCTGCCCTCAAAGGCTGCCAATCCTGATGACGGCATTCCTGGAATCTTCACCACTACGATTGAAGAGTAGTGAAGTTCAAGATGAAAGCAGCATCGAACAGGTACGACCTTCTGTCAGCAATGCGAATCAGAATGTCAATGGAGACAATCATGCGCACGAATGCATGGTTACCCCTATTCCCGACTTAGTGGAACTTTCCCATGAAGCTGTTGACAGTTTTTTCGAAAGCCTGAATGATATGATGTTCTCTCCAGAACAGAAATAGAGACTTTTGAGTAAACTCGCACACGGCGTTCCCTGAATTCGGCCTTCAACTTTTAAAAATAAAGTCACATGAACAATTACAATCCAGTTCACGGACAGCAATTTTTTCAGCAAGCCCCTAAAATATTTTTTCTTCCTATATTTTTTTCCGGGACACTGATCTTCTGCTTAAAGTAAGAAACTATTCCTAGAGAACTAAGATTTCTATTTTTAGATACTTTATATAGACTTTAGCTGCCCGCTGGTATGTTCACAAATAATTTATTATGTGATGAAATGTTCTCGAACTTCCTTTCTGTATAGCCATATTAAGAGCCATTTCATGTGTATTTCTCATATACCAATAAGCAATAATGCATAAAAATGCGTGTTTACTTTTGCATTTAATTCATAGCTTAAGTGCATACAATATATATGACTGCAATTTTACAGTATATTTGAAAATTTCGAAATGCATTTATGTATTTTGGGGTGGTAAGGTATACACTATACTCTATAGTATGTTGTACTATGTTATACTATGCATAGATTAGTAGATATGACCATAGTTAGCGTGGAGTGGGTGTCGTGTATTTCTATAGGTTCTGAATCAGTCCCCCTATTCCTGACCCTATTCTGGTTAAACTAACTATCAAGTTAACTAACAGTCAGCCCATGAGGCAAGAAAACCCCCATGATGCAGATACCGTTATCTGACGCAGTCACACTACGGCACAGGAACGTGTTATCTGATTAGGTCATAACGCTTGAGATCTAATTAGACAAGCGACATTCCTCCAGCCCCTGATAAGGCATACGACGTTCTCATAACAAATCAAACCTATGACAACCTGGACAATCCGTGCGGCCATTGTTTTGATTTCACAGAGAACTTTTGCAAAAGAATGTGCTAACGAGCAAGTCGTATGACATCTTTATTGACGTACCTATGTCCATCCTTACGTCAATCTCGGCACCTTTAAGGTATAAATATTGCCGATCTTGCCCTATGCAAACACACGCGTGGTGACAAGACGGAGCAGCCATACTTGCCGAAGCCGAGAGCAGAAGCAGACCCCGCTGGCAGCAGCCCCGCCTTCCTGACGCGCTGAGAGACGCGCTGCTATCTCAAGCCGAGAGACCCAGCACCGGCGCTTTCGGGCAGCCCTCGCAGGCAGCCTGGAATATCGAGAGCAGAGAAAGAGATACCATTCCTCATTCATCCTAACTTCCAGGTACAGAACTGAATAACCCCTCACAGAGAATTCTTTAGTTATTCACTTGGCAAAAACAAACTTAACTTAAACTGTAACTTTCTATTCCCGCCCACGCATTAGACTTAAGTCAGGTACACGGGGTAGGCGTATTTAGAAACACCAGTTGAGTACGTTTAGTCAAATGTATATGTGTATGTAAATATATTTTAATCATTTTAAACATCATATGGCTCAGAAACCATATCAATGTTTTTACAGTATTATTTTATACTATTGCTTTTAATGTATGCACTTTACTTAACTATAAGTATTGCAATAATATCGATCCATTTCTCTTGTACGAGAAAAGAGACTGATCAATAAATAACACCTTTTTATTGAACACGCCCGTCTCTTCCTTTTCTCTACAATCTGATGAGACTAAGAATGCACGTACTGACTGAGTAAAATAATTGCCTTGTGCTCACACGACTCTCGAGATTGACTCTTGATTAGGGGAGAGCAAAGTTGTCATGTTCTATGGTTGTCAGAAACTAAATCCCTTCTTGTCTAATCAGGGAAGTTAATCCTTCCTTGAACATTCGAGAAAGTTTCTAGCGAACTCTGAGCTTAGCTGGCAAACCCAAAAATTAAGTCTAGTATCGACAGTAGTAGACCTAGTTAACGTCTGGCCTAGGCCTTTACTGCTGTAGGTACTATTCCAATGCGCAGAGCCTATTGGGAAGATAGGAACTACACTACAGATGAAAGGCCTTCAGTGCCAAGTGTACAGCTCTGAGTTCCAGGAAATCGATGTGATACGTGGACTCTGTCGGAGATCACGTTCCCTGGATCTGTATATGGTCTGAATGCGCTCCCCAGCCCAGGAGAGACGCATCCGTCACGATAGTCTGAGTCGGGATGTCCTTGTGGAAAGGAACCCCTCTGAGGAGATTCTCTGCTGAGCACCACCATCTCAGGGATTGTTGGGCGTGAAGAGACAACTGAATCCGGTCGTCCCAACACCCTTTCCTCTGGTCCCACTGGTCCTCCAAACATTCCTGTAGCGGCCTCATGTGTAGGCGCGCGTAGGGAGTGAGGAAGATACAAGAGGCCATCGATCCCAGTAGAGAAGACACCGTCCTCACTGTTGTAGGTGGAGCAGCTATGAGAGCCTGAGCCTTCCGAAGGATGGATAAGCGTCTCTCCTCCGAAGGAGACACGCTTGCCGACAGCGTATTGATGGAGGCTCCCAAGTACTGCAGGCACTGTACAGGAATCGGGACAGACTTGGACAGATTTATGTGCAACCCCAGACAGTTCAACAGGACGGCCGTCCTGTTGAAGTGAAATTGTGCTTCCTGGAAGGTGGGGGCTTTGATCAACCAATCGTCCAGGTACGGGTAGACAAACACCTTGTTCTTTCTCAGGTGTGCTGCTACCACAGCCATGCAGGAGTGAGAGACTCGGCACTGCGCTGGTTCCATTCTTTTCTGCAGGATAGGCAGCAGGCAGTTTCAGTGCCTCCTTTTCAATCATCCTTTTCCCCGGTATTGCACGGAGTGCCTCAGGGCTCTGCCATCAGCCCAATTCTTTTTAATGTATACCTCAGGCCACTAATCTCGCTCATTAAAGGATTCGGCATCAGAATTGTTAATTATGCCGATGACACGCAGATGATCCTCTCCTTGGAAGGAGAGGATTCCATCTCTGTGGAGGTCCTACACAACTGCCTATGGAATACGGCAAGTTGGTTAAAGGCCAACTGGCTTCAGTTTAATGCCGGGAAAACCGAAGTGCTTTTCACCGCTGGAACGAGGATCCCTCAACCATTTCCTAACAATTTCTGGCCCCGGAATCTGGCGCCAACGTACGGCCTGCGGACTCTGTCCGCAACCTAGGGGTCATGCTGAACCATGGGTTCAGCATGGATACCCATGTACAGAAAGCATGGGCCTGTTGCCTTGCTATCCTTCGCTCACTTAGGAAGGTTTTGCCTCTCTTGCCCCTCCATGCTCGCGCCCAAGTGGTTAGATGTACCATCTTGAGCAGGCTGGACTACTGTAATGCCCTCCTGCTCGGGTCTCCTGAGTATCTACTGGATAGACTCCAAAGGGTCCAATCTGCGGCTGCTAAATTGGCCTTGGGGCTGCCGAGAAGATCTCATGGACCATCTGCCCTGGCAAAACTACATTGGCTTCCTCTTAGACAGAGGATCCAATTTAAGGCCTTCTGCATAGTTTTAGGGCTCTCCACGGGTGCGGTCCAGCCTCTCTAAGATCCAAGTTTGTTTGGTATGCCCCTACCAGACAGCTTCGCTCATCTGATGCTAAATTGGTAGTTGTTCCCAGATTTAGGAAGGTCAGATCTGGTGGTAGATCCTTCGAGGTGACTGCCGCCAGACTCTGGAACACTCTCCCCATCGAGATTAGGGCCACTAATGAACTCTTACAGTTTAGGAAAAAGGTGAAAACCTGGCTTTTCCCTGGCTAGCCTTCTCCCCCGGTATTCCTGCTTTCTCGCTTCTCTTTGGGTTCTGTTAGCGCCAGGATGCCTGCAATGGTGACAGCCGCGCTTTATAAATGCTTAAAATAAAATAAATGCATTTCGAAAAAGTCCTGGGTGCAGACTTCAGCCCAAACGGTAGTACAGTGTACTGATAGTGATTGGCGCCGACTTGGAATCGCAGCAAATTTCGGTGTTTCTGTGCGATGGGCACGTGGAAGTATGCATCTTGCAGGTCTATCGCGCACAGCCAGTCTCCCCTTTGCAGTTGAGGGTAAATCTGGTGTAAGGACAGCATGCAAAACTTTTCTCTGCGAATCCACTTGTTTGCTTGTCTCAAATCCAGAATAGGCCTGAACTCGTTCTTGTCCTTTTTGCGGACTAGAAAGAACCGTGACTAGAGACCTCTTCCCCTTTGAGACAGAGGGACGTCTTTTATCGCCCTTTTTCTTAACAGGGTATCAGCCTCCGCCTGGAGCTCGCGTAGCTGGAATTGCGAGCCGACCGGTGGAATTGCTGGAGGCTGGCTGGTGAAACGAAGACTGTAACCATTGCAAACAATATTCAGCACCCACTTGTCCTGAGTAATGTTTCTCCACTCTGCCACGTAATGTTGAATGCTTCCCCCACCGGAGCGGGGAACGGATGAGGGGGAAGAAGCACCTCAGGGCCTAGAGCCAGCCGGGCCTTTGGTCGCGGAGGAAGATCGTTGACCCCCTCTGGCGCTTTTGGAACGGTTTCCGCTGGAACTGCTGCTGTTGTTGTTGCTGTCCAGCCTGCCGACCTTGCCCTCTACCACCTCTGGAACGGGCGGAAGGTCTTTTTCTGTTCCTTAGGCTTTTCCAACCCGACAGTCGTCAGGGTTTCTGCCTCTGCCTTCATGCGGGCCATCTCGTCGTCCGCATGTTTCCCGAAAAGGGTCTCGCCCGAAAAGGGTAGGTTAGCAACTCTCTGCTGCGCCTCGGGCTTCAAGGATGTAAGACGTAGCCAGGCGTGGCGCCTCAGGTTGACCCCATGGCAGTACCCGTGGGCTGCCAAGAGGGAAGAATCCGCAGCCGAACTTATCACCTGGTTGGAAACCAGCAGACCTTCCGCGAGGATCTCTTGGAAATCTTCCCTCTTCTCCCGGGGAAGGTGTTCCGCAAACTGTTGGAGGGACTCCCACAGAGCCCAACAGGGCTGAGGCACTCGCGGCCTTCATCGATGTGGAGGCTGTTCCGCAAACCTTCCTGCCTGCCGAATCCATCCAGCGGCTCTCCTTGTCAGGAGGCACTGTTGAGGATGGGGTGGTGGCGTGCTGTTTTCTTGCTGCCGTCACAATCACCGAGTCAGGCGTGGGATCCACCCAAAGAAATGCTGGGTCTGAGTCAGGAGCCTTATATTTCTTCTGCAGCCTTGAAGGTGCCGATCTCGTAGACGCAGGCGTGAGGAACAGTTCCATGGCCGGTTCTGTAGGAGAGTAGGGTCTGCAATCCTACGGTCACCCCAGATTTTTGCTTTTTGCTTCACTGGTTTACGACTTTCCCTGGCTGTGGGCCTGCTAATCAGACCCACAGCCTAGCTGTTTTCTCTCTAAATTGACACTCATGTACTTTAGGTGCATTTACCAATTGGTATTGGGTCCCCTATCAGCCCCTGTACAGTGTACCTTAGGTACCCAGGGCATAGGTGCACGCAAGGCCTACCAGGGGCTGAAGCATGTATTATGCCACCCCTGGCTGGCCATCTAAACAGACACAACTGGCTGGTAACACAGCTGGGGCAAGGTGGTGGAATCACCCTTTGCTGTAGATATAGTATACCTATATCTAACCACAAAATGGACACATAGATTCCTATAAGTCACTCCTATGGCAGGCCTTATCAATCCTGAAGGCAGAGTGCTTGGAATTATGTGAGATGGTGCTCTAGCATGAGCTGAGCCTGTCTGCAGCTTTCGGAACCAAGTCCTTATAGCTGTTCCATGATAACGCTATACCATATACTCTTAAGTGCATTATAATCCTCGTGGTTATTGCTAACTTTGGTATAGCATTATCAAAACATGTCGTGTAAGGTGTCATACGCTTTCGAATACTACCCACTTGCCAGTTCTGGCAACGGGGGTAGCATTCTACCCTCCTAGAGGGATAAGACATGTATGTAACTTCACAAAATGGATGCTGCCACCACAGACACAAGTCTGACCTCCTGCTGCTGGGAGTCCTTCCAGCGAGGGAGGCCTGGACAAAGGGTTTCCTGCCTTGGGAGGTGCTAGCACCACCCCAGACAGGATTTTGTGTATTGAGGTAGGCAGGGCTGAAAGGAATGAGACATGCCTGGGGCACACAAGGTGTCCCTGTGGATTCACCGGTTCAAACCAGTTGCTGGGGCACTCCAGCCCCAGCTCTGGCGCGAAACCGGACAAAGGATAGTGCCAATTCAGTACCTGAGTACAATTTGGATAGAGAGAACAGCTAGGCTGTGGGTCTGATTAGCAGGCCCACAGCCAGGGAAAGTCGTAAACCAGTGCAGCAAAAAGCAAAAATCTGGGTGATCATAGGATTGCAGACCCTACTCTCCTACATGACCCCCCCCAAACTTTGGGACAATAAACTAACCTTGACCAGGTGAGTCTTCTTGCTCTAAGTGGAAATACCTGGAGAGCCCATCAGCATTGCTGTGATCAGTACCAGGTCTATGCTCCACTGTAAAATCCATCCCCTGTAGGGAAATGGACCACCTAAGCAGTTTGGGGTTTTCACCCTTCATCTGATTTAGCCACAAGAGGGGCTTATGGTCTGTCTGAATGGTGAAGTGAGTGCCAAACAAGTAGGCCCTCAGCTTCTTCAGGGCCCAGACCACAGCAAAGGCCTCCCTCTCAATAGCTGACCAATTTTTCTCTCTGGGTGTCAACCTCCTACTAATTAAAGCAATAGGCTGATCATTACCATCAAAATTCAGTTGAGACAGAACAGCTCCCACACCCAACTCAGAAGCATCTGTTTGGACAATGAATGGCTTGGAGTAATCTGGACTCTTGAGGATAGGTGCTGTGCACATGGCCTGTTTTAGGTCATTGAATGCTTTCTGACAGCTTGCTGTCCACTGAACTTTCTTTGGCATCTTTTTGCTTGTCAGGTCATTAAGAGGGGTCACTATGGACCCATAATTTCTGACAAACTTCCTATAATACCCAGTCAGGCCCAAGAAAGCTCGAACCTGAGTCTGGGTGGTTGGAGGAGTCCAGTCCTTGATGGCCTGTATCTTACTCTCCAGTGGCTGAACCTGGCCTCCACCTACAAGGTGGCCCAGGTATACAACCTGTGTCTGCCCTATCTGGCACTTTGTGTCCTTGATAGTGAGGCCTGCCTTTTGCAGGGCCTCTAACACTTTCCTCAGGTGGACCAGGTGATCCTCCCAGATGGAGCTAAAGACAGCAATATCGTCAAGATATGCTGCACAGAAGTCATCCAGCCCAGTGAGGACTTGATTCACCAACCTTTGGAAGGTGGCAGGTGCATTTTTCAATCCAAAGGGCATTACCACAAATTGATAATGCCCACCAGGTGTAGAAAATGCTGTCTTGGGTTTGGCTTCCTCAGCTAACCTGATTTGCCAATACCCAGCTGTCAAATCAAATGTAGTTAAGAAGTTGGCAGAAGCCAATTTATCTATAAGTTCATCTGCTCTTGGTATTGGGTGGGCATCAGTCTTAGTGACTGCATTGAGGCCTCTGTAGTCTACGCAAAACCTCATCTCTTTCTTACCACCCTGGGTGTGAGGCTTTGGCACTAGAACTACTGGGCTAGCCCAAGGGCTATCTGAGGGCTCAATGACTCCCAGCTCCAACATTTTCTGCACTTCAGTTTTGATGCAGTCTCTAACATGATCAGGCTGTCTGTAGATTTTACTCTTGACAGGCAGACTGTCTCCAGTGTCAACATCATGGGTACACCAATCAGTTTGGCTGGGTGTCAGAGAGAACATATGTCTGAAGGATTGCAGAACTTGCCTGCAATCCTGTTGCTGATGTTCAGTGAGGCTGCCACAAAAGACAACACCATCAACTGATCCATCATCAGGATTCTGAGTGAGCAGGTCTGGGAGAGGGTCACTCTCTTCCTCCTGTCCCTCATCTGTGGCCATGAGCAAGCTCATGTCCTTCCTGTCAACATATGCTTTGAGCCTGTTAACATGGAGCACTCTGAGAGGGCTCCTGGGAGTTCCAAGGTCCACCAAGTAGGTAACCTCTCCCTTTTGCTCAATGATGGTGTGGGGCCCAGACCATTTGTCTTTCAGAGCTGCTGGGGCCACTGGCTCCAGCACCCACACCTTCTGTCCTGGCTGGTACACAGTCAGAACAGCCTTTTGGTCATGCCAAGCTTTTTGAAGTTCCTGGCTGGCCTCAAGGTTTTTAGATGCCTTTTCCATGTACTCAGCCATCCTGGAGCGGAGACCAAGTACATAGTCCACTATGTTGGTTGCAGGCTTTTTGAGAGGTCTCTCCCATCCTTCCTTCACCAAACACAGGGGTCCTCTCACAGGATGCCCATACAGAAGCTCAAAAGGGCTGTAGCCAACCCCCTTCTGTGGGACCTCTCTGTAAGCAAACAAGAGGCAGGGGATCAGGACATCCCATCTTCTCCTAAGAGGTTCAGGTAGTCCATGTATCATCCCTTTGAGGGTCCTGTTGAATCTCTCAACAAGCCCATTGCATTGTGGATGATAGGGTGTGGTGAACTTGTAGTTCACACCACACTCTTTCCACATTGCAGTCAGATATCCTGACATGAAGTTTGTACCTCTGTCAGAAACGACCTCCTTTGGAAAACCCACTCTGGAGAACACTCCAACTAGGGCTCTTGCCACCACAGGGGCTGTGGTGGTCCTCAGGGGAAAAGCTTCAGGATACCTGGTGGCATGGTCCACCACCACCAGTATAAACTTGTGCCCTGATGCTGTCTGGGGTTCCATTGGACCAACAATGTCAATCCCCACTCTTTCAAAGGGAACCCCCACCACAGGTAGTGGTATGAGGGGGGCCTTTGTTGTGCCACCTGACTTACCACTGGCTTGGCAAGTGACACAGGAGCGACAAAACTCCTTGGTATTCTCATTCATATGGGGCCAGTGAAAGTGTGAGACAAGCCTGTCCCAAGTCTTTGTCTGACCTAAGTGACCTGCAAGGGGAATCTCATGGGCCAAGGTGAGAAGGAAACCTCTCAGAGACAAGGGGATGACCAGCCTCCTGGTTGCACCAGGCTTGGGGTCTCTTGACTCAGAGTACAGGAGTCCATCTTCCCAGTATACCCTGTGGGCACCTGTGGCATTCCCTGCAGCCTCAGCAGCAGCCTGCTGTCTGAGGGGTTCAAGGGAAGGGCAGCTCAACTGTTCCTTCCCCAGGTCTGCTCTGGAGGGTCCCCCTGAGCCCAGAAACTCAACTTGATCAAGTTCAAGCTCTTTAGGCTCAGTTTCCCTCAGTTCTCTCAGATCAGCCTCCTCAGAGACTTGATCCTCAACCTGGGGTAAGGGGGAAGGCAAAGCCTTACCCTTACTGCTCTTCTTCTTGGAAGGTGTCTGGTCCATAATTTCAGGATCCAGCACCTGTTCAGTGGGGCATCTTCTGGCCTGTGACCTAGTCACAGCAAGCACATGTGCTGGCAAGCCTAACATTTCCATGTGAGTCCTCTGCTCCACTTCTGACCATTGTGATGACTCCAAATCATTGCCCAACAAACAATCAACTGGGAGGTCTGAACTGACTACAACTTTCTTTTGTCCCTTCACTCCACCCCAGGAGAAAGCCACAATTGCCACACTATGACTAGTAGTGACATTGCTGGCATTGGTCACCAGGAAATCAGTACCTGGCATGATCTGTCCAGGGTCCACAAAGTTAGGTGTCACCATGGTGACACTGGCACAAGTGTCCCTATAGGCCTGAGCCATTTTGCCATTAATCAAAGGTGTCTGCCTGTATTTGCCCAAAGTATTGGGACTTATTTCAGGGGACATATCCACATCCCCTGTACAGACAAGGACAGCCTGAGTGAGTGTGCCAACTAGGTTGTCAGACCCCTCAGTACCCAAGGTTAACCCAACTAATGCCTTGGGAGGTACACTACCACTACTGACTGTACTAGGGGGTGCAGTTGCCTTAGGGGCTGTAGTGGCAGGAGTTTGTCCTCCTCTTTTGGTGCACTCACTAAACCAGTGAGATTTACTTTTACAGTACTGGCACCACCTTTTTGACTGACCTTCTTGAGTCTTCTTCTTCTGGGAAGCCTGACCCCCACCCTCTTTGGTTTGTTGGGGACCTGGTGAAGACTTCTGGTCATTTTGCTCATTCTTAACATTACCCTTCTGGTCTGCTTTCTTCTGACCACCCTGGTTCTGGTTCTGGTTCTGCTTGATCCTTGTCCTGACCCATTTGTCTGCCTTCTTTCCCAATTCTTGGGGAGAGGTCAGATCTGAATCAACAAGGTGCTGGTGCAGCAACTGGTTCTGACAATTGTTTAAAATTTGTTCTCTCATCATTAGATTATACAATCCTGTGTAATCTGTAACCTTGCTACCCAGCAACCAGCCCTCCAAAGCCTTAGTGGCACAATCCACAAAGTCAGACCAGTCCTGAGACTGAGTTTTCTGGGTATCTCTGAACAGCAACCTGTACTGCTCAGTGGTTAAACCAAACCCATCAACCAGTGTATTCTTCAGGACCTGGTAATTGTTAGCATCCTCTACTCTTGTAGTGAGGAGCTTATCTCTAACTTTACCATCAAAGGAGAGCCACAGTATAGCTGCCCACTGACTCTGGGGAATGCACTGCACAGTGCAGGCCCTCTCCAGAGCAGCCATCCATTTCTGGATATCATCCCCTTGCTTAAAGGGGGGCACTATTTTAGTCAGGTGTTTAGTATCTAAACCCTTCTCTCTATCTCTTGGGAGATTGCTGCCACCAGTGGGAGCTAACCCACTCATCTGCTGCTCTCTTGCCAGGGCAAGCTTCTCTTTGGCCAGGGCAATTTCTTCCCTTTGAATCCTCAGTTCAGCTTGTCTCATCCTAGCTTCATGCTCCCTTCTCTGAGGGGAAGTAAATCTCCTCTGTGGAGGATTCCTTCTCCCCTGAGAAGAGGCATTAGAGTGCAGAGATCTATTGGAGTCCCTAGAAAGAGATCTATCTCTCCTAACTCCAAGGTTAGGCCCACTTTGGGTTAGTACTGGGGGTCCCCCAGATCCTAGCCCAAGTAAGTCTAAGTTGGCCCTGGTTAGCCTTCTGACTACCTCAAGACCTTTGTCTACCTCATCCCCAGAGAGTTCCTCTTGATCCTCCTCCTCAACTGCAGTAGCAATGTTGGGGAGATCTGGATCCCCAGAGGTTCCCTCTAAGGCTGGCATATTCCCATCTAGCTGAGAAAGCTTTCTCGCATCATAAGTCTCTAAGAGGCCTATTAAAAAGGGAATGGTGGGGTTAGACCCCTGCTTCAGTTTTCTGGAGACACAGATCTGTCTCATCTCCTGGAAACTAGCGCCGGGAAACCCCTGGGTATCTGTGCGCTCTACAAACTCAAATATAATAATAATAATAATAATAATAAACTGAGAGCTGCATATCTTGAAGTGACCTGTGGAGGGTCAACACTGACCAGGGGAGTTTCAGTAGAATCTCCCTGGGTAGACATGCTTTTCTAGTGAGGTGTAAGTGGTGCACTTACCTACACTATATGTTTGCCTACTGATCCCTTGCTAGAGTTGTAGTTTAGGGTGTGCTAGGCCCTAGGAGCTACAACAGCTGGTTCAGTAGAACTCAGAGTATTCTAAGCTAAGTTATATGTACCTTTAGTACTTATGTGATCTTTCACAAGATATTCTTAGGGCATGTGTGGTAAAACAACAGCAAGTTAAAATCCCAACCGCTGCTCACCAATGTGAGAAGTTGGCCTGATGTGCAGTGTTCACTATTCTAGTGATCACTATATATCAGTCCAAACAACCCTTATTGATGATTGGTTGTAAGTCAACCTGATAGACCAGCTATCCTAGTAGCATGGATACGAGCAGTCTAAGGCTAAGACTCTAGAGGGCGTGTTAAGCCAGCTGTTTTACCATCACATTACCCCTTGAACACCCAGTGAAAGGACACCACACAAGTGTTATGAAAATAAACAGTGTATTTATTAGAATCACAACAACCCTGTACTCTTTATGAGGACAGGGTGCTAGGCACACAACAAAACTCTTACGAAAATACTTAAGTTAGCACGTTATACACAAATGCCCGAGGGGCACGAAAAACCATATACTTTAAAAGTGGAATGCGAAATTACTAGCAGGTAAGTACAGTACTAATAGGCTTTGGACTCGCTAGGACTTGACTATAGAATCGTTAGATTACTTCTAGGAGGCCTAGGGGACTCGGGTGCAGAGTGTGCACTCTCACGCGGGATGCGGGACAAAGTCTATGGAAGCTAGTAAAGGCAAAGTTAGTGTTCACGGGCGAACCCGACCTGGTAGGAAGAAAACGACAGTGGATCCTGACCCTAGGATAGTGAGGCTATGCTGGGACACCGAAGTGCCGAAGTTACCTAGCCCAGGGGCTGCAGCTGCATAGGTCTGAAAAGACGTCGGGGATCTCGTTGCCGGACCAGGAGCCTGGAAGAAGGAAGTTGCTGGCAGGCGACCAGTGAAGGAAAGTTCGTTGGATCCAAGCCTGGATCGAGGAAGAAGAAACCTGAAAGCAGAGGGGACCAAGTTCTTGAATCACTAGCCAGTGATTAAGTGGGCACCAGGATGGCACCGGGCGAAGTCACCTCGACTAGGTGAGTGGGCGACGCTGGCTCTGCAGATCTCACGGACCAGGAGGCGTTGTCGGCGACCAGGATGGAGAGGCGAGCTGTCCCACGATGGATGAAGCTGTCGGCGTCGAAGTTACCCAGGATTGGGCAACAAGCCTTGGCTAATTCAAGCCCACGCGGTGGACTCAAAATGGCGTCTTGAGTGGACCAGGAGGGTCCGGGGTGCTCCTCTTTTGGAAGGGAGCAAGGGCCAGCCTGGAGCAACCAGACCAGCAGCAGAAATGTCGTCGGGCGTCGTTCAGAAGGCCACAAGCCAGCGGGCTAGTAGCCAAACAACGCGGTGGGCAGCAAAAAGCAGAAGGGCCCCACGCAGATCGTGGAGATGCTGGGAGGCTGCACTTCGGTGCTGGAGCTGCTCAGGGTCGGGGCTTCTCGGACCCCAAAGCACTCACCAGGAAATTACTCGGCGGGCTTGCTGGAAAGAAGTCGTGCAGTCTTGAAGATGGCCGGTCCCTCGAGGTCTCGTCACACCCACGAATCTCAGCGTGACTGATGATGCAGGTAGAGGTCAGAGGTGCCAGGGAAGCCGGTTCTCGTCGAGCTGGGCAGTCTTGATCCGGAGGAGAGACTTGCAGCAGACCGCAGTGTTCTTAAGATGGTGCCTGCGGATGCAGGGTGACTACTCCTTAGTCACAAGGGAGAAATCTTAGGAAGAAGTCTTGAGTTCCTTTCGTGGAAAGTAGTTTCAGGATTCAAAGATGATCTGATTTGGAAGGGGGCCAGTTCCTACCTTTATCCTGTAAAAAGGGGCTGGCACGCGACTAAGTCCTGCCCTAGGGGTGGGACTAGGAGGGGGGTGGTTACACCCACTTCCTTGGCGGGCTTTTCCCCAGCACAGGGTCTGGAGTGACCCTGGAACTGGTTCCAGCCAGCCTATGCACAGTGAGCACCGGGGTGCCACGTGCAGTCACCTTCCTCTAAAGCCCTGCCTACCTACAATACACAAAACCCTGTCTGGGACGGTGCTGGCACCGCCCCCGGCAGGAAACCCTTTGTCCTTATCTCCTGCTCTGGGAGGACTCCCAGCAGCAGGAGGGCAGACTTGTGTCTCGGTGGCAGCATCCATTTTGTGGAGCTGAGGCTCTGTTTGACTTTAACCGGGGTTAGGGGTTACATACATGTCGTGTCCCTCTAGAAGGGTGGAATGCTAACCCCGTCGCCAGAATTGGCGAGGGGTTAGTATTCCAATTCGTATGACACCTTACTCGACATGTTTTGATAAAGCGATACCAGAGTTGGCATATAACCGCGAGGATTATAATGCACTTAAGAGTATATGGTATGCAATATCATGGAAACGGCTAAGGGATGGATCCCGAAAGCCGCAGACAGGCTCAGCTCATGCCAGAGCACCATCTCACACGATTCCAAGCACTCTGCCTTCAGGATTGTTAAGGCCTGCCATAGGAGTGACTGATAGGAGATCTGTGTGTCCATTTTAGGGTTAGATATAGGTATACTATATCTAAAGCAAAGGGTGAGTACACCACCTTGCCCCAGCTGTCGTGCAGCCAGTTGTGTCAGTTTAGTTAGTCAGCCCAGGGGTGGCACAATACATGCTTCAGCCCCTGGGAGACTTCTGGGTACACCTCAGCCCTGGGTACAGGGACTTGGAGAGGGCCCAGTGCCAATTCAGTACCTGAGTACAATTTGGATAGAGAGAACAGCTAGGCTGTGGGTCTGATTAGCAGGCCCACAGCCAGGGAAAGTCGTAAACCAGTGCAGCAAAAAGCAAAAATCTGGGTGATCATAGGATTGCAGACCCTACTCTCCTACAGGGTGTAACCACCCCCCTTCCTCGTGCCACCCATGGGAGGGACCTAGTCACTAGCACACCCCCCTTTAGCAGAATAAAGGTAGGAGCTGGTCCCATTCCAAATTAGATTATCCTGAACAACTCTACAAAGAAGAAACTCTGGACTTCGACGTTCTGCTCCACAGAAGACTGAAGAAATCTCCCTTGTGGCCAAGGAGTGACCACCCTGCAACTGCAGGCACCATCAAGCGTCCTAGCGGTTCACTTTGTCGTCATTCCTGCGGGAACCAGATTTCAGAGCCCGACGAGACCCGGACTCCCAGACCTCTCCGACCTCTACCCACATCTGCAGCACAGCTGAGATCCGTGGGTGCGACGAGACACATGGGACAGGCCATCTTGGAGAAACTGCACTTCGCTTCCAACACGACTTCAGAGGCATCCCCGAGTAAGTGCTTTGGGGATTGAGAAGCCCCAGCCCCGAGCAGGTCCTGCACAGAAGACCAGCCCTCCAGCATCCACGAGATCTGCGTGGGGCCCTTTTGCTTGATTGCCGCTCAATGCGCTGTCTGGTCATTTGCCGGCTGGCTAGAGGCCTCCTAGACGACGACCCAAGAAATCCACACCGCTGGCCTGGTTGCTCCAGACTGGCCCTTGCTTCCTTCCAAAAGAGAAGCACCCCAGATCCTCCTGGTCCGCACCAGACGCCATCTTCACTCACCGCGTGGGTTGCCTTTGCCAAGGCCGGTTGACTCAGACTCCGGATCAGACACCGCCGACAGCGAGAGCCTGCGTGGGACAGCTCGTGCCTCCATCCTGGTCGTCGAAGACACCTCCTGGTACACGTGGCCTGCAGAGTCAAGCGTCCACTTCTCACCTGATCGCGATGACAGCATCTGGTTCCTTCCTGGTTCCACTCCAGTCACTGGCTAGTGACTTTGAACACTGTCCCCTCTGCTTTCAGGTCTCCATCTTCCTCGATCCACCCTTGGATCGCTCCGGACATCTTCCTCCTGGTCGACTGCAGCATCTTTCTTCAAGGCTCCATTGACTTAGACGCGGAAACCCGACACACTTTCACACCTATGCACCCGCAGCCCGTGGGTGAGGTAACGAGAGCATTTTGGTGCTCAAGGGTAGATTGACTCTCCTAGTGTCCAAGTATCCTGTTGTTTTAGTCGTAACTAGTCGGAACTGTCTTTACTCACCTTTTTAGTAACTTGTTGTGCCCATTGACTTTGTTCCGCATCTCGCGTGTGAGTTCACACTCTGCACACGCGTCCTGTGGGCTTCCTGCTCCTTACCTAAGGTTAGGGTAGTGTAGACCTAGCGATCCTACAGCCTCTGGGCATCCTCATTTCCTCTATCGATCTCCTTAGACCATTTACTTAGCATATGGTTTGTCGTGCCCCTAGGGCACCATTGTAATTTGTGCGACTTATCGTATTTTTCTGAAGAGTATTGTTATGTGCTTAGCCCTCTGATCTCATAAAGAGTTCAGAGGTGTTTGTTAGTAATAAATATATTGTTTATTTTTATAACAACCTGTGTGGTGTCCTTTTATCTGGTATTCAAGGGGTCATATGTGATAAAACAGCTGGCTTCACATGCCAAAAGAGTTTAGCCTAAGACTGCTTTGTCCATGCTACCATTAGGATAGCTGGTCTATAAGGTTGACTTACAACCAATCACCATAAGGGTTGTTTGGACTGATACAAGGTGATCACTAGAACTAGTGAGCATCATATATCAGGCCAACTTCTCACAGGTTCTACCAGCCCTGGCACCAAGGGCAGAAAAGGCCGAGACAACTGCTTCTTATGCAGCGTTTCGAAGACGATGGACGTCAGTGGCGCAGGCACAGTGAGCGTGATACCCAGCTTAGCCGCCCCTCGTAGCAACACGTCCTGGAAGGACACTATGTCGTCTACTGGCAACACCCTCGTCCGAGGGGAATCCGTCAGGGTAGGTGAATAGTCCCTGGCAATAGAGGAATACGTGTAGCGGGACCTCGACCTGTCCCTCCTGTGGCGCCGTTTGGATCTTGTAGAAGAGCGACGGCGACTCCTGGATCTATCCCTCCGTCTGGAGCGAGATCTCGACCTCCGCGGCCTCGGATGTTCCACGGGCCGCAGCGGAGGGCGCTGTGGAGGCCTAAACGGGAGCCTAGGTTGTGGTGGCCCCGTAGGCGGCATCGGGAGATGTGGTAACGAGGCAGACCTCGGCGGAGGTGGTGGTGTAGGACGATGAGGAGGAACAGGTGGCGGAGGCGGCGTCGGGTTACGTGGAGGAGGGTCCTTAGGTGGTGGTATATAAATAAATAATACCGGATCTATTTTTAAATGAATGAATGAATAACAGATAGCTCAATAAAATAAGAGTCAAGATTCGAGGTAGTAGGAGTATCTGCAGGTTTATTACAGCATAAGGACGGGATCAGGACAACCTGCATGGGATGACCCAGCAGCTGCTGGGGCCGGGTCTGGGATGAGCGCGCTAACTTTTAATAACAATACATTGACTTATATACATAGCGCAAACACATAGCATTACATTGCAGTAGGCGTAGCAGTGGGTAGAGCAGAAGGCGTGACGCGTGGCAGTCGCGAAAGATAACAGTAAAAAGAGGTGTAACTGGGAGTATACATAGACATGTGATGCAAACGTAACAGAATATGTCATGAAATGGGGCGGAAACATAGGAGGGGGCTACCTAAGGAGCCGGGACCTCTAACCTAATGGTGCGCGAAAACTGGCAATGACGTGTTACTAGGAGAAGCTGGGGGCTACGAACTCTGTGCTAGGAGCAGAGACTAGAGTCTGGAGGGTCGGAGCGACATGTACCTAAACCCTATCTGGTATCTGATGTTTAGGGAACATGTTGATATAAACTAGAAGTCATGAGGGGAAAAGCTAACTCGACTCTAGGACTGGACCATGCATTATTCTACATGTAGTGCGTGATGAAGAATATTAAATGACCATTAATACAGTATTTCTCTAACGTGGAGACGAATAGGCTAGACAATGACGGAAACTATTGATGCAGTTCAGTAGCTTAGGAATGCAGAAGAGGAGGACTGAACTGATAACTGGAACTATAACATACTTTTGGCAGACTCGAAGGCAGAGCCAGGCTGCACCGGGCACTGCGAGGCAGGAAGTAAGTGAAAGGTCGAGGATACAGGTGGGGGCTGTATCGCTCCTCAGCGAGGCTTTCAGGAGACAGGAGCTGAATCTGTGGTCCGGGCCCTTTTGAGGCCTGGAAACGGGGACTTTATAATGAAATAACGTGTACACTGGGAAACGTGGCAACATAACTTTACATAGGCCTGATATTCGTATTATTCACGAGGACTGGAAAATGACATATCAGAGGTGGACACAACTATAATTGCGTCAGTAATCAGATATGGGGAATAACATATGCATATTGGTCATGCACACATAACATATGATGGATGAGGCGTAGGGACACAGAACATGGCAAAATTTACTTTTCCACATTCCCTCCTTGTCACTACGTTTCCATCAGGAAACATCAATTTTCATGATACCGTCTATCATTTCATACAGTACCATTTGCTCGTCTCGAATTATCCTGGAACGGGATTTAGAACGGGGCTTGGGACTAGGAATACAAGAGGTAGCACACATGCTGCAAATCGCAGGGCCACATTGTATACAGAGGCAGCAGCTAAATATGATCGCTACTGCAATACCTAGAAAGGACAGGACTTTCCATCCCCATGCGGAAATTATATTCCAGAACCAACCGGACCATGTCCAGGTGCCTGGATCTTGGTGTAACAGATGGGCAATTTTATGGAGTCTGGTTATAGCTGAATAAACAGACGGCGCGTTATTTGGAATGAAAATGCAGCAACTAGATCCGATGACTCTACAGGCCCCGCCCCTATCGGCCAGTATGACGTCAAGGACGAGACGATTTTGCAAAACGACAAATCTCATAGCAGATTGTTCTTCGGTTAGGTTACCTAGAGCAGAGGCAGTCTCATTTACTACAGCTTCAAGGGTTCTTGTTAACCTACGGATCAGTTTACTATTCTGGACAGGTCCTACAAAGAAGAAGAAACCTTTATTGAAATCTGTATACTGTTCTAGAGTAGTTTCAGTATAATCGACAATTGGGGACTCCCTTCTATGTCTAATGTGTACTAGATGTGTGTTTCTGTGATAATCAGATGGGGCTAGAAAAACAGGTGGCAGTAGGAAGGCAATGTAACAGGTTCCCTCCCAATCGAGGGGCAGACGGACATATGCGGTCTGACCACAAATAAAATAAGAATGACGTGAAGCTTTGAAAACAGATTTCCCACTGTCACTATACTGAATAACAGTAGTACATTCACTATGACCTACATGTATGGAACCATAACTACGGACACATAATTCGCCTTTGACAGGTAGTACTGAAATAGCAGGTAAGTCTGGAGTAGTATCAGACTGAACATTCAGGACCATGAGATTCGACGAATAGTTACCTAAATTATAAACTTCATTTTCTAGATCTAAACCTGTTCTGTGGGGGAGACCTTGCTTGTCTGAAAAACATGTACTGTTAAGAAAAGACATATCTGTTGAGGATGACGTTAACGTGGACCATGCTCCACACGAACCATTGTGTGAGAATGGATAAGGAAACAGTGGCAGAACTCCCTTCGGTGTCTGGAAAGGGGGGAGTCGACCACACACCCAACAATTAGTGGCATTGCTGGTCTGGTGTGAATAATGTAACATACGGATAAATGTGTTGTTGCGCATAGCGAGGCGGTAAGAGAGTTCATGAGGAGGCAGATCACTAAACGTGTGCTCTACTGTAGCATTAGCAGACATATTTACATGAGGAACTGGAAAATACAGATAGAACGCATAGCTGGTGCAGGAAATCATTATGCTGATGAATAATATGAAACTCAGAAAAACGATACATCTGATTGAACTTTGACTGACTCTCTCACTATGGGGGTCTATTTTATACATGTCAGAAACAGTCTAACCGTTTCACCTAGGGGAGGACTTATACAATCAAACTGACTGACTTATTTTACTAGACCTGAGCTTTAACTTATACTCCTGCTGCGGAGTTTTCTCTAACAAGGGAGGGGTTGTAATAATGTCTTGTGCGGGACAGTCCTTAAGAGCAATATTCTGGCAGTCCTTCAAATCCTGGGAAATGTTTTTAGAAACGGATTTCAGTCCTTTAAAAAGTTTTACATGAGAAAGGTGGATCCATCCTTTTCTGCCTTCCAACTTGACGGCAGTACGGGTGGTGAGGAGGAC
The DNA here is from genome assembly GCF_964261635.1 of Lissotriton helveticus. Classification (NCBI taxonomy): domain Eukaryota; kingdom Metazoa; phylum Chordata; class Amphibia; order Caudata; family Salamandridae; genus Lissotriton; species Lissotriton helveticus. Next base: position 1,858,134,048 of record NC_136068.1, on the reverse strand, counting down.
CTGACGTGGCTCTTTCCAACGTGGTTCCAGCGGACTTGATCTGTCGAAATTTCTGATCATCACCAAGGAGCCTGGAACGATCTCGTGCGGTGCCACCTCGGTATTGTCTGGAAAGGCGGCAGCAACCTGTGAACGACATGAGTTGAGGGCAGACATCAAGGAAGCTAGGTAATCTGTCAGCATATTACATGAAACATCAGTAATACTTCGGGGTCTAGGAGTACCCCACATGTTAGGGGGGCGGCCGAATACGACCTCATACGGGGACAGACCTGATCTGGAATGTGCGACCATGCGCATATAAAACAAAGCGACTGGCAGAGCTACTAGCCAGTCCACACCTTTTTCTTTACAGACTTTGGCAATGCGGATTTTCAGGGTCTGATTATGTCTCTCGACCAGACCGGCTGCTTCAGGATGGCGTACACAATGGAACTTCCACTGGTACCCTAACAAAAGGGAAACGTGCTTCATGAGTTCGGATGAGAATGGCTGACCGTTATCAGAATATACGACTCTAGGGAGTCCATATCTAGGGAAGAATTCACGAACCAACTGCTTGGCAGTGGTCGCGGCTGTGTAATCTGGGACTGGATATGCTTCTGTCCACCTGGACAAAGCGCATACAACTACAAGGACATACTTGAAACCTCGACATCGCTCCATCTGAATATAATCCATCTGGAGGACCTCAAAAGGGTGGTCAGGGGGCTGGAAACCACCTTGTTCCACCGGGACACTTTTACCTGGATTAAACTGACAACATATCATACAGGTGCGGACTTTCTGCTTGGCTGCAGCTCGTAAATGCTTGTTGAACCAAATGTTCTGGATACTGTCTAACATAGCTTTTTCTCCTAAATGGGCTGGACTATGTGCGGTATTGATGATGACTTGAACCATAGAGTCGGGGAGAAACCATGTGGCTCTACCCTTCGTTAACCATCCTTGATCTGTCTGGACCCCTCCTTGTTCAGACCATTTCTTGATTTCTTCGGGAGTAGCATGTAACTGGATATCTATGACATCTTGTGTAGGGTCCTTAACTGTCATACATGTAATCGGATCTGGAGTATGTGTCATGTTACCTGGAATGTCTGGAGTCTGTGCTGTAAGCTTGGCTGTGCGATCTGCTAGATCATTACCTTGGGAAATAATGTCAGTAACTTTCGTATGTGCTTTACATTTCATGATAGCAATAGATGTCGGTAAATGTATGGCATCTAACAGGGCTTGAATAAGGAGACCATGCTGAATCTTGGTTCCATGAGAAGTCATGAAACCTCTCTCCTGCCAGAGCACTCCGAAGTCGTGTACAACTCCGAATGCGTAACGTGAATCTGTGTAAACATTAACTTTCAGGTTCTTGGCGTGTATACAGGCTTGTATCAGAGCGACTAGCTCTGCTGCTTGAGCGGACAGGGTATCAATACGGTGTGTTTCAATAACTTCAGTGTCAGTAGTCACTGCATACGCGGCGACTAGTTCTCCTGTACTAGTTCTCATACATGAACCATCCACATAAAGTGTCAGGTCGGGATCTGGTAACGGAATGTCTGTCAGATCTTGTCTTGGCTTTGTCGTAATATTAACTACTTCCACACAGTCGTGTGGGTCTGGATTTGAATTAACTGATGGTAACAGTGTAGCAGGATTCAGAACGTTGCAGCGTCTAATTTCTATGTGTGGCTGGAACAGTGTCAATTCATAACCTGTTAAACGTGCAATTGTCAAGTGCTGTGTTTGTGTTCGGTTTAAAAGAACTTCCACTGAATGTGGGACTTGTACTGTCAGAGTATGTCCTAAAACTATGGAATCACTTTGTCTGATAGCTAGTGCTGTGGCTGCAACTGACTTGAGGCACGCAGGCAACGCCTGGGCGACTGGATCTAATGTGCTCGAAAAATAAGCACAGGGCTTGTATTGTCCTGCTTGATCTTGTGTGAGAACAGATAATGCTGTACCTTCGCGTTCAGTAACGAAAAGTGTAAAAGGCTTACTGTAGTTCGGTGTAGCTAGAACTGGAGCTTGACATAGGGCTTTCTTTAACTCGTTGAAACTAAGTGTATGTTCAGATGTCCAAGGGAGGACAGTCGATACGGCTGCCTCCTGTGTCGTTAACTGTATCAGTGGCTTGGCTAGAAATGCATACTGGGGAATCCATTGTCTACAATAAGAAGTAAGGCCGATAAAAGCACGTACCTCCTTCTGGGTTCTGGGCTGGGGAAGACTCGCTATTAACTGGATACGGTCTGGTGTCAACTGCCTACCCCTCTTGGACAGCAAGTGTCCTAAGTAGACCACTTGCTGGACACAGAATTGAAGCTTCGAAGGTGACACCTTGTGCCCCATCTCGGCTAGAAAATACAGGACCGTAAGTGATGCTCGCTCGCAAGCGCGTTCAGAACGGGCTGTGATCAGGAGATCATCGACATACTGGAGCAGGGCAGTGTCAGTTGGCATGTGAATGTTGTCTAGTTGTCTCTTGAGTGCTTGACTGTAAATACTAGGGCTTTCTGTGAAACCTTGAGGAGCGCGTGTAAACATATAGCTCCTTCCATTTAAACAAAATCCGAAAAGAAACTGGCTGTCTGGATGAATTGGAACACTAAAAAATGCATTCTTGAGGTCAATGACAGTGAAAAACATGGCTTCGGAATCAATGGCTGTTAACAGGGATGAGATGTCTGGGACAACTGGGTACTGAGGAATAATACATTTATTAAGCTCTCGTAAATCAATCACCAATCGATATACTGGGGGTGCATTCGGATCAGTACGTTTCATGACTGGAATGATCGGAGAATTACATACATTGGAGTCAGTTTCTACAACTACTCCTTGAGCCATGAGCTCGTCAATAATTTTGGATAAGGCTGCTACAGCCTCAGGTGGCAATCTGTACTGTCTGATCCGGGGTAACACTACACCTGGCTTGAGAGTCACACGATGGGGTGTGATTTGCATGTAACCTACATCAGTTGGACCTTGCGCCCATAAATGCTGCGGAACATTAGACAATCTTGAATCAAAATCTCGTAATACATAGTGACCCTTAAAGTCACGTAGGAACAGACGTATTCCCTCTGGGGAACAGCAAATAACTGCACCTAATTCTTTCAGTGTCTTAATGCCTAATAGATTTTCTGGACATGACTTAGTAAGTAACAGATCAGTAGTACGGGACAATGGACCTACTTCTAGAGTGACTGGCTTTGATATCTCATTAACTATTGGCTTTCCTGAAAATCCAAGGGAAACATTTCTTGAGCCTGAGAGCGGAGCCCCTGGAACTTCGGCATGACTAATTGTGGTCCTACTTGCCCCTGTATCGATCAAAAACTTTCTGTCTTTCCCTAATACTTGACTGTGAACATAGGGACCTTCTTGATCTACAGGAATCTCGATGAGAGGCAAGCCTACCTCCCTCTCTAGGCTGTTTCATGAATATGACTGGTACTCTGGATATTCAGACTGCGCATACTGGTACATCTGCGATGTAACGTGCTGTGTTGCAGCAATAGGCTGCGGTGCTGTAACTGTCTGTTGTGCATTCTGTGGCTGAGGAATCTGTGAAACTTGTTCTTGTCTAGGCGGACGTGGTCTTTCTTTAGTCTTACCAGTAGCTATGTTATGTTTCAGAACTGCACACTCGTTTATAAAATGACCTGGCTGTTTACAATAATTACAGTTCCCTTTAACGGGAGCTGCAGGATGACTGGCTTGATTCGGACCCCTCTTCTGACTGTCTTGAGGAACAGATTGTGCAACTAGCACTTTCATTTTCGTGTCTTTCATACGTTTTCTCTCGTGTTCTTGCTCTTCTCTGATTCTATTCTGGTGATACTGGAGCATCTGGAGCATCTGGGACGGAGTATTTGCTTGCCAGGTGCTTTCGACTTTCAAAACTCGGTTTTTAATTTGTGGACTTGAATTCTCGACTAATTTGGTAACGAAAAGGTGAGGGTATGACTCACTACTTGTCTTGAGACCACTATTAATACTGAAGCATTTTTCAAATCTAGAATAAAAATCACTAATATCTTCATCTTGTTTCTGTTTACAGGCTGAGATTGCATCCCAGTCTTCCTTCCTTGTTGTCAATAATCTGGGTAAAACTTGAATCAATAATTCTGGTAATTCTTTACATTTATCTCCAAGACCGGTACCTGGTACTCGTGCCTCGTCTTCAGCTTCTAGAGCTGTCCAATCGATCTTTTTCTCTCCCACCTCCCATTCTTTTTCTTTTAACTTTTCATACACCCCTGCGGGTAACAGGACTTTTAACATTTTAATGATATCTGGGTAAGTGTATTCTCCCATACGGAGCATGTCTTTTAATTCTCTATGGAACCCTGCTGGATCTTTGTCATGACAGGGAATTAATTTCTTCATTTCAAGAAGTTCCATCTTTGAAATCGGAGTGTATACAAACACTCGTTGCATTACGCCACCCGCCCCTTGGACTGGGTGGACTTCTCGTAACGGATTCTGTCTGTCTATGTAGAATGATTTATTTTCTGGGGGTGAGACATGAACAAAATGCGGGTTCAGAAACGTTCTATATTTGTGGCGCTGTTCTAGAATGACACTAATTAAATCGGTACCTAGACCTCTCCATCTATACTGGAGTAACTCGTTCAGGACATCGTGTAACGGGCCTGGGTCAGAATGTTGACCCTCATACAGAGTGATGAGGTGCTGAATCATATACATACCCACCAGTCGTTGCTCGGCTGGGGGCAGTTTCAGAAACATTTGTGCCACTATTTCGTCTGGGAAAGTGGTAGAATCAGTAATCCATCGGACTGCTGATCGGGCTAGTTCTTGTTCATGCATGGTACTTAATTCACTGTAACCGATTCGTGATTTCAGAATGTGATCGGTAGCTTGAAATACTTGTTCTAGAGAACCTTGTTCTGGTGCTGAATGATGACAAATAGACTTGTGTTCTAGACGTAAATGGCGATCTGGAAATCTAGATTTTCCTACATACGCTATTCTGGCGGAATTCTCGTCTTCCTCTTCAGGATCAGAGATGCTTTCTTTCTCGCTTACTTGTGCTGCTTTACGCTGTTCGTGTAACCTTATTATTTCTTTACGAATTTTCTTGTACATACTCTCCATGGCACCGACGGTCTTGTGCTTACCCTCGGCTATATTATCACTCCACCTTGTCAGGATTCTCATTTCGGCGGGATCTTTAGACGGATAATCTTGTTCTCTTATTAGACAATTGATCAGGAACTTTAATATCATGAGCTGAATCTCGGCTTTCCTTTGAGACATAATCTCGCCAATACTTTCTGGATCATCCCCTGTACGGATGAAACGATATATTCTGTCTAGATCTTCTTTCATATTCGGTAAGGTGACTAGATACTCGGTCACTCTCCTTACACGTACGGAATATAAAACCATATTATACTCGCCTGGGACTGGATCATAGACACATTCGCCAAGGGCTTGTCTGATTTCTGTGACAGATTTATTACTTTTAGGAGTACGCTGTGATGCTTGAGCATGTAATTCGAGTGCTGATAAACGCTTGTGTGGCGGCGGGGTTTGAGGAAGACCTCCTCCCGCGGCCCCTAAACTGGAATCGTCAACTGACATTCTTCGTCCTGGCAGAGTCGGTAATTGTAGCGTGGGCTGGACTTGTATGGCGGACTGGACCGGGGGTACCGTAACAGGTACTCCGGTGTCTGGAGGAGCGGGAAGTGCCTGGTTTACAGGGACTGGCGGAGCGCGAACAGGATTTGCATATTCGGGGACTGTGTCGTCCAAATAGGACGAAATAAAAATATCAGCTGCGGTCTGTTTGTGACGTAGCTTGGTCGGAACTAATGGCGGCGGGAAATTACTGGATGCCTCTGGGGTCGCTTTTGGCAAACCTTCGGCAAGAAGAGGATACATACCCTTAATTAGGGCATGCCTCTGTCTGTCTGACTGTTCGGTTTTGACTTGTTCACCTATCTCGATTAATTCTCTTTCTTGGGCTCGTTCCTGGGATTTTCTACTTAACTCTGACTTTCTGACTTCCTTTTCCGTTCTTCTATGAGCTTCCTTGCGCCATAACTCGATGGCATCTTTCTGTGACTGTCTGGCTTTCTTTTTCCATAATACTTCTTCTACTCGCATGATACATTCGGCATCCCATGTACCCGATACGGGCCATCTATACTTTTCTTCTAACTGTTTGGTATACTCTACCCATAAATCTAGATACATTATGGCGCTTATGCCATGTTTCTGATACATAAAGTGACCTGGACTGTCCCTAGGCGGGACAGGAACTGCTTCCTCTAACAGACCCTTTCTAGTTTTTAACTGACGTAACTTGGAAAAGAGCGGCATGACTGAACTGTAATCTGGACACAATACAATACACAATGAAACACGAAATCACATCACACTCATACCACAACATTAAAATACATAAAGAACATTATGAAATAACAGTTTGAACAGAATATTACCTGGAATACTGAGAACAGAAATACAAGAATTTTCTCGAGAACGGAACAGACTAGAGTTACTGGATGCACTGCTGTAACAGTACGGAACATACCGGTCCCATAAAGGGACGCATCAAGACCCGTATCCACCTAGGTGAACACTTCGTTTGTGAGTCTGGGCACCACCAACCCACGGACCAGGAGTCAATTTAGATTGGTCCTGTCTAGATACTACCCCAGCAATGGTACTCACCGGGCAGCACGGAACGGAAGGCCTCGGACGGGACTGGACTGCTACGACGACGAACTTCGGACTTCAGTTACGGGTGGGCCTCCGGATACCTCGGACCTTGGACTCTCGGCTTGGGCTCTGGTCGGGACTCGCCGCGTTCCTCCACCGTCTCGTTCGGATGCTGGACCGCCTCCTCCGTCTCCTCCGTGGGCCTGAGGGATACTTGAAGCAGAAATATCTGCACGTGGCCGGTATGGTTCCGTCACGGCTGCAGAGGGTCAGGGGGTCGGCGTGGCTTCACCGACGCGTGGGGAAAGGGCAAGTCCCTATTCGGGCGCCATTATGTGGTATATAAATAAATAATACCGGATCTATTTTTAAATGAATGAATGAATAACAGATAGCTCAATAAAATAAGAGTCAAGATTCGAGGTAGTAGGAGTATCTGCAGGTTTATTACAGCATAAGGACGGGATCAGGACAACCTGCATGGGATGACCCAGCAGCTGCTGGGGCCGGGTCTGGGATGAGCGCGCTAACTTTTAATAACAATACATTGACTTATATACATAGCGCAAACACATAGCATTACATTGCAGTAGGCGTAGCAGTGGGTAGAGCAGAAGGCGTGACGCGTGGCAGTCGCGAAAGATAACAGTAAAAAGAGGTGTAACTGGGAGTATACATAGACATGTGATGCAAACGTAACAGAATATGTCATGAAATGGGGCGGAAACATAGGAGGGGGCTACCTAAGGAGCCGGGACCTCTAACCTAATGGTGCGCGAAAACTGGCAATGACGTGTTACTAGGAGAAGCTGGGGGCTACGAACTCTGTGCTAGGAGCAGAGACTAGAGTCTGGAGGGTCGGAGCGACATGTACCTAAACCCTATCTGGTATCTGATGTTTAGGGAACATGTTGATATAAACTAGAAGTCATGAGGGGAAAAGCTAACTCGACTCTAGGACTGGACCATGCATTATTCTACATGTAGTGCGTGATGAAGAATATTAAATGACCATTAATACAGTATTTCTCTAACGTGGAGACGAATAGGCTAGACAATGACGGAAACTATTGATGCAGTTCAGTAGCTTAGGAATGCAGAAGAGGAGGACTGAACTGATAACTGGAACTATAACATACTTTTGGCAGACTCGAAGGCAGAGCCAGGCTGCACCGGGCACTGCGAGGCAGGAAGTAAGTGAAAGGTCGAGGATACAGGTGGGGGCTGTATCGCTCCTCAGCGAGGCTTTCAGGAGACAGGAGCTGAATCTGTGGTCCGGGCCCTTTTGAGGCCTGGAAACGGGGACTTTATAATGAAATAACGTGTACACTGGGAAACGTGGCAACATAACTTTACATAGGCCTGATATTCGTATTATTCACGAGGACTGGAAAATGACATATCAGAGGTGGACACAACTATAATTGCGTCAGTAATCAGATATGGGGAATAACATATGCATATTGGTCATGCACACATAACATATGATGGATGAGGCGTAGGGACACAGAACATGGCAAAATTTACTTTTCCACACTTAGGTAACGGCGGAGGTGTAGGTGACCTCGGCTTGACCGGGGAATAAACTTGTGAGTGCTCCGAGCCCGGAGCCTCTTCCCCTCTCTTCCTTTTCTTCGCCTGACCGGAAGGGGGGGACCTAGAGGCCGTACCCCTGGTAGCCGAGCGACGTCGCCGTAGCGACCGTGGACTTGTGGTGACCGAAGACACAGTCCTAGCCTTGGAACGCCTCCTGGAGGGCGATGCTCTCCTCCTCGACGCTGAGCGCCTTATCGACGTCGATGAACGCCTTCTCGACGTCGATGATGATCTCCTTCTCGACGTCGACGATTTCCTTATCGACGTCGAGTCGACGTAGATGGTGAACGATGGTGACGCCTCGACGTCGACCGCCTGCGCCTTCTCGAACCTTCTCGACGTCGATGATGACTCGATGACGAAGCAGTTCTCGAAGTCGACCTCGTCGGAGGTCTCGATGTCAATCCCCTCGACATCGACGTCGCTTCGACCCAGAGCCCTGGGGAGACGGGGAGCAGATCGTGGTCATTCCTCTCGACGCCGACGTCGAGGCTATAGACGTCGACGGAGACTGGTGGCGTTTGCTGGCCTTCTTACTGGGCAGCTCCCCAGAGGCCTCAGCATGGGCAGAGGAAGAAGCCCCTTCCTGCCCAGACCCACCTTGACCTTGCTGTCTTCTTTGCTCCAGTACTTGGAGGCTGATCTTCTCTCTGTCCTTCAGGGTCCTACTGGAAAACTGCAGGCAGATCTCACAAGTCCCAGGAACATGAGAAGAAGGGAGACACAGGATACAGATCCCGTGTGGATCAGATCTTGCCTTCTTCCTGGCACACTCTGGACATTTCTCAAATAAGGCAGGCATATTTGATAAAAGAGTGGCCAAAATCACCAGAAAAGTGAAGAAGAGGCAAAAATACGTCGAGTGAACACACTCTAACACTAAAAGTGCCAAAAAGTTAACAAAAACCCCAAAAAGGGAGAGCTCAATACTCCAGGGTCCTGCTAGCAGGAGCTGGAAAAAAGAATTGAAAGTAAAAGGAAGGGGCTGTGCATGCTGGGATACCGAGGGTCTCTAGAGAGTTCCTTAAAGGCACGGTATCCCTTTTCCAGACACATAATGGCAGCCTATGGAGGCTTGTCTGTCCATCTCTTCCTCTCTATCATTCCAAGGATTTGGTGAGGGGAGAACACTGGCTGGTCTGAGTAAGGAGAAGACGACTCAGTGGGTGATCTGTGGACCGGTGCGTTTCAGGTCCTGCAGAGAATCAGCAAGATGACACGCAAGCTAGTTCTCCCGTCTGTGATTTACCCCCGTCAGTAGAACCTGCGACCTAATGCACAGCCCAGCCAGTGGCTGAAAGACTTTGCATGTCAAATAAAATTAACTCTTGCTTTTAAAAACAAGTTGGGGAGGGATGTAGCTGGTTAGTGAGTGGTCCTGCTTACTGAGTAGGATGTGTATGCACCCCTTTATTTAAAGCCTCTGGCCATGCTTGGGCCAGAAGCTTTACATAAAGGGGAGAAGTCCACTCATGGTCTCACTCCAAAACTATAATGCTGAGTACAAATTGAATGTCTATGGGACCCGGGAGCGGGGCCTACTACACATGGGGGGCTGGCATGCAAATATGCACCCCGCATCACTGACAGCACTTTTTCCTAGCTATTTTCTTTTAAAAAATGTTTTTGTATTAGATTTTGAATAAACAAAATACAATACACAGTAAGCAATGTAACCATCTCCAACACCCCTCCAGTCCCACCCCACTCCCACCCCGGCATGGCAATGAGATAGCATCCATCAATACAAGGACATGTGCAGTATAAAGAGAGTATAGTGGCACACAATAAGCATGAATAAATAAGACAGTGGCAGTAGCAGTCCTGGTTCCGTAAAGCGCGAAGCACAGAGCAACCTGTCAATAAACATGGCATCACTGATCAGGGTGGGTTAGCAGATAAACAGTCAATGGGGCCCAACAATCTTTAGGTCGGGAAGCATCAGGTATTTTCTCAGCATAAGCTTTCAACTGATTCCTACAATAGAGTAGATCATGCATCCATTTCTTGACAGTGGGAACAGAGTTAGCACCCCAATTCAACCCCTCCGCTCTTTTAGCCAGCAAAGTTGAGACTGCGACCAAGCACCGGTTGCAGGGCTTAAGGCTCCCAACACTGCCTAGGAGGAGGATCCGTTAACACCTTCACCACCTTAGTCCAGAACGCATACACGTCAGCACATGCCCAAGCCAAATGTAGAAAGTCAGCGTCCGCCCGCCCGCACCGGACACATGCAGCACTTTCACGCAACCCAAGCTTACACAAGTGCAAAGGGGTATAGTACAATTAGTGCAGAAACTCAAAGTGAATCATACGGAGATTGCAGTTTGATTTGAGGTGCCCGGTTAGAGCGCAGCAGGCTTGCCACTGCTCGATCGTGAATGCAGTTCCCAGTATCGTATTTCATTTTAGAAATGAAGGGTGATCCCCAGGCTCATTCTCCCTCTGAGAGGCCTTATATAGTCTAGTAATTATGCCCTTTGTTGCGCCTGCAGCCAGCACCGCTCGCATTGTCCTGGGCTCAGCCGGAAAGTCCGGGTATATATCCCTAACTGCTAGCCGCACCCGGGCGAATATGAACCCGAGTAGAAAGCTGCCACATCGATCTCTCTGTACACTTTGAGTACGAAACTGTCCCTGTGCGTATAAATCTCCCATAGTAGTGATGCCCACAGCAGCCAGCTCCCGCAGCGCAAGCTTCACCCGTGCAGCCGCAATGTCTGGATGCACTGCGTTTTCCTAGCTATTACTTCAGTTTCAGATTCTTAGAGTACTCATAGCATTTTCCTAGACTTCACTGCAAGGTAGCTACCCCCACATTATCTAATTCCTCAGGACCAGCGTTCACTTCTTGTACACCACTATGCCACTTGTTGTGTTCAATAAACAGTAACCACTGAATACACAGTGCTTCGCCTATCCCTTGGCCATGCAAGCTCTGCTCTCAAGGATCCGACCAGTTCATATCGCTCGCCCACCCATTTTGATTTTTCCATGGTATGGGGGGTGGGTTCCCAGTTAAATGCAATAGTTCTAGGGAAATTTTAACACTTGTGCACTTCCAAACCTCCAGAGTAAAGCTAAGGAACTTTCAGGTGAACAGGTGGCCTTTTGTTTTTGGGATTTTTATCAGAATCGTATATAGTAATAGCATTTTCAAAATCGAGTTTCCCTTTTGGGCGTTCTTTAAATGGTCCTGGGTGAGAATAAAACAGTGGCATTAAGCTAAGTGTGGGTGTGTCACTGATCTCGTTCTCTTCGCTCACCTCCCAGCAACTGCTGCTGTTGGTCAGGACTTTTATGAGATTGGTGGGCTGGGTCAGGGGAAGGGCACAGCAATACTATAAAGTTGTTCGAAAACCATAGAAGTGCCTGCATTCAGATTTGGTTGATACCATCGATTATATCACTCCTCGTGAACTCTTGGTCCCAAGTTAGTTGGGCGATTCGATTTTGCGACCTCCACATTGCTGTTGGCACAAACCACAGACAACAATACTATTGAAGGTCACTCCATTAAAGACAACAACAGCAACATAATTTTGCCAATATTATCGGGAACACACTTTTGGCAATGTCCAGACGCAGTGTCCCCTTGCGCGCGGACCTGCAGTGTTTTGTTTAGTGTCCCATGTCACGCGGACCTGCTGAGTTTAGTTTAGTGTCCCATGTCGCAAGGACCTGCAGTGTTTTGTTTAATGCCCCATGTCGCGAGGACCTGCTGAGTTTTGTTTATTGTCCAATGTCGCGAGGACATGCAGTGCTTTGATTAGTGTCCCATGTCGCAAGGACCTGCTGAGTTTTGTTTAGTGTCCCATGTCACGAGGACCTGCAGTGTTTTGTTTAGTATGCCAAGTCGCGAGGACCTGCAGTGCTTTGTTTAGTGTCCGATGTTGCAAGGACCTGCTGTGTTTTGTTTAGTGCTCGATGTCGCGAGGACCTGCAGTGTTTTATTTAGTGTCCCATTTCGCGAGGACCTGCAGTGTGTTGCTTAGTGTCCCATGTCGCGAGGACCTGCTGAGTTTTGTTTAGTATCCCATGTCGCGAGGACCTGCACGGCCCGATTCACAAAAGTAATCTGAGACAAAATCCTAACTTTACGACTTTCGGTATTCACAGAAGGCATTTAAGAGTACTAAAGTTAGGATTTTGTCTCAGTTAAACTTAAGTTTGTCCTACGTTTAACTTGAGACCAAAACTGGCCAAGCATAGATCGCCATCTAGTGTTGGGTCCGGATATTTGCACCTTGTTTTCCTTCGGTAGATTAAGATAGCCAAACTCTAAGACTTCAGGTGCCAGATCGCCAGATTGAGTTGACTGGGGCCTGGGTGTCTTATGTCTCCATGGCTGTGTGTGAGGAGATTGGGTGTAAGACGTAGCCAATAGGGTGGTGAACCATGGTTGACGTACCCTTGTGGGAGGAACCAGGATTAGTGTCAGGGACACTTGTTTGAGTTTCCGAACCGCTATTGGAATGAGTGGCAGAGGTAGGAAAGCGTAAGCAAATATCTCTGACCAGTTCATCCATAGTGCATTGCCTTTGGACAATGGGTGTGGATACCTGGATGCGAAATTAGGGCATTTTGCGTTAAGATGCGTGTCGAACAGGTCTATGTCTGAAAAGCCCGTTTGAAAGAACCTGCTGTGTCTGATGACTTAGCAGCTATGCCATCTAAATGCCTACTCCTCGGAGGTGTTCTGCTAGGAGATAGATTTTGTGATGAAAGGCCCACTTCCAGACGTCCTAGGTGGGACAGTTGGAGGGTGTGTGTTCCCCCCTGTTTGTGTATGTAATACATAGCTGTCATGTTGACCTGACCTGACCTGGTCAGTGCCGGTCGCTCCACCCGCCACGTGGCCCACCTGCGTGTGCCCAGTCCCCGTTGCCGCCGCCACTGCTTGGTCTGTTATTGTATTGCACTGTACTTATTGTATTGCACTGTACTCTGTTCCCTTGATTGTATTTCCCTCGATTGTATTTCTGTTCTCTCTGTTCTCTCCGTGCTCTCGCCGTTTGTATTGCATTGTACTCTGTTTCCCTTGATTGTACTTCTGCTCTCTCTGTTCTCTCCGTGCTATCACCGTTTGTATTGCATTGTACTCTGTTTCCCTTGATTGTATTTCTGCTCTCTCTGTTCTCTCCGTGCTATTGCCGTTCCTCCCCCTGGTTTCACTGTTGTGCCCTTGATTGTGCTCCAGCGGATCCACCCCGCTCCCCGCTCCCTGCCACTGCTCCCCCGCGGCCCCACCCCCGTTCCTTCAGCCTCACCTCGCAGCGCTCCCCTCCCCACTCGCCACCCCGCTCCCGCCTCCCAGCTGCTCCTCCCTCGCCCCTCCCCTCCCCATTTATGGCAGAGTGCATGCGTACGACCAGCGGGCGCGCCGATGGTGAGCCGAAGGCGCGCCAAAGGTAAGCCCGTCTGTGCCTGTCCGCGCCTGGCCCACGCCCAGCGCCAGACCCCCTGGCCCCCGAAGAAGCCAGCCCACCCGCCGGACTTACGACCACACCACCCTCACCGCTCTCAACACCGGCCGAACCCCCGGCTGCCACCGAGCCACCCCAGGACGCACCCACGGACCCTTTACCTGCCAACTCTGCAAGTTCTCCTGCATCCAGACCTGCACTGCACCCGCCAAGACAAGCACCAGCAGCAACCACCTGAAATGCATCCTGCTCAACACCCGCTCCATCCACAGACACGCCATAGAACTCTGGAACCTCATCGACACCACAGCCCCAGACGTCGCCTTCCTCATGGAAACCTGGATGAACGCCTCCTCAGCGCCCGACATCGCCATCGCCATCCCGGACGGATACAAGATCACCCGGAGGGACCGCGTCAACCAGACTGGAGGAGGCATCGCCATCGTCCACAAGAACACCATCCGCCCCACGACCAACGCCGACGACACCCTCACCGCCACCGAACACCTGCACTTCCAGATCCACACCGACCCCAAGACAACCCTCAGAGGCACCCTCATCTACAGACCCCCGGTACCACGCACACAATTCAGCGAAGACATCGCCGACTTCATCAGCCCGCACGCCCTCCCCTCCGCTGACTACATCCTCCTCGGGGACCTCAACTTCCACCTGGAGAACAACAACAACCGCAACACCACCACCCTACTGGACAACCTCGCCAACCTCGGACTCAAGCAACTGGTGACCACCCCCACCCACTACGCCAGCCACACGCTTGACCCGGTCTTCTCCTCCAGCAAGGACATCTCCTTCAGCCACGCCACCGGACTTCACTGGACAGACCACAGCTGTGTCCACTCCAGCTTCAGAAGGACCACGCTCCACCACCACCAGCAACAGGTCCCCCGCAGAAGCTGGAACAAGATCACAGCCGACCAACTTGCCACATCCCTGAGCCAGAACCCTCCCGCCAGCTCAGCGAACCCCAACCAAGCCGCCATCAACCTCACGAGGTGGATCAGCAACTGCGCAGACGACCTCGCTCCACTGAAAACCCCCCTTGCCAGACCCGGTACCAAGAAAGCCTCCTGGTTCACCGACGAACTCAAGAGCTCCAAGAAGAACTGCCGGGTCCTCGAGAGAGCCTGGCGCAGAGACCCTACTACAGACAACATGACCACCCTCAAGCTCGCTACCCGAAAACACCACCAACTGATCCACGCCACCAAGAAAACCGCATTCAAGGAACGACTGGACAACAACGCCCACAACAGCAAGGAACTCTTCAACCTCGTCAAAGAGCTCTCCAACCCCAGCGCCGGAAACAACGACATCACCCCATCGCAAGACCTCTACAACTCGCTCGCCTCGTTCTTCCACAGCAAGATCGCAGACATACACAACCGCTTCAGCACACAGCCGACGCACCGTCCGACCGTACCATCGCCCCCCACCACCACCCTCCGCGCCTGGACCCCGATCAACACCGAAGACACCATCCGCACGATGAACTCCATCCACTCCGGATCACCAACCGACCCCTGTCCCCACCACGTCTTCAACAAGGCCGACTCCGTCATCGCACCCCATCTACGGGACACCATCAACGCCTCCTTCGACACCGCCACCTTCCCAGAGAGCTGGAAGCACGCCGAACTCAGCGCCCTACTGAAGAAACCATCAGCAGACCCCACCGAACTCAAAAACTACCGCCCCATCTCGCTCCTTCCTTTTCCTGCCAAAGTCATCGAGAAGACCGTCAACAGACAACTGGCCGCCTTCCTCGAGACGAATGGATCCCTCGACCACTCGCTGTCCGGCTTCCGGGCCAACCACAGCACCGAGACCGCCCTCATCGCAGCCACCGACGACATCCGAACCCTGCTCGACAACGGGGAAACAGCGGCCCTCATCCTCCTGGACCTCTCCGCGGCGTTCGACACGGTCTGCCACCGCACCCTAGAACAGCGCCTGCACAACATCGGAATCCAGGAGAAGGCACTGGAGTGGATCATCTCCTTCCTCACAGGAAGAACCCAGAGAGTCCGCCTCCCCCCGTTCAGATCCGAGGCTACTGAAGTCATCTGCGGTGTACCACAAGGATCATCACTCAGCCCCACGTTGTTCAACATCTACATGAGCCCCCTCGCGGCCATCGCACGCCAACACAACCTCAACATCATCTCCTACGTCGACGACACCCAGCTGATCCTCTCCCTCACCAACGACCCCGCTACCGCCAGAACCAACCTACACGAAGGGATGAAAGACGTAGCCGAGTGGATGATGAACAGCCGTCTGAAACTGAACTCAGATAAGACGGAAGTCATCATCCTGGGATCAAAGCCCTCCGCCTGGGACGACTCCTGGTGGCCCCCTGCCCTGGGCAGCGCACCCAAACCAACAGACCACGCACTCAACCTGGGCTTCATCCTGGACTCCTCCCTCTCCATGACCAGACAAGTCAACGCCGTCTTCTCATCATGCTTCAACACCCTACGCATGCTACGTAAGATCTTCCGGTGGATCCCCACCGAAACCAGGAAGACGGTCACCCAGGCCCTCGTCACCAGCCGACTGGACTACGGCAACTCCCTCTACGCCGGAACCACTGCAAAACTCCAGAAAAGACTCCAGCGCATTCAAAACGCCTCAGCACGACTCATCCTGGACATCCCCCGACACAGCCACATCTCCGCACACCTGAGAAATCTGCACTGGCTCCCCGTCAGCAAGAGATTCACATTCCGACTCCTCACCCACGCACACAAAGCTCTCCACAACCAAGGCCCAAGATACCTCAACGACCGGCTGACCTTCTACACTCCCACCCGCCAGCTTCGATCGACCAACCACGCCCTCGCCGCCGTCCCCCGCATCCAAAGAGCCACAACGGGAGGAAGATCCTTCTCCTACCTGGCTGCCAAGACGTGGAACTCCCTCCCCACAACCTCCGCCTGACCCAAGACCACCTCGCCTTCAGGAAGCATTTCAAGACCTGGCTGTTCGATCAGTATCGGACCCCCCTTCCCCAAGCGCCTTGAGACCCTCCGGGTGAGTAGCGCGCTATACAAATGCTCTGATTGATTGATTGATGTTGGTACGAGCCAGGACAGCTTTGCCCATTAGATGGGTTTGAAAAGCTTTGAGGGCTAGAAATATGGCCATGAGCTCTAAATGGTTGATGTGGAGCAACTTTTGTTGGTGACTCCACAGGCCTTGTAGTGTGTGTTGCTGTAGATGAGCACCCCAGCCAGTTAGAGACACTTCCGCTGTTAGTACTGTCTGTGTAACCGGGTCTATGAAGGGCCGTCCTTTTGACAGATATTGTGTGTTCCACCACTGCAGAGAGTGATGAGTGCTGCCGCTTACCAACACTAGATCGGACAATAGAGCGTGGGACTGGCTGCACTGACTGGCTAAGCCTTCCTGAAGCAGACACATGTGGAGCCCGGCATACGGGGGGATTATGATGCAAGATGCCATCATCCCCAGCAGTTACATGTAAGCCCAAGCTGGAAGAGATTGATTGGGTTGAAACTGAAGAACCAAGCCTGAATGTTGCGAATTCTGGCTGCGTTGGGAAACGCCAGAACCTTTTGAGTATTTAAAGTGTCTCCAAGGTAGTTCTGAATATTGTCTGGCTGAAGGTGTGACTTCGGCACATTGACTGTGAACCCTAGTCGATGTAGTAACTTAATGGTTACGGAAGTGTATTTGAGACACTGTTGATATTTGCTGGCTTTGATGAGCCAGTCATCTAAGTATGGGAAGACATGGAATGGAGGCTTTGTCTCCTGAGATGAGCAGCTACTACCATCAGACATTTTGTGAAGACTCTGGGGGCAGTGGTGACTCCGAATGGGAATATCTTGAACTGGTAATGTTGGCCCGCTAGCACAAACCTGAAAAATTTGCGATGAGCAGGGTGGATTGGAATATGTATATAGGCGTACTTTAAGCCTAGAGTGGACAGAAACTCACCTTTTTGGAAAAGAGGTGGTACCTTTTGAAGTGTTACCATGTGAAAATGGTCTGACTGTATGTAAAGATTGAGTGTTTTGAGATCTAAGATTGGTCTGAGAGACCCGTCCTTTTTTGGTATTAGGAAGTAAAAGGAGTACACGCCTGACCCTTGGTGTTGGAGTGGTACAGGCTCTATAGCTCCTTTTAAAAGTAGAAACTGTACTTCTTGTTTGAGGAGGTGTAAGTGATCCGGTGAGAATTTGTGTGACTTTGGGGGAATGTCTGGAGGAATGTTGATGCACTCCAGGCAGTAAGCAGAACAGATAATTTGTAGAACCCATTTGTCTGTTGTTATGGACTGCCAAGCTGAAAAGAAATTTGACAGTCTTCCCCCGACAGGTGTTAGGTGGTTGGGACGGAAGGAGAGGTGAGTCACTGTTTTGTATTGGAGGGGGAGGTGCTTGTGTTTGAACTCTACCTCTTCCCTTACCATTATTTCCTCCTTCCAAAGGGTTGATTATGACCCTTGTAGGTGGTGGTATTTTCTTGTAGTGTAGTTCCTATAGTCCCAATAGGCTCTGCGCATTGGAATAATATATTCAGCAGTGTAGACGTAGGACTGAGGTTAACTAGGTCTCTACTGACTATATTAGACTTAAGTTTTTGCCAGCTAGCTCAGAGTTCACTAGAAACTTTCTCGAATAAGCGAGGAGGAGTTTTACCTCCCTGGATGGACAAGAAGGGATTTAGTTTCTGACAACCATAAAACATGACAACTTTGCTCTCCCTGAATAAGAGTATATCTCTAGAGTTGTGTGAAAACAAAAGACAGCTATTTCACTCAGTCAAAGGTGCGTACTTAGTTTCACCAGATTGCAGAGAAAAAGAGAGACGGGCGTTTTCAATAAAAGGTGTTATTTATTGAGCAGTCTCTTTCCTCATACAAGAGAAATGAATTGGAACAATTGCAATACTTATAGTTAAGTCAAGTGCATACAGTAAAAGCAGGATTATAAAATAATACTGTAAAAGCATGGATATGGTTTCTTAGCCAAATGATACTTTAAAATGGATAAAATAGATATATACATTGACTAATCGTACTCAACAGGTGCTTCTAACTACGCCTACCCCGGTGTACCTGACCTAAGCCTAATACATGGGAAGGAGTAAGTAAGTAGCAGTTTAAGTTAAGTTTGTTTTGCCAAGAATCTGACTCAAGAATTCTCTGTAAGGGTTTAGTCAGTTCAGTACCTGGGTATTAGAAGGCAGGAGGGCTGGTATCTCTCTCTCAGGACTCGGTATCCCAGTCACCCCCAAGGGTAAGCTGGAAACGCCGGAGGCTGGATTTCTCGGCAAGAGAAAAGACAGCGTCTTTCTCAGCGCGTCAAAAGGGAGGGGCAGCGTCCGTGGGCTCTCGCATCAGCTGGGCTCTTCGGAAGTAGTAGCTGCTCTGCTCCAGGATTACCACCGTGTGTTTGCTTAAGGCAGCGTTGGTATATTTATACCTGAAAGGTGCCGGGGTTGACGTAAGGATGGACATAAGACGTCAATAAAGATGTCACTAAGAACTGGTCGTTCTTACAGTGCTTTACAGGAGTTCTCGGACGAAATCAAAACAATAGCAGCGGGGATTTCCCAGGTTGCTGGAGGCTTGGATTTGTTTAAGAACTCGGTGTGCTTTCTAGGGGGCTGGAGGAATAGGCTTGCTTAATGTGACAGCATGCGCTATGACCGAATTTATGAAAAGGGTTTCTCTGCCCTTGTAGGGATATTAATGATTTATAACCGGACAAGGGCAAAGAATAGGAAATTCTTCAGGTACCTAGATAAAACACACTACACCCACTCCACGAATTCATGTCCATAATTACTAAACTAAGCAATAGTAAACATATCTAACGGTGCATGTGTATACCGATCCACCCCAAAATACATTATTTTGCATCTGAAATGGTATATGCGAAATACACAAAAATGAGTATAGGTACTGTATGCTTTCAAGCAGTGTAATCATTCATTAAAAAGGATGCACATATATATCAGCATGAATGATTTGCGAAAATTACACATGAAATGGCTCTTAATACAGAAAAGAAAAGTGCGAGACCATTCCATCACATATTAATACAGTTTCTTGTAAATATGCTAGAGGCTGAGGTAATATATTGTCTCTAGAGTTCCTAAAAATAGAAGCTCTGTTCTCTAAGAATAGTTCTACTTTAAGCAGATGATGAGTGGCAAAAAAAAGTAAATATTTTTGGAATCGGGGAAAAATAGTTTCGTTTTCAAGGGAAGAAGTCAAAACAGTTCCAAATATTTTCAGAAGCTTTTGTTTTTCAAAGCTAAAGGCCAAAGTCAGAGTTCAGGGAACGCTGAGTGCTCATTTGCTTAAGAGTTTATTCTTTCTGTTCGGGCGAGAACATCATTTCAGACAGACTTTCAAAAAAGCAGTTTACCGCTTCAGGTGAAAGTTCGACCAAGTTGGAAAATGCCGCAACTGTGCAGTCGTGAGCGTGATTGCTATCATCGATGACAGGATTAGCAGTGCTCACAGAGGGTCGTACCTGGTTGATGCTGCTCTCATCTTGCACTTCACTACCCTTCAATCGCAGTGGTGAAGTCTCAACGAATGCCGTCATCAGGATTGGAAACCGCTGGGGACAACACGATGCATGAGCCTTTACTGGACTGAGCAAAGTATCTGTATCCAATGGTACTTCTGATTGTAGTGTAAGACAGACGTCTAACACGCATTCTTCTCCGCACAGCATACATCTTAACACAGGTAAGATACAGTTTTGCCAGATGGGTCTGAATGAAAGAAACCAGGTCATATTCAGATCTCTTAGCCGGGCTAATCCAAGGACTTTAGTTATGCGGTCCCGATAGCGTATAGCTAGGATCGTTTCTTCCATTGTTGCTGGAGTCTTGTCTGTGACATGGCTTGCCATAACGAAGCAGGAGAATCAAATATAAACAGGAGTGGAAGGCCGCCAAAGAATGAATGGACAAAATTAGGAAAGATGCCCAGGACTGCTTTGAAAGGTGTCAACAGTCCCGAAAAAATTGTCTTAAATATACTCGCGATACCATTCGTATCAGAAATGTTTAAGATTTTGTTTAGCATTTCTGCGAAGTGTAGGGGGCAATTTGTTGATAAAAGGTTATGAATCTCTGCCGATGTCCTTGCAACTTGGAGATCATACCTTTCTGTTGATGACGTCAAGAGCACTGGCGTCTGTAGAAGAACAGACTTCATTCTGCTTAAAGTATCAATTCGAATAGAAGAGATTTTCAGACTGGGCCAAATTGTACCCTCCCTGTCTGGAGTGTCGTTGGGATACAATACTTGCTCACAGCGAGTGACCCTGGACGTTACGCTTACGAGATAAGCTTTTCCTGGCACCAGGCCACAACATCTGTGGTCCACAATTAGAATACAGCTCCCGTTAGAAAGCCGTCTAAAGAATGGCTCTATTCGAGTTGCAGGTGTGCCAAGCTGGTGACATGAAAGGTTATTTGAAGTCCCCTCACAGGCCCCATGCAAATTTATACCCTGACACAGAAGTATACCACTTAGTGATTTTTCACAATTATCACCACTAAGAAATACATTCTGTCCTTTTTCACTATAACGTGTGTGTGTAAGGTAATTTCCATGATGACTTGATGTATCCTTTACCCAACCTTTCATACTGGCCTGCCTGTATATACTGTTGGCAGTATCGAAATTGGAAAGTCGTT
The DNA here is from genome assembly GCF_964261635.1 of Lissotriton helveticus. Lineage (NCBI taxonomy): Eukaryota > Metazoa > Chordata > Amphibia > Caudata > Salamandridae > Lissotriton > Lissotriton helveticus. Next base: position 1,858,112,611 of record NC_136068.1, on the reverse strand, counting down.
ATTGGAATAGTTATTATCCCGTGTATTATCCATTCAATGACAGGTCGTTCTGACATTGTCAATGGTAATCTCTCAAGTTTTTCAATGCTAAGAATTGTATATTCTGCTCCCTTTTGTGCCAAGCTGATTTGTATATCAGTAAGGTTAAAGATAGAGAATAATGACGTTGTGTTGATTAAACGCCAAGGCACGTAGCCTGAACGCAGATTTTGTAACGTCCAGCCAAGCTGTACAATAGAACGCAGTTGGGACTGACCATGTTGTAACATTAGCATGTCCTGTTCTATTATATCGATTGCAGATGATACAATCCAGTCCAGTGAATATATTCTGGAAGACAGAGTCATTAACCCATTGTCCACAACAGAAAGTGATTTTTCCAAATTAATACGGTCAATTTCCCGTATTTTCTCTGCTGTTTTAATTTGAGTTACTTTCCAAGCTTCGTTATAAGCTGCATATATAGAGGCCGCTATGAAACGCTGTTTGCGTGGTCCCATAATGAAATCACGCAAGTCAGCACCTTCTTTAAGTAAAGTTAAGTGTTGCTTAATTTCTGCCAGTGTGGATGTATGTAGCCATTCAAGGCAGAGTTTTCCTACACTGTATGTTGTTACAATCCCTGGATGTTCTGGCCTGGGCAATTTGAACCTCTGTATTTTGTTCAGGAATCTATTTTGACAGTTATTTGTGTCTGAGGGCCAGATCAACCATTTCTTCCAATTAGGATGTGTTCTGTTTTGGTTTAAAATATGGGCTACGTCTATCTCAACCTCTGTAGTGCTATTACTGTCAGGTGTTGGCTTTGCAATAGACGGTTTGTTTAAGTCTTTAATTTTGGCTAGGCCAAGACAGGTTGTTTGTTGAATTGTGTCGTTCAAAAATATAATTTGTTCTGGGATCATGCAGGCTCTGAATAACGATTCTATACCTTGGACTTGCCAGTCTTTAGTACCCCAGATTGTTTTCGTTTCAATGTTATTTTTCCAGAAATCAAAACCAAATGTACTAATTTTTTCATAAAATGATTCTGAATAGATTCATTTTGTATTTGTCAGCATGGTTTTCATTCCTGTCTTATTTAACAGTTTGAAATAAAATGTTTCTGCGTCACTTGTGTTAAACCCTGAAGTATGGGAATTTCTCATAGAATGTTTTTGAACTACCTTTTGGTGGAGTTGCACAATGTTCCCATTGATTATAATTTAAAACATTTCTAGGCTGAGCAGATTTATGCAAATAATGGTTACCATAATGGTTGTAGCAGTACATCTGATCATGATTTGATGGACCCTGTAAATAATCATGTTCTGTAAATTTTGCTGACATAACTAAGTCTGACATCATATCATTAATACTTTCAAAGTCCCAATCATCAGAGAATGTTCTCGTTTTACAAAGTCACTTAATGAAACCTTAAATTGATGAGGATACTTCAAGAGTTCGACCGGGCCATATATATCGTAATCTGTTTTGTCCCATGCTATCCCACCGGGTAATGGATTGGCTGTGAAGTTTACTGAAAAAAGTTCTCTTTTCTCGATGTGTGAAGACTTGTGTGGCTTTAGGACCAGGTTGATGTTCTGGCTTGCTGTGTCAATTGTAACATATTTTCCCTCAATGAAGTGTCCCAAGCATAGCACCATGATGAGCCAAAGCAGGAGGAAAAGTACACCTAGCACCACCCAAAATTCAATCCATGGGGAAATCAGATAGGTCTCTTTTAGTTGAGGAAAGAGTTCTTTAACTTTGTCTTTAAAAGTTTTTATTGTTGGCTGTTCTTCAGGTTCGCTAGGATCCTCAGAAAAGTCATCGAAGTTGATGAAGTAGCCTGATGCAGGTTTGTCAATTATTGGAATTGCTTCTGGATTTTTCCTTGTTTTATTAGCATAGTCTGTGGCTACATCGTTGTAAACAGGTGTTTCTTGACGAATTGTTGTAATTTGGGTTTCAAGAGGCATAAGTTCCATGGCTTTGTTGCATAGTCCTTGTTGATTCACTGTAGGTTTATCAAATGTGATTAGTCTCTCAGTTTGAACCTCTTGATTTGTAGCAAACTTTGGTGTTCTGCTACTTCTTGGGAGTCCACTTGGCCTACTACTTATTATTGGCCACATGATTGTGGTTTAACCAGGTCGATGGATACAACTCGGTTCTCCTTTTTACCAGCAAGGGGCGGTAGTACGACTGATCTTGTTCCGTTGACAGCTAAGACAGGTACTGCTTTTCTGTAAGAAGGCCCAAATTCCTTCTTCACCGCGATTTTCTCTCTGACCAGATCCCCAATCTTTGGAATCCAGACAGGCCTTGCTGGGACAGGTGGTTTCTCTTCAGTGGCTGTTGGCTGTTGTTTCAACTTTATGTTGCTCAGGTCTTTTCTTGTTTCATTTAAGTCCTGTAAAATAGCCAAACGATCTTTGATATCAAAGCATTTTCTTTCTACCACTGAAGTTTGACTATCGAGGTCCTGGATATTCATTTTAGTCCCGAACAATAGTTCGTACGGACTGAAACCTTTTAGAGAATTTCTTGGCAGATTATTAAGACTACGCTGGACACTTATTAAATGTTTGACCCACCCAACACCCGAACCTAATACCTTTGCCGTTATAGATTGCTTTATGTCTCGGTTTTTTCTTTCCACAAGCCTGTTTCCCTCGCAATGGAAGGGACAAGAATACCGCAATGCAATGCCCATGCTGGTCATGGCCTCCTTATAAGCTCGAGAGCTAAAAGCCAATTGCGTATGTGCCGATAAAGACTTGCAAATCTTTTATAACAGTTCTGGCGTCAGCCGAGCGCTGGGGCCACATCCACATGAATCTCGTGCAGGAGTCCACTGCGACCATGATGTATTTATAGTTGCCATCCCTTTGTAAGGGACCACAGTGGTCCAGGTAAACACACGCTAATGGTTTATCTGAGATCAGAAGGGGCGTCTGTGCTGGTCTTTTTACCGTCGAAACTTTCATCTTTTGGCATATTTCACAATCTAGAACATAGTTCCTAGTTTGTCTTCTCATTTGTGGCCACCAGTATCTCTGTTTTAATAATGATACTGTGGCCGAGACACCAGCGTGTGCAGAGGCGAGCCCTTCGTGTGCCGCTATAATTAGTCCTAACCTATGTTCCATGTTTGGAATTGCCCTATCCCCCACTCCAGGGATTCAAGCAAATGGAACGTTATTCCCATCAGTTATGTATGAGTACTTTACTGGAAAGCCTTTCGGGAGTGTTTTTATCGCATTATTTACTGTAGCACTGACAGCTTGTAATATGTCGCTGTCTATTTTTGTTTTTGACCGGGTAATGGCAGCTACGGAAGCTGTTTGCACAGCTGCCTTCGCGGCCTCATCAGCCAATGAATTCCCCGCAACGTGAACGCCATCACGTTGATGACTCAGTGTATGTATCACGTGAGTCTTTTGTAGTTCCTTTTGTAAAAGAACTACTTGTTCCCAAAGCGTTTTATGCTTGATTGTGCCACCCTTCGCATCTTTGAAACCATTTAGAACCCAATTCTGCAAGTATTCATTATAAGACTGAACGCAATAATACGAATCGCACACTATGAGTGTGGGGAATTCGCGATCAGTATTTTCAAGCGCCATCTTAAAAGCCAGTAGTTCAGCTCGCTGAGCTGTACAATCCCCTAGAGATTGTGTTTTAGTGACCAGTGGTCTAAACTTTCCTTCGTGCCAACGACCTTTAACAATCGCGCACGCAGCACTGTAAGCTTGTTTACCCCCAACTGCGGGCTCTGCTGATCCGTCTGTATATATTATACAGCCGTAGTGTTCAAGGGGCAGGATTTTGGTCGGCAGAGGACATTCAAATTCATATTGGAGAAATTCTTGTGTTTTTAAATTAGGATCAAATTCGTAGACCACGTCTGTTGCAGCAAGAGAATTAACCCATTGGATCCTTCTAGGATGTAGCGCTTTTGCATTTGGAATGCTTGCCTTTGTTACCGCTTCTAGAGCTGGTACTGGTGTAACAATGATTATTCGTTTACCTTGTGCTAGGGCTCTTTCTTTTGCTACCGCAGTCTGAACCGCAGTTAGAATTTTTTCCGTCGAGCTAAATTTCATTTCAGCTTTTGTGTACAAATGTGATTTGTATGCTATTGGTACAGTTTCTCCCTCATTAGAGGTTAGGTATGTGAATCCGCATCTTCCTGGGATGACCCGGATCACAAGGTTGCGTGTGTTATCGCGTGTTTGCAACTTTGTTTTAGCTAACATGTCTGTTTGCAATGATCTCAAAATTTCTTATTAGTTTATAGAGAGGTTTAACCCTCTCTGCATAATTTAGAATGTAAGTTCTTCCGAAATTCAGGAAGCCTAGAATTGATTGTAAGTTTTTCAGCGTTCTTGGTGCTTGGATTACAGCACATTTCTCTAAGAAATTGTCTGCCAGGCTTTTGCCTTCACTTGATAATTCATATCCTAAGAACAGGACAGTTAGATGGGCAATTCGTGACTTTTTACAGTTGAATTTGTAACCCTCTGCTGCGAACCCAAGTATTATGGTGTTCACTCTTTTCAAGTGAGTATCCAAGTCGTCATCTGTTAGATAGATGTCATCGACATAAGATAATGCCTCATCATCATACATTTGTAGTAACTCTGTTACTCTTGCTGAGAATAATCCTGGGCTGTTCTTGAACCCCTGTGGGAGTCGACAGAATTTTTCTGCGAGCCCATTATTGAGAAAGCGGTCAAATACCTGCTTTCAGGTGCTATATTTTGACAAAAGAATCCATTAGAGATGTCTAATGTTCTTTTGTACTTTTTGCGCACGATGTTATTCATTAGTGCTGCACTATGTGAGTTTTGTACTGCAAAGGTTTTGCAACATGAGTTAAGGTGTCTGTAGTCCAAAACTAGACGATATGAATCGTCTGGCTTGGAGATAGGAAACAAAGGGTTATTCATTTGTGAGGTGCATGTTTCAATTACCCCCTGGTATTCAAGTTGATCTAAGATCTCCCTGACCTGTTTTTTAGCTTCTTGCTTAATTGGGTACTGCCTTTGTGCAGTTGGTTGATTTTTTAACTGGATTTTGTGAGGAGGACCATCCAACATGGTTTTTATATTTTTTATGAATTGGAATGTGATTTGAGAAGGCAGGCATAATCATTTCTTCGCCATGAGGGCACTCCCTTACAAACTCCGGGGGCCAGTCTTTTTCAGCTAAAAGGATGTCATAGCCTTTTGAGAGGTTATCCCAAAATAGACCCCTTATTTTCCTAATCTTATCTACCTCTATACGTAATGTTATTTCGTATATTTTATGAGGTTTGCTAACTCTGGTATCTGCAGTTTCCACCTGAATGTATTCATTCGTGTCCACTGTCTCCAGATGATTCATCAGGATCTTGCGAGCTATGCTCACTTCTGCTGCGCTGTCTAGCATTGTCTGAGCCCACTCTCCGTTTTTCAGTTGTGTCCTCAGGATCCTCAGCATGTTTGACTATTTTAATGCTGGCTACCTTCTTTTTTGGAAATTGTAGTTTTTAGGTCTCGTCCTTTACCATTCCGAAGGAATGGGAAATGGCGAGAATTCAAGTGCTCGAACTGATTGTCAAACCACCGCTTTTTTTCGTGGCGTTTTCTTCGAGTGCACGTACAGGCACGCGCGTTTGGCCCATACACTTTCATGGCCATCTGTTCCTCAATGTCCCTCCCACCCTTCGTTTGATCTTGCCGCGAGTTCAGGGTAATGGCCCTCCCCCAGCACAGAGCGCGCATCGCGGCCGCACAGCACATCAAAGGGCTTCTCCCAGCGTGTGCTGTGCGGCTTCTCCTCCCCTAATTATGTGGCCGGCCGTACTTGTGTTTCCCGGCCGCTTCCCGGCCACTCTTGTATTTAATTAGCAGCAGCAGCATTTCTCCTGCGCCAGGCCACATCAAAGGCTCTGTGCCACTTTCACCCACACAGCAACACTTACAGACACGCAACGCAACTCACACCCACGCAAGCCCACTATCATCCACACAACACCACACTCACCCACGCAACGCCACTCACCCAAGCAACACCACTCACACACGCAACGCAACTCATCCACGCAACCCCACTCATCCACGCAACCCCACTCATCCACGCAACGCCACTCACCCAAGCAACACCACTCACACACGCAACACAACTCACCCACGCAACGCCACTCACACACGCAACGCCACTCACACACGCAACGCCACTCATCCACGCAACGCCACTCACCCAAGCAACACCACTCACACACGCAACACAACTCACCCAAGCAACACCACTCACACACGCAACACAACTCACCCACGCAACGCCACTCAGACACGCAACGCCACTCAGACACGCAACGCCACTCAGACACACAACGCCACTCAGACACGCAACGCCACTCAAGACACGCAATGCCACTCAGACACGCAACGCCACTCAGACACGCAACGCCACTCAGACACGCAAAGCCACTCAGACACGCAACGCCACTCAGACATGCAACGCCACTCAGACACGCAACGCCACTCAGACACGCAACGCCACTCAGACACGCAACGCCACTCACACACGCAACGCCACTCAGACACGCAACGCCACTCAGACACGCAACGCCACTCACCCACGCAACGCCACTCACCCACGCAACGCCACTCACCCACGCAACGCCACTCACCCACGCAACGCCACTCACCCACGCAACGCCACTCACACACGCAACGCCACTCACACATTGTGGGTGCAGATTGTGGGTGCAGATTGTGGGTGCAGATTGTGGGTGCAGATTGTGGGTGCAGATTCAGAGTGCAGATTCAGAGAAAACTCAGCAGCACCACCACCATTGCAATGCAATAGGTCTCGTTTTAACGCAAATTTAAGCTATAGGTCTTGTATATGACAAAGCCTTTTATTTATGTTCCAAAAACCAGAACGCAAAAATAAAGGGCATTATCATTTACAATGCTAATAGTTCAGACTCGCGTTATTGCGAGACCTATTGCATTTCCAATGCTTGTTTACTTTGATGAGCAGGTTCTTTGTCTTTGGACTTGACGTGCTCTTCCCTGTGTTCTGACCGTCCTCTTCTTTCCGATTTCTGCGAGGAAGTCTGAAAAGATCGAGAAGGACGTGTATCAATATCTTGATATCTATCAGGTTTTTTCAAATTATCCTTATTTCTAAGGTTGTATCTTTTCTCAGAGGCCTCCCTCTGGGGAGACTTGTGTCCTTGGTCCGGAGATTTTTCTCTCCGCCGAAGAGACCTTCCTCTGGACTGGAATCTTTTTTCTTTGGGAGTGGATTGTTTATTTCCATCCCAGCTCTTTTTTGGAGTGTTTAAATTATTTTTTATAAATATTTTCTCAGGATTTTCAGTTAGTTGGGGTTTTACTGGTTTCCCACCCAAACTATCTCTTCCTAGCTCTTCATAGGATTTTTCTATGATTCTGGCAAGTTCAAATGGTTGTTCTGCTATATCTGTTTCTTTCAATTTCTGAAGAAAAGTTATATCCTCAGTTGCCACTTGAATTAGGTCTCTATATGCCTGTGTTAATTCTTTTATTTTAACTAAGAGTTCTTCGCTTGACATTTTAGTAATGTCCGGATGTGGTGTGTAGCTGGCTAGAACCGGCCACGTTGCTCCTGGTCTACCTAGTGGACCGAGCCTGGTGATGTGATTATTATGTTTTAGGGCGCCTTTAAACCAGAGCAGGTGCTCTTGGTATTTTAATGGGATTTCCACCTCCTCGAAAGGGGTGTACTCATCCGGCTATTTTGTAATAGTGGAATTCATGTGTGACAGCGTTTGCTGCTGGAAAGTTTATCCATGAATAGAATACCTCTGTCTGCCAATATTCATGTGCCTCAATTACGAATATGACTGTACCACCTATCGATGTTAGTCCATTTTCTATTAGTTTAAGAGTTATAGTTTTTCTTATGCTGACCGGGATGAGTATTGCACCCGGGTCTTGCTGTAGGAGACTTGTGTCTTCCGCTAGGAGTTGGGCTGCTATTCTAGCTGCCTCCCTTTCTTCTTCATTGTCTGACATTTTACTGACAAGAAGGTTTTTTGTTGCAGATCAGGTTTTCAAGGAAACAAAGATTAGGTGCACAATATTTTGGAACGCTGTATCCTTCAACGTTGAATAAACCAAAAACTATACATAGAAATCTCTTTCTACTAAGCTCCGGCGGATTTTAACCTTTGACCCACTCCAGACGTCTTTGGAGTATTTATGGGAGAAAGGGTCTATGTGAAAAAGCACGACTGAGTTACTCTAACGTCTTGCGTTAGATTTATCGCCTTACCAAACGTTGGGCGCCATGTAGTGTAGTTCCTATAGTCCCAATAGGCTCTGCGCATTGGAATAATATATTCAGCAGTGTAGACGTAGGACTGAGGTTAACTAGGTCTCTACTGACTATATTAGACGTAAGTTTTTGCCAGCTAGCTCAGAGTTCACTAGAAACTTTCTCGAATAAGCGAGGAGGAGTTTAACCTCCCTGGATGGACAAGAAGGGATTTAGTTTCTGACAACCATAAAACATCACAACTTTGCTCTCCCTGAATAAGAGGTTATCCCAAAATAGACCCCTTATTTTCCTAATCTTATCTACCTCTATACGTAATGTTATTTCGTATATTTTATGAGGTTTGCTAACTCTGGTATCTGCAGTTTCCACCTGAATGTATTCATTCGTGTCCACTGTCTCCAGATGATTCATCAGGATCTTGCGAGCTATGCTCACTTCTGCTGCGCTGTCTAGCATTGTCTGAGCCCACTCTCCGTTTTTCAGTTGTGTCCTCAGGATCCTCAGCATGTTTGACTATTTTAATGCTGGCTACCTTCTTTTTTGGAAATTGTAGTTTTTTACTTTGATGAGCAGGTTCTTTGTCTTTGGACTTGACGTGCTCTTCCCTGTGTTCTGACCGTCCTCTTCTGTCCGATTTCTGCGAGGAAGTCTGAAAAGATTGAGAAGGACGTGTATCAATATCTTGATATCTATCAGGTTCTATCAGAAGCATGGTATCGGTGCCGACCGGAGCCCAAGGGCGTGGGATGGCCCGAGCTTTCTTTTGCAGTTGAGGTGGATTTCAGGGCAGGGGAGGAGCTGTACTTACAGTACGCTGTCCATGTGAGATGTCTTCATCTGGGTTGGAGCCGTACTCGGAGATTGGTTCCTGTTCCTACTAGGCTCCGATAGCATCGCTGGCTTCTTCCTCCAGTTCAGTTCCAAAGAGGTCCGGAATGGAGCCTGTGTGCTGGCTCTGCATGCTGCAACGTCAAGCCCGATGGTCGCGAAAAGTCTTCTTGGTGTAGAAAGCTTTGCATGTGTGGCAGTCCTGTTCACTGTGTTTAGGGGAAAGGCACAGGTTACACACTTTGTGTGGGACGGTGCGCAGGTATTTTGCGTGGCACCGAGGGCAGAATTTAAATGGAGTTTGTTCCATCAACTGCGAGTCGAACCGACGTGGGTAGGCCCAATGGTCTACCACGAGCTCTCCGATCGAAAGAGGGTTTTTTGTTTGTAAACACGACACGCAAAGAATAGAATACGCAATCGAAAACAATACCGTTGAGGAACAATGTCTTGCGCACCGAAGGAATGGTGTCAAGCCGGAGAGCATCGACTAAAATCCAAACCTGATGGCGTAAAAAAACAACCTAACAATGCGCACTATCACCGAAAGGAGGAGCCACCTGACTGGAAAGACTTCTTCAAAGAAAAACGAAGTGCAAACATCTGGACCCAATACTAGATGGCGATCTATGTATAGCATATGATCTACAGCTCTTATGCCTCAAACATACAGTTTTAAGACTTTTAAAGAGTCTTCATCATATTTTAAGTGAGGTTGTATGTTTTACATGGAAACCCTTTCAGAGCTCGGCATAAGCACGGGCTCTAAGAATCAAGCCAGGCTCTTGGCTCAGTTCTCTCTGTTAATTTGTTGGCTCGCCCACCCCTACTTAATCTAAATCACATTGCATTGCTATCCGTCATGTGCAATGGAGGCAGGTCTAGAGAGTCATAGTTTGTACAATGTTCTCGGTGCACGCAGGTGAGCCTGGATAACTAATAAGTGTACACAGGGTTTGGTATATTTAAATGAACATAGGCGTTTCTCTGCATGGATACTAGTATTTTTTTTTACTGTTTCTTATAGATTCAATGTGTATGAATCTATGTGAATATGCACATATGTAATCCATATATTGAGTTTATATGCAAGTCCCCCTCGAATCTAAGATTTCTGCCACCTCTTTTAAAATCCACAAGCTGCCACTGGATACTGAATTATTTACAGCAATATTTTCCTTAAGAAAAATACGGCGGGAGACAGTGGTTCATTGCACAAGTTTAATGATTTTGATGATGTTTAATGATCCTGATGTTTATAGATTATAATAGATTAATGTGGGCAGGTTTATGCCATTTGTGCTTATCATTTAAGACCACTACCCGGGAGTAAATATATAGTTGATCTGAAACATCACATGAGTGTGTTCTCATTCAGAACTTACAGTTGAATAGCTAATGTAAGTGTTCAGGGATTGCCTTAGTTTATTAATTCCTGCTTTATGTGAATGAGGCAGAAGCACTAAAAAATCCTAACTGAGATTACCACATTAAAGTAAACTGTAAAATAAAAGTACTTAGAATTTTTAGTAACTATTCTGAAGTTGTGTCGCAGGGTCTAGGGGCTCACAAACCTGGGCCTCCCCTCCCAAGGCAACAACTCTTTTTAAGCATCCCTCCCACATGCTCAAAGGCACCAATATACTTAATAACGGCATAAGGGAGGAGCTATGAAATGGCTGAAAAGGGTGCACTACTTACAATACTGAATTTCCATCCTTGCCGTCAATCCACTTCCATCGCCCTCCCCTAAAACGTAGTCCAATCCAGTAGCTTCTTGCACTTGATAGAGTCTTAACCATGTCCTGCAATTGGGAAAAAGATAAACTATCATTAAAGTACAGGTGGAAACGAGTACTCAGCAAAAAAAAGGCATCAATGTTTTAGGAACATAATTCAACTGGAAGATGCTTTCTAAATATGCTACATAGTAAGCCATGCAGGTACCTTGACACAGAACAGTTTTCAACTACCAAGCAGTTTTTTTTCAATTTCCTGAATGTTAAAACAAAACTTTTTAAGGAACAAAAAAACCTCTGAAAAAAACACACTTTGCTGTGCTGCCCTACGCCAAAGTGAAAGGGCAGGAATGATTTACATGACCTTGTAAATCTGAGGTAGCATCAAATTCCATGGGTGTTGAGTGGGTAAACCCATTGCAACGCCATGGGATGCCTCCCTGGTGCTGTGTTAGGTGACGCAGCGTTGTCACCTTACTCATGATTTATGAGGCCACTTAAAGCCACACAGGGTGCTTTTGCGAGACATCATAAATCCAATTGAGTGCCCTGCATCACACATGTAACACCTTACGTGGTGCAAAAGTGACACCGGTTTCGCATAAATAAGTCCCAAAGTATTTTCTTTTTATTTGTGACATCGGGGTTTCATGAAATGATTTGCCCAGAAGAGTCGGAGGCCTTCCCATGCAGGACCACACGGGAAGAAAGGCTAGGTTCTCCATACAGAGAAGCAAGGTGAGATAAGGAATTAGTTACTTACCTGTACACTATAGTTCTCCAGTATTATCTTTCATAGATTCACATGCTTGTATCTTCCCCGTCGTCATGGTGGGAGTCTCACGGTAACAGAATGACCAAGCAGTATCATAGAGAAGAAAAACTGCATAGAAAATCCCCATAGGGGCTGTATTATTTGGTAACCAGACCACATCCTTGTTTGGACCAAAAGCCAGCCAATCAGCATTGCTGCCCTGCCCTCACACTCCCCAGCAGAAGCTTCCTGCCTCAGATTTCCGTCCCCGAGTGAGAGACATGGATAAATACCGAGAAACAGGATCTGCCTGAGAAACGGGGAGGCGGGCGGGCGCATGTGAATCTATGAAAGATAATACTGGAGAACTATAGTGTACAGGTAAGTAACTAATTCCTTCTCCAGTATTACATCTTTCATAGATTCACATGCTTGTATCAGAGTAGTAAGCAGTGCTCACCAAATTAGTAGCGTTTCCAGGACAGAACTAAAAAAGGAAGCTCTGCCGTAAGACAAAGGTATAACAATACACATCATAATATACGAAATACGATAAATGCATGTTGACACATATCAAAGTATTGCATAAACAACAAAACATGCCATTATGTCATACCTTACTGAAAAAGACGTTTCAGAACAGCTTGTCCCACTGCCGTGTCCTCTTTCCACGCAGTGTCCAGACAGTAGTGTCTCGTAAAAGAGTGCACGCTCTTCCACGTCGCTGCTCTGCAGATGTCAGGCAGCGCCACTCCTGCAAACAAGGCCATCGAAGTTGCCATCTTCCTTGTGGAATGTGCATGTACCTTAGAATCTAGCGGCTTCCCCGCTTTTTCATGACATTTCAGGATAGCTGCGGAGATCCATCTGGCAATACTCAGTCTTGACAAAGGAAGACCCTTCCTTTGCCCTTCAAAAGCAATGAACAATTGCTTGGACTTGCGGAACGTTTTTGTCCTTTCAATGTAGAACTTTAGGCATCTGGAAATGTCTAAAGAATGTAAGGCTCTTTCTGCCTCCGATGAAGGATTGCTGAAAAAAGTAGGCAAAATAATGGGTTCATTGAGGTGAAAAGATGTTGCCACCTTGGGAATAAAGGTAGGATTTGTCCTTAGGATAACCCTGTCTTGACGAAATTGTAAGAAGGGTTCCTCCACTGAAAAGGCCTGGATTTCACTAACCCTCCTTGCTGATGTTAAGGCGAGAAGGAGGGCCGTTTTCCATGACAGGAACTGCAAATCTGACTTGTGAATAGGCTCGAAAGGAGGCCTCATAAGCTGTGATAGTACTGTGTTGAGGTGCCACGGCACAGGAGGGCGTTGGATGGGTGGATAAACCCTAAAAAGTCCCTTGATAAACTCCTTTATTATCCTGGAGGACCAGAGAGATGGTTCATTTGGCTTCCGCCTGAAGCGCGATATTGCTGCCAAGTGTACCTTGACCGAGGCATGCGACAGACCTGCCTTAGATAGTGACAGCAGGTAAGGGAGGATACCTTCAGGTGGTACTTCAAACGGATGCAAGTTTTGTCTGCTGCACCAATGGCAGAAACGTGTCCATTTCGCTGCATATGTTTTGTTTGTTGATACAGCTCTAGCCTGTGAGAGAACATGTCTGCATTCTTGTGAAATGTCTAGATTTTGAAACTCCCGCTCGTGAGGTTCCATGCTGACAATTTTAGAGATTGTAGATTCGGATGCAGAATTTGCCCTTCTTGCATGGAGATGAGGTCTTGAAATGTCGGGAGCTGGATTTTCTCGCCCCTCGACAAAAGAAGTAGGTCTGGAAACCACGCCTGTCTCGGCCAGGCTGGTGCTATCAGTATGATCCGGCACGGTTCCAATCTCATTTTGCGCAGTACTCGCGGTATCAACGGGAAGGGAGGGAACGCGTATGCAAACCTTCCTGTCCAATCCATGAGGAATGCATTTCCCTTGGAGCCCTGTTGATGGTATCTGGACGCGAATTGAACGCACTTTGAGTTGTTTTGCGTTGCGAACAAATCTAATGTGGGAGTGCCCCACCTTTGAAACAAGAGGCGAACCTGAGTGTGGTGTAGTTCCCACTCGTGCATCGCCTTGGTAGTACGGCTCAGGGCGTCCGCCCGTGTGTTGAGGACTCCCTGAATATGCTGAACCTGAATTGAAATTCCATTGGTTATGAGCCATTTCCAGATTCTTTGCGCCAATGTCGACAGTTGTTTGGATCTCGTACCGCCCTGCTTTAGTAGGTAAAACATGGTAGTGGTGCTGTCCGTTTGGATCAGTACTGACGATTGGCGTATTCTGGGGAGAAATGCTTGAAGACCTAGGAACACCGCTTTGAGCTCCAACATGTTTATGTGAAGCTGAGCTTCCCAGTCTGACCAAAGGCCCTGAATTTCCAGCTCCTGAAGATGCGCACCCCATCCTTTCAGCGAAGCGTCCGTCGTCATCATGAAGTCGTGATCTAGAGGAATGAAGCTCAAGCCTTGATCCAAGTTCTTTCGAATCTTCCACCATGACATTGCCACCTTCATATGGCTCGTGATGGTAATGCGATCCTCGAAGGTACCTTTGGCCTGGGCCCACTGCTCGTCCAGTTGTTCCTGCAAAGGCCTCATTCGAAGCCGACAGTTTGGCACCAGAGGGATGCAGGATGACATCATCCCCAACATGGATTTGTATATCCTCACGGAAGTGGACCTTTTTGCTTGAAGAGCTGCCGTTAGCCTCATGATCTTTCCCATTCGTTCTTCGGAAGGGTAGGCTTTCCCTGCACTGGTGCATATCCATGCCCCCAGGAACTGGATGCCCTTGGCCGGAGTCAGCGAGGATTTCTCTAAGTTGGTCTTCAGGCCCAATCGCTGAAACAGCCGGATGCAGCTCTGAAGAGATGTTTCTGCCTCCCTGAAGGATGGACCTGTCACCAGCCAGTCGTCCAGATATGGGTAAATGTAATGCCCTTGCAGTCTTAAATGGGCTGCCACCGGGGCCATGCATTTGGTGAATACCCTCGGGGCTGACTTGAGTCCGAATGGCAGGACCTTGAACTGGAAGTGGCGACTCTCCACAACAAATCTGAGATACTTCCTGTGCTTCCGAAGAATTGGAATATGGAAGTACGCATCCATGAGATCTAAGGAGGCCATGAAGTCGTTTTGTTTTATCAGTAGAAGAATTTCTTGTAACGATAACATTCTGAAGGGTATCTTTTTTATGTATCGATTTAGATCCCTTAAGTCCAATACCTGCCTCCATTTCCGGGTTTGTTTCTTTTTGATGAGGAAGAAATGCGAGTAAAAGCCTTTCCCTCTGAGATGTTGCGGCACTTCCTCTATGGCTCCCTTTTGCAGAAGCGAGAGAACTTCCTTCTGCATTTCCTGGCGATGTTTGCTGAGCCTGAGTACTGGGGGTTGATCCGGAGGTATCTCCACAAATTCCAGAATGTGGCCCCTGCTTATGACATCTAAAACCCATTTGTCCGATGTAATGGACATCCAGTTGTTGTAAAATTGAGACAGATAGTGGTCTTTGTCGTGGATCCGTTGTGTGGGGAGCGCCGGCCTGAAATCATTGACGTCTATTAGACTGCTGAGGTTTCCCCCTGGCGTTAGATTTGCCTCTGGACTGTTGTTGGTAAGAGGAGTTGGAGGACCTGAATTGGTTGTTAGTGTTATACTGTCGATATCCCTGCTGATTGTACGGCTGATATCGGTTGGATTGAAAAGAGGATCTTTGATTAAATTGACCTCTTGAACCTCTCCTCCGAAAGGACTGAAACCTTCCTTGCTGAAGTGATCCCAGCGCTCGAGCTGTATCCGTGTCCGATTTTATGCCTTGCAACGCCTCATCGATATGCTTTCCAAATAAGTTTTCACCGTCAAAAGGCATATCAACGATTTTCGCCTGTACCTCTGGACGAAAAGACGTCGCCTTGAGCCAGCCCTGTCTGCGAAGCGAAACCGCTCCCGCCATCTGCCTGAAGGCCATGGACGAAATATCCATGGCGATGTCGATAGATTCGGCAGCAGATTTAGAGCCTTCCTTAAGAATGGCTGCCGCTTCCTCCTTTTTGTCCTCTGGAAGAGCAGAAAGTATGGGTGCAATATCAGACCACATTTGCCTGTTGTATCGTCCAAGCAGTGCCATAGCATTTGCCGCTTTAATGGTAGAGGCAGCCATGACTGCAAACCTCTTACCTGCTCCATCCATTCTCCTTCCCTCCTTGTCAGGTGGCACTAGGGAAGTAGCCACCGGGTTCTTAGAATTTCTTTGTGCCGCCTGCGTCACAACTGATTCAGGCCTGGGGTGCCCAATGAGGCAGGCTTTTGTGGACTCTGGGGCTCTGTATTTCTTGTCAATGCGGGGAACTGAGACCGCAATAGACGCAGGTGTTTTCAAGATCTTCAGACCCTCCTCCCAGATGTGAGGGATAATTGGAATAGAGCGAAGCGACCTCTTGTTTTCATCTTTGAAGTCATACAAGAAACAATCCGTTTGTTGTACCTCAACATCCAGATTGAATCTTTTGGCCGCCCTTTCCATGAGATCATGAAAACCTCCGATATCTTGAGGAGGGGAGGTAGATTTGAGTGGTTCAGGCGATGCAGTCGATGGTAAAATGTATTCGTCCCATTCCTGTCCTGAAGCATCCTGAACGAGTTCTCCTTCTTCAGGCTGCTCATCCTCGTCGGATTCCGTAAGGTCGTCCCTTATAGTAACAACCTTCGGCGATCTCACCCCCTGTTCTTGTTGAGCAGGTGCTGCAGGTGTCTGAGAGAAAGGCGTCTGCCTAGCTGGTTGCGAGGAATTCGCCCCTGGGAAGCGACGGTAGTAGTCATTCAACATCAACCTAAGATCAGAGACAAGGTTGAGGGGTATAGACATCGTCTCCTGATGATCTTCCTCCCTCGAGTCCTCATGCTGCTCCTCCTCTTCTTCATCATAATCACCAGATTCCTGAAATGACTCATATCTGGAAGATTGTGGTCTGTCCTTGAAGGAATAAACCTCCTCTTCATCCGTGTCTTGGCTCTTTATCTGCAGCTGAGAAGGACTGTAGGCGGCACCTGAGGACTCCTCGCCATCTGAGTCCTGCTCTAGCAATGAGGACGGCGGCAAAGGTGAAATCTTTGTCCACGAGGTGAACTCTGCAGCTTCACTGATGGTAGATGAACCCCTTGTAGACTGAAAAGACCGGATCGAGATCATGGTCTTCGACTGCGGTGATTTGAATGCTTTTGCGGAAGAAAGCACGATTTTCGTCGACGGAACCGTCGTCGACGGGCCTTTCGTCGACGGAACCATCGTCGGTGGGACTTTCGTCGACGGAACCATCGTCGACGAGACCTTCGTCGACGGGACCATCGTCGACGGGACCTTCGTCGACGGGACCTTCGTCGACGGGACCTTCGTCGACGGGACCTTCGTCGACGGGACCTTCGTCGACGGGACCTTCGTCGACGGGACCTTCGTCGACGGGGCCCCCGTAGACATCTTCGACGTCGAACCTGTCGTCGACGGAGTCGTCGTGGTCGTCGTCGACGGCCTGTTCGTCGACATTGAGATTTTACTCGTCGATGTTGTAATCGTAGACGTCGCAGTCGTCGACGTAGCTTTAGACCTTATCGTCGACGAAGCCACAGTCGTCGACGAAGTCGTCGTTGACGGAGCCGAAGTCTTCACCACAGATCTTGGAGCAGAAGCCAGCGAGCTGGTAGAGGGTGCAGACCCAGGTTCCTTAAGACTGGACTGTCTCACCACAGGAGTAATAGGAAGAGATGCGGTTGATTTCTCCTTAGTTTTACTCTTTTTAGACTCCACTCTCTCCACAGAAACAGAAGCCTTTCTTTTCTTGGGAGTTGAATGAGAAGATCCCTCCTCAGAATCTGAGCCTGATGTGGCCTTCTTCTTCTGAAGCCATAACAGTAGTCTAGCCTCTCTGTCTCTTTTAGTTTTGTCAGAAAATTTTCTACAAAACTTACAGTCTTTCACCAGGTGTTTAGGGTGGAGACAGTAAAGGCAGTCCTCATGTGGGTCCTCAGAGAACAGTCTGGCCTTCCCACAGGACCTGCATGGCCTGAACAGCCTCTTTTTAGAGCCGTCAGCCATTATAAGAGAAATAAGTACACACAGTACCTTAATGTAGAAGACAGGAAACAAGATTCCAAAAGGTCAAAAGTTCACTCAGGAACAGAAGAAAACTGAGCAGAGCTCAGGGAGACTCCTTATCACACGAAGGCGGTTGGAAATCTGAGGCAGGAAGCTTCTGCTGGGGAGTGTGAGGGCAGGGCAGCAATGCTGATTGGCTGGCTTTTGGTCCAAACAAGGATGTGGTCTGGTTACCAAATAATACAGCCCCTATGGGGATTTTCTATGCAGTTTTTCTTCTCTATGATACTGCTTGGTCATTCTGTTACCGTGAGACTCCCACCATGACGACGGGGAAGATACAAGCATGTGAATCTATGAAAGATGTAATACTGGAGAATGGCTGTAACACAGAGAGGGGCTAAGGAGGGTTTGGAAACTGTGAAGCAGGAGTGTGGCACACATGAAGTGTGTGACTCAGGAGCATATTTGTGCTGGCTCAGATGTCCTGCAGGGTTGCAAGCCCACTGCGGTAACACTAGCCACCTCAGGGATGTTCTTCTATAGAAAGAAAGGGCACTGTATATTGGGCTCCGATTTGTGGTCTGGGTAAAGTGAATATTACAGCCATGTGGTGAATGCCGTCATATCCAACGCTTTTAATATGTATTTTACTTTACATTCTATGAATAAGGAAATCAAGATCTAATGCTCTTGCATTTACAGAAGCATTGTACAAATTTGATATCTTGATGTTGAATAGATATAAAATGTCACTAAAGGACAGACTACCCAAGGCAGATATGAGAGTTGCACTTGTTCATTAGTAACATTTCACATGCAACATCAAAGTCACTTGCTCCTCGTTGAAATTTCTCACCACTGACAACACAGCCACCATAAATAACTAAGCAATAATAATTTGTTCGCAGGACATTGTTAAGGACATGTTTTAATCAACCTAGTATAAGGACGTGTAGGCAGGCCCTGATTCAGAACTTAGATGGTCAGCACATTAAACTGTACTTGGTTAGGTTAATGGACCATTTTTTAAAGCAGTTCAATTACTAATTTTATTTTTCAAAACACAGTTTTATTAAGTCAGCAGATAATACAATCGCATCTCGAGCAGGATAAATACAGTTTGTTCTGGTCAGAATGATACGAATCAATCTGTTGACTTTCATATGACATTTACAGAATAAGTAAATTAAAATTTCGGGCTTGTAAACAACAGCCCATAACTTTATAACCAGGCGTGCTATGTACAATACAGTAGTCCGGTCAACATAGCTTGCAAGCCAATTCCCATATAATATAGGCCCCTATATCACCTCTCGTCCCCTTGATCTATCATTCAGAGGTTTCAGCATCAGTAAAGCGTGGTGGAGGGGGATCCGAAATAAGCCCTCGGAAATCTGCTCAGCATTTTCAGATTTTAAAAAGGTTTCTGCAGGCAACCTCGTGGCTTAACTATAGGTTGCTTTGTGCATCTGGAGTTGCCCTCCATGCTCCCAGTTTGGGCGGAGCTGGGTCTTTCCATGCCCTAGCTATATCTCTTTTGGCCAATAATAGATGTCTTATATATAGATTTCCTCCAATCGTTTCGGTGGTATGTAGTAGTGCAAGCTTAGGGGACAGGGGTATTTCCCATCCCAGTACTTCTGACAGACAAGTCGTGACCCCAGTCCAAAATCTGCAGAGCCCCGTGCATTCCTATGAATATACCTTCCATGCTGTCACAGCGGAGACATGTGGGGGGAAGCTTACAGTCCTGCCCTCCACAACCAATATATATTAAAAAGCTCCTTTTGGAACTCTTGAAAGGACTTCAGAACAGTCCTGTGCATACCGTCTCCCAATGTGGAGATAACAATGATATCCCAGTCCCGAAACCCCGACAAGGTAGATACCTGTGGTATAAGACCACTCTGCCAAAGAGGCGTTTTTTCTGGTCAGTGTTCCCCACCATCCCATTCTGCGCAGTGTTTGCTTCCAAACTCCAAAGACCACCC
Source organism: Lissotriton helveticus (assembly GCF_964261635.1). Classification (NCBI taxonomy): domain Eukaryota; kingdom Metazoa; phylum Chordata; class Amphibia; order Caudata; family Salamandridae; genus Lissotriton; species Lissotriton helveticus. The sequence goes on along the minus strand of NC_136068.1, from coordinate 1,858,092,900 downwards.
GTATAGCAGGCGGGAGGTGACGGAGCTCCCTTGGGCCATGTAGGAGCAAATGGGGTAGGGTGCTACCCATGAGCCATCATTCCACCTGGTATGCCGGGTCATTTTTATTTCCGTACCACCAATCTTTTAGCACTAAGAGATGAGATGCTGCATGATATGATTGCATATCTGGTATTGCTATCCCCCCACAGTAGGTAGACTAAAAGCATATTTTGAGCGCGACTCTAGTGGTCTGGTCATTCCAAAGGAAGCGGCTGAGTCTGGAATTAGGCTGTTGGAACCAGGCAAGCGCTATTTGAAAGGGATGATTCTGCAGCTAGTAGAGAAGACGACGGAGTGACATTTTAAAAATCGCCGATCTACCCAATATGGAAGGGGCATACATGTCCATGGCTTCTTTTCGGTCTGGGTGCGCAGCCAGATGGGGGTGATGTTTTTATCCCATTACACCGATTGGGAGGACGCTAGGTGGACCCCAAGATATTTAAATCCTGTTGTGGCTATCGTGACGTCTGCAGACCATGCACCCATTTCGGAGCTCCCGCACAGAGGCCAGAGTACAGACTTCCGGGCGTTCATGTATAACTCCAAGGTCTCTCCAAATATCTATATTATGCTGAGCAACCGAGGCCCGCCCGACACTGCTCTGATAAAAAGAAAAACACATTTGCATACAGGGTGATCCGATCCGATATCCCCCCTGGCCACACAAATCCCATAACCTGTGCAACAATCCGGACCCATGAGGTCAGTGGTTCCAGTGCCAGCGCAAATAAGTAGGGGGACAGAGGGCACCCCTGGCAAGTGCCACACCCTATAGATATGGGTTCAAAGACCGCACCTACCACGCTAACTGAAGCCGTGCGATTCGTATATAACAGCCGGATATAGGACAAAAGACGTAGTCCAATATTAAGACGCTGCAGAAGAACAAACAGGTACGCCCACCCCAAAGAATCAACTGCCCTATCTATGTCAGCCAGCAGCAACGCTATCAGACCTTCCAGATGGTCGATTGCTGCTACTGCGTTGTGGGCCCATCGGATATTGTGTCGGGTGGCCTGGCAAGGCATAAAGCCTGCCTGGTCTGGATGAACTAGGTCGGACATAAATAGGAAGATACGATTAGCAAGGGCATTAGCCAAAAGTTTGGCCTCCACATTCAGCTGCAATATGGGACGATACGATGAGTGTTGGTTGATCTGAGGGTCGGCCGGGCTTAAGGAATATTCTCCTCGAGGGCCGCATTCACTGCCTCCAGATAGTGGGTAACAAACTGGGACTGAAAGAGCTTGTAAAACTTGCATGGGAAGCCATTGGGACCCGGAGCTTTACCCGAGCGCAAGTCTTTGAGGGCCACACCCCGCTCCTCAATTGTTAAGGGGGCATCTAGTTCGCCCGTATTGTATCTGACAAGTCTTTTTTTGGAGGGGGAGGGGGTAAGTCTTTTATAAAGCAGTTAATCCCAGAAGATTCAGGTAGCACATCATTAGGGGTATGTAGATCAGCGTCATATGTCGCAAAACCGGACGCAATCTGGGCTGGGTCCGTCAGCGTTCAGCCATCATCACCTAGAATACCAGGTGTTGTTAGTGGGTGAGACGCCCGCTGGCATAGGCGATGCCGGAGAGAGCACGACTTATCCCCCCCACTGATATATTTGCCTACCGCCTACATCTCGACTCTGTTGTTCTAAATCTAGTATTTGAGCCTCTGCCTGGAGCAATATTTCTCATCGCTGTTTCCGTTGGGCGGCGCAAAAAGATACATCGGCACCCCTAAGGATTGGCTTCATAGCTTCCCAGATGGTCACCACCAAGATCACTGCTCCCAAGTGTTCAATAAAATAAGCCGTAAAGGCCTGATGCATGTAGGTTTTATATTGTGGACCATGAAGATGCCACGCCGAAAAGCGCCATCGGAAGGGAGGGTGGGCTATGTCCAGACGCAATGTCAACGCTTTTGAAGAGTGATCCGACAGACCTCTAGGTAAGATATCCGTCGCAGCAAGGCGATAACAGTAAATGGTCAGTATAAATATGTAGTCTAAACGTGAGAAAAATCATGTACTGTAGAGTAATATGTGTACATTTGTACTATCGGGTGTAAATGCCGCCACATATACACCCAGCCCATGTCTCGAACCAGTGTCTATAGTTGTGTTTTGCTGAGTAGCTCCGGCCCTCCACCTGATCTCCATTCTTCCTGAGCCAATATCAAGATTTCATTCCAGAGGCCCCTGGCTATCTCTAACATCATTCTAGTCAGGCATTCCACAAACGATTCAGACAATGTGGCGCATAAACACTACCAAATGTAACCAGCTTCCCGTATAACGTACTGTTATACCTGCTACTCAGCCAGTGTGACTGTGGTGGGGAATCTTGGTGTGAGAGTTGGCTGTGGAATGTTGGATGACTGAGGCTGTTAGTTGGAGGATGGGCTGAGAAGCAGGATGGCTGCTTGTGGTGGGGCTCTACTTGTTAACATCATACTTGAATAAAACTACCTGCTTAATACATGGACCACCTGACGTCTTTTTCCTACACGTACCAGTCACAACTATATATCTACCCTGGGGGTCAGACCATGTTTTAGTATGTGTAAAGGGGACTCTCCGATGAATATAGTCTGCCACCCCATGAAACCCCTTGTGAACCCAGCATTAACAACCTGTATATAGCCAAATCAAGAAAGACATCGCGCTTTGGAACCCAAAAGGTGAGTTTCTTGCAGTAGCAGGACATTGGCTGAGCACGTTTGGCCTCGCAAAGGACAGCCCCACTCTTGATCTTGTCCAGTGCCCCCCATATATTTCAGTTAACTACTTAAAGCCTACCAGCAGGGTCTGACATATGGCACAGTGTGAAGAATAAATATAGAGCATGGCTTTTCTCATGGCATGAAGATCATATGCATTAAAAAACGCATGGCACAACATAAACAACACAACTAATCAATCCCTTTTCCACCCCCTCCCACTCCTCCCAATACCTCATAACAGTTGAAGTATCTGTCGCGGTTGGGGTCCTACTTCTGCCCCAACAGGGGCAGGGCACAACCCCAAACCAATGGATCCCCATTGAACTATCTCCATGCGTAGATAAAGTTCTCAGATTACTGAGATAAGAGTTATGGGGGGGAAAGTCCTATGGAGGCCCTGGAAATGTTTTCATCAGCCAAACAAATAATGTACTCACGTTACTCAGTCTCCATTGTGTGACAGTGTTAGTTCATGCTCGTCTTCATCCACTAGGGAGCTGGTTGCCCCCTGTGATTTGGAGCGGTGCCTTGAGAGTGATCTAAGGTTCGATTTCACTTTAGATTTGACAGTCTTTCGTGTGGCCTCTTCAGAGGACGACTCCAAGTTGATAGATGGCGGGGTGTGCGGCTTGAGCTTCTGTCTCTTGCCCGTCCAGGCAAAAACCTCTTCGGGGGTATCGAAGAACAACGTACGCGATTTATAGATAACATGCAGCCGGGCAGGGAAAAGCAGGGCATACTGAATCTCCAAGTCTCAGAGGCCGTGAATGACTGTCATCGTTGTTGCACCAGTCTCGTATAGTCTGGACAAATTAAAATGGGATGAGAGTCATAGTGAAGTATGCCAGCCAATCTAGCCTGCGCAACGATGGCATCCAGATCATGAAAGTTTAGGAGACTGGCGATAATGGGCCATGGTCTGGCCCTGGGCGGTGGCTTCTGCAACAAGACGCGGTGAGCACGTTCGAGAATAAAGCTTTGGGACAAAGACGACTGAGGGATCCATCCTGCAAGCCATGTGGTAAGGAACTGCTCCATGTTGTTGCCTTTGCAGCCCTTTGGGAAGCCCACAAAATGAAGATTGTTCCTCCGAGCCCTGCCCTCGGCATCTTCGGCCCTGATTGCAAGACCCTTTGTAATGGATTCCAAGGAGGATACCCTCTTTTGGAGGGACATAACTGTATCCTCTGTAATAGATATACGGGTCTCGGCTTTTGTTATCCTGTTGACCGTCTTGTAGAGATCTTGGCGGATCAGTATGAAGTCAGACCCCACCGCTCCGATATTGGCCTCCAGGGCGTCACAAGATTGAATTCTCGCCGCCATCAGTGCAGCGTTGTCTGGGTCCCGGCATAGCGATCCAAAGTGCTCTGCTTTGTACCCTGCAGCCTATCACGGGTCGTTTTCAGCGACAGTCGGTTCCAATTATTAGTAGTATAAGTCTACAGGGGCGAGGACATCTTAGCCTGTAATTATAATAGTGCTGTCTCAGAGGAGCGAAGGGTCCACCGCGGCAGCTGATCCAGATGTCGCCTGTCTTCAACTCGGGCAGGAGGCAGGCGTGAACGTGGCCCGCACACAGGCCGCACCGAATCTAGCCCGGACGCTTCCGCATGCATCCACCGCCCACCCCCCTTATGGGTGCCCCCGCACAGCCCTCTCCAGCAGCATCGCACAGCTCCCGCGTGGAGTCGGTCTCAGAAGGCAGGAATAGGAAATGGTCAATCCACCTGTCCAGCCACAGAGGTCAGGGCACAGGTAGGTAGTTCTCACAGAAGATTTCTAGTGGAAGGATGTAGGGCACAGGTAAAGAGCAATGCGGATCACAACTGCCCACTTCGCCGAGGCCCAGGAGTAGCGACGGGCCAAGCCCGTGTGCCACGCAGAGGAGGTGTATACTACAACAGACAGCAAGGAGACCACAACCTCTGTCAGGGCCGCAGGGTCAGCGCCAAGCAAGCCTGTGGTTGGAGCACTAGGGAGGGGTCGGGCACCAGTATTTCAGGGAGGCAGGTTACGGTGTAGGGACCAGGCCAAGACACACTGTCACAAGGAGCCTTCTGGGCACTAGGATCTCACCCCATAGTCAGAGGAGAAGAAGGAGGAGGGGAGAGGGAGCCCCCAGAGTATCTGATGTTGCAAGAAGGCGCCGCTCCTCAGGAGACATGAGGCAGAGTCAGGGCGCCGGCGGCATCAGGAAGACCGCGATAATCCAATATGGTGGGAACCAGCATGACCGGCCAACGAGTCCGCCCGCGCGGCACTCCCCAACCAAGTCATGGTTCGGCAGCGCCATGCGCGACCGCAGCTCCCTTGGGCCATGTAGGAGCATGAGCCATCATTCCACCTGGTATGCCGGGTCATTTTTATTTCCGTACCACCAATCTTTTAGCACTAAGAGATGAGATGCTGCATGATATGATTGCATATCTGGTATTGCTATCCCCCCACAGTAGGTAGACTAAAAGCATATTTTGAGCGCGACTCTAGTGCTCTGCCTGGAGCAATATTTCTCATCGCTGTTTCCGTTGGGCGGCGCAAAAAGATACATCAGGACCCCTAAGGATTGGCTTCATAGCTTCCCAGATGGTCACCACCAAGATCACTGCTCCCAAGTGTTCAATAAAATAAGCCGTAAAGGCCTGATGCATGTAGGTTTTATATTGTGGACCATGAAGATGCCACGCCGAAAAGCGCCATCGGAAGGGAGGGTGGGCTATGTCCAGACGCAATGTCAACGCTTTTGAAGAGTGATCCGACAGACCTCTAGGTAAGATATCCGTCGCAGCAAGGCGATAACAGTAAATGGTCAGTATAAATATGTAGTCTAAACGTGAGAAAAATCATGTACTGTAGAGTAATATGTGTACATTTGTACTATCGGGTGTAAATGCCGCCACATATACACCCAGCCCATGTCTCGAACCAGTGTCTATAGTTGTGTTTTGCTGAGTAGCTCCGGCCCTCCACCTGATCTCCATTCTTCCTGAGCCAATATCAAGATTTCATTCCAGAGGCCCCTGGCTATCTCTAACATCATTCTAGTCAGGCATTCCACAAACGATTCAGACAATGTGGCGCATAAACACTACCAAATGTAACCAGCTTCCCGTATAACGTACTGTTATACCTGCTACTCAGCCAGTGTGACTGTGGTGGGGAATCTTGGTGTGAGAGTTGGCTGTGGAATGTTGGATGACTGAGGCTGTTAGTTGGAGGATGGGCTGAGAAGCAGGATGGCTGCTTGTGGTGGGGCTCTACTTGTTAACATCATACTTGAATAAAACTACCTGCTTAATACATGGACCACCTGACGTCTTTTTCCTACACGTACCAGTCACAACTATATATCTACCCTGGGGGTCAGACCATGTTTTAGTATGTGTAAAGGGGACTCTCCGATGAATATAGTCTGCCACCCCATGAAACCCCTTGTGAACCCAGCATTAACAACCTGTATATAGCCAAATCAAGAAAGACATCGCGCTTTGGAACCCAAAAGGTGAGTTTCTTGCAGTAGCAGGACATTGGCTGAGCACGTTTGGCCTCGCAAAGGACAGCCCCACTCTTGATCTTGTCCAGTGCCCCCCATATATTTCAGTTAACTACTTAAAGCCTACCAGCAGGGTCTGACATATGGCACAGTGTGAAGAATAAATATAGAGCATGGCTTTTCTCATGGCATGAAGATCATATGCATTAAAAAACGCATGGCACAACATAAACAACACAACTAATCAATCCCTTTTCCACCCCCTCCCACTCCTCCCAATACCTCATAACAGTTGAAGTATCTGTCGCGGTTGGGGTCCTACTTCTGCCCCAACAGGGGCAGGGCACAACCCCAAACCAATGGATCCCCATTGAACTATCTCCATGCGTAGATAAAGTTCTCAGATTACTGAGATAAGAGTTATGGGGGGGAAAGTCCTATGGAGGCCCTGGAAATGTTTTCATCAGCCAAACAAATAATGTACTCACGTTACTCAGTCTCCATTGTGTGACAGTGTTAGTTCATGCTCGTCTTCATCCACTAGGGAGCTGGTTGCCCCCTGTGATTTGGAGCGGTGCCTTGAGAGTGATCTAAGGTTCGATTTCACTTTAGATTTGACAGTCTTTCGTGTGGCCTCTTCAGAGGACGACTCCAAGTTGATAGATGGCGGGGTGTGCGGCTTGAGCTTCTGTCTCTTGCCCGTCCAGGCAAAAACCTCTTCGGGGGTATCGAAGAACAACGTACGCGATTTATAGATAACATGCAGCCGGGCAGGGAAAAGCAGGGCATACTGAATCTCCAAGTCTCAGAGGCCGTGAATGACTGTCATCGTTGTTGCACCAGTCTCGTATAGTCTGGACAAATTAAAATGGGATGAGAGTCATAGTGAAGTATGCCAGCCAATCTAGCCTGCGCAACGATGGCATCCAGATCATGAAAGTTTAGGAGACTGGCGATAATGGGCCATGGTCTGGCCCTGGGCGGTGGCTTCTGCAACAAGACGCGGTGAGCACGTTCGAGAATAAAGCTTTGGGACAAAGACGACTGAGGGATCCATCCTGCAAGCCATGTGGTAAGGAACTGCTCCATGTTGTTGCCTTTGCAGCCCTTTGGGAAGCCCACAAAATGAAGATTGTTCCTCCGAGCCCTGCCCTCGGCATCTTCGGCCCTGATTGCAAGACCCTTTGTAATGGATTCCAAGGAGGATACCCTCTTTTGGAGGGACATAACTGTATCCTCTGTAATAGATATACGGGTCTCGGCTTTTGTTATCCTGTTGACCGTCTTGTAGAGATCTTGGCGGATCAGTATGAAGTCAGACCCCACCGCTCCGATATTGGCCTCCAGGGCGTCACAAGATTGAATTCTCGCCGCCATCAGTGCAGCGTTGTCTGGGTCCCGGCATAGCGATCCAAAGTGCTCTGCTTTGTACCCTGCAGCCTATCACGGGTCGTTTTCAGCGACAGTCGGTTCCAATTATTAGTGGTATAAGTCTACAGGGGCGAGGACATCTTAGCCTGTAATTATAATAGTGCTGTCTCAGAGGAGCGAAGGGTCCACCGCGGCAGCTGATCCAGATGTCGCCTGTCTTCAACTCGGGCAGGAGGCAGGCGTGAACGTGGCCCGCACACAGGCCGCACCGAATCTAGCCCGGACGCTTCCGCATGCATCCACCGCCCACCCCCCTTATGGGTGCCCCCGCACAGCCCTCTCCAGCAGCATCGCACAGCTCCCGCGTGGAGTCGGTCTCAGAAGGCAGGAATAGGAAATGGTCAATCCACCTGTCCAGCCACAGAGGTCAGGGCACAGGTAGGTAGTTCTCACAGAAGATTTCTAGTGGAAGGATGTAGGGCACAGGTAAAGAGCAATGCGGATCACAACTGCCCACTTCGCCGAGGCCCAGGAGTAGCGACGGGCCAAGCCCGTGTGCCACGCAGAGGAGGTGTATACTACAACAGACAGCAAGGAGACCACAACCTCTGTCAGGGCCGCAGGGTCAGCGCCAAGCAAGCCTGTGGTTGGAGCACTAGGGAGGGGTCGGGCACCAGTATTTCAGGGAGGCAGGTTACGGTGTAGGGACCAGGCCAAGACACACTGTCACAAGGAGCCTTCTGGGCACTAGGATCTCACCCCATAGTCAGAGGAGAAGAAGGAGGAGGGGAGAGGGAGCCCCCAGAGTATCTGATGTTGCAAGAAGGCGCCGCTCCTCAGGAGACATGAGGCAGAGTCAGGGCGCCGGCGGCATCAGGAAGACCGCGATAATCCAATATGGTGGGAACCAGCATGACCGGCCAACGAGTCCGCCCGCGCGGCACTCCCCAACCAAGTCATGGTTCGGCAGCGCCATGCGCGACCGCAGCTCACCTCAATTCAGGCCACCGCCAGCTCCGGCCCCAGCTGCAGGATAATCACACAGCCGGTTTCCAGGAGCCGCCTGGCGAGCAGATGTCCAGCAGCCTCAGTGGCAAATGGCACCCGAAAGCAGACTCACTGCATGCCTCTCCAGCGCCCCACAGGCCAACAGCGGTACCTTCCGGCCTCGGGGCCCACTGTTGATATTTCCGCTGGTTTTTCCTGGGAACCCTCCGGCTCGATCGGCAAGCAGACCAGGAGAATTTGCGAAGCCTATTGGGCCCGGGCCCGCCAGTTGGCCGTCACAACCTCGTCGTTTCAGCCTCGATCCGGGTCCGGCTGCCCCCTCGGGGTGATGCGGGCATGGAGAACAGTATGGCCGGGAGATTGGGGGTAGGATGCAGACTGATGGGGTAGGATGAATGCAGGATTATGAGCGGGCCTCTGGAGCTCGCTCAGAGTGTCTTGTGTGATATTTTGTAACAGTTTTAATTAACCATGTACACTAAAAGAATATAAGAAGGCACGTGTCCCGAGTACCAGCTTGTAAGGATAGAACAGGTATAAGAAGGTTGCACAGAGAGGGCGTGCAATTCGCTGACCCTCCTGGACAATGTGAGGGCCAAGAGAAAACCAGTCTTGATGTTTTTAAAACGTCTTTAATAGTATTCAATGCCAAAATAAGGCATGACTACACAGGGCAACAATGTGCTGGCACAGCATCTAACTCGGACACAGAATGAGGAGACAATCAAATGCATGTCATAAATAGTGAAAAAGTGCAACAGGTAACTGTAAATTGAACATTCAAATTATACACATATTCCTTTCTACTTTATTTATACTGTAATTTTGATCTGGGTTTATTTTTTTTCATTCATTTTAATGAGAATGGAAAATAAATCTACAGCAAATAAGCATAAGCAAGCAGTTTCTCCTCCACCTCTGAAGTCCAAAATGGTAGATTCATCGGAACCATCCGTTATTACTATTTTGGAGGAATTAAAGGCTGTTAGATCAAATACTGACAATATTGCTATGGAAATTAAAATTATATGGAACGACATGGCCAGTCTTTCAATGAAGGTAACAGATAATGAGATCATACTACATGCTGTTATAACCAATACAGATAAGATATTGCCAATGATTACAAAATCCCCTTCATTAATACCAGATTGCTTGAGTTAGAGAACAGGAATAGGCAATATAACTTACAAAGATATTGAAGGGAACGATTCTAGGCGATATTTAGATAATCTACTACCTAATTTATTGAATGCGAAGTTATTGGAAAAATTTGAACTAGATAAAGCACATCGCATTCCATCTTATCGTACACCAGGTCAGACTAAGCCCAGGCAAGTTATCATCAAGGTTTAACGCCATCATCACCTCGTTCTTATCAGGAAGGCAGCTCGTGAAATTCCCTCTCTTCTAGTTAATGGCTCGAAGATTTTCATCCATCAAGACTTCGCCAAAGAGACACTTGCGATACGACGAGATAATGCAGCTTTGAGACCACGATTGAGAGACTCTGGCTTCAAGTATGGACTCTTAGATCCGTCCACCATGCGTATCTGGAAAGACGATATTTCCAAATCATTTCATCAACCGGAAGACCTTCAAGCTTTTCTGGATAACTTCTCTCCTCTATCAATGGATACACATGACTCTCCAACCTGAAGTTATTCAGATAGTGTTACTACTTATGCTTTATTACTTATATGGTAACTCGTAGGTATATTTGTTGTCAAGTTAGTATTGCTCCTGTTATTACTAGGATAGTCCTTTTCTAGTAAGGGTGTGCTCCTACCTCTCTTCTCTTTCCCTCCCACGTGTGTGTTTCTTCACTGGTTATGTTTCTTATCTACTTTATATGTATATATATATATATGTGTGTGTGTGTGTGTGTGTGTGTGTGTGTGTATATATATATATATTATATATAGTTATTTTTATGTTCTCCATGTCTATTGGCTACTTCTATGGTCTCTTATACTACTTCTATTCCATATTGTAACTCCTTCACTCTTTCTTTTTTCTTTTTTTTATCACTTCATAAACCATGAATAGTTTTCCTGAAGTTAAAGTTGTATCGCTAAATGCCAAAGGTCTACGGCATCCAGTTAAAAGATTAAAGATTTTAGACTATTGACAAAGTCAAAAAAACTATATCTGTTTATTGCAAGAAACCCACATTGATGACACTCTTTTAATGTACATGCAAAGGAAATGGGTTGGTCAGATTATCTCCTTCCCTGTGCAAGGTAAAAAGAATGGCGTGTTTATTCTTTTTTCAATAAGTCTTCAACTACAAGTTCTAGACAAAAAATCTGATTTAGAAGGTAGATTTCTTTTAGTCAAAGTTAAGATTGGAGATACAAGTTTACACCTAATTAATATCTATGGGCCAACAGCAGATGACCCTAATTTTTGGTCTCACATTACTTTTGAGATTCTTCAACTTGAGAAAGTTTCCGTAATTGCTGGGGGTGATCTTAATTTGATTAGTGATCCTATTTTAGGTAAAGTGTACTTGACCAAATATACCACTCACAAGTGTTCATTCCTTCAGAACTTTAATTTGACAATACAAAATTGGTTGACATCTGGAGGTTACATTTCCGAACCCAGAAGCAATTCACGTTTTTCTCCAATCCACACAACTCTCATTCACGCCTAGATTTTTTTGGGGTATCTAGATACCTAGTGAAGACAATAACATGACCTACAATTGGTAACATTGAAATTCCTGATCCTGCAATAATTATGTTTCATTTACAAACTGGTCATTTTACAGTCTCTCATTCCCGCTGGCGCGTTGATGTTGTTCTTCAAGACACTCATAGAGGTACCATTTTAAAAGCCATTCATAAATATTTTTGTCATAATCCCGATGATGTTACCTTCCCTATTGTAAAATGGGATGCTTTTAAAGCTTATTTAAGAGGAATTGTTATTTCTTTAATGGCACATGAGAATACATTGTTAATCCTAGAAAAACAGATTGCCAAATTTGAACAACTGTTTATCTCTACTCAAAATCTTGTATTTCAAACTACACTGCAAAAATTCAGATATGAATATAATTCCATGTTGAGTTAAAGAGCTGGTATGCAGATTGCTAACCAGAAAGATAAATTTGCTTTTAACGCTAACAAGTCAGGAACATATTTAGCTAATTATCTACGCAGCAAGAAAGATAGAAATCAAAATCATGCTATCCACAGACACAATGGTACCATTGTTGTATTTACTCCAGACATTATAGATTAATTTCTTAAATTCTACTGTTCCTTATATAGTAACCCTACCCTTCTTGATTCTCAAATTATGGATAATTTTTTAACCGCGGCCCATTTACTCCACCTCTCCCAAGTTGATAAAATCAAATTAGATAATCCTATCCCAGCAGATGATCTTTTATTGGCTATTCAATCGCTTAAACCTCAAAAATCTCCTGGCCCTGATGGTATTCCCGCAGAATTTTATAAAATATTTGCTGACACTCCTATTCGTCACCTACATCATCTATTTACTACATTTACTCAATCTGGTTTACTCAATGGCTCTTTTACAGAGGCAAATTATAGTTCTGACTAAACCAGATAAAGACCATACCAAAGTTAAAAATATCGTCCTATTTCTCTGATAAACGAGGACTGTAACATTTTTGCAAAAATCCTAGTCACCAGATTAGCTCAGGGTTTGTCCTCCCCTATTCACATCAATCAATCTGGATTTATGTCAAAACGTTATTCTGAATAAAAATGCAAGACTACTTGTTCATGTTATTGATAAGTCTTCTACCCTCACCTCTCCCCCTGGCCTACTAACTTTAGACGTGGAGAACGCTTTCGATAAGGTTCACTGGCAACTTCTTTTTCGAACACTTTCTTCTTTTAGTTTTGATAATAATTTTATAAAAATGATATCGACTTTATATGGCTCCCCTTCTGCCCGACTCTTTATTAATCGTCAATTTTCAAATCCCTTTCCTTTCTATAGAGGAACTCAACAAGACTGTCCATTGTCGCCATTTCTTTTTGTTTTCGCAGTTAAACCTTTTCTTTCCCACATTCGAAACTCTTTTAAGATTGAAGGAGTTATGTTAGCTGATGTTAATCTTAAAACGTCTGCCTATGCAGATGATGTCTTACTATATTTTAGTAATCCAGCCACCTCTTTCCCTGGATGTTATACACAAATATTCTACTGTCTCTGGCTATACCTTGAATACTCGTAAAACAGAATTCTTTCCCTTGCAAGTTCACTGTACACCCTCAGTACTGGACAATACTGAAATTATATGGCAGAAATAGAAAATCAAGCATCTAGGTATATTCCTTACAGACCCTTAATATACTCCATTACTCTAAATTGTGACTATCTACTTAACAACATTACAGAAAAAAGATTGTCAATGGTCCACAATACACTTATCATTTCGTGCGGGTTTCAGCACTGAGACGGCTCTTCTGGAAGTGGCCGAGACCATTCGTGAATGTGTGGCTAGGGGCGAGGAGGCCATGCTTGTCCTCCTCGCCCTATCCGCCGCCTTTGATACGGTCTCCCACTCTACCCTCCTAGACCGTCTCAAGCAGGTCGGCATCGGTGGCACTGCCCTTACCTGGATTGAATCCTTCCTCACTGGAAGAAGTCAGAGGGTGATGCTTAGGCCTTTTAAATCAGAGGATAAACCCCTGCTGTGTGGCGTGCCGCAGGGTTCTGCCCTCAGTCCTCTGTTTTTCAACGTCTATCTCGCACCCCTGGCCGCCGTGGTGGAGTCCTGTGGAGTCAGAGTGGTCTCGTATGCTGACGATACTCAGCTGATATTCTCCTTCAGAGACCACTCGGACTCCACATTTGCCAACTTCCGCCAATGTCTTGACGGCATTCGCATCTGGATGACTAACAATCATCTAAGACTCAATGCGGATAAGACAGAGGTGCTGTTTTTTAACCAGAAAAACCCTATCCCCCCCTCACGGTGGTGGCCCACTGCACTTGACCCCGCTCCCTCCCCTGTCCATTCAGCTCGCAACCTAGGCTATCAGTTTGACGACTCTCTCTCATGTAAATCCCAAGTCAACAAGGTCACTTCTGCCTGTTTCATGAAGCTACGCATGATCAGGAAGATACTTCCCTACCTTCCCTTGGACGCCCGCCGAACAGTCACCCAGGCCCTCATCACGTCCCACCTGGACTACGCCAACAGCTTATACGCTGGCGCTCCTCAGTATCTGATCGATCGACTCCAGATCGTTCAGAACGCGGCGGCCAGACTGATCGGAAATATCCCTTACCGCCAGTCAGTCACCGCTTACCGCAAGGAGCTCCACTGGCTCCCCATTGCTAGTCGTATTCAGTTCAAGATCCTTACTCTCGCTTTCCGTGCTATCAACGACCTTGGGCCCAACTACCTTAAAAAGCGAGTGTCCATATCTCATTCCATTAGATCCCTGAGATCTAACAACCTACGCCTCCTGGTTTCTCCTCGCTTTCGACGCGCCAGAATGGGCGGCAGAGGGTTCAGCGTTATCTCTGCTAAACTGTGGAACCGTCTCCCTATCGATCTTAGGTTCTGTCCTTCTGAACCCATCTTCCGGGCCAGATTAAAAACCTGTCTGTTCTCCGGACTCTTATCCCCATCGTGTTGCTTCCTTTCCTTCCCTCTTCCCTTGAGGCTCTGGTTCTAGCGCCGGGACACCCCTTAGGGGGTAGCTGCGCGCTCTATAAACTACAAAAATAAATAAATAAATAAATAAAATCATGGTGGAGGAAACTTGAAAACATTAAAATGGTATTAGCCTCAATTATTTGTTATACCTTGTGTATGATGCCTGTACAATTACCTCTCTCAATCTAAATTTATATGGAATCACAAACCCCCTCGTATTGCTTATACTAAACTTAAACTGTCCAAACTGAATGGAGGATTTGGTTTACCTGATTTTTTCAAATACCATAAAGCATTTATTTTAAAACAAGGTTCAATCTGGTTCACATGCTTGGATACTAATTATTCCCCTAAATGGTTACTGATTGAACGCAATTTAAAGTCACCATTTCCTCTCCCATCTCTTTTGTCCATGGCTAATTCAAATAAATCTTTTAAATCCTCCACTATCATTGCTTCCACTAAATTGATTATTGAAGATGTTGATGCTTCTTTTTCATCATGTATTTCAGACTCTACTATGATTTCCCTTTGGCATAATCATTATTAAAATTTACCGTACAATTGCATTCTGGAAACTATGGATTGCAGCTGGCATTTACTTTCTCCAGGACATTTATGAAGATGGTGCTCTATTATCGTTCTCTGAACTACACAACAGATTCATGTTACCCTTAAATATGAATTTCTTTGCCACACACTGCTTAACACCTTTACAAATGTGCTACCCCCAAATTAAGATTCCAGATATAAGTTGTATTAAAGCTTTTTCTGCCTCCCAACATACAGTCTCCAAATTTTATAAACAGCTTCATCATATAGATGCTACTAACCTTACCTTTTTATCCACTTTCTGGAATGCAGACCTTCCCTTGAATCTTTCATTAAAAAAATTGGTATAAATATGGACCATTAATATTTCAGGATGGTTTCCTGTATCATTATCCCAAACCAACGCCTTTATCTTGTTTAACTGTTGGGGGCACTCCGAGCAAGCAGTGTTCATCTGAGGCCTCCACTAACACCTGACTCTCTGCAAAGTTCTCAAGACTTTCTCTAAGTAGGATGCCGGGGGCAGCCCACAGCGACAGGAGGCCCCTGAGCGAGCAAATGTAATGGGTCAGGTAGGCTTGATGCAAGTAGTAAAACTGCACAAGTTTGAACCTCGCATTGCTTGCCACTTCCTCTCCCTGAGCAAACGCTTCCGTCACAGGTCCCCTTTATGAGAGGCATCATCTGTGCCCACGCCCACTTGTCCCGAACCGCTGTCATGTCAGTGTGGCAAGGGCCCTGTTCCACAGGCTCGGTGGGGAAGGATGGCCAGACCTCACAGATCATATAGAGTTTCTTGGCGTATTCTAGGAGCTAGCCCTGGTAAAGGCGAAAGACATCTCGAATTTCTACCATCGTAAGGAACACACCATTAGGGTATAGGTCACCAACAGTATTACAGCTGCCCTCAAACCACTGCCTCAAGTCCATCAACGATTGGAATTCACATATGGACTTCAACTAGCGAAGGAGCAAAAGTCAGGCGTGGGTGTTCGATGCAGCACCCAGGCTACTGCATGTTCCAAGGCCACAGCCACCGGTCATCTGGGATACCCAGCCCCAGCATAAGGCAGTGGTGGAGGTTCGCTGCAGTGCCACACACGCCTAGAATTTTGTGTTTTTCCATATTAAGGCCATCAAGGACCACTGAGCAGCATATTGCAAAAGGCTTGCAAAATAGTACAGTCTTAGGTCTGGTAGTCCCAGTCCTCCTAGGTCAGTGTGCAACTTCAGAATATCCATCTTAACCCTGCTGCACTTACAAGTCAACACTAGGAGACTATTGAGTCTGGTGAAGGTAGATGGAGGAATTTCATACATAGCATGTTTCAGAACATAGAGGCAGCAGGGTAAAAGAAGCATGCTCAGCGCAACTCTGCTCATTACAGACAGCGGCAGATGGATCCAGCAATGGATGGATCCCTCCAGGCTTCTGAGGACTCCACCCATGTTAAAAGATGAATGGCTGTGGCTTTTCACAACTGGTCACCCTTCCTTCCCATACGACGGGCCACACCCTGGACGGGATGTTTTCCAACAATCACATTATTAGGGTAGGAGAGCCCCTCCTATTAGCTTTGTCAGACCACTTCCTCATTCCTTTTAGTTTGAGGGTTTCGGCTTCCGGGAACCCGCAACCCGAAAACACGAAAACTCTTGAAAAACGGAATCTGAAGTTGATTAGTAATGAGGATGTTGCAACTGCTTTGGTAAATTTTCATGATCCGGGTCACCTAAGTGTTAACCTAGCGGCAACTGAGCTATCCAATAAGCTAGTAGAGGTGTTGAATACTTTAGCCCCATTAAATGGTCATTACTCAGCAAGGAAAAGACCCTCAGCTCTGTGGTTTTCTGATAGACTGCGCAAGCTCAGACAGGAGTGTAGGAGGCAGGAAAGAATATGGCACACTGAGCTTACATCGTCGGGCAGAGACCTGCATAAACAATGTCTGAAGGTATATAAGGCGGCCTTTTTGGAGGAGAAGGGAAGGTTCTTTGTTAAAGTTTCTGAGTCTATTAAATCTTCTAAAGAGCTTTTTAGCCCCATTAAAAGGTCATTACTCAGCAAGGAAAATACCCTCAGCTCCGTGGTTTTCTGATAGACTGCGCAAGCTCAGACAGGAGTGTAGGAGGCAGGAAAGAATATGGCGCACTGAGCTTAGATCGTCGGGCAGAGACCTGCATAAACAATGTCTGAAGATATATAAGGCGGACATTTTGGAGGAGAAGGGAAGGTTCTTTATTAAAGTCTCTGAGTCTATTAAATCTTCTAAAGAGCTTTTTAATATTGTAAATTCCCTCATTACTCCTACAAATACCGACCCTGGGGAGGTGTCACAGGAACTCTGTAACAGGCTTTCAGCTTTCTTTCGCACTAAGATCCACGACATATACACTCAATATATATGCGGCATCTGCAGCTGGTGCAAAACGCTGTGGTCAGGCTGGTGACTGATGTTCCCAAACATCATTCAATCTCATCCTCCCTTCGGTCTCTGCATTGCCTCGCAATCGATCGTAGGGTCATGTTTAAAGCTCTCTGCCTCACTCATAATGCTTACTATGGCCGGGGCCCTGACGGCATTAAAGCATTATTTCATCATATGTCCCTACTAGGAACCTCAGGTCTGCAAGTAAGCATCTTCTTATCATGCCCAGATTTAAGCGGCTGAGATGGGGCGGGATATTCTTCTCATTGACTGCTGCTAAATTGTGGAACAAAATTGCTGGACAATGCTCACACACTCTTTTTCGAAAGGTGTTAAAAACCTGGCTGTTTCCTCAGACGATGGTTTAGGGGTGCCTCTTTTGCCTGCATGTGTCCTCTGCTGTTACCGCCTTGATGCCCTTGGGCAAAGTTAGCCCTCTACAAGGTTTATATTCATTCATTCAGATGATATGGGCCTACAGAGGGCTATCTGGATCCCCAGATACCAAAAATGATCCATTTCCCACTAAAGCTCAGTCACTGGGAGCGCGGCCGGCCGTGCCCCCACCAGAGCGGCCAGTGGGAACAGCACCATCTTCTGCCAATTGATTTGGAGGCCTGACACCTCTCAGAATTCAGAAATAGTTTGCAGCAGGATCATCACGGACTGCTTGTGGCAGGTAACATACACTAGTGCATCATCTGCGAAGAGTGAGACAACATGGGTGACCCCCCCCCCACTTGGCCATGTTGCGGTGAAGGCATATTGCCAGTGGCTCCATCACCAAAGCAAAGAGGAGGGGTGGCAGTGGGCGTTCCTATATCACAGCTTTCTCAAAGCTCTCCGACACCAAGGAGTGTCCAAATACGTGCAACAGCACTGGCATAGAGTAGTCTCACCGAGGACACAAAATACCCCATTCTCCAGAGAACCTCCCAGAGGTACTTCTAGTTGACGGTGTTCAATGCTTTTTCATCTAAAGCAATCAATGCTGCCTCCATCTCGCTATCAGTGACTAAGTGCAATATATGGGACATCCACCGTAGGTTCATGTGGGTTCATGTGGGCTGCATTGACAAAATGTGTAGGTGGACAAATGGGGACGAATCCTTGGAGTAAATGTGACTATAGGATGGCCACCCTCCCAAACACACATGATCCCTGAAACAAGACCAATTATGGTACCTCTGAAATAGAAGGACCCGTACTCCGGTTAGAGCTTTAGCTCTAATTAAGGAGCATGGAATACATGTAAAGAAAGGCAGGGGCACAGCCACAGTTACGGTGGGGCAGGGAGGCGGGGAGGGGGAGGGGCAGGGTTCTAAAAAACTGGCATATGGATAATTGCAGGTAAGTACACAATTTAATTATTAAAACGAAATTCGTTGCGCGCACAGCATCGCATATTGTGATGCAGTGCGAGCTACGAAATTCGTTTTATTAATTAAATTGTGTACTTACCCGCAATTATCCATATGCCGGTTTTTTGCACCCTCCACCCTGCCCCTCCCCCTCCCCGCCCCGCCGTAATTCCCTCCACGGACCGTGGCTGCAGGGGCACACACACATATAGCCCCAAAGAAGGCCCAAGACCCACTTGGGCTCTCTGTGAGGGCCCAAACCATGATGGGAGAACCAGAGGTGATTGAGAAAATAATGCTAAACTAGAACCCTGTACTTATGTTTTAAAAAACCCATGGTACCCAATTAATAAACAGTGATTCTTACTGGGTATAATATGATTTTTGTTTGTATTAACTTTCTTTTCTCAACTGGATCCCTGCTTATCTAGAAAGAATTTTATATAAGAACTCCCACTTGCGGTCGAGTTCGCCCTGGTTGTACTACCCTACGAAAGTGTGAATCTGCGCCGATGATGAAGCAAACCACTATTTAGTGAGTGAACCGTCTATTCCAAAGTCTTTGGATTTTCCTGTAGAATTCTGAAGTGGTTGGCCATTTATTCTCGTTTTAAGTGCCTGGTTGCCTTTTGTGTGGATAGTAACCCTAAGAGGGCAGTTGTGACGATTCAAATAATGAGCACATCAAAAAAGTCAGGACTAGATTTAAATCCCATTGAGGCATGAAGAATGGCCTGGGAGGGCACATGTGTTAGAGACCTTTAAAGTTAGTGCAACGGCCGACTTAAACAAAAAACTTTGCCCGGTAACTGCAAAAATGCTGAGCTGGCTGAAAGGTAACCCTTAACAGTGCCCAGAGCAGAGCCATGCTGGACCAAAGGAAGAGCAAATATTAAAACTTGAGAAAGGGGTGCAGAAAGATGGTTGATATGCCTAGAGGCACACCACGTGACAAATTTATCCCATCGGTAGGAGTGTACCATTTTAGTGGAGGGATGCCTTGCTGAAAAAATAACAACACAGACTTCAGGAGGAAGGTCGAAAGCTATTAACTGTCGCTGCTCCATCTCCAAGCATGAACTTGAAGGGTGCACATGTTCAGGTGCAGAACCCTCCATGTTGTTGCAACAGGGGATTCTCCTGAAGAGGCAGCCTGACTGGAGAACCGATACTCATGATCAATAGCTTGGAATACCAGATATTTTCCTTGCTCAATCTGGAGCCACAAGAGCTACTTTGGATCGGTCATGCCTGATCTTCTTGAGAATTTGGAGTAGGAGTGGTATAGGGAGGAAGGTGTATAGTAGGCGTGAGCTCCCTTGAAACAAAAAAAGAGCATCAGAGTGAAAGCGGCCTCAAAAACTCCAGTGTGCAGAACTGCGGACATTGCCCCTTCTTGGCACTGGAGAACGTCCTAACCAACGTTCTCCCGTTCTTAAAATGGATCATGTACCTCATCCAGATGGAGACGCCGTTTGTGAACCGCTAGGCAACGACGGTTACGTTTGTCCGCACTGGCGACAAGCTCCATCCATTACCACCCCCTTTTGTACCACTTTGTTCGCCATAAGTCGGCAGGGTATGCTCAGACGTGAGTCCCTTGCTCACTTTGCCACTGGATTCAAGCAAGCCAGGATGAAGACGGCTGTAATGCCAGAAACCAGTCCTCGGATGCTTGTTTCCGGTCCAGGGAAGGCATGGCTTGGCAGTTTGGGCTTGACTGTTCTCATGAGGCACAGGGTCAGACTGATTTGCATATGGCCATGTCTGAAATGGGGTAGCAGAGTGGGCTAAAGAACGGTGATGGATTAAACCCAGATCTGTTGACTGGGTGTGAGTGTTTGATTGGTTCAGATGCTCCGTCCATCACCACCCCCCACTCCACCCCCCCCCTTTTTGTACCACTTTGTTCGCCATAAGTTGGCAGGGTATGCTCTGCTCAGACGTGAGTCCCTTGCTCACTTTGCCACTGGATTCAAGCAAGCCGGGCTGAAGACGGCTGTAATGCCAGAAACTGGTCCTCGGAAGCTTGTTTCCGGTTCAGGGAAGGCATGGCTTGGCAGTTCGGGCTGGACTGTTCCCATGAGGCACAGGGTCAGACTGATTTGCATATGGCCATGTCTGAATTGGGGTGGCAGAGTGGGCTAAAGAACGGTGATGGATTAAAACCAGATCTGTTGACTGGGTGTGAGTGTTTGATTGGTTCAGATGCTCCGTCCATCACCACCCCCTTTTGTACCTGATTTCTTTTGGGCACAAGAAAGTACCTGGAATAAACTCCCTTTCCTGGCTGCGCGGAAGGAACCTCTTCTAAGGCCCTTTTTCGCAGAAGGGTTATCACGTCCTGCCGAAGCAACTTTAACTGGTGAGGACGAGATCTTTTCGGAGGAATGTCCTTTGGAGGCACCCGAAACCGTAGTGCGTATCCATTGCGCAGTATACTGAGCACCCAACGATCTTTTGTTATGCTGAACCACTCTTCCAGATGATGTGAAGCACTTTCTCCCACTGGAGTGGGCAACGGCGCCAGAGGAAGCTCTTGCTCATTGCTTCCCTGCCGATCTGGCCGTGTTAGAGGACTGTTGCTGATGACCTCCTCTACCTCTGTTGGACTTACGGCCTTGATACTGCGATTTGCCTTGGTTTTTGTTCTGGGACCATTGAGGGGTTTGAACCCTCTGTTGGTACCCCTTGCGCTGGTTGGGTCTGTATCGTCGCTTAAACTCTTTTTTCTTCTCCAATCCAACAGCCTTGAGGGTGTCGAGCTCGGCTTTCATCCTACCCATTTCCTCATCAGTATGTGTGCCAAACAGGGAGGAGCCGGAAATATGGAGATTTAGGATCCTCTGTTGAGCATCTGGCTTAAGAGCTGTTAGTCTCAACCAGGAGGACCTCCTGGCGCAAATCCCATGCGCATATGAATGCGCCAACAGCGTGGCACCATCCTCTGCTGTGCTAATCACTTGGTTGGCAACAAGCGACCCTTCCTTGATGACTTCCTCAAAATCCCTTCGATCTTCCTTTGGCAATTTTTCCTTGAAGCGGTCCAAGGAGTCCCATAAGGCCCTGTCGTAGCACACCTAATAAGGCTGCTGCACTAGAGACTTTGAGCGAAGATGCTGCAGACCCGCAAACCTTCTGTCCCCAAGAGTCCTGGGACCTGCTTTCTTTATCCGTCGGGACTGACGAAGAGGCAGCAACTGCATGAGTTTTCCTCGCTGCCGCAGTTTTAACAGAGTCCGCAGGCGGATCTGATTTTAGGAAGACAGGGTCTGTTGCTGCAAGTTTGTATTTCTTTTGAATCCTCGCCGGTGCAGATTTAATCGCAGCTGGTGTGAGGATGTCCATCACCGGTTCCAGGAGACCGGGAACCAGAGGTAGCAACGGACGAGATGCTGCTCTCTGATGTAAAGTCTCAAAAATAACTGTTGTTGCCACCTGAGGAGTAGGCATTTCGCTGTTCAGATTCTGAGCCCCTCTCTGAAGCACATCTTGGAGTACGCTGGGACCAACAGCTGTCACTGAACTGTCAAGTCCAATCAGTCTCAGCCGCTTGTTTCTCCAAGATCAAATCCTAAAAAACTCATCAATTACCTACCGTGTGACAATCGAAAGACCATAATCCACGCGCTGATCATCTCCCACTTGGACTACGCGAAGGGACTCTATTTAGGATTACCCACTGGCCTATGTCACAAACTCCAAACGGTTCAAAATGCTGCAGCTCGCTTGATAGGTGGCCTTTCATGCAGACAGCATATATCTCCATATCTCCGCGAACTGCATTGGCTACCCATAAGCAAACGCATTGAGTTTAAAGCTATGACACTAGCCTACCGCTCTACCCAGGGTAACGGATCTGCTCATCTCAGATCAATTCTCCGTCCTTACTGCAATTCTCGCTCACTTCGCTCCAACTCTAAAGGTCTACTGGTCACGCCAAGATTTAAAAAATCTCGTTCTGGAGGAGGAATCTTTGAACTAGGCGCCGCCCAGCGATGGAACAAGCTGCCTCTCAATTTCCGCATGAGTAAGACTGAATCAGAATTCCGTCGCGCTCTGAAAACTTTCCTTTTCTGTCGGTAACCGCCCATCTCTGGTTCCTCCCTGAGATCCCCAATCAATCAGCGCCGGGACACCCCGCTGGGGTAGCTGAGCGTATTACAAAAGACATAAATAATCATGATAGGTGTTAATGTCATCTATCGGTGAAACCTCTGACAAAGGGCTATCTGATAGAGCAGGTGAATAGTCCCTCTTGGAGGATCGGGTGGAAGAGGAAGACCACGTAGGTGACCGTCTCCTTTTGCGATGGGAACTAGTTCTGCGCTCCCGTGACCTGCCCGCATGTTCCACACGTCTGGGCGAGGGCGATCTATCCACTTCCTGCACCAATCTTTGCAGAGGTGACCTATGAAGAGCACTGGTATATTCTTCCTCCCGTCGGGATGCTCTTGTATTTTTACTCCAGTGATGGAGGGGAAGGAGCCATCTCGGTGACAAATGAACAGTAGGGGAAGCTTCCCTGTGATGTGAAGGGGACCTATGTCGTGGTCTGTCCGAGTGCCTTTCTGGCGAGGCAGATGGTGAATGCTCAGCTGAAGGGTGTCTCGAGGAATGAGACGAAGAGTGTTGTGAAGCTAATTCTGTTACCAGAACCACAGAGCCTTCTCCAGACCTCATTGATGTGGGCCTCGATGTCGGGCATGTGAGCTGCTGCGTCTGAGACCTTCTCGACGTCGACCTAGACCTCCTTCTCGACGTCAATTTCCGGCCTGGTATTGAAACTGGTCTCGACGTCGACTCTCTTTTCCTTGACATTGAGTGCCTTGCAGACGATGCTAGAATATTCCTTTGTCTCGACGTCAATGAGCCGGCAATGGCGGAGGGGTTCTGCTCCTCGACGCCGGACGTCGTCGGGCTGACGAAGACGAAGGGCCTCTACTCCTCGACGCCGATCGCCACCGTGTTGACAACGCTGGAGGGCTCTTCTTCCTCGACGCCGATCATCGTCGAGACGATGGCGGAGGGCTTCCAATCCTCGACGGCGATCGTCGCTGGGTTGACGACGGCAGAGGACTCCTGCCCCTTGACGTTGATCGTCGATGGACTGACGACGTCAGAGGGGTACCCGCCCTCAACGCTGAAGCAGAAGTGCGAGGGACTTTGCTTCTGGATGGAGATCTCGCCCTCTTAGAGTCCTTCCTCACCGGTGACCTGCCTCTGGAAGATGCCTTTTCTGCCAGCCCATAAAGACGGATCCTTTCTCTGTCTTTTAGAGTCCTTTTGGATAGGGACTGGCAATGAGGGCAAGTCTTGGGGACATGGTCCTTAGGCAAACAAAGAATACAGACCTCATGAGAGTCTGACCTGGACTTCTTTTTTCCACAAGAAGGGCAGGGGTCAAAGAGAAATGGCATTTTGAGTGGAAAAAATGCCCAAAACTGTCAAAAAAAGACAGAACCTTACTTCAAAAGATGAAAGATGTCGAAGTAAGTCAAAATGTTCCAAAAAAGTGAAGATTATTTCTGACTAAAACCATTTGCTTTTTATTTTATATATATATATCTATATATCAACCACAAAACTCTTTACTTCAAAGAGAGAAATACTCGCACTTGGGATAACCTCAGTTTAATTCAGCAAGGTAACGCGTTTCAACAGCAAAGGCTGTCTTGATCAAGGGAGAGTTTTGTGGTTGATTAATTGCCGAGTGTCCCGGGCCGCGGACTTCGTGAACAACGGGTCCTTCTGGTGTAAAGTATATATATATATATTCACTGAAAAAACCATAGGTTATAGACCATATATAGTTAGGAATTAGCATTTACAAAACCTTGAAAATTCACTGAAAAAACCATAGGTTATAGACCATATATAGTTAGGAATTAGCATTTAAAAAACCTTATTTTACTCACACAAAACCATTGAAATTCCATATATAGTTAGTTGCACTAACTATATATCGCGCACCCGCAATCCACTGCTGATGATGTCACATATTACATCATTCATGACATGGTCAGTGACATCACTGATGACATCACTGATGACATCTCACTTGACATCAATGATCACATCACTGATGATATCATTCATGTGATAATACAATGCATCTCCTCACACTCTAATATAACCTCCGTTACACCCAGTGTTAAATAGAGAGTATCATTTTTGAAACCATTGACACACCAATACTAGTTACTACATACGCACTCACTGATTCCTATGTCTACACACACATTCACTCATACAATCATTCATACATACAATCACTCATCTTTACAACACTATCATATGCACTCATACACCTATACAGACACTCACACTCTGCCACTCATCCATGGAGTTACTCACACACCTAGTCAGTCCTGAAAAGAATCAATCACACTTCCATTTTCTCATCTATACAGTTAAACACAGAACACCTTACATTTTTGAAACATATACTAACACATAGTTACTCTCTTATAGAATCACTGATACAAGTACACATTGATCTGCACAGAGTCACACACCTCCCAGCCAGCCATACACACACTCAGTCTCCCATACAAATACTTGTGCAACCAATCAATAACCCATATAGCTACTTATATAGCTACTGATCAACACATGCAGCAGCTTGCACAACAACAGACATACTGATGCACACTTTTAGACAGTTTAGTCACTAACCCGTGCATTCAGTAAGACGCATTTAATCACTCACTCATACAGTCAATCACGCACCTACTAAAACCTTCATTCAGACACTTATACATCCACTCATTCTTCAATATGTAAAACATATTTAAACTTTACAGAAACACATAATCACTGGATGTTGTCATCAGTGATGTCATCAGTGATGTCACTGACCATGTCATGAATGATGTAATATGTGACATCATCAGCAGTGGATTGCGGGTGCGCGATATATAGTTAGTGCAACTAACTATATATGGAATTTCAATGGTTTTGTGTGAGTAAAATAAGGTTTTTTAAATGCTAATTCCTAACTATATATGGTCTATAACCTATGGTTTTTTCAGTGAATTTTCAAGGTTTTGTAAATGCTAATTCCTAACTATATATGGTCTATAACCTATGGTTTTTTCAGTGAATTTCATTGGTTTTTTAACAGCTAATATCTGTAGCTGTAAAATGTATTCTTCTTTAAATCCAAAAATATATTTTATATGTTTATTAATAACTTTTTTTTTAAATATTTTTTTTTCTTCGTTCCCGCTTCGCGAATCGGGAAGCTTCCCGTTAGCTGACCTTGATGCCGCGAAATAGACCGCGAGCCGGTAAACGTTTCTTTACCGCAAGTGCCGCGTTAGAAAACAACATCGTGACGCCTCCCGTCCGCATGACGTTCCACGTTGTCGCGTGATACGTCATATGACGTGCTACGTTAGCGAACTGGTACGCGAAGCGAGTGCCAAAGCGCAGGTTTCTGGAAGCAAACCGGGAGGCCCTGCAAAGCGCTTAACGTAAACACAGCAAGTCATGTGACTTGGTAATAACACTTTTCATTGGTTCATTTCACTTTTGGTTTCCTAATGATGTAAGACTAGGTCATATAATCTAAAATGAACACTTTTGATTGGTTGAGAACTCTTGTTTTTCCCAAATGATGAAAATCCCTCCTTCTTTCCTCACTCTGACTTTCATCATTGTGAGAGAAAGACCCTTTGTGATCACTGAGCAATGGCTTCTTTAGTAGCTTCAGCTGGTGCTTCCCCACCACCTCCACCACATCCAAGGAAGAGTGGACCACCTGCTCAAGTTGTAATTCAACAAGAAGAAGAAGAAGAGGAACAGGAGGACGAGCACGAAGAGAGGCAGTTTTTGCCTGAGCAGCCCAAGACGTCTCACCGGAAAGAAAACTTCATTTGGCAATTTTTTAAAATTCCCAAAGGTCAGAAAAAAGTAAATGCAAGATACGTTACTTGCCTTATATGTCAAGATAGACTGTCCAGAGGGACCGACAAAAAATACAGTTTCGGAAACTACACAATGCATCGCCATATGACTAGGTGGCATCCTAACAACTACAGTGCTGCACAGTTTCGGAACGACCTAGATAATCTCCCTATTATGGCCAGAAGATCTGTTGTACCGGAAGTAACGGGACCAGAGGGCAGGGAGATGGTGCCAAATATACAAATGAGATTTGGTGAAGTAAAACACACCTGCGTATTTTGCGATGGATTCATTTCCTACGGAGAAAGAAGCATCACTCTGATCAACAGAGCTATTGACTATCATATGCAAGTTTGTCCGAAACGCCCAAAATAATAAATACTTCTTTTTTTTGTTTTGTTGCTCCTGTTGAGCCCTTTACAATGAATCGTTTTCATTGCCCCCTCCAAGAAAAACCCAAAAAAATATAAAACTGTTCCGAAAAATTCAAAAACATTAAAAAAATGTTCAGAAAAATAAAAAAAAAAGTTCTTTTCAGAACTACCTCCCCGTTATTAAAAAATTGGTACAATATTTGGAACTGTGCCAACCTCTATTTCTCTTAGTTCGCTTCCTAGTTCGCTCGCTGGTACGCGAACTGGAAGCGAACCAAAAACAGTAAGTATAAGGGAAGGAAACACACACTTATGTTAAAAGAAAGACAGCTATAGGGGAGTAAACTAGAGATACTATTACCCATAATCCACTACTGATGATGTCACATATTACATCATTCATGACATGCTCAGTGACATCATCAGCAGAGGATTGCGGGTTTTTTGGCAACATGCCTTATCCACGGTTTAATAACGCTGCCTTTTGCTTTATATAAGTTTTCAAATTGTATGAAATATATACCAATAGGTCTTTATGAACCTTTAGGTAGTGCTTTTGTTCATGAGGTCTGGTCGCTTCCATACACATACAGATGTTTCAAAGATGATCAAGAAGTTTATCTGAATGGAGAGGAATGCACTGAGACGCCAGATCATTCACTAATGTGTAGGCACATACAGTTACACGATTCATGCAACAAACACCGACCAAATATGGCTTGCGTGTTGCAAGGCACGCCAGTTCCTGCTATCATCCCCACGTTCAAGTTGTTGGAAAATGGTAGTTATTTGATGCTCAATAATGAAGATTGTTCTGAGTTAATTAAAAGTATTCCTTTTATCGTAACAGTAAGTGAACGGGTTATTTGCTGCAGAAATGTTCTATTTCCTCCCACACATGAACATAGGGAGTTTTCAATCTGGCCACAAATACCAACCTTGGGACACGTTTCAACGGCATGACAAGAATAAGAGCTCTTTTGTCTCAGAGAGAGGTGGCCTTGAGTTCGGCCCGTGAAACTTTCGTACTTCACATAGCGAACACCCGTACACAGGTTTGCCTTTCAATTTCAGCAACATGTTTCCGACTATCTTTAACGCATCCTCCACAAAATCCCTGGCACACTTTTTTAAAGTTGTTACCAGTGGTCTCGTGACTTCATTTGAGAAAATCTTTGGAGTCATCCCTGCTCCCTTTCATTCCATTTTCTCCACTCTGGTTCGTGGATTGCATTTTTACTTGCATTACCAGCGGACGCTCTTGTGCTTTTTTACATTTTTAAATATGGATGTCCCTCCTATGCAACCTCCGACCCTGCAGCTGCTGACACTGTTCCGCAATCGCATGCTAGAATATTATGGCACAATGCCGTTGGCGATATTAAGCACGGTGTGAGAAGTTGGCCTGATGTGCAGTGCTCACTATTCTAGTGATCACTATATATCAGTCCAAACAACCCTTATTGATGATTGGTTGTAAGTCAACCTTATAGACCAGCTATCCTAGTAGCATGGATACGAGCAGTCTAAGGCTAAGACTCTAGAGGGCGTGTTAAGCCAGCTGTTTTACCATCACATTACCCCTTGAACACCCAGTGAAAGGACACCACACAAGTGTTATGAAAATAAACAATGTATTTATTAGAATCACAACAACCCTGTACTCTTTATGAGGACAGGGTGCTAAGCACACAACAAAACTCTTACGAAAATACTTTTAAGTTAGCACGTTACACAAATGCCCGAGGGGCACGAAAAACCATATACTTTCAAAGTGGAATGCGAATTACTAGCAGGTAAGTAACGATTCTCAGAGGCTTTGGGATCGCTAGGACTGGACTACTGAACCTTTAGATTACTAGCAGGAGGCCTAGGGAACTCGGGTGCAGAGTGTGCACTCTCACGCGGGATGCGGGACAAAGTCTATGGAAGCTAGAATTCACAAAGTTAGTGTTCACGGGCGAACCCGACCTGGTAGGAAGAAAACGACAGTGGATCCTGACCCTAGGATAGTGAGGCTATGCTGGGACACCGAAGTGCCGAAGTTACCTAGCCCAGGGGCTGCAGCTGCATAGGTCTGAAAAGACGTCGGGATCTCGTTGCCGGACCAGGAGCCTGGAAGAAGGAAGTTGCTGGCAGGCGACCAGTGAAGGAAAGTTCGATGGATCCAAGCCTGGATCAAGGAAGAAG
Organism: Lissotriton helveticus; assembly: GCF_964261635.1. Taxonomy (NCBI): domain Eukaryota; kingdom Metazoa; phylum Chordata; class Amphibia; order Caudata; family Salamandridae; genus Lissotriton; species Lissotriton helveticus. The sequence continues at coordinate 1,858,063,792 of NC_136068.1, read as the reverse complement.
AAACCTGAAAGCAGAGGGGACCAAGTTCTTGAATCACTAGCCAGTGATTAAGTGGGCACCAGGATGGCACCGGGCGAAGTCACCGCAGTCAGGTGAGTGGGCGCTGCTGGGCTCTGCAGTCTCTCGGACCAGGAGGCGTTGTCGGCGACCAGGATGGAGGTGCGAGCTGTCCCACGGAGGATGAAGTCGTTGGCGTCGAAGTTACCCAGGATTGGGCGACAAGCCTTGGCTAATTCAAGCCCACGCGGTGGACTCAAAATGGCGTCTTGAGTGGACCAGGAGGGTCCGGGGTGCTCCTCTTCTGGGAGGGAGCAAGGGCCAGTCTGGAGCAACCAGACCAGCAGCAGAAATGTCGTCGGGCGTCGTCAGGGAGGCCACAAGCCAACGGGCTAGTAGCCAAACAACGCGGTGAGCAGCGGAAAGCAGAAGGGCCCCACGCAGATCGTGGAGATGCTGGGGGGCTGCTCTTCGGTGCTGGAGCTGCTCAGGGTGGGGGCTTCTCGGACCCCAAAGCACTCACCAGGAATTCACTCGGCGGGCTTGCTGGAAAGAAGTCGTGCAGTCTTGCAGATGGCCGGTCCCTTGAGGTCTCGTCGCACCCACGGTTCTCAGCTGGGCTGTAGAGGTGGGTAGAGGTCAGAGGTGCCAGGGAAGCCGGGTCTCGTCGAGCTGGGCAGTCGGATTCCGGAGGAAGGACTTACAGCAGACCGCAGTGTTCTTAGATGGTGCCTGCGGATGCAGGGTGACTACTCCTTAGTCACAAGGGAGAAATCTTAGGAAGAAGTCTTGAGTTCCTTTCGCAGAAAGTAGTTTCAGGATTCAAAGATGATCTGATTTGGAAGGGGGCCAGTCTCTACCTTTATCTGGGAAAAAGGGGCTGGCACGCGACTAGGTCCTGCCCTATGGGTGGGACCAGGAGGGGGGTGGTTACACCCACTTCCTTGGCGGGCTTTTCCCCAGCACAGGGTCTGGAGTGACCCTGGAACTGGTTCCAGCCAGCCTATGCACAGTGAGCACCGGGGTGCCACGTGCAGTCACCTTCCTCTAAAGCCCTGCCTACCTACAATACACAAAACCCTGTCTGGGACGGTGCTGGCACCGCCCCTGGCAGGAAACCCTTTGTCCTTGTCTCCTGCTCTGGGAGGACTCCCAGCAGCAGGAGGGCAGACTTGTGTCTCGGTGGCAGCATCCATTTTGTGGATGCTAAGGCTCTGTCTGACTTTTAACCGGGTTATAGGTTACAGGCATGTCGTGTCCCTCTAGAAGGGTGGAATGCTAACCCCGTCGCCAGAATTGGCGAGGGGTTAGTATTCCAATTCGTATGACACCTTACTCGACATGTTTTGATAAAGCGATACCAGAGTTGGCACATAACCGCGAGGATTATAATGCACTTAAGAGTATATGGTATGCGATATCATGGAAACGGCTAAGGGATAGATCCCGAAAGCCGCAGACAGGCTCAGCTCATGCCAGAGCACCCTCTCACACGATTCCAAGCACTCTGCCTTCAGGATTGTTAAGGCCTGCCATAGGAGTGACTGATAGGAGATCTGTGTGTCCATTTTAGGGTTAGATATAGGTATACTATATCTAAAGCAAAGGGTGAGTACACCACCTTGCCCCAGCTGTCGTGCAGCCAGTTGTGTCAGTTTTAGTTAGTCAATCCAGGGGTGGCATAATACATGCTTCAGCCCCTGGGAGACTTCTGGGTACACCTCAGCCCTGGGTACAGGGACTTGGAGAGGGCCCAGTGCCAATTCAGTACCTGAGTACAATTTGGATAGAGAGAACAGCTAGGCTGTGGGTCTGATTAGCAGGCCCACAGCCAGGGAAAGTCGTAAACCAGTGCAGCAAAAAGCAAAAATCTGGGTGATCATAGGATTGCAGACCCTACTCTCCTACATGACCCCCCCCCAAACTTTGGGACAATAAACTAACCTTGACCAGGTGAGTCTTCTTGCTCTAAGTGGAAATACCTGGAGAGCCCATCAGCATTGCTGTGATCAGTCCCAGGTCTATGCTCCACTGTAAAATCCATCCCCTGTAGGGAAATGGACCACCTAAGCAGTTTGGGGTTTTCACCCTTCATCTGATTTAGCCACAAGAGGGGCTTATGGTCTGTCTGAATGGTGAAGTGAGTGCCAAACAAGTAGGCCCTCAGCTTCTTCAGGGCCCAGACCACAGCAAAGGCCTCCCTCTCAATAGCTGACCAATTTTTCTCTCTGGGTGTCAACCTCCTGCTAATGAAAGCAATAGGCTGATCATTACCATCAAAATTCAGTTGAGACAGAACAGCTCCCACACCCAACTCAGAAGCATCTGTTTGGACAATGAATGGCTTGGAGTAATCTGGACTCTTGAGGATAGGTGCTGTGCACATGGCCTGCTTTAGGTCATTGAATGCTTTCTGACAGCTTGCTGTCCACTGAACTTTCTTTGGCATCTTTTTGCTTGTCAGGTCATTAAGGGGGGTCACTATGGACCCATAATTTCTGACAAACTTCCTATAGTACCCAGTCAGGCCCAAGAAAGCTCGAACCTGAGTCTGGGTGATTGGAGGAGTCCAGTCCTTGATGGCCTGTATCTTACTCTCCAGTGGCTGAACCTGGCCTCCACCTACAAGGTGGCCCAGGTATACAACCTGTGACTGCCCTATCTGGCACTTGGTGGCCTTGATAGTGAGGCCTGCCTTTTGCAGGGCCTCTAACACTTTCCTCAGGTGGACCAGGTGATCCTCCCAGGTGGAGCTAAAGACAGCAATATCGTCAAGATAAGCTGCACAGAAGTCATCCAGCCCAGTGAGGACTTGATTCACCAACCTTTGGAAGGTGGCAGGTGCATTTTTCAGTCCAAAGGGCATTACCACAAATTGATAATGCCCTCCAGGGGTAGAAAATGCTGTCTTAGGTTTGGCTTCCTCAGCTAACCTGATTTGCCAATACCCAGCTGTCAAATCAAATGTGCTTAAGAAGTTGGCAGAAGCCAATCTATCTATAAGCTCATCTGCTCTTGGTATTGGGTGGGCATCAGTCTTAGTGACTGCATTGAGGCCTCTGTAGTCTACGCAAAACCTCATCTCTCTCTTACCACCCTGGGTGTGAGGCTTTGGCACTAGAACTACTGGGCTAGCCCAAGGGCTATCTGAGGGCTCAATGACTCCCAGTTCCAACATTTTCTGCACTTCAGTTTTTATGCAGTCTCTAACATGATCAGGCTGTCTGTAGATTTTACTCTTGACAGGCAGACTGTCTCCAGTGTCAACATCATGGGTACACCAATCAGTTTGGCTGGGTGTCAGAGAGAACATATGTCGAAAGGATTGCAGAACTTGCCTGCAATCCTGTTGCTGATGTTCAGTGAGGCTGCCACAAAAGACAACACCATCAACTGACCCATCATCAGGATTCTGAGTGAGCAGGTCTGGGAGAGGGTCACTCTCTTCCTCCTGTCCCTCATCTGTGGCCATGAGCAAGCTCATGTCCTTCCTGTCAACATATGCTTTGAGCCTGTTAACATGGAGCACTCTGAGAGGGCTCCTGGGAGTTCCAAGGTCCACCAAGTAGGTAACCTCTCCCTTTTGCTCAATGATGGTGTGGGGCCCAGACCATTTGTCTTTCAGAGCTGCTGGGGCCACTGGCTCCAGCACCCACACCTTCTGTCCTGGCTGGTACACAGTCAGTACAGCCTTTTGGTCATGCCAAGCTTTTTGAAGTTCCTGGCTGGCCTCAAGGTTTTTAGATGCCTTTTCCATATACTCAGCCATCCTGGAGCGGAGACCAAGTACATAGTCCACTATGTTGGTTGCAGGCTTTTTGAGAGGTCTCTCCCATCCTTCCTTCACCAAACACAGGGGTCCTCTTACAGGATGCCCATACAGAAGCTCAAAAGGGCTGTAGCCAACCCCCTTCTGTGGGACCTCTCTGTAAGCAAACAAGAGGCAGGGGATCAGGACATCCCATCTTCTCCTAAGAGGTTCAGGTAGTCCATGAATCATCCCTTTCAGGGTCCTGTTGAATCTCTCAACAAGCCCATTGCATTGTGGATGATAGGGTGTGGTGAACTTGTAGTTCACACCACACTCTTTCCACATGGCAATCAGATATCCTGACATGAAGTTTGTACCTCTGTCAGAAACGACCTCCTTAGGGAAACCCACTCTGGAGAACACTCCAACTAGGGCTCTTGCCACTACAGGGGCTGTAGTGGTCCTAAGGGGAATAGCCTCAGGATACCTGGTGGCATGGTCCACCACCACCAGTATAAACTTGTGTCCTGATGCTGTCTGGGGTTCCATTGGACCAACAATGTCAATCCCCACTCTTTCAAAGGGAACCCCCACCACAGGTAGTGGTATGAGGGGGGCCTTTGTTGTGCCACCTGACTTACCACTGGCTTGGCAAGTGACACATGAGCGACAAAACTCCTTGGTATTCTCATTCATATGTGGCCAGTGAAAGTGTGAGACAAGCCTGTCCCAAGTCTTTGTCTGACCTAAATGACCTGCAAGGGGAATCTCATGGGCCAAGGTGAGAAGGAAACCTCTCAGAGACAAGGGGATGACCAGCCTCCTGATTGCACCAGGCTTGGGGTCTCTTGACTCAGAGTACAGGAGTCCATCTTCCCAGTATACCCTGTGGGCACCTGTGGCATTCCCTGCAGCCTCAGCAGCAGCCTGCTGTCTGAGGGGTTCAAGGGAAGGGCAGCTCAACTGTTCCTTCCCCAGGTCTGCTCTGGAGGGTCCCCCTGAGCCCAGAAACTCAACTTGATCAAGTTCAAGCTCTTTAGGCTCAGTTTCCCTCAGCTCTGCTAGATCAGCCTCCTCAGAGACTTGATCCTCAACCTGGGGCAAGGGGGAAGGCAAAGCCTTACCCTTACTGCTCTTCTTCTTGGGAGGTGTCTGGTCCATAATTTCAGGATCCAGCACCTGTTCAGTGGGGCATCTTCTGGCCTGTGACCTAGTCACAGCAAGCACATGTGCTGGCAAGCCTAACATCTCCATGTGAGTCCTCTGCTCCACTTCTGACCATTGTGATGACTCCAAATCATTGCCCAACAAACAATCAACTGGGAGGTCTGAACTGACTACAACTTTCTTTTGTCCCTTCACTCCACCCCAGGAGAAAGCTACAATTGCCACACTATGACTAGTAGTGACATTGCTGGCATTGGTCACTAGGAAATCAGTACCTGGCATGATCTGTCCAGGGTCCACAAAGTTAGGTGTCACCATGGTGACACTGGCACAAGTGTCCCTATAGGCCTGAGCCATTTTGCCATTAATCAAAGGTGTCTGCCTGTATTTGCCCAAAGTATTGGGACTTATTTCAGGGGACATATCCACATCCCCTGTACAGACAAGGACAGCCTGAGTGAGTGTGCCAACTAAGTTGTCAGACCCCTCAGTACCCAAGGTTAACCCAACTAATGCCTTGGGAGTGACACTACCACTACTGACTGTACTAGGGGGTGCAGTTGCTTTAGGAGCTGTAGTGGTAGGAGTTTGTCCTCCTCCTCTTTTGGTGCACTCACTAAACCAGTGAGATTTACTTTTGCAGTACTGGCACCACCTTTTTGACTGGCCTTCCTGAGTCTTCTTTTTCTGGGAAGCCTGACCCCCACCCTCTTTGGTTTGTTGGGGACCTGGTGAAGACTTCTGGTCATTTTGCTCATTCTTGACATTACCCTTCTGGTCTGCTTTCTTCTGACCACCCTGGTTCTGGTTCTGGTTCTGCTTGATCCTTGTCCTGACCCATTTGTCTGCCTTCTTTCCCAATTCTTGGGGAGAGGTCAGATCTGAATCAACAAGGTGCTGGTGCAGCAACTGGTTCTGACAATTGTTTAAAATTTGTTCTCTCATCATTAGATTATACAATCCTGTGTAATCTGTAACCTTGCTACCCAGCAACCAGCCCTCCAAAGCCTTAGTGGCACAATCCACAAAATCAGACCAGTCCTGAGACTGAGTTTTCTGGGTGTCTCTGAACAGCAACCTGTACTGCTCAGTGGTTAAACCAAACCCATCAACCAGTGTATTCTTCAGGACCTGGTAATTGTTAGCATCCTCCACTCTTGTAGTGAGGAGCTTATCTCTACCTTTACCATCAAAGGAGAGCCACAGTATAGCTGCCCACTGACTCTGGGGAATGTTCTGCACAGTGCAGGCCCTCTCCAGAGCAGCCATCCATTTCTGGATGTCATCCCCTTGCTTAAAGGGGGGCACTATTTTAGTCAGGTGTTTAGTATCTAAACCCTTCTCTCTATCTCTTGGGAGATTGCTGCCACCAGTGGGAGCTAGCCCACTCATCTGCTGCTCTCTTGCCAGGGCAAGCTTCTCTTTGGCCAGGGCAATTTCTTCCCTTTCAATCCTCAGTTCAGCTTGTCTCATCCTAGCTTCATGCTCCTTTCTCTGAGGGGAAGTAAATCTCCTCTGTGGAGGATTCCTTCTCCCCTGAGAAGAGGCATTAGAGTGCAGAGATCTATTGGAGTCCCTAGAAAGAGATCTATCTCTCCTAACTCCAAGGTTAGGCCCACTTCGGGTTAGTACTGGGGGGCCCCCAGATCCTAGCCCAAGTAAGTCTAAGTTGGTCCTAGTTAGCCTTCTGACTACCTCAAGACCTTTGTCTACCTCATCCCCAGAGAGTACCTCCTGATCCTCCTCCTCAACTGCTGAATCAGTGTTGGGGAGGTCTGGATCCCCAGAGGTTCCATCTAAGGCTGGCATGCTCTCATGTAACTGAGAGAGCTTTCTGGCATCATATGTCTCTAAGAGACCTATCAGAAAGGGAAGGGTGGGGTTAGACCCCTGCTTCAGTTTCCTGGAGACACAGAGTTGCCTCATCTCCTGAAAATTGAGAGCTGCATATCTTGAAGTGACCTGTGGGGGGTCAACACTGACCAGGGGAGTCTCAGTAGAGTCCCCCTGAGTCGACATGCTTTTCTAGTGAGGTGTAAGTGGTGCACTTACCTACACTATATGTTTGCCTACTGATCCCTTGCTAGAGTTGTAGTTTAGGGTGTGCTAGGCCCTAGGAGCTACAACAGCTGGTTCAGTAGAACTCAGAGTATTCTAAGCTAAGTTATATGTACCTTTAGTACTTATGTGATCTTTCACAAGATATTCTTAGGGCATGTGTGGTAAAACAACAGCAAGCTCAAATCCCAACCGCTGCTCACCAATGTGAGAAGTTGGCCTGATGTGCAGTGCTCACTATTCTAGTGATCACTATATATCAGTCCAAACAACCCTTATTGATGATTGGTTGTAAGTCAACCTTATAGACCAGCTATCCTAGTAGCATGGATACGAGCAGTCTAAGGCTAAGACTCTAGAGGGCGTGTTAAGCCAGCTGTTTTACCATCACATTACCCCTTGAACACCCAGTGAAAGGACACCACACAAGTGTTATGAAAATAAACAATGTATTTATTAGAATCACAACAACCCTGTACTCTTTATGAGGACAGGGTGCTAAGCACACAACAAAACTCTTACGAAAATATTTTTAAGTTAGCACGTTACACAAATGCCCGAGGGGCACGAAAAACCATATACTTTCAAAGTGGAATGCGAATTACTAGCAGGTAAGTAACGATTCTCAGAGGCTTTGGGATCGCTAGGACTGGACTACTGAACCTTTAGATTACTAGCAGGAGGCCTAGGGAACTCGGGTGCAGAGTGTGCACTCTCACGCGGGATGCGGGACAAAGTCTATGGAAGCTAGAATTCACAAAGTTAGTGTTCACGGGCGAACCCGACCTGGTAGGAAGAAAACGACAGTGGATCCTGACCCTAGGATAGTGAGGCTATGCTGGGACACCGAAGTGCCGAAGTTACCTAGCCCAGGGGCTGCAGCTGCATAGGTCTGAAAAGACGTCGGGGATCTCGTTGCCGGACCAGGAGCCTGGAAGAAGGAAGTTGCTGGCAGGCGACCAGTGAAGGAAAGTTCGATGGATCCAAGCCTGGATCAAGGAAGAAGAAACCTGAAAGCAGAGGGGACCAAGTTCTTGAATCACTAGCCAGTGATTAAGTGGGCACCAGGATGGCACCGGGCGAAGTCACCGCAGTCAGGTGAGTGGGCGCTGCTGGGCTCTGCAGTCTCTCGGACCAGGAGGCGTTGTCGGCGACCAGGATGGAGGTGCGAGCTGTCCCACGGAGGATGAAGTCGTTGGCGTCGAAGTTACCCAGGATTGGGCGACAAGCCTTGGCTAATTCAAGCCCACGCGGTGGACTCAAAATGGCGTCTTGAGTGGACCAGGAGGGTCCGGGGTGCTCCTCTTCTGGGAGGGAGCAAGGGCCAGTCTGGAGCAACCAGACCAGCAGCAGAAATGTCGTCGGGCGTCGTCAGGGAGGCCACAAGCCAACGGGCTAGTAGCCAAACAACGCGGTGAGCAGCGGAAAGCAGAAGGGCCCCACGCAGATCGTGGAGATGCTGGGGGGCTGCTCTTCGGTGCTGGAGCTGCTCAGGGTGGGGGCTTCTCGGACCCCAAAGCACTCACCAGGAATTCACTCGGCGGGCTTGCTGGAAAGAAGTCGTGCAGTCTTGCAGATGGCCGGTCCCTTGAGGTCTCGTCGCACCCACGGTTCTCAGCTGGGCTGTAGAGGTGGGTAGAGGTCAGAGGTGCCAGGGAAGCCGGGTCTCGTCGAGCTGGGCAGTCGGATTCCGGAGGAAGGACTTACAGCAGACCGCAGTGTTCTTAGATGGTGCCTGCGGATGCAGGGTGACTACTCCTTAGTCACAAGGGAGAAATCTTAGGAAGAAGTCTTGAGTTCCTTTCGCAGAAAGTAGTTTCAGGATTCAAAGATGATCTGATTTGGAAGGGGGCCAGTCTCTACCTTTATCTGGGAAAAAGGGGCTGGCACGCGACTAGGTCCTGCCCTATGGGTGGGACCAGGAGGGGGGTGGTTACACCCACTTCCTTGGCGGGCTTTTCCCCAGCACAGGGTCTGGAGTGACCCTGGAACTGGTTCCAGCCAGCCTATGCACAGTGAGCACCGGGGTGCCACGTGCAGTCACCTTCCTCTAAAGCCCTGCCTACCTACAATACACAAAACCCTGTCTGGGACGGTGCTGGCACCGCCCCTGGCAGGAAACCCTTTGTCCTTGTCTCCTGCTCTGGGAGGACTCCCAGCAGCAGGAGGGCAGACTTGTGTCTCGGTGGCAGCATCCATTTTGTGGATGCTAAGGCTCTGTCTGACTTTTAACCGGGTTATAGGTTACAGGCATGTCGTGTCCCTCTAGAAGGGTGGAATGCTAACCCCGTCGCCAGAATTGGCGAGGGGTTAGTATTCCAATTCGTATGACACCTTACTCGACATGTTTTGATAAAGCGATACCAGAGTTGGCACATAACCGCGAGGATTATAATGCACTTAAGAGTATATGGTATGCGATATCATGGAAACGGCTAAGGGATAGATCCCGAAAGCCGCAGACAGGCTCAGCTCATGCCAGAGCACCCTCTCACACGATTCCAAGCACTCTGCCTTCAGGATTGTTAAGGCCTGCCATAGGAGTGACTGATAGGAGATCTGTGTGTCCATTTTAGGGTTAGATATAGGTATACTATATCTAAAGCAAAGGGTGAGTACACCACCTTGCCCCAGCTGTCGTGCAGCCAGTTGTGTCAGTTTTAGTTAGTCAATCCAGGGGTGGCATAATACATGCTTCAGCCCCTGGGAGACTTCTGGGTACACCTCAGCCCTGGGTACAGGGACTTGGAGAGGGCCCAGTGCCAATTCAGTAACTGAGTACAATTTGGATAGAGAGAACAGCTAGGCTGTGGGTCTGATTAGCAGGCCCACAGCCAGGGAAAGTCGTAAACCAGTGCAGCAAAAAGCAAAAATCTGGGTGATCATAGGATTGCAGACCCTACTCTCCTACACACGGCATATGGATTATCTTTTCGGTTCTCCTACTTCACCTGTGTCCAGCCTGTATTTCACTGCCTGACCTGTGATTTCGATTGGGCCATTGATTTGTGTCTCTGCGGACCGGTTTCTCCTGACGTCGACTTTAATCAGCTGATGACTCCTATCATTACTCACGAGTTGATTTGTCCTGGCGAAAGGATTATGGCTGTGGCATTGATGCATGGACTACTTGGTCCCTGGAATTTACTGGCGGCAGCACAGTCTTTCTTGGAACACAGCTTTCTTGAAAACCCACCGAGCTGTCCTCTGATGGTGATAGAGGATCCGGTGCTGGGAGAGCACGTATGTTCTTTTCCGCTTTTAAATTGGATGGCTGAACTGTTTTCGGATGAAGACGGTGACTTCCTGTTGGAGGCTGTTGCAGCTTATTTTGCATACACAGTTATGTCATAGACCTTTTTCATGTTTCATATGCTGAGTACTAGAATTTCATTGACAATTCATTGACTTAATTGTCAAGTTTTTATTATTTACCTTGCCTATTGGCTTAAGACTCGATAAAGTACTTGGCTGTTTTATTTTTCTTTAGCATTGAATTTTCCTAGTTTTTAATGCTTTACCTTGCGGACCGTCCACATATAAACTTGCAATCTGCTCTCATGAGATGGCACTTCTATTATCTTATTCAGTTCGTTTCCGGATCATGAGGAGGTGTCATCTAGGTCCTGGATATCTTTACACCGTGTTAAGTTAGCATGGGCTCATTACCGGTTTAAACGCCATTTTTCCTTTTTTGCAACTTCTGCACACGACATTTAGTTGTTGCTTTAGCTTTCCACCTAGTAGTTCATCGTGGTTTACATGAGAATAATATGTTATTGGTCTACTATCTGCTTTACTTGTTAAACTATATCTGTACAGCGAGTGCTAAAGTTTCAAGAACAACACGATACAGAATTGTTATGAGGTCTGATCTCCACGACTTCATACTCATAACATAAGTGCAACTTCTGCCAATTCTGGGCATGAGGCGGGTTTTATATTGCTTTGCCGAACACACATACACAACAGTTGATGCGGTTCACATGAAGAGAGAGCTGGTGTATGCTGATGTGATTCCTTCAAATCTAAGACACTAAAGTATGGGCACGCCCTAAACCAACACAAAGAGACCTTCTTAGCAAATAATATAATATGTGTATTAGGGAGGGTGAGATATAAGCAGCCGCGGGCCGTGGAGGGAGTTACGGTGAGGCAGGGAGGCGGGGAGGGGGAGAAGCAGGGTGGAGCCCTCTCTACCTTGCCCCTCCCCCTCCCCGCCTCCCTGCCCCACCGTAACTCCCTCCACGGCCCGCGGCTGCTTATATGTGTTGCTAACTCTTATTCATTTACAGCATGTTAACATACTGTCACCATTCGCTTTTTATGTACTAGTAACTATGCTGGTAATTTTGCTACTGATAATATGTGTACTTGTATTCTCCACCCTGCTTCTCCCCCTCCCCGCCTCCCTGCCTCACCGTAACTCCCTCCACGGCCCGCGGCTGCTTATAAGTGTTGCTAACTCTTATTCATTTACAGCATGTTAACATACTATCACCATTCACTTTTTATGTACTAGTAACTATGCTGGTAATTTTGCTACTGATAATATGTGTACTTTTATTATCTAAGGTACTACGCCTGAGAAGACGGCATTAGTAAATAAACATTTCAAATACACATGTGTTCTTCTTAACTCCATGTTCTGGTTTCTAAGAAATATATAACGACCGACTGTTCATGAGTTCCACGTATCCTGAGGTACTATAAGTTCATATTCTGGATTGTCTAAACATTGAGAGTTTGTTATATCCAATGTGACACTGTACCTAGCTTGCTAAATAGTTTTTGATTACTAACGTGAGTTTTGGGACACCCTAATTCGCCGAGATTCCAATCCTCTGTCCACAGTTCTGTGTGAGAACAGAAACCCTGCGACAGGGGCACCCCCGACCCTTGCTGGACCTTCATCACACTTGCGATACAACTCCAGCAATGCGCCACCTTTACGGCACAGATACATCACGCATCTGTGCTGTTTTTGCCCCGTGATGCGCCGCATTGTAAATGCAGCACACCATAGGTGACGGAACAGCGGCACAGAATGACTAACACATCCCTGGTGATGCGCCAGTCATCATAAATCTATCCCTATGCTTCTTATCTTGTTAGAGATGAACCGCCATATGTATCATCAAAGTTATTTGCATTTCCTAAATAGCGAACTTTAAGGAATAAATAGCGATTCTTTACCATTCCTAGTTTGCGATGAGCTATTTGCTAATTAGCCGAATGTAGCCCAATGAAGCCCAATGTAGCCCAATGTAGCCCAAAGATGGCCGCCAGACACACAAAAAAACAAATGTAGCCCAAATATCAGCCAGATGTAGCCCAACTATAGCCCAGTGACAGAATGACCAATCAGCTTCGCAAACCTCCGTTACGCGAAGCGGAGCGCTGTTACAGATATATATCTTTTTTTGAACGTTAATTTCTCAAAATCCACTGGAGCACATATATTGAGACCTAGCAAAGGCACATCGGGCTACCAGTCCCTAATATTTTGCCAAGTTTCGTGCAAATCCATTCAGCCGTTCAATTATTATTTTTATTATTTTTTTTTGCCCCGCGGGGCCCTTTTAAAACCTCCACATCAAACCTAGGGGGTCAGCGAGGATCTACTATGCCCCCTTATAGTTATTTCCCCCTTTGTTTTGACCTCCTCTTGTCTCTCGATCCTACCGAGAGACAAGATGGCGGCCGCTACGGACTGTTTGGAATGTTGACAGACGCCGGAGAACCAATCAGCTTCGCTTCACAAAGCTCCGTTGCGCGAAAAGTCCGCGAACCAGAGCGCTAACCGGTCCGCTGTTACAGATATATATCTTTTTTAAAACGTTAATTTCTCAAAATCCACGGGAGCACATATATTGAGACCTACAAAAGGCACATCGGGCTACCAGTCCCTACAATTTTGCCAAGTTTCGTGCAAATCCATTCAGCCGTTCGGGCTAAAAGTGAGGCCAACCGCCCTATGGAAAACTCAATGTTAAAAACACGTTTTGGGACCCCCCTTTTTTCTCGGCCCCCACTGGACGAACCCCCCCCAAATTTTCAAGGGCTGCTCAGAAACAAAATGTGCCATTTTCCTGAAAATTTCAGCCAATTCCGTCCACAAACGCCAAAGTTATTAGACATAGAATTTTCAAAAAACCCATAGAGAAAAAATCCTAACTATATATACCTACTGGCGACCGCCAGTAGGTAATATATATATATATAAAAAAAACTACTGGTGATAGCCAGTAGGTATATATAGTTAGGACCTAGCTACCATAGGAAATCTGCAACATTCTATTGGGAATAACTTTGGCGCCGGTTGAGGAATTTGCGTGTAATTTCCCAAAATTTAGGCCAGCTCCGCTCCACTTCTTCCCTGGAAGTTCCGGGGGGATTCGTCATGCGGGGGCCGAAAAAAAAGGGGGGTCCCAAAACGTGTTTTCCCCATGTTAATTTCCATAGGACGAATAGACAAGGCTACAGCCCGAACCGCTGAATGGAATTACACCATACTTTGCAAAATTGTAGGGACTGGTACGCAGAAGTGCCTTTTCTATATTTGGTGAAAATTGCTCCAGTGATTTTTATGAAAATGAACTTCAAAAACATATATATATCTATATAAGCTTACTGTACTTTGTACCTTCCCGAGTACGAGCTGCATTCTGATTGGCTGCCAATGTCTGTCAACACTCCAAAACAGAAATTGTTGGCAGCCATCTTGTACCTCGGTAGACTGAGGCACAGGAAAGCTGAAAAACAAACGTGTAGAACTAAAAAAGGGGGCAAGGTAGAAGCACCCTGACCCCTAGGCCTGCTCAGGGGGTCCCACAAGGACCCCCAAGGCAAAAAAAAAATGTTTTCAAAATTCAAATTCTTCATCCAAGAAGTGTTGGCAGCCATCTTGGGACCAATATACATGATAGCACCTCATTAAAAAGCATTGCAGTTAATAGAAGGTTTTAGGACTTTAGTTACATTATAAATCATTTGTTGATGGTACCATACTCATTTTAGGAATTGTGGTGTGTTCTAAGGTGATTTTACCATGTGAAAACGCCTTCTGCTGGGATATCATGAATCATGTTTGAAAGAAAACTATTATCTCATGCTTTTCCGACATTGGTTTGGAAGGGGATCTATAAGCTAAACTGAAAGCATATTTTCTGTAAATTCACATTATCTTTCTCAGTCATGTGAGAATGAAGTCTGACTTTCTCAGTAAAACATGTACATCCAACAAGGACAGAGACTGTCAGTTGATTCCTTTGTGTTCTACTGCAGCTTCCCAGAGTGTTCTAAAGAACAACTAGAGCACTGACAGTCCTACTTATTACAAAGGTATGGCACACCTGAAGCCATCTTGATTGGAATAAAGTGGTAACTCTTAAAACATTTAATTTAAAAAGGAACAAAATGAGGGGGTGTATTTTGCCATAGAAAGTATGATTAGTGCTGCAGAAAGAAATATTAGGACACATTTTGAGTGACTTCTCAAATCCTCTTCTATTTCATTAAAAAAATCTGACATGCAGTCTACCAAGATGGCCACCAGAGACAAAAGGGCCCAAATGTAGCCCAAATAGCACCCAGATGTAGCCCAAGTATAGCCCAATGACAGAATGTCCCAGAGTGTTCTAATGAACAACTAGAGTGCCAACAGTCTTACTTATGACAAAAGTATGGCACACCAGAAGCCATCTTGATTGGAATGAAGTGGTAAGTCTGAAAACATTTAATTTAAAAAGGAACAAAATGAGGGGGTTCATTTTGCCATAGAAAGTATGATTAGTGCTTCAGAAAGAAAAATTAGGGCACATTTTGAGTGACTTCTCAAATCTTCTTCTATTTCATTAAAAAAATTCTGACATGCAGACTGAAACATGCACTTTGAATACCAGCAGCAGACTTCCCAGGTGAGCAGTAGCTTTACTACAGTGATATAATGAGCAACTAGAGTGCTAACATTCAGAATTTATGGCAAATGTGTGACACATCTGAATGCCTTCTTGATGGAACCAAAGTAAACAAGCATTGAAAATGCAATAGATCTCGCCCTCGTTTAAGTTGAAGCCATTCTAATGAGGTGGCTTTTTAGCTTTGCTTTTAATAGTGTTTTTCAAACTTTCATGTAAATAACATGTAAATAAATAAAATAAAATAAAAAAACACTAATTTTGCACATTGCACTTGCACTTTATCTTCGTTTTTATTTCCATTTCACTTAAACAATTTTAAACATTGGTTTACTCGGAAATATGATTAACAATTGGTTTATCATTGTTCAATGGGTTTTATTCTATTTAAATATACCTATTGTTGTGATGTGGTTGAAAGAAATCTTTCATGTCTATGAACGATCTTGTACTACATATTATTTTTTTTATAATTTTTTTTATTTTTGGCATAGCAAGAGAAAGAGGGAAAAAAAAGAGAGAGAAAAAGACAGAAAAAATACAGGCGGCAGTTCCGCAATATCACCCATTCAAGGGGCCTGTAAGAATCCAAAACAGAGGCTGCTGTGGTAACATATGACATCAACATGGGGAGGACTCAAAGTCAGTGCTTGCCAACGAAGAGAGAAGAAATCAGAGTCAATCGTTCCATGGCTCAACGGCAGTTCTCTCCAAGGGTGACCATTCCCCAAGCTAGTATTGCCGCGAAAGCCTCCAAGCTACAAATAGCCTCCACCAACAGTGCTGTGCCGCAACAGGAAACAAACTAACACCCTCAACGTAATCCCCATCCAACCACCCCCCTCCCCCCCAGGTGGTGGCGCCGATATACACTTTCAGTCTCGGTCAATCAATCATACACACAGGTTAAATCTGGAAAAGGTGAAGGGCACGCAGGGCAGATGGGCATACCGCAGAGGGCAAGCCTTGTGACAAGAAACGAACCAATGGTCCCCAACGAAACATAACATTCTTAAAATTGCCCAGGAAGATGTCCGCCATTCTCTCCATGCTCAATAATCTCCAGAGTCTAGCGTGCCATAATGATATGGCCGGGGCAGTCGATTTCTTCCAAGCTGCAGCTAATGTAAGTTTAGCGGCTCCAAGGCAGAGCCATATAAGTTGTTTATCCGCCTTAGTCTGATGTTCCAACAGTGGATCCCGAAGACCCAGGAGAACATAGGACAAAGAGTCCGGGATCGGATATCCTAGGATGTCCTTGATATGGGACAGAATTTCGGCCCAGAACGGTCGGATGATCGGGCAGTCCCACCAAATGTGGCGGAAAGTCTCCCAACAGACCACAACCCCTCCAACACCGGTCCGAAGAAGCAGGAAATATGCAATGTAGTTTGGATGGGTAGAGATACCAATCTAGCATGGTTTTAAGGTGGGCCTCACGTAAGTCCACAGAGTGATTGTAGGCTGCAATATCCCGCCAGAGACCTTTCCATTCCTCCTCCGCTATGTCTCGGCCCAGGAGGACCTCCCAGTGGTCCATATAGCGAGGACGTGGAGAGACCGCCGTGGTTAGCAATAGTCTATATAGGAAGGAAATCGGCCCCTTCATCGTGGAGGAACGGAGGATGAAGGCCTCAAAGGGCGAGAGCGGTCTTGTAGCGGCTTCCCTCAGTCCCGTCGAGGTCGCCCAGTGGAGCAGCTGAGCGTGACGGAAGCGTTCCGTGGCCGGGAGGCCATAGTCACGCATGCAGTTATGGAATGTGAGAGGTTCCACTCCGTGGAACAAGTGCGTAAGGGTTCTGCATCCTCCCTCTCTCCATAACCGGAAGGGTCCCTCCTGCATCGCAGGCGGGAAGGCCGGATTAAAATGCAAAGGAGTAAAGGGGGAAGGAAACGTCGTCCAGCGATCATCACCCGTGATCGAGTCCCACACCTTCAAGATCGTGCCAGTGGGCGTGGTGATGTAGGCGTTCTTAGGCCTATCCACCTTGGGCTTCCAGGCCAAGTCCCAGATCGATCTCCCGGCCACACTCCTGTCCATGTGCAGCCATTGCTTCTCAGAAAGCTGCTGCGACCACTCAACCAACACCCGTAGTTGCGCGGCTTTGTAGTACAGGTGCATGTCAGGGAGACCCACTCCTCCCTCCCTCCGAGGACGTTGCAAAGTAGCGAAGGAGAAGCGTGCCCGGCCCCCCTGCCAAATGAATTTCAGTAATAAGGTCTTAAGGCGTCGGAAGAAGTCCATCTCCATGGGGATAGGGAGGGCCTGAAAGAGATACAAAAACCTAGGGAGGAGGACCATTTTGATTGTATGGATCCTACCAAGCCATGTGATATATTGGTAAGCAAAACTGCAGACAGTGGACCACTCTGATTCCAAGCACCAACCCCAATATCTCCAATAAAATATATACAAGCAAAAAGTACTGGCGTGCAATTTTCAAATGCCCCCTGTCCCCAAGGGCATATCCAAAAGGGATTAGAAGTGATCTGTATTGTTCGTAAATGAAAAAGCACCGCTAGAAAATTAATTGTCCAATAATTCGTTGGAGAGTAATAACTCGTTAGGCCACATGCATGCAGACGCTGAATCACAAATGCTGTTGGAAAGATGGCAGGTATTAGCCTTTTTTGATATGTGTAGAATTTTTATCTTCAATTTTGAATATTTCCCTTTGGCTCGATTTTAAAAAGGCTAATACCTGCCATGGTACGAGACATATAAGTTTTTCCTAATGGATATTGATATATAAGAATGGATTGAAAATAGCCAGGAAATTATTACCTAAGAGGATTTCGAATTAATATCACCTTGCGTCTAGGAAGCAATATAGCCCTGAAGAAGTTCCGGTCACGGAACGAAACGCGTTGGCTGGTGTTTGTATGGACTAATAAAGGAACACTGAATTCCACATATCTTTCCAACAGCATTTGTGATTCAGCGTCTGCATGCATGTGGCCTAACGAGTTATTACTCTCCAACGAATTATTGGACAATTAATTTTCTAGCGGTGCTTTTTCATTTACGAACAATACAAGCCATGTGATATATTTCGGCTTCCACCGGTCCATTTCCGCACGAACCGCCGATAACAGCGGTGGGAAGTTCGCTGCGAATAAAGATCGTATAGCAGGGGTCAGACGAACTCCCAGGTACAATAGGGAGGTAGACGCCCACGCCAAGGGAGTGAGCGGACGCACTCGCTCCAGGTCTGCCGAAGAGAGAGTCAGGTTTAAAATATACGATTTACCAAAGTTAACCTTAAATCCGGCCACGGTTTCAAAGTCGGACAGTAAGGCCTGAATATGTGGTAGGGAATGAGCTGGCTCCCCCACCGACAGCAACACGTCGTCCGCAAAGAGGGAGATTTTGTGCTGTTCACCCGCAAAGGGGAGTCCCTTTATCTGATCATGCTCTCGCACCGCAAGGGCCAGAGGCTTGATGCTGAAGGCAAAGAGGAGAGGGGAAAGGGGGCAACCCTGCCTCGTACCCCGGGAGTGAGCAAAGCTGGCGGAGCGGTGACCATTGATCACCACCCTAGGGCTAGGGCAGCTGTAGTTCGCCCGGATCATTGTTATAAATTGGTGCGAAAAGCCAAAGGCCTCCGGGGTGCGGAACATGAACCTCCAATCCACCCGGTCAAAGGCTTTTTCCGCATCAAGCCCCACTAGTACCGCCGGGATCCGGAACCGGGTGGCCTTCTCAATTAGGTGTATTACCCGCCGCAAGTTGTCATGCGTCTGTCGACCTTTAATAAATCCGGACTGATCCGGGTGGATGATAGCCGGCATCAGATCCTGGAGCCTGCGTGCAATAATAGTGGAATATAATTTAGCATCTACATTGAGGAGTGCTATCGGGCGATACGACGAGCATTTGGAGAGATCTTTCTCTGGCTTGGGGATCACGGTTATCATGGCTTCTGCCATAGTGCCCGATGTTTTCCCAGTGACCGCCATTTCATTGAAAAGGGACACCAAGAAATCGCACAGCTCGGCCGCAAACGACTTATAAAACAGGGCAGTATAGCCATCTGGACCCAGTGCCTTATGGAGTTTCAAATCCCTAATGGCATCCAACACCTCCGATCTGGAGATGGGGGCAACCAAAAGCTCATTCCACTCCTTAGAGACCTGTGGTATGGGGAGGTCAGCCAGGAACCGATCCTGAGCTGCTTGATCCAAAGAGTCGCCTTCATAAAGTGCCTCATAGAAGCGACCAAAGATATCAGCCTTATCTACATCTCTATGTTGCAGTGTACCAGATGGATCTTGGATTCCACCAATGTAGTCCCTCTCTCTCTTATCCCGGAGCTGGCGGGCTAGGTGCCTTCCCACCTTATTCCCCTGCGAGTAGGAGAGACGCCTAAGCCGCAGGAGGGTAAATTCAGCACGGTTGTTGTAGTGGGCTTTCAATTTACCCCGCACCGCCGTCAACGGTCTGAGAGTCGCTCTAGACGGGTTTGTTTTATGCATCTGTTCTAAGACGGCAAGTTCCGCCTCTAACTCCTCCCTCTCCTTCCTCCTTAGCCTATTGAGATTGGCATTGAGGCCCAGGCAGGTACCCCACAAGGAGGCCTTGCACGCATCCCACGTATTGAAGAGCGAAGTATCCGCAACCGGGTTGAGGGCTAGAAACTCCCCAATAGCCTTCCGCAACTCCTTACAGGATGTATCGTCCCGAACGAGCGCTGGCGGAAAGTACCACTTCCTCAAGCCATCACCCCCCGCCGACAAATGGAGCCCGAGAACCAGCAAGCTATGATCTGATACGGAGAGCGGGAAGATGCTAGAATCACGGACATCTCCCCTAAGGGCTTGGCTCAAAAAGATATGATCCAGACGGGAATAAGTATGATGAACATGGGAAAAGAAGGTATAGTCCTGAGTTTGTGGATGCAGGAAACGCCAACTATCAATCAATCCCAGCTCACCCACAAGACGCTGTGTTTCAGTGGAGAAGACCCCAGTGACCGCTCTCTGGGCTCGGGAGCTGTCTAAATCCTTGTCCCAAACCATGTTGAAATCCCCCATTAAGAGCAAATGCCCCTCCACAAAGTCCCCAACCCTATCCAGCAAGTCCTGGAGAAAACCATTCTGCCCAGAGTTGGGAGCATATACCACCACAAACGTGCACACTCTGCCGTAAAGTACTCCCTTGACCATCAGCCAGCGCCCTTCTTTGTCACAACTAACCCCCATAGGCTGAAAGTGTAGGGATGCCCGAAACATAAGAGCCACTCCCCTGTGTTTGGTGGATGCCGAGGACCTATAGATGAGGGGGAAGTGTTTGTGTCGGAGCCGAAGCTCATCTCTACGTGCCAGATGGGTCTCCTGGAGACCCACGATATCCAGGTGATGGTCAGATAGATATTTCCAAATCTGCTGGCGTTTCTGTGGGGAATTGAGGCCTTTTGCATTCCACGTTCCAATACTAATCGGCTTGGGGAACCATCAGAACCCATCGCTGTGTACTCGCACCGACAACAGGACCATGCATCCACCCCTCCAGAGGCAGCCAGACCCCTCCCCGGTCCACACCAGCATCCACCTCACAACGCCCAGCCCATCTCCCAGCTTTCCAAGCCGAATCCAAGAGGCCCTCGGGGCCCGCCCCCACTGCCCCCAAGGTAAATATGCAAGTACAACTCCAATCCGGCAAGCATTCTCGCCCAGAAACCTGATAGACAGAGTCCCATCCGCCTCACCTTCAGAAGGAAAAAAACATACTGCGCATTCATTCCAGTCGCCACCACCTCCCTGCCCAACCCGAACCCGCACCCCAACAATCCCCCCCTCAATTGCCCCCCCATCCCTTCCAGTCCCCCCCCCAAAAGAACAAACCAGAACCCGTACAATGTACTTAGCAGACCCAGTGGACAGTAGTTGGTAGAGTTCCTCCTGGGCCGGGAACGGGGCACCAATGTTGGGACCCCTAAGGCCACGGTCCGGGGTGTCTCCTCAAAAAGTACAATCAAACCCACGGTACCTGAGTTCACGTGCCCCTCCGGCACCAACCAGCCAGCGGCTCAAGGATCAGGCCGCTCCGGAGCTCTGCTGCGAGGATGCCAGAGTCGCCGAGGCCACCGAAGCCACTGCATCCTCCCTCTCCTGTAGGCTCACAGTACGATCAGGCCGTCTACGGTCCGTGTCCGGGCCCACTCTCTGCCAAGAGGAGGACCGTCTACGCCTCCTCGATGGGGAATCGCCAGCCTCCTGTGAAGGTGCCACGTCGTCCAGGCCCAGAAGATCCTTTGCCACTTGAAGAGAACGTATTTGCGCTAGCCTGTTTTGCCACCTAAAGATGATGCGGAAGGGGTGACCCCACGAGTAGGAAATGTTGCGTTCCCGAAGGAAGGTGGTCACTTGGCGGAACTCCCGCCTCTTCCGGAGAGTCGACGCTGCCAGGTCCTGGTAAAGCTGCGGGCGGTGCTCTCTGAATTGCAATACTGGGATAGCCCGTGCCTTCCGCAGGATACGTTCCTTTAACTGGAAGTCATGCACACAGACTAGAATGTCCGGGGGCGGTCCCCCTCCCCGCCTCGGCAACCCGACCCTGTGAACTCTGTCCATTCTGATGTCCTGTACATCCTCCTCGTCCAGTATCTGCAAGAAGAGAGCCTGGACGTAGCCTCGTAAGTCCCCTGCTTCACCATCCCATGGCACCGGGCGAATGCGGATGTTGTTCCGGCGGGAACGGTTCTCCAGGTCCTCCGTATGAGCCTGGAGGTCCAAGTTCTGCTCCGTGAGCCGAATGAAATCCTGCTGAAGTTGGTGGACATCGTTCGCCATGCTTAAGTCGTGGTCTTCCAATGTCGCCACCCGCTCTCCTATGCCATCCACATCCCTCCGCACTTCCCGGAGGTCCGACGCTAGTTGGGCGCGAAGTTCGGAGATGTCCTCCTTAATGGACGCGAAGAGTTCCGTCATGAAGGCCTTGGTTGCAGGGGCCTCATCATCCGATTGCTTGGACGACACGCTGGGCCCGGGGGACGGCGGTTGCGGAGAGGTTTTCGACGCGCCATCTTTGCCAGGTTTCCCCTTGCGCAGCGTAGAGGACATCGTGGCACCCCTTCACCAACAGGCAGGCAGGACAGCGGATCACCCTCCAGCAGCCACTGGACCGTCAAAACAAATGCTCCTCCCGTACAGGTGCCGCCAGTGCAGTGATCCCCAGGCGTCAGGCTAGGCCTCTAACCCAATGGTACGACCGGCGCCGCTGCTGGACGCTGCTGCTGGTCAAAGTCAGGCTCAGATTCTCCCTACGTTGCAGAGCCACCAGTGTTCACCGGCCAGGCCCCCAGGGAAGACCCACCGCCGTGGCAATGCAACTCCGCAGTGGCTCAAGTACTACACAGGCAGGAAAGCGTGGGGGGCCCCCTGTAGGACCCTCTCAGGTGCCCAGGTCTCGGAGGGCAGCACCACGGCCAGGCAGCCCCAATCGTCGAGGCGGATCAGAGACAAATGGGGGGAAGAGTCAATGCAACTGCGGAATCCGTCTTTTGCGCTCAAATCTGTACTCGCGACGCCCACTCTCCAGTCTCAGTGGGGCCTCTCACCAGAGCAGCTTCCCTGCGCTACCCAGCGTGGTACCCCAGGCAGATGGCATGCCTAGGGCCGAAAGGCCGGGGGTTCTCCCCGTCACAGCTCCGGGGCCCTACTCCTCCTCCCCTCTGCAAAACAGGGAGGTCAGGCGGGAAAGCAAGGAAGCCGCTGCTCCGCCGGCCCGCACCGCCAGTGCTCTCTCGGCAGCCGCGGCCCCCTTCCTGGGCGAAGCAGCCCCTCACCTGCAACCTCCACAGCAGTCCCGGCGGGCGGCGATGCAAGAGCCGCGAACGTCCGGTCCGTCGCAGCCCTCCGCCAGGGTTTGCTCCGCACAGCCGCGGACAGGAAGTCCGGCCCCCTCCGCCACCCGAGGCCGGGGATCACAGGGCCGCAGGCCGTCGCCGCTCCAAGGACCACTTCCAGCCCTCCACAGCGCGTATTCGTGGCGCCGGACCCGACCCCTTCACTCCGGAGGCCGCAGCTGACCGCAGGGGGTCGATTAGCACGCCGCTGCCAGAGCTAAACAAGGCTAAGCTGGGCTTGGCGCCGGAGGGACTCAGAAGGACGTCTCACTCCGTCGCCATCTTGGCCACGCCCCGTGCTACATATTATTGACGTCACTCATCCCTGTATATAAACCAATGTAATTGGTCTCACTGTGTCATGTGATCAAGGCCCAAGGCAGGGCCGAAACGCGCCATGATGCCTATGCACTGAATTAAAAGAAAGAAGCACTTATATTGTGGTTCGTGTCCGTGTTTTCAAAGACCAGGATGGGGTTGACGTTTTGGATACGGAAACTTCGTGATATCTTAAAGCCGGCGGTAGTTTCTCTACGGCGATCCACGGACCCCCTCTCGCATTTGGGCTGCAGCAAATAGAAGAAACCTGCTCTTCCCTGTGGGGGAGAACCTTGATTGTACTCCGGTAGGAGCAACGCTAAAGCCCCCCGTGCGAACCGCGGACAACAGCGATGTACAGTGGGACCCTTGGCGGGAACCGGATTCGGAGGAGTCGGGAACTTCCAAAGGAGACCCAGGTACCAACTGTTTAGCGGAATAAGGGGTGAGAGGTGTGCAACGAACGGAGTGAGGGAGAATATTTACCACCTCCTCAAACTTCGTGAGTTCTGTAATTAAATAATTCACTCGTGCAATGGCGTCTGACACAGTAGATGAAAGGGAACAGGCGGCGCTACACATGTTCAATCAAGATCCTGCAGTGCGTAACAAACGGGGGAACCCGACAGTAACAGAAAATATAGTGAACACTAATTTTAAAGAAAAATTTTAAATACTTGAAAAAAAGAGCCGCGGCGAGCAGAGTAAATGGTGGGAAGCATGATCCCTAAAGACTTACTTAGATGTGGACAGAGTCCCTCGGAGGCTTAGAATACTTTTGGCGCCAAGCTACGAAGAGCCCAACCCCCTAATGTTGCGTGCTTGGGCAGAATGTAACCTGGACTCGTCCAAACGCCTAATGAAGATTTTAATTGAATTCGCAGAAATAGATCGTGCTCAACTGCTTGAAGAGATTGATCAAATAAATGAGGAAATTGAAGCCTTAAATCAACCTGACGACGAGGCAAAATTACGTTCAGAAATGAAGTCAAGACTCAAAAAGGAGGAAGAAAAAATAAAAGAGTGCAAGACATACAAGTTCTTTCGGGATAAAACCGATTACGAAAGATGCCAAATCTTCACCTTCTCTCGTAAATATGAAGCATTAAGACAAAACAAAAAAAAGGAAAGGACGCTCAGGCTTCTGCAAGACCTGAGGGAGACCAAACAAGGTCATCAAGCACCTCACTCACCAGCCTCAGCTCGGGTGCAGAAAGTGACCCGGAATCAAGGGGTGATGCTAGCGTAACTGACCCAACCTGAACCCTGGATGCCGAATTGGCTTTTTTATGCGAGGCTTGCAAACTAACTTCGCACAAAACGGGTGAATTACGACCAAACAAAAATTGGAAGCGCCAACAAAGACGCAAAGCCAGACGCAACAAAATCGAATTACAACAACAAAAAAGAGGAAACTGGAGAGGGAAGGGCAAATAAACAGCAATTTGGCCATAAACAATGATAACAACAAAACAATTGTAAACCTCTCGCAAGTACAACTCAGTGACAACGAAAAGAATATACTAAGCCTGGGCCTCACATACTGTCCTGCAAATGACTTCAATTACGCTAAAACACGACTTGACATATTCAAAGGCACGAGGAAATTAAATCTGCAGAAATACCACCTTCTAAACAAAAAGAACAATTCAAATAATCCTTTTTTTGAAAGTACGGATACTCCCAGTTCTCAATCAGATACACAAATAGGGAGTAATCTACAAGAGGAAATTCAGGAACTATGGGACAATGGTTTAACTGGGGCTTTGTCAGGAAGCAGTGAATCAGCCTCTGTGGATAACAGTGTACCACTCAATACTGCCAGTATTAATACCAAGGGCCCCTCAACGCCTTTACGACCAAAATCGACTTTCAATCCCATTATGATGAAGGACTCTATTGACCTGTTCCATGATCAGGTCACAACGCAATTAAAGGTCCTAAATGTCAACATACATAAAGGGAGAAAAAGGTACAATAAAGAACGAACTGAATACTTTGCCCTCATGTCCAAACTGAAAAAGAATAACAAGATCGTCATCAGACCATCAGACAAAGGTGGCAATCTAGTATTATTAACCAACGAAATGTACACTAAGGAGGCTTTCAGCCAACTCAACGACAGAGACTATTACATAAGGTGCAATTCAATTGAGTTGAAAAAAATTTATGAAACATTCAACAAGAAACTCTCACATTGGAAATCTGATGGCCTCATAACAAATCAGGAGTTCAAATTTTTGAAAAATAACTTCCCAGTGGTACCTACCATATACTTTTTACCTAAACTTCATAAGGATCCAAACAACCCGCCTGGACGACCAATAATCTCAGCCAGGAGGAGTTGCTTGGAAAATGTGTCGCAATATATAGACTTCTTTTTACAGACACATGTCAAGGCCTTACCGCCATACATTGGTGACACCAGTGACTTCTTACGGAAATTGAAGGATCTGAAGTGGGAACCAGGGTATTTACTAATGGCGCTTGATGTTAGTTCCCTCTATACCAGTATTGTCCACACTGACGGGCTTAAGGCACTTGACTATTATTTGGAACAATCAATGGGTAATGTACAAAAGCACAAAAAAATGTTGATTGAAATGGTTGAGTTCTGTCTAAATAACAATATATTTATGTTCAACAACCTTCCTTTTAAACAACTTAGAGGGGTTGCCATGGGAGCCAGCTTCTCCCCCAGCTACGCGTGTCTTCACATGGGCTGGTGGGAGGAGCTGGTTCTCCGGGCTGAACATCAGGAGGCGATGACAACCCATGTGGTAAGCTGGCTCAGGTTCATTGATGACTTGTTTGTTATTTGGAATGGTGATATGCAGACTGCTAATGAATTTGTGCACTGTATAAACTCAAATGAATTAAATCTACATTTCACAGCAAACATAATTCCAACATCAGTAACATTCCTAGACACTGAGGTTTACATTGAGCAGAACAGAATAGAAACCAAATTACATCGAAAAACCACGGCGGGAAATTCGACATTACATGCTTCTAGCTCCCATGTGCACCACCTGATTACTAGCATCCCCTATGGGGAGATGCTCAGGTTAAGACGAATTCACAGTAAAAATGAGGACCTACTGAAAGCACAGTCAGAGAGTAAATCTAGATTTCTAGAACGAGGCTACAGTGACAAACTTGTTGAGACTGCTATCAGAAAATCTATGGTCAAAGAACGTTCTGATTTGCTTCTAACAGGCATGAATATTGAGAGCAATTTGGAAAATACCTAACAGTACTGATACCCCTGTGAACAGTCTCAAAGAAGGATAACCCCTTTAAACTAGTGATCCAATACAACCAACAACATAGGAAAATAGAATCTATAATTATCTATAATTAAGAAGGAGTAGTTTCTGTCCTGTAACTCCAGTTCTGTAGTAGGGGTATCTCTGTTATAGTCATAATCTAGTGAATAGTCCCACCCATGTGCGTGGACCCCGGAGCAATCAAAAATAATCTCTTACAGTGTCAAAAAATGCAGAAATGCATAGACACTTAAGAGAGAATTTAAAGACAGATAATGGAGCCAAAAAGGCTACACTGTCCAGTACTTCAACTAGAAATTCCACCATAAAATCCACAAAACAGCAAAGCCTGTACAGATTTCCCTTGCTTAACAGCAAAATCCCTCAGGAATGATAGAGAGAAGAACCTGGACAGACAAGCCCCATAGGCTGCCATTATGTGGCTTAAATAGGATACTGTGCCTTTAAGGAACCTTCCAGAACCTTCACCCAGTATCCCAGAATGCATAGCAGGTCCAACTTAGTTTCAGTTCTTTTTGAAGGCGTAAAAAAACGCCAGACCTGTAGCATTATGAACATGAATAACTCTCCACCGGGGAGGCGGGAGGGCGCTTATGACTATAACAGAGATACCCCTACTACAGAACTGGAGTTACAGGACAGAAACTACTCCTTCTGTAGTAGGGGATCTCTGTGTATAGTCATAATCTAGTGAATAGAATGGCAAGCCCATCCCCACACCAAGCGGCGGTGGAGAATAAAAAATTACGCCACTATTGTGCGAACAGATTCCGCAGCGAAGCCTGCCCAACCTGAGCGTCTGCCCTGGCATCAGTGTCCAGGCAGTAATGCTTAGCAAAGGTATGGACCGACTTCCAAGTGGCCGCCTTGCAGATCTCTGCAATGGGAACATTACGAAGCATAGCTGTCGTAGCAGCTTTGCCCCTGGTGGAATGAGCCTTAGGTTTGCCCCCTAAGGTCTTATTAGCTTTGTAGTAACACAACTGTATGCAGGACACAATCCACCTCGAGATGGACTGTTTAGAGGTAGCAAGACCAGTCCTGACTGAGCCATAATTGATGAACAATTGGTCTGACCTACGAATATCTTTAGTCTTATCAAGATAAAACTTCAGCACCCTCCTCACATCCAGGGAATGTAAAGACCTTTCCGCTGGAGATGAAGGATTCTGAAAGAACGTAGGCAAAGTGATAGTCTGGTTGATATGAAAATCAGAAACAACCTTGGGAAGAAACTTAGGGTGAGTACGCATAACAACCTTAGCATTATGAAATACAGTATAAGGTTCTTGGCAACACACTGCCTGAATCTCACTCACCCTGCGGGCCGATGTAATGGCCACAAGGAACGCCGCCTTCCAGGACAGGTGCTGCAACAAAGCCTTATGAATGGGTTCAAAAGGCTCCTTCATCAATCTGGACAGCACCACATTCAGGTCCCATGAAGGCGAAGGAAGCCTGACAGGAGGGAATACTTTCTTCAAGCCTTCCAAAAAATCTTTGATCACAGGGATCTGGAAAAAGGAAGTCTGTGAAGAGCCTTTCCTGTAGGCAGTCAAAGCAGCCAGATGAACCTTAATGGAATGGACATTAAGGCCCGACTGCGCCAGATGTAGCAGATATGGAAGGATGACATCCTCCTTGCATGTCGTAGAGTCATAGTTCTTAGACTTGCACCAGATGCAAAACCTCTTCCACTTGTAAGCATAAGAAGTCCTAGTGGAAGGTCGCTTAGCCTCCTTCAGTATGTCCATACAATCCTCTGGGAGATTCAGATGGCCATATTGCACTATTTCAGGAGCCATGCCGCCAAACTCAAAGACGAGAGGTTGGGGTGCACCATCCGCCCCCCGAACTTCGTGAGAAGGTCCGGCCTGCACAGCAGCTTCATGTGAGGAAGGAGAGATCGGTGAAGCAGGTCTGTGAACCACCACTGTCTGGGCCATTCCGGGGCAATCAGAATCATTCTCGCCCTGGATTGGGACAGCTCGATGAGAACCGCCGGAATCAGGGGAATTGGCGGAAAAGCGTACAGAAAGCTGTTCGACCAGTTGATCCATAACGCGTTCCCCAGCGTCCCCGGCTGGTAGTACCTGGAGGCGAAGCCTCGGCATTTGCTGTTTTCGGCGGTGGCGAACAGATCTACGTCTGGAGTTCCCCACCTTGTGAAGACTTCTCCCAGTACTTCGTCGTTTATGACCCATTCGTGGTTTTCCTGAATGAGTCTGCTCAGTTCGTCTGCCTGAACATTCTGCACACCTGGCAGATGGGTGGCCGTTATCGACAGTCCTCGAGCCAGAAGCCAGTGCCAGATCACCTGCGCCTCCTGCGACAGAGTGCGCGATCTCCAGCCCCCCTGCTTGTTGAGGTAATACATCGTTGTCGTGTTGTCCGTCTGAACAAGCAGAGAGTTGGTCTGAAAGGACGGATGAAAGGCCTTCAGTGCCAAGTGAACAGCTCTGAGTTCCAGGAAATTGATGTGGTACGTGGACTCCGTCGGGGACCACGTCCCTTGAATCTGCAGGTCTCCGGAATGCGCTCCCCAGCCTTGGAGAGACGCATCCGTCACAACCGTCTGTGTGGGAATGTCCTTGTGGAAGGGAACCCCTCTGAGGAGATTCTCCTTCGAGTACCACCACTTCAGAGACTGAAGAGCATGTAGAGACAGTCGTATCTTGTCGTCCCAAGATCCTCTCCTCTGATCCCACTGATCCTCCAAGCACTCCTGCAGCGGCCTCATGTGCAGCCGCGCATGTGGCGTCAGGAAGATACACGAGGCCATCGATCCCAGCAGAGAAGACACCGTCCTCACTGTCGTGGATGGAGCGGACATGAGAGCCTGAGCCTTCCGAAGGAGTGATAAACCTCGCTCTTCCGAAGGAGACACGCTTGCTGACAGCGTATTGATGGAGGCTCCCAAGTACTGGATACATTGGACCGGAGTCGGGACAGACTTGGACATGTTGATGTGCAACCCCAGCTTGTTCAAGAGAACGCACGTCTTCTGGAAGTGTGCCTGAGCTTCCAAGAAGGAGGAGGCCTTGATCAACCAATCGTCCAGGTAAGGGTAGACGAACACCTTGTTCTTCCGCAGGTGTGCCGCTACCACTGCCATACATTTCGAGAATGTCCTGGGTGCAGACTTCAGCCCGAAGGGAAGCACTGTGTACTGATAGTGATTGGTGCCGACTTGAAAGCGCAGAAACTTCCTGTGTTTGCATGCAATGGGCACATGGAAGTATGCATCCTGTAGATCTATGGCACACATCCAATCTCCTCGTTGCAGCTGAGGGTAGATTTGATGCAACGACAGCATGCGAAACTTTTCTCTGCGAATCCACTTGTTTGCCTGTCGCAAGTCCAGAATGGGCCTGAACTCGTTTTTGTCCTTCTTGCGGACAAGAAAGAACCGAGAGTAAAGACCTCTTCCTCTTTGAGACAGAGGTACGTGTTCTATCGCCCTTTTCCTTAACAGGATGTCTGCCTCCGCCTGGAGCTCGCGCAGTTGGTACTGCGAGCTAACCGGAGGGATCGATGGGGGCGGGCTGATGAACCGAAGACTGTATCCATCGCAAACAATATTCAGCACCCACTTGTCTTGAGTAATTTTTCTCCACTCTGCCAGAAAAAATTGAACGCTTCCCCCCACCGGAGCGGGTAACGGACGAGGGGGAAGTAACTGCTCAGGGTCGAGACCCGGCCGGGCCCTTGGACGCGGTAGAGGACTGCTGTCCACCTCTACCCCTCTGACGCTTCTGGAAGGGTCTTCTGTACTGCTGCTGCTGTTGCTGCTGCTGATGTTGTCCAGCAGACTGTCCCCTTCCACGACCCTGCGACCCGAACCGCCGTTGGAACTGGCGGTAGGGTTTCTTTTCCTTGGGCTTCTCCAAGCCCACCGCCGTCAGGGTCTCCGCCTCGGCCTTCATCCTGGCCATCTCGTCATCTGCGTGTTTTCTGAAGAGGGTATCTCCGGAAAACGGGAGATTCGCCACACGTTGTTGCGCTTCCGGTTTAAGCGACGTCAACCTGAGCCAAGCATGGCGTCTCTGGTTAATCCCGTGGCAGTATCTATGCGCAGACAGCAAGGAGATATCCGCCGCGGCGCTGATGGCCTGGTTAGAGACCAGCATCCCCTCCGGGACGATCTCCATGAAGTCCTCTCTGCGGTCTCGAGGAACGAGGTCCGCAAACTGCTCCATTGAGTCCCACAGTGCACGGTCGTATCGTCCCAACAACGCCGAGTCACTGGCGGCCTTCATCGAAGAGGAGGACGTACCACACGCTTTCCGACCAGCAGAGTCGATCCAGCGGCTCTCCTTGTCCGGAGGCACCGTGGATGCAGGGGAGGTGGCATGAAGCTTCCGGGCCGCCGTCACAATCACCGAATCCGGTACCGGGTCCTTTCTCAAAAAGGCTGGGTCCGAGTCCGGAGCTCTGTATTTCTTGAGGAGCCTGGAAGGCGCAGACTTCACCACTGCCGGTGTCAGGAAGAGCTGTTCAGCCGGCTCGAGGAGCCCTGGCACCAAAGGCAGCAGGGGGCGAGACATGTGTTTCTTATGTAATGTCTCAAAGATCACAGAGGTCGAAGGTGTAGGCGCTTCAACCTTGATCCCCAACTTCGCCGCTCCACGCAGGAGAACCTCCTGGAATGTGCCGATATCGTCTATCGGGGACACCCTAGTCTCCGGCGAATCAGACAGCGTGGGCGAGTAAGAACGGGTCCCAGATGCAGAACGTGACCTGGACCTACGCCTCCTATGGTGATGCCTGGATCTCGATGAAGATCCGCGTCCACTCCTAGATCTGTCCCTTCTCCCCGAGCGAGACCTCGATCTCTTGGGTCTGGGACGTTCCGTTGGCCTCCCCGGTTCAGAAGCCCTAGGCTTCGGATGAACCTTTGACTTAGGAGTCTTCTTCGGCGGCGTCGGAAACTTGGGCATCGACACCGCCCTCGGTGGAACCGGGGGTGGGGGAGTAACCGGAAGCGGAGCCTGCGGAGCCGGCCGAGGAGGCAATGGAGGAGGGGTCGGAGCCTTCGGAGGCGGACCCTTTGGTAAAGGAGGCAGAGAATGGGGTGCAGAAGGCTTCTTCGGGGTATATACCTCGGAATACGCCGTTCCCGGCGAGCCATCATCCTGTCCGGACTGTGGGGAGCCCCCCACAGTCCTGGGCCTGTCCTTACGACCTCCTGACGCCGAAGATCGGTGCCCAGACGACGACGGTGGATCCTTAGACGTCGAGCGGCTCTTCGGCGTCGACCGTTTCTCACTCCTCGACGTCGAACGGTGTCTACGTCTCGACGTCGACCCCGACCAGATGGACGAACCACGAAATCTCGACGACGGGCGATGGTGCCTTGACGGCGACCTCGACCTCTTCGTACGTCTCGACCACGACCTCTTGGATCGCCTCGAAGTCGATCTCTTTGTATGTCTCGACGTCGACGTCTTCGGCGCCGGAGACTTCTCCCGTCTCGACGGCGGCCTCGACGACGAGGATCCCCTCGACGGCGAACGGCGGTGTCGCTTTGACGGCGAGCGCCGACGCCGGGTCCTCCGATGTCGACCACTCGACGCCGACGGCGCCGACGAGGAGATCGACACCGGCTTCGACGGCGGCCGGTACACGTCCCTCGACGTCGACGGGCGACGTTTTCTCAACCCAGAGCCCTGGGGAGACCGGGAACTGGCCGTGGACCTTCCTCTCGACGTCGTGGTCATCGCAACTGACCCAGACGGAGATCTTGGGCGCGGGCTGGACTTCCTGCCCCTGGGGAGCCCCCCAGAGGCCTCAGCATGGGCAGTAGAAGCCCTTCCAGACCCACCTCGAGCCTTCATTCTTCTTTCTTCAAGTCCCTGAAGTCTGATCTTCCACCTGTCCTCCAGGGTCCTGCCAGAAAAGCCTCTGCAGATCACACAATCCTCAGGGATGTGGGAAGAGGGAAGGCAGAGAATACAGACCTCATGAGGGTCTGACTTGGCCTTCTTCCTGGAGCACTCCGGGCATTTGTCAAATAATGCTGGCATTATGGACAACAAAAGAGTGCAGAAACCCAAGAAGAAAGTCACCAAAGTACTTTAAAAGCACAAAAATCGAATTTAGTGTAAAAACACCAACAAAACCCTTGAAAAGGGAGAGCTCAATGCTCCAGGGTCCTGCTTGCAGGAGCCGGAAAAAAGAACTGAAACTAAGTTGGACCTGCTATGCATTCTGGGATACTGGGAGAAGGTTCTGGAAGGTTCCTTAAAGACACAGTATCCTATTTAAGCCACATGGGGCTTGTCTGTCCAGGTTCTTCTCTCTATCATTCTCTCTATCATTCCTGAGGGAGTTTGCTGTTAAGCAAGGGAAATCTGTACAGGCTTTGCTGTTTTGTGGATTTTATGGTGGAATTTCTAGTTGAAGTACTGGACAGTGTAGCCTTTTTGGCTGCATTATCTGTCTTTAAATTCTCTCTTAAGTGTCTATGCATTTCTGCATTTTTTGACACTGTAAGAGATTATTTTTGATTGTTCCGGGGTCCACGCACATGGGCGGGACTATTCACTAAATTATGACTATACACAGAGATCCCCTACTACAGAAATACTGGCCACTGGTATTATGTGATCCAGTAATAGGTTCTAATTTACCTAAGAGACCGTCAATTACCTACAGTAGAGGTCGCTCAATGAGAGACGAGCTTATCAAAACTAGCCCTGAGGTAATTGAATCCACTGATTGGCTGAAAAATCGCAGTGGTTTCTACAACTGTAAAATATGCAAAGCCTGTAAGCAAGGTGTAAACACCAAAACATATGTTTCACCTTTTGATCAAAAGGAACACAAAATTAAACAGCTGCTAACCTGTAAGACTGAATTCGCTGTTTACGTGTTGTCCTGCCCTTTTAACCTTTTGTACGTGGGAAGTACAAAGCTCCAAGTACATAAGCCTATTTTACAACACTTAAGAGCAATTTCCAACCAGGACAACACGTATCCTGTAGCCAGACATTTTAAATCTGTACACAAATCCAACAGCCGGGATCTTAGATTTTATGTAATTGACTCAGTACTACCAAGTAGGAGGGGAGGCAATCGAGAAGAAAAACTACGTCAATTAGAAATGAGATATATCCTGGAACTTGACACCAAGCAACCTTTTGGTCTTAATATGACAGAGGATTTGTCTACATGTCTTTAGGTGGTGTTGATTCCTCCCTCCAACCCCCGCTATACACAGTTCAGACCTCTAGACCCTCAGGTTAACATAAGATTCTTTCTGATACTAGTCATCTTAAATACAATTTTTACCTCGTTTATATGTTTCAGTCGTTGTAAATGAATGTATTTCAAATATGTGTATTTATTTATGTGGTGATGATCTTAATCGGTATTTACGATATATTTATGGTTATTTATATAAATATGTATGCATTTCTCCTATTTATATATTTATATTTATATGAAATTTTAGGATGTTTAAATAATATGAATTTTATCTCTCATTTGATATTTTTCTAAGGAACACTTTATTATGGTTTTGAAATGTTACATACATATTTATTGATACTTTGGTATTTAAATTGACTATGTCTGAGAATAACCACACATACCGTTTAGTTTGAATTCAACACTACATAATAACATCACTCAAATAATAATTGATCTAGTTGATCTAGGTGGTACATTCTATTCACCATCATATGACTTCCCTTATGTCCTGAATCTCTGAGACTACCTCACATACTCTGCTGATCACTCTTTAGCTCATTCATACAGCCAACCGCATTGGGGCTCCAATCAACTATATGAGTATATAGACACCACAAGACATGCTGAAGTCTATAGGTATTTCTTTCTCTTGTTCATATAACACTATAAAACACTTTGAACAATTGACACAAGTCACTAGATTGGGATCAATTCTTCTGACTGTTACGCTCTAGATAGAGAGAAAAATAAATAAAATAAAATAAAAAAACACAAATTTTGCACATTGCACTTGCACTTTATCTTCGTTTTTATTTCCATCTCACTTAAACAATTTTAAACATTGGTTTACTCGGAAATATGATTAACAATTGGTTTATCTTTGTTCAATGGGTTTTATTCTATTTAAATATACCTATTGTGGTGTGGTTGAAAGAAATCTTTCATGTCTATGAACGGTCTTGTACTACATATTATTGACGTCACTCATCCCTGTATATAAACCAATGTAATTGGTCTCACTGTGTCATGTGATCAAGGCCCAAGGCGGGGCCGAAACGCGTCATGATGTCTATGCACTGAATTAAAAGAAAGAAGCACTTATATTGTGGTCCGTGTCCGTGTTTTCAAAGACCAGGATTGGGTTGACGTTTTGGATATGGAAACTTCGTGATATGTATATGTATGCATGCATTTATATTTGTATTTATATAGATATGCAGATTATATATGTATGTATATATATATATATATACACACATACATATATATAAATGCATATATATGCATATATATATATGTGTATATGTGTGCGTGTAGATAGACCGAGGTACAAGAGAGCAGAAAAACAAACGTGAAGAACACAAAAAGGGGGCAAGGTAGATACACCCTGACCCCCTAGGCCTGGCCAGGTGGTCCCACAAAGACAAAAAAGGCCCACATTAAAAAAAAAAAACCTGGTCTGTTTTTTTAAAAACTACCCCCCCGGGGGGGGGGGACAAAATCACGGCGGCATAGTTATAAAGAAGTGTGGGGGGTCCACAATCCCCCCCACACTGCCCCGGGGACCGCCGCCCCCGGGGCAAAGCAACGCAGCCCCTTGGCGCATACTGGAGGCTCCCGGTGGGCTACTTGGCCCCCAGGGACCCCCAGTATGCAAGGGGAATTAGTTCCTATTCTGCAAACAGGCCAGGGGTTGCGCTGCAGAGAGGTGTAAAAAAGGGTGTGGCCTCATTACACCTCTCTGTAATGCAGCTCCCTGGCTTATACTGGAGGCTCCCGGTGGGCTAGTTGCCCCCAAGGGACCCCCAGTATGCAACGGGGAACTAGTTCCTCCTCTGCAAACGTGCCAGGGGTTGCGCTGTAGAACGTTGTAAAAAGGGGGCGTGCCCTCTGAACACCTGCCTGCAAAAATGTAGTACATCAGTATAAAAAAAATAACACTTAATACATTTAAAAATTGTCATTTAAAAAACCTTTGAAATTCAATGAAAAAACCATAGGTTTCAGGCCTTATATAGTTAGGAATTAGCATTTAGAAAACCTAGCAAATTCACTTAAAAACCATAGATTTCAGGCCTTATATAGTTAGGAATTAGCATTTAAAAAACCTTGCAAATTCACTGAAAAAACCATAGGTTTCAGGCCTTATATAGTTAGGAATTAGGATTTTAAAAACCTTGCAAACTCACTGAAAAAAACCATAGGATTCAGGCCTTATATAGTTAGGAATTAGCATTTAAAAAAACCTTGCAAATTTACTGAAAGAACCATAGGTTTCAGGCCTTATATAGTTAGGAATTAGCTTTTAAAAAACCTTTGAAATTCACTCAAAAAACTATAAGTTTTAGGGGTGTTATAGTTAGCTGGACATTTCACTCATACAAAACCATTGAAATTACTCCTATATAGTTAGTTGTACTAACAATATTTCTCGCACCCGCAATCCACTGCTGATGATGTCACATATTAGATCATTCATGACATGGTCAGTGACATCACTGATGACATCTCAAATGACATCACTGATTTGTTCTGTCTATATAGTACAGGAGAGCTCTTTTAACGTCAAGGGTATGTAGCGCTCGTTCTGCCACGGAATCTGGATTAGGGAAGAATACTGGCAGTTCAATAGCTTGGTTGATGTGAAACTGAGACACCACCTTTGGCATAGATTTAGGGTTAGTTCGCAGCACTACCATATTAGCGTGAATTTGTATGAATGGCTCCTGAATAGTTAGGGTTTGCAGCTCACTAACTCTTCTGAGTGATGTAATCGCAAATAGGAAAGCTACTTTCCACGTTAGGAATTGTATCTCACAGGAGGTTCAAAGGGTGGTCCCATTAGTCTGGTAAGAACCACATTGAGGTTCCAGACAGGTGAAGGAGGGTGCCTTGGAGGAATGATTCGTTTGAGTCCCTCCAGGAAAGCTTTAATAGCAAGTACTCTGAAGAGTGAAAGGTGTTGCCTGTTTTGAAGATAAGCTGCCACCGCAGCTAAATGTATACGAATGGAGCTGTAAGCCAGATTGCATCTGTGTAAATGTAGAAGGTAACATATGATGTTCTGAGTAGATGCATCTAGCGGATTTATGTCATTATTTTTACAATAGATGACAAATCGTTTCCATTTCACCGCATAGCATGCCCTGGTGGTAGGCCTCCTTGCCTCTTTGATAATATTCATACAGTCGGGAGGCAAGTTGAGGTAACCAAACTCTATGACCTCAGGAGCCAGATCGCAAGGTTCAACTGTTGCGGATCTGGGTGCTGAATGTCGCCATGGCTCTGCGTTAAAAGGCTGGGTGTTAATCGCAGCCTTTGATGAGGAACCACGGAAAGTTCTAGGAACGTGGTGTACCATGGTTGCCTCGCCCATGTTGGAGCAACTAGGATTAGTGTCATTGAGTGTTGTCGCAGTTTGCGTGCCACTAGTTGTATGAGCGGGGCTGGGGGAAAAGCGTACGCAAACCTGCCTGACCAGTTCATCCATATCGCATTGCCCTGAGATTGCAGATGTGGAAACCTGGCGGCGAAGCTTTGGCATTTTGCGTTTTCCCTTGTGGCGAACAGGTCTATTTCTGGGTGACCCCACCGCTGGAAGTACGGCTGCAGCACTGAGGGATGTATCTCCCACTCGTGCATCTGGTGGCTGTGTCTGCTGAGCAGGTCCGCCATCTGGTTGTCCTTGCCTGGGAGGTGTTCCGATGTTTCTCTGAATGGCCCACTTCCACATGCTTTGCGCTATATGGGACAACTGTGGAGAGTGTGTCCCTCCCTGCTTCTGTATGTAGTACATGGCAGTCATGTTGTCCGTCCGGATTAACACAACTTTGTTGCACAAGTGTACCTTGAAAGCTTTTAGCGCCAGAAAGATTGCCATCAGTTCCAGCAGGTTGATGAGCATCTGCTTCTGCTGTGTCGTCCATAGTCCCTGCACTGTGTAATGGAGGACATGCGCTCCCCATCCCAGGAGAGATGCGTCCGTCGTCAGCACTATTTGTGGTACAGGCTCTTGGAACGGTCGTCCCCTGCAAAGGTTTTGTGGTTTCCACCAATGCAGAGAGCTGTATGCGCTACCGGTCCCCAACACTAGGTCCTTCAATTGTCCTTGAGCCTGGTTCCACTGCCGTGCTAAGCACTCCTGGAGCGGACGCATGTATAGTCTCGCGTGAGGGACTATGAAAATGCAGGAGGCCATCATGCCTATCAACTGCATAAACACCCTTGCCGTGAGCGAGTGTTGTGGTCTGAATTTCTGAATGAGTAACTGAATGCTGTTGATTCTGGCTGAGTTTGGCTGCGCCATCCCCCCAGAGTGTCTGTTGTGGCTCCCAGGTACTGCTGCACGTGGGCGGGCTGAAGATGAGACTTTGGGTAGTTTAATGAGCCAGTCGTCTAGATAGGGGTAGACGTGAACACGGTTTCTCCGTAGGTGTGCAGCCACTGTCGCTAGGCACTTGGTAAACACCCTGGGGGCTGTAGTCACCCCGAAAGGCAGTACCTTGAACTGGTAGTGCGTGTTTTGGATGGTAAACCTGAGATACTTCCTGTGTGCTGGATGTATTGGTATGTGGAAATACGCATCCTTTAAGTCTAGGGTAGCGAGGAAGTCCCCCTGACTGAGTAATGGTAGAACCTGCTGTAAAGTGAGCATGTGAAAATGTTCTGACAAGATGTATTGGTTTAGGGGCCTGAGGTCTAGTATTGGCGTGAGAGACCCGTCCTTTTTGGGCATTAAGAAATACAGAGAGTACACCCCTGTACCCTGTTCCTGTATAGGGACAAGTTCTATGGCCCCTTTTTGCAGCATGCTGATAACTTCTTGCTGCAATAAGTCTATGTGCTCTGCGGACATAGGACGTTGTTTTGGGGGTATGTTGGGTGGAGTGGATGTTAGCTCTAGACAATAGAGTCCCCTTACAGCCCAGCAGGCTGCAAGGAATACCGACGGACAGTGCGGTGCCCCATTATCCTGAGCTGCATGCCAGGTGAGGAGAAGCACCTTCCTCTCGCATCAGAGGAGGATTACCAGGAGTGAACGGGTAATACTTTTGATCATTTTTTATGTTCGTTTCACTTGTACACATATTATTATTCTTTTGAGCAGTAGCAAATATTTATTGAGTCCTGAAGAAGCGGTAGATAACCTTGTGGATCTTTAATTCCCGCAGAAACATGTCGACCAAAAGATCAAGTCAGTAGTCATTTGTTCAATCTGCTGACCTATTTGCACTTAATTGTTTTTATTCTCTTGGAAGTGGACGGCTCCAGAATAAAGTGAATATTGCGTTCACTCTCCAATTTTAATAAGAGCACTTTTCTTTTTCACTTCATGCACTGCTTCCAGTTACATTACATACTTTACATACCATTTGAGTCCTATTACTATTGTAATTAACCATTTCACAACAATCTTTTGAGGTGGTTACAACATGGACTCCCCACTCTGTGAAGTGGTCCAGATGATGAAAGGGCGGTACAGGATGAGTAACTGATGGATACTCTTTCACACTGTGTAGATATCCGGTTGTATGCTCCATACTTGAGGCACACACAGAATCATTAAGGCACACATAGACATTCCTCTACTCTAGACCCACAGTCACTTTTGTTATAGTACATATCTTGTTAAGGGGGCTGTGACTGTGTTAAGGTCGTTAAAAATTCCCTTGGACCCTCCACTTATCCGTTTGTTTTTTGTTAGCTCTAGACAATAACCATACTGAATGAGTTGTCTCACCCACCTGTTTGTGGTAATGCTTTCCCAGACTGGCAGGAACTGTTGTAATCTGCCCCCGACCGGTGTTATATGGTCCGGGGGCAGCGACAATGCGTCACTTCTTAGTATTGGCGGAGGATTTGGTGTTGTTATTCCCTCGTCCTCTGCCTTTACTGCTGTTGCCACGGTATCCACCTCTGTTTTTTTTTAGGATAGGTGGTCTGCGTGTTCCCTTTGTTGTATTGAGTCCGCTGGGATGCCTGTCCTCTTGAAGCTCCTCTGTTATTGGAGCGACGAATAGAACCACCTCTGAATTGTTGAGACTGCAAGGCCCCCATAGATTTGGCTGTCTCTGTGTCTTTTTTTTTATTTTTTCTAAAATGGAGTCCACATCAGGACCAAATAAAAAATCTGGGTTTATAGGCTGATTCAATAAAGTGGTTTGAATCTCTGGTTTGAACCCTGAGATACGCAACCAAGCATGCCTTCTGAGCATGACACTAGTGTTGAGGGCTCTGGCTGCAGTGTCAGCTACGTCCAGCGCACATTTAATGGAAGCGTTGGATATGAGTTTCCCTTCCTGTATTAGTGTTTCTGTTCCTTCTTTGTAGGCATCAGGCAAATGTTGTAGCAGTTGCTCCAATGTGTCATAATGTGCCCTATCGTATCTGGCTAATAGGGCCTGTGTGTTGGAAATTCTCCAGATGTTAGCTGCTTGTGCAGCCACCCTCTTCCCAGAAGCTTCTAACACTTTAGATTCTTTGTCTGGAGGAAAAGCATCACCAGTGGTCTGGGAGTTGGCACGTTTACGAGCATTGGAGACAACCAAAGAGTCCAAAGGCAACTGTCCCTTAATGTATGTAGGGTCCACAGGCGCCGGTCTGTATTTTCTTTCAATTCGGGGGTTAACAACCCTTGCTCTGGTGGTCTCCTTAAAAATGTCTCCTGCGTGTTTGAGGACACCCTTTAACATCGGCAATGTTTAACTGATTTCTCTGAAGTGGAGAAAGTGTCATACAAGAAATCCTCCACAATTGGGTCAGCATGCATGTCCATATCATGAATATGTGCTGCCCTCTCTATTACTGCGCTAAACGCCGCTGTATCCTCTGTGGGCAACGTTTTTACAGGATAAGAAGGAGTATCAGGGATAGGTTGTGACTCCCCCTGGTTAGCAGTGTCTGTCCAGGTTTGAGCCTGGTCATCTTGATCATTGTCCGCAGGGTAACTATATTGTTCGTCATAGTTGTACCCTAGCTCCTCAGTAGAGCGTGTGGGTGAGTACGCATAAGTGTCTTGGTCATGGTACTGCA
The DNA here is from genome assembly GCF_964261635.1 of Lissotriton helveticus. Classification (NCBI taxonomy): domain Eukaryota; kingdom Metazoa; phylum Chordata; class Amphibia; order Caudata; family Salamandridae; genus Lissotriton; species Lissotriton helveticus. Next base: position 1,858,023,219 of record NC_136068.1, on the reverse strand, counting down.
CACTTTCAAAAAGGACAGGCGATGTGGAAGAGTCCCTTTTCTTTTTTAGTGGAATTTTATAGGATTCCAGTGGATTTTCTGACCTGATATTTCTTTGATATATAGTAAGTGTACCAGTGTCGGCGTCGATATGGAGCTTTGACTGTTCATCATAGGAGGGCTCCTGATACACAACGCTTGCTTCTTGAGGATGACTCCTCTTCCCAAGTGTCACAGTTTTGGAATGTTCGATCCCCATTGTCGGATCCGTTCCCCTAGGTCGTGCTGTTGGGGGCAGTCCGAATTTTATGGGCGGCTTTGGGCCTGGCGTCGATATGGCACCGACGGACTTTGCTTTGTCATCGTGCTTTTTACTTTGCGTCGACTTTGGTGCTTGCGTCGGAGGCGCGCTCTATTTTATGGATTCGATTTGCTCCTTCGAGGCGCCTTTGGCTTTTGGCTCGAGGACTTTGACGAGCTGTTGTTGTTCGACTCAGTGCCTCGGTTCGAGGGCCTTTTGAGAGTCAAGTCCTTTGTTTGTGTCGCTGTCCGTCGACGCCGACCTCGTTGGTTCGACGTACTTGGCTTTAGCGATGGACTGTAGCGCACCAATCTTCGGATCGACACCCTTTGCGGTTGACCTTTTAGGGTCGTTGACACTTGTTTTCGACGTCGATTCCGATGTGCTTACACTCTTCGATCCGATGGGTGACTTTAGCAGTTTCGGTTTCATTTTTTCCTCGATAGCTTTCGGTTTCGCTTTTAGTTGGGCGACCGATGGCTCATGTGAAATATTCTTAGCCGGGCCGAGACACGGGGCTATAGAATGCTTAATATGATCTTGGCAATGCCTCGACCGGAGCCTTGGAAAGTTTAAGAGTGTCTTGTTTAGGCCCAGTACCCACTGTTGGGCCTGGTTCATCACTCGAGTCGTCATCGATGGCTCCGATGGGGGACACGTCGTCCCTTACCTCTTCGATGTTTTCATCTTCAACGACGTGCTCCTCGTCGTCCTCATAGTAGTTGGAGCCGTGCTCCGAACCTGGATCCGACGTCTGTTCTGGATCCTCAGTGTCGACGATCTTGTCGTCGTCTTCATCGAAGATATTCACCGGGTCGGGCGCTGGCTTCGGCATTGTTTGTCTTGCTGCACGTCGGAGCCTAAGCGTCTTCTTGGACCGGAATGGAGCACAAGCTAGGCAGTTGTCCTCGTTGTGGTCTGGTGATTAGCACTTGTTGCACACCATGTGTACATCGATGTGCGGGTATTTTGAGTTACAAAGGGGGCATCGTTTGAACGGGCTCCTTTCCATCGACGATTGGGCCTTTGGTGTTGAAAAGGCCACACGGCGCTCTTTGACGTCCTGCTTCGAAAGAAACTGGAACAAAAACTCGGCACCGAACGAAAGAACAATACCGACGACCCCGAAGGCCTTTTGGCCTTATAGAAAAGTTTCCGAACTGGAGTTAAGAAAAGTACATCCGAACCCAATGGCGGAAAAAAACAATCTGAGGATGGAGAGGATGCCCATGCGCACTGTAGTCCAGGGGAGGAGCCACCTATCTCGTGATACTTCGAAGACTATTCCAGGACAACAATGTGCAATCATCCGGACTCAACACTAGGCGGCGATCTATGCATAAGATGTGAATTCAGCAGCCCACATGCCTCGAACATATATATATATATATATATATATATATAGAGAGAGAGAGAGAGAGAGAGAGATACATAAATGTGGGTCACATATATGATTATGTTTCAGGGGTCCTGCACATGGGCGAGAATATTCTAGTGCTTATGACTATTGATGAGGATCCCTTGGAAGAGAACTTCAGGTCCCAATGCAGAGTCTGCATATGCCAATGGGCGCATGTTACAAGCAGGATGCAGGAGGCCCAACAGCCTCAGATTCAATCTTGCCGAAATCCAGTTTGAGGCTGAATCATCTGTATCATAGCCTGAATCTCCTGGACTAATCTCTCTGGAGGATAGACCAGAAACTGCACGAAGTCCAAAACAGCTCAGATGAAAGGGGGTGTCTAAGAGGGAGTCAGGTGTGACTTTGGAACATTGATAGTGAACCCGGCGAGTGCAGGAGATTTTCTGTAGTCTGGAGCTGGAAGATGATTGCCTGAGGGGGGGAACCTGCTTTCAACAGCCAATCGTCAAGGTAGGTTGAAGACTGGAACTATGACCTCCGCAAATGTGTTGATACCACCACCAACACCTTTGTGAACACCCGATGGACACTAGTAAAGCTGAAGGGGCGCAAAGTAAGCTGAAAATGCTCTTCGCCCACCGTGAACCGTAGGTACCATGTGTGGGCAGGAAGGATGGGGATGGGGATGTGGAATTACGTGACCTGCAAAACCAATGCTACCATCCAGTTTCCCAGGGAAATGGCATATAGAACTTGAGTGAACGAGAGCTTTTGGAATTTCTATTTTTCTGGAAGAGATTGGGAAGGCGCAGGACTACTATAGAATGAGAAGCCGCTTTGGCCAATCTGTAAAACCCACCAGTCGGATGTTACTGACCTCCGTTGGTGCTGGTGATGACATATCCTGCCCCCCCCCTCCCCCCACTGGGTGCCTGTGATGGCAGGAGGGCCAACTAAATGAATGTAGAGGCTATTGCTGCTGGGGCCAGGGGACGTGGACTGGCCTAACCTCTGGCTACCTGTTTCACGTGGTCTGTGAGGACCTCGTCCTTGGCCACAAATAGGCTGGGAAGCCAGTTGGCTATGGTGACTAGGAGGCTATGAATGCGGCTGGAAATCACTTCCATGGCCTAAGCGGCAGAAGATGGACTGGAGCTGGCAAGGGACTGGCCAAATCTCTACTATCCTTAAAGGGTTCCAGGTCTGAGTCTGCCTCCTCATCAGAAAGACGAGAGCTATCAAAGAGGTTGTCCATGAGCGCATGGACATGCATTAAAAATACAGAGGTTCTCAGCCAGGTGTGGTGCCTAAGGAACACAGACAATGTAATCGCTGTACCCACTGTCATGTCCAGTCCACCTTCCCACAGGTATCCAAGCCTCTTGGATTCCCTATATGGGGGAGTGGGAGGGAAAGCATCAGAATTGACCCAAGAGGGGGAGGCTTGAATCACCAAGCTCTCATTTGTGAGGGCTTCATTAAAGGAGAGTGAGTGTTCAGATGGGGCAACTCCTGGGTGAAGCACCTCTACAAAGACATTTGTCTTGGAAGGCGACCTTTACATTGCGGACATCAAACCGCGATGCCATTACAACCTTGTTGTTACAACGACCGTGTTGTTACCACGGAAAGCCATTACTACGCAAGTCATTACATCGACTTGCAGTAGATGGCGCGCTAACATTAGGAATAGTATAATTTAATATTCCAACACCTTCCCTACTGTTTCGTAGGCTGGAGTTGGAATAGTAAATTTAACATTTCTAATGTCAGCACGCCATCTACTGCAAGTCGCTGTAATGACTTGTGTAGTAATGGCATTGCATGGTAACACCGCTGTCACTGTAACGACCACGTTGTAATGACTTGCGTTGTAACAAGTCATATTCTTTGTCTTGAGTGCCACTGAGGCCAACTAAAGGTCCAAGACATCAGCCGCCCTATGCACCATCATTGTGAATAAGGCACTGTCCTACATAACCACGATAGGGGAGAGACCCAGCTGCAGTCTGATGAGGATTCTAATTCACTTACATACACCAGTTCCTCATACCAGTTGTCCGCAGTATTGTCCAGCGCATGATGGTATCAATCAGGGTCCTCAGACCCCATCCATTCATCTTCTTCTACAAGCCTGTTGAATGGCACTGGATCCAAACCGGAGAGCATGACCTCGGTCGGCGCCAGACGTTGCCCGTCCAGCTCTGTGTCAGAGACGGGAATGACAATGGGGATGGCGCTGCCATGGGGCGTTGGTAGCGCCAGGAGCGTTGGTACTGGAGCAAGTGTCGAGGAAAGTCTCAGTCTTGTGGGTGGTGATGCTCCGGATCCAACACAGGATCAAAGTTGCCTAACTGGCATAGAATTATATTTACAACAAGGGGTGGTGAGGGACAGAGTATCTGAATTAAGCAGAATACTCTCACCCTGTCAAGAGATCAGGGCTAGATCCAACACCGTTTTTTAGCTCATTGCACCATCAGGATTCAAGCAAGCCGGGCCGAAGACGGCTGAAATGCCAGAAACCGGTCCCCGGAAGCTTGTTTCCTTCCCAGTGTAAGAATTGGCTTTTGTAGTCTGGTCTGCCCTGTTCCCATGATGCACTGGGCCAGGGACAGACTAATTTGCATACAGCCAGGTTCTGAAACTGGGATGGTGCAATGAGCTAAAAAACGGTGTTGGATCTAGCCCTGATCTCTTGACTGGGTGAGAGTACTCTGCTTAATTCAGAGACTCTGTCCATCACCACCCCTTGTTGTAAATAATTTTGTCCACCCTAAGCGTGGAAGGGTATACTCAGATGTGAGTCCCTTGCTCATTGCACCATCAGGATTCAAGCAAGCCGGGCCGAAGACGGCTGAAATGCCAGAAACCGGTCCCCGGAAGCTTGTTTCCTTCCCAGTGTAAGAATTGGCTTTTGTAGTCTGGTCTGCCCTGTTCCCATGATGCACTGGGCCAGGGACAGACTAATTTGCATACAGCCAGGTTCTGAAACTGGGATGGTGCAATGAGCTAAAAAACGGTGTTGGATCTAGCCCTGATCTCTTGACTGGGTGAGAGTACTCTGCTTAATTCAGAGACTCTGTCCATCACCACCCCTTGTTGTAAATAACTGGCATAGAAGGCAAGCCAACCAGCGGGGATCAAGTGGGGTGCTCCAGAGGGTTGGCCCAAATATGAGGTGCATGGACTCACATAATTCTTTCAGTTTGGTGGGGGTCACTCTGGCTTTAGGAAATCAGGGAATGGGGAGAAAAGACCCTGTCTCAAGCTCTGCCAAAGCGCGAGCCTGGATTGCCTCTTATGAGGTTTTAGGTGGGTGCGGCAAAGTCAAAGATCTCTATGACTTCTTGACTTACCTGAGGATTTTGAATAAGACGACAACCACTGCGTGTGGCTCTGTGAACAGTCCGGAGACCCTCCGCGTGACTGGGATCTTGAAGATTATGGGGTCATCTGAACTCGGTCAGCAAGGAGCTTGAGGGAATGCTTTCTCAGTGATTTCGGGTGCATGGTGTGCCAGTCCTGGCAGGTCTTGGAGTCATGGTACCTCTTCTAGTAACACTGACAAGTCAAGAGAGACATCTGCCTCATCGGCATCTGCCTGTGATGGCTACCACATGTATTGAAACCAGTAAGTTTATTTAGCGACATGCCTGTACCCAGAAGAGAAATCTCTCAAAAAAAGTTAGACAATAAGGCAAGCAAAAACAGTCCAAAAGCAACTGAGGGTAGCTCTTCATGGATCAGCGCTATCTGTCATGGAATGGAAAGATCTGACTTCAGCGTGCTGGGTTGGCACTTATATAGGCATCAGGCATATCACTTCCAGCATGGCTGCAGAGCCAAATGACGCCACCTACTAGAACACAGGGGTACTGCTCGAAAACTTCCAGATTCAGTTTGAGGTAAGGAATCTGCAGCTAGATGTCTATCAGATTCATTTTTTTCAAACATCATTGTTTCAACATTAGGCTATGATTATTAATATGGTACAGGATAATACAAAATTGCTGAACATAGTCAGGAACTGAGGGACAACAGGTTTTGTTCGATTTGCTGCATGACATCTGCGTTTTTGGCCAATTGCATCTCCACATGCTGGGAATTTTAAATGTACAGAGGTCATAGAAAGACTATTTTTATCAGATAAAAGACAAAACTCTGTTTTAAGAAGTGGCACAAGACAAAAGAAGTGGGGACGAATGGGTGAAAAAATGTAAAAAGAAAATACACCAACAATTTGCATGTTGTCTTTGCTGAAAATACATGACATGGCTTTCTTTTGTGCTTTAAAGAACTATCTGCTTTTTTTATCAGCCCATTGGCGAAACCAAAAAAAGTATCTTTTGAGTAACATTTTTAAATATTGTCATAAATGGTTTCTGTAAGAGCCAGGAAGCTTTTCCAACAAAAACTAATAAAAACAAATGAAGAAAGGCACTCAACCAATTGCAAAGCCAGAAATTCTCCTCCCCACCTTAGAGAACACTTGCTTCACCATGTGGTGTCTTGGAAAGCTATATAGAAATATCGATAAATCAAACCTGAAAAGACAAAATACAGCGCTAATGGATAAGTGTAGTGACATCAGGTTTGGAATTGTACAGACTAGACATATCTACTGTGAATTTTATCTGACAGTAAAATGACGTGAATTAAAAACAGAAAAAACTAATACATTTATAAAAATAAGAAACAAGCAAAAGATAAATTATTTTACATTTCTTACCAGTGCATCTATATCATTAAATATTCCTAGGGTACCATTGCGGGAATTACAGAATTTCAAGCTGGAATCCCAATTCAAGAATTTGGAACTAAATAAGCTGAAACAGTGATGCCTGTAGGATATCCACTCTGAAGGACATGCCTGTTTTTCTAAAGAGAAATGTGACAAAATTAAACATTCAAGTTCTCTACTTAAACCTCCGAATTGCCACCTAGTATTACATATGCACTTACTCATACCAAGCAGATTTTTCGCGATGGGTAGCGAAGGAAAGTCATGATTTTAATAATGATGAGCCAAAGCAAACATTACATGGTGGAGCAATAACACCCGCCTTTGTGTCTTTAAAAATATTAGGACTTTACTTTGCTACCATCGAAATATGTGCATTTTATTGCAAGATTGAATGAAAGCTTCATTATGCTTTTTATGCCAAAAAAGTGTGAGCCACAGGTTTATGATGAAAAGTTCTGAACATGGACGTGCTGGAAAGCATCAGATTAGGAACGTCTTCTCACCCCAGAGCAAAATGCCTTTAAAGCCAATTAAACCCTAGAGAATTAAGCAATCAAAACAACTGTATTAACTGTCAAAGCAGCAATTTATTTAACCCACCTCGCCAGGGATAGAGAAGAAACCGCTGCACAACACACAATTTTAGATGTTAAGGAAAATTCTCTCTCTCTCTCTCTCTCTATATATATATATATATATATATATATATATATATATATATATATATATATATATATATATATATATATATATATATATATATATATATATATATATATATATATATACAGTAGCAGCCCGTCCCGACGTTGTCCGGGTGTGACATAGATTATTTTAAAATCTTGCGGTAGACAACATTTTTGGTTTCATTAGCAAAGGGACGGAGAAGGCCCAGCTGCAGCCCTGGTTGATGTTAGCAGGCGCATGTAATTGGTGTAGTGATCCGCCGCCTGAGCCCGGCTACAGCCCTGGTTGATGTTAGCAGGTGCGTGTAATGTCGTTGAATGAGAGAGTTATCAGCCGCGGCTAAATCCGTTTAATGAGAGAGTTGAGTGACAGCGAGTAGGAGAGGCTGCAGTAATTGTCCCCGCAGACATGCTCATTTGCGTGTTCCCCCGCTTGAGGCCCAGATGAAGGCCTGTTTGATGTTAGCAGGCACGTGTTCCCCCGCTTGAGGCCCAGCTGCAGCCCTGGTTGATGTTATCAGGCGCGTGTAATTAGTGTACTGATCCGCCGCCTGAGCCCAGCTAGAGCACTGGTTGATGGTAGCAGGCGCGCGTAATTTCGTTGGATGAGAGAGTTCAGTAACAGCGCGCAGGAGAGGCTGCAGTAACGTTACTTACCAGGCCTCCAGGTGAACGCGCTTGTCACGCCCCCAGCACACGGCCACAGCAGACGATCTTCTGATTAATGTACAACCCACATGGCATGAAGGGTGGAACGTAGCACACGCCCCCGGCGTTTCTCACGCCCTCAGCGTGCCCCTTGATGCGGCGCAATTGCGTTCACATGGCATAAAGGCCGGACACACGCCCCCAGCATTTCTCACATCCCCAGCGTGCCCCTTGATGCTGCGCAGCAACGTAATTGGCGCTTGAATGTTCGACTCACATGGCATGAAGGGCGGACACACGCCCCCAGCATTTGTCACGCCCCCAGCGTTTGTCACGCCCACAGCCCACGATGTGATGGCTGTACCACACTCCCCCCGCGTTAGTCACGCCCCCAGCCCAGGCCCACAGCATAACACAGACACACCCACAAGGGAATACTTTGCTGGCACGGTTCTTTTACCTTTTAAATGTATAGAGGAGTTGGCCTAACGGCTAAGGCGCTGGACCTCGGCACTGGGGATCTGGGTTCGAGTCTTGGTAACGACGCCAAACATCCTGTTATTTTGGGCAAATCACTTAATCTCCCTGTGCCTAACAAAAAGGAATGTGTGTTCTCATGTAACATAACTGGTGCTATGTAAATCGCTGTGATACCTGATTCAGTTCGGGTCAAGTTTGCGCTATATAAAACTCTGCAAAAAAAATATATATATGGTGGCCGTCTGCATAGCCTATGTCCTTCTGCTGCAACTGCCTTTCCAACGCTGTATTGGGTGTTGTGATTGGTGCTGTGGTTACTGAGATTACCCGCCTCAAAGTTTTGGGCTCTCTCTTTATAAGATTAGTATGGATATATATATATATATATATATATATATATATATATATATATATATATATACACACATATATATATATATATATACATATATATATATATGTATATATATGTATATATATATATACTGGTATTTTACCTCACGGTAAAAAAGAAAGAAACGCACTCTCCTGTTGACAGAAATTAAGGCGGTGTATTCCCAAGTTTCCACCATGCCCAACGCATTTCGCCTTAACATAAGGCTTGTTCACGGGATCTATATTCTTACCTAATATAGGAGGTTTCAACAATGAAATGTTTAATTGTGAAACTACGATGTTTTTTGTTCATTACGAGTTGAATATGCGAAATGCACTTTGCACTTTTTTTAATTGTTTTTTTTCAATGTTCATGATTAGAATGGGAGTGACCAGAGCATGCCTCATGAGAGTTAAGGCCGTGGGTTTTCCTGACATGTCATGTGATCAAGACCGGGGCAACCTGGTCGAAACGCGTCATGTTGTGACTTAGATGGAATACAATTTGCACTTTATACATTACCTTTGTGGTGGTTCGTTCCTGATGGTGAAGCGACGTGTAGGTTCTCGTTTGCTCATTGAAGGACTTGGTTTCCATTGATTTCAACACGCTGTGGCTGTCGGCGTGTTCAATGGACCCTCTTCAAGGTGTAGGCTGGATTGTGGCTGCTGCTATCGCTTTGCGATATTCTTCTTGACCCGGAAGTGGTACAATTATCCAGCCCCCTGCAAGGCGGAAAGCGAGGTAGCTCCGAGCACGGAGAGAGTGAGCGGTAAGCCGGTTGTAAGTGAGCCGTAAGGATCGCGGTGTCGGAGGACTCCAAGAGCCAGGTTGTGGTTCTGAAATTCTGGACCCTACTGTCATCCCAGTATCGAGATCCAATGCCCGTGCCACAAAATATCAACATCCCATGACGAATTTGGTGTCAACGGACCGGTAATGATTATGACATCATCCCTGTATATTTGCGTCATGATCGAGGAATGCCAACACCCCTAAATCGTAGTTTCCATTCCGACCCCTCAGACTCCATTTTGTAAACGGCATCCATCTTGTGTCTTGCCCTCATGATAAGTCAATTGAGTAAGGTCGAGCTTGATCTAAAAGGACACGTCCACCTCTCCCTGACTCCCCCTTGACCTGTCCCAACTGACTCCCTTGCCTCCAGCCAAACATGTTTGGGCAGCTCCTCGCCCAGTGGCCGAATACGATAGCATCAATGCATAACATACCACAAACCATTCACCGCGTACAGATCATGTTTTCTACACACACACACACCTGTCCGCGTTCCTTGTTTATGGCCAGTTTTATGACTAGGAGGTGCCTGCCTTTTATTGGGGTTTCATCGATATCTGATGGGAGTTCCGGGACTGGCTGGGTAATCTATCACGAACGGGACGTCCAAAATATGGGCTTGCCTACATGACTTCGCTCTTTGTATTATTGTAGAAATATGTGTACAGCCATATCATAAACTCAAGAATTCTTGCTTGCAGCTATTATTTCTGTATATAAGGAGAAGGCTTGTTCTGTAAAAACGAACAGTCTCCTGAGAGCACACGATCCGCGTTGTCGTGCTTCTAGGACACATGTTACTTGGTAGCTGCCAATAAAACTTGATCTCTGACTGCGACTAGAAGACTCCGTGTTTCTGTGGTCCGGAACAAGGGAGAACTCAGAGGTCTTCGGGTGTTATTCCCTGGCACCACCGGGTTCTTAAAAACCCAGCACCTCAAGGTCGGCTTATTGAACAGGTGAGCCGCGTTACACTCCGAGCGTTGAAGGAGCCCGTGTTGCCTTGTAGTTAGCGGGTGTGAAGATTTGAAGGATTGTATGATTCCTGTTCGATAAGAAGGTGCGCTTAGGCTCAAGTGTGCTTCACGAAGGGGATCATCTACATTAAGAACTGTGCATAACCATATTTTCCTATTTCATACGCTATGGCGTCCACAACTGACGTGCTCAGGAACCGCGATGAACGCGCGGATGCGATGTTTGCTAATATGCCGGTACTACTGGAACCGGTCAACAACAGAAGGAGCAAACAGCTGATGAGAAGGATGTTAAAATCCTGCTTAAAAAATTGGAGAAGCTGCAGAGGAATGAATTAACAAAGTGGTGGGAGCGAAAATCTTTGGAAAAGTACAAAGAGGCTGGAAGGGTGCCTAGGGGTTTGCGTGTGTTAATACCTCCTTTGTTTGAAAAACCTAACCCCTTGATGCTTAAGGAGTGGGCAACAAACAACTTAGAATGTTCAAGGAACATGGTAATGATGCTAGTGAAGTACGCCGAAATCGATAGAGTTGAGATTGCGGTGGAAATTGATTTACTCATTGCTGAACTGGATGCACTTGACCAAAAGGATGTGGTAAAGAAGGAAGAGATGAGATTCAAAAACGCCTTGACAAACATGAGAACATAATAATGAATCGAAAGATAACCAAATTTGCGCGTGATAAACGCAACTACGAGACTGGACGCATTTTTACTTTTGCCAAGCGTTTTGATAATGTGAAAAAGCTAGCGAGTAACATAGTCCAGCATCCTTTAATCTCAATTGATCAAAGTAATGGTGTTGGTGCTACATCTATTTCTGGTGAAAGTGTGCTATCTAGCAGTGTGGAATCTAGTCCAAATGAGATTGACCATCATTTAAACATGCAAGAACCCCAAAGCTTCAGTCCCTCGGAGGAATTGGGGTTTATGATAGAGGATCGCCGTCAAACCCTGAGACCGAGAGTACCCCAAATACAGCCCCAAAATGTCATAGGCGCAACCAACAGCGTAAAGAGAGGAGGAAGGCGCAGAGGTTTCAACAAAAGAAACTAATAATTCAGGAAAGTCAGTCAGAGGCGGCGATTACATCAACTGCTAATACTGTTATTAATATGACTGAACTTGAATTAAATACTGCAGAACTTCAGCTTTTGTCTTTGGGACTTTCTTTCTGTCCAAAAAGTAATTTTAAGTATGTCCAATCTCGTATTGACATTTTTAAATTTATCAGAAAGTTGAAATTAGTTAAGTTCCATAAGCTAAAGAAAGCAAGCTCTAAAGCTACATCTATTACTGCAGTCAACCAACCAAGTTCATTGTTTCAGGTAGCTGATGTCACTACGCTTCGCACAGCAAATGTTTTAGCTGATTTGAATGAGGATGTTGTTCTTAACACTCAGGACGATTTGATAGGTGTATTTTAACCTCTAGCGCTGCTCTTACTCCTTTTCGCCCACCATCCACATTTATGCCAGTTATGGCAAGGGATGCCATAGACATCTTTGGGGATTGTGTTATTAGTGACCTTAAAACCCTCCACAGAAAATGTATTTCTATGAATAGGAAGGGCCAATATAGGGAGCAACAATATTCCCGCCTGATGGATAAATTGGGTAAAGAAAAGAACATCGTAATTAACAAGGCTGATAAAGGCGGGAATGTTGTTCTTTGGCCCCGTGATGCATACCTTGAGGAAGCAAGAAAACAGCTTGATGATGACAAGTGCTACAAGCAGGTAGCTTTCCCAATTTTATTAAAGGTTAAAGACCAAATATTCAAAGAATTGTCACAGTGGAAAAGGGAATGTCTAATAGATAAGGATGAGTAAATTTTTTTAAGAACCGATTACCCAATTAGTCCAACCCTGTATCTACTCCCTAAGGTACACAAGCAAGTTACCCCAGTGCCAGGACGTCCAATTATCTCCGCCGAAGGTAGCCTGCTGGAGTCAATGTCCAAATATATCGATTTTTTTCCTCCATGATTATGTTTCTAACCTGCCTTCATTTATTAGAGACACAGGCCATTTTTTGGAGAAACTTAAAGAAGTGATATGGGAGGATGGCTATCACTTGAAGAGGTGTGGCGCCCCGGCCAGGCTGACTGACTCCGGAATCTGGGGATCAGGGTTCGATCCCCGGCACCGGCAGCAGATTAGCCCAGCACCATGTGACTCTGGGCAATAGCTCGCTTAATCTTCCCGACGGCCCCCAGCGCCTAGAGACCCTTACGGGTGATTGTGCGCTTTACAAATGTGGATTATTATTATTAATATTATTACTTGTTAGTGATGGACATCTGTTCCCTATACACCAGCATAAACCACCAGGATGGGTTGAATGCTATTAAGCATTTTTTGTCCGACAGAAACATTTGCTACAACGAACACAATAAAATGTTGCTCCACATGACGGAATTATGTTTAACCAACAATTTCTTTATTTTTAATAAAGAACTTTTTCATCAACTCCGGGGTGTCACAATGGGGGCGTGCCTCTCTCCTAGCTATGCGTGCTTGCACGTTGGCTGGTGGGATTGGCACGTCCTCTTGCAGACACACGCGGTTGACGTTTCTGAACATGTCATCAGATGGTGGAGATTCATCGGTAACGTGTTCATCGTGTGGAAGGGCTCAAAGGAGTCGGCATTTGAGTTTGTCAGCAAACTAAACATCAATTCTCTTAATTTGGAGTTTACAGCGCAGGTTAGTGACAGTAGGGTGGAATTTTTGGACGTAGAAATTTTTGTGGAGAATAGGACCATCTGTACTAAGTTACATCGTAAATCTACAGCTGGGAATTCTATTCTTCATGCCAGCAGTGCTCACCCTAGACACCTCATAAACAGTATCCCCTATGGGGACTTTTTGCGTATTCATAGGATTTGTAGCAGGAAAGAGGACTTAGACATTTGTTTAGAAGAATCCAAGAAGAGATTTATGGCCCGAGGGTATAATCATAAGGATTTACAAGCAGCCCTGGATAAACTAAAGAAGGGTACCTCTTTAAATGATAGTGTCACGCCGGATGAGGCTCTTGAACAGATAAGTGTAAAGCCTATAGTGAGATTGATTACTACTTTTAGCAATCAGGAACTGGCAATTAGGAAAATTGTTAGTAGACATTGGACCATCCTGCATACTGACATCACATTATCCCCGAGCTTTTAAACCAACCTACAATCACATTCAGACGAGCACCCTCAATGTCGGATGCTTTGGTAAAAACTAGTCCTGAAGTGACCAATCAGAAAAATTGGTTGACTGACAAGAAAGGTTTTGTAAAATGTACTTCATGCAGGGCATGTAAGTTTGGGGTCAATAAACAATTCTTTATGGATCCCTTTTCTAACATGCCTAACAAAATAAATGGTTATTACACATGCAAAACCGAGTGTGCGGTCTATATATTGGAGTGCACCTGTCAACTTGCCTATGTCGGCAGCACAAAACTCCCTGTTTTCAATAGGATCCTCCAGCACTTGCGGGCAATTGTAAACTCGGATCCAACCTATCTGGTTGCCCGCCATTTTAAATTAGTACATCAGAACAAACTGGAGGATCTTAGATACTATGTTATCGACTCCGTCCCCAAATCCAGTCGTGGTGGGAATAGGGAAAAAAGATTACGCCAATTGGAGAGTCAATACATAGTTCGGCTTAACACCAAAATACCGAATGGGCTAAATACGGGGGAAGATTTAGTTCACTTTTTTATTAAATGTGGTTTAGTTGGATCTGCTATATATGATTAGATGAAATTAATTTTGCAATTTTGTGTCTATTTTGTTCTCTTATGCTGCTCTGAATATGAAATATGATTTGTGAATTGATTGTAAGTGCGGGGTTTAAATATCAATTGTAATTATGTGTGTATATATATATTAATTTAGATTTTAGGTCTTTTCTATTTATTTATTGTAGGTAATGGATTTTAGAGAAACCGTTTTATACTGTGGAATTTTTTATTGGTTTTACTAGTTTTCTAGTTTTACTGATCGATTTTTTTTTTTGCAGGGGGTTGTAATCCATTCTATATAGTTTATGAATTAATAGGTACCTGATAATAACTAAACTGTGATTATTCTATTATATATATATATATATATATATATATATATATATATATATATATTGGCATTTCTGTTATATTTGACTCTATAACTTTAATCTTTATTATATGTAATATCTAGAAGCAGGCGATGATATGCTTCTTTATCCTTGCTCAAATTGCTGTAATACATTCGCATCCGATTTTAAAATTGTTTTAATAGAAGTTAAGCTGTTTATTTAGCTACGCTTCATTAATACTACACTGGGTGTACTCATTATGAGGGCTGCTCTTTCCCATTACATCTTATAGTATGGTTTGCATATTCTCTCTTTATAAGCAGAATTTGGGCACTTGCCCCGGATTTCTTACCTAATATAGGAGGTTTCAACAATGAAATGTTTATTTGTGAAACTACAATGTTTTTTGTACATTGCGAGTTGAATATGCGAAATGCACTTTGCACTTTTTTGAATTGTGTCTTTTTTCAATGTTCATGATTAGAATGGGAGTGACCAGAGCATGCCTCATGAGATTTAAGGGCGTGGGTTTTCCTGATGCTTCGATAAAGGTACATTTGGCAGCTATCTCAAGATATAGAAGACATCCTACCCGTCCATCTCTCTGGTCTCAGAGAGTAATAAAGGAATTTCTCAAGGGACTTTTCAGGACGTTTCCTCCAGTTCACCGCCCAACAGTCTCATGGCAGCTTAACACGGTTCTAGCACAGCTCATGAAGTCTCCTTTTGAACTGATACATAAAACAGATTTGCAATATCTCTCATGGAAAATGGCCTTGCTTTTAGCTCTCACTTCAGCAAGGAGAGTAAGTGAAATTCAGGCTTCCTCGATTTCTGAACCTTTTCTCCAATTTCGTCCTGACAAGGTTGTCTTGAGGATAAATCCTAAATTCATCCCTAAGGTTCCATCCATATTTCATCTCAACAAACCTGTGGTGTTACCTACTTTTTTCAAGGATCCTTCGTCACCTGTGGAGCAATCTCTACATTCTCTAGACGTCAAAAGGTGTTCAAAGTTCTACATTGACAGGACGAAGTCATTCAGAAAAACGAACCAGCTTTTTGTAGCATTTTCTGGTCCAAGAAAAGGGTTGGCACTTTCAAGATCCAGTATTTCTAGATGGATTTCTTCGGCTATCTCTCTGTGCCATGGCAAAGCCGGTAATCCTCTCCAGAGTACATGCACATTCCACCAGAAAAATGGCAACTTCTACGGCCCTATTTGCAGGAGTGTCACTGCCAGACATTTGCTGAGCAGCAACGTGGAAAAATGTGCACACTTCTAGCTACAGCATGGCGAAATGACGCAGCAGTGGGACAAGCAGTTCTTCGCCATCTATTTCATTGAGGTATTGTTCAAGATTTTATATATATATATATATATATATATATATATATATATATATATATATATGTATATATATATATATATATATATGTATATATATATAGATATGTATATATATATGTATATATTTGCTTTTCTTTCAAGGTTATGCTCTTGCTTTATTGATACTCTTTGTTCAACATACATGATTTTTGTAAAGTTTGAAAACTATTCTAAGATTCTGTTTATTTATATACAAAAAATAGGAGCAGAGCCCACAGTCTGTGAGATTCTATCCTGAGCAACGCATCTTCTATAAGTACTGCTTGCTATTCTGATACAAGCATGAGAATCTATGAAAGATTCAATACTGGAGAAAATACTAGTTACTTACCTGTACACTATGGTCCTCCAGTATTATCTTTCATAGATTCTCATGCGACTCTCCCACCTCCCCGTTATTCAGGTAGACCTCTGATCTCTAGATATATCCTTGGCTCTCACTCTGGGCTGAAAATCTGAGGTATGATGGCTCTGCTGGGGAGTGTGATGTCAGGGCTTGCAGCTGATTGGCTGAGTTTTGGTCCAAATAATGAGGAGGTTTGGCAACCAAATATTATGGTCCCCTATGGGACTTTCTATGTAGTGTTTTACTCTATGATACTGCTATAGTCATTCTGTTACCGTGAGACTCCCACCATGACGACGGGGAAGATACAAGCATGTGAATTTATGAAAGATTCAGTACTGGAGAATGGCTAGCACTCCCAGGGAGGGTGGGCTGCTGGGGACAGCAAACCCCCATGTCTGGGACTGGTTTGACAATAAAGCAGTTTTTTTTATTTAAATGCAGCCAATTTTCCTTAAAGGAAAATGGGATGCATTTAAAAAAGTAAAAATGAAACCTTTCAGTTTCATTTTTTAAGGGCAGGCATTCCCAAAGGGGAAGGGGGCCCCTGGGAACCCTTTTCCATTTGCGAGTGCCTTACCACCCTACTGAGAAAGGTGGTAAACAGCGAGTGTTTTGCGATCGCAATTACACTCATACCTCGGTTTTGGAGTCGCTATTAGGAAGGGGTGGCCTTGGAACGCCCCTTTCTGAGAGCAAGTCGCTAACCCTATTTTGCGAGTCACTAATTGATTAGCGACTCGCAAAATAAGGTTGGTACATTGACCACAGGTTTTCTGTGGTCGCAAATGGGCCAACAACCACTTTGAAACTGAAAAAACGGTCATACATCTAGCCCAAAGCCTTTTACCAATTTTACAGCCAGGCCTGGAGTGATAACCGGCTTTTGTCATCAGCATCATCAAGAATGATGCTTTGAACATCTTTCATATCCGCATGGATGGCAGTGCTAATGCTATGCTTAAAGACTGTGCTGTAGAAATGGGAAAAGACTTTGTCAATTTCTAGCTCACTGCATTATTCTTTGAAATGCTTGTAAACCCGGCTAGCTTGTATTGAGTCCCCCGCTCAAGCCTGGAAGACCAAAGCTATGCACTGTAAAAGTTGGTACTTTACCAAGCTTTATGACAGCAAGGTAGGCCCCATACTGAGCCCTGGCCATCAAAAATATCTTCTGAGGCTGAAGTTTTAAATTGAAATGACCTGTTGGAATAATTTTTGCAGAAATGTTAGAGGCACTTATGTCTCCAAGAACCTCTATTATGTTTTTAAAGTAATCTTTTTCTTCTTGGCTGAAGGATTTATGTACATGTTAATTAGTACAACATGGCCAGGAATGGCTGCAGGGTCAGTTGAAACCAATAAGAACAACTTCAGCAAATGGTAGGCTGTTGGACAGTAAGGTCTAGTTTAGCTGTTATATGTGCTGGAAGCCCCTTCCCCCACCCACATTGTTTATCTTTTTACGCCGAGCATTCAAGACCTCTTGTATATATTTAGTATATACTTATATGTGTATGTGCTTTATGGGTTCTGGAGATCAGCCCTAGGACTTGTCTGCTTCCGCATAGGGACTTTTTTTTCTGTTCAACTGCCTTTATTTAACTGTCTTGATAGAAAACAACCATAGAGGTCAGCAAAATATCAGAATTGCTTTCGGCTGAGGGACTTTCTTTTTTTTTTTTCTGGCAACTGCCTCTATTTACCTTTCTTAATAGAAAACGACCAGCAGAGGTCAGTAAAATACCAGAATCACTTTAGCATTCTTTACATTCCAGTCCATAGAAATTGTCTTCCACAAGCACCGGCGGACAATATTATTTTTTTCAAATCTTTCATTTTCAGTGATATACCCACTGAAGGCCCTGATTTTATAATCAAAACAGCTTTGGACTATTCCATTTCTCACTGAAAGGCAATATTTCTCTCCATGTGTTCCCATACTTGGCGTGTCACGCAGTCAGGTGCTTACTTTCCCTCCATGGTAAAGAACATTAGATGTTTCAGCACCCAGGCTAATGTGCTCTGTATACATATCAGGTCCCAAAGGCGAGACCGATTGCATAGCAAATGCTTGTTTTATGAGGCTACCACACGGCTGTGAAGAAAATGGACATCAGTGACTGGCTGAGAGTGCACCAAGATACTTAGCAGCAACAAATTGCTGTGAAAAAATGCAAAATATTTGTTTTCTTTATATCTTTGAAAACCAGTAATATTCCATGAGCCGAATGGTATAGATTCAGATTTATTTGTGGGATTTAGATTTTCGTTTTTGCTGATTGATATGTTGGGTATGAGATTTTACACAATATGTACATTTAAATTCTGAATTCTCAATGGGTTTTAGTGCTTTGGATATCCAGCCCAATTATCGTTGGTAGAATTATGTATAGCTCTCTGTACCTGACGGAGTCTAGACTCTCCAAATGCCAGGTTACACTAATTACGTCATTTGTAAAGTATGGTTTACCTTTGGGACCCTTAGCTATTTTTTTAAAAGGAATTCAGCTGCACCTTTCGCTAAATCATCCTGGATATTTACATGGGAAAAGTGGTGTTTGGTAAAACTGGTTGACTATTTTTTTCTTTTTTACACCAATTCTTCACTCATTAAATTGATGTTGGTAGCACTGACAAAATCGAAAACGACATTGGATTGACAGTACCAGTTCACAACTGTAATTCCAAATGTATCCTCTAAAGCTGGGTAAAGGAAAGTGATCCTTTCCAAAGTATAGGATTTCAAATGTTACAGATGTGCATGAAATCTAAAAAAAAACACAAATTGTCTCCGTTTAATATATTAGATATTTAATCTGATTTCTAATATGGGATGAAATAAGAGTATGAGGCTCTTCTCTTCTTCATTACCTCTCGAAATAGTAGCTCAGTTCTTCCCTCCATCATACCTCTCTCCGAACACTTTGAGCATTAATGGTCCTGAATACATTTTATGGACAGGTCGCTCTTCTGAGCACTGTGAAGTTTTGCATTATCTGACAGCGCCACTGTAGTAAAATTAGTTTTTTCATTGCAAGAGGGGTTCTATAAGTCTATCCAAGGGTGGTCTCATCTTCTGGGTTACTCATAGGTAAATCCTCTGGGTGCTGGGATTTGCAAAAGGTTTGGATTCCTAGGAATTCTTGAAAAGAAGAATCATTGTAGCTTATATATGATTTGTCTAGCTTTAGAACAGGAGTTGGTGTCAAACACTAGGGACCCTGCCAACACTGAATTCGCGTCCCATGGCATCCTCCTATACGCAGCCAAATAGGACTACAAAGGGCCATCTCTTTTTATACAAATTTTATGGACTCCCTCGGCTTAAAATTAAACGCTAAAAATAGTTTTGTGATGTCATGTGGCTGGAATAGAAATAAGACCAGAAGCTTCCAGGCGGGGGAAACAAGGTGGAAATTACCCCTGCATTCAGCTATCTGGGAGTGCTTTTTGATAGATCGAGTTCTTGGGCTCCAGCAGTAAAGGCTAGGCCCCTACTGTAGGAGAGTAGGGTCTGCTTTCCTATGGTCACCCCACTTTTTGCTTCACTGGTTTTCGACTTTAATGTGGCTGTGGGCCTGCTAATCAGACCCACAGCCCAGCTGTTCTCTCTCT
Organism: Lissotriton helveticus; assembly: GCF_964261635.1. NCBI lineage: Eukaryota > Metazoa > Chordata > Amphibia > Caudata > Salamandridae > Lissotriton > Lissotriton helveticus. The sequence goes on along the minus strand of NC_136068.1, from coordinate 1,858,003,437 downwards.
AAATTCATACCATGTACTTTAGGTACATCACCAATTGGGAAATGGGTCACTCTTGTGAGTCCCTGTACAGTGTACCATAGATACCCAGGGCATAGGTGCACCCAAGGCCTACCAGGGGCTGCAGCATATCTTATGCCACCCCTGGCTGGCCATCCATACGGACACAACTTGCTGATCACTCAGCTGGGGCAAGGTTGTGTAATCACCCCTTGCTTAGGTATAGTATTCCTATACCTACCATTATATATAGACACATATGCACCTATAAGTCACTCCTATGGCAGGCCTTAACAATCCTGAAGGCCGAGTGCTTGGTTTTATGTGAGATGGTGCTCTAGCCTGAGCTGAGCCTGTCTGCATCTTTCGGAACCATGTCCTTATAGCTGTTCTATGATATAGCCATACCATATACTCTTAAGTGCATTATAATCCTCGCGGTTGAATGCTAACTTTGGTTTGGCTTTATCAAAACATGTCGTGTAAGGTGTCATACGCTTTGGAATACTACCCCCTCACCAGTTCTGGTAGCATTCCACCCTTCTAGAGGGAGAAGACATGTTGTCCCTACTAATCCCGGTTAAGGTTAACCAGAGCCTCAGCATCACAAAATGGATGCTGCTGCCACAGACACAAGTCTGACCTCCTGCTGCTGGGAGTCCTTCCAGCGAGGGAGGCTTGGACAATAGGTTTCCTGTCTTGGGAGGTGCTAGCACCACCCCAGACAGGCCATAGTGTATTGGGGCAGGGAGGACTGAATGAAATGAGCCACTGCCTGGGGCACACAAGGTGTCCCATGCATAGTCCGGTTCAAACCGGTGCTGGGGCACTCCAGCCCCAGCTCTGGCGCAAAACTGGACAAAGGGAAAGGGGTGTAACCACCCCCTTCCCTGGTCCCACCCATAGGAGGGACCTAGCAGGTAATCCAGCCCCTAAATTTGGTATATAGGTAGGAGCTGAGTCCCAAGACTTTAGATTTATCCTGACTGAAACTTGAAACGAAACTCTGGACCTTTGATGTTCTACCTGAAGATAGAAGACTGAAGAATCTCGACAGGGGACGACACTGCGGACTATAATGCGCGGGGAATTTCCGACCATTCCCCACTGTTAGTAAGAATGGGACGGACTCGGGGTAATGTGGGGGCCTCCTGGCGCCTTGCAGCTTGGGATCTTCAAAACGCGACTATCCTGAGAGGCTTGAGAGCAGATGTACAGGTCTATGTTACTGAAAATGAGGGAACAGTCGATTCGGGGGTGACCTTCTGGGAAGCCCTGAAGCCGGTAATGTGGGATAGGATACAAAGTAGACTGGGGGAGGAAAGGAGAAAACTCCAATCAGAGGTAACTGTACTGGAACAGACTATCCTGGGCCTAGAGAGAGAATACCAGAGTTCGAAAAATGCTGAGACTCTTAGACGACTGATTGATACTCAGGAACACTATAGAGAACTGGTGACTAATGAGGCTAAAACTCAATCCTTAGCCACCCTTCATCGCCTCTACGACGTGGGGGACAAGTCAGGTAAACTACTAGCGTGGCTAAGTAAAAAGGAACGCGCGACTGGATGGGTGGATCACATTAGAGATGCAGCAGGGAGGCTTGTTAGTTCTGATGCACAAATTGCTGAGACATTTGCTACACACTATGAACTCTTCTACGCAGCCAGGGACCTGGGGACCTGTGAGGAAGCTCTACAATATATGGCGCAGACGGACCTGCCCCTGTTGTAGCCTGAGGCCCTTCAGGCGCTGGAGGCTGACATTGCGGTGGATGACATATCTGGAGCCCTAGCCAGATTGCGACCGGGGAAAACACCGGGACCAAACGGTTTCCCGGCTGAGTTTTTTAAGCGTACGGCAGACCTTTCGGTTCGCCATCTGAAGGGTCTCTTCGTGGGGGCTTACCAGAAGGGGAGACTCCCTCCAGACCTCTCCCTGACGACAATTGTCCCAATACATAAAGAGGGGAAACCGCGAGAGGATTGTGCTGAGGTCGGTGATCCCAGACCTTATACATCTGGATCAAACAGGTTTTCTGCCAGACAGAGCCACTAGACTGAACCTTAGACGTACTCACAATTGGCTGCATGAAGTGCGGGGAGGAGAAGAACCACATTGGTTTCTCTCCCTTGACGCTGAGAAAGCCTTCAATGCGGTTCATTGGCCATTTCTGGAGGGTGTTTTGCAAAAGTTTGGATTCGGCCCTAAGTTCCAGAGGTGGGTCCAGCTCCTCTACACTGCACCAGGAGCCAGAGTGAGGGTGAATGGGAGGTTGTCTCGTGAATTCCAGATCCAGAGAGGGACCCGACAGGGCTGCCCTTTGTCCCCCCTCCTCTTTGCACTCACTATTGAGATACTGGCAGCTAGGATCCGACAAAATGTAGACATCTCCGGTTTTGGAAGAGCTGACATGGACCCCGCACAAGAGAAGATATCCCTTTACGCGGATGATATACTCTTGTATATTACAAACCCGGAGACAACTGTTCCGGAGCTATTCCGGGAATTAGAGCGATATGGCAGGCAAGCGGGATATACAATAAACTGGCACAAATCGATCTTGTATGACCCCGGGGAACGAGGCCACTGGGTGACACTGCCAGGGCAACTACTAACAACGGTGGAGGGTTTCCAGTATCTCGGGATATACATCCCCCTTGATAGGACACTATTGTTCCAAAAAAACTTGGAGCGGATTATACTGAACTCCCCTGCAGATATGGACCGCTGGAGACAGCTCCCACTTACACTTCTAGGTCGAGCGGCTTTGTACAAGATGATTATCCTACCCAAGTATTTATATGCCCTACAGAATGAATATTATCCGCTTCCGGCAACGTTGATATCCAGAATTCACTCGGATCTGAGGGCTTTTCTCTGGCTGGGTAAGCAACCTAGAGTAGCGTTGACTACTCTCCAGAGACACCAATACAGTGGGGGGATCTCACTCCCCAACCTGGAAGCCTACTACTGGGCGGAACACATGGCACTGATTAACGATAGGCTACATGCCCCGTCAGATCATCCCACTTATGCCCTAGAAAGACTTACAATGTCATCGCAAAATTTACTATACTATCTTTATGGGGGTACTAGACGGGAACCGCTCCTCCCAGCGACGGCTATAACGTTACTTGCATGGACTAAGGCTACAAAACGCAGGGGATGGGAGAAGAAGCCCACCCGACAGACACCGATATGGCACTGTAAGTGGTTAACAGAGCTAAATAAACTAAAAGGCTTCCAAAGATGGGACGACATAGGCATCTCCACCATAGGGGACGTGATTGCCAAGGGGGAACTGAAATCCTTTTTGGCCCTGAAGACGGAATTTGGGCTTCATCACTCACAGCTCTTCAGATACACGCAGCTGCGACATGCTTGGCGGGCCCAAAATATCCAACTAAGCGACATCCCAGAGTATGCACCTCTGGAGGGACGGCTCTTGCAGGAACGGATCCAGGGGAAGGCGGTCTCCATCACATATAAAACCTTAACTAACAACATGCTAGGTGATCTGGCGAAGCTTAGACAGACATGGGAAACAGAGGTGGGAGACATGGACGACTTAGATTGGGACATAGTACTAATGCATCCCCGGGAGGTGGCAATTAAGTCTAGGCTGTGCCTTATTCAATTTAATGTGCTTCACAGAACCTATTACGATAGGGTGCGACTCCATAGAATGGGGAAAATAGAGGACACAAAATGCCTTAGATGTCGCCTAGATGACGGGGATTTTTATCACATCATATGGACATGCGACTTGATACAAAATTATTGGACCCACATCTTCACAGAACTGAGGGAGGTCTTGGGGGTCCCGCTCCAACAGGAGCCCAAGTTGGCATTACTGGGTATGACCAACGACGTGGACCTACCACGCCCCCTCCTAACCTTCCTGGTACTGGCACTGGTGGTAGCGAAAAGAGACATAGCGAAGCACTGGGGGTCACCGGAATCATCGGGATTAGAGGAATGGAGAAGAGGGTTGGACCTTTACATGGCAGCCGAGAGAGTGACTTATAAAGCTAGGGGGTGCCCGAAGAAATTCCATAGGGTTTGGACCAGGTGGCGGCACTACCATGGATTGGATGGGGGGTTATGAGGGAGGGGATTAAAGTATCTGGCTACACGACCACGAGAGCACCTCCAGGAAGACTTTGGGTGGGATACTAAGAGATAATTGCACTTTGAATTTGTGGACATTGAACCAGTGTGTTACGAACTGTGACAGAGATTTATAGCTTTGGGGAGGGTGGGCGTGGGAGTAGAGGTAAATGTACTGCTCATCACATGACTGTAATGTTAAGTTATGATAAAATGCAAATAAAAATATATTTAAAAAAAAAAGACTGAAGAATCTCCCTTGTGGTCAAGGAGTGACCACCCTGAGCAAGCAGGCACCATCAAGCGATCAACGGTTTGCTTTGTCGATGCTCCCGCCGGAGCCAGAGCACAGAGCCTGACAAGACCCGGACTTCCAGACTTCCAACAACCCGATCCACAGCCACAGCAGAGCTGAGACCCGTGGAGGCGACGATAGACGTGGGACCGGCCATCTTGGAAAGCCAGCTAATTGCTTTCCGTGAAACTTCTGAGGCACCCTCGAAGTTGTGCATTGGGAATTGAGAAGCCCCAGCCCCGAGCACCAACTGCACTGAAGATCAGCCCTCCAAACTCCACGAGTTCTGCGTGGGGCCTTTCTGCATTTTCCTGCTAGACGCGTCTGCCCGGTCACTTGCCCGTTGGCTAGTGGCCTCTGTGACGACAAACCTTTGAATTTACACCGCTGCTCTGGTTGCTCCAGACTGGCCCCTGCTTCCCTGAAAAGGAGAAGCCCATCAGACCTTGCTGGTCTGATCCAGAAGCCATCTTCGATTCCTGCGTGGGTTGCCTTTGCCAAGGCTTGTTGACTCCAATCCGGAAGCCGACACCGCCGACAGTGAGAGCCTTCGAGGGACAGTCCGTATCCAGCTCCTGGTCGTGGTCGACACTGTAAGAGAGTGGGTTCTGCAATCCTATGGTCACCCCAGATTTTTGCTTTTTGCTTCACTGGTTTACGACTTTCCCTGGCTGTGGGCCTGCTAATCAGACCCACAGACTAGCTGTTCTCTCTCTAAATTGACAACCTTGTACTTTAGGTGCATTTACCAATTGGTACTGGGCCACCTTATCAGTCCCTGTACAGTATACCTTAGGTATCCAGGGCATAGGTGTACCCAGGGCCTACCAGGGGCTGAAGCATGTATTATGCCACCTCTGGCTGGCCATCTAAAACTGACACAACTGGCTGCATGACAGCTGGGGCAAGGTGGTGTAATCACCCTTTGCTATAGATATAGTATACCCATATCTAACCCTAAAATGGACACATATATTCCTATCAGTCACTCCTATGGCAGGCCTTATCAATCCTGAAGGCAGAGTGCTTGGAATTATGTGAGATGGTGCTCTGGCATGAGCTGAGCCCGTCTGCAGCTTGCGGAACCAAGTCCTAATAGCTGTTCCATGATAACGCTATACCATATACTCTTAAGTGCATTATAATCCTCGCGGTTAAATGCTAACTCTGGTATAACGTTATCAAAACATGTCGAGTAAGGTGTCATACGAATTGGAATACTACCCCCTCGCCAATTCTGGCGAAGGGGGTAGCATTCCACCCTTCTAGAGGGCACGACATGTATGTAACTGTGAACCCCGGTTACAGTTAATTCGAGCCTTGGCATCACAAAATGGATGCTGCCACCACAGACACAAGTCTGACCTCCTGCTGCTGGGAGTCCTTCCAGCGAGGGAGGCTTGGACAAAGGGTTTCCTGCCTTGGGAGGTGCTAGCACCACCCCAGACAGGATTTTGTGTATTGAGGTAGGGGGGCCTGAAAGGAATGAGACATGCCTGGGGCACACAAGGTGTCCTGTGCATACACCGGTTCAAACCAGTTGCTGGGGCATCCCTGTCCCAGCTCTGGCGCGAAACCGGACAAAGGATAGGGGGTGTAGCCACCCCCCTTCCTGGTCCCACCCAGGGGAGGGACCTAGTCAGTAGTGCAGCCCCCTTTAGGAGAATAAAGGTAGGAGCTGGTCCCATTCCAAATTAGATTAATCCTGAACTGAAACTCTACAAGAAGAAACTCTGGACTTCGACTTTCTACACAGAAATGAAATGAAATGAAATGAAAAAGGAACTTGCTAAAGCGCACTGTGGCCAAGCGGCTTCCTGGCGCTGAGAACTAGTGCCTGACTCTACAGAGCATCCGAGAGGGCTAACAAGGGAAGGCCTGGGCAAAAAGAAAAGTTTTCAGGGCTTTGCGAAAAGAGGGGTAGGTAGGAATAGAACGAATAGAGAGGGGAAGACTATTCCAGAACTGGGGGGCGAGAACCGAGAAACGGGTACCCCCTGTACGGGATTTGCGAAAGCGGGGAACTTGGAGAAGAAAAAGAGATGAAGAACGGAGCGTGCGAGCTGGGGTGTAGGGAGTGATTAAGGAAGCAATAAAAAGGGGGGCAGAATGGGTATAAGCCCGAAAGGCTAAACAGGCCAACTTAAAAAAAGATCTAAAGTGCACAGGGAGCCAGTGGAGGGACTTGAGTACAGACGTGATGTGGGAGGATTTAGGAAGGTGGAAAATGAGACGGGCTGCCTGGTTCTGAATGGCCTGGAGCCGTCGAGTTTCGAAAGTCGGTATGCCCACGTAGAGGGCATTCCCATAGTCAAGGCGGGAAGTGATAAGGGCCATGACTATGGATTTAAGGGCGTCCGTGGAGAAGTACCGGGATATTTTTCGGATGAGACGAAGGGATAGGAAACAGGAGGAAACAACGGAGCTAACTTGGGTATGCATGGAAAGGTCATTACTGACCTTGATGCCCAAGGTGCGGACAGAAGAAGCCGGTAAAGGGGGGGAGCCAAAGGAAGGGGGCCAATGAGTCGGGGACCAAGGGTTGGAGGGACCACCCGTGAAGACAAGCTCCGTCTTATCCGGATTGAGCTTAAGATGGTTAATGCTCATCCATTCCGAGATAAAGACTAAAGTGGAGCTGAGAAAGAGAGGGGAATCTGGAGAGGCGGAGAGATCAAAGACGAGCTGGAGGTCGTCCGCGTAATTGTACACGGAGACCCCCTGCTTGCGGAGAGAAAGAATAAGAGGATAGATATAGAGGTTGAAGAGAAGGGGGGAAAGAGAGGAGCCTTGGGGGACCCCGCACACAACTGGGCAGGGGGGGCGGAGAAGCCTGAAAGATGGACGGCTTGTGGAGAAGTGTGGCTCAGGGGTTAGAGGCAGCAGACCCGGAAGCTGAGATCGGTCCTGGACCAGGGTTCAATTCCCCGCCTCGGCGGGTTTTGGGCTAAAAATTCCACGGACTCGATAATTCTCGCCCCGGTGCCTCCTCGACTCACGGGTTCACACTCTGCGACTCTGGGCAATAGCTTGCTTAATCTCCACAACGGCCCCTCGCGGCGGGATGCCTGACTTTCACCTTGTGGATACCCTGCTATCTCACAGGGGAATATCAGGACGGGTTCCCTAAGCAAGCGCCGGGAAACCCACTGCGGGTAGCTGTGCGCTATATAAGCTCAACTACATTTACATTTACATTTGACCTGCCTTGGAGGAAGGACGCCAGCCAGGAGAGTGCTGCTCCCCTGATGCCGGCTGCGCTGACACGGTTGAGAAGAATGGCGTGGTCGACCGTGTCAAACGCAGCCGACAAGTCGAGAAGCACCAAGGCTTGGGGAAGGTTAGAGTCCGCTTTCCCCTTGAGTTCGTCCAGAACAGCAGTGATCACAGTCTCCGTAGAGTGGCCCGGACGAAAGCCCGCCTGATGGGGGGCCAAGAGGCGATTTTCCTCGATATACGAGGACAGGCAAGATGTTACGTGAATTTCCAAAATCTTCCCCAAGTAAGGAAGAAGAGAAATAGGCCTGAAATTGGTGGGGAAAGAGGGATCCAGGCCTGGTTTTTTAATGATAGGGAGAACCATAGCGGTTTTAAAAGAAACAGGGACAGAACTGAGAGCCAACGAAGTGTTGAGCAAAGTAAGGGGGGGCGGGGCAGCTAGTAAAGAGAATTTTTAGAATCCGGGCCGGGGCACAATCGGCCGGAGAGCCGGACTTAACTTTAGAGAGCAAGTGGAGGAATCTGTCGGTGGAGATAGAAGGAAAGTGATCCAGAGAGGAAGACGGCGGGGAAAGGGGAGGAGTGACGCGGGATTGACAGACTGCGGGGATGTTAGCTTTAATGTTGGCAATCTTGTCAATAAAGTAATCATTAAGTGCAAAACAGAAAGATTGAGTGGGGGCAGGACTAGTGCTCGTGCGATCGGAGGTGGCAAGCTGTTGAACAAGGGAGAAAATTTCGCGAGATTTATTTCCAGAAAGAGCAACTTTCTCCGTGAAATAATTTGTTTTGGCCAACAGGATTGCTTTCTTATAGCTGTTGAGCATAAGTTTGTATTTAGCACGAAGCAGAGGGCAATTATCTCGTCTCCAATGGCATTCCGAGCGCCTGAGATTGAGTTTAAGGTCTTTAAGCTCACTCGTAAACCATCTATGTGCGTCGTGTGGACAGACGGATTTGACTTTCTTAAGTGGAGCCACCTGATCACAAGAGGAAGAGAGCCAAATGTTGATGGCATTAGCTTGAGATTCGAGGGAGAGATCTGTCAAGTCGGGCGCTGAGGAGGTCAGGGAAGACGAAAGAAGAGTGAGGTCCGTCTGGTTCCAGCTACGGGCTAACATGTTCTTGAGTAGGGGGGGTTTAACAGAAGAAGCAGAAAAAATACTAAAGGAAATAGTAAAGTGATCTGACCAAATACACGGAGAAATAGATGGAGGGGAAACTTCGCGGCGCAATGACCAAATTTGGTCCAGAGTGTGGCCCTTGACATGGGTGGGGGCAGCGATGTGAGACATGAAATTTAAGGACTGAAGGGTGGCAGAAAAATCTTTAGATGAGGAGTTTTCTCTAGGGTCATCAGGCCAGTAATTAAAATCTCCGAGTAGGATGACTGACGAGTTATTAGCCGCCAGAGTGGCCAGCAAGTCCTGCAAGGAAGCTACAAACTGAGGCATGGCTAGGGGAGGGCGATACATAAGAACAAAAGTAAGAGGATCTGCGAGGTTGAGGGACCGAGCCACAAGGTAATCCACATTGGGTATGGGTGGGTGGTCGAGAAGCTGGAATTTAAGGGTGGAACGAAGAATCATTGCCACACCACCTCTGGCCTTTCCGGCCGGACGGTCCGCTCGAAGAGCATAATAGGTGTCGGGAAGAATGGCCAGGAGATCCGGAAGCGAATCTGTGGAGAACCAAGTTTCGGTGAGGAATAAATAGTCAGGAGAATCCGAGCTTAAGAGATTAAAAAGCTTGATTTGATGCTTGACTGCCGAACGAGTGTTTCAGCAGGCAAGCTGAGGCTACAGATGGGGAGGATGGGGGTGAAGATGCTACTAGAAGGGCGGGAGGGGAGGAAGTACGGCTGTGTGAAAAGGAGGGTGGCCAGGGAAGGTGGGGCGCGAGAACACCAAAAGTGTTGAGACGTTGCACCAGTGGAGGGGAAGGCGGGCTGGGGGCCATAAGTGCAGAAAGTTGATCGGATGAGTAAACCAATGGACGGGCAGGGCCTGTGGCCCCTGGTCCCGGCCGGTCCCGGCCGGGCGCAGACGGGCTTGCCTTAGGCGCGCCTTCGGCGCGCAAACGGCGCGCCCGCTGCGCCCGTCCGCTGCGCATACGGGGGATTTGTAGTGGCGATCAGGGCGTGGCCTGGCGGAGGTGGGCGTGGCTAGAGGGGCGGCTCGCTGGTGGCGGCGAGCGAGGGAAGCCTGACCCGCTGCAGCGTCAACCTCGGCTGCGCGGGGGGCCACGAGGCAAGAGAGAGGTCCCTGAGAAGGGTAGAGGTAAGTTTTAAAAAATGAAGACAAAGTAAGCGCAAAAAGTTTAAAAACACAGGGCTTCGCTAGGCTAGGCTCCCGCAGAAGGCAGGGGAGAGTCAGGTGTGTCAAGTTAGTAGTCAGTTCCTCCCTATAAAGTGAAGTGGGCGTGGCCTGGCGGAGGTGGGCGTGGCTAGAGGGGCGGCTCGCTGGTGGCGGCGAGCGAGGGAAGCCTGACCCGCTGCAGCGTCAACCTCGGCTGCACGGGGGGCCACGAGGCAAGAGAGAGGTCCCTGAGAAGGGTAGAGGTAAGTTTTAAAAAATGAAGACAAAGTAAGCGCAAAAAGTTTAAAAACACAGGGCTTCGCTAGGCTAGGCTCCCGCAGAAGGCAGGGGAGAATCAGGTGTGTCGAGCTAGTAGTCAGCTCCTCCCTATAAAGTGAAGTGGGCGTGGCCTGGCAGAGGTGGGCGTGGCTAGAGGGGCGGCTCACTGGTGGCGGCGAGCGAGGGAAGCCTGACCCGCTGCAGCGTCAACCTCGGCTGCGCGGGGGGCCACGAGGCAAGAGAGAGGTCCCTGAGAAGGGTAGAGGTAAGTTTTAAAAATGAAGACAAAGTAAGCGCAAAAAGTTTAAAAACACAGGGCTTCGCTAGGCTAGGCTCCCGCAGAAGGCAGGGGAGAGTCAGGTGTGTCGAGCTAGTAGTCAGCTCCTCCCTACAGAAGACTGAAACAATCTCCCTTGTGGGCAAGGAGTGTCCACCCTGCACAAGCAGGCACCATCAAGCGTCCAGCGGCTTCACTTTGTCGTCTTCCCTCGAGGATCCAGACTTCAGAGCCCGACGAGACCCGGATTCCCAGACCTCTCCGACCTCAACCTAAGTCTGCAGCAAAGCTGAGACCCGTGGGTGCGACGAGACACGTGGGACCGGCTATCTTGAACGAACCTGCACTTCGCTTCTAGCACGACTCCCGAGGTAAACTCTACCAAGTGCTTTGGGGACTGAGAAGTCCCAGCCCAGAGCAGCTTCTGCACCGAAGATCAGCCCTCCAGCCTCCACGAGATCTGTGTGGGGCCCTTCTGCTTATTTGCTGCTCGACGCGTTGTCTGGTCACTTGCCGGCTGGCTAGTGGCCTCCTAGACGACGAACCTTTGAATCTTCACTGCTGGTCTGGTTGCTCCAGACTGGCCCTTGCTCCCTTCCAAAAGAGGGGCACCTCGGACTCTCTTAGTCCGCACCAGACGCTTTCTCCACTCACCGCGTGGGTTGCCTTTGCCAAGGCCTGTTGACGCCGATTCCGGATCCAACACCGCCGACAGCGAGAGCCTGCGTGGGACAGCTCGTGCCTCCATCCTGGTTGTCGAAGACACCTCCTGGTCCACGTGGCTGCAGAGTCAAGCGTCCACTCTTCACCTGATCGCGACGACAGCACCTGGTTCCTTCCTGGTTCCACACCGATCACTGGCTAGTGACTTTGAACACTTTCCCCTCTGCTTTCAGGTCCTCTTCTTCACCGATCCACCCTTGGATCGCACCGGACATCTTCCTCCTGGTCGCCTGCAGCATCTTTTCTTCCAGGCTCCATAGACTTCAACGCCGGAACCCGACACGACTTTGCACCTATGCACCCGCAGCCCGTGGGTGAGGTAACAAGAGCATTTCGGTGCTCAAGGGTAGATAGACTCTCCTAGTGTCCAGTTCCACAGTCGTTTTAATCCTAACTAGTCAGGATTGTCCGTACTCACCCTTTTCTTGAACTGTACTGTCCATAGACGTTGTTACGCATCTCGCGTGTGAGTTCACACTCTGCACCCGCGTTCCGTGGGCCTCCTATTACTTACCTAGTGTTAGTGTAGCGTGGTCCCACCGATCCTACAGCCTCTGGACAGCTCCATTCCTTTTATCGACTTTCACATTCCACTTACTTAGTATATGGTTTGTCGTGCCCCTAGGGCACCATTGTAATTTTGTGCAACTTATCGTATATTTCTTAAGAGATTGTCATGTGCTTAGCCCTCTGACCTCATAAAGAGTTCAGAGGTGTTGTTATTAATAAATATAGTGTTGATTTTCATAACAACCTGTGTGGTGTCCTTTCATCTGGTATTCAAGGGGTTATATTGTGGTAAAACAGCTGGCTTCACATGCCAAAAGAGTTTAGCCTAAGACTGCTTTGTCCATGCTACCATTAGGATACCTGGTCTATAAGGTTGACTTACAACCAATCACCATAAGGGTTGCTTGGACTGATACAAGGTGATCACTAGAACTAGTGAGCATCATATATCAGACCAACTTCTCACAGACACCTTCTGGTCCACATGGCTGCAGAGACAAGCTTCACGACATCACCTGATTGCTTCGCGACATCGGCCTTGTTCCTTCCTGGTTCCTTCCTGGTCACTGGCTAGTGACCCAGACTCTGTCCCTTCTGCTTTCAGGTGCTCTTCATCCTCGATCCGCCCTTGGATCCAACCAGACACTTCCCTCCTGGTCGCCTGCAGCATCTTTCTTCGAGGCTCCATAGGAATTAGCGACGAAACCCGACACACTTTCACACCTATGCACCCGCTTCCTGGGGGTGAGGTAATGCGAGTACTTCGGTGCTCCTGTGGGTATTGACTATCCTAGTGTCTAAGTTTTAAGTAGCTTTCTTCTAGTCCATCCGGAAGTGCCCTAAAAGAAATAGTTTCCAATTCTTTTGTTCCCATTCTAACTCTATGGTAACCCATGTGTGTGTAAAGACACTGCACACGCATCCCGTGGGCCTCCTGCTCCCTATCCATTGGTGGTAAATCGTAGCCCCAGCGATTCTCTAGGCCCTAGGCCTATCCTTTGTTTGTGACGTGGTTCTTTTACCACTATTTTAGTATATGGTTCGAAGTGCCCCTAGAGCATTACTGTATTTTGTGCAACTTATTGTATGATAATTGAGTATCTTGATATGTGCTTGTGCCTCTGACCTCATAAAGAGTTCAGAGGATTAATTTAGTAATAAATACATATATATTTTATATATAACTTGTGTGGTGTCCTTTCACTTGGTATTAAAGGGATTGCATATGGCAAAACAGCTGGCTTCACATGCCCTCTTGAGTTTAGCCTAAGACTGCTTTGTCCATGCTACCACTAGGATAGCTGGTCTATAAGGTTGACTTTACAACCATCACCATAAGGGTTGTTTGGACTGGTGCAAGGTGCTCACTAGAATAGTGAACATCATATACCAGGCCAACTTCTCACACCTACTTTTTATGAAGTCTATCTCTGCCCTTTTTAACTTTGCTAAAAAATTGGGTAAAAAGGCTCTCAGAAATTCGAATAAAAATATACCAAGCAAGGTGTGTGAGTATTGCGATAACGGGGCAGGAATTTGGGGCTACCAAGATTGTAGTATAATTCAACGCATACAAAATACCTTTCTGAGATCCCTTTTAAGTGTTCCTAATAGTGTCCCTGTTTTTAGTTGCCATTCAGACTGGGGGTTGTACATATTGCCGATATGATTAAGGTACAGCCAGTATTGTTATGGCACAGAATCTGGAACACTGAGAACGCAAGACTAAACAGAGAGATAATTAGGGACTCTATGAGATTAGATTTGGTCCGCAAAAACCCATGGTTGAAATATGTTAAAAGCTTTATGCAGGATATCGGTCACATAGAATATTATACTAAGCCCGACTGTATGAACCTTATAAAGCGTAAAGATTTTTAAAAAATGGCTATGTCCCACTTAGAAGAGAAAAGATTAGCTTTAGAGTTGAACAAACCAATGGTGATTAGCCATCAATTGACCCTTACAACTATATCCATTCAACCCTATTTGCTTTGTGTTCAAAGTGGCTATAACAGATATCTCCTGACCAGATTTTGGTTCGGGATGTTCCATCATTTAATTACATACCCAACCGTAAACGACTGGTCAAGAGAATTGTGTCAATGCCCATACGATAACGTATTCAGACAAAGTACTATGCATGTGGTTTTATTCTGTAAGTTGTATAAAAATGAGAGAAGAAGATGGTTAATACCTTTATTACTTCAGGGCAGATGGAGACAGTGTTATATACTTACAGATGCTTGAAAATTACTATAGCATTGGGTCTATGGTGGGCTTTCTAAAGAACGTCTTGAGGAAAAGGAAAGCTGCTAACAATTGACTTGTGGGATATAGGTTCCGGTATATGCATTGAAGGAAAAAATGAAATTCTCGCCACTACTAGCTTAACTCTTTTAGAAGTTTTTTCAATGATGGATGTACATGAAATTAGTTATTTTTTTGTATTATGTATGATGATGTATTGTTGGATTATGTGTATGCTTTTGTGATTTTAATTATTCAAAACCGAATGAAGCTCATTTTGATTGATTGATTTCTCTAGTGCTTCTGATGAAATGTAAGTGGCTCTGCTGCTGATTTTAATTTGTGCTCTTGATATTCTTCAGGCAAATGGGGGAGACTGGAAGACATACTTGCTACTTCTTTTTTTTTAAACTCTTTTTATTAATGAATCACATGTAAGACACAGCACCCCGAACCCCGGAGAGGCTGCAGCGAGTACATTACATCAAAAATCAGCGATGCATTGTCAAGAAAATAAACTCCCCTCCAACCCCCACCCCTATCCCCCATTACCCCCATGTCCCTTTCCCCCTCCCCTGTGCACAACGTCTCTCCGATACCGCTTTGAATAGTAATATACAAATCAGTATATACATCATGTCCTCCACATGCCCATCACAACTGCTCCTCCACGGCTCCGGCGGGTGCTGGGGGCTCAAGCCACAGACCCCTGAAATCTGCCCACCGTTTCCATATTTTGTAGTGTTTCCGGGGACAGCCTCTAGCCTCGAACACTGGTCGTTCCAGCCCCATGCAAAAGTCAATACTTTTTTTCCATCCTGCTACTGTGGGAGCCCTGGGGTCTTTCCAGGCCTGTGCAATGTCCCTTTTTGCCACTGTGAGGCCCAGCAGGAGCAAGCGTCTTTTATGGATATTGCCTCCCACCCCCTCCAGGACGTGCAACAACCCCAACTTCGGAGTACGGGGGAGGTCCAATCCCAGCACCTCCGACAGACAATTCCACACTCCAGCCCAGAACCTCACCAGGCCACTACATCCCCACACCGTATGTAAGAGGTCCCCATCTCGCCACTGCACCTCAAGCATGCTGGGGACTCAATCAGGCCCGCATTCCACAATCTCTCTCTGGTATAGTAGGTGCGGTGTAAGTACTTGAACTGTATCAGGCGTAAGCGGACTGCAATGGCCGCTCCTCTGGGGGATTCAAGGGCTTCACGCCAGTCTTCCTCCTCCAGTTCCCCCACATTATTCACCCATCGATCCCTATTGGGAAGGTCATCGATGTCTCCCCGGCCACTCTCACCGTGGCCGTCAGGTCGATGTACAGCAGCCGGATATACGACAGAAAGTGCGGTCCAAGATTTAACCGCGGAAGAAGCGCGAATAGATAGGTCCAACTCAGGGAATCAAAGGCCTTATCTATATCTGCCAGTAGTAGCGCTACTTGACCTCTCGTTTTAACCATCACTTCTATTGCCATGTGCGCGCGTCTAATGTTGTGCCTCGTCGCTCTTTGGGGCATAAAGCCGGCCTGATCTGGGTGGACCAGGTCTGTGATATACGGAAGCAGTCTGTTCGCAAGGGCCTTGGCCAATATCTTGGCCTCAATATTTAAAAGGGAAATCGGACGGTAGGACTCGTGGCGGTCAGGGGGCCGTCCAGGTTTGCAGAACACTACAATCTCGGCATGTCTCCAGTCTGCCGGCAGGAGGCCATCCTCCCTCGCCGCTTCTAAGGCAGTCCTATAGTGGGGTCCCAGTTGGAGATGATATGGCTTGAAGAATTCACTCGGGAACCCATTTGGCCCGGGTGCCTTACCGGTGTTAAGCTCTCCTAAGGCTGTACCTAATTCCTCCGCCGATAGTGGGGTCTCCAGCCGCTCCCGCACGTCGTCTGGGAGTGCACGGGGCGGAAGATCGGCCACAAATTTGTCTATGTCCAGAGCCTGGAGGGAGTCCTGTGGAGCGTATTGGGCTGCAAGGTAGTGGGCAAAGCAATCCGCCAACTCTTTCGGATCTGAAATTGAGGCCCCCGTGTCGTCTTTAAGGCCTGGCAGTGCATACGCTTGATGTGTGTTCAGACAGAGCCGGTGGAGCATTGTACAGGATTTGTAGCCCCATAGATAGATTCTACTTCTGGTAGCCAACCAGATTTGCCGAGCCTCATCTAGTAGCAGGGATGCATACGATGCTGTGCCAAAATCAGCTGCCCCACTTCCTCCCGACGACTCGCAGCCCTGCACTGAGTCTCCAATTGTTCCACCGAGGCAGCAGCCTTCACTAGCTCCTCTTTCCGCTTTCGGCGCGCTGCCGCACACCAGGCTATGTCAACTCCATGCAATGTGGGTTTTAGGGCCTCCCAAGCGGTTCTCGCATCCGCTACTGTGCCCAAGTTTTCTTCCCAGTAGTGAGCAATAGCCGCCCCCATGTGCTGCTGATAGGCCTCGCGCTGCAAGTTCCAGGCAGAAAGGCGCCACCGAAATGGCTGTCGCTTCTTATCTAATGTAATGTCTACCATGACTGGAGAATGGTCTGAGAGACCCCGCGGCAGGATGTACGCCGAGGCAACTCTCCCCGTCGCAGCAGCAGAGACAAAGACGTAGTCCAGTCTCGAAAACGAGTGATGGACCGCCGAAACATAAGTGTATTCTCGTTCGTGTATATGAAGGTATCGCCAAGTGTCTACCCAGCCCATGCCTCGCACCATACCACTCAGTTTAGTGGGGTTATACGCAACGGGGTCGCCCCCCGGTCGGCACCTATCTAGTCTGCTGTGCATGACATCGTTCCAGTCCCCTCCGATTACCGCCAGTCCCTCCGGAATTTCAGCCCACACAGCAAACAATTTCTCTATCAGTGCCCATTGGAGCGGGGGCGGGGCATAGACGCTACCAATGATCAGTGTCTCAGTGCCTATCGTTCCTTGTATAAACACGTATCTACCTTGTGGGTCGATCCACTGCTTAGTGTGAGTGTAAGACTATCTACGGTGCATCAGGACCGCTACTCCCCGGGACCCCCTTACAAATCCCGCATGATAGACCTGATCATAGCCATATCTCTGTAGGCCCAGCGCTTTGTTACCTAGCAAGTGTGTTTCTTGAAGTAGAAGTATATCCACCTTTTCTCTCTTCCCCAGCCTTAACACCGCTCCCCTCTTGATCTTATCACGCATACCCCTCATGTTCAAACTCATCACTTTCATTAATACCCCAGTGGGCTTTTGCTCAAGGTTATCAACCGCCTTCGAGGTGAAGGCGCATCAATGCATGCAGCAATGGGCATTCTGGGCCAAGACGCACTAATAGCATCAATCGAGACAACCATGTGCACAACAACTCATCCCACCCCCACCCACCAGTCTTCAGTCCCCCCCTTCACCCCTCTCCCCTGCCCCAAGTCCACCCCACTCATCAAACATTTCCCCAACTGGTCCTCAGACCCCCAACCTCCCCCCACCCCATACCTCAGCAACATTGAAGTACCTGTCGCGGGATAGAGCGTCTCCAGCCCCCAACGGGAGACCCAAGATCGTCCGTCCCCCACCAACAGCCCCAAAAAAAAACACCCCAAGTAATCTCCTAGGAGATCAACCCTCCCCTAACTTGAGGCATGTGTCCGCCTATTAGTCCATCCCTCCCCACCCTACCAGCATCCCATGTCAATTAGTCTATAGTTTGTCACACCGTAGTGGTGCCGCTGAAGGCATACCTCGTCTCCAGCCAGGCCATCAATGTCCGTCATTAGCCAAAGTTTTGGTGCAGGACGCATCACTGAGGGGTCAATCCAGAGTCCCTCACCCCTCACGGATCTACCTTTGGAGCATCCGAAGCTGCAGCTTCTCCTGTGTACCCTCCTTTGGCTGGAGAGCGTTTCGAGGAGCGAGACCTCCAGTTGCTTCTGCTCCGTGAGCGTCGGGGGGTCCGCGGCGGCACGTTGAGGATGATGAATCTGAGTCCCTGGCCGGCGGGGTATGTGGTTTAACTTGCACTGTTTCGTCCGTCCATGCAAACACTGAACTAAAGAAGTGAGTACGTGATTGAAAGACCACTCGCAGGCGAGCCGGGTAGAGCAGAGCATATTGTATCTTTAGGTTTCTTAGACGGGCTTTGGCTGCTGCAAAGGACTGCCGCTGCTGTTGCACTAGTTTTGTATAGTCAGGGAATATCATGATCCGCTGATTGTCGTACATCAGGGGCTCCTTCAATCGGGCTTGTTTCAGTATCGTGTCACGATCATGATAATTAAGAGGTTTAGCTATCACCGGCCTTGGGCGTTCGCCAATCGGTGGTTTCTGGGTCAGCGCTCTATGGGCCCGTTCGATGATAAAGCAGCGGGAGAGGGACTCCGGCGGGAGCCAGCCCTCCAACCACTCTGTGAGAAACGCCTCCATGTTGCCCTTTTCGCAGTCTTCCGGAAAGCCAACAAACCGTAGGTTATTGCGCCGGGCCCGCCCTTCGGCGTCCTCGGCCCGGAGTGCCAGGCCCCTTTGAATGCCCTCCATATTGGCCACTTTCTTCTTTAGGGTTACCATATCCCCCTCCACTCCAGTGAGCCGGGCCTCTGCGTCTGTGATGCGGGCCACTGCGTTCCGCAAGTCCTGCCGCAGCAGTGTAACATCCGCCCCAACGGCCCCTATCTTGGCGTCCAGTGTGTCCCTGGATTGGGTGATCGCAGCCAGGAGAGCCGCATTGTTTGAACCCTGGGCCAGTTGGCCTCCCGAGGCCCCGGAAGTCCCACTCGGGCCCGTGAACTTGTCTATTGTCCCCTGTTTTGAGGCTCCACCACCGCTTCCGCCTCTGGTCATGTTCGGTCGTCTGCGGGATTCTTCCTGTAACTTTCGTGGCCGCGATCCCACGCTGTTTGGGGCCCTTCCCCTTTCAGAGATCGCCCTCCGGGGCTTGCTAGATGCATTGAGCCCAACCACTGGGCGCCAAATATCAGACTGCTCGCAATTTAGGCTTCGATCTCAGCCCCAGCACCTAACGCCGCCCTTGGTATCTCCCAGTTGGATCACCGATGGTCTCGCGCCCGCGCCGTCTGCCAGGGGGCTCCAGCTCCTGTATAGCCAGATCCTATGTTGGGCCCCAGAACCGATGTGGCGGCGTCGTAGAGCCCGCTACCAGAGCACAGGATAGCACATGGAGCAAAAAGCGCAGATGGGGCCCAAAAGTACTCCAAAAGTAAGCCAGTTGTCAGTCCAGGAGGCTGGGCCCCAAGCGCCCCCGCCGCGCCCCACTGCAGATAGGGGCGTACTTGTTAGCGTACTTGTTAGCCCAGGTCCGGCGCGACCGTCGGGGTATCTGTTTGCCTCCCGCTCCGGTCTCCGCCGCCAGCAGCCTTCGAAGTCCGGGTCGCTCCTGGGCCTCTGCCTTCCCCCTAGGACGCAGCCTCCGCCTCCACCAGTCCAACAGACAATCCCCAGCTTTGCCGCGCTACTCACACCCGGGTCCACCGCCGACGTTGACGTGTCGACGGCGACGGCGATGATGATGACGTCTTCGGCGGCGACCTCAACAGCGGTCTCGTCAATCCCCTCGACACCGAACGTCGACTCGACCCAGAGCCATAGGGAGAAGGGAAGCAGACCGTCGTCATGCCTCTCAACGCCATTGTCGATGGTATCGATGTCGAAGGAGAACGTCGACGCTTTCGGGCCTTCTTGACGCTGGGAAGCCCCCCAGAGGCCTCAGCATGGGCAGAGGAAGCAGATCCAGCCTGCCCAGACCCACCTTGACTCTTCAGCCTTCTTTCTTCCAGTCCTTGGAGCCTGTTCTTCTTCCTGTCTCTCAGGTTCCTGGAGGAGAAGGTCTGGCAAATCTCACATTCCTCAAGGAGATGAGTAGAAGGAAGGCACAGGATACACACAGAGTGTCGGTCCGACTTGGCCTTCTTCCTGGGCATTTATCAAATAATGCAGGCATTTTGGATAAAAAGAACTGCACAGAACACTAGAAGAGGAAGAAGGCACCAAAATATGTCGAGTGTAAACACTCACACACTTTAAAAGTGCAAAATATTCTATAATAAACCCAAAAAGGGAGAGCTCAATGCTCCAGGGTCGTGCTAGCAGGAGCCGGAAAAAAGAACTGAAAGTAAATGGGACCTGCAGGGCATTCTGGGATACTGAGAAAGTTCTAGAAAGTTTTCTTAAAGGCACGGTATCCCTTTTTGAGCCACATAATAGAAGCCTATGGGGCTTGTCTGCCCTCCACTTCCTCTCTATCATTCCTGAGGCTTTACTGGTAAAGGGGGACGTTTTTCTCTGTGAAGAAAACTTGGCAAGCTGTGCTGGTTGTGGTTTTTGGTGGAATGTGGAAAGTCTAGCTGAAGTACTGGACAGTGCAGCCTGTGGATATAGGCTGCATTATATGTCTTTAATTTCTCTCCTAAGTGTCTTTGCAGTACTGCATTTTTAGACAGTTTAAGAGATTAGAGATTATTTTTGATTTCTCCGGGATCCACGCTCATGAGCGGGACTATTCACTAGATTATGACTATACACAGAGATCCCCTACTACAGAATGAGTTTGCGTTTTGGGACAGTTTAGACAGTATTCATCTATCGTCATGATCCTCAATATGAGATTCCACTGCAAGGCTTGATTTTTTGGCTATCAAGGTTACTACACCTCTTTCTTGTTGATCGCTAGGTAGCAATGCACATCACTAATCCAGCTACGGCCAGTGACGCCATCTCTTTATCAGTGATTTTTTTGTCTCCTGCAATAGGATAACAGCCTTAAGTTTGTACAGATCATTTTGGATGTTTTGCGCTTGATAGGATGGTTGAGACCTTTAACATTTAAAGTGATCATTGTGAGGTTCTCGTCAAAGTAGTTACTAGTCATAGTATAAGAGCTGGAGTACGGTTATAAGTAGGCTAAGCGGAGGTTGTGTAGGGGATCTAGACCTTGCTCTATCGAACAAGTTCCTTACCTTCAGTAACACTTTCTCAGGTAGATACAGTATCTGCCTGTGGATTCATCACCTTTAGAATTACCCCTGCGCCAGCATTCCACAGAAACTTTTTTCTAGCTCTCCCACGTCGACGGGGAAGTCACAATAGTACTGCTCCGCTTGAGAGTCCCTATGACGTCGTCGGAGCCACAGGAAGACCTCGACGGAATGTTGACGGGAGTTCCACCCATTTTTTCCGTGCCTTTGAGGCGAACGGGTGGACCGACAGTATTCCAAGTATACACAGGATACAATATTCCCACAAATACACAGAGTATATAGAAACATAGGAAACACTAAAGAAACAAAGCATTTCCTAATCCCCAAAAGCAAGACAATCAAAAGACATAGGCAAACAACCATGTCAGATAATGATAAACACTTTTCGATATAAAAAGGTGGACAATGGGGGGGGTGAGGCCAAGCGCGCGGCTATGGCGGACGCAGCTTAGAAGAGCTCCGTCCCGCCAGTCAATGATCCTGCCAAACTATCCTGTCCCCCCCGCGCCGCAGACCAGTCCTGAGGCGGGGCGCTGCAGCGGGAACCACGGGCGACGCTCCGGTGAGCTCCTGTGGTCCCGGGGGTGCCCCGGGGGCCGGCTGAGACGAGCCTCGGACTGCGGCCTGGACCCGATCGGGAGAAGCCGGGACCTCGATTTTCGAGCCGCCGACCGTAGTGCAGGCCGGGCAGCAGCTGGAGGGGGAGTCGCAGCGGGTTCACCGGCTCCCCGAATTACGGTGGCTGATCCTGGGGCCTCCCTGGTGCCCCCCCTGGCCATGTGGGCGGATTGACCTTTCTGAGCCGTACTTTTGGGTCGCGGTGCCCAGAAGAGGGCCGTGAAGCCAGGGCCCACAGTTTAGAGACATCCCCCAGGTTTCCTGGAGAAGGGCGGTGCTGAGTGGACTCGGGGGGCTGACCGGCCTTCGTGTGCAGTGGCTGCAGGGGAAGAAGTGAGGAGGGGAGCGCCCTTGGTCATTTGGCAGCCCTCGTGTGGGGGTGTACATCGGCTTGTCGGTGGGGCCCCTGCCTGGCGGTGTATGGTGGGGCCCGGTCCTGGTGGTGCCTGGAGACGCGCCTGGGGAGCCCGGAACAGTGGGTACTGAACATCCTGCGAGGGAATTGCTTTGCTGGTAGGCGGCGGTGAAGGGGGGGGGCCACCCTGTTTTCTGCCCCGACTCTTGAGAGACATTGCTTTGCTGGTCAGCCGGGAGGCACGTTGGACGGTGAGGGGCCTGGTGATTCTCCTGGCGAGGTGCCCCCTCTCTCGGACACGGAAGGCGGAGGGCGTTGTTGGCCCGGGCTGCCAGACCCCCCTGGGGACTCTAGGGGCCCACTGAGATGACGCGTGGTGGGGGCGGCAGGGGCTCCACAAAACTCAGGCCCATCGACAAGTTCACCAAGCCTGGTGGAGGTGCCTGGGCGGCAGGGGGACCCTCAGACTCTAGCCCAGATAATGCAACACTGCTAGCCGCTATCACTCCATCCCGGGACGCACTGGACGCCAATATTGGAGCTGTGGGAGCGGATGTGACCCTGTTGCGCCAGGATCTGCGCAACGCGGTGGCCCGTATCACTGAAGCAGAAACAAGGATATCAAGCGTGGAGGATGATGTGGCTACCTTGAAGCGGAAGGTTGACAATATGGAAAGCGTACAGAAAAACTTGTCGCTCAGGGCGGAGGACGCAGAAGGACGGGCCCCAAGGAACAACCTGCGCTTTGTAGGGCTGCCTGAGGGCTGCGAAAAGGGCAACATGGAGACTTTTCTGACGCAGTGGCTGACGGGCTGCTCCCCCCGGACTCCCTTTCACCGTGCTTCATCATTGAACGGGCGCATAGGGCTCTGACTCAGAAGCCGCCGGTTGGGTCCCGTCCCAGGCCGGTAATTGCCAAGTTCTTAAACTTCCATGACCGGGACACCATCCTACGACAGGCACGTGCAAAGGAGCCTCTTCTCTATGAGAACCAGCGGATTCTTATCTTTCCTGATTATACTAAAATGGTGCAGCAGCAGCGGCAATCCTTCATGGCGGCCAAGGCCCGCCTACGGGACCTTAAACTTCCATATGCACTACTGTATCCGGCAGTCTTCGGATGGTGTACCAATCTCGTACGCACTTCTTTGATACCTCTGAAGATGTTTTTCAATGGACAGACGAGACTGTGAAGGTGCTGGCGCATACCCCACCGGGTTTTGACTCTGATGCTTCGCAGAATGGAGGACAGCCGAGTACCGCCAGAGGGTTGCGGAGTAAAGGGAACTGGCGGTCCAGATCCTGGGAACGATCCGATTCTGGGGGGGCGGAGGGGGGTGCTGGGGGCACTACCGATCCTCCTATTGTTGTGCCTTGGGTGGAGGCGGTGCGTCATGCCGGGCCGGGTATTGGCCGATATGTACTTCCATGGTTAGGGGCGGGCAGGTTATGCCTCAGTGGAGCGCCTCGCCAGGTAGGATTGTGATATAATGTTGTGTAGTGATGCGTTGAGACTGCGGGGCGCGGGGGTAGCACAGGGCGGGCAGTACCCCTGGGTGGGATTGGTTAGGGGGGTGGTTAGATGGTGGGCAGTGTGGGGGGGATCCATTGGTGGGGGTGGGCTCGGGTCCTCTGTTCTGGACTCTAGGCAGTCTTCGCAGCAATAGGTACTTCAGTGGTTTTGAGGTATGGGGTGGGGAACTGGGAGTTAAGGGGGGGATTGGTTGTTGTTACATGTTTGGGGGGGAGGGGGGTTCATACAACTCTAATGGCGTCTCCTTGATCATATGGCATGCTCCTGTAGGGCTCAGCATTGGGGGTTTCCCCTTTGTGATTTAATAACTACACATGATGCACCTATGGGTTTACTACCACCAATCTACACATGATGCACCTATGGGTTTACTACCACCAAATACAGTCATTGATACTCATAACTCATCTGTATTTGCTCAGGATTTATCTCCTAAACCCAACAAACAGGTTTCATTACCCACACTAGGTACAGGACATAGGGATAAGACCACTAATTTAACAGAACAGACTTCCACTGTAGTCCCTGAACATCGGAATCAACTAACAATGTAAACCCTGATCAAAGGAGTATAAAAACTACGTTTGACGTTATGTTTTGGAACGTCGCAGGGTTACAAACTAAAATAATTGAGCATATGGCATGCTCCTGTAGGGCTCAGCGTTGGGGGTTTCCCTTTTGTGATTCATTAACTACACATGATGCACCTATGGGTTTACTACCACCAATTTACACATGATGCACCTATGAGTTTACTACCACCAATCTACATATGATGCACCTATGGGTTTACCACCACCAATCTTGCATGAAACTAGCAATAATTCTCCTAGCGACTGGACTGAAAGTTTGGAACATCCTTCCATTACAAAAAAGGAGCCGAAAATAAACCTCGACTCAGGGAACCAAAGTACCGCTCCAGCTCCCCTCATCTCTCTCAAAATACCACCAAATACAGGCATTGATACTCATAACTCATCTGTATTTGCTCAGGATTTATCTCCTAAACCCAACAAACAGGTTTCATTACCCACACTAGGTACAGGACATAGGGATAAGACCACTAATTTAACAGAACAGACTTCCACTGTAGTCCCTGAACATCGGAATCAACTAACTAATGTAAACCCTGATCAAAGGAGTATAAAAACTACGTTTGACGTTATGTTTTGGAACGTCGCAGGGTTACAAACTAAAATAATTGAGCATATGGCATGCTCCTGTAGGGCTCAGCGTTGGGGGTTTCCCTTTTGTGATTCATTAACTACACATGATGCACCTATGGGTTTACTACCACCAATTTACACATGATGCACCTATGGGTTTACTACCACCAATCTACATATGATGCACCTATGGGTTTACCACCACCAATCTTGCATGAAACTAGCAATAATTCTCCTAGCGACTGGAATGAAAGTTTGGAACATCCTTCCATTACAAAAAAGGAGCCGAAAATAAACCTCGACTCAGGGAACCAAAGTACCGCTCCAGCTCCCCTCATCTCTCTCAAAATACCACCAAATACAGGCATTGATACTCATAACTCATCTGTATTTGCTCAGGATTTATCTCCTAAACCCAACAAACAGGTTTCATTACCCACACTAGGTACAGGACATAGGGATAAGACCACTAATTTAACAGAACAGACTTCAACTGAAGTCCCTGAACATCGGAATCAACTAACTAATGTAAACCTTGATCAAAGGAGTATAAAAACTACGTTTGATGTTATGTTTTGGAACGTCGCAGGGTTACAAACTAAAATAATTTACCAAAATTGGAGGTTAACTGTAATGTCATCAGACATAATCGCCTTACAGGAGACTTGGCTCTCTTCACCATCTCACCTCCTAGGCTACAAGACCTTCTTTTCGGGAGCGATCCCGTCAACCTCGGGCAGGTCAAAAGGCGGTCTAATAACCTACGTTTCAAATACCCTCTCTTTGGGAAAAATTGAAGTTCTGAGGCTAGAGCATTCCTATCAAGTCCTAATGATTATCGGCTGTAAAAGTTCCATCTACTTAGTGATAAATCTTTATAATAATTCAGGGATAGGAGATCTAAATGAGTGTTTAAATAGTATTATGGGACTGTTCCAAAATTTACACATTAGATTTCCGGATAAATCTATTATGGTTATTTGGGGAGGTGATTTTAACCTTCACTTGTGTAAAAACAGTGAACGCGGCATCTGTGGCATTCAAGATGAGTTTGGCAATAATATATCACACTTTGTGCATACAACTTTAGGAAATCGAATGAATGAAATTATGGTCACTGAAGACTTGGGTTTCGCAAACGAGTTGGTTAGTCCCCCAGTTCTTTTTTCAACCACCTTTAACGGTCGGGGAGCAAGTACGATAATTGATTTTATTTTGGTCCCTAATTCCATGGCTTCAAGAATCAATAATTTCGAAACATCTGTAAACATCTTTAGTGATAATTTCCCCAATAGCGTTCGAATAACCTTCCTGCCCACAACAACAGATAAGGCATATTGGAGCCTTTTGGATCAAAAATCTCTTACTTTAGACAAATTAAATGGTTTCACGCTTAAATGGGCTAATGTAGACCAACAAAAAGTCTTTACAAGCGTTGTGAAAAAGGTACTTCCCGAATTAAATGCTTGTCTAGACTTGAACTCCAGTCCGGAGACAATTCTTACCAGCTATGAGTCCATTTCTAAAGTAATACGTGATGAGTTATCCATTACTAAAAAGATAAATAGGCCCAATTCCAGGAGGGGGCGGTTCAATGCGGAATGCACCAAAGCATTAAGCAAACTAAAGAATGCTCTAACTAATGATATTAGGAATAGGCAAGAAATCGCAGATCTGAGGAAGGCTTATAAATTAGCTCAAGGGAAACGAAAAAAACAAATTAAGGACTCCTTATGGAAACAACTTCACCATAGTTGTCTCGCGAAGGACTCCCTTACTTTCTGGAAAACAGTTAAAGCTCCCTTCCTCTGTGTAAATCAGGAATTGCCAAACCTAGAGGTAGCTATTGATCCCGAAGCCTGGGTGAACCAATTTACTACCATTTTTAAACAAGACGAAGTATCGATGCAAGACCTGGCTGATAACATTGGTACTCCAACATACCCAATACAGATAACCTTTGAATATGATGAAATCACAAAGGCTCTTAAAAAATCAAAAGCTGGAAAAGCCCCAGGGCCGGATGGGGTCCCCGTAGACCCATTTAAGTTCCAACCGGACCTATGGTCCCCTGTCCTGATGAGAGTACTTGAAGCAACTACTCAGGCAGGTTTAGTGGAATCTTGGTCAACATCGATCATGGTACCAATTTTTAAAAAGGGAGATCGTAGCAACCATGGGTGCTATCGGCCCATATCTTTGTTAGATACTCTTGGCAAGACAGTAGGGCGAATTCTTTTGGAACGCCTTCAAACCTGGGCAGAAGAAATAGCATAGTCTCAGATGTGCAATACGGTTTTAGAGAAGGTCTTGGGACAGTCGATCAGGTTTTAAATCTCACGCTGTTAACTGAGAAATACGTGTCAGCTAAAGGTGGGCAATTATACAAGGTCTAGGTAGACCTCAGTGCAGCATTTGACTGCGTAAATCACTCAAAATTGTGGTCAAAGCTCTTCGACATGGGAGTCGAACCTGCACTAGTCACTTTCCTCAGAGAACTCTACTCCAACGCCTCAGCAAGGGTCAGATTGTTGGGGTTCAAGGGGGCCTGGTTCCTTCTGTCTAGTTCCCCGTTAGCGGTTTTTCTTAAAAGTGCCAAGTGCATATGCGAATTTATGGACGCTCCCTAGGGCTCGCTTTAAAAGGGGGCTGCCAACAGAAAACAGGTGCTTGGTTTCTTTATTGGTCCCTTGCCGTGTGATTCCTGTTCCTGTGGTTCTACCTTGTTTCCCTTCCCACGAGCTCCGTTCCAGCGGTTTTTTCTAGAGCTGGGTTTTGATCCCCTTTTTCCCCTGCTCCCTTGTTTTCCTATTCCCATGGGCATTTCTGAACCCTTTATTGGGGTCCTGTTTTTGATCTTCGGTGACGTTCTGGGATTCGCGGCTGTGTTTCCTTTGAGTTTTACCGTCCCGTTATTATCCCTTTTTGTATCCAAACCATCTTGTTATACGCTGTGTTTGGGTGGTTTCACAAAGGAGTTGAATAACGGCCGTTTTTGCGCTACCTTCGTGTTCTTTTTTAGATTCCAGGTTTTTTTTGGGTGTCGTTCGTATTCCTTTTGATACCATGTCCTTTTTTGTCCTAAGAATTGTGAATTCCACCCCCTTTGTCATTCTCGGTGTTTCCCGAGGGGGCGTGGTTGGTCTGGGGTTACGCAAGAAACAACCAATACGATTGCAGTGGAAGAATTCCTGTTTTGTATCAAGCCACTCCCGTTTGTTATCTGGGGTAAGCAGGGAGGTCGGTGGTTCGTGTGTGTACTTGGCACTGGTAATAAGAGATGGGGTGTGTTTAATCTTGTCTCCTTTTTCATTTTAGCGGTCTCGTCTGTGTCAAGCTGTCAGCTGCCAAGAAGCCAGAGGAGACGAGTTGTGTTCCCCAAGACCTTGGGTTCCCTTGTTTTGTTACCCACCTTCTCCCGGTGTCGTGTTCTCCACCATCCGTTTTGATTGCGGGTGTTGGGGTCACGGTGAGGGTAGAGGATTGGGACGTTCTTCACTCCTGCGGTGTTGGGCCGGTCGGCATCGGAACAGAAAACCAAGCCCACGAATTAACACATCGCCCGAGTGAAGAATGGTTGAGGAGGCAGCAGGGGGGCTTCTTCGATGCAGGAAATCATGCAGGCTTTAGCACACATACAGGGTGAAGTCCAATCCCTGCGTCAGGAGAATCAGGAGTTACGGGGGACACTGAGTGAGGTGAAGGAAAGCACTAAGAGAAGAGGGAGGGATCCCTCAGTTAAGGCTAAGCCCCCATTGATTCAACCAGCCACATTTAAATATGAGAGGAGTGGGGGGCAGAGTGGGTCTCCTTCTCCTTTGTCCGTTACAGTGAACACTCCCGTGCCGGTGCCTCTAGCAGCTCCAGAGAGGTTTTCCGGGGATAGTAGCAGATATGCTATATTTATGAACCAGTGCCATTTGCACTTCATGTGTCGACCAACCGCTTTTCCTGACGACACTACTAAAGTAGCGTTTGTGATCTCATATCTTTCGGGTACTGCAGCTAGTTGGGCGGTCCCCTTAGTGGAAAACAATGACGCTGTGTTGAATAGTTTCCCAGCCTTTAAGAACCAGATGCATAGCCTGTTTGCTAAGCATGCTTTTATGCAGGCAAGCGATGTGGAATTGTTAAAGCTACGGCAGGGTAAGCAGGATCTTTTGGATTATGTGGCTACTTTAAATCGCCTAGTAGCAGAGACACAATGGCCCATGGCAAAAAGATCCTCTTTGTTTTATCAGGGCTTGTGCGAGGACTTAAAAGATATAGTCTCGCAGGTTGTAGACCCCCCTGAAGATTGTGTTGAGTTCATTGATTTGGTTGTCAAACTCAACCATCGTATGAGTGAAAGAAAAGGGGAAAAGATCAGGTTTCAACCCCCAAGGACAACTGTAACCAAGAGAGAAACATCTGAGAATGGGGGCGTGAAAACAGATCCTGAACCTATGCCTTTGGGTGGGGTGCGGGGTCCCTTATCCAAGGAGGAAAAGGAGCAAAGGCGATTGTTGCAGTTGTGTTTGTATTGTGGGAGGGGTGGACACTTTGCTTGAGAGTGTCCAGTGAAACCGTCCCGGATCCCGGAGAATAAGGCTGTGGCTTTCGTGGGAAGGGATTGTGAGAGTCCTTTAGTCCATGAAAGAGGTTTTTGTAACCCATATGATGTACAAGGGAAGGTTCAAAGAGTCCTGCATCATTTCACGGTATCGGCTTGCTTCGCTTACTCATCTTGTGGTAGAGCTTCCTTGTCGGTATTATTGGATTGTGGGGCCACAGGGAACTTTATGGACATTGGGTTGGCCGAGTCGTTGATGGTTCCCTGTGTGATGAAGAAACAACCTGAACCTGTGAGGGCTATTGACGGCACGGAGCTAACCTCTGGGTCGATTGTACGACAAACCGAACCTTTGTTGATGACATTTGATAATGGGCATTCTGAGACTGTCTGTTTCGATCTGATTGCCGCACCAGCATTTGGGGTGGTACTCTGGGTACCCTGGTTACAGGCCCATAATCCCAGAATCGATTGGGCGCGGAGGCTGGTTACGCTTGATTCGGAGTATTGTCTTCTTCACTGTTATTGTGAGGCGACTGATAGGGTGTCTCCGTTGTCTTGTGCAGCGAGTGGTTGCGATCAGAACGGTTTGCCTCCTTCGTTTGTGGCATATAAGGAGGTGTTTGATAAGGATCAGGCGTGTGTATTGCCACCAACAGGGCTTTTGATTGCCGTATTGATTTGGTTCCGGGGGCCATTTTGCCCTGTAGTAGGGTTTATGCGTTGTCGGAGCCGGAGGAGAAACATCTACGGCAGTATTTGGATGAGATGTTAAAGAATGGGTTTATTCTGCCTTCTTCTTCGCCTGTGTCTTCCTCCATATTTTTTATACCGAAGGAGGGTGATCTTCGCGCTTGCGTGGACTACAGAGCGTTGAATAAGGTCACAATAAAGAACAAGTACCCATTACCTCTTATACCGGTGTTATTAGACCAGCTGAGAAATGCCAAGGTGTTCACAAAGCTTGATTTAAGAGGTGCTTACCATCTCGTTCGCGTCCGCGAGGGCGACGAATGGAAAACGGCGTTCCGTACTAAGTTTGGTTTGTTTAAATATTGTGTTATGCCTTTTGGTTTGTGTAACGCCCCTGCCGCTTTTCAGTTTTTTATAAATGAGGTTTTGCGTGAGTTTATGGATGTCAGTGTGATTGTTTACATTGATGATATTTTGGTTTTTTTCCCCGTCCTTTGAGGAACATGATGCTCATGTTTCGCAGGTTTTGTCTAAGTTGTTGGAACACCGTTTGTTTGTCAAGCTGGATAAATGCACTTTTGGTGCGACACATGTTGAGTTTTTGGGATTCCTGATATCTGCGGATGGTATAAAGATGGATCCCCGGAAGATCGAAGCTATAGTTAACTGGCCCATACCCGCATGTGTTAAGGATATACAGGTGCTACTTGGTTTCGCCAACTTCTACAGGCGTTTTATCAGTCATTTCTCTGACATTGTTTCGCCTATGACTTCATTGTTGAAGAAGGGAGTGGTGTTTGAGTGGACGCCTGCGGCACAGTTGGCTTTGGAAAGATTAATTGGGCTTTTTACATCTGCTCCTGTGTTGATGCATCCTGATCCTGCTCTTCTGTTTTATGTAGAGGCGGATGCGTCCCAGCTAGCCGTTGGGGGCGTGTTGTCTCAGCGTGACAATGAATCTGGGTTGATGCATCCAATTGCGTACTTTTCAAAGAAACTACTACCTGCTGAGCAGAATTATACAATTGCCGAAAGGGAATTATTGGCCATAAAGCTGTCTTTTGAGGATTACCTTTGGGGGGCTCGTCACCCCATTACCATCTATACGGATCACAAGAACTTGGAGTTTTTCCGGTCCGCTAGGGCTTTAACTCCCAGACAGATGAGATGGGTGCTATTCTTCAATGAATATGATTTTACCATCACGTATAGGCCAGCTGTTCAACAGGGGAAATCTGACGCATTATCTCGGATTTATGCGGATCCGTCACAAGGAAACAAGACGGAGGAGTCCTGTTTAATGATTCCTGGTGATAAGATAGTTGGTTGTGCTTCCATGGACGATTTCATGGTTAAAGTGCAGGATGAAATGAAGCAGTTAGATCTGGCTCCGTGGCTGTCGGAACCTGGAATCACGTTAAAGGATGGGTTATTGTATCAGGCAAAGAAGTTGTTTGTGCCCCCCGAATTGCGTACACTGGTTCTTACATATTGTCATTCATCGTCCTTGGTTGGGCATCCGGGGGTCAATAAGACCAAAGAGCTGTGTATGCGTTGGTTTTGGTGGAAGTCTCTGGCCCATGATGTACAGGTATTTGTGGCCTCATGCCCGGTGTGTGCTGTTAGTAAGTCCTCGCACATGTCTCCGTATGGGTTGTTGCACCCATAGCCAGTGCCTCCTTCCCCCTGGCATACGGTCAGTATGGACTTTGTGACCGATTTGCCGCTTGATTCAGGGTTTCCGGCCATTTTAGTTGTTGTGGATTTATTCACAAAAATGGCTCACTTCGTTCCCTTGCCAGGGTTACCTACATCTAGAGAATTGGCTGATGTGTTTATGGCCAAAGTGATCCGACTGCATGGGGTTCCAACTGCCATCGTTTCAGATAGAGGGGCACAGTTTGTTTCACATTTTTGGACTGCCCTGTGTCGATCATTAAAGATGGAAGTACGTTTGTCAACAGCTTACCATCCACAAAGCGACGGGCAAACAGAACGTACCAATCAAACCAGGGAGCAGTATTTGCGCTGTTTGCTAACGTCACTGACGGGCAGTTGGGTACAAGCCCTTCCTGTGGCTGAGTTTGCATATAATAACAGCATGCACTCAGCTTTAGGCCTGTCACCGTTTTATTGTTCAATGGGGTTCCATCCCAAGACCATTCCTATTCAGCCATCTGAGAGGGTACCAGCAGTGGATTCCCTGAGTAGGGGTTTGATTGAAATCTGGAAGACAGCCCAACAGCATTTATTTGAGTCCAAGGAAGCCATGAAAGTACAGGCAGATAGGCATAGATGGCCAGCTCCTCTGTATGCAGTTGGGGATAGGGTTTGGCTATCAACGAAGAATCTGAAGTTGCCAGGACCAAGAAAATTACAGCCTCGGTTTGTAGGTCCCTTTCCTGTCCAGAAGGTGAATCCAGTTGCGATCAGGTTGGCTTTACCGGCTGAGTATGGTATTCATCCTGTATTTCACACCTCTTTGTTGAAGCCATACGTCACCACTTCTCAAGAGTTGCCACCTCCTCCTCCCATTTTAATAGATGATAACGTGGAGTATGAGGTTAAAACTGTTATGAATTCCAAGCGGATGAGGGGACGGCTGTATTACCTAATTGACTGGAAGAGTTATCCCCCAGAGGACCGTTCTTGGGTTCCGGCAAGTAGGGTTCATGCTGCCCGGTTAGTTTGTCTGTTTCATCGCCTGCACCCTGGGAAGCCAAGGCCTGTAGGGAGGCTTTCGGGAGGGGGTACTGTTGGGGTTCAAGGGAGCCTGGTTCCTTCTGTCTAGTTCCCCGTTAGCGTTTTTTCTTAAAAGTGCCAAGTGCATATGCGAATTTATGGACGCTCCCTAGGGCTCGCTTTAAAAGGGGGCTGCCAACAGGAAACAGGTGCTTGGTTTCTTTATTGGTCCCTTGCCGTGTGATTCCTGTTCCTGTGGTTCTACTTTGTTTCCCTTCCCACGATCTCCGTTCCAGCGTTTTTTTCTAGTGCTGGGTTTTGATCCCCTTTTTCCCCTGCTCCCTTGTTTTCCTATTTCCTTGGGCATTTCTGAACCCTTTATTGGGGACATGTTTTTGATCTTCGGTGACGTTCTGGGATTCGCGGCTGCGTTTCCTTTGAGTTTTAACGTCCCGTTATTATCCCTTTTTGTATCCAAACCATCTTGTTATACGCTGTGTTTGGGTGGCTTCACGAAGGAGTTGAATAACGGCCGTTTTTGCGCTACCTTCGTGTTCTTTTTTAGATTCCAGGGTTTTTTTTGGTGTCTTTCGTATTCCTTTTGATACCATTTTTTCCCCTGTCCTTTTTTGTCCTAAGAATTGTGAATTCCACCCCCTTTGTCATTCTCGGTGTTTCCCGAGGGGGCGTGGTTGGTCTGGGGTTACGCAAGAAACAACCAATACGATTGCAGTAGAAGAATTCCTGTTTCGTATCAAGCCACTCCCGTTTGTTATCTGGGGTAAGCAGGGAGGTCGGAGGTTCGTGTGTGTACTTGGCACTGGTAATAAGAGTAGGGGTGTGTTTAATCTTGTCTCCTTTTTTCATTTTAGCGGTCTCGTCTGTGTCAAGCTGTCAGCTGCCAAGAAGCCAGAGGAGACGAGTTGTGTTCCCCAAGACCTTGGGTTCCCTTGTTTTGTTACCCGCCTTCTCCCGGTGTCGTGTTCTCCACCATCCGTTTTGATTGCGGGTGTTGGGGGTCACGGTGAGGGTAGAGGATTGGGACGTTCTTCACTCCTGCGGTGTTGGGCCGGTCGGCATCGGAACACAGATATGGTACAGATGGAGCCCTCACCAATTCATTTAGGATAAAGAGGGGGGTCAGGCAAGGGTGTGTCCTGGCCCCCTTCCTATTTACTCTTTATACTAATAGTCTTGAACAAGAAATGGTGAGAGATAGTAACGATTTGCCTTCCATCCGGCGTCGTCCAATTCCGGCGTTGCTTTACGCCGACGACGCCGTCATTCTAGCAAGAACTCCAGTCCAATTACAGCGCTCGGTGGACAGATACTGTGGGTATATGTCCTCCTTGAACTTAAATGTAAATATAAAGAAAACTTTTACTATGACAATGGGACAAACAAAAACAATGAAAAAAAGGACATTTACATTAATAACTCTGTCTTAGATACAACCACTTCATACCCATACCTAGGGATTCTGATAGATAGTAAAGTAACATGGTCAAAAGCCATTGACGCGAGGAAATTATCCTTTCTAAGGGCCACAGCAGCGTTAACTTCCTTTGCACAAAAACTCGGGAAGAGATCGCCTGAGGAAATGTTAAAAATATTTCAGGCCAAATGTACAAGTGTTGCAACCTAAGGTGCGGGCGTGTGGGGATACTCAAACGTAGACGAAATTCAGAAAGTTGAGAATTCCTTTCTTTGCTATCTCCTTTCGGTCCCGAGAAGCACAACTACATACGGGTGCCACTTAGAATTAGGCATCGATTATATCTCGGACCTGATAAAGCTCCAGCCCATAATGATGTGGAGGCGCATCTGGACGAACGACCATTGCCATCTAACCAGAGCCCTTATAAAGGAATGCATGTCACTAGATAAATCCTATAAAATAAGGTCGCTGGAATATGTAAGATCTTTCTTTACCGATCTAGGCTCTCCAGGCTGCTATACTGAGCCGTTAACGATCTCCAAAATTTCAAAGAAAGATCTTAAAAATTCCTGCTTGTTACATCTGAGAGACCTTAGATTGGTCAAAGAAGTTGGGAAAAAATCTGCACTACATTTACTGTCTATCCAAACCACCTTTTGTCTAGAGCCCTATTTAAAATCAGATCTTACTCAGTTTGAGAAATTTCTGTTGACTAGATTTAGATTGGGAAGCTTTTTCAGACTTGTTTCTTTTCCCACCTAAAACGATTGGTTAACAACCCTTGCAACTCGTAGTCGCTGGATAATCCCAATATTAAAGAACATGGGACTCTGACGATGTCGTCCAGCACTACTGCCATTGCAACTGCTGGAAAATGAACTATATGCAAAATCGATTGCCCACTTTTTAAAATTCTGCATTAACCACCGCTCTAATCTTAACACCGCATAATCACTGTATTTCGAGCTATGTATTTATCCTGTATATTAATTTTTAAAACACTTTTATTCTATTTTTATCGACAATTGTCTTTTAAAAATGTTCTTTTATGGCTTTCTTCGAAAACTGAATGAAGTTAATTTTGATTTGATTTGATTCATTAATGGGGGCGCAGAAGCTAATGTGAATGGAGTCAGGGCTTCAATACGAGTTCTCAGTAGGAATGTGAGGGGTACGGTGGATCAAATTAAGAGGGTGCAGTGCTGCGTCAAGCGAAGCGAGAGCGTGCTGATGTTTTATTATTGCAGGAGACACACCTCATGGGTACCAAGACCCTTTGCTTGCAGCGGTTTGGTTATCAACAGGTCTTTCATGCTGGATTTGCTAGGGGGTGGCCATTTTAGTGCATCGCAAGCTCATGTATGCCCACCATACTCAGTGGGTTGACCTGCAGGGTCGATACATATTCATAAGGGGTACGATTGGAGGGTAAATGTTTGTGTGTTGGCAGTGTGTATGCCCCGCCCCCGCTGCAGTGGTCACTGATAGAAAAGTTGTTTACGTTGTGGGCCGATATTCCGGAGTCCCTAGCGGTGGTGGGAGGGGACTGGAATGACATCATGGATGGATTGGTGGATAGGTGCAGGCCGGGTGGAGGTCGGGGGCAGGAGATTACTAGCAAGTTAGGAGGGATGGTTACGCATCTAGACTGGGTGGATGCCTGGAGGTATTTACACGCAACTAGGCGGGCTTACACGTATGTCTCTGCAGTTCATAACACTTTTTCCAGGCTTAATTATATCTTTGTCCCTAGGATGGTCATAGGTAGGGTAGACTCGGATTCCATTTTGACGCGGGGGCTCTCAGACCACTCGCCGCTATGTCTGGAGTTTCGGTTGGGTAGGGCACGGCAGCCATTTCGGTGGCGCTTGTTCACCTGGCACCTCCATAATGAGGAATATCGAAATCACTTAGGGGAGGCCATCACCCACTTCTTGGCTGAAAACTTTGGATCGGTCCCTGGGACCGGGACGGTGTGGGAAGCCCTGATGCCTACGTTGAGGGGGGTAGACATAGCGTGGTGTGCAGCAGCGCGCAGGCAGCGGATGGCGGAATTGTTGCGTAGGGAGGCTGAGGTCGAGGCCATGGAGCGGCGCTGCAGTACCGGGGAAGAGACTCAAATGGTGGACCAACTTCTACTGGCTCAGCAATCTTATTCGTTGCTGCTTCTAGATGATGCTCGGCATTCCTGGCTGGCGACACGCAGTAGAATATACCAATGCGGGGACAAATCGGGGACCATGCTGCATCGGTTTGTCAGGGCACGTTTCAGGCTCAGGTATTGCCGGGAATACTGGGCGTCGATGGAGACCCGATGGTGGATCCGAGGCTGCTTGCTGAAAGCTTCGCACACTATTATGCGGCTCAGTATGCCCCGAGCGAGTGTCTCCCAGCAGAGATGGTGGACAAGTTTATAGCGGATCTGCCGCCCCGGGCAGTGTCGGACGAGGTTCGGGATGGCCTCGAACTTCCTCTGACGATGGAGGAGCTGGGGACGGCCTTGGGCGAATTGAACTCCGGGAGGGCTCCAGGACCCAATGGGTTTCCTAGTGAGTTCTTTATGAACTATAATGGACAGCTGGGTGCTCACTACAGAGCTAGAGGAGGCGAGGGAGCGCGGCCGCCTCCCTGCTGACTGGAGGCATGCGGAAATAGTCGTTATCTAGAAATCAGGCAGGCCACCGGACCAATATGCCTCTTATAGGCCGATACCCTTGTTGAATGTAGAGGCGAAGGCTTTGGCCGAGGCATTGGCTAATCGTCTCTTGCCCTACATAGCAGATCTTGTACACCCTGATCAGGTGGGGTTCATGCCTAATAGGGCCACCAGGCACAATATTCGCAGAGCACATGTGGCTGTGGCGGCGGACCAGGGCCTTGGGGTGCAGGCGGCTTTCCTTCTGGCGGATATAGATAGGGCCTTCGATTCCCTTAGTCGTGTATATTTATTCGCCTTGTTGCCGAGACTCAATTTGGGGCCTCGCTTCTTATCGTACCTGCGGCTGCTGTATACAGATTTGACTGCCTCGGTGAGGGAAGCGGGAGCCATCTCCACTAGATTTGCAATCGGACGGGGGATTAAGCAGGGTTGTCCCCTCTCGCCATATCTCTTCGTTCTGGCGATGGAGCCCCTGGCGGCATGGGTGCGTATGGACGCACAACTTTGTGGCATCGAATGGGAGTCGGGACCATCAGACAGAATAGCTCTATATGCAGATGACGTGCTATTTTTCCTTACCCAGCTTAATAGGTCGGGGCCTCGTGTCTTGGAGATAATGAAGATTTTTGGAGAGACTTCTGGCCTGTACCTCAACCCCCGTAAATCGACGCTGTGGGTATTCGGAGGTCAGGCTGGTGTGGGTGATTGGGCCTCGGCGCTGCAGATGGCAGTGGGAGGTATCAAATACTTGGGCGTTTTCCTTACGGG
This sequence comes from Lissotriton helveticus, assembly GCF_964261635.1. NCBI lineage: Eukaryota > Metazoa > Chordata > Amphibia > Caudata > Salamandridae > Lissotriton > Lissotriton helveticus. Next base: position 1,857,966,053 of record NC_136068.1, on the reverse strand, counting down.
GGTCCCCGCAGCCTCCTGGGAGCGCAATTTAGCCCCGGTCTGGGATAGGGTCCGGGCTGATATGAAGATCTGGTCCCGTATGCCTCTCACCATATACGGCAGATCAGCCATTTTCAAAATGGTGGCACTTCCCCGGCTGCTATATCAGTTACAAAACCATCCATATGCTATACCCCCCATGTGGTTTCGACAGGTCAACTCAGCTTTGGGGCAGTTTCTTTGGGAGGGGGGAGTGGTGCGGGTGGCACTGCGAACATGTTTTCTTTCAACGTATTGCGGGGGTCTGGCGTCCACAGATATTCTATCGTACTATCAAGCCTCGCATCTCCTTGTGTTGAATGAATGGTGGTATGGTGACAGGGGTGACCACGCTTATGCTTTGGAACGCCACTTGATGGGAGCTAGATCTCTCCACCAGATACTGTATGCGGCACCTCTGCGCGGGAGGTTGCCGCCGGCGACCCAGCGGGTCTTCCAGGTGTAGAGGCAGGCACTGCGTCGAATGGGCTGCTGGGGCAAGCTGACGGCGGAGACCCCGTTATGGCGGAATGGTCGCTTTCCGGCATCGGATTCCCTGAAGGGCTTCAGGGGATGGGATGACATTGGGATCTCCAAATTGGGGGATGTCATGTCGGGCACTACACTGAAATCCTTTCAAAACCTCCAAACTGATTATGGTATGCCCCGGGCCCAATTTTTTCGATATCTGCAGTTTCGCCATGCCATTGCGCCGAGCCTGGTGGGCCTCGATTCCCTCCCGGAGTTCAGCCCCGTGGAAGCTAAGGTTTTTATGGGCGATCTGGGGGACAAAAAGATATCATGCATTTACCAGACTCTTACTACACATTGTTCCTCGACACTACAGAAGCTCAAGGAGGCGTGGGAATGAAACGTGGGAGATCTGGATGAGGATGATTGGAGGGAGGCATTGGAGGCCCCTAGAGGTGCAGCGATAGCAATGAGACTCAGGATAATACAATTTAAATACTTAAACAAGATTTATTATATCAGGGAGCGATTGTGGAAGGCAGGCCTCATTGCAAGCCCGGATTGTCTGCGCTGTGGGGTGGCGGAGGGCACACTGCTTCATACGGTATGGGATTGCACTTCTTTGGCTAGGTTCTGGAGAGGGGTGTGGGAATGCCTGACAGAGGTTTTACGATGGGAACTTCCACGTACGACACGGTTAGGTCTGCTGCATGTGATGGAGGGAGTGGCGGGGAATAGGTACAAGAGGCACCTACTGGTATTGGGCTTAACCCTAGCCAAGAGGGATATTGCGAAAGCATGGAAAGACCCCCGAGCTCCTTCGCTTCCGGTATGGAAGCGGGGTATGGACTATTGTATGGGGCTGGAGCAGCCCATCTTTGTAGCAAGGGGTTGCCCGCGTAAACATTACCGGATCTGGAAAAGGTGGGCTGACTATAGAGGCTTGTGCTTGAACCCCTGGTGGAGCGAGATGTCACTGAAGGGACGATGGAATGACTCTACGTTTCGATCCTTTTGCGAGTGGGGCTTGAGATGCTATGGACTGATCGGGAGGAGGTGGAGTTGTGTGACAAGGGGGATGGTGGGGGTTCTCAGTGGGGGGGAGGGAGTATAGGGGGAGAGGGGGTATGTTATATTGTTTTGTTTATCATTGTTGCTGCATAAAATGATGTAAAGATTGCTTGGACACTGATCCTTTGAATTATTTGGTGGCTTCCTCCGAAGTGTGGGGGGGTCGCATGGTATGTGCAGTCTGTCAAATAAAATCTGTTTAAAAAAAAAAAGGTGGACAATGGGGAGGAGGGTGGGTCAGTGAGGAATCCACAGGCAGACACTGTATCCACCAGAAAAGGCGCTACCGAAGGTAAGTAACTAGTTCCTCTGATGGATACATCTGCCTGTGGATTCCTCACCTTTTGAATTGAATTCCACAGCAGTCCCACGCCTGGAGGAGAATGTCCACCTACTCATACCAAAATGTCCTGAAGCACAGAACGTGCAAAATCGCAATCCCTCCTAACCTCTGAATCCAAGCAGTAATGCTTCGCAAAGGTGTGGAGGGAGGACAAAGTTGGGGCCTACAACAAGAACACCTCTAGCCAAAGCAGAAGATGACTTAGCTCTGGTGGAATGAGCTCCTATACCTTCAGGCGGCTCCTTCTTGGCCAGGGAATAGCAGATCTTGATACACAAGATGATCCACCTGGAGAGTGTTCGTTTGTGGACAGCTTTGCCTTTCATTCATCCAGTGTAGCCCACGAAGAGCTGGTCATCCAACCATAGGTCCCTGGCTCTGTCCAGATAGAAGCTGACAGCCATCTTAGGTTCTAGGCGGTGAAGTTTCTACTCCTCTATCCCCTCTCCTTGAGAGGGGATAGAAGGTAGGCAAGGTAATATACTGCCCTAGATGGAAAGGAGTGACCACCTTAGGCAGGAAAGCAGCCCAGGTCCTGAGAACCATGAATGGTTAAAAACTGAGGTTTAGAACTAATAGACTGAAGCAAACGTACCCTCCTGGCTGAGGTAATAGCGATCAGAAAGACCATCTTGAAAGAAAGAAGCCTCAACGGGCAACTATGAAGAGGCAAAAGGAGACGCCATTATGAAAGTAAGAACTAGATTCAAATCCCACTGAGGCATAATGAAGGGAGTGGGAGGACACCTATTGGTAAGGCCTTTAATGAACCTCATAACAATGGGGGATTAAAATAAAGATGGCTGGTCCGGCAAACAAAGGAAAACCGACAAGGCAGACAAGTAGCCCTTTACGGTAGCCACTGCACAACCCTGCTGAGCCAAGGTAAGACAAAAACAACCAAGCACATCAGACAAATGGACTTTCTAAGGATCAATAGACCTCTCTCCACACCATTTCACACATTTGACCACCTAGAAGAATAAATAGATTTAGTGGAGTGTCTCCTGGATGATAAAATAACATCCACCACATCCGGTGGGAGAGAGAACGAACTCTGGTTGCCCCGTTCAATCTCCCGGCATGAAGGTGCAAGCTCTAGAGGTGAGGGTGTAGAACCTGTCCCTACGATTGCGGGAGGAGGTCTGCCCTGAGAGGGAGACGGCGGGTACGATGAAAGGTGAAATAGATCTGTGTACCACACCCTTTTTGGCCAATCCAGAGTGATCAATATGACATGGGCCTGGTCTTGGCAATCTTCCTCAGAACCAGAGGAATCAAGGGTATGGGAGAAAACGCATTCCAACTGAAATGCGTCCCCCAACGCTCCTCACATCGCAAACTGGAGACTGCAGAATGACAGACAGTGCGCATTCTCTTGAGTGTCGAAAAGGTCCAACCAAGGGAATCCCCACTTCAGGAAGATATGATGGACTACCTCCAGAAGAAGCCTCCACTCGAGGTTGGCAGAGAATAGCCGACTGCGACTGTCCGAACACACATTTAGCACTTCGGCCAGATGATCTGTAGACAATCAATCAATCAATCAGTGACACTTATAAAGCGCGCTACATACCCGTAGGGTCTCAAGGCGCTGGGGGGGGGGGGGGGGTGCCGCTACTGCTCGAACAGCCAGGTCTTCAGCTTCTTCCTGAAGGAGAGGTGGTCTTGGGTCAGGCGCAGGTCGGACGGGAGGGAGTTCCAGGTCTTGGCGGCCAGGTAGGAGAAGGACCGTCCTCCTGTAGTCGCTCTTCGGATGCGGGGGACGGCGGCGAGGGCGTGGTTGGCTGATCGGAGGTGGCGTTTGGGAGCGTAGAAGTTGACTCGGCTGTTGAGGTAGCTCGGGCCTTGGTCGTGTAGGGCTTTGTGTGCGTGGGTGAGGAGGCGGAAGGTGATTCTCTTGTTGACGGGGAGCCAGTGAAGGTCTCTCAGATGTCCGGAGATGTGGCTGGATCGTGGGATGTCGAGGATGAGTCTGGCTGAGGCGTTTTGGATCCGCTGGAGTCTCTTCTGGAGCTTGGCGGTGGTCCCGGCGTAGAGGGCGTTGCCGTAATCCAGTCGGCTGGTGACGAGGGCCTGGGTGACGGTCTTCCTGGTCTCATAGGGGATCCACCAGAAGATCTTCCGTAGCATGCGTAGGATGTTGAAGCACGCCGAGGAGACGCTGTTGACTTGCCTGGTCATGGAGAGGGAGGAGTCCAGGATGAAGCCCAGGTAGACACACAAATCCGATGGACCTGAGCCCAAGACCAGAGTTGGAGAGCCTCTCTGCAGTGACGATACGATCCTACACCTCCCTGTTTGTTTATGTACTACATTGCGGTAGTATTGTCTGTCAGGACCTGCACCGACTGATCGCGAAGGGAGAGAAGAAAGGCCCTGAGAGCCAAATGTATTGTCCGCAATTTCAGAAGGTTGATGTGAAGCAACCTTTCTTCTGGAGACCGAAGACCCTTGATCTCCAGATCCCCCAAATGAGCACCCCACCCGAGAGTGGAGGCGTCCATGTTCACTGTGCCCACCGGAGGGGGAAGTTGAAAGGGTTTTCCTTGCGCAGGTTGCCTACCACACTCCACCAAGACAGATCCACAGCAGTGGCTCTGGAGATCCTCACTATCTCCCTGAGATCTCCGAGGTGCCGAAACCACTGCCTGCGGAGGCACCACTGGAGAGCCCTCATGTGCCAGCATTCATGATTGACCAACAGTATGCAGGAAGCGAATAGACCAAGCAGGTGTAGCACCCTCAGGACTGGAACAACTGCTTCATCGTGAAACAAAGGAATCATCTCCTGAATGTCGTGAATCCTCTGCGGAGGCGGGTAAGCTCAACACACAGTAGTGTCCAGTACTGCCCCTATGAATAGGTTGCGCTATGAGGGCACCAGGTGAAATTTGGGTACATTTATCGAGAAACCCAAGTCGAACAACAGTTGTACTGTTACTTGCAGATGACGCAGCGCCAACTCTGGCGTCTTTGCTTTGAGCAGTCAGTCGTCCAAATAGGGGAAAACAGGAATCCCCGACTTTCTGAGATGAGCTGCTACCACCGCCATCACCTTTGTCAAGACCCGTGGTGGGGGAGTGAGACCGAACGGGAGGACCGCGTGAAGTCTTGCGCAGAGGGTGTGGTGGGAGACGGTGTCAAACGCGGCTGAGAGGTCCAGAAAATGAGAGCAGCAGTCTTGCATTGGTTGAGGAGGGTGAGCATGTCGTCTGTAGTGGCGAGGAAAGTGATCTCGGTGCTGTGGTTGCTTCTGAAGGCCAATTGGGAAAGGTCCAGGATGTGGTTCACTTCAATAAACTCAGAGAGTTTGTGTTGATGGCTTGCTCGATGATTTTGGCTGGGGAAGGGAGCAGAGAGATGGGTCTGTAGTTCTTGAGGTCTGTCAGGTCGGCAAAGGTTTTCTTCAGCAGGGGGTTGATGTCTGTGTCCAGTCTTCAGGAATGGTGGTGGACTCAATGGAGCAGTTGATGGTGCTGCAGAGTTTGGGTGCGATGGAGGTGCAGGCTCTGTTGAAGATGTGGTGAGAGCAGGGATCCGAGGGGGCTCTGGAGTGGATACTCTTCATGATCCTGAGAATTTTGACAGAGGGTGGGTGGTCCTGTTGGGCAAGGTCTGTTGGGGTCTGGAGCCATTGGGTGTGGTGGTTGCGAGTGGGTCTTGGGTTGCAAAGCTGTAGTAGATCTTCTTGATCTTGCGATGGAAGAAGGGGGCAAGGTTGTCACAGAGGTCTTGAGAGGGGGGAATGTCTGCTGTCTCCGAGCTGGGCTTGTTGAATTCTTTGACCATGGTGAAAAGTTCTTTGCTGTTGTGTGTGATGACGCTTCATTTCATGAAGTACCTGCCTTGTCACAGGCTGCGTTCTTTAATGTTCTGAGCAGGAGGTGGTGTGTGGTGATGGCGGATTTGAAGGCTGTCTGGTCTGCCACAATCTTCCTGTTCCCCCATCTTTTCTCAAGCTGTCTGCAGGTGTGACTGGGTACTTGAAGGACAGGGGAGTACTAGCAGGCCTTCTTTGACGGCTGCTTGCCTGACAGTTTTTGAGGGGAGCTAGTTTTTTAGCGCAGTCGGGGACCCAACGGTGGAGGTCGCGTGCCTAGTTGTTGGCGTCCGTGGATGTCAGTGGTGGAGTTTTGATGAGGAAGGTGGTGAGTTAGTTTTCGGGGACCTTGTTCCATCTTCTGCAAGTATAGCTGTGGGCACGGTGGCATATGGTAGGTTTGGTGAAGGAGAAGTGGAAGCAGTGGTTGACAGTCAAATGTGACTCGGAGGTGTGGCTGATGGAGATGTTGCTTGCGGAGAAGATGGAGTTGAAAGTGTGTCCACGTATGTGTGTGTTTGGAAAAACATCTGACAAAATAATAAAGGCATCTCAAGGCCAGACCTGAAAACAATAGGTGTTTTGTATATTTATGAGATTATGGGTAGAAACTCTTTTAGAACTAGACCAGTCCCCCTGGCATTAAAGTTCACTATTACTAAAAATGACAGTAAAACCCACCAACCAGAGGACCAGTAGGTCATATTAGGTTTAGTAATCTTAACAATATTAATGGAAGCATTCCCCAAAACATTCTGATCATCCACAACAATCTAAAACATTGTTGGTAGCACTCTGATGATTCATAAGCCACTCTGCTCTTCACTTGCTAACTTACCATCTGTAATTTTGATGTTTATAAATGGAAGCAAAGCATCATTCGCATCCCGAACACCTTCTGTGGGTAGAAACAAATTGTTAGGAATTTTGGTTTAACAGGGATTCTAGAAGCAATCTCACTCCGATGAGAGCATGATTATAATGTTTTTAAACACTGTATGTACTTTAACACCTCAGATCACATTGCTGCTTCCAAAAACTATACGGAAACATTGTTGGGTATTCAAGTATGGTCAAACACTTTTTAGATTCTACAACATATCAGTAAATAATGCAAAATAGCGAGCTTGTATCACCCTATGCTTGTGTTCCTTTTTACAACTGTTGTCAGTGTGAAAAGTGCACACAGAGAAACAGTCAGAAAGAAATGCAATGTGTCGACACCTCAAGAAGCTGCCCATGGTGAGCTAATGCAGAAAGGGTCATAGTCAGGCAAGTGAAATTTATGAATATGAATCCAGCCATGGACTAGAGAAGGAACTATTGCTAGTTCATGGATTCTGGAAGATAAAACTGGTTCACTTTGCAACCTCCACTGAACTGATAAACAAGTAACTTACCTCCAGTAGTGCTCTTTCTGGTAGAGACTATCTAGCCGCAGATTCCTCACCTTTTAAATATTTCCCAGGCATCAGACTTGATCCAGAAGCTTTTTCAGCCGTACCTCGGGCGCGCCGGTTGGTGGCGCAATGCAGTTTTGCAACAACCCAGGTCCCCTCTGTAAACAATGTACAGAGCCTATATGGGCGCCACCCCTGAGCACTGATGTCAGTTGTTTTCGAGCCTGTCCACATCCTCAGAGGCCAAGCCCTATGAGTGATACGGATGGAAACCAGTTTGCAGATTCCTAGACTTGGGATCTTATTAAAGGATAGTGTCCAATCACAGAACACGGAGGACAGGAAGGTCGGTGAGGAATTTGCGGCTTGATATATTCTGTAATAGAAACAGCGTAACAGAAGGTAAGTAACTTGTCCTTCTAATGGAGATTTCTAGCCACAGATTTCTCACCTATTGACAATTTTGAATAGCTACCAAAGCAGAACCTAATAGGAGGTGGGTCTGTGAGTGGACTCAGACCAAAAACTCCTGTAGGAACGGGTAGACAAATTGCCTCTTCCAGCAAATCTGACTGTCCAGAAAATATTGCTTTGCGAACGTTTAGCGGGACGCCCATGCAGTTGCCTGGCTGATATCTAGGTCTGGGACTCTGAGTGTTAAACACCACTGGCCATAGTGGAATGAGCATACAGCTGTTCTGGGGGGTGCTTTTTGGACAGCACATAGCAGATCGTTATGCTAAAACAAAGTTCTGGAGGCACGCTCAAGGAGTCCACTGCTATCACCAACGTGAGGACTACATGAAGATTTTCCTCCGAGAACTGTTAGAAGACAGCCTGACAAATCTATTTTCAGTGGAACAAGCTCCTCTGCAGAGGGCGCCAGAACAGCCTATAATCACCCAGCTGCTCCATTACAGAGAACGCAACAAGATTCTACGTCTGGCACCAGAGATTGGAGACCTTCACTACCATGGTAATAAGCAGTCCTTCTATCCCGATTTCACTGTGGTGGTACAGATTGCCCAAATGGAGCTTCTCCTTGGTAAATGTACCCTACGCCCTTCTTTACCCGGGAAAGGTCTGTGTCCTCGTGAACATAAGGCAAATTTTTTCATGGATCCCAAGCTGGCCATAAAATTCTCCCGCAAGTATGCCCGCGGATCGCTACCCGCAGCTTCCAGCTGGGGGCTGACCTGGAAGGCCGCCTCAGTGACAACAACTGATTTTGCTTTTGCCCAATAATCACTTTGCCCATGCAGCTCCTCTGACCCATCTGAGGACTGAGGCTAGAGAGTTGCCCGCCTCACTATGCCTCAGGATGGATTCCTACTGGCCTTTCTATGTTTTTGCAGCATGGGAAGTGGTGGTGGGAAGGTTTTTCAATGGTTTGGGGTTACTGAAGTGCGTAGGGGAGGAGTGTTCTGTTTATTCTTTTGTTTTACAACAGCTGCCTTGGCGTTATGCACCACACATTCCTTGATCACAGGCCGCATGCGACACACCTATATATAACACACCATGGTGGCAGAAGACATCTGTGCTCAAGACCTTCATAACCTAATAAGTTCCACACCCTGATGAGTTGAGTCATTCTTATTTCTTGGAATATCTGAGACATGAACGATTGAAAAGTCAGGCAGACGTTCACTTACCTCCAACATGTTTTTTTTTACCCACAGTATTTCTTAACTGGCATTTCGAGGTATGTAACGTTAGCCACAAGTGTTAAACTCAAAGATGTTCGGCAGAATGAACACAGTAGATGGGTGCAATAACTCAGTGTTATTTTCAGTGTAACAGTAATGTAATATCTGAGGTGTTGTAATTTGTAAACCTTAGTAACCTGACAAACCAAGAGTAGACAATCCATACTGAATGCGGGAAATGTGAGGGGGGAGGAAGACAACAGTGCACTGTAGGAAGTGTTAAGGAGTGTCTTGTTCACCCAGCCCTTTATGCCAGAACCCCGGCTGCTGCTGGGGATGTAGAAGGGGCTGTGCAGTGGAAGGCCATCAATGTGTCTTGATAGCAGGACCAAGCTTGCCGGGGGACAAGTATGGTAAGAAAGTGTCACCTGACCCAGAGGTGTGCGAAGTTTCTTAGCGTGGTCTCTCATCCGATTTAGCCTCCATATCGTTCAGGTACCCCTCCCAAAGCAGTGGTGGTGAGGCCCCTAAAGTGGTAGAAGAGAATTATGAATAAGCCTCAAGTTCTGAATATGCACCCCTCTTTAAGTCGTGGCCCAATTCCCTAGTGCGGGGTGTGTGGTGGGACCGCAATGAGGCCTTCCAGGCCATGGAAATTCACAGTTTGGCAACACCTAGGGTGAAGTAGAGGAATTTGTGCATATTTCGGGTACATTTTGAGCGATGGGTTAATCCTAACATGCATTGTAGTGCTGCCTGAGGGAACTGTCTCCCCTCTACATTGGATTCATGAGTCATGACCACACCCTTGTAGTCTGTGGTATTGAGGACTTCCAGGCCATGGAAATGTACACAATCCAAGAAAAAGCACACTAGTGTGGGTTTGAAAAGGTACACTGGTGTATTGTTTGAGTTAAGCAAAACGCTCAACTTTTTGTTGCCCCACTGCCCAGAAGCCACTCCAATACAAGGTCAAAACTACAAAGGAAAAGAAGCGTTCAAATTCAATCAATAAATGTCCTTTAAGCAATCCTTAAGATAATATTGCTACTTAAACAATTCCTCATTATCCAATTCAAAGTAGAAACTCAGGAGTCTTGTGTATCTCATTGAATCCAATTTTATACAAACAATGCTTTTTTATCAGAAGCAGTCCATTCAACCCAGCCAATGCGCCTCATCCCATAAGGACTTCATCAGGGCTGTAAATTTAAAACATCCATGTCACTTATTTTATATTGTATCAACAATGTTCAGATCCACCCATAAACCCATATTACAATTAAATAAAAAAAAACTCTGAATGCACCCAACAAGACTCCCTACCTATATACAATCTAATACAACCATTTCCTGTGCAATCTTGGATTACACAATTAATGTTACCCTCCCACCTATCAATCCAATGGCCAAGTGAAGAACAACAATATCAATGTATACTTTCCCCAAAAAGTATATTTTTTGTTTCTGCCCAGGTGAAGTCATTTAGACAGACCATGTGGTGCCTAGCATACACCATGGTCCTTCCCAACATCTAACTTGTCATTCCTTCCAGGGTTGTGAAAAGTAATCCACCCACACGTCCTCAGGAATTAAATGCCCTGGTTTTAGCGTGATTCAACTCATCTGTCCAATCGTCTGTATCAGGTATTTTGACAGGTTATCAGATCCTCTTCTTTTTGTATTTATAGTTTTGACCATGGAAAATGACAGTTTGGCAAGGGCCAGTGCGAGGTTGATAAATGTGTGAATATTTCAAATACGTTTTGAGTGCCTGGGTAGCCCAAACATACAATGGGGAACAGCACCCCCCAGTATATTCGATTCATGAGCCATGGCCACCTCCAGTTGCCGGCATTTAGTGGACAGCACCACACCAAATGAAGGAAGACTGCATTGACCTTGGGACACAAAGTGCAATAGCGTATGGACCTTCGAAAAATGTGGTCCATCCGTTGGGTTGTCAGGTAGGTTTGGTGTACATAATTAAATTGTAAACATTTGAGACATGCATTGCAAGAAATGTTTTTACCTTTCAGTGGGCATCTTTCCCTATGAGTGTCAATAAGCTCCTGGCCAATATCCAACGCCGAATGTGCCTGCAAGGCTGAGAGCAGCAGATCTGTCTTGTGCTATTGTGCGGTGTAGAGGCAGGTAACTGCATGTCTTGAATGACCGTATGTGAGAAGCATGTGTGATGGTTGGGAGATGGTTTGCATATCCACAAGAGGATTGCTGGACCGAGCCCTAATTTGCAGAACACTTTCAAAAGGTAGGGCCATTCCAAGGAGTCGAGGGCTTTTTCAATATCCAGGGAGCCGGCTCATGGGTATAGGGCCTTGGTACGCACAAAGTTTATTATCAGAAACAATCTGAGTCAATTTAGCAAAACGTTGCACTTTTGAATGAGGCATTTTGATCCATGTAAACTATTGATTTCGCTATCACCTGTAGTCTATTTGTTAATATTGCCCCAGGATTTTATAGTCCATATTCAACAGGGACAAGGGTGAAAAGAGCCCACTAGAAATTGGTCCCTTTCTGGTTTAAAGAGAACTGTAAGAACAGCTTCTCTCTTTATCCCCACTCCCATTTTGTGGGGCTATATATTCCCTGTAATCTAATGTGGAGATTCGCGTTAGCATATTCGTATGAACTATTTTTGTTTGGGCTAGCTGGGTAAAAGAAAAAGGTTTGGAGACAGAGCACTTTTACAGAGCTTCCATCTTGGCCTTTAAAGACGTCAATTCTTATTCTCACCAGAACAGCCCCCAACCCGCCCCAGTCTAGTGTGAAGAGTAAGGGGTTGTGGTTAAACAAGATCATTTGTTTGCGTCAACAAGATGCAGCCCAGGTAGTCGGATGGTTTTGGCTTAGGGGCCCAGTCTGCATAGCAGAATATGACGTCTATCTTAGTGTGAATTCAATGAAGCCCGGACTAATAGGAGTATTAGCTGCCCTGTTAGTTGGGAGGGCGAGGCACAATATGCTTAAGAGTTGCATGCGGAAGGGCCAGGGTTGGAGGTACCTCGTATTCGTAGGATTTCGACCCTGGGACACGATTAACATCTTCACCAGAAACATGGGATGAGTGTGTTGATCAGTGTTAGAAACGGGACCCCCGGCCGGCCAAGGCTCACGCCACAGTCAGTGAGGGATCACCATTTCTAAGGTCAGGGCAAGGGAGTTGCACACCAAGATAAACCCTGCTCACCCTCTAGGTAACGTGACGCGAGCAGCAAGGCTAATCTCGAAGGCGATGTGTAAAGCGTTTGCGCGCGCACCCAGCAACAACACCCAAGGCCCACCACAAAGGAAACTCCACACAAGGTTATATCAAAAATAGCTTTTGTATTATAATAAAAACACATTAGATAACAAAACACACTTTTACAATGTGCCAACAGGCACGGGCAGAATTTACAAGGGATTATGTACAGGACAGGGCCACCTGGACCACTGTCAGGGGTATGCACTTTTAGAATTAGCACTTGTAGGTATAACACTTAGCACATAGACATATAATGACTGTAGCACCAAAATAGTAAATGTAGCACACAACCAGTAATTCCTGGTAAAGGGTAAATACCTCCTACGCAACCCTAACCACTGTAGGAAAATCACGCAGGGAACTAGGACCTTAATATCAGGACCTATAGAAGGAGAACACCATCACCTAAGCATGTCACATTTAGCAAAGGGAAGGAAACCTAAAACAATCCTCTAAGCAGGTCACTTTTAGCAAAGGGGAAGAAACATAAACAATCACCTAAGCAAGTCACATTTAGCAAAGGTAATAAAACATAAACAATCCTCTAAGCAGGTCACTTTTAGCAAAGGGGAAGAAACATAAAACAATCACCTAAGCAAGTCACATTTAGCAAAGGTAATAAAACATAAACAATCCTCTAAGCAGCTCACTTTTAGCAAAGGGGAAGAAACATAAAACACATTGCACATGAGGCTTAAAAACACATTCAGAGGTGCAGGTAGAACATTTGCGCAGGAATCACATAAGCAAGTAAACCATAAATTGCGCCTGGTGCACATAGGCACAACACTAGAACTGTCCCTCAGGCCAACTGGCCTCGCAAGGGCTGAAATGCCCTTAGTCCAAAATGTCAGGGCAGGCTGCGCAAGCAGCAAAGAACAAACCTAAACGTGGCAACTGCCCATAAAGTGCTGGGCAGCTGTAAAGCAATGATGAGCCAACGTTGGAGCCTTGTGGGTTCAAGAACAATGGTGGGGCGAAACACAGTGTGGGAGCCATGGGGCTCTAACCAACTAACTGCCCCCTGAGCCTCGCTGGGCCCTAAAATAAATGACTGGGATGTGAGCCTCCCTGGGTTCTGCAATAACGAATGCCCCTCGAGCCTCTCTGGGCTCGCAAACAAATATGGGCGGGAGCCTCAGGGCTCTACAAACAAGGCACTGGCCCTCGAGCCTCCCTGGGCTCGTAATAGCAAAATGGCGTCCTGAGCCACTCGGGCTCTCAATACTAAATGTGCCCGCTGTAGTTGGAGTCCCACTCGGGGACTCGAGGAGAAGGAAATGATGCCAACAAGAGCCTCTGCGGCTCAACAAAAAGGAACTGGCCGGGCGCCGGTGGAACCCCACCCTCTGGGGCTCGAGAACAAGTGTGGCCCAACGTTGGAGCCTCTCAGGGGCTCAAGACAGCGACACCCTGCCACACGGAGCCTCCCCTAGCCCTCCTCACTTACCGGGCTACTCTGGCGGGGGCTCCCTGCGGGTTTCGCGCGGCTCCTCTCTGCTCCGGGCTGCGGGGGCGGGACTTCCGGCAGCCTCTCCCGGGCCGCGCAGCGATTGGCCGGCCAGCAAGCTGCTTCCGGGTCGTCGCAGGCAGCGCGGCGGCCCGGCGGGGGCTGCACACACTCCTGGGCTGCGGCGGTGATCTCGGGGCTACCACGAGGGGTCGGCACCCTTTCTAATTAAAATAGAAAGCGAGGTGGGCACTCGCTCGGGGGCATAAGAACGGCACCAGGTCCCTGGCGGGGTGGGCACCTGCCAGGGATACGAAAATGGCCAAAACGGGTCAAATGCCGGGTGGGCACCGGCGAAGAGCAAGGGAAGCGCTCCCAAGCGCGGGTGACAAAGTAAAGCGCTCCCAGGCGCTAGGGACAAGAATAAAGCGCTTCCAGGCGCTCTGGCAAAAAGTAAAGCTCCAGCAGGGTCTGGAGGCAGGCAGGGGGGCAAGGCTGGGCCCAGTGCCAGCTCACTGGGTCTCCAGGCAGGGAGACAATCCAAGTGGCGGTCCTCCTGGCCCCAGCAACAGCAGCAGCCCCCTCTGGCAGGATCCTGGAACAGAACAGAACCAATTGTAAGGGGACACAGCCCCTTCTTATACTACTAAATCCTTTGTCTGTAGGTGCAGGGCGGGGGAGAAATCAGTCGCAGCTGGTTTTGGAGCACCCTTGATGGCTCAACCACCCCTTTCATTCACAAGGGAGGCTAGGGTCGTTAGACGCACCACAGGGGGCGGAGCCAGCATTGTGTGGGGGAAGCCCAGCCCCATTCAGGAACCAGGTGCAGCCCTCCCTCACATCACTCAGGCTGATCTCTCCACTCACTCCGGGGCAGACCCATCCAGACTTCCTGGAGCCAGGCTTGCCAGCCAGCTCCAGCCAATCACGCTCCAGCACCTTCACTGCACACACACATCAATGTCTAGAAGTAGCACTTCCCCACTAGACACATACAAGCCGCACATACCATTGCGCAGCATTCACTCTCACGAGTTCGCACATACCAAACTCGAGCCTGTACTCCCCACGCATCAGGAACTAACATGGACACACACATTCCCCATACATTCCTATGGGAGGGCAGGCCAGCCTCACTACACGCATGCACTTTACTCTGGGACACAGGGCAAAAGTACGCAGAGACCCAAAAACCACTAACACAGATCACATACAGATTACGGGTGAACCTGCCAGAAGGGCCAAGTCCAACACAACCCCCTTCCAGCCAAAACGCAGGGCAGACCAATCACCACCGTGATGGACTACCCTGCTTGGGGCGATAAAACACGGACGCGGGCCCGCAACTGCAGGGACACCCCCCTGTTTTACGCCACAGTGAACCCCTGGGGTTCCTTCTAAAACTATGGTAGGGACCAACTGGGCTACCCCACTGGTACTCTCCAGCTGTTCTCGCCCAGGACCAGGCCCTAGGCCACCCAGGTGCCACTGGTTCCTGCCTACTCACAGAGTGGGGGGCAGTAACCCCTGGCACATAGTAGCCATTCTCCACCCTTCCTGTCTGCAAGACAGGGCTAGACTGCCACTGGTTCTCCAGCCTAGGGTCTACAACCTCAGGCAGACGAGGAGTCTCAGGGAAGGCTCTCCTCCCCCTACCTCTTCTTCTAGGGTTCCTCCTCCTCCTGCGAGGGGTACCCTCAGAACACCATTCTCCCAACCTTGGGTTTAACCCCTCAGGTTGCACCGGGGTAAGAAGTGGGCTCTCCCACCCTCTGCACCCCCTTCCAGAGTCCTGCTCCCTCCCAACCGGGGCGGTACCTCTGGAAGAAGAACTGGTCAGGACACTGATTACAGTAGTCCCACCCTTTAGGTCAGGCGGATCCTGAACCTGGCCTCCCAACCTCGGGTCTAAAACCTTCGGTGGCACAATTGCCTGGCACTCCAGGACTTCTGGGGACTCACATACTATTCCCCAATCACTCCTTTCGCTGGACTCCTGTACCCTCCCTACCGGAGCAGTACTGCCAGACTCTAGAACCATAGAAGCTCCGCTTACAGATGCTCCAGGTCCTCTACACGCTAGGAGATCTCCCTCAAGTGAACTAACAGGAAAGCCTAGGTTCCCATCCTGGTGTTCCCTAAAGAAACCATCCAGGCTCTGCGGCAGGGCTTCGGGCGCTTGGGGACTCGCGGTCACACACACACTCCCACTCCACTGAGACAGGTAGTAAGCCCCTACACCCTCCTCACTATACTGGGACCTAGCTCGGCTACACCGACCCTCCTCCACCACGCTGGGCTGGAGGACACCTGACCCACTATTGTTGGAATCACTCACTAATGACTCCAGAGAACCTCTCGCACCGACCCAGCGCTCTGCTTCATCTGCAAGGTCCCAAGGACAAAAGGAACCACACCTCAACAGGTGCTGGCGCAACTCTGGACAACAAATACTGAGCATCTGCTCCTTAGGAACTATATTGAGCAGTCCATACAAATCCGGTTTTGGGTTAAGCTCTCTCCAACTGTCCAGTGCTTCTTCACATTCATCCACAAAATCTTCCCAAGACTGGTGAGACAGTTTCCTAAGTCTCCTGAACTTCAACCTGAACTCCTCTTCTGAGGAAACAGGTACCATACTCGGGGAACTGGGAGTGGGACTTTCTACACTGAAATTTAAATAGCTGCCACCACTGGGCTTAACCCTCCCTGGGGAATCCAGGACATTAAAACTACACTCAGGGGATAACCTACCCTCTAGGGTTATCTTCTCCCTCAACAAGGCCCTTCCAGCCTCTAGCTTGGCGTGCTCTAACCTGAGCTGTTCCACTGCTAGCTGGTGCTCCCGCTCTTCCCTCCCATCCAACCACTCCTCTGGGGACAGGACAAGGGATGGGGCGGTGGTACTGACACTGGACCCAGCAAGGGACTCCCTATCTATGGGGTCCTCACTATCTGCTGGTGCCCATTCACTGTCATCTTCATCCTCTTCACATTCTTCAGGGCTCCCCACAGACTCACCACCCTCATGGCGTGCGGCCCGGGCCCTCTCTCTCTCACTGTACTCAAGATCCCATTGACCCTTTCGCCATTGGATCAGGCTGTCCCTAAACTGGGACTGAGTATCCGACTCACTCACCTCCATGCCTCCCTCTACACAGAATCTGACCAGCTCTAACCTACTGTATTTAAAAAGACCACAGAGATCAAAAGTTGGCTCCAATTTGGCGGACGTTCTCAAGAAGAGTTTGACACAGGGAACCTGGGGGTCTGGGCTTAACAGGAGTATACAGTTACAAAAATTCAGCAAGATCCCTATCTCAGAGAACTTGCACTCCTCTGTCCAGTGTAACACACCACTCATTCACCCCCCCCCCCCCTCGGTAAGGCAGTTTCTACCACCCCAGATTTCTCAACCTGACCATAAGTGACACAGGTACCAATCTGGGAGCAGGGCGGGGAACAAATGTACTGGACACAATTATAAAATGACACCTTTCAGGAGCAGAAATACTTAAACTTCACCTAAAAAACAATAATCCCAAAAATGTGGTTATCTAAAAATGTAGAGTTTTGTAGTGCGGCCTGTCGCCACTGTGGTGCAGCGCAAACGCAAGTCCAATCCGCACCGCTTGCAACCAATGTTAGAAACGGGACCCACGGTCAGCCAAGGCTCACGCCAAAGTCAGTCAGGGATCACCATTTCTAAGGTCAGGGCAAGGGAGTTACACACCAAGATAACCCCTGCTCAACCTCTAGGTAATGTGACGCGAGCAGCAAGGCTAATCTCGGAGGCGATGTGTAAAGCGTTTGCGCGCGCACCCAGCAACAACACCCAAGGCCCACCACAAAGGAAACTCCACACAAAGTTATATCAAAAATAGCCTTTGTATTATAATAAAAACACATTAGATAACAAAACACACTTTTACAATGTGCCAACAGGTACGGGCAGAATTTACAAGGGATTATGTACAGGAAAGGGCCACCTGGACCACTGTCAGGGGTATGCACTTTTAGAATTAGCACTTGTAAGTATAACACTTAGCACATAGACATATAATGACTGTAGCACCAAAATAGTAAATGTAGCACACAACCAGTAATTCCTGGTAAAGGGTAAATACCTCCTACGCAACCCTAACCACTGTAGGAAAATAACGCAGGGAACTAGGACCTTATTATCAGGACCTATAGGAGGAAAACACCATCACCTAAGCATGTCACATTTAGCAAAGGGAAGGAAACCTAAAACAATCATCTAAGCAGGTCACTTTTAGCAAAGGGGAAGAAACATAAACAATCACCTAAGCAAGTCACATTAAGCAAAGGTAATAAAACATAAACAATCCTCTAGGCAGGTCACTTTTAGCAAAGGGGAAGAAACATAAAACAATCACCTAAGCAAGTCACATTTAGCAAAGGTAATAAAACATAAACAATCCTCTAAGCAGGTCACTTTTAGCAAAGGGGAAGAAACATAAAACACATTGCACATGAGGCTTAAAAACACATTCAGAGGTGCAGGTAGAACATTTGCGCAGGAATCACATAAGCAAGTAAACCATAAATTGTGCCAGGTGCACATAGGCACAACACTAGAACTGTCCCTCAGGCCAACTGGCCTCGCAAGGGCTGAAATGCCCTTAGTCCAAAATGTCAGGGCAGGCTGCGCAAGCAGCAAAGAACAAACCTAAACGTGGCAACTGCCCATAAAGTGCTGGCCAGCTGTAAAGCAATGATGAGCCAACGTTGGAGCCTTGTGGGCTCAAGAACAATGGTGGGGCGAAACACAGCGTGGGAGCCACGGGGCTCTAACCAACTAACTGCCCCCTGAGCCTCGCTGGGCCCTAAAACAAATGACTGGGCTGTGAGCCTCCCTGGGCTCTGCAATAACGAATGCCCCTCGAGCCTCTCTGGGCTCGCAAACAAATATGGGCAGGAGCCTCAGGGCTCTACAAACAAGGCACTGGCCCTCGAGCCTCCCTGGGCTCGTAATAGCAAAATGGTGTCCTGAGCCTCTCGGGCTCTCAATACTAAATGTGCCCGCTGTAGTTGGAGTCCCACTCGGGGACTCGAGGAGAAGGAAATGCTGCCAACAAGAGCCTCTGCGGCTCAACAAAAAGGAACTGGCCAGGCGTACTGTTGTATTGGCCGAATGTCGATTGGCAGAGGATATTCTCTTTCATATTCTAGATTTTTTAATTTTTTCATTTCCGGGTCAAAATAGTATTTCACTTTGTCTGTAGCAAGAGAATTTTCCCATTGTGTCCATTTTGGATTTAATGCCACAGTAGGTAAATTACATGGGCTTGTTAATGCCTCAAAGGCTGATTCTGCTGTTCTAACAGTAATCTGTCTGCCATAAGCTTGGTCTCTTTCTTTTGCTACAGCTGTTTGAACCGCATGAACAATGTTTTCCTCAATGCTGAATGTTTTTTCAGCTTCTGTGTACAAATGTGATTTGTATGCTATTGGTACCTTTTCTCCCTCATTAGAGGTTAGGTATGTGAATCCGCATCTTCCTGGGATGACCCGGATCACAAGGTTGCGTGTGTTATCGCGTGTTTGCAATTTTGTTTTAGCTAACATGTCTGTTTGCAATGATCTCAAAATTTCTGTGTGTTTTTGAGTCCAATTGATTGTTTTAAAATCTGGTTTTATTAGTTCATAGAGAGGTTTAACCCTCTCTGCATAATTTAGAATGTAAGTTCTTCCGAAATTCAGGAAGCCTAGAATTGATTGTAAGTTTTTCAGCGTTCTTGGTGCTTGGATTACAGCACATTTCTCTAAGAAATTGTCTGCCAGGCTTTTGCCTTCACTTGATAATTCATATCCTAAAAACAGGACAGTTAGATGGGCAATTCGTGACTTTTTAAAGTTGAATTTGTAACCCTCTGCTGCGAACCCAAGTATTATGGTGTTCACTCTTTTCAAGTGAGTATCCAAGTCATCATCTGTTAGATAGATGTCATCGACATAAGATAATGCCTCATCATCATACATTTGTAGTAACTCTGTTACTCTCGCTGAGAATAATCCTGGGCTGTTCTTGAACCCCTGGGGGAGTCGACAGAATTTTTCTGCAAGCCCATTATTGAGAAAGCGGTCAAATACCTGCTTTCAGGTGCAATGTTTTGACAAAAGAATCCATTAGAGATGTCTAATGTTGTTTTGTATTTTTTGCGCACGATGTTATTCATTAGTGCTGCACTATGTGAGTTTTGTACTGCAAATGTTTTGCAGCAGGAGTTAAGGTGTCTGTAGTCCAAAACTAGACGATATGAATCGTCTGGCTTGGAGACAGGAAACAAAGGGTTATTCATTTGTGAGGTGCAAGTTTCAATCACCCCCTGGTATTCAAGTTGATCTAAGATCTCCCTGACCTGTTTTTTAGCTTCTTGCTTAATTGGGTACTGCCTTTGTGCAGTTGGTTGACATTTTAACTGGATTTTGTGAGGAGGAGAGTCCTCATCCCATCCAACATGATTTTTATATAATGCAGTAGCTTGGGCTACTGCCCACTTTCTTGCAAGTGTATATATTTTATGAATTGGAATGTGATTTGAGAAGGCAGGCATAATCATTTGTTAGCCATGAGGGCACTCCCTGACAAACTCCGGTGGCCAGTCTTTCTCAGCTAAAAGGATGTCATAGCCTTTGGAGAGGTTATCCCAAAATAGACCCCTTATTTTCCTAGTCTTATCTCCCTCTATACGTAATGTTATCTCGTATATTTTATGAGGTTTGCTAACTCTGGTGTCTGCAGTTTCCACCTGAATGTATTCATTCGTGTCCACTGTCTCCAGATGATTCATCAGGATCTTGCGAGCTATGCTCACTTCTGCTGCGCTGTTTAGCATTGTCGGAGCCCACTCTCCGTTTTTCAGCTGTGTCCTCAGTATCCTCGGCATGTTTGATTATTTTAATACTGGCTACCTTCCTTTTTGGAAATTGTAATTTTTTACTTTGATGAGCAGGTTCCTTGTCTTTGGACTTCACGTGCTCTTCCCTGTGTTCTAACCGTCCTCTTCTTTCCGATTTCTGCGAGGAAGTCTGAAAAGATCGAGAGGGACGTGTATCAATATCTTGATATCTATCAGGTTTCTTCAAATTATCCCTATTTCTAAGGTTGTATCTTTTTTCAGAGGGCTCCCTCTAGGGAGACTTGTGTCCTTGGTCCGGAGATCTTTCTCTCCGCCGAGGAGACTTTCCTCTGGTCTGGAATCTTTTTTCTTTGGGAGTGGAATGTTTATTTTAATCCCAGCTCTTTTTTGTAGTGTTTAAATTATTTTTAATAAATATTTTTTCAGGATTTTCAGTTAGTTGGGGTTTTACTGGTTTCCCACCCAAACTATATCAGACGAGCAGCCCGGTGGCAGAGGGCTCGCGCGCGCTGGGCGCTACATTTTGCTTTTAATTACCTTCCTCCTCTGCTGACTGAAGAGCAGCCCTTCGTCCCGCTGACTGAAAGCGCTGGACGCCATCCACTTTTTTAAAACTCACTCCTCCCGCCCTGTTGGCTCCTCCCACCTCCTGTGTCACGCGCCTATTTAGGCCACGCCCCTTTTTCTGTTGGTGAACAGACGAGCAGCCCGGTGGCAGAGGGCTCGCGCGCGCTGGGCGCTACATTTTGCTTTTAATTACCTTCCTCCTCTGCTGACTGAAGAGCAGCCCTTCGTCCCGCTGACTGCAAGCGCTGGACGCCATCCACTTTTTTAAAACTCACTCCTCCCGCCCTGTTGGCTCCCCCCACCTCCTGCGTCACGCACCTATTTAAATGTCCCCTATGCGGCCGCGCAGCGGACGAGCGCAGCGGGCGCGCCGGCGGCGCGCCGGAGTCGCGCCAGAGTCAAGCCCGTCTGCGCCCGTCCGCGGCCGGACGGGCCCAGGGACGCTGCTACTGCTATTCCCTACTCTCCTTCTGCCCTCATGCACCTTCAATCCGCCGCTTGTCCCCTATCACCGGACACCTCCACACGGATCACTTCACTTGGAATCGCTGGTGATCTCTCCCCCCATCTGGGCCCGGTCACTTCTCCCACCTCTCCTATTATCCCCGAGTCACAGATCCGTTTACTTTATTTAAACACTCGTTCTTTTGTCAGACATCAAACTGACATTTTTCACTTACTTTTGACTGAAAGGCCTGACGTCCTTCTACTTTCTGAGACCTGGCTCACGGACGACTCCCTCCCGGACATATTGGCAGCGTTACCTCCAGACTATTACCTGCTTAACACCAACCGCCAAGGGGGCCGCTCTGGGGGGGGGGGGGGGTCGCAGCGGTAATACATAAGAACATCAGGGTTACCGCCTCCACCTCTATGACTCTGCCTGATGTGGACAATCTGGTTCTCAGTCTTGGGACTGAGGTGGGCGCAGTCACCTTTATGGTACTCTACCGCCCTCCCCAGCCCATGCCCTCCTTCCCTGCATCTTTCATTGAACAGCTTGCCAGCCTAGCTACTTCCTACCCACGTATAGCTATTGTCGGGGACTTTAACTACTGGTTTCAGCATAAGGATGCCGGTCCCCATGCCTCTGAATTGTTCGAAGGTCTCTCGAGCCTGAACTTCAGCCAATTAGTCACCTCTCCCACTCACAGTGGCGGTCACATACTTGACCACATCTGGGTCCATGGGGTGAAGCCCTCCCACCCGCTTACCACACCTTGTGTATGGTCTGACCATTTTCTTATTGACACCACCATTTCTGTGGCAGGTCAGATTAGGACTCCCCCGCGGGAGGGTGGCATGGCTCGTAAGTGGAAGGCTGTTGATTCCTCCAAACTGTTATCCCACCTGTCTAACACACACCCCCTACCCTCAACAATATTGACATCAACGAGCTAGATGGTAAAGTTTCCAACTGGCTCGTGTCAGCTAGTGACATCTTTGCCCCACTAACCAAGTTCCCTCGATCCCGACACAGCAATTCCCATAAATGGTTTACTCCCCACCTTAAAGCCATACAGTTGGAACTCCGCCAATCTGAACGCAAGTGGAGAAGAGATTACGGCCTGTCAAGCAGAGATACTTATGTGGCAGTCCGTAATAAGTACAAATCTGCCATCTCTGCAGCAAAAAAAGCCTATGTCTCAGAGAGAATCTTACTAGCCCCCTGCAAGTCGAAGGAGATTTTCAGAGTCCTGGATGAATTCACCTCCGATCCCAGGACGCTCCCGACCCAGGCCCCCACACAGGAATCCTGCAATACACTCAGCACCTTTTTTATACAGAAGATTGTTTTGATTAAGGACACTATTCCGGTCACCTCACCGGGCGCTGATTCTGCTACTCCCCCCCATAATGCTCTTTCCATTACTCAGTTCCCCCCCTTAGATCTTACATCCCTAGCCAGTCTGGCCGCTCGTATTAAGTCTGGTTCTCCTGACTACCGCTGTCCACCTTCTATATTACGGGACATCTGCCACTCACTACCCGACTGCATCCTTCCCTTGCTTAATCTTTCTCTCCTTTCCGGGACGGTACCCAGCTCCTTCAAGGAGGCCGTTCTGGTGCCTCTGTTGAAGAAGCCTGGAGCCGATCCTGCCGTCCCGGCGAACTATCGTCCCATCTCTCTTCTACCCTTCTTTTCTAAAATCTTGGAAGCCCATGTCACCGCCTGTCTCTCGAGGTTTATCGAGAGCTCTAGCTTCCTCGAAGTTAACCAGGCCGGTTTCCGTCCTGGTCATTCTACGGAGACCGTGATCCTGGCCGTTCTGGATACCTTGAGAGACGGAGCTGACAAGGGTACCTCACAGGCCTTGGTATTATTAGATCTGTCGGCCGCCTTCGACACGGTGGACCATAACATCCTTCTCCACCGTGTCGAACAGGCCGGCATCCAGGGCCTGGCGCTGGCATGGGTTAAATCCTTCCTTACTGGGAGATCCCAGACCCTCAGCCTAGGTACATTTAGGGCTCCCAGGGAGCACCTGCCTTGCGAGGTCCCCCAGGGCTCCTCTCTATCCCCCCTTCTCTTCAATCTCTATCTTCGCCCCCTTCTTTTTTCTCTGAGGCAGTGGGACGTCACCGTCTTTAATTACGCGGACGACCTGCAACTCGTTTTTTCTTTAAACTCCCCCTCTGCTATCCCTACTTTCCAGGCAGTTATGTCCCATATCTTTCAGTGGATGTGTCAGAACCAGCTTAAATTGAACCCAGGAAAGACGGAGCTCCTCTTGCCTGGTAAGAGCGCCGCCCACTGGGGTCCACATTTCTGGCCGGCTCCCCTCCCACCCCGGTGGCCTCGGTGAAAAGCCTCGGGGTCACTATTGACGCTGGGCTTTCTCTCGGGCCGCCGGTGGGGACGGTGGTCTCCTCCTGCATGTTCCAGCTGCGCAGGATTAGGAAGGTGGCCTACCTCCTCACCCCCGATGCTCTGCTGCAAGTCATCATGGCCCTCGTTCTCTCCCGCCTGGATTTTTCGAATTCCATCTACCATGGTTTACCTAAATGTTCCATCTATAGGCTGCAAATCATTCAAAACCAGGCGGCGAGACTGGCCCTCGGGATACCGAAATGGCAGTCTGCCAAACCCCTCCTCATTAAATTGCACTGGCTCCCTGTCAGCCTAAGGGCTGCCTTTAAGCTTGGCTGCCTTATTTTTAAGTCTCTCTCTGGCTCTTGCCCCGCTTTCCTGAAATCCCTCATTCGGCCCTACTGTCCTTCACGTAACCTTAGATCACTACACTTACACCTCTTGGTTGTCCCTCCCATCAAACTCTGTAGATCTGGTGGTCGGAGATTCGCTTACCTCGGCCCCAAACTCTGGAACTCCCTCCCTCTCTCAGTCAGGATCTCTGGCACTCTTATCCAATTCCGTAAATCACTAAAAACCTGGCTTTTCCCACAATCTAGCTAAAAGTCCCTCTGTTCCTTTCAGCACCCTACCAGCGCCATGAAACTCACGGTGACAGTGCGCTTTACAAGCACCCCCTTAACATAACATAACATCTCTTCCTAGTTCTTCATAGGATTTTTCTATGATTCTGGCAAGTTCAAATGGCTGTTCTGCTATATCTGTTTCTTTCAGTTTTTGGCGGATAGCCACAGATGCTGCTTCTCCTTTTATGTTTGATAATAATAAAGCTGAGACCTGCTTGAAGTCTTTCAGTAATTTCATACCCAGAGTTAAAGCAGGTTCTGGACCGTATTCATTTTGAATCTGTCTTAGCACATCAGGTATTACCGCCATGGACGGAACACCATGTGTTTTTGTGTAAATGGAAGCAAAGACTGTGCCCCAAGTGTCATAGTCCTCCACATGTGGTGCGATCCCCATTGGAAGACAGATAGTCAGAATTCTGTGTTTCTCAGTAGGGGTAGTATCCGGAAATACTGCCTCTATTTGAGTGATTTTTTGTGCTAACCAGAATGGAATTTGTTCCCGTTTTGCGGGTACTTTACCCAGACATGACTGTATGTTCTGTGGTGTTATTTTATTTGTATTCCCCTGATGAGGGGTCAGCTGTGGAATGTTAATAGCTGGTTGGACTGTTGAAGTCCGCATTACATATTGGACTAATTGTCTATGAATTTTAATCAGTTGTTTTAGCTGTGCTAAAAGTTCTGGTATTGACATTTTTTCAATGTCTGGATGTGGTGTGTAGCCGGCTAGAACCGGCCACGTTGCTCCTGGTCTACCTAGTGGACTGAGCCTGGTGATGTGATTATTATGTTTTAGGGCGCCTCTAAACCAGAGCAGGTGCTCTTGGTATTTTAATGGGATTTCCACCTCCTCGAAAGGAGTGTAGATATCCAGTGGTTCCTCTACTTTGTAATAGTGGAATTCATGTGTGACAGCTTTTGCTGCTGGAAAGTTTATCCATGAATAGAATACCTCTGTCTGCCGATATTCATGTACCTCAATTACGAATATGACTGTACCACCTCTCGATGTTAGTCCATTTTCTATTAGTTTTAGAGTAATAGTTTTTCTTATGCAGACCGGGATGAGTATTGCATCCGGGTCATTCTGTAGCAGAGTTGTGTCATCCGCTAGGAGTTGAGCTGCTACTCTAGCTGCCTCTCTTTCTTCTTCATTGTCTGACATTTTACTGACAAGAAGGTTTTTGTTGCAGATTAAGTTTTCAAGGAAAACAAAGATTAGGTGCACAATATTTTGGAACACTGTATCCTTCAACGTTGAATAAACCAAAAACTATACATAGAAATCTCTTTCTACTAAGTTCCGGCGGATTTTAACGTATGACCCACTCCAGACGTCTTTGGAGTATTTACGGGAGAAAGGGTCTGTGTGAAAAAGCACGACTGAGTTACTTTAATGTCTTGCGTTAGATTTATCGCCTTACTAAACCGTTGGGCACCATGTAGTGTAGTTCCTATATTCCCAATAGGCTCTGCGCATTGGAATAATATATTCAGTATTGTAGACGTAGGACTGAGGTTATCTAGGTCTTTACTGACTATATTAGACTTAAGTTTTTTGTGCCAGCTAGCTCAGAGTTCACTAGAAACTTTCTCGAATAAGCGAGGAGGAGTTTAACCTCCCTGGATAGACAAGAAGGGATTTAGTTTCTGACAACCATAGAACATGACAACTTTGTTCTCCCTGAATAAGAGTATATCTCTAGAGTCGTGTGAAAACAAAAGACAGCTATTTTACTCAGTCAATAAGTGCGTACTTAGTTTCACCAGATTTGCAGAGAAAAAGAGAGACGGGCGTTTTCAATAAAAGGTGTTATTTATTGAGCAGTCTCTTTCCTCATACAAGAGAAATGAATTGCTACAATTGCAATACTTATAGTTAAGTTGTAGTGTAGTTCCTATTATCCCAATAGGCTCTGCGCATTGGAATAATATCTTCAATAGTATAGACCTAGGGCAGAGGTTAACTAGGTCTTCTACCGACGATATTAGACTTAAAGTTTTGTGTTTGCCAGCTAGCTCAGAGTTCACTAGAAACTTTCTCGAATAGGCAAGGAGGATTTTAACCTCCCTGGATAGACAAGAAGGGATTTAGTTTCTGACAACCATAGAACATGACAACTTTGCTCTCCCCTAATCAAGAGTGTATCTCTAGAGTCGTGTGAAAACAAAAGACAACTTATTTTACTCAGTCAGTTCAGTGCATTCTTAGTTTCACCAGATTGTAGAGAAAAGGAAGAGACGGGCGTGTTCAATAAAAGATGGTATTTATTGATCAGTCTCTTTTCTCATACAAGAGAAATGAATCGCTATTATTGCAATACTTATAGTTAAGTAAAGTGCATACAGTAAAGACAGAATTATAAAATAATACTATAAAAGCATTGATATGGTTTCTGAGCCATATGATACTTTAAAATGGATAAAATAGATACATACATATATACATTTGACTAATCGTACTCAACTGGTGCTTCTAACCACGCCTACCCCAGTGTACCTGACCTAAGCCTAATACGTGGGCGGGAGTAGATAAGTAGCAGTTTAAGTTAAGTTTGTTTTGCCAAGGGACTGACTCAAGAATTCTCTGCAAGGGGTTATTCAGTTCTGTACCTGAGATCTAGAATGGTGGAGGGCTGGTATCTCTTATCCCAGGTCTTGATATTCCAGCTGCCTGCGAGGGCTGCGTGGAAGCGCCGGAGCTGCATTTCTCGGCAGGAGAAAGGCAGCGTCTCGTTCTCAGCGCGTCAGGAAGGCGGGGCAGCGCCTGTGGGCTTCGCTCTCAGCTGGGCTCCTCGGCACGTCTCGCTGCTCCAATCTCGTCACCACGGCATGTGTTTGCTTAAGGCAATGTCGGTAATATTTATACCTGAAAGGTGCCGAGATTGACGTAAGGATGGACATATATACGTCAATAAGGATGTCATACGAACGGGTTCGTTCGCACATTCTTTTACTGAAGTTCTCGGTGAAATCAAAACAATGGCTACGGGAATTTCCCAGGTCGCTGTAGGTTTGAATTGTTTTGAGAACTCCGTATGCCTTATCAGGGGCTGGAGGAATATCGCTTGCCTAATTAGATGGCATGCGTTATGACCTAATCAGATAACGCGCTTCTGTGCCGTGGTGTGGCTTAATCAGATAACGGTTTTTGCACCGTTGGATGGCTGCTAGTTAATTATTAACCAAACCAGGGTCAGGAATAGGGGAATCGATACAGTACCTATAGAAATACATCACACCCACTCCACGTAGACTATGTCCATATTTACAAATCTAGGCATAGTGAAACTAGTAGCGTTTGTGTATACCGTACCACCCCAAAATACATTCATATGTATTCTGAAAATTGGAATCATGAAATATACGAAACACAATCACATGTACTATCACATGTACTATATGCACAAGCAGTGTAATAATGCTAAACATATAACGCATATTTTAAATTCAGCATGAATAAATGCGAAAACCACACATGAAATGGCTCTTAATACAGAAAAAAAGTGCGAGACCATTTCATCACAATCATAAAGTTTTGTATGATAATGCTAGAGGATAGCTAATGTCTCTTGACTACCTAAAATAGAAATTCAGTTCTCTAAGAATAATGTCTACTTTAAGCAGAAGATAAGTGTCCCAAAAAATCGTAAATATTTTGGAATTGGGGAAAAAGGTTCTCGCTGTCTGAAAAACTGATGAGAAAAAATTTCCATATCACTTTTTAAAAGTTGAAGGCCAAATTCAGGATGTAGGGAACTCCGAGTGCTAGCTTGCTCAAAGTCATTCCTGCTGCTCTGGTGAAAACATCATATCATTTAGACTGTTGAAAAAACTGTCAACAGCTTCTTGCGTAAGTTCCACTAACTCGGAAAAAGTTGTTACCATGCATTCATGAGCATGATTGCCTTCATTGATGTTTTGATCAGCATAGCTGACTGAAGGTCGTACCTGGTTGATGCTGCTTTCATCTTGTACTTCACTACCCCTCAATCGTAGTGGTGAAGTCTCCACGAATGCCGTCATCAGGATAGGTAGCCGCTGGGGACAGCACAATGTATGAGCCGTTACCGGACCCAACAAGGTTTCTGCGTCCATTGGCACATCCGATTGTAGTGCCAGACAGGTGTCCAACACGCATTCTTCGCCACATAGCAAGCACCTTAATACAGGCATAACACAACGTTGCCACATCGGTCTAAATGAAAGAAACCAAGTCATGTTCAGGTCCCGAAGCCGTGCTAGTCCAAGCACTTTAGTTATGCGGTCCCGGTAGCCAATGGCTAGGATCATTTCTTCCCTTGTCGCAGGTGTTTTGTCTGTGACATGGTTTGCCATAGCGAAATAACAGGATCAAAAATAGGAAGCCTGCCACTAGTCCCAAAAGGAGAGGAAGTCCGCCAAAAATGGAATGGACAAAGTCTGGAAAAATACCCAGGATGGCTTTGAATGGTGTTAAAGCTCCTGAAAACACTGTCTTAAATACACTTAAGACACCACTGGTATCAGAAATATTTAAGATTTCGTTCAGTATTTCTGCGAAATGTATGGGGGAATTAGTTGATAACAATGAATGAATCCTTGCCGTTGTCCTTGCAACTTGGAGATCATACGTTTCTTTTGATGACGTTAGCCTGGTCGGCGTCTGTAGGAGCACTGTCTTCATTCTGCTTAAAGTATCAATTCGAATAGAAGCAATTTTCAAATCGGGCCATAACCTTGCCTCCCTGTCTGGAGAATCATTTGGGAACAATACTCGTTCACAGCACATGACCTTCTTAGTCACGGTTATGAGATAAGGTTTTCCGGGCAGCAAACTACAACATCTGCGATCTACTATTAGAATGTAACTCCCGTTCGAGAGTCTCCTAAAGAATGGTTCTATTTGTGTTGCAGGTGTGCCTAGCTGGTAACATGAAAGGTTATTTGAAGTCCCTTCACAGGCTCCATGCAAGCTAATACCCTGACACAGAAGTGTACCGCTTAGTGATCTTGCACAATTATTGCCACTAAGAAACACTTTCTGGCCTTTATTACTGACACATTCGTGTGTATAGGGCAAGTTCCATATTGACTTAATGTACCCTTTACCCAACCTTTCACACTGGCCTGCCTGTATATATTTTTGGCAGAATTGAAACTGGAAAGTAGTTATCGGAATATTTATTATTCCATGTATTATCCATTCAATGACAGGTCGTTCTGACATTGTCAATGGTAATCTCTCAAGTTTTTCAATGCTCAGAATTGTATAGTCAGCACCCTTCTGTGCCAAACTGATTTGTTTATTAGTAAGGTTAAAGATATTAAATAATGATGTTGTGTTGATTAAACGCCAAGGCACATAGCCTGAATGCAGATTTTGTAACGTCCAGCCAAGCTGTACAATAGAACGCAATTGGGACTGACCGTGTTGTAACATCAGTAAGTCTTGCGATATTATATCGATTGCTGAAGACACAATGCTGTCCAGAGAATATATTCTGGAGGACAGAGTCATTAACCCATTGTCCACCACAGAAAGTGATTTTTCCAAATTAATACGGTCAATTTCCAGTATTTTCTCTGCTGTCTCAATTTGAGTTTCTTTCCAGGCTTCGTTATAAGCTGCATATATAGAGGCCGCTATGAAACGTTTTTGACGCTGTTTGCGTGGTCCCATAATGAAATCACGCAAGTCAGCACCTTCTGTAAGTAAAGTTAGGTGTTGCTTAATTTCAGCCAGTGTGGACGTTTGTAGCCATTGAAGGCAGAGCTTGCCCACGCTGTAGGTGGTTACTATCCCTGGATGTTGTCTTTGGGAATATCTAGGGTCTGGCCTAGTCAATGTGAACCCCTGTATTTTGTTCAGGAATCTGTCTTGACAGTTATTTGTATCTGTGGGCCAGATCAACCATTTTTTCCATTCAGGATGTGTTCTGTTTTGGTTTAATATATGGTTTACGTCTATCGCAAGATCTATAGAGCTATTACTGTTCACTGTTGGCTTTGGATTAGACGGTTTGTTCAAATCTTTGATTTTGGCTAAGCCAAGACAGGTAGTTTGTTGAATAGTGTTGTTCAAAAATATAATTTGTTCTGGGATCATGCAGGCTCTAACGATGATTCTATACCTTGTACTTGCCAATCTCTTGTACCCCAAACAGTTTTTGCTTCAATATTATTGTTCCAGAAATCAAAACCAAATGTATTCATTTGCTCAAAAAATTAATCTGAATATATCAATTTTGTGTTTGTAAGCATGGTCTTCATACCTGTCTTATTTGACAATTTGAAATAAAATGTTTCTGCATTACTTGTGTTAAACCCTGAAAAGTATGAATATTTATCATAAAATGTTTTCGAGCTACCTTTTGGAGGAGTAGCACAATGTTCCCATTGGTTATAATTTAAAACATTTCTAGGTTGTGAAGATTTATGTAGATAATGGTTACCATAGTGGTTGTAGCAGAACATCTGATCATAATTAGACGAACCCTGCAAATAATCATGTTCTGTAAATTTAGCAGACATTACAAGATCAGACATCATATCATTAATACTTTCAAAGTCCCAATCATCAGCAAATGTGCTTGGTTTTACAAAGTCACTCAATGAGATCTTGAATTAGTGTGGATACTTCAGGATTTCAACCGGACCATAGATTTCATAATCAGTTTTGTCCCATGCTACACCGCCTGGTATAGGATTGGCTGTGAAGTTCACTGAAGAAAGTTCTCTTTTCTCGATGTGTGAAGATGTGTGTGGTTTAAGGACCAAATTGATTTTCTGGCTTGCTGTGTCCATTTTAGCATATTTTCCTTCAATGAAATGTCCCAAGCATAGTACCATGATGAGCCAAAGTATGAGGATAAATGCACCTAAGGCCACCCAAAATTCAATCCATGGAGAAATCAGATAGCTTTCTTTCAGCTGTTGAAAAAGTTCCTTAGCTTTATCTTTAAAAGTTTTTGTTGATGGCTGTTTCTTACATTCACTCAGATCTTCAGATGAATCATCGAAGTTGATGAAGTAGCCGGATGCTGTTCTGTCAATTGTTCCAATTGCTTCTGGATTACTTTTTGCTTTTGGATATTGCTTTGTTTCATTAGCAAAGTCTGTAGTTACATCATCATAGGTTGTTGTTTCTTGATGAAAAGCTTTGATTTGGGTTTTAAGAGGTTCAAGTTCCGTTGCTTTGTTGCATAGTCCTTGTTGTGTCACTGTAGGCATTTCGAATGTGATTAGCCTCTTAGTTTGAACCTTGTGGTATATAAATAAATAATACCGGGACTATTTTTGACTATATTAACAATAACAGATAGCTCAATAAATAAGAGGCAGGATCCGATGTGTCCGAGTCAGAAGGATTTATTCAGGCAAAAGGGAAGGGACTGGAACGGGACAGCCTGAAATAAAATGAAAAGGAAGGCAGCTGCAATGCTTCATCGACAGTGCAGCATATATATAGTAATACATTTCCAATACATTACATACAGTAGGCGTAACTTATGACAAACATATGATAAGAGTGCATGGGTGGAGAAAGAAGGCGTGCACAGGGCGTGCATTGAGACATGTGGTATGAACGTCACAGAAATGTCATGAATGGGCGGAAACATGGAGGGGGCTACTCGAGCAGCTGGGACCTTTAACCTAGTGGTGCGCGCAAACGGGCAATGACGTGTTACCAGGGAGAACTGAGGGCTATGACTTCTGCACTAGAAGAGGAGACTAAAGTCTGCGGTGTCAGGACGACATGTACCTATAGCATATCTGGTATCTGGTGTTTGGAGTACATGTTGATAGAATCCAAAAGTTATCAGGGCAAAGGCTACTTGACACTAAGACTGGTGCATGCATTTATTCTACATGTATTGCGTGAGCTAGGAATATTCTATGAATATTAATACAGTATTTCTCTTACATGGAGACAGAAAGACTAGACCATCGCTGAAACTGTGATGCAGTTCAGTAGCTTAGGAATGCGGAGAAGGAGGGCTGGACTGATAACTAGAAGCATAACATACTCTTGGCAGACAGGCAGGCAGAGCCAGGCCGGGCCGGGCACTGCGAGGCAGGAAATAAGTGAAGGGTCAGGGATGCAGGTGGGGTCTGTATCGCTCCTCGGAGTGGGTTCAGGAAACTGGAGCTTGAATCTGATGTCCGGGCCCTTTTGAGGCATAGAAACGGGGACAATGCGGTGAATTAACGTGCACACTGTAAACGTGGCAACATAGGCCTAATACTCGTTGTTTTCACGAGAACTGGAAACTGGCATACTAGAGTTGGACACAACTATAATTGCGTCTTTAATCGATCATAGGGGATACATGCATATCGATCATGCACATATAACATAGAATGGGGAACACGTAGGCACATACAACATGGCAAAATTTACTTTTCCACATTCCCTCCTTGTGCCCTACGTTTCCATCAGGAAACATCAATATTCATGATACCATCTATCTGTTCATATAGCATCATTTGCTCGTCTCGAATTGTCTTGGAACGGGATTTAGGACTAGGAATACAAGAGGTAGCACACATGCCGCAAATCGCAGGGCCACATTGTAAACAGAGGCAGCAACTGAATATGATCATTACTGCTATACCTAGGAATGACAATACTTTCCATCCCCAGGCAGATATGATACTCCAGAGCCAACCGGACCATGTCCAGGTGCCTGGATTCTGGTGTAACTGATGGGCAATTTTATGAAGTCTGGTTATAGCTGAATAAACAGACGGCGCGTTATTAGGAATGAAAATGCAGCAACTAGATCCGATGACTCTACAAGCTCCTCCTCTATCGGCCAGTATGACGTCAAGAACGAGACGATTTTGGAGCACAACAAAACGCATAGCAGATTGCTCTTCAGTTAAATTACCTAGAGCGGAAGTAGTCTCATTCACTACTGCTTCAAGGGTTCTGGTTAGTCTACGTATTAACTTACTATTCTGGACAGGGCCTATAAAGAAAAAGAAACCTTTATTGAAGTCTTGATATTGTTCTAGAGCAGTTTCAGTTTGATCGACAATTGGGGACTCGGTCTCCCTTTTATGTCTAACGTGTACTAGATGTGTGTTTCTGTGATAATCGGATGGGGCTAGGAAAACTGGTGGCAGTAGGAAGGCAATGTAACATGTTCCATCCCAATCGAGGGGCAGACGGATATATGCGGTCTGACCACAGACAAAATAAGAATGACGTGAGGCTTTGAAAATAGATTTCCCACTGTCACTATACTCGACCACAGTAGTACAATCACTAT
This sequence comes from Lissotriton helveticus, assembly GCF_964261635.1. NCBI lineage: Eukaryota > Metazoa > Chordata > Amphibia > Caudata > Salamandridae > Lissotriton > Lissotriton helveticus. The sequence continues at coordinate 1,857,932,405 of NC_136068.1, read as the reverse complement.
GTCCTACATGTGCGGAACCATTCTTTCTGACACATAATTCGCCTTTGACTGGTAGTACTGAAATGGCAGGCAAATCTGGAGTAGTATCGGACTGAACATTCAGAACCATGAAATTCGAGGAATAATTACCTAAATCATATACTTCATTTTCTAGATCTAACCCTGTTCTATGGGTAAGACCTTGCTTGTCTGGGAAACATGTTCGATTCAGAAGGGACATATCAGTTGAGGATGACGTTAACGTGGACCATGCTCCACACGAACCATTATGTGAAAACGGATAAGGAAAAAGTGGCAGAACTCCCTTCGGTGTCTGGAAAGGAGGGAGTCGACCACACACCCAACAATTAGTGGCATTGCTGGTCTGGTGTGAATAGTGCAACATTCGGATAAAAGTTTTATTACGCATAGCAAGACGATAGGATAACTCGTGAGGAGGCAGATCACTAAATGTGTGCTCTAATGTAACATTAGAAAACATATGTACATGTGAAATAGGAAAACATAAATGTAACGCATAACTTATGCATGTAACCATAAGACTTAGGAACAATAAAAAGAATAGAATGATGATACATCTCTTAGAGTTTTGACTAACTCTCTCACTGTGTGGGTCTATCTCATACATGTCAGAAACCTGTCTAACCGTTTCACCCGAGAGGGACTTAGACAATTAAACTGGCTGACTTACTTTACTAGACCGGAGCTTTGCTTTATACTCCTGCTGCGGAGTTTTCTCTAACAGGGGAATTTTAGATTCATAGTCTGGACAGTTCTTGAGAACGGGGCAGTCCTTGAGAAATGTCTTATTTCTGAGTCCATGAAATTTCTTGATGTGGCTCATATGTAGCCACCCCTTGCGGTTTTCGAGCTTCACTGCAGTCCGGGTGGTAAGGAGGACAAGACGGGGCTGCTTCCAACGGGGCTCCAGCGGACTTGAACGATCAAAATTGCGAACCAAAACAAAATCCCCCGGAACGACTTCATGCGGTTTCACTTCGGTGTTGTCTGGAAATGTAGCGGCAACCTGTGAACGACAAGATTGTAGTGCAGACATCAAGGAGGCAAGGTAATCTGTCAACATATTACTGTCAATATCGGTAATGCTACGGGGTCTAGGAGTACCCCACATGTTGGGGGGGCGGCCAAATACTATCTCGTAGGGAGATAGACCTGAACGGGAGTGAGCAACCATTCTCATATAGAATAGGGCAACTGGCAGTGCTACTATCCAATCTACACCTTTCTCTGCACACACTTTGGCTATGCGGATTTTCAAAGTCTGGTTATGTCTCTCTACGAGACCGGCTGCTTCAGGATGGCGTACACAATGGAACTTCCACTGGTACCCTAACAGAAGGGAAACTTGTTTCATGAGCTCGGATGAGAATGGCTGGCCGTTATCTGAATACACGACCCTAGGTAGTCCATAGCGGGGAAAATACTCACGAACCAACTGCCTGGCAGTGGTCGCAGCTGTGTAATCTGGAACTGGATATGCTTCTGTCCACCTGGACAAAGCGCATACAACTACGAGGACATACTTGAAACCTCGGCATCGCTCCATCTGAATATAATCCATCTGGAGGACTTCAAAAGGGTGGTCAGGAGGATGGAATCCACCTTGTTCCACCGGGACACTTTTACCTGGATTGAACTGACAACATATCATACAGGTACGTACTTTCTGCTTGGCTGCTGCTCGTAAATGCTTGTTGAACCAGAGGTTCTGGATACTGTCTAACATGGCTTTTTCTCCTAGATGTGCTGGACTATGTGCAGTGTTAATAATGATTTGAACCATAGAGTCGGGGAGAAACCATGTGGCTTTTCCCTTCGTCAACCATCCTTGATCTGTCTGGACCCCTCCTTGTTCGGACCATTTCTTGATTTCATCAGGAGTAGCATGTAACTGTATATCTATGACATCTTGTGTAGGGTCCTTAACTGTCATACAAGTAGTCTGTTCTGGAGTGAGTGTCTGTGTCGTGTTAACTGGAATGTCTGGAGTCTGAGCTGTAAGCTTGGCTGTTCGATCTGCTAGATCGTTACCTTGGGAAATGATATCAGTGACTTTCGTATGTGCCTTGCACTTCATGATAGCGATAGCTGTCGGTAAATGTATTGCATCTAACAGAGCTTGAATGAGGAGACCATGCTGAATCTTGGTTCCATGAGAAGTCATGAAACCTCTCTCCTGCCAGAGCACTCCAAAGTCGTGTACGACTCCGAATGCGTAACGTGAATCTGTGTATATATTTACTTTCAGGTTCTTGGCACGTATGCAGGCTTGGGTCAGGGCGACAAGCTCTGCTGCTTGAGCAGACAGGGTGTCAATACGATGTGTTTCTATAACTTCGGTGTCAGTAGTCACTGCATACGCGGCTACTAGTTCTCCTGTACTTGTTCTCATACATGAACCATCCACATAAAGTGTCAGGTCTGGATCAGGTAATGCAATATCTGTCAGATCTTGTCTTGGCTTTGTCATAGTGTTAACAACTTCCACACAATCATGTGTGGCAGGATCTGAAGTAACAGAGGGTAACAGTGTAGCTGGATTTAAAATGTTGCAGCGTCTGATTTCTATGTGTGGCTGAAATAATGTCAGTTCATAACCTGTTAAACGTGCAATTGTCAAGTGCTGAGTCTGTGTTCGGTTTAAAAGAACTTCCACGGAGTGTGGAACTTGTACTGTCAGGGAGTGTCCTAACACTATGGAATCACTTTGTCTGATAGCTAGAGCTGTGGCTGCAACTGACTTGAGGCACGCAGGCAGAGCCTGGGCCACTGGATCTAATGTGCTAGAAAAATAAGCACAGGGCTTGTATTGTCCTGCTTGATCTTGTGTGAGAACAGATAATGCAGTACCATCACGTTCTGTAACAAAAAGTGTAAAAGGCTTACTGTAGTTCGGTGTTGCTAGAACAGGTGCATTACATAAAGCTTTCTTTAACTCATTGAAAACAAGTGTATGTTCCTGGGTCCAAGGGAGGACAGTCGATACGGCTGCCTCCTGTGTCGTTAACTGTATCAGTGGCTTGGCTAGAAATGCATACTGCGGAATCCATTGTCTGCAGTAAGAAGTGAGGCCGATAAAAGCTCGTACCTCCTTCTGTGTCTTGGGCTGTGGAAGACGTGCTATTAACTGGATACGGTCAGGTGTCAACTGCCTACCCCTCTTGGACAGTAAGTGTCCTAAGTAGACCACTTGCTGGACACAGAATTGCAATTTGGAAGGGGACACCTTGTGCCCCATCTCGGCCAGAAAATACAGAACTGTAAGTGACGCACGTTCGCAGTCACGTTCAGAACGGGCTGTGATCAGTAGATCATCGACATACTGGAGCAGGGCAGTGTCAGTTGGCATGTGAATGTTGTCTAGTTGTCTTTTCAGTGCCTGACTGTAAATGCTAGGACTTTCTGTAAAACCTTGAGGTGCTCGTGTGAATTTATAGCTTCTTCGATTTAAACAGAATCCGAAAAGGAACTGGCTGTCTGGATGAATGGGGACACTGAAAAATGCGTTCTTGAGATCGATAACTGTAAAGAACGTAGCTTCAGAATCAATGGCTGTCAAGAGGGAAGAAATATCAGGGACCACTGGGTACTGGGGTATAATACATTTATTAAGTTCTCGAAGGTCGATCACTAATCGATAAACTGGAGGTGCATTTAGATCAGTACGTTTCAGAACTGGAATGATAGGAGAATTACATACATTGGAGTCAGTTTCTACAACCACTCCCTGAACAATAAGTTCGTCAATAATTTTGGATAAGGCTGCTACAGCCTCAGGTGGCAATTTGTACTGTCTGATTCGTGGTAAAACAACACCTTGCTTCAGAGTCACACGATGGGGTGTGATATGCATACAACCTACATCAGTTGGACCTTGCGCCCATAAATGCTGTGGTACATTCAATAATCTTGGATCAAAATCACGTAATACATAATGACCTTTAAAATCACGCAAGAACAGGCGGACCCCTTCTGGGGAGCAGCAAATGACTGCTCCTAATTCTTTTAGTGTTTTAATGCCTAACAAATTTTCTGGACAAGACTTCGTGAGTAACAAATCTGTAGTTCGGGACAATGGACCAACTTCTAGAGTAACTGGTTTCGATATTTCATTAACAATAGGCTTTCCTGAAAATCCAAGGGAAACATTTCTAGAGCCTGAGAGTGGAGCCCCTGGAACCCCGTCATGACTGATGGTAGTCCTACTTGCCCCTGTATCAATCAGAAACTTTCTGTCTTTCCCCAATACTTGACTATGTACATAGGGACCCTCTTGATCTACAGGTATCTCGATGAGAGGCAAGCCTACCTCCCTCTCTAGGCTGTTTCATGAATATGGCTGATAGTCTGGATACTCTGACTGTGCATATTGGTACATCTGCTGTGTAACGTGCTGTGTTGCAGCTATAGGCTGCGGTGCGGTAACTGACTGTTGTGCATTCTGCGGTGGCTGGGAAGTCTGTGAAACTTGTTCTTGTCTAGGCGGACGTGGTCTCTCTTTAGTTTTACCAGTAGCTATGTTATGTTTCAGAACTGCACACTCGTTTATAAAATGACCTGGCTGTTTACAGTAATTGCATGTCCCTTTAACGGGAGCTGTAGGATGACTGGCTTGATTCGGACCCCTCTTCTGACTGTCTTGTGGAACAGACTGTGCAACTAGTACTTTCATTTTCGTGTCTTTCATACGTCTCCTTTCGTGTTCCTGCTCTTCCCTGATTCTGTTCTGGTGGTACTGGAGCATCTGGAGCATCTGTGACGGAGTATTAGCTTGCCAGGTACTTTCGACTTTCAGTACTCGATTTTTAACGTGTGGACTTGAATTCTCAACTAGTTTGGTAACAAAAAGATGAGGGTATGACTCACTACTTGTTTTCAGACCACTATTAATAATAAAACATTTTTCAAATCTAGAATAGAAATCACTAGTATCTTCGTCTTGTTTCTGTTTACAGGCTGAGATTGCATCCCAATCTTCCTTTTTCGTGGCTAGTAATCTTGGCAAAACTTGTATCAATAACTCGGGCAATTCTTTAGCTTTATCCCCAAGACCGGTACCTGGTACTCGTGAATTATCTTCAGCTTCTAAAGCTGTCCAATCTATCTTTTTCTCTCCCACCTCCCATTCTTTTTCTTTGAGTTTTTCATATATGCCCGCAGGCAACAGGACCTTTAACATTTTAATGATATCAGGATACGTGTATTCTCCCATACGGAGCATGTCCTTTAATTCACGGTGGAACCCTGCTGGATCTTTATCATGACAGGGAATTAACTTTTTCATCTCTAAGAGTTCCATCTTTGTGATAGGGGTGTAAACAACTTCTCGTTCTAGACCACCACCCTCTTTCTTGACTGGATGTACTTCTCGTAACGGATTCTGTCTGTCTATGTAGAATGATTTACTTTCTGGGGGTGAGACGTGAACAAAATGCGGATTCAGAAAAGTTCGGTATTTGTGGCGCTGTTCTAGAATGACACTTATTAAATCGGTACCTAGACCTTTCCATCTGTACTGGAGTAACTCGTTCAATATATCATGTAGAGGACCTGGATCAGAATGCTGTTCCTCATACAGTGTAATGAGGTGCTGGATCATATACATACCCACCAGACGTTGCTCGGCCGGGGGCAGTTTCAGAAACATTTGTGCCACTATTTCGTCTGGAAAAGTGGTAGAATCAGTAGTCCATCGGACTGCTGATCGGGCTAGTTCTTGTTCATGCATGGTACTGAGCTCGCTATAACCTATTCGTGATTTCAGAATGTGATCGGTAGCTTGGAATACTTGCTCAAGAGAACACTGTTCTGGTGCGGGAGGAGGAAAAACTTTCTTGTAATCTGGGCGTAAATGTCGGTCGGAAAGTCTAGTTCTACCTACATACGCTATTCTGGAGGGATTCTCATCGTCTACCTCTTCAGTAGAAGAGTCATTCTCTTTCTCGGTTGCTTGTTTTTCTTCTTGTTTCTGGTGTATACGTATTATTTCCTTACGAATTTTCTTGTACATACTCTCTATACAATTTTGTGTCTTGTGTTTTCCCTCAGATATATTGTCACTCCACCTAGTCAGGGCTTTCATTTCTTCCGGATCTTTTTCTGGAGTATCGTGCTCTCTTATTAAACAGTTAATCAAAAACTTTAGAAGCATGAGCTGAGTCTCGACTTTTCTTTGAACCATGGCTTCGTGAATACTTTCTGGATTCACTCCTGTACGGATAAAACGATATATTCTGTCTAGATGTTCTCCCATATCGGGCAGGGTGTCCAAATAGTCGACAACCCGTCTTAAACGTAATGAATATATGACCATATGACCTTCGCCTGGAACTGGATCATAACGGCATTCAGTAAGTGCTCGCTTGATATCTGCGTATGTAGTCATTTTTGGCGTACGCTGTAACGCTAGTTCATGTAGCGTCAGCCGTCTGGTTTGAGGCGGGGTACGAAGAGAACCTCCCCCCGCGGCTCCTAAACTAGAATCGTCGGTGTATACTGTACGTGCTGGGAGAGTGACTGACGAAGCGGGTGTATGTACTGTGGGCTGGGCCGGGGGTACTGTAACAGGTGCTGTAAGATGAACTGAACCCACGGAACCAGCGACTGGAGGAACAGGAATTACATTATTAACGGGAACAGGCGGAATAGGATTTGTATATTCTGGGACTGTATCGTCCAAATAGGACGAGAGAAAAATATCAGCTGCGGTCGGTTTGTGATGTAGCTTAATCGGGACCAATGGTGGCGGGAAATTACAGGGTGCTTCCGGGGTTGCTTTTGGCAAGCCCTCGGCAAGAAGAGGATACATGCCTTTAATAAGGGCATTTCTCTGTCTGTCTGACTGTTCTGCTGTAACTCGTTCACCTTCTTCAATTAATTCCCTTTCTTGGGCTTTTCCTGCGGATTCCCTACTTAATTCTGTTTTTCTGAATTCTTTTTCGGTTCTTTTATGAGATTCTTTGCGCCATAACTCGATGGCATCTTTCTGGGACTGTCTGGCTTTCTTTTTCCATAATGCTTCTTCTACTCGCATGATGCACTCGGCATCCCATGTACCTGATACGGGCCATCTATATTTTTCTTCTAGTTCCTTAGTATAGTCCGCCCATAAGTCTAGATATATTATGGCATCTAAGCCATGCTTGTGATACATAAAATGTCCTGGACTGTCCCTAGGAGGGACAGGAACTGCTTCTTCGAGCAACCCTTTTCTGGTCTTTAACTGACGTAATTTCGAGAATAAAGGCATTTCACTAATATACTTGGAACACAATACACAATAATCACAGTAATAAAACAGCGAACAAAGCACTCATACCACGACATAAAAATACATGAATAACAGTTCGAACAGAATATTACCTGATACACTGAAAACAGAACACATGAATTTCTCGAGAACGAAACTTACTAGAATTACTGGATGCACTGCTAAAACAGTACAGAACATACCGGTCCCTTAAAGAGACACGTCAGGACCCGTATCCACCTAGGTGAATACTTCGTACTGGATCTGCGTACCCAAACCCATCGGACCAAGAACAAACTAATGCTCCTGTCTAGATACTTCCCCTGCGACGGTACTCACCGGGAAAGCAGAAACTGGAAGGCCTCGGACTGGACTTGACTCGACTGCGACGACGTCGGACTACGAACTTCGGAAACTTCGGTTACAGGTGGGCCTCCGGATACTTCGGACCTTGCTCTCTCGGCTTGGGCTCTGGTCGGGACGAACCGCATTCCACACCGCTTCGTCTGGATGTCGGACCGCAGACGCCGTTTCCTCCGTGGGCCTGAGGGAGACTTGAAGCAGAAATATCTGCCGGTGCGCAGTAGAGTTCCGTCACGGCTGTAGAGGGTCAGGGGACCTGCGTGGCATCGCCAGCGCGTGAGGAAGGGGCTCGTTCCTGTTCGGGCGCCATTATGTGGTATATAAATAAATAATACCGGGACTATTTTTTACTATATTAACAATAACAGATAGCTCAATAAATAAGAGGCAGGATCCGATGTGTCCGAGTCAGAAGGATTTATTCAGGCAAAAGGGAAGGGACTGGAACGGGACAGCCTGAAATAAAATGAAAAGGAAGGCAGCTGCAATGCTTCATCGACAGTGCAGCTTATATATAGTAATACATTTCCAATACATTACATACAGTAGGCGTAACTTATGACAAACATATGATAAGAGTGCATGGGTGGAGAAAGAAGGCGTGCACAGGGCGTGCATTGAGACATGTGGTATGAACGTCACAGAAATGTCATGAATGGGGCGGAAACATGGAGGGGGCTACTCGAGCAGCTGGGACCTTTAACCTAGTGGTGCGCGCAAACGGGCAATGACGTGTTACCAGGGAGAACTGGGGGCTATGACTTCTGCACTAGAAGAGGAGACTAAAGTCTGCGGTGTCAGGACGACATGTACCTATAGCATATCTGGTATCTGGTGTTTGGAGTACATGTTGATAGAATCCAAAAGTTATCAGGGCAAAGGCTACTTGACACTAAGACTGGTGCATGCATTTATTCTACATGTATTGCGTGAGCTAGGAATATTCTATGAATATTAATACAGTATTTCTCTTACATGGAGACAGAAAGACTAGACCATCGCTGAAACTGTGATGCAGTTCAGTAGCTTAGGAATGCGGAGAAGGAGGGCTGGACTGATAACTAGAAGCATAACATACTCTTGGCAGACAGGCAGGCAGAGCCAGGCCGGGCCGGGCACTGCGAGGCAGGAAATAAGTGAAGGGTCAGGGATGCAGGTGGGGGCTGTATCGCTCCTCGGAGTGGGTTCAGGAAACTGGAGCTTGAATCTGATGTCCGGGCCCTTTTGAGGCCTAGAAACGGGGACAATGCGGTGAATTAACGTGCACACTGTAAACGTGGCAACATAGGCCTAATACTCGTTGTTTTCACGAGAACTGGAAACTGGCATACTAGAGTTGGACACAACTATAATTGCGTCTTTAATCGATCATAGGGGATACATGCATATCGATCATGCACATATAACATAGAATGGGGAACACGTAGGCACATACAACATGGCAAAATTTACTTTTCCACAACCTCTGTATTTGTAGCAAACATTGGTGTTCTGCTACTTCTTGGGAGTCCACTTGGCCTACTGTTTGTTATTGGCCACATGTTTGTGGTTTTACCAGGTCGATGGATATGACTCGGTTCTCCTTTTTACCAGCAAGGGGCGGTAGTACTACTGACCTTGTCCCGTTGATAGACAAGACAGGAACTGCTTTCCTGTAAGAAGGCCCAAATTCCTTCTTTACCGCGATCTTCTCTCTGACTAGATCCCCGACTTTTGGAATCCAGACAGGCCTTGCTGGGACATGTGGTTTCTCTTCAGTGGTTGTTGGCTGTTGTTTCAACTTTATGATGCTCAGGTCTTTTCTTGTTTCATTTAAGTCCTGCAAAATAGCCAAACGATCTTTGATATCAAAGCTTTTGTCTTTAACCACTGAAGTCTGACTATCAAGATCTTGGATCATCATTCTAGTCCCGAACAATAGTTCGTACGGACTGAACCCTTTCAGAGAATTCCTTGGCAGGTTATTTAGACTACGTTGGACACTTATTAAATGTTTGACCCACCCAGCTCCCGAACCTAATTTTTTATTTTTTTTAAGACCAATGGTCCCAAACTTTATTTAAATTCACAGATAAGTCAAGAAGTGTACATACAGTGTCAGAACAACGGGTTAATGCCACAAATAGTACCCCGCAGATTGTACACGTCAACACAGCAGTTATACATGAGTGAAAGTAAACAGGTGCAGGTAGAAATGCATTGGTACATAATTGACTGTGCCAGGGAGTGACTCACGGTGCAGTGCCCGCAGTTCGCAGCACTGCAGAAAGGGCCTAGCGCGTTCAAAAAAGAAAAGTCCACAGTTAGTGCATGAAATTGAGTTCCCTGTACAATGCAGCAGAGAATAGAGGCAACAGTGGTGGTGTGTACTGGCATGATTAGGGGTACAGTATAATCGGCCTCTGTGTCAACCAAAAAGTGAACTGGGAAGTCTAATACTGGGGGGAGGGAAAAACATTCCAAAAAACTGTTGGACTAGCATTCGTGTGTGTGGTAGTGTACCCAGGATCCTAGCTGTGTGTGGTGCATCCGGTAGGGGCCATGCAGGGGGTGGGGGCAAGTGAGGAGGTGGCGTCGGGGCAAGAAGGGGGGGGGGGCACAGGCGGCAGGAGGGCAAATGTGGCAGGGGATGTCTCCGCCACACACGGTCTCGGTCACCGGGGGGGGTGGGAGGGGGCGCGCGGAGCGGGGGGAAAGACAGGGGGGGAGGGGGGGAAAAGGGGGAGGGCAAAAGGGGGGGAGGGGGAGAGGGAAAGGGGCGGCGGAGCCTGTGTTAGGTGCGGACAGCAGTCGAGGGAGCCCTCCCTATGTCGCAGCGGGACGGCACTCTATTTCGGCTTGTGTGCATGCGTTGTGATACGCAATCAGGGCATCGTCCCAGTCCTGGGCGATCGGGTATTTCCGGAGGCCTGCGGTTTCCTCCCTATGAAGTGACACACTCTCCGCACAGGCCCAGTTAGCAAAAGAGCGGCGCCAGTCCGCAGGGCGCGGTGGGTCAGCACTTTTCCAGCGTCGTGTGATAAGACGCTTGGCCGTGATAAGGCCTAAATCCCAAAAGCGCGCCCGCATCTTGGTCTGTTTGGTCCTCTTGTAGAGTCCCAAGAGGCACACCTCCCAAGTCTTGGGAAGAGGTTCGCCCGTGGCCGCCGTCAGCATGTCCGCGACCGCAGACCAGTACGAGTTAAGATGAGCGCAGTTCCAAAATGCATGCAGGAGGTCCGAGTCTTGGAGGCCGCATCTAGGACACGCCGAGGAAGTGAGCCCGAAATAGCGATTCAGTTTGTCTGGAGATAGATATGCCCGGTGGATGATGTAATACTGTATAATCTTGAATCGTGCATTGCGGGGGACGACCCTGGCGCCCGCCAGAATAGCATTCCACTGGTTGTCTGTCCAGTCCGTGCCACGGTCGGCCATCCACTTGTCCCGCAATCTCCGAGAGGAAAATTGCGTGTGGTTGTGTAAGGCTTGCGCAAGCCAATGTACAAGGTGTGAACCATCTCCCATCACGTGCAGGTATTGGATGAGTAGGTGTGTGGACGGCTCGTGACTAAGGTCACCCCACGCCTCTGTCAACACACGTAGGAGTCTGGCATGTGTCAGAAATTGACCCATCGGCAGCTCTGTGTCCGCGGCCAAGGTCTCGAAGGGCAACAGCTCCCCGTCGCTATACAGGCCGCCCAGGTCGTCCAAGTCCACCGCAGTCCAGCTGCGTAGTTCGGCCGAGGAGAGCGTGCCTGCACCCAGGGGCGTCCCTAGTAGAGGCAGGTTCGGGGCATAGGGCACTATATGTTTGGCTTCGCCACTGCTACCAGGATCTGCGTGGGGGGGCGGCCCCGCGCCAGCGGGTGGAAGAGGGCGAGCGCTTGTACGGAAGACAGGATGGTATCAGCCGTGGCTGTGTCCATCAAGTTCTTACCGCTCAGCCAGTAGGCAACCCACTGCAGCTGTGCTGCCAAGTAATAGAGTTCCTGATTGGGAACCGCTAGGCCTCCAGCGTCCACGGGTGCAAACAGAGTCTTCAGTGCTACCCGGGGCCTCCCCTTATTCCAGATGAGGCGTCTAGTGAGGGAGTCCAGCTCTCTAAAGATGCGCGCCGGCACATACACTGGCAGATTGGTGTAGTAATAGAGAAGCCGGGGAAGCATTACCATCTTGGTCAGCGCCACCCTGGCGGGCACATTGAGCGGGAGGGAATTCCAGAATGTGACCTGGGCCGTAAGCGAGGAAATGGCTCTTATTAGATTCCCCTCCAGGAGGTCTACGGGGGTCTCAATATATGAATATCCCCAGGTACCGAAATACTGTCGGGTGCCATCGGAGCGTCTCCCCCATCATGCGTACATCACACTGCGGCATCTCGCTATCGAACGCATAAGTCCCAGATTTGGCCCAGTTGACACGGAGCCCCGACATGTCGCCAAATATCCGAAACATGTCCGTGAGCGCCGCTGGTATTTGCGTGAGATCTCTGACATATAGCAACAAATCGTCGGCATATAGAGACACCGAGTGTGTGCCATCCGCCAGCGGTATGCCCCAGGCGTCTCCGGAGCTGCGGAGCATCTCGGCCAGTGGCTCCATCGCTAAGGCGAATAATATGGGGGAGAGGGGGCAGCCCTGCCTGGTGCCCCTCCCGATGCGGATCCTGTCCGAGAACAACCGTCCAGTCCGGACCCGAACCTCTGGGGCCTGGTAGAGGAGTCCCACCATCTGTACGTAAGCGTCCCCCAGTTCGTATTTCTCTAGGACTCGGAGGAGATATGGCCAATCCACCGAGTCGAACGCCTTTTCCAAATCAAGTACGATGCATCCCGAGCGTGGCCAGGCTAGGGTCGCATAGCGTTGGTTTCTAAAAAAACGGCATAGATTGTAGGACGTGCTCCGTGTGGGCACGAAGCCATTCTGATCAGAGTTCACCAGAGTGGGGACCAGTGGCGCTAGTCTCCGGGCTAGGGCCGCTGCAAGAATTTTATAATCGGTATTGAGGAGCGCTAGCGGCCTATAGAAGCCGAGGTCGCTCGCTTCCCTACCCGGCTTCAGCAGGGAGACCACATTAGCCTCGTTCAGGGACGCCGGGAGTTCAGCGTCTTCCAGTGCTGCCCCATACATTTTCAGCAGTTCCGGTATTAATACCAGGGAGTAGGCCTTGTAAAACTCCGCCGGGAGCCCGTCAGGGCCCGGCGCTTTGCAATTGGAGAGGGAGAAAATCACCTCACGTAACTCCTCACCAGTAAGCGCGGCTCCTAGTTCGGCCTGTTGGGCAGCGGTAGCCGTCGGGAGCCATAAAGACGTCAGATAGTCCATGATCTCCACCACCGTGGCCCGCAGCCGCGAGCTGTACAGGGACTTGTAGTGCGACGTGAACGCATCATGGATCTGTTTCTGGGTATAGACCTCAACGCCCTGGGGTGTACGGATAGATAGGATCGATGCAGAGCGCGTGTCTTGTCGTACCAACCATGACAGTAGTCTGCCAGGTTTGTCGCCTGCATTGTGGGTGCGCGCGGAATGTGCTGCGAAGTTGATATTCTTTAGGCGTTCCAGCAGAGCCGCGTGGTCCGCTCTGGCTGAGATGAGTTGGGCATCATCTCCCCTCTCTGCTTCCCGTTCATTATCCAACAGAGCCTCTTCCGCCTGCAGCAGATCTCTCTCCACTTGCCTACGCAAGCTTGCTTGGACACCGAGGCAGCTACCCCGGATCACCGCTTCAAAGGCGTCCCATTCGATTCTCGGGGAGGAGGACGAGTCCATATTGTCCTCGAAGTACCGTAAGATCCTCCCGGAGATTTCCTCTCGGAACGGGGTGTCAAGTAGGAGATCCGGTTGCAGGCGCCACGTTGGTACGGGCGGGCGTGGGCGCTTCCATCCATATACCAGCGTATGCGGGTTATGGTCCGAATGTGTCCGGCCAAGGTAGTCAGTGTCAGACACAGAGGGGAGCAGGTCACGGGACAGCATGAATCTGTCTAACCTGACATGTAGAGAATGGGCTCCCGAGTAGTAGGAGTATACCCGGGCGGTGGGGTTCCTGATGCGCCATGCGTCCTGTAAGTTCCATTGCGTCGCCCAGTCAAGGAGGGCCCTGGACGTCGCCTGTACCGGGGCGAACGCTACCGGGAGGGACGAACGATCAAGGGAAGCGTCTAGCACGCAGTTGTAATCCCCGCCCATCATCAAGGGTACGCCCGGCCATAACGCCATCGTTGCCGACAGCCGTGTGAAAAATTTCCCCTGTTCCACATTAGGAGCGTAGAGTGAGGCTATGACTACCTGCTGCCCGTCAAGTCTGCCCTGTATGAAGACATAGCGTCCCTCAGTGTCAATACTGCTGTGTGTTAGTGCAAATGGAACCCCGGGCCGGACCCAGATCAAGGTCCCTCTCGCAAATGCCGAGAAGGTTGTGGCAAATATCTGACCCCTCCACTTGCGGCGAAGCGTGGCTACCTCAGTGGCAACTAGGTGTGTCTCCTGGAGCAATGCAATCTGAATCTGATGCCTTGTAAGGTAGGAATATACCTGGTATCTGCGTGAAGGTGTGTGCATGCCTCGGACATTCCAGGTACAAAATTTAAACGTAGCCATCACAACGCTGATCATGGTCAAGCACCCATCCCCCCCCCCCAGGCCCCTACCCGCCCCACCCGTCCCCGCGCAGCAGCAGCAAACAGTAAGCAGTATCACCCCACAGCCCCGCCCCGGAACCCAAGGATGCACGCAATAGCAGGACAGTACCAACACTAGTCTCAGAAGGCATAACATGAACATAAACATAATACCAAAAGGGCAACAACAAAAACAAGTCGCCGCCCAAACGCTCTATCGAGCTCAATCAATCCGTAAGGTCAATGGGGGGATGACTAAGTACAGCACTTGAGTGAAACAAGGTAGTTCGTTACGTCCGAAGAGCCGCAGCGGCTCCCCTGCCACAGGCAGAGGGCCAAAAGGACGCCAGGAATCAGTGATAGTGTCCGTGGCCAGGACCGATTCCCAGTATCACTTGACCCGGACATTCGATCCCAAAGTAGGAGCGCACCTGTCGCCTCCCAGGGGGAGGGGCACTCACCTCTAGGGGTCCGTCCACCCCCTTAAAGTCATGGTCCCGGTGGGACTCTGGCAGGGTAACCCCGGCTCCCGTCCCGGCGTCACGGCAGCTCCGCGGCAGTCCGGTGAACGGGGGTGGGGGGGAGGAGGTGGTGTTTGGCAGCAAAGTGCAGGCCTCACAGAAGACAGCGACCATGGTTGCTAGGGCCCCCAGGAGTGTCAATGTGGGCCCTTGATCGAGCCGTCTCTGAGGGCGTGTTGACTGTTCCAATACGAAAGACACGTCGGTCCAGCCAGGGATGGGTGGACAGCTCCCGAACCTAATACCTTTTCCGTTATAGATAGCTTTATGCCTTGGTTTTTTCTTTACACTATCCCGTATCCCTCAGGAAGGAAGTGAGAAGAGTCCCGCTATGCAATGCTCATTTGGCCATGCTTCCCCATAAGCTTGAGGGCTAAAGGGAAAACATTAGTCAAAACGCAGCATGCTCCTAGCGTATATGCCATTATAGACTCGCAAATCTTTTTATAACAGTCCAGACGTCAGCCGAGCGCTGGGGTCTACATTATAAGTGAAAATTAGTCTTTTTATGTTAATATGACGCTTTTTTCATGATGGGTACTTTCTTATTGTTGTTGTTTATCTGGAGCGAAATGCCATGGCAATAGTCCTCCTCGCTCGCCACTGCGATCTCTGTTACAGCCTGGGCAGTTTTTTGCAAAAATGTGATGATGCAGACTCATGCCTGGCCACCAGTATACTGATTGTAATTCTTCTAGGGAATCTTTTAGCTTTAGGTGTCTAAGACCCTCACCCATATGGGCGTCTGCGATTAACAAGCCTCTCCTGTCCATGTTTGGAATTACTCTGTCCCCCACTCCAGGGATTCGAGCAAAAGGAACGGAGTTTGCATCGATTATGTATGTATAGTTGAGTGGGTAATTGATCGGTAGCGCTGAGCAGTCGCCCTTTAATGACGTTTTCACCGCCAGCACTGTTTCACCGTCAATGTGTTTTACTGTACGCTTTTTTGTAGCAACGGAAGCCGGTTTAGTTGCTACCGCTGTGGCTGTCTCAGCCAATGAATTCCCTGCAACGTGAACGCCATCACGCTGATGACTCACTGAATGTATCACGTGAGTTTTTGGTAGTTCTTTCTTTAAAAGAACTACTTGTTCCCAAAGCGCTTTCTGCTTTATTGTGGCACCTGTGTCATCTTTGTAACCATTCTGAATCCATTTCTGCAAATCGGTATTGTATGTTTTGACGCAGTAATACGAATCGGACACTATAAGTGTCGGGAATTCGCGATCGGCATTATCTAGCGCCATTTTCAATGCTATTATTTCAGTCTGTTGTTCTGAATTAGTTTCTACTGAGAGTGTTTTGATTAATAGAGGTCTCATTTTTCCTCCACGCCATACTTCTTTTGTAATCTCACATGTGGGGTTGTACGCTTGTTCTCCCCACCCAGGTGGTTGAGCATGGCCGTCTGTATAAATTACACAGGCGTACTGTCGTAAGGGCAGAATGTCGATTGGCAGAGGGTATTGTCTTTCATATTCTAGATATTTTAATTCATTCAATTCTGGATCAAAATAGTATTTTACTTTGTCCGTAGCAATCGAATTTACCCATTGTATCCATTCTGGATTCAATGCTGTAGTCGGTAAATTACATGGGGTTGTTAATGCCTCAAAAGCTGATTCTGCTGTTCTGACTGTAATACGTCTACCGTCAAATTGGTCTTTTTCTCTTGCTACAGCCGTTTGAACCGCATGAACAATGTTTTCTTTAATGCTGAACGTTTTTTCAGCTTCTGTGTACAAGTGTGATTTGTATGCTATTGGTACCTTCTCTCCCTCATTAGAGGTCAGGTTTGTGAATCCGCATCTTCCTGGGATGACTCGAATCACAAGGTTGCGTGTGTTATCACGTGTTTGTAATTTTGTTTTAACTAACATGTCTGTTTGTAAAGATATCAAAATTTCTGTGTGTTTTTGAGTCCAATTGATTCTTTTAAAATCTGGTTTTATTAGATCATAGAGAGGTTTAACTCTCTCTGCATAATTTATAATGTAAGTTCTTCCGAAATTTAGGAAGCCTAGAATTGATTGTAAGTTTTTTTATGTTTTAGGTGCTTGGATTACAGCACATTTCTCTAGGAAATTGTCAGCCAGGCTTTTGCCTTCACTTGATAGTTCATATCCTAAAAACAGGACTGTTAGATGGGCAATTCTTGACTTTTTAAAGTTGAATTTGTAACCCTCTGCTGCGAACCCAAGTATTATGGTGTTCACTCTCTTCAAGTGAGTATCCAAGTCATCATCTGTTAGATAGATGTCGTCGACATAAGATAATGCCTCGTCATCATATGTTTGTAGTAATTCTGTTACACTCGCTGAGAATAATCCTGGGCTGTTCTTGAACCCCTGGGGCAAACGACAGAATTTTTTTTTGCGTGCCATTTATTGAGAACGCCGTCAAATATCTGCTCTCTGGTGCTATATTTTGACAAAAGAATCCATTAGAGATGTCTAATGTTGTTTTGTATTTTTTGCGCACTATGTTATTCATTAGTGCAGCACTATGCGAATTTTGTACTGCAAAGGTTTTGCAACATGAGTTAAGATGTCTGTAATCCAAAACAAGACGATATGAATTGTCTGGTTTGGAGACAGGAAACAAAGGGTTGTTCATTTGTGAGGTGCAAGTTTCAATCACCCCCTGGTATTCAAGTTGATCTAGGATCTCTTTTACCTGTTTTTTAGCTTCTTGCTTAATCGGGTACTGCCTCTGTGCAGTAGGTTGTGATTTTAACTGGATTTTGTGAGGAGAGTCCTCATCCCATCCCACATGATTTTTATATAAGGCAGGGGCTTGAGCTACTGCCCACTTTCTTGCAAGTGTATATTTTTTATGAATTGGAATATGATTTGAGAAGGCAGGCATAATTATTTATTCGCCATGTGGGCACTCCCTGACAAGCTCGGGTGGCCAGTCTCGTTCAGCTAGAAGGATGTCATAGCCCTTGGAGAGATTATCCCAAAATAGACCCCTTATTTTTCTAGTCTTATCCCCCTCTATACGCAATGTTATTTTATATATTTTATGAGGTTTGCTAACTCTGGTATCTGCAGTTTCCACCTGAATGTATTCATTCGTGTCCACTGTCTCCAGATGATTCATAAGGACTTTGCGAGCTATGCTCACTTCTGCTGCGCTGTCTAGCATTGTCTGAGCCCATTCTCCGTTTTTCAGCTGTGTCCTCAGTATTCTCGGCATTGTTGATTACTTTAATACTGGCTACCTTCTTTTTTTGGAAATTGTAATTTTTTATTCAGATGAGCAGGTTCTTTGTCTTTGGACTTGACGTGCTCTTCCCTGCGTTCTGATCGTCCTCTTCTTTCCGATTTCTGCGAGGAAGTCTGAAAAGATTGAGAGGGACGTGTATCAATATCTTGATATCTATCAAGTTTTTTTATATTATCCCTATTTCTAAGGTTGTATTTTTTCGCAGAGGGCTCCCTTTGGGGAGACTTACGTCCTTGGTCAGGAGATCTTTCTCTCCGCCGAGGAGACCTTCCTCTGGACTGGAATCTTTTTTCTTTAGGATTGGATTGTTTATTTCCACCCCAGCTCTTTTTTTGAGTGTTTAAATTATTTTTAATAAATACCTTTTCAGGACTTTCAACTAGTTGGGGTTTCACTGGTATTCCACCAAAACTATCTCTTCCTAGTTCTTCATAGGATTTTTCTATGATTCTGGCAATTTCAGATGGTTGGTCTGCTATATTTGTCTCTTTTAACCTCTGGGGGATCGCCACATTTGCTGCTTCTCCCTTTATGTTGGCTAATAATATTGCCGAGACCTGCTTGAAGTCTTTCAGTAATTTCATACCGAGAGTTAAAGCGGGTTCTGGACCGTATTCATCTTGAATCTGTTTTAGCACATCTGGTATTACTGACATGGATGGTACACCATGTGTTTTTGTGTAAATGGAAGCAAAGACTGTTCCCCAAGTGTCACAGTCCTCCACATGTGGTGCGATTCCCATTGGAAGACAAATAGTCAGAATCCTGTGTTTCTCAACAGGGGTGGTATCTGGAAACACAGCCTCTATTTGAGTGATTTTTTGTGCTAACCAGAAAGGAATTTGTTCCCGTTTTGCGGGTACTTTACCTAGACAGGACTGTATGTTCTGTGGAGTAATTTTATTTGTGTTCCCCTGATGAGGGGTCAGCTGTGGAATTTTAATTGCTGGTTGGACTGTTGAAGTCCGCATTACATATTGGACTAATTGTCTATGTATTTTTATTAATTGTTTTAGCTGTGCTAAAAGATCTGGTGCAGGCATTTCTTCAATGTCTGGATGTGGTGTGTATCCGGCTAGGACCTGCCACGTCGCTCCTGGTCTACCTAGTGGACCGAGCCTGGTGATGTGATTATTATGTTTTAGGGCGCCATTAAACAAGAGCAGGTGCTCTTGCAATTTGAGTGGTATTTCCACCTCCTCGAAAGGAGTGTACTCATTAGGAGGTTCCTCTATTTTGTAATAGTGGAAGTCCTTTGTTACAGCGTTTGCTGCTGGAAAGTTTATCCATGAATAGAATACCTCTGGGTGCCGATATTCGTGTGCCTCAATTACGAATATGACTGTACCACCTCTTGGTGTCAGTCCATTTTCTATAAGTTTTAAGGTTATAGATTTTCTTATGTTGACCGGGATGAGTATTATATCCGGGTCATTTTGCAGCAGAGTAGTGTCAGCTGCTATGAGTTCAGCTGCTATTCTAGCTGTCTCCCTTTCTTCTTCAGTTTCTGACATACTACTGTCAAGAAGATTATTTTATTTATTTGCAGGTCAGGTTTCTATGGAAACAAAGATTAGATGCACAATATTTTGGAACAGTGTATCCTTCAACGTTGAATAAACCCAGAACCATACATAGGAGTCTCCTCCTGCGAGGTTTGGCGGATATGACCTTTCACCCACTCCAGACGTCTTTGGAGTATTATGGGAAAAAGGGGCTCTGTGTGAAAAAGCACGACTGAGTTACTCTAATGTCTTACGTTAGATTTATCGCCCATCCAAAACGTTGGGCGCCATGTAGTGTAGTTCCTATTATCCCAATAGGCTCTGCGCATTGGAATAATATCTTCAATAGTATAGACCTAGGGCAGAGGTTAACTAGGTCTTCTACCGACGATATTAGACTTAAAGTTTTGTGTTTGCCAGCTAATTCAGAGTTCACTAGAAACTTTCTCGAATAGGCAAGGAGGATCTTAACCTCCCTGGATAGACAAGAAGGGATTTAGTTTCTGACAACCATAGAACATGACAACTTTGCTCTCCCCTAATCAAGAGTGTATCTCTAGAGTTGTGTGAAAACAAAAGACAACTTATTTTACCCAGTCAGTTCAGTGCATTCTTAGTTTCACCAGATTGTAGAGAAATGGAAGAGACGGGTGTGTTCAATAAAAGATGGTATTTATTGATCAGTCTCTTTTCTCATACAAGAGAAATGAATCGCTATTATTGCAATACTTATAGTTAAGTAAAGTGCATACAGTAAAGACAGAATTATAAAATAATACTGTAAAAGCATTGATATGGTTTCTGAGCCATATGATACTTTAAAATGGATAAAATAGATACATACATATATACATTTGACTAATCGTACTCAAATGGTGCTTCTAACCACGCCTACCCCAGTGTACCTGACCTAAGCCTAATACGTGGGCGGGAGTAGATAAGTAGCAGTTTAAGTTAAGTTTGTTTTGCCAAGGGACTGACTCAAGAATTCTCTGCAAGGGGTTATTCAGTTCTGTACCTGAGATCTAGAATGGTGGAGGGCTGGTATCTCTTATCCCAGGTCTTGATATTCCAGCTGCCTGCGAGGGCTGCGTGGAAGCGCCGGAGCTGGATTTCTCGGCAGGAGAAAGGCAGCGTCTCGTTCTCAGCGCGTCAGGAAGGTGGGGCAGCGCCTGTGGGCTTCGCTCTCAGCTGGGCTCCTCGGCACGTCTCGCTGCTCCAATCTCGTCACCACCGCATGTGTTTGCTTAAGGCAATGTCGGTAATATTTATACCGGAAAGGTGCCGAGATTGACGTAAGGATGGACATATATACGTCAATAAGGATGTCATACGAACGGGTTCGTTCGCACATTCTTTTACTGAAGTTATCGGTGAAATCAAAACAATGGCTACGGGAATTTCCCAGGTCGCTGTAGGTTTGAATTGTTTTGAGAACTCCGTATGCCTTATCAGGGGCTGGAGGAATATCGCTTGCCTAATTAGATGGCATGTGTTATGACCTAATCAGATAACGCGCTTCTGTGCCGTGGTGTGGCTTAATCAGATAACGGTTTTTGCACCGTTGGATGGCTGCTAGGTAATTATTAACCAAACCAGGGTCAGTCAGGAATAGGGGAATCGATACAGTACCTATAGAAATACATCACAAAGTAAAGTGCATACAGTAAAAGCAGGATTATGAAATAATACTGTAAAAGCATTGATATGGTTTCTTAGCCATATGATACTTTAAAATGGATAAAATAGATACATACATATATACATTGACTAATCATACTCAACTGGTGCTTCTAACTACGCCTACCCCGCTGTACCTGACCTAAGCCTAATACATGGGAGGGAGTAAGTAAGTAGCAGTTTGAGTTAAGTTTGGTTTGCCAAGAATCTGACTCAAGAATTCTCTGTAAGGGTTTAGTCAGTTCAGTACCTGGGTAATAGAAGGCAGGAGGGCTGATATCTCTCTCTCAGGACTCGGTATCCCAGTCACCTGCAAGGGTAAGCTGGAAACGGCGGAGGCTGGATTTCTCGGCAAGAGAAAAGACAGCGTCTTTCTCAGCGCGTCAAAAGGGAGGGGCAGCGTCCGTGGGCTCTCGCATCAGCTGGGCTCTCGAGCAAGTAGTCGCTGCTCCAGATTCACCACCACCGTGTGTTTGCTTAAGGAAGCGTTGGTATATTTATACCTGAAAGG
Source organism: Lissotriton helveticus (assembly GCF_964261635.1). Lineage (NCBI taxonomy): Eukaryota > Metazoa > Chordata > Amphibia > Caudata > Salamandridae > Lissotriton > Lissotriton helveticus. The sequence goes on along the minus strand of NC_136068.1, from coordinate 1,857,910,716 downwards.
TGCCGGGGTTGACGTAAGGATGGACATAAGACGTCAATAAAGATGTCACTAAGAACTGGTCGTTCTTACAGTGCTTTACAGGAGTTCTCGGACGAAATCAAAACAATAGCAGGCGGGGATTTCCCAGGTTTGCTGGAGGCTTGGATTTGTTTAAGAACTCGGTGTGCTTTCTAGGGGGCTGGAGGAATAGGCTTGCTTAATGTGACAGCATGCGCTATGACCGTATTATGAAAAGGGTTTCTGTGCCGTTGCAGGGATATTATTGATTTATAACTGGACAAGGGCAAAGAATAGGATATTGATTCAGGTACCTAGATAAAACACACTACACTTCATCCTCTTCACCTTCTTCAGGGCTCCCCACAGACTCACCACCCTCATGGCGTGCGGCTCGGGCCTTCTCTCTCTCACTGTGCTCAATATCCTATTGACCCTTTTGCCATTGGATCAGGCTGTCCCTAAGCTGGGACTGAATATCCGACTCACTCACCTCCATGCCTTCCTCTACACAGAATCTGACCAGCTCTAACCTACTGTATTTAAAAAGACCACAGAGATCAAAAGTTGGCTCCAATTTGGCGGACGTTCTCAAGAAGAGTTTGACACAGGGAACCTGGGGGTCTGGGCTTAACAGGAGTATACAGTTACAAAAATTCAGCAAGATCCCTATCTCAGAGAACTTGCACTCCTCTGTCCAGTGTAACACACCACTCATTCACACACCCCCCCCCCTTCGGTAAGGCAGTTTCTTCCACCCCTTATTTCTCAACCTGACCATAAGTGACACAGGTACCAATCTGGGAGCAGGGCGGGGAACAAATGTACTGGACACAATTATAAAATGACACCTTTCAGGAGAAATACTTAAACTTCACCTAAAAAACAATAATCCCCAAAATGTGGTTATCTAAAAATGTAGAGTTTTGTAGTGCGGCCTGTCGCCAGTGTGGTGCAGCGCAAACGCAAGTCCAATCCGCACCGCTTGCCACCAATGTTAGAAACGGGACCCCTGGCCGGCCAAGGCTCACGCCAAAGTCAGTCAGGGATCACCATTTCTAAGGTCAGGGCAAGGGAGTTACACACCAACAGGGGTGGGGAATTTATTAAAATATCTACTTGTCCATGGGACAGGTTGCTTCATAAATCTACTTGTCTTGTAACAAAATCCACTTGTCCCTTTGGTACTAGGAGTGCCACAAATGATGGCAGCAATCTCATTATATGGGGAGCTCTTATATTGCCTCTCTGATTATGCCAGGGCATATTCCATAGTAGTGTTTGAATACTAGTAATAATTTTATGTTGCCATGTTTCCGCAGCTCCATATACTGGGTCTGAAGATGGTAGTAAGCAGTAGTTTCAGGCTTGGAATGCCCTATTTAGTCTGTTCAAACCTACTGACTTGCATGTTTTAGGGTTTTCAACAAATCTTCTCTAACCTTTCCCATACTGAGAAATGTTGGAAATTTACTCCTGAGAGTGACATATGTAAACCTTCTTTCAGAGTTGGGAAAAAAGTAGTTGGAGGGAAAATGAACTTTTAAACATCCAGGTTTTCACATGAGCAAATCTACACATGCATATTTGCTCATGCTAAAATGTAAATTACAAGAGCATTTAATGAATGTTCTATTTAAAAATAAATGTAGGTTTTTGATGAACTTACGCGGAACTGTTTTGTGGTGAATTGTTGATGCTAACAAAGTTATAGGAACTACCTTGACCCTTTTCCTGAACGTACTGCATGCTAAAATGCAGTTCACAAATATTTTTTTGAAGTACAATTTCTTGCCCTACTAATGTAAATTCTTGTGAATTCACGAAAGTCATATACCAAAGGTGCACTTTTGAGACTTTCTTTAATAATTGGGCCCCTAATTAATCAATAAGGTTTTACAAAAGCCATGCCAAAACAAGTCACGCATTGCCAAAACTAAAAAGCTGACCACCAATGTCAGAACTACTTGCTTGTTTATTTTTGTTTCCCATAATCTTATTGAAACTGGTTACACAAATTTTACAATATAAATATTTTTGGGAAATACTAGCATGCATCAACACGTTTTATTAAATGATGCTGCAAAGAAATGGTACCTGAAATTTTACAGTAGTTTAGCAAAATGTTATTTCCCTACTTTCATTTTTTAGGAACATTTTATATTGAAAGCAAAGAAACATTAATCTTGGTTTCAAGCTTCTGCAAATATTTGCATCTAATCAGAAAGCATTCTGTGAGCATCATGCATAGCCTCATGTTGCTAAACTTTGAAACCGTGTGTACACATTTTCATACTGGAACCACTGTCAGTAGTGCAGTTAGAACGTACATTTACTTAGAGCGCTCTCCCTAATAATGGAGGCTTTCAATTAATGAACCATAAATACAAGTTTGAACAGTATTAACACATGCACATAAATATTAACTAAACTACAGGCAGTACCCTTCCCTGATTCTTAATGTGGTACTGCAAACTGGCAGCCAAAGAGTTTGTGCTGCAGGGGGTTGTGCCTACTTGTCCCAAGGACAAAATACACATTAAAACTTGTTGCCCTTGACCCCCAACAATATGTCCTGGGCGTCGGGCTATAGGAATTCCACATCCCTGCACCAAGATAACCCCTGCTCAACCTCTAGGTAATGTGACGCGAGCAGCAAGGCTAATCTCGGAGGCGATGTGTAAAGCGTTTGCGCGCGCACCCAGCAACAACACCCAAGGCCCACCACAAAGGAAACTCCACACAAGGTTATATCAAAAATAGCCTTTGTATTATGATAAAAACACATTAGATAACACTTTTTTTTTACAATGTGCCAACAGGCACGGGCAGAATTTACAAGGGATTATGTACAGGACAGGGCCACCTGGACCACTGTCAGGGGTATGCACTTTTAGAATTAGCACTTGTAGGTATAACACTTAGCACATAGACATATAATGACTGTAGCACCAAAATAGTAAATGTAGCACACAACCAGTAATTCCTGGCAAAGGGTAAATACCTCCTACGCAACCCTAACCACTGTAGGAAAATCACGCAGGGAACTAGGACCTTATTATCAGGACCTATAGAAGGAAAACACCATCACCTAAGCATGTCACATTTAGCAAAGGGAAGGAAACCTAAAACAATCCTCTAAGCAGGTCACTTTTAGCAAAGGGGAAGAAACATAAACAATCACCTAAGCAAGTCACATTTAGCAAAGGTAATAAAACATAAACAATCCTCTAAGCAGGTCACTTTTAGCAAAGGGGAAGAAACATAAAACCATCACCTAAGCAAGTCACATTTAGCAAAGGTAATAAAACATAAACAATCCTCTAAGCAGGTCACTTTTAGCAAAGACGCACCACAGGGGGCGGAGCCAGCATTGTGTGGGGGAAGCCCAGCCCCATTCAGGAACCAGGTGCAGCCCTCCCTCACATCACTCAGGCTGATCTCTCCACTCACTCCTGGGCAGACCCATCCAGACTTCCTGGAGCCAGGCTTGCCAGCCAGCTCCAGCCAATCACGCTCCAGCACCCTCACTGCACATACACATCAATGTCTAGAAGTGGCACTTCCCCACTAGACACATACAAGCCGCACATACCATTGCGCAGCATTCACTCTCACAAGTTCGCACATACCAAACTTGAGCCTGTACTCCCCACGCATCAGGAACTAACATGGACACACACATTCCCCATACATTTTTATGGGAGGGCAGGCCAGCCTCACTACACGCACGCACTTTACTCTGGGACACTGGGCAAAAGTACGCAGAGACCCAAAAACCACTAACACAGATCACATACTAAAAGCAAAAAGATTAGGGGTGAACCTGCCAGAAGGGCCAAGTCCAACACAACCCCCTTCCAGCCAAAACGCAGGGCAGACCAATCACCACCGTGATGGACTTACCTGCTTGGGGCGATAAAACACAGACGCGGGCCCGCAACTGCAGGGACACCCTCTTGCTTTACGCCACGATGAACCCCTGGGGTTCCTTCTAAAACTATGGTAGGGACTAACTGGGCTACCCCACTGGTACTCTCCAGCTGTCCTCGGCCAGGACCAGGCCCTAGGCCACCCAGGTGCCACTGGTTCCTGCCTACTCACAGAGTGGGGGGTAGTAACCCCTGGCACATAGTAGCCATTCTCCACCCTTCCTGTCTGCAAGACAGGGCTAGATTGCCACTGGTTCTCCAGCCTAGGGTCTACAACCTCAGGCAGACCAGGAGTCTCAGGGAAGGCTCTCCTCCCCCTACCTCTTCTTCTAGGGTTCCTCCTCCTCCTGCGAGGGGTACCCTCAGAACACCATTCTCCCAACCTTGGGTTTAACCCCTCAGGTTGCACCGGGGTCAGAGGTGGGCTCTCCCACCCTCTGCACCCCCTTCCAGAATCCTGCTCCCTCCCAACCGGGGCGGTACCTCTGGAAGAAGAACTGGTCAGGACACTGATTACAGTAGTCCCACCCTTCAGGTCAGGCGGATCCTGAACCTGGCCTCCCAACCTCTGGTCTAAAACCTTCGGTGGCACAATTGCCTGGCACTCCAGGACTTCTGGAGACTCACATACTATTCCCCAATCACTCCTTTCGCTGGACTCCTGTACCCTCCCTACCGGAGCGGTACTGCCAGACTCTAGAACCATAGAAGCTCCGCTTACAGATGCTCCAGGTCCTCTACACACTAGGAGATCTCCCTCAAGTGAACTAACAGGGAAGCCTAGGTTCCCATCCTGGTGTTCCCTAAAGAAACCATCCAGGCTCTGCGGCAGGGCTTTGGGCGCTTGAGGACTCGCGGTCACACACTCACTCCCGCTCCACTGAGACAGGTAGTAAGCCCCTACACCCTCCTCACTATACTGGGACCTAGCTCGGCTACACTGACCCTCCTTCACCACGCTGGGCTGGAGGACACCTGACCCACTATTGTTGTAATCACTCACTAATGACTCCAGAGAACCTCTTGCACCGTCCCAGCGCTCTGCTTCTTCTGCAAGGTCCCAAGGACAAAAGGAACCACACCTCAACAAGTGCTGGCGCAACTCTGGACAACAAATACTGAGCATCTGCTCCTTAAGAACTATATTGAGCAGTCCATACAAATCCGGTTTTGGGTTAAGCTCTCTCCAACTGTCCAGTGCTTCTTCACATTCATCCACAAAATCTTCCCAAGACTGGTGAGACAGTTTCCTAAGTCTCCTGAACTTCAACCTGAACTCCTCTTCTGGGGAAACAGGTACCATACTCGGGGAACTGGGAGTGGGACTTTCTACACTGAAATTTAAATAGCTGCCACCACTGGGCTCAACCTTCCCTGGGGAATCCAGAACATTAAAACTACACTCAGGGGATAACCTACCCTCTAGGGTTATCTTCTCCCTCAACAAGGCCCTTTCAGCCTCTAGCTTGGCGTGCTCTAACCTGAGCTGTTCCACCGCTAGCTGGTGCTCCCGCTCTTCCCTCCTATCCAACCACTCCTCTGGGGACAGGACAAGGGATGGGGCGCTGGTACTGACACTGGACCCAGCAAGGGACTCCCTATCTATGGGGTCCTCACTATCTGCTGGTGCCCATTCACTGTCATCTTCATCCTCTTCACATTCTTCAGGGCTCCCCACAGACTCACCACCCTCATGGCGTGCGGCCCGGGCCCTCTCTCTCTCACTGTGCTCAAGATCCCATTGACCCTTTTGCCATTGGATCAGGCTGTCCCTAAGCTGGGACTGAGTATCCGACTCACTCACCTCCATGCCTCCCTCTACACAGAATCTGACCAGCTCTAACCTACTGTATCTAAAAAGACCACAGAGATCAAAAGTTGGCTCCAATTTGGCGGACGTTCTCAAGAAGAGTTTGACACAGGGAACCTGGGGGTCTGGGCTTAACAGGAGTATACAGTTACAAACATTCTGCAAGATCCCTATCTCAGAGAACTTGCACTCCTCTGTCCAGTGTAACACACCACTCATTCACACCCCCCCCCCTCGGTAAGGCAGTTTCTACCATCCCTGATTTCTCAACCTGACCATAAGTGACACAGGTACCAATCTTGGAGCAGGGCGGGGAACAAATGTACTGGACACAATTATAAAATGACACCTTTCAGGAGAAGAAATACTTAAACTTCACCTAAAAAACAATAATCCCCAAAATGTGGTTATCTAAAAATGTAGAGTTTTGTAGTGTGGCCTGTCGCCACTGTGGTGCAGCGCAAACGCAAGTCCAATCCGCACCGCTTGCCACCAATGTTCCCGGCCGGCCAAGGCTCACGCCAAAATCAGTCAGGGATCACCATTTCTAAGGTCAGGGCAAGGGAGTTACACACCAAGATAACCCCTGCTCAACCTCTAGGTAATGTGACGCGAGCAGCAAGGCTAATCTCGGAGGTGATGTGTAAAGCGTTTGCGCGCGCACCCAGCAACAACACCCAAGGCCCACCACAAAGGAAACTCCACACAAGGTTATATCAAAAATAGCCTTTGTATTATAATAAAAACACATTAGATAACAAAACACACTTTTACAATGTGCCAACAGGCACGGGCAGAATTTACAAGGGATTATGTACAGGACAGGGCTACCTGGACCACTGGCAGGGGTATGCACTTTTAGAATTAGCACCTGTAGCAGGGGTGGGGAATTCATATCGCCTGACACCTGAGACATGTTGATTTCTGTCTGGGGCAAGAAGATTTAATGTCTATTTTGTCCGACGGACAACTAGACATTAAATCAAAGTAAACGGCGATGGCCCTGCTCTGCCCCGCCCCTACAGCTGGCAGCTCCGTGAGGGGCTGGTAGAGTTCTGTCAGACGCAGCTTCTCTTCCACTATTGGTTGTAGCTTCTGTACACAGGCATCTCTTGTGTATTAGGAGTGCGCACAAAAACAATGGTCTGCTTATGACTGCCCCACAAGTCTGTCATTTGCTTTACTAATGTCATAGCATGCGTGATAGCACGGGATGCCGAATACAGAACGTACAATTTATTTGCCTTGTTAGTAGGATTTTAAAAACACGTTTTTGTGTTTTCCTAGCAGCTAATGTCTGCGTGGCTAGTGCTGAAAAGTGGACACTTTTGCTCTGCAAGCACACGAAGTAGGGGAAAGAGGCGGTAGAAAGAAAATGAAACCGGGATGAGCAAGGAGAGGGGTCTTTAGAAGCGTAGTGTCTGCATTTTTTTTGTTTAGTAATTGCCACAATTATACAAGAATGAACTCCACATTAAAGTTATTTTAATTTGGTTTAGTGTAAAATTAGAACGCAATATAAAAGGGGCTGAGGCACGGTAAATACTTTCTTCCTTCTGTTGGTTGTCCGTTTCCTCTTTTTCCTTTGGTGCAGTTGTCCTAACCAATCGAAAGTGTGGTGAATATTGCTCATGATGGAGAGTGAGTTTGTATTTAAAATCCTTTACTACTGGTGTGCCCTGAAACAGTCCTGCGAGGGTAGCGCTGGAGAGGGCTGTCTCTGGCATGCGGGGTCCCATTTGGCTCAGATTCTCTCCTGTACTGGCCATGGCGGCAGTGCAAGGGTTGGAGCGGTCGGCCGAGGCTATGCTAAAGAGGGCAGTGGAGTTGGAAGGTGCTTTAAGATCCAAGAGACCCTGATTGGCCGCAAGGACGGGATAGACCTTGTCATTTAGGTGCTGAAAGGTGATCTTGTGTTCGGGAGAGGCGCTGCCACATTTGTTTAGGCATTACAATTTCATATTTTATGAGTATTTAAATTTGACGTTGTGTTATTTTATGTGTGAAATTTAAGAGTTATCCTGCCCCGACCCTTAACATGGCAAAGTATTTTTTAAGATTTAAGAGTTATGCATTTGGCTCTTTTAGCGACAGTATTTTGAAGGCCTTTTATATGAGGTTGTGCTCTTAGCGGACGATTTTTTATTGCTATGTGTGACAGTTCCGTGGATTCAGTGTACATTCTTCTGTCAAATGTTGGACACCTCGAGTGACTTTTTTTGTGAGTAAACCGAATAATGAAGACGTGAAGAAATGCACATCAGAAACTACTCCTTTTGAGCAATGAGAACTGCCACAAAACCTCTGAATTGGACAATCAACATACTTCCGAGTCAACACGTAGTTTTCCCAACAGTAATACTGTCTCCATTTTTCCCAATGCTCTCTGGAAAATGAACCACAAAGCAAGCAGTGAGACCTTTCCCTACAGTCCTACCAAATTAGGTGGAATTTTCTTCCTATGTTTACCCTGGACACAGACTTTGTTTGAACTTTGATATGAATAAATATTTGGCCATGTCCATGATGAGAATGGGCTGTGGAAAGAGTTGTGAATACTCCCAAATGCATTATTTTGTGGGTGTGCATAAACTTCCCAGGGCATACCGACCCTGAAATACCCTCCTGAAACACCCTCTTCTCACACCTCAGAAAATATTTATTCACAAGAAAAGGTAGGTGTAAGTGAATCTTTTTACAAGTGCACATTTACACTTTGAGCCTAACAACCTGAAAAGCTGTGCTATTTGCTAACCAAAGTTGAAATAAGCATTGGCAAACTATAGATCCTAAACAGCCAGAGACAAGGGGTGTCCAACATGTGCTAAGGAGGGCCAAACCCATACTAGATTTTCAGGATTATTACATAAAATAAACATATACCAATTTAATCTCATTGGAACTAATTTGAATAGTCAGTGGTAATTTTGAAAGTCTGGCCATGGATTCGGACCTGCCCTCGTGGACCTATGCTGGACATCATTGTCACCTAATCAAAAACTTCCTTGGAACCCTTCCCCTTCTGTAACATACATTTGTATTTCTCATACATTTGTAGAATGTCCTTCATTAGAACAGAAAACGAGTGGCTTCTTTCACGTTTTTCTGGAAATCCATGGATATGTTTGCGGGCAGTATCTCTGCTCCAGTCAGGGCCAAGTTAAGCACATGTTATGCAAACCTTTCCTGTTAGGCACTGCCTATCAATAGGAAGTGTTTGGGCCTATCTATAGGAGGTGTGCTTAAGTCTGCGCGGGGGTATGTCTCTAGGGGTGTGGTCCTGCATGGGGTTGTGTGTCTGTCCATTAAGTGATGTATGGGTGTATGCATCTGCAGTGTAGCTATGTGTCTGTGCAATGGCGTTGTTTGAGTGTGCAGTGGGTGTCTGACTGTCCCAGGTGTGTCTGTCATTGCAGTTGGGTTGTGTGTATGTGCAGTGAGTATGTCAGTATGGCAAGATGAAAGGGGAAGAACTAATTAGGCTGGAAGGAGGCTAGACGTTTTGTGACAGACAGCACCTCCCCAACTGCACAGCATTTCTCATCCATTAATTTTTTAATGCAACACTGAGGTACTCCACCTTAATTATGAATAAGTATATCGTGCTACCAGAATATCATATACAAACGTTTGAGCGTCAAAATTTGAAGAAGGTAATTGGTAAGTAATGATTTACTATTCCTAACTCCAGACTCTATATTTTGGTTCTCAATATTTTGGCAGCGTGATGTTTCTGCAGTAGATATTTGCACATACAACCAACATGGATGGATGTGCAAATATGCTGCAGCTTGTGATTTGGACCAGTATATCGAAGCTACCATACCTGAAGTCAGTTATTCAAGATCCTTCCAAGATAATATGGAGGAAGCTTTTCACAACTTCAAAAAATGTCTTGGAGCAGTCACAACTTGGATGGAAACAAATTGTTTAAAACACAATTCTGACAAATCAAATGTTTTGGTTTTTACCAAAATGACCCCTGCTACCTTCTATCTGGTGGTGGCCTGCCAACCACCTGTCCTAATCATATCACGTCTGCTAGAAATGTGTGCACCATCTTTGACTCCACCCTCTCTTTTATGTCTCAAATTAAACATATTTCGTCTGTCTGCCTTATGAAGATAAAAATTATAAAGAAGTTTCTTTATCTGGTTTCTGAAGAGACAACGAAAACAGTAGTTCATGCTTTAATTTTGTCCCATCTGGACTACTTTAACGGGCACAACCATGGTCTTCCTGCATATTTGATACACCGACTTCAGCTAATTCAAAATGCAGTGGCACGACTAATCAGAAGAGTGCCGAGGTGCCATAATATCTCTCCATATTTGAGACATATGCACTGGCTTCCAGTGGAATAGCGTATCAACTTCAAAACTCTAACGTTGGCTTTCAGCACTTATCATGGTGAGGCCCTATGTTATCTCCTGAATAGACTGTCTCTGTATACTCAAAAGAGGGCACTTAAATCCAACAATAGTCAACTCCTGCAGATTCCAAAATTTCTGAAGTTTCGTTGTTTCGGCAACCCTACTGTACGCACTGCAAAATTATTGACATTCTTCCTTTTCAGTTACGGTTAATTGACTGCCAGCCTTCAAAAGGCAACTTAAAACGTGGCTATTTGACTCAGCTTAATTTTTTATTACTTTGGCCTTCCTTTACTGTCTGCTAGATCGCTGGGCCACTACCTTCGAACCAGCTGTGGGCTTTAACAAGTGTCATTTGATTGGTTTATTGAAGATCATTTATTGTTTTGTTTCAGTACTTAAGGAGAATATCGCTTTTCTCAGCAATAAAGTTTTCCTTAAACATTTTTGCAAATCATTGATATCACTGGTCAGTTTTATTAAAACAAAAATCCATTTATGGCTCTGTGTCATCCCACATTATTGATTTGGGAACAGGTGGGACAAGTGGATTGTCTTACAGGACATGTAGATATATATTGCATTTTGTCCCATGGACAAGTAGATTATTTAAAAATTTCCACACCCCTGTTGTAGGTATACCACTTAGCACATAGACATATAATGACTGTAGCACCAAAATAGTAAATGTAGCACACAACCAGTAATTCCTGGTAAAAGGTAAATACCTCCTACGCAACCCTAACCACTGTAGGAAAATCACGCAGGGAACAAGGACCTTATTATCAGGACCTATAGAAGGAAAACACCATCACCTAAGCATGTCACATTTAGCAAAGGGAAGGAAACCTAAAACAATCCACTAAGCAGGTCACTTTTAGCAAAGGGGAAGAAACATAAACAATCACCTAAGCAAGTCACATTTAGCAAAGGTAATAAAACATAAACAATCCTCTAAGCAGGTCACTTTTAGCAAAGGGGAAGAAACATAAAACAATCACCTAAGCAAGTCACATTTAGCAAAGGTAATAAAACATAAACAATCCTCTAAGCAGGTCACTTTTAGCAAAGGGGAAGAAACATAAAACACATTGCACATGAGGCTTAAAAACACATTCAGAGGTGCAGGTAGAACATTTGCGCAGGAATCACATAAGCAAGTAAACCATAAATTGCGCCAGGTGCACATAGGCACAACACTAGAACTGTCCCTCAGGCCAACTGGTCTCGCAAGGGCTGAAATGCCCTTAGTCCAAAATGTCCCCTTGCTTATATTCGCAGACTACATGTTGTCTCGATTGCCGTGATTCGTGCATTAGTGCAATACATTGGTCGTCATCTCCCGGGAGGTCCCCCGTGGGGTCCGGCCGTTCAAACGGAACATGGCGGCTTGAGACTAAATCCAGTTATGGTCAATTCGGTTTTTGGTAAGCGTCCCGATGATAAGGATGACTTTCCTTTCTGGCTTGCCGAGAAATTTGATCAACTGGAGGCTGTGTTTCCGAATTCTACTCCTGCTGATAAACATAGAATGTTGACGATTACTTTGCCTAAGGATTTAACTCCTGAGCTCATTGACTGTGAAAGCTGGGGAAAAACTTTTGCGGCCGTTTATACGAGGTGTTTCGGCACCCCGTCTATGACCGTACTGCCTACGATCGTTAAGCGTGTTCAGGATGATCATGGACCGGAAGCAGCGGTTGAATTGGGTATGCGCCTGTGTGGTTCTTTTGACATAGTAAGCGATCTCATACTCTCCAATATTAAAGGAGATGCGGTGAACTTTCAGGTGTCGAATGCTTTGGCTGCTCTGCCCGATGCCGATAAACCCCGACAGTTAGCGAAGATAGTTGTGGCCGCATATAAAACGATTGGCCGCACAAGTAGAGGTCTGAAATATTTTGCAGTCAAGGAGAAAAAACAACCACAAGGACAGTCTGCTGCGCCAGATGTCCAGCCCAAGTCCAAGAAACAAAATTGGCCTCAAAAACAGAAACAGGGGAAGCAACAACAGAAGACTCAGGATTCTTATCCTGCACCACAAGTTCCTGCGCCAACTGAAAAAGTTTATGATTTGCGCGATGGCGCGATGATTAAATCACCTGATCGATTTCAGGTTTCTGATCAACGCTCTCCTCGTTCCTTTCAGGACTCATCGGCTCTGAAGACCGGTGGAGGAGGAGGCGGTAGGGGACGTGGTGGCCAGCAAGGACGTGGCCAGCCCCGACAGACAGACGGCGCAGCGAAGCAGGAGGATTCTACGCCAAAAAGACCACAGTTTGCGAAAAAGAAAGTTGCAGCCTTAACAGCGCATCGATATGCCACAGATAGTGAGAACGCGGCTTCGGAATCTGACGTGGGCTCTGACCTTGCTGGACAGCGCGGCGGAGATTACCATAGTGAGAGAGGTGCTGCGTCCACTACTGAGGGTGACAGCGACTGATGTCTACGTTGTAATTGAAACAGCCGATACGAGACTGGCTCCCCCTGAAAGACTTTATGAAATTGTCCTGTTAATTGAAGGTGACATACAGCGTACCGTCAAAGGGGTATTTTGGGAAAATCTGTCTTCTATGTATGATATTTTACTTTCGGAGGCTGACTGGCCCCCACCCTTTGTGCTCGCGGCGCCGCGAGGGGAGGAGGTAATCCTCCCCAGTTTCGCGAAAACTGTCTCGAAAGAGCATGCGCAGCATTTTGCAGAAGAGTGGGCTCGGGCTCTCGCACCGGCTCTGTACCATAACCAATGTGGTTGGGATAAATTGTCCCCTTGCCACGAAATTCCACTGCAGTCTCAGCCGCAGCCTCAACCTCAATATCCCATTCGGCGTGAGGCAAAATCTTCCGTCGCGGAAATCCTTGAACAATTGGAATATCAGGGAGTTATTGAAACGTATGTGTCACCGATGAATAATCCTCTTTTTACTGTGACCAAGCCTGACGGATCATATTGTTTGGTATTGGATTACCGGCATTTGAACTCGCATTGCCGTAACTGTGCAGTACAGAATACTCACGGCTCTGCCCTAGTGGTTAGTCTAGTGCGTAAGCGTTTTAAAACAACTCTTGACATATCCAACGGTTTCTATGCCCACAGATTGGACAGCTTTAGCTCCCAATGGACCAGTTTTACATGCGCTGGGGTCCAAAAACAATTCCGGCGTCTCCCAATGGGCTATAAGAATAGTCCTGGTATATTTACCGCACGCATTGTCTCTATTTTGGAGGCACTCGACCCAGATGCTTGTTCGTATGTGGATGACATATATCTCACAGACGACGAAATTTGGGAGCATCTGTGTCGTGTAAATTCTATTATTTGTACCTTTGCAGATATGGGTTACAAATTTAACTTTGCAAAATCGCACATTGCTCAGCACACAGTGTTGTTTCTGGGCTATGAGCTCAACAATGAAGGTAGAGGTTTGGCACCTCACTTCTTGGAGAAATGCGCACAGTTGCGCGCTCCTACAACACTGAAAAAATAACAGTCTTTACTGGGCTTTTGAATTTCGGGAGGACATACATTCCGGAATATGCCCAGCGTATCAAGCCTTTGTATGTTTTGATACAACCAAATTTTTCCAAATCTTGCTGGCTGCCTGAGCACTCAGCCATCTTGTAGTCCTTGCAGGCTGATCTGCTCGCTTTTAAATTCTTACTGACTCGTGATAACCACACCAACCTGGTGATAAGAATAATTCCGGGGACAGTGGGTTTCACGTACCTCACTTTTAATGAAGGAGACACAGTACCTATTGCTTACAAGTCACACTTGTACACTTCGGCTGAAATGCGGTTTCCCACTGTGGAAAAGGTTTTAACAGCTGTGCAGATGGCGATTCTTAAGGAACGAGCTCTGTCACAGGGGAAACGCATGTTGGTTGTTACACCCTGCCCTCATTTGGAGGCGGTCACGAAAGCCAGTGTACCGAATTCAAAAGCATTGCACCCTCGGTGGATTCAATGGGCTGCGTCCTTGAGGTCCACAGATGTCACGTTTATTTTTGACGCCTCATTACAGTCGCAAGAGTACTTGCAGTATGAATTCGTTCATCCTGCTCCTCTAGCTATGCGACCTTTGGAGGACTTCCATTGCATCATTTACACTGATGGTTCGGCGCAGGTTGCGCATGGCTCTAAACACGCCTACGTTTCCGCATGCGCCATTGTGGTCGGTGCTATGTTAAACGGTGAGTTCATATCCAGGGAAGTGCACACGCTGCCACTGGGAGATTGCACCGCACAATTGGCAGAGCTTCGTGCTCTCTTACTAGCGTTGGAGTACAATGATCCTAGTGTGACTACTCTTATTGTGAGTGATTCTTACTACTGTGTCCAGTCTTACAATGAAAACTTGTTCTTTTGGATTCAGAATGAATTTAGTGATTCCAAGGGTAGCACAATAAAACATAAGATGATCTGGGTTCGAGTGGCGGAGCTTAAGGCTAAGTTGCTGCTCGTTTTTGTTATTCATACTCTTGGCCACCAGCGTGTTGGAGTCCACGCTGTCGGTAACTCGCTTGCTGATGAAGCAGCGAAATCAGCGGTTTCTACATACTTAGTTGCAGCAGTTACACGGTCCTAAAGTAAGATTGATAGTGATATCTTGGCGGCAGTTGCTGCCACTGAGAAGGGAGGTAAACATCCTACGGGGTTCCCTTCGAAGTACACGTACCACTTAAGTCCCGAAAAGGTTCCTTTTGTGAAAATTCCTGATGTTGGGGAACGTTTGATTCCCAACTCGGATCGCAGGGCTGACTTGATTACAGCGGCTCATGAAGGTGTGGCGTCTGCGCATGCGGGCGTCTCGGCCACTGTAACTCAATTACAACAACGTTTCTGGTGGCGGGGACTGTACAAACAGACGCGTGATTATGTCCTTCTTTGTGACATATGTCAGCAGATTAAACCTTCGACTGCTGCGCGTCCGCCACAGACTCAGTTGTACATTTCTAATAAACCACTAGGTTGTGTTTATTTAGATCACTGCGGTCCTTTTTCATCTGATACTGCGTATAAGTACATCTTAGTTGCAGTTGATTCATGCACACGCTTTGTGTGGGTCTGGCCCCATCGCAGCGCTGATTCACGGACTGTCATTAGAGATTTGCGCATCTTTGTAGGGATTTTTGCCTGTGGTACCTTCCATTCGGATCAGGGTCCGGCTTTCGCCTCTAAGGCGTATAAGGATGTCATGAATTCGATGGGGGTCCAAGTAAAGTTTTCGTCTCCCTACAGACCTGAGGGTAACAGTGTAGTGGAGCGAATGAACCGTGATTTAAAGCAATCTTTGAGAGCTTGAGTTATAGGCACTGGCAGAAACTGGCTAGCCCACCTCTATGGCGTGCAGCGTGCTATTAATAATCTCCCTAGAAGGTCTCTGGGTGGGCGGACCCCATACGAAATGCTCTTTGGCATCAAGATGTACGTCCCTGACCTTGACGATCTAGACTGTGCGGTTCGCGCCACTTCCTTTGACGCAGATAAACATTGCAATGTTTTACAGAATCTACAAAAGACCAGAGACAGTCTTGCAAAGGGACATTTGCCCTCCACGTCGGATGTTGCGTTGCAGATCCCGGTAGTCGGCTGGCTACCCCAAGTTGGAGAACTGGTTCGAGAAAAGATCGATAGCAAGAAAGAATTTGGTCGTTCCTATCGAGCTCCAGTTCCAGTCCTTGGAGTGAAGGGCACAAGAACAGTCATTTTACCACCACTTCCTGGTCGTAAGGAAAACAGGTTTATCTCAATTGACAATGTCAAGATACACAGAGTGGCCGATTCTCCTTAGCATGACACCGGCTGTTTCCTGTCCTTCCATTGTAAGAAATTCAGTTTTGCCCTCTACTTCTAATCATGAAACTGAAGTGGCCATCGAATTACCTGCAATTTCCAGTCCTTTATTAAGTACTTTGCCTGGTACAAACCATGATGAAATAGACTATACTTACCCCACTGACTTGTCCATGCCTGACCTGCAAGCACGTTTAGCCACGGAATCCAGATTTTCATTTGACTCTGTTTCGCTTGCCTCGAAGAAACCCTCACGTTTTGCAGTTTATGCCAGCTTATTTAAAAAACATTTTTTGATTCCTCCTTGGACATATATGTGGCTGGTGCTTTTTTCAATTTATCTTTTTATGTCAATAGGTTTTGTATTTTATTTTTTCCGATTGGTAAATGGACACTATGTCGAGGAAAGAACATGCATTCGCCAAATCAATGGAACTTTGGCCCCCCTTTCCTCGTCGCATTCTGCACACAGATTGAAAAGAGACTTGACATTTGTTAATATCACTGCTTGGCCTGTCCTTGATGGAATAGTGTGGGATGCCGTTCGGTTTCAAATTCATGGCCCTACCAAGGTTGTTAATGTCCCCAATGTGCTTAGGGTTAACATGGGGGATGTTGTGAAACAAAACATTCGTTCTGATGATTGGGATGTTCAGGCCGTAGAGTCTTTGTTTTCTGATTTAAAATACTATGCTGCCTTTGATGCTGAGGATTTGTATTTAGAATCTGCTAATTATGGTGATTTGTTTTGCTTTCAATATTTTGGCAATCACTTCTTACATAAAACAGCATCCAGAAGGAATACTGTAAATTATACACAACGGGAGCATTGCCCAGCTCCTAAACAAGACAGTTCAAGTACTTTTTTGAAAAAGTACACTTATTTTACTGACTTCAATCAGTCCAATCCCAAGTCCTTTTATTTCAAAATGACACAGAAGCCTATGTCCAAGGTTAGACTTACCGATACCAAATTGTTGTATTCGAAGTTCTTTCTTGATCAGCTGGCTATTGGCGGCTATGAATTATGGAAGGAAACAATTGACCTAAAATCTGTTTGGGGTTCTAAAGACTGGCAGGTACAAGGCACAGAGGCTTTGCACCGTGCATGTCTCATCCCGAATCAAATATTGTTTTTGAATTCTACTATTTCACAAACAACGTGCTTTGGATTGGCTACTTCTAAAAAACTAAATTTTCCTGCTATCCCAGAGTTAGAAGAATATTCTGGCTGGAGCAATTATACTCAATTTTCAATTAGGTACTTACAGACCCTATTGCTGAATTCGTCCTTTAACATATCCAGTATGGACCGAAAAGGTTGGCTGATGTGGCACAGGAGTGCTGATTCATGCCAGCGCCGTTTTTTGGGTTTGACTGATGGCTTTACACAGGTCAGACCTGATTCACGTTTTGAAACTGAGCATTCTGTCACAACTTACTCTGTAGGTAAATTATGTCAAACTTGGCTGAAACATTCTAAATTATCTGCAGTTAAATTACATCTTGCAAAACTAAATGATGATGTAGATTTAAATGATTTCATAAAAGGCCCGGCTAGTGGTAGATCAAAAAGATGGATATATGCTGTCTACAATGAAATCTGGAAGACATCACAGATTGAGGCAGCAACACGACTTAGGGCTATAGATCAAGCAAATCTAGAGAAAGTACTTGCAGTAGTAGACAATAGTGTTAACATGCTTTCTTCCCGCATTTACACTTTAGATAATATTGTGTCTTCTGTAGTGGATATCGTGCATGATGAAGTATCTGTATTGTACCATGGTCAGAATCAATTACGTTATATCATGCAATTTGCATGGACCCTTCAAACGCTTAAATCTGGCAAGGTGCCATGGACCTACATGAATGTTTCTTCTCTCTTTGCCCCCTTTAATTTAACTGATAAACAGCGCTTGCTTTCTATGCGAGATGCTTCTTTTTCTATGTTACATATTGGGAGATTGGAGTCCTTGCCTTTTTCTGTGGCAGAGGCCTCCGCTGCGACGTGGCTTATCCACAGTTTGATAACATTACCTTTTGCTTTATATAAGTTTACAAATTGTTTGAAATATGTTGCCATAGGTCGCTATGAGCCTTTAGGTAGTGCATTTCTCCATGAAGTGTGGTCCCTTCCTTACACTTATAGATGTTTGAAAGACGGCCAGGAAGTTTATGTTATGTTATGTTATGTGCGTACTCTTTTATAGCGCACGGCTACCCAGACGGGTGTCCCGGCGCTTTAGCAAAGAGATCAGAGACCAGTATATCCGGACAGCAACTCAGGAGGTCATGGCGATCACGCAGAAAAGAGCCACGTCTTTAGCTCCTTTCTAAACGTCAGGAGACTATTGGCTTTCCGTAAGGAGATCGGAAGCCCATTCCAATGGAGGGCCGCTAGATAGCGGAAGGACCGACCACCCATCCGAGCACGTTTAATAGACGGGACCACAATCGTGGCAGATGAAGCCGATCGCAGCACCCTCCTTGGAACATAAAAGGCCAGTCTCTTCTTGATGTACATAGGGCCTACAGAGTGCAGGGCTTTAAAAGCCAGAGTCAGAGTTTTAAAAATAACTCTTTTAGAAATCGGTAGCCAATGTAGCTCCTTAAGCAAACCAGAGGCTCTGGCTCTGCGTGGAAGGCCAAAAATTGCCCTTGCAGTTTATCTGAATGGGGAGGAATGTACAGAAACTCCAGATCATTCGTTAATGTGTAGACACATACAATTGCACGGGTCTTGCAACCAGGACAGACCAAACTTAGCCTGTGTTTTAAAAGGGACTCCTGTACCAGCAATCACCCCGACTTTTACCTTATTGGGGAACGGAAGTTATTTACTTTTGAATAATGAAGATTGTTGCGGGTTAATTAAAGGTGTAGCTTATGTGGTTACCGTAACTGAACGTGTCGTTTGCTGTAGAAATGTCCTGTACCCACCCACACATGAAAATAGGGAGGTTTCCATTTGGCTACGCATCCCAACCTTGAAAGCAGAATTCAGCAGCATGAGCAGAATAAGGGCGCTATTGTCCCTGAAAGAAGTGGCCTTGAGTTCGGCTAGGGAGACTTTCGTTCTTCACATAGCTAACACCCGGACTAAGGTTCAGGCCCTTTTAAATACTGATTTACCGTTGCATTTTGGCGAAATTATACATTCTATCTTTAACGCGTCCTCCACAACTGGGCTGGCGCATTTTTTCAAAACAGTTAGCAGAGGCCTTGTAACTTCATTTGAAAAGATATTTGGAGTGATCCCTGCTTTCTTTCATTCCATTTTTTCGAGTTTGTTTGGTGGATTCCCGGTTTTACTGGCACTGGCGGCAGGCGTCCTAATTGTACTTTGCTTCCTTAAATATGGATGCCCCACATGTGGAAGGAGCCGCCCAGCCCCTGCTGGCGCTGTTTCGTAACCGGATGCTTGAATATTTTGGCACGCTGCCGCTTGCGATTTTGAGAACGGCATACGGATTATCGTTTCAATTTTCCTACTTCACCTGTGTCCAGCCTGTGTTTCATTGCCTGAGCTGTGATTTCTACTGGGCCATTGATTTGTGTCTCTGCGGACCGGTTTCTCCTGACGTCGACTTTAATCAGCTGATGAGTCCCATCGTTACTCACGAGTTGGTTTGTACTGGCGAAAGGATTATGGCCTTAGCAGCGATGCATGGACTAATGGGTCCTAGGAACATACTCGCAGCAGCGCAAGATTTCTTGGCACTGAGCATTCTTGAAAACCCACCGAGTTGTCCTCTGATGGTGATAGAGGCTCCGGTACTAGGAGAACATGTATGTTCTTTCCCGCTTTTAAATTGGATGGCTGACCTGTTTTCGGATGAAGACAGTGATTTCCTGTTGGAGGCTGTAGCTGCATATTTTGCATATTCGGTCTTGCCTTGATGAACCTTCTTGATTTATGAAGATGCCCCACTTTTTTGCATTTTTCACCTCCCAGTCCTATTGGCTTGAGTGCGGTGGAATTCTGAAGTTGACATTTTTTATATTTTGATTTGATTACTGCAGTTTTTTATACTTATAAAGATTGTTCATGGTTCTTGAACTCTGCTTTCATAAAGTTGCCCTTATCTTATCTTATCCGTCCTCGGATCATGGGGGGGTGTCATATAGCTACTATATATCTTTATAATGCGTTAAGTTAGCATAGGCACATTACATGTTTAAATGCCATTTTTCCTTTTGCTGCTTCTGCACACGACACTTAATTGTTGATTTAGCTTTCAACCTAGTAGTTCGTTGTGGTTTACATGAGAATAATATGTTATTACTCTGATATCAGCTTTGCTTAATAAACTATGTCTGTACAGAGAGTGCTGAAGCTTCAGGAACAATAAGATACTGAATTGTTATGAGGTCTGATCTTCGCGCCTTCACAGACATAACATAAGTGCAGCTTCTGCCAACTTTGGGCTTTAGGCGGGTTTTATATTGCTTTGCTTGAAGCACATAAACACTTGATGCTGTTCGCATGCAGAGAGAGCTGGTGTATGCTGAAGTGATCTCTTCATTCTAGGATCCTGAGGTATGGGCCCGCCCTAATTAAACCCAAAGAGACCTTCTTAGCAATAATATAATATGTGTGTTAGGGAGGGTGAGAAATAAGTGTTGTTAACTCTTATTCATTACAGCATGTTAGCATGCTGTCACCATTTGCTTTCTATGGACTAGTAACTATGCTGGTAACTTTGCTTTTGATAATATGTCTCCTTGTATTATCTAAGATACTGCGCCTGAGAAGACGGCATTAGTAAATAAATATTTCAAATGTGCACGTGTCCTCATTTACTCCAAGTTCTGGTTTGAAATGATTGTATAACTAAAGAGTGCTCATGTGTTCCACGTAACCTGAGGTATTGTAAGCTCATGTTCTGGTTTGTCTAAACATTGGGAGTTTGTTATGACCAATGAGACACTGTAGCTAGCTCGGTAAGGGGTTTGTTGGGTACTAAGGTGAGTTTTGGGTCACCCTAATTCGCTGAGGTTCCAATCCTCTGAGCACAGTTCTGTGGGAGAACAGAAACCCTGCTACAAGGGCAGGCTGCGCAAGCAGCAAAGAACAAACCTAAACGTGGCAACTGCCCATAAAGTGCTGGGCAGCTGTAAAGCAATGATGAGCCAACGTTGGAGCCTTGTGGGCTCAAGAACAATGGTGGGGCAAAACACAGCGTGGGAGCCACGGGGCTCTAACCAACTAACTGCCCCCTGAGACTCGCTGGGCCCTAAAACAAATGACTGGGCTGTGAGCCTCCCTGGGCTCTGCAATAACGAATGTCCCTCGAGCCTCTCTGGGCTCGCAAACAAATATGGGCAGGAGCCTCAGGGCTCTACAAACAAGGCACTGGCCCTCGAGCCTCTCTGGGCTCGTAATAGCAAAATGGCGTCCTGAGCCTCTTGGGCTCTCAATACTAAATGTGCCCGCTGTAGTTGGAGTCCCACTCGGGGACTCGAGGAGAAGGAAATGCTGCCAACAAGAGCCTCTGCGGCTCAACAAAAAGGAACTGGCCGGGCGCCGGTGGAGCCCCACCCTCTGGGGCTCGAGAACAAGTGTGGCCCAACGTTGGAGCCTCTCAGGGTCTCAAGACAGCGACACCCTGCCACACAGAGCCTCCCCTAGCCCTCCTCCCTTACCGGGCTACTCTGGCGGGGGCTCCCTGTGGGTTTTGCGCTGCTCCTCTCTGCTCCGGGCTGCGGGGGCGGGACTTCCGGCCGCCTCTCCCGGGCCACGCAGCGATTGGACGGCCAGCAAGCTGCTTCCGGGTCGTCGCAGGCAGCGCGGCGGCCCGGCAGGGGCTGCACACACTCCTGGGCTGCGACGGTGATCTCGTGGCTACCACGAGGGGTCGGCACCCTCTCTAATTAAAATATAAAGCGAGGTGGGCACTCGCTCGGGGGCATAAGAACGGCACCAGTTCCCTGGCGGGGTGGGCACCTGCCAGGGATACGAAAACGGCCAAAACTGGTCAAATGCCGGGTGGGCACCGGCGAAGAGCAAGGGAAGCGCTCCCAAGCGCGGGTGACAAAGTAAAGCGCTCCCAGGCGCTAGGGACAAGAATAAAGAGCTTCCAGGCGCTCTGGCAAAAAGTAAAGCTCCAGCAGGGTCTGGAGGCAGGCAGGGGGGCAAGGCTGGGCCCAGTGCCAGCTCACTGGGTCTCCAGGCAGGGAGACAATCCAAGTGGCGGTCCTCCTGGCCCCAGCAACAGCAGCAGCCCCCTCTGGCAGGATCCTGGAACAGAACAGAACCAATTGTAAGGGGACACAGCCCCTTCTTATACTACTAAATCCTTTGTCTGTAGGTGCAGGGTGGAGGAGAAACCAGTCGCAGCTGGTTTTAGAGCACCCTTGATGGCTCAACCACCCCTTTCATTCACAAGGGAGGCTAGGGTCGTTAGACGCAACACAGGGGGCGGAGCCAGCATTGTGTGGGGGAAGGCCAGCCCCATTCAGGAACCAGGTGCAGCCCTCCCTCACATCACTCAGGCTGATCTCTCCACTCACTCCTGGGCAGACCCATCCAGACTTCCTGGAGCCAGGCTTGCCAGCCAGCTCCAGCCAATCACGCTCCAGCACCCTCACTGCACACACACATCAATGTCTAGAAGTGGCACTTCCCCACTAGACACATACAAGCCGCACATATCATTGCGCAGCATTCACTCTCACGAGTTCGCACATACCAAACTCGAGCCTGTACTCCCCACGCATCAGGAACTAACATGGACACACACATTCCCCATACATTCCTATGGGAGGGCAGCCCAGCCTCACTACACGCACGCACTTTACTCTGGGACACAGGGCAACAGTACGCAGAGACCCAAAAACCACTAACACAGATCACATACTAAAAGCAAAAAGATTAGGGGTGAACCTGCCAGAAGGGCCAAGTCCAACACAACCCCCTTCCAGCCAAAACGCAGGGCAGACCAATCACCACCGTGATGGACTTCCCTGCTTGGGGCGATAAAACACGGACGCGGGCCCGCAACTGCAGGGACACCCTCCTGTTTTACGCCACGGTGAACCCCTGGGGTTCCTTCTAAAACTATGGTAGGGACTAACTGGGCTACCCCACTGGTACTCTCCAGCTGTCCTCGGCCAGGACCAGGCCCTAGGCCACCCAGGTGCCACTGGTTCCTGCCTACTCACAGAGTGGGCGGTAGTAACCCCTGGCACATAGTAGCCATTCTCCACCCTTCCTGTCTGCAAGACAGGGCTAGACTGCCACTGGTTCTCCAGCCTAGGGTCTACAACCTCAGGCAGACCAGGAGTCTCAGGGAAGGCCCTCCTCCCCCTACCTCTTCTTCTAGGGTTCCTCCTCCTCCTGCGAGGGGTACCCTCAGAACACCATTCTCCCAACCTTGGGTTTAACCCCTCAGGTTGCACCGGGGTCAGAGGTGGGCTCTCTCACCCTCTGCACCCCCTTCCAGAGTCCTGCTCCCTCCCAACCGGGGTGGTACCTCTGGAAGAAGAACTGGTCAGGACACTGATTACAGTAGTCCCACCCTTCAGGTCAGGCGGATCCTGAACCTGGCCTCCCAACCTCAGGTCTAAAACCTTCGGTGGCACAATTGCCTGGCACTCCAGGACTTCTGGGGACTCACATACTATTCTCCAATCACTCCTTTCGCTGGACTCCTGTACCCTCCCTACCGGAGCGATACTGCCAGACTCTAGAACCATAGAAGCTCCGCTTACAGATGCTCCAGGTCCTCTACACACTAGGAGATCTCCCTCAAGTGAACTAACAGGAAAGCCTAGGTTCCCATCCTGGTGTTCCCTAAAGAAGCCATCCAGGCTCTGCGGGAGGGCTTCGCGCGCTTGGGGACTCGCGCTCACACACTCACTCCCGCTCCACTGAGACAGGTAGTAAGCCCCTACACCCTCCTCACTATACTGGGACCTAGCTCGGCTACACTGACCCTCCTCCACCACGCTGGGCTGGAGGACACCTGACCCACTATTGTTGGAATCACTCACTAATGACTCCAGAGAACCTCTCGCACCGTCCCAGCGCTCTGCTTCTTCTGCAAGGTCCCAAGGACAAAAGGAACCACACCTCAACAGGTGCTGGCACAACTCTGGACAACAAATACTGAGCATCTGCTCCTTAAGAACTATATTGAGCAGTCCATACAAATCCGGTTTTTGGTTAAGCTCTCTCCAACTGTCCAGTGCTTCTTCACATTCATCCACAAAATCTCCCCAAGACTGGTAAGACAGTTTCCTAAGTCTCCTGAACTCCTCTTCTAGGGAAACAGGTACCATACTCGGGGAACTGGGAGTGGGAATTTCTACACTGAAATTTAAATAGCTGCCACCACGGGGCTCAACCATCCCTGGGGAATCCAGAACATTAAAACTACACTCAGGGGATAACCTACCCTCTAGGGTTATCTTCTCCCTCAACAAGGCCCTTTCAGCCTCTAGCTTGGCGTGCTCTAACCTGAGCTGCTCCACCGCTAACTGGTGCTCCCGCTCTTCCCTCCTATCCAACCACTCCTCTGGGGACAGGACAAGGGATGGGGCGCTGGTACTGACACTGGACCCAGCAAGGGACTCCCTATCTATGGGGTCCTCACTATCTGCTGGTGCCCATTCACTGTCATCTTCATCCTCTTCACATTCTTCAGGGCTCCCCACAGACTCACCACCCTCATGGCGTGCGGCCCGGGCCCTCTCTCTCTCACTGTGCTCAAGATCCCATTGACCCTTTTGCCATTGGATCAGGCTGTCCCTAAGATGGGACTGAGTATCCGACTCACTCACCTCCATGCCTCCCTCTACACAGAATCTGACCAGCTCTAACTTACTGTATCTAAAAAGACCACAGAGTTCAAAAGTTGGCTCCAATTTGGTGGACGTTCTCAAGAAGAGTTTGACACAGGGAACTTGGGGGTCTGGGCTTAACAGGAGTATACAGTTACAAAAATTCAGCAAGATCCCTATCTCAGAGAACTTGCACTCCTCTGTCCAGTGTAACACACCACTCATTCACACCCCCCCTCCCCCTCGGTAAGGCAGTTTCTACCACCCCTGATTTCTCAACCTGACCATAAGTGACACAGGTACCAATCTGGGAGCAGGGCGGGGAACAAATGTACTGGACACAATTATAAAATGACACCTTTCAGGAGAAGAAATACTTAAACTTCACCTAAAAAACAATAATCCCCAAAATGTGGTTATCTAAAAATGTAGAGTTTTGTAGTGCGGCCTGTCGCCACTGTGGTGCAGCCCAAACGCAAGTCCAATCCGCACCGCTTGCCATCAATCTTAGAAACAGGACCCCGGCCGGCCAAGGCTCACGCCAAAGTCAGTCAGGGACCACCATTTCTAAGGTCAGGGCAAGGGAGTTACACACCAAGATAACCCCTGCTCAACCTCTAGGTAATGTGACGCGAGCAGCAAGGCTAATCTCGGAGGCGATGTGTAAAGCGTTTGCGCGCGCACCCAGCAACAACACCCAAGGCCCACCACAAAGGAAACTCCACACAAGGTTATATCAAAAATAGCCTTTGTATTATAATAAAAACACATTAGATAACAAAACACACTTTTACAATGTGCCAACAGGCACAGGCAGAATTTACAAGGGATTATGTACAGGACAGGGCCACCTGGACCACTGTCAGGGGTATGCACTTTTAGAATTAGCACTTGTAGGTATAACACTTAGCACATAGACATATAATGACTGTAGCACCAAAATAGTAAATGTAGCACACAACCAGTAATTCCTGGTAAAGGGTAAATACCTCCTACGCAACCCTAACCACTGTAGGAAAATCACGCAGGGAACTAGGACCTTATTATCAGGACCTATAGAAGGAAAACACCATCACCTAAGCATGTCACATTTAGCAAAGGAAAGGAAACCTAAAACAATCCTCTAAGCAGGTCACTTTTAGCAAAGGGGAAGAAACATAAACAATCACCTAAGCAAGTCACATTTAGCAAAGGTAATAAAACATAAACAATCCTCTAGGCAGGTCACTTTTAGCAAAGGGGAAGAAACATAAAACAATCACCTAAGCAAGTCACATTTAGCAAAGGTAATACAACATAAACAATCCTCTAAGCAGGTCACTTTTAGCAAAAGTAAGAAACATAAAACACATTGCACATGAGGCTTAAAAACACATTCAGAGGTGCAGGTAGAACATTTGCGCAGGAATCACATATGCAAGTAAACCATAAATTGCGCCAGGTGCACATAGGCACAACACTAGAACTGTCCCTCAGGCCAACTGGCCTCGCAAGGGCTGAAATGCCCTTACTCCAAAATGTCAGGGCAGGCTGCACAAGCAGCAAAGAACAAACCTAAATGTGGCAACTGCCCATAAAGTGCTGGGCAGCTGTAAAGCAATGATGAGCCAACGTTGGAGCCTTGTGGGCTCAAGAACAATGGTGGGGCAAAACACAGCGTGGGAGCCACGGGGCTCTAACCAACTAACTGCCCCCTGAGCTTCGCTGGGCCCTAAAACAAATGACTGGGCTGTGAGCCTCCCTGGGCTCTGCAATAACGAATGCCCCTCGAGCCTATCTGGGCTCGCAAACAAATATGGGCGGGAGCCTCAGGGCTCTACAAACAAGGCACTGGCCCTCGAGCCTCCCTGGGCTCGTAATAGCAAAATGGCGTCCTGAGCCTCTCGGGTTCTCAATACTAAATGTGCCCGCTGTAGTTGGAGTCCCACTCGGGGACTCGAGGAGTAGGAAATGATGCCAACAAGAGCCTCTGCGGCTCAACAAAAAAGAACTGGCCGGGCACCGGTGTAGCCCCACCCTCTGGGGCTCGAGAACAAGTGTGGCCCAACGTTGGAGCCTCTAAGGGGCTCAAGACAGCGACACCCTGCCACACATGGTGCCTCCCCTAGCCCTCCTCACTTACTGGGCTACTCTGGCAGGGGCTCCCTGCGGGTTTCGCGCTGCTCCTCTCTGCTCTGGGCTGCGGGGGCGGGACTTCCGGCCGCCTCTCCCGGGCTGCGCAGCGATTGGCCGGCCAGCAAGCTGCTTCCGGGTCGTCGCAGGCAGCGCCGCGGCCAGGCGGGGGCTGCACACACTCCTGGGCTGCGGCGGTGATCTCGGGGCCACCACGAGGGGTCGGCACCCTCTCTAATTAAAATATAAAGCGAGGTGGGCACTCGCTCGGGGGCATAAGAACGGCACCAGGTCCCTGGCGGGGTGGGCACCTGCCAGGGATATGAAAACGGCCAAAACTGGTCAAATGCCGGGTGGGCACCGGCGAAGAGCAAGGGAAGCGCTCCCAAGCGCGGGTGACAAAGTAAAGCGCTCCCAGGCGCTAGGGACAATAATAAAGCGCTTCCAGGCGCTTCGGCAAAAAGTAAAGCTCCAGCAGGGTCTGGAGGCAGGCAGGGGGGCAAGGCTGGGCCCAGTGCCAGCTCACTGGGTCTCCAGGCAGGGAGACAATCCAAGTGGCGGTCCTCCTGGCCCCAGCAACAGCAGCAGCCCCCTCTGGCAGGATCCTGGAACAGAACAGAACCAATTGTAAGGGGACACAGCCCCTTCTTATACTACTAAATCCTTTGTCTGTAGGAGCAGGGTGGAGGAGAAACCAGTCGCAGCTGGTTTTGGAGCACCCTTGATGGCTTAACCACCCCTTTCATTCACAAGGGAGGCTAGGGTCGTTAGACGCAACACAGGGGGCGGAGCCAGCATTGTGTGGGGGAAGGCCAGCCCCATTCAGCAACCAGGTGCAGCCAACCTCGCATCACTCAGGCTGATCTCTCCACTCACTCCTGGGCAGACCCATCCAGACTTCCTGGAGCCAGGCTTGCCAGCCAGCTCCAGCCAATCACGCTCCAGCACCCTCACTGCACACACACATCAATGTCTAGAAGTGGCACTTCCCCACTAGACACATACAAGCCGCACATACCATTGCGCAGCATTCACTCTCACGATTTCGCACATACCAAACTCGAGCCTGTACTCCCCACGCATCAGGAACTAACATGGACACACACATTCCCCATACATTCCTATGGGAGGGCAGGCCAGCCTCACTACACGCACGCACTTTACTCTGGGACACAGGGCAAAAGTACGCAGAGACCCAAAAACCACTAACACAGATCACATACTAAAAGCAAAAAGATTAGGGGTGAACCTGCCAGAAGGGCCAAGTCCAACACAACCCCCTTCCAGCCAAAACGCAGGGCAGACCAATCACCACCGTGATGGACTTCCCTGCTTGGGGCGATAAAACACGGACGCGGGCCCGCAACTGCAGGGACACCCTCCTGCTTTACGCCACGGTGAACCCCTGGGGTTCCTTCTAAAACTATGGTAGGGACTAACTGGGCTACCCCACTGGTACTCTCCAGCTGTCCTCGGCCAGGACCAGGCACTAGGCCACCCAGGTGCCACTGGTTCCTGCCTACTCACAGAGTGGGGGGTAGTAACCCCTGGCACATAGTAGCCATTCTCCACCCTTCCTGTCTGCAAGACAGGGCTAGACTGCCACTGGTTCTCCAGCCTAGGGTCTACAACCTCAGGCAGACCAGGAGTCTCAGGGAAGGCTCTCCTCCCCCTACCTCTTCTTCTAGGGTTCCTCCTCCTCCTGCGAGGGGTACCCTCAGAACACCATTCTCCCAACCTTGGGTTTAACCCCTCAGGTTGCACCGGGGTCAGAGGTGGGTTCTCCCACCCTCTGCACCCCCTTCCAGAGTCCTGCTCCCTCCCAACCGGGGCGGTACCTCTGGAAGAAGAACTGGTCAGGACACTGATTACAGTAGTCCCAACCCTTCAGGTCAGGCGGATCCTGAACCTGGCCTCCCAACCTCGGGTCTAAAACCTTCGGTGGCACAATTGCCTGGCACTCCAGGACTTCTGGGGACTCACATACTATTCCCCAATCACTCCTTTCGCTGGACTCCTGTACCCTCCCTACCGGAGCGGTACTGCCAGATTCCAGAACCATAGAAGCTCCGCTTAGAGATGCTCCAGGTCCTCTACACACTAGGAGATTTCCCTCAAGTGAACTAACAGGAAAGCCTTGGTTCCCATCCTGGTGTTCCCTAAAGAAGCCATCCAGGCTCTGCGGGAGGGCTTCGGGCGCTTGGGGACTCGCGGTCACACACTCACTCCCGCTCCACTGATACAGGTAGTAAGCCCCTACACCCTCCTCACTATACTGGGACCTAGCTCGGTTACACTGACCCTCCTCCACCACGCTGGGCTGGAGGACACCTGACCCACTATTGTTGGAATCACTCCCTAATGACTCCAGAGAACCTCTCGCACCGTCCCAGCGCTCTGCTTCTTCTGCAAGGTTCCAAGGACAAAAGGAACCACACCTCAACAGGTGCTGGCGCAACTCTGGACAACAAATACTGAGCATCTGCTCCTTAAGAACTATATTGAGCAGTCCATACAAATCCGGTTTTGGGTTAAGCTCTCTCCAACTGTCCAGTGCTTCTTCACATTCATCCACAAAATCTTCCCAAGACTGGTGAGACAGTTTCCTAAGTCTCCTGAACTTCAACCTGAACTCCTCTTCTGGGGAAACAGGTACCATACTCGGGGAACTGGGAGTGGGAATTTCTACACTGAAATTTAAATAGCTGCCACCACGGGGCTCAACCATCCCTGGGGAATCCAGAACATTAAAACTACACTCAGGGGATAACCTACCCTCTAGGGTTATCTTCTCTCTCAACAAGGCCCTTTCAGCCTCTAGCTTGGCGTGCTCTAACCTGAGCTGTTCCACCGCTAACTGGTGCTCCCGCTCTTCCCTCCTATCCAACCACTCCTCTGGGGACAGGACAAGGGATGGGGCGCTGGTGCTGACACTGGACCCAGCAAGGGACTCCCTATCTAGGGTCCTCACTATCTGCTGGTGCCCATTCACTGTCATCTTCATCCTCTTCACATTCTTCAGGGCTCCCCACAGACTCACCACCCTCATGGTGTGCGGCCCGGGCCCTCTCTCTCTCACTGTGCTCAAGATCCCATTGACCCTTTTGCCATTGGATCAGGCTGTCCCTAAGCTGGGACTGAGTATCCGACTCACTCACCTCCATGCCTCCATCTACACAGAATCTGACCAGCTCTAACTTACTGTATCTAAAAAGACCAAAGAGATCAAAAGTTGGCTCCAATTTGGCGGACGTTCTCAAGAAGAGTTTGACACAGGGAACTTGGGGGTCTGGGCTTAACAGGAGTATACAGTTACAAAAATTCAGCAAGATCCCTATCTCAGAGAACTTGCACTCCTCTGTCCAGTGTAACACACCACTCATTCACACCCCCCCTCCCCCTCGGTAAGGCAGTTTCTACCACCCCTGATTTCTCAACCTGACCATAAGTGACACAGGTACCAATCTGGGAGCAGGGCGGGGAACAAATGTACTGGACACAATTATAAAATGACACCTTTCAGGAGAAGAAATACTTAAACTTCACCTAAAAAACAATAATCCCCAAAATGTGGTTATCTAAAAATGTAGAGTTTTGTAGTGCGGCCTGTCGCCACTGTGGTGCAGCGCAAACGCAAGTCCAATCCGCACCGCTTGCCACCAATGTTAGAAAAGGGACCCCCGGCCGGCTAAGGCTCACGCCAAAGTCAGGCAGGGACCACCATTTCTAAGGTCAGGGCAAGGGAGTTACACACCAAGATAACCCCTGCTCAACCTCTAGGTAATGTGACGCGAGCAGCAAGGCTAATCTCGGAGGCGATGTGTAAAGCGTTTGCGCGCGCACCCAGCAACAACACCCAAGGCCCACCACAAAGGAAACTCCACACAAGGTTATATCAAAAATAGCCTTTGTATTATAATAAAAACACATTAGATAACAAAACACACTTTTACAATGTGCCAACAAGCACGGGCAGAATTTACAAGGGATTATGTACAGGACAGGGCCACCTGGACCACTGTTAGGGGTATGCACTTTTAGAATTAGCACTTGTAGGTATAACACTTAGCACATAGACATATAATGACTGTAGCACCAAAATAGTAAATGTATCACACAACCAGTAATTCCTGTTAAGGGTAAATACCTCCTACGCAACCCTAACCACTGTAGGAAAATCACGCAGGGAACTAGGACCCTATTATCAGGACCTATAGAAGGAAAACACCATCACCTACGCATGTCACATTTAGCAAAGGGAAGGAAACCGAATACAATCCTCTAAGCAGGTCACTTTTAGCAAAGGGGAAGACACATAAAACAATCACCTAAGCAAGTCACATTTAGCAAAGGTAATAAAACATAAACAATCCTCTAAGCAGGTCACTTTTAGCAAAGGTAAGAAACATAAAACACATTGCACATGAGGCTTAAAAACACATTCAGAGGTGCAGGTAGAACATTTGCGCAGGAATCACATAAGCAAGTAAACCATAAATTGCGCCAGGTGCACATAGGCACAACACTAGAACTGTCCCTCAGGCCAACTGGCCTCGCAAGGGCTGAAATGCCCTTAGTCCAAAATGTAAGGGCAGGCTGCGCAGGCAGCAAAGAACAAACCTAAACGTGGCAACTGCCCACAAAGTGCTGGGCAGCTGTAAAGCAATGATGACCCAACGTTGGAGCCTTGTGGGCTCAAGAACAATGGTGGGGCGAAACACAGCGTGGGAGCCACGGGGCTCTAACCAACGAACTGCCCCCTGAGCCTCGCTGGGCCCTAAAACAAATGACTGGGCTGTGAGCCACCCTGGGCTCTGCAATGACGAATGCCCCTCGAGCCTCTCTGGGCTCGCAAACAAATATGGGCGGGAGCCTCAGGGCTCTACAAACAAGGCACTGGCCCTCGAGCCTCCCTGGGCTCGTAATAGCAAAAATTGCGTCCTGAGCCTCTCCTTTGAGTGAGGTAACTTATAGCTGAGCCAGTAGCATGGTTGCAGAGTGTGTGCTTGAGAGCTTGTTCTCAAGATCCCGAGTTCAATTCTTACTTTACACAAAATTTGTTTACCATGTGACACAGTTAATCATTTGAATCTCTACTGCTTGACTCATAGAGAAGCCGTGGATAGGCATACTTCATAGGACCGCAAGAAAAGCTGAGGATCGTTAGAGCTGCTTCCCCAGGTCGCAAAACCTGGGGAATGAACTTTGCTGGGGTGAAAATACTGCAGCTCCCCTTCCCTAGGAGTGTGGTGAAACGATAAAGAACCCAATCATCGCCTCACTGTCAGGCTCCTTGTTTTCTTTCGCTGAAATAAACAACACCTCGTCTATCTCCTAACACCAGCCAGGGTATCCTACAAGGATGCAGCGAGCAAAGTGGTTTCTTGTTCTTTCTGCTCCATGCGTTTTAGTTATGACAAGAAGGACGCCACGGTTTTACAACATCATGATGTTTAGGTCTTGCCAGCCAGACTGCTTTTAGCTCTCTGCTGGCGAAAGCCTATTGTGGATCACAGTGCTTTAAGTGGGAAGATATAGGTGGGATAGCCTCTCAAAAGGGGCATCTCCTATATAATTAGGATCATGGCTTAAAACATGTGAAACTGCGCTTTATGCAGCACACTGCCTGAGCAGTATTTAGGTACTTCTTTGTGTTTCCTTTTATTGCGACCAGACATTTCACAACAAAAGAATGCCTAAAATCAGCCACGCCTATTGTCTTTGCGGTGCTTGTTAGCAGCTTGATATAAGTGGGTAAAACCAATGATTTTGTTGTGAATAATTAGAGCAGACAATTGCAAATAGTACATATGTGACAATGATATCTACTTCAGGCTTGCCGTGATAAAGTAAAGTACCAGTGCACACTGTAGTGCTTATATCTAAGCTTGCCCTATGCTCAAGGGCTGTCTCATGAAAATTAGATTAAGAACAAATTGAGCCATGATGGTTTACCCTTATCTTAAAAAGTACATCAATGACATGCTCCACTCTTCGATCAGAAGATTAAACATTACATTTTTTATTTAGTCAAATATCTGATACAAACTGGGCCAATCAATCAAAGAATCTTTATTTCGGCAGAATGCCTTAAAAAAAAAGAGCAGTACTACCTAAAAACAGTGCAAATAGATGACAATAAAAAAAATAGTACAATTAATAGCAGCAAATCGATCCTCAGGCAAATTGAATCAGTTCATACAAACACGACACAGTAAAAAACGTACAATAGTTAAAAAAATAAATACATTTCATATTTAAGTTAAAAAACAACATAAAGGAGGAGGAGCTCCGCGCACAACCAAGATGGCCGCGTGAGCTTAGGGCTCCCGAGACCCTCGCAACCTCCCGCATCTATCCTGTCTTATATCCTGTTCTTCATCGATGTTCTCGTGAAGACGAACCACGCGTGAGGTGAAATCTCCATTCTGATTTTTAATCGGACCCCGGGAGCCGGAGTTACGGTGCCTTGAAGTTTGCGGCCTATGCCCCCGTGTTGCCCGGCTGTGGAGCGGCCATGCTACCCGAGCTGTAGTTGAACAACATCGGCCTAAGGGGATTGGTACGACCGGCCCGATTGGTTTCACTTTCGGTTTTGACTTCAAAGTGCCCTGTGACTGGGAACGAGCCTACCCCTGTGCCCACAGACAACTGCCTGGTCATCCACGAATTTGAGTCTGACTGTTTTGGCCGGATTTGGAGAACTTTCGATTTGTGCCCTCTGGCCGGGGCTGTTTTCGCCCGAGGAGGCCGGAGGTCGCAATTTTCCTGTCTGGTGTCATCGAATCACGCTGGTCCATCTCCCCTAATGGCGGGGAAGTCGGAGGGTGACAGGCTGAAACCTAAGAACACTCGGCGGGGTGGCTCTGCTCAATCCAACAGTATGGATCGCTATACCCAGCCTAGGGGTTCCCCCGATGGAGCTGGCACTAGGGAGCCGCCTACTTCAGCGATCGAGCCGACTTTGCAAGATGTCATGGCCGCGATTGATGGAATCAAGTCCTCATTAGGACACCAAATTGAAGCTCTCGCACATAAACTTGACACAGTGGCGATTGATGTCAATCTGATCCGTGCAGATCTGGGCAAAACTAATGAGAAAGTTAAATCTTTGGACATTAAGACATCCAGTCTGACGAGTGATGTCACTGATCTGCAAACAGATGTCCGTCGCTTGAAGACCAACAGCGATCTCATTATACGTCGTCTCAAGGATTATGAAGGGAGGGCTCGCCGGAACAATGTCCGTATCATAGGGGTCCCGGAAAAGGCGGAAGATCCGGCAGCGGACCTCTTTGTTGAGGACTTAATTGTTCGCCATCTTGCACCTAAGGGACTGAGTAAGTTCTTTACGATCGAACGTGCTCACCGAGTTCCAGGTGGTCAACCGCAGTTGGGAGCCCCGCGGCGGCTATAATAGCCAGGATCCTCAATTTTCGGGACAGGGACGCTATCCTGCAGGCCTCACGGACAAGTGGCCCTACAAAGTTTGAAAACACCACTGTCAGCTTCTACCCGGACTTCACCCAATCGGTCCAGAGGCAAACACTTGGCTTCATGGGTGTGAAGAGAAGATTGCGAGACAGGGGCCTCAAATATGCCATGCTTTTTTCGGCCAAGTTACGAATTGAAGATGCGGAGCGGACTTATTTTTTCGATCGTCCGGAGGTGGTGGCTGACTGGCTTGACACTCTATCGATTCAGCCTCCTACGGGGAAACAGTCTGGTGGAGCGGAGGGAGGACCGACAGAACAGGAATAGGTGCCGGCAGATGGTATCCTGGGGTCTCTTGCTGGCCTCGAACTGTGGTTCGATAATCCTGACACTTGACTTGATATACATTTTGAGGGCTGCGGGGTCAGTAGTGGGTCTATTTCCTCCTCTGTGTTTCTTTTTGTAGCTTATTTAGATGGGGGGCGACAGGCACACTGCTAGTTTGGGTGGGTTTCTACTATTGTGCAGGGGTACAGGGTGGGGGGTGTTGTAACGGGATGTTGCTGGAGCGGTTGGGGGGTTTTGTTGGGGAATGTGTGTGTTTCTTTGCAAGGCAATGTATCCATGTCTACTTTGAACGAGGTGCTGTATTATTCCCGGGGTTGGATCCTCTTTCTTCTTCGGGATGGGGGGTAGAGGGCTGAAATTGATGAGTTTGAATGTAAATGGTCTGGGGGATCGGATAAAACGTAGTGTCGTGTTGCAACTGTTGAAGCGTCTTTCCCCGGATGTAGTCCTCCTTCAGGAGACGCACTTGATTGGTAATACTTGTCGTGCTATGAACAGGAGGGGATACCGTTTGGCCGCACACGCCCGGTTCTCCTCCAGCTCCAGAGGGGTGGGTATCCTGATCAAGAACTCTCTCCCACTTGAAATTGACTCCACGGTCCCCGACGATAGAGGGCGCTATGTTGCTCTTACGGGTAGGTGGGAGGGCCGGACCATTTCCCTGATTTCCGTGTATGTTCCCCCTGGCCTGCAGTCGACTACTTTTGCGGACTTAGGGCAGGTTCTCCTAGCTCTTCCTGAGGGATCACTGCTCATGGGTGGTGACTTTAATGCGGTTGTCTCTGGTAGTATGGATCGGCACCCACCCAGGGATCTGAGAAGTGCACAAAACTGGCTATCTGAGTTCCTTGATACCCTGGGTCTGGTTGATTGTTGGAGAATGTTGTACCCGGTGCAGCAGCAGTATACTTTCCATTCGGGTGCGCACGGTAGCCTTTCCAGAATTGACTATGTATTGGTACCGGCGGCGCAGGCCCTCTCCGTCACCGAGGTTAAACATCTGGCCCGTGGTATTTCCGATCACTCTCCTTTGTGGTTGTGGATGGAGCCGGGCTCTGACACTGAGGGTCGGGTGGCCCCGATGAACCCCTGGTACCTTCGACACTCCAAAACTTGGACGGCCTTGGTAAAATCCCTTGACCAGTATTTCTCGGAGAACGAGGGCTCGGTTTCCTCGGCCGTATCTCTTTGGGAGGCTTTCAAGACCGTCCTTAGGGGTCAGGCCCTGTCTTTGATAGCGAGTGTTAAGAAGCAGAAGGATGAGGAAGTGGTCAAGATTGAGGCAGAGATAGCGAACTTGGAGCTAGATCTGGAGAGGGGGGTAACCCGCGCTGCGATGCATGTATTACGATTGAAACAACTTGACTACAGGGCTTTGGTCACCGACGCAGCTAAGGCCATGAGCAGGGAGCAGCAGGGACGCCTTTATGATGTGGGGGATATGGCTGGTAAATTAATTGCGTGGTTGGATAAGAAGGATAGAGCTAGTCGGGTAGTGCCTGTGATTGAGACGCCTAGTGGTGATCGGGTTTCTGACCCCAAAGAGATCGTTCAGCAGTTCGCGGATCACTTCCGGACGGTATATTCCTCTGTCTCGATAGACCGGAGGAGGACTCACATCTCTTGTTACGGGATATATCCTTGCCGCGACTTTCTAATAATGATAGGGAACAAATGGACGCTGCAATAACAGCAGATGAGGTGGCTTTAGCGGTTCGCTCCTTGCGTTCTGGGATAGCAATGGGTCCTAACGGCCTACCTATTGAACTCTACAAACTGAAACCTGATAAAATTGCTCCCTATCTGCGAGACATGTTTTTGGAGTCTCTGGAGTGTGGCTCTCTCCCCCGTGATCAGCTGACAATATTTTATTATATTTGACTTCGCCACGAAAATCCTTGATAGTATTGTGTGACGTCTTGTCCTCATTTGGTAGAAACTCAGGCCTCATCATTAATTGGACGAAATCCTATTTATACGTCCTTTCAGGAGATGTCCCTCTTCTCCCGCGCAACTGTCCCATCCGGATTGCGCAAACAGGGTTTAAATACTTCGGTATTTATATTTCATTGGACCCTGCAGTTCGGTACGAACGTAATTTCCTTCCGCCCTTGTCTAGATTGAAGCAAGATGTTGCGGGTTGGCATAGGCTTCCACTTTCACCGCTTGGTTGTGCTGCCCTTTTCAAAATGATGTCTCTACCTCGTTTTCTTTATGCTCTTCAGAATACTTTCGATATTGTTTCTGCTAGTTATTTTCGAGCGATTGAGGATCTTCAAAGGAAATTGATATGGGATGGTAGACCTCGTATTTCGCTCGTTAAACTGACGCTCCCGTGGTACGATGGGGGTATTGCTCTCCCGGATATATAGCGATACTATTGGGCGTCCCAATTGGGAGCGATTAATCACGGCATGTATGGTCCCGACTTGAACCCCGCCTTCGCCATGGATAGGTGGCTTCTGCCTGGTGGCAACTATTATAGGGCACTATACTCTAAATCTGTGGTCAAGGCTTTGTCGGGACCTATGAGGATAGCAGTACACCTGTGGCAGGACGCGACTAGCGCGACGGGATGGACGGATCGTTTGACCCGGGTGATTCCGCTATTTGGTTCTGATAAACTTGGCAAACTGTGGAATACCAAGGGGTTCGATAAATGGGACCTCATTGGTATTGGTAAGGGGGGGGACCTCTGGGTCAAGGGTCAGGTGAAATCGTTTGAGTCGTTGCAGGAGGAGTTTGACTTAAGTAACTCGGAATACTTCCGTTATGTCCAGGTTCGCCATGCTTTGATGTCGGTTTTCCCGGTCAGGGAGGTAATTCCGGAGTCGTCCCCGCTCGAAGATAGATTGTTGGATGGCTATGTGCCTGATAGCACCATCTCCCTAGTCTATAAAAAACGAATTAATGATAGATCAGACCTCCTATTGCATCTTCGAGACTTGTGGACACGTGACGGTCTTGAACTGGATGACGAAGACTGGCAATCTGTGATCTCCTCTCCAAAGGAGGTCGCAATCCCAGCTCGACTCTGGTTGGTTCAACTCAAGATTCTGCATAGGATTTATGTCACGGGCCCTCGTCTTGTCCACATGGGTTTTTCTGAGGATGGTCTGTGTAAGCGAGGATGTGGGCATGTGGGGACATTCCTCCATATTATCTGGGAGTGTTGTGAGATTGCGACCTTCTGGAGCGAGGTACATGAGGTAATGAATGAGGTGACGGGGATTGCCCTTTTGCCGGAGGCTAGACGCTGTTTATTGAATGTTTGGGAGCCTACGGACCACAATGTAGCGTAAACTCGATGGGTGACCCTGGGGGCCATGATTGCTAAGAGAAATATCGCTTAATTGTGGGGGTCCCCGAGGCCGCCTACGGTGGCGGCATGGAAGGAAAACATGGACTGGTGCATGTTTAGGGAAAAGACTGTGTATTTGGCCCGGGGCCGACCCCGGAAATGGTGTAGAATATGGGGACCCTGGAATGGCTATCGTGGAGATATATGTACGCCACGTGTTGTAGATGTCCCTGATGTCCCACTTTCCCCCTAACCCCGCATTCCGCTTGCTGTTCTATATATGCTTTAACTTTGCCCTGCCCCCCACCCCCTTTCCTACATTGATTGCTGATTTATTTGTATTGCTTTTCCTTCCCCGTCTTGGAATGGGTACTGTATGTCATATATTTTTTTTGCCTTGCTGTTTATATAAAATTTTTCAATAAAAAGAATTATAAAAAAAACAACATAAAAAGACAATATGTAACCGTGTGCAAACCCTGCTTAAGTTCAAGCAATTAGGAGCCTGCGCTTATGCCACATGGCAGACAACATTTTTGAAACAGCACATACAGTCGGACCAGTTGTATCGTTTTTTTTTTCACAACAAATTTTATTGGTTGATTAGGCAAGGCAAGCACGTGACTCCCCACAGCCGGAGATTACCACCACATATCATAACACATTTCAGTATTGTGCAGAGCTTAATCAATGAAGAGGATAAAACAAAACCCCCCACCCCTACCTCCACCCCTCGCCCCAACCACCCAACTACCCGTCTACCCACCCCTTATCCCTCCCTAACCCCTTGCACGTGATCACAACAAGCTATCAGTACTTGGACTTAGTGCGCTTGAGAGGGCGCAACCCCTCAGGCTTCAGGGTCCTCCACAAACTGCATATCATCTTCTTGGTCTGTCGGGGGGTCCAGAAGCAACCCCCTATACTCCGCCCAACGTTTCCAAATTTTATAGTGTTTGCGGGGGCATCCTCGGGCCTCAAACACTGGGCGCTCCAACCCCATGAAGTAATCTAGACCCGCCTTCCATGCACACAGCGGGGGGGGCTCTCGCTCCCTTCCACGCCCTAGCTAGATCTCTCTTTGCGACCACCAATCCCAGTAAAAGCAGGTGGCGTTTGTAAATATTCCCCCCAACCCCTTCCAGTACATGAAGGAGCCCTAATCGGGGGGTGCGGGGCAGATCCCACCCCAACACCTCAGACATGCATCCCCAAACACCACTCCAGAATCTATTCAGGCCTGCACACGACCACACGGTGTGCAGCAGCGTACCTCTCTCAGCTCCACAGCGCAGGCATTCCGGCGACACGATCAGACCCGCCTTCCACAGTCGTTCCAGGGTGTAGTAAGCCGTGTGTAGGTATTTAAATTGGATAAGCCTGAGTCGTATTGCTATGGCTGTTCCTCTCGGGGATTCTAGCGCCTCCCTCCAATCATCCTCATCTAACGGTCCAACATCCTTCTCCCACGCCTCCTTAAGGGGAAGCAGGGAGGAAGAGCAGTGTGTCACTAGGGTTTGGTATATTTTAGACACTTTCTTATCTCCCAGGTCGCCCATGAAGACCTTCGCCTCTATGGGGCTGAACTCCGGCAACGACTCCAGACCCACGAGACTAGGCTCCAGGGCATGCCGGAGCTGCAAATAGCGAAAAAATTGTGTCTTGGGCATGTGGAACTCAGTACTGAGCTCCTGGAAGGACTTGAGGGCGACCCCAGTCAGTATATGTCCTAGCGATGAAATCCCAACCGCATCCCATCCATCAAACCCCTGCAGCGAGGCCAGCTCGGGAAGCCTCCCGTTCTTCCATAGTGGGGTCTCCGCTGTCAATCTGCCCCACCAACCCATGCGACGCAACGCCTGCCGCCATACTACAAATACCACCTGCGCGGTACGCGGCAACCCGCGCCTCAATTTGGCAGAGTACAGAATCGTGTGCAGCGTATTATCGCCCATCAACGAGCGCTCTAGGGCGTAGGCGGGGTCTCCTCTGTCTCCATACCACCACTCGTTGAGTACCAACAAGTGGGAGGCCTGATAATAAGACAACAGGTCCGACGTGGCCATACCACCACAGTATGTGGATAGGACGCATGTTCGCAACGCCACCCTAGCCGCCCCCTCAACCCAGAGAAAGCGGCCTAGAACAGAGTTAACCTGGCGAAACCACTGGGGCGCGATGGGGCGGGGGTGGTTCTGTATCTGGTAGAGGAGGCGCGGGAGCGTGACCATCTTAAAGATTGCCGATCTGCCGAATATGGTAAGAGGCATTCGAGACCATGTTTTGATATCTGTCTGGACTTTGTCCCACACCGGTACAACGTTGCGTTCCCACGCTACGTCGGCGGATTCAGTAAGGAACACTCCCAGGTATTTCAGTCCCCCAGTCGCCACCTACAATGTCGCTGCCCATGGGTCTGCCACCACTCCACCTCCCAACACCCACAGAGTGGACTTCCGCGGGTTTAGGGACAGGCCCGAGACCTCACCGAAGATGCGCATGATCTCCAGGACCCGGGGGCCCGACCTGCGCAGGTCTGTAAGAAAAAAGAGGACATCGTCCGCATATAATGCAGTTCTGTCAGTGATGTTTCCTTCCCATTCAAAGCCCCGCATCTGCGCGTCAATACGCACCCAAGAGGCCAGAGGCTCCATTGCTAATGCAAATAAATAAGGTGTGAGCGGGCACCCCTGTCGGGTCCCGCGGCCAATCAAGAATTTCTCGGAGACCGCCCCGGAGACTCGCACAGACGCCGTGATATCGGTGTACAGCAGTTTGACGTAGGAGATGAACACTGGGCCCAGGTTTAAGTGCGGCAAGAGCGCAAACAGGTAATTCCAGCTGACCGAGTCAAAGGCTCTATCTATATCCGCCAGCAGTAGGGCCGCACCTTCTCCCTTGGCCCCCATAGCATCGATCTCCGCTTGTGCCCGCCTGATATTATGCCTTGTCGCCCTATGTGGCATAAAGCCGGCCTGATCCGGATGGACCAGGTCAGTCACATACGGAAGCAGTCGGTTCGCCAGGGCTTTAGCCAGCAGCTTGGCCTCGATATTTAGTAGGGAGATCGGGTGATAGGACTCCGGCTTGTCAGGGGGCCTACCAGGCTTCTGAAAGACCACCACTTCGGCATGTCGCCAATCAGCAGGCAATCTACCTTGTGAGTGTGCCACAGTTGTATCGGTTTTAAGTATTCTAAATGCATGCATACATTGTTTATAGGCTAGGTTTTTACATAGCGGAACAAGCCAGTAATTCTTAGCCTTCGAATACCCTGGGCAAAAAAACAGCACGTGTAATTCACTTTCAGTGTCACATTCGCAAGCCAGACAATTTTTCTGAGCAGAGGATAACCACCTGCTAGTAAGAGCTCGCAGCGGAAGTACACCATGCCTCCACTGAAGATATAATTTTTTTGCTAACACAGGGTATATATCATTGAGGAACTGCTCAAATAAGTAAGAGTCTTTAACTTGCAAGAAGGAAGCAGTAATTGAACCAGTTTGGGGGTTAGATAGTGAAGCATTAAGTCTCTCCGCACGCAATACATGTGTTAATTGAGTGCGAGACAGTCGTCTGCAACCATCCTCTAGATCTAACCATAATTCAGGAATCTCTAGCCTAGTGAATTCCTTTTTTATATAGGCGTGCCAAGGAATGTTTCCTGAGCCTGTAGCAGTCAATATTTCCTTGAGTTTCTCTCTGTAGTGTGTGAGCTCCGGGGTGACTCAGAGCCTGCGCCAGAATCTCAGGGGTTTTAGGGCTAACTCTTCATAAATAGGTCTGATTCCCAAATCTAACCTAAGATGAAGCAATGGGGAGCTAAGCGGTAAAGCCAGAAGCCCTCTTAGGAATTTGTTCTCAGTTTGGCTGATTTCAGACCTATTGCAGAAGCCCCAGAGTTCTCCCCCGTACATAATGGCTCCCCTAGCTTGTGTTTTATAAACCTCCAATGGTGGTCTCACAGGTTTAATAGTGGACTTATTGAAAAGCCTAAGGATTCTGCCAGAAAGTTGCGCCAGTTTCAGTTGTGACTTAATCTGCTGGGGTCCCCATGTCAGGTTTTCATTTAACGTCACCCCCAGATAGTCAAAAGTGTGTACCCTATCTAGCATCGTCGCCCCTAATCTTGGATTTGGGCGTGAGGTTCTTGGTGGGTTAATGATCATAAATTTTGTTTTTGAGGTGTTGATCTCCAAACCTCTAACAGTGCAGAACTCCTGGAAGCCATCCAAATTCGCTGGACACTCATTGGGGATTTGGAAAGCAAAAGGGTATCATCAGCGAACATAATCGCTGGGACCCTGTTACCTGCCAACTTTGGGGCGTCATTGTTCGGGATTCCGTTAAGGTGCCCAATTACCCCATTGACATAGAGGCAAAACAGGGTCGGCGCAAGTACGCAGCCCTGCCTTACCCCCCTGCCTACTGGGAATCTGGATGAGAGCGTGCCATTTTTTCCACATCTGACTTGACCAAAGTTGGCTTCATGCAACCTTATCAAAATGATCAGAAGGTGAGTGGGGACGCCTAGGTCAGTTAGAACAGCCCAGAGTTTCCCCCGAGGTACAAGTTCAAAAGCCGAACGGAGGTCGACAAACACCATATAGAGGCTGCCACCGTCTATTCTCACTGTTTTCCAATACAGTAATTGTAGGCGGAAAATGTGGTCAACTGTGGAGGTGTTCTTTCTAAACCCTGCCTGGTAAGGACTAAGGATTGCAGACTCATCGATCCAGTCCTGCAACCAGTCCAGGATGAGTCTTGCAAAGATCTTTTGGGGGACATCAATGAGACTAATCGGTCGGTAGTTGGAGGGGAGCAGAGGAAAGCCCTTCTTGAATATGGGCACTATCTCTGCGCCCAACCAAGTACATGGAACCGACATGCCACTCATGACTGCGTTGAATAATATCTGGAAATATGGGTCCCTGATGCAAGTTTAGAAATAGCATTGCTGACTTCAAGCACCGTGAACTTATTCACCTCCGTGTCCACCGACAGTGTGGGGAGAACGGACGAGTCCTCGGTGCACTCAGGGCGTCCCTCGGTAGAATATAGCGCCCGATAGTGTCCTTCCCAGGCCTCTAGAGCTATATTCGATTCTATAGCTGCCTGTGGCTCACTGCATCCATTATTAATAATGGTCCAGAATTTGCACGGGTCTTTAGTTGCAAGCGCCAGCGATAGGTTGGACCATTTTTTTGGGTCCCATTCTATCTTGGCACATTTGATCAGATGTTTGTGGTGTGCCCTCGTGGTTTTAATTAGTGGCCCATTATTCTCTTTAATGGCCTGCCATAACTCAGATTTAGCCTTTCTGCATGCAGGGTTATACCAGGTATGGGGGGGGTGCCTTTTTTACTCACCCCGAAACCCGGGGATTAAAAATCTCACCCAGATTTCTCAGTAGATCCTCGTGAAGAGATTCCAATTTAGTGAAATACGATGGTGGTTGATTAATTAGTGTCGCAACCTCCATAAATAAGGGAATTGTGAGGCTATAGAGTTTCCCTAGTTGGTCTGGGTGTTCCAGTAGTTTGTGCCATTTGACTCTACGTCTATCGTTGTAAACAATAAGATTGTCATCATTGGCGCTGGAGGCCGAAGGGCCCTTGCTACTGCTGTATGGTAAGCCCAATTCTAAAATGAGTGCGTTATGATCACTATCTTCTCTAATAGAAACAGTAAAATCATTAACTAGTGGCCATAACCTTGTTTCAACTAAAATATAGTCAATAAGAGACATGTGTTCAACTTTATTGTAGGTGGATTTAGCTGGGATGTCCGAAAAGGTTCGGCCATTGCACGCTCTTAGGGAGTTATTTAGGGTGAGTGCCAGCGGCGTCCATGCCTTTGGTGATGGAACCTGGGGCAAGGGTATCGACCAATAGTCATCCTCTGCAGTTAGCACTTCATCATTTAAACCTTTTAGGGATTCAAAATGGCAGTTAAAGTCACCGCGGATGTATGTCATCACAACACATGCTTTTACAACGCATGCCTTTACAACACAGGTTTTACAACGCAAGTCGTTACAACGACTTGCGTTGGGGGCGCTGGATAGTGGAATAGTTTAATTTAATTTACTATTCCAACTCCAGTCACCCGTGGATAGTAGGGAAGGTTTTGGATAGTAAATTAAACTATTCCCTATCCTACAGCGCCCTCCAGCGCAAGTCGTTGTAATGACTTGCGTTGTAAATCCTGCGTTGTAATGGTAGTGCGTCGTAAAAGTTGCGTTGTGATGGATGTTTCCCGTCACCGCCAACCACCCAACGGGTTTTACTCGGAATAGTGGGAATAAAAAGGGCTAAGTACTCAATAGTAATAGACTCATTACTTAGGCTTACAGGTCGAGAATATACATTAATCAGTGCAAGTTTATGTGCATTTGGCCAAGTGAGTACTACACATTGGATGTCTCTGGAGTGGGTTTCTAATGATTTGGCACTACAGCCAAGGTGAGTACCAACCCAAATTGTCAAGCCCCCGGATGGGCGGCCTTTCCCTCCCCAGGTAGCCGGCACACTGAATGCTGCATAACCGGTCCGGTGTTGCACGGTGCGGGCCCAAGTCTCCTGGAAGAGACACACGACACTGTTGTCCACAAAAGAGCCACATTCTGGACAACTCATCTTATTGAGGAGCCCTGCCAGATTCCATGATAATATTTTAAGTGAATCTGGCCCAGTACCCTCAACCTTGCCACCGACTGGATCCGTGTTTCCTGCATCAGTCTGGGTCACTGGACACGCTATAAACACTGGTTGTTTATCAACCAATGC
This sequence comes from Lissotriton helveticus, assembly GCF_964261635.1. Classification (NCBI taxonomy): domain Eukaryota; kingdom Metazoa; phylum Chordata; class Amphibia; order Caudata; family Salamandridae; genus Lissotriton; species Lissotriton helveticus. The sequence goes on along the minus strand of NC_136068.1, from coordinate 1,857,866,038 downwards.
TATCAGAGTCCCAGGGTCTCTACCACTATCAACAGAGAGTTGACTATTACTAGGGCTAGGTAGGGTTATTCCGTTCGACCCATTAACTCCCACCTGCCTCGCCATAGTGATGCGCTGGCCATTCCTTTCTTGTGGATTTCCTCCCGGTGCTCCCTCAGCCCTGTCAGTTTCGATCAAATCCCGTTTTGTTGTACCCAGGGTGCACCCTAGTCAATCGACCAAATCCAAACCACTGTACCTGTTATGTCGGGGTAATGTCACAGGGTCAATCAACTCACCAGTTTCTCCTCGGGTTGGTCGATCCAATTGGCGACCTACCTGGGTCCATGATTGGCCAGAGCCAGTGTTGGTATGCAGTTGACCCGGGGGATAGAAATATGCCTGGGGAAGCGACTGGATGGCTGTTGCGGGAGAAAGATGGGGGAATTGACAAATATGATGTGCTATCCGTGTGTTTCCAAAATTTATCAGTACACAATCGCCCATTATATCCTTTGGCCTTTGGCCCACCCACGCCACCCTACGGACAGGTAAAATGTCACTAGTCACGGATGGTGGAAGTGCTCTATTTTTGTTTAACCAATCCGTGACTTTATTTTTGAGTGAGGTATGAGATTCCTCACACTCGTTCATCAGCTCCGGAACACCAGCCAAAACCACCACATATGGGCTAGATTGGGGAGGTAAATCAATTGTTAGGCGCCTTGGGTTACTAGTGCGTTGTTTCTGCTTGGATACGTTAGTGTCGGGGCATATATTGGCATTGTGTCTTATGTTTGAAGCTTGCCCCATATTGCAAACAACACCCACATTCCATCTTCTGACCCTTTCCGCTCTCCCAACATCTAGTACAATAGGATCTGGTACAGCTAGCCTGCCCACCCCCTCATTGTTGTGATTTATAAGTACTGGAGTAGCTAAACCTGCAGTATTACCCATGATGTTTAAGCCATCCAGAACTACAGGTGCAAGTTTATCATCAGCTTTAGATAATATAGCTACATCCCCTGCAATATGGTTTAGAACATTAGTTACAGATACTAGGCTAGCTTCAATAGCAGCCAGTCTGTGGGTAAAAGGCAACAAAAGATCAGCAAAGAAAGTCCCCATTTTGTCCCAGAAAGCATTATTTGCAAAAGGCATTTCAGCAGTCAATGGATCGAGTGCCGCCAATTCAGGTACACCTGTTGCTACTGCCAATTCTTCTGAACGAACCGAGGTTACCCCTGCAACATCGTCCATCCCCAGGTTCGTAAATTTGCTGCGACAGTGATTCTTTGGGGGTGCTATGTCCCGTTTCTTTTTAGTTGCCCTCTGCCTTAACAATAAATGTTCTTTTCTGCTCTTTGTGGTAGTTGTCATTGATCTTGTTTTAGGAGGGGATGCCTGGTCCGATGCCATCACTTCTATAGCTATGTTTGGTGAAACCTCCGCTATCGAGTTGGCCACCGTAGAGGGGGAGTTGTTACCACAAGATAGATCAGGTGCCGGTGAGCTAAGCGGGGTATATCAATTCACAGGCAAGACAGGGTGAGCATGCACATCAAGAGATAGCCTCCGCTCTGTTACCGCTATCTCTTGCTCCAGCGCTTTCAACGCTCTTGTGAAGAAATAGTCCAAAGTCCCTATCATACCTGCACTATTAATTGCTGGCTTATCCTTGGGGATGCCTGTCGCCATTACTAGTATTTAGACAAATGTACTCCACACTGCGTAGATTTGAGACAATGATAGTTAACTTACCGGGCGACAGTGGGCCTCTATGTCCAAGGCAGTCGTTAGAGGGTGGGCCCGGCCTGCTTCCGGCCTCGAACGGGCTCAAACGGGCCCGCCCTTGGCCCGGGCTTCGCCCGGCGCGCGCCCCGCGTCGCGGTGGGCGTATCCGGTAATATAGGCAGGCCTACACAAGGGGAGGAGCTGGGAGGTAGTAGGTGCGGGGACTCCTGGGCAATGGAGTCCCGCTGTCTCGCTCACTCCCGGCTGTGGCGGCGTGCTGTGTCCCAAAATACGGCTACGAGCGGCTCCCGCAAAGCGAGGGCCGCGAGCGGTTATGAAGGTGCAGGGGGAGGAGCTGGCTGGTAGTAGGTGCGGGGACTCCTGGGCAATGGAGTCCCGCTGTCTTCCTCACTCCCGGCTGTGGCGGTGTGCTGTGTCCCAAAATACCGCTACGAGCTGCACCCGCGAAGCAGGGGCCGCGAGCAGTTATGAAGGTGCAGGGGGAGGAGCTGGCTGGTAGTAGGTGCGGGGACTCCTAGGTAATGGAGTCCCGCTGTCTCCCTCACTCCCGGCTGTGGCGGCGTGCTGTGTCCCAAAATACCGCTACGAGCGGCACCCATAAACTTTGTGAATGTAATCAAACATCAATGTTCATTATGTAGCAGTAACCTTTTTTATTTGGTGTGTTGGTCCTATTTGAAAAAATCATAGCCAAGATCTCCTCTTTTATGATGACTTCCAAGAGAGCTTATAATGTGAGGTGTGAATGTTGGATCAGGAAGTGTTAAAAATAGGGGTCTCTAGTTGGCAAGGGTTTGCACCTGTGTCCATGTAGGGACCCTTCCTTTTAGTCAGGATAAGGGAGTTACACTCTTAAAATAACCACTGCTCACCCCCTTGGTATCTTGGCACGACCAGTCAGGCTTATCTTAGAGGCAGCGTGTAAAGTATTTGCAAAGAACCAAGAGTAACACAGTGAAAGCACTACAAAAGGACACCACACCAGCTAAGAAAAATATCCAATATTTGTATATACTCAAAACAAGACCAAAAACAATAGAAACTTTGCAAGATGTCTTCTAAACTGCAGAAATACCTCAAAAACACAGTTTATACGAGTCAGTAACTTCGTCCGGTGTTACCGCGAAGCTAAAAACAACAGAGTCCAACAGTTCCAGCCAACCGCGTCAATACGGGCCAGCAAAAGCGTGAACAGACTCAGTAACAGTACTTTTCTTGTTAAGCTTAAATGGAGGTGCGAGCTGGTCGTGGCACGCTTCGTGGTTGCGTTGCAAAATGGACGTGGTACAGGGCGCGTTGTCCTCTCGATGTGGTGCAGGCAGCAGCTCAGTGACGAACGTCCAGACAGCATCGGTGAGACCAAGGCTTGCGGTGCAGGACAAGACATCGCTCAATGCGTTGCTGGCAGGTTGTGATACAGGCGACAGAGCCAGTGTGCGGGAGCTGCCCAGACGGCTGTGTGGGAGGAGGCTGTGCATCGTGAAACTTTACGAGCAGTGCCTCCAACCACGATGGGGTCACGGTGTCGAGTTAGCAGCAGGGACAGAGTCGGTGAGACCAGGATGGCGAAGTGAAGCGAGGTGGTGCGGACTTCGGTGCCAACAGGTCACAGTGCAAGAAGCGGCTCGGTGGAGGTGGAGTCGGTCTTCGTCGTCGGTGAGACCAGGGTTGCAGTGCGAGATGCAGACGGTGGGGTCTGCAGTGCTGTCAGGAAACAAAGCCAGCGACAGAGTTGGTGACGGAGTCGGTTGCGGTTCCCTTCTCTGTGGCAACTGAAACAGTTGTTCCAGAAGCAGTACCCAGAGGCTGATGAAGTCTTTGCAGTACCTGAGACTTCAGAACAGGAGGCTAGCTCGATTTCAGGCCCTTGGAGATACTCAGCACAAGTAAAGAAAGTTCAGGCCAGTCCTTTCACTGCCAAGACAGAAGCAGCAACAGAAGGCCAACCCAACAAAGCAAAAGCACAGCAAAGGGGCAGTACTCCTCCTGGCAACTATTCCAGCTCTTCTTCTCGGCAGGTTCCTTGATTCCAGCAAGTTCTAAAAGTCTGGGGTCTGGGCCCCTCTTTTTAAACCCCAAAATTCTGGGTTCTCTGAAGGCAGAGAGTGTCTTTACCCAGCCAAAACCATTTCTGTGGGGCACTTTGCAATTGCACAACAACCTCCATTGGCAGTGTGAGCCCTGGCTTAAGACACACCACAGGGGGGCCGAGCCATCATTGTGGAAGGCAGGCACAGCCCTATTCAGGTGCAGGTACTACTCCTCCCCCCACTCCAAATGCAGACCATGCCTATTTAGCCCAGCCCTGACTCATCAGGCTTTCTGGAGCTACTGCCCTCCTCTAGCCCCTGTCATCCAATGCCAGACATGCATTACACAAACCTAGCAGAGGCATACTGGATGGCTAAGCAAGAAAATACCTACTTTCTAAAAGTGGTATTTTCAAACACAGAATGTAAAAATCATCCTCACTAATAGTTACATTCTAAGTTCAGGCATATCACACTTTATTTTCCTTCCTTGTTCCCAGGGGTAGTTATGTTTATAAGATGTTATAAACAAACTCCCCATTCTTTCCTATGGGAGCAGGGAGCCTTGCAATAGTGAAAAACAGAATTGGCAGTATTTCACCATCAGGACATGCCACACACATCAGGGTATGTCCTACCTTTCACATACAGTACACCCTGCCCACAGGGGTACCTTGGGCCTACCATAGGGGTAACTAACATGTAAGAAAAGGGAAGGTTAGGGACCTACCAGTGTGTTCACTTGACAAGTCGACATGGCAGTCCCAGACTGCACTCATGCTCTGCAAAGGCATGCCAGAGTTACATTTAATAGCTGCTTGTGTGGGTGGCACAATCCAGTGCTGCAGCCCACTAGCAGCATTTGACTTACAGGCCCTGGCACTCAGTACACTTTACTAGGGACTGACAAGTAAATAAAATATGCCAATCACATATAACACAATTTAGAACAGGAGCACTTGCACTTTCACACTGATCAGCAGTGAGAAAGTGCACAAAGGCACCAAGCCAGCAAACCGGTAGATCAAAAAGCAAAATGTCAAGGGAAACACAACAAAAGATGCCACGTCTAACAGGAAGGAGGAGCTGTCTTATGCTCTGGTGAGACTTCATGTTACTCTTGATTCAGATAAGATATTAACTAGACTAAGACGTGAGTATAAAGAGCTTCAGATGCGGCTCAATATTTGGGATAAGGTGAAATGGGCAGCTAAGTATAAGAACTCTAGGAACATTTGAGGGTATAATCCATGTAAGGATAAGAAGGTAATGTGTAGTGGGGTTCAGGAATGGGTGTCACACTTTGATTCAGTAGTTAGAGACCTACTCTGGTTGGCATTACAGTAGCAGGGAATGATCCAGTATTGGATTACAGCTTTGCAGAATTTACATGAAAACAAAATAGCTCAGGTGCAGTATGGGCACAATGGGCACGTCACAGAGAGTGTTCCAATAACTAAAGGTGGGCTCCAAGGGTGCTTACAGTCTCTCACGTTCTTCTCATTAGTTTTAAACAATATTAGCTGATACATAGAGGGCAAGATGCTGGATAGCATGAGACTCGGTCAATTGAGGATTTTGATGCTGTTATTTGTGTATGATGCAGTCCTGTCATCTATTACTGAGATCTCAATGCACAAGCTGATTTAGGACTCTGTTGTTTATTGTTTTGGGAAACACTTGAGTATCAATTTTCCTAACCTGGACTTATGATAATGAAGCCAAAGACTGTGCTGTAGCGCTTCTTCTCGGAGAACCGTGAGCTTTGGTAGTGGGGAATTATTTTTACTATCTCTGCATACAATTTGATGCAAAACTGACCTGAAGTCAGCACCGGGAAAAAGCAGCAGCAATACTAAAGCAGGCTGCAGGTGCAGTCATTAGATGCAAGCAATGACTACCGGGGCAGTCCTTGAGCCCGCTTCTACATGTCTGTAGAATTAAGGCAGTAGTAGCAGCAATATATAGCGCAATATATATATATATCCTATAGATCAATACTTATATAGTTGAGATGTACCCTAAGGTACAGTGTTCATTATATGTAAAGTTAACATAAAATGTGTATTGTAAAAGACACGTTCACCTAGAAGGATATCTTGCTGCTGAATAACAGATGTTTATTGTTACCCAACTACAGGGGTACTCATTTTGTCAACCTCAGAAGGATGAAAGGCTGAGTGGACCCACCGAGCTTTGAACCTGTGACTAAAGGTAAAACACAGGCCCCTAAAGTGGACGCATTAGTTCACTAGTCAACCAGACTCAGCTGAGAACTCTTTCTTTAAAAACATATTTTGCCAGATGGAGCAAGGCTGTGTGGAATGATACATTTTGTAATTTTGCTAGAGGGGAAAAAGAAATTATTACCCATGTTATCTTATTCTCGCATAATGCACTGGATGCTCGTAGGAAGTGGATTACACCTTTATTAAGTGTGTATAATGTATCAAATGAGACAGATAACATAGCCCTTTGCTACAGAACGTCCCACTCAGTGATTTATTGTGTAGTTTCTATGTATATCGGGAGTGCCTGGATTATGACTGGGAAGTCAAAGAATAAGGGGAATATAGACTGATTTAATCTGTATTATTCTAGCTGCTATTGTATATAACAGTTCTATGTCTTACAAATTATTGTAATGCTATGGTAGTCAAAGGTGAGTGGATGTAAGGGTTGCATTTTATATTTTACCTCTTGTTTTATAAATGCCTTTTAATGATTTTACTGCGGCTAGTGCAGGGACTTATGTATGTAAATTGTTATATTCATTATTGTGTTTTAAAGCTGCATCATGTATTTTTGTTAAGGCAAATACATATTTGATGCCATTCAGGTTCCATACATCAACCCCTTACAAACAGGTGCTTTGTGTCCCGCCTCATCAGGGCAATCAAAAAAAAAAAAAAAAAAGAAAATACAGGGCAATCATAAGTTGATATGTAGTCACCACATATCAAAAATGGCATACAAAGAGTTGAAGCGAAGCGCCAATGAGCATGGGTGCACCCTATGAGACCTCCCGAGCCAGGGGGGCCTTGATTCAATCTCTAAATGCTTTTAGTACTGAATTTTAATGACCTGGTGTGGTCTGATACCTTGAAGCACTAATGATACTGGGAGAAGCCTGGGTAGATAGATTAAACACTGTATATTAATAACTTAACACTGGGGCCTAGCAGGGGGCAACAATGGATAAGTTACCTGTAATCCTAGATCTCTTCCAGAGGTATCCTCATCAAAGTCATAAGCACTGAATATTCCCACCCATGTGCGGGGACCCCGTAAATTAAGGGTCTCCTAACCGGTCCTGGAGGGACGGATCCATGCCAGATTTTGTGCATATCCCCATTTAGATACATGTAGTTATTTTAAAAATCTGGCATGGATCCGGCCCTCCAGGACCAGTTTGGAGAACCCTGCCCGTAAATAATAAAAAATATATATAAAAAACATATATATATATATATATATATATATATATATATATATATATATCCGAGAAACCCTCCTGAAAGAAAGGCAGAGGCCACAACGGGGAACAATTTGAAGGCTGATTTATTGAAAGGTTTGGACGGCACTCCGGGCGTATGCATTTCCGCTGTGTAGCTTCGTCAGCGCCCAGCGTGGTACTCAGCAGGATGGTCGAGTGCCTGTCAATTAGTTGATAGTTCATACATTGCCTCATTTGTAGGACGCTCCGCCCTAGGTGATGCCGGACAGCACCAATCACCGTGTCTTTAGAGTGCAACGCACTTCTGATCCCAGCATGCAATGTAAAACCAGGAAAGGGCAGCCAAATGGAAGCGCGACCCACAAAGTAGCGCTCGATCACTTCTCTCGCTGTTGCCGTGAACCCTTCAATGTGCAGCTTCCTCGGGTCCCCAACTGCAAAACCTTCGTCTTCAGGGAACAGTTGTGCGGGGGAAAGTCCGACAGTGCGTCTGTCCCAATGCGGAGCTAGTGACTCCGACACCGCAATGTTACTCCCTGTTGGCTAAGGTGGGTCTGATCAGTATCAAAAACTTGAAGAAGAAAGTCTTACACCGAGGCAAGACGGGGCGCCAGTGTCGATCAGGCCAACTTGTCTGCAGGGGTCTCTGTAAATTGCCGCTGGCTGGCAATTGTCAATGTCCGAGAAACCCTCCTGAAAGAAAGGCAGAGGCCACAACGGGGAACAATTTGAAGGCTGATTTATTGAAAGGTTTGGACAGCACTCCGGGCGTATGCATTTCCGCTGTGTAGCTTCGTCAGCGCCCAGCGTGGTACTCAGCAGGATGGTCGAGTGCCTGTCAATTAGTTGATAGTACATACATTGCCTCATTTGTAGGACGCTCCGCCCTAGGTGATGCCGGACAGCACCAATCACCGTGTCTTTAGAGTGCAACGCACTTCTGATCCCAGCATGCAATGTAAAACCAGGAAAGGGCAGCCAAATGGAAGCGCGACCCACAAAGTAGCGCTCGATCACTTCTCTCGCTGTTGCCGTGAACCCTTCAATGTGCAGCTTCCTCGGGTCCCCAACTGCAAAACCTTCGTCTTCAGGGAACAGTTGTGCGGGGGAAAGTCCGACAGTGCGTCTGTCCCAATGCGGAGCTAGTGACTCCGACACCGCAATGTTACTCCCTGTTGGCTAGGGTGGGTCTGATCAGTATCAAAAACTTGAAGAAGAAAGTCTTACACCGAGGCAAGACGGGGCGCCAGTGTCGATCAGGCCAACTTGTCTGCAGGGGTCTCTGTAAATTGCGGCTGGCTGGCAATTGTCAATGTCCGAGAAACCCTCCTGAAAGAAAGGCAGAGGCCACAACGGGGAACAATTTGAAGGCTGATTTATTGAAAGGTTTGGACGGCACTCCGGGCGTATGCATTTCCACTGTGTAGCTTCGTCAGCGCCCAGCGTGGTACTCAGCAGGATGGTCGAGTGCCTGTCAATTAGTTGATAGTTCATACATTGCCTCATTTGTAGGACGCTCCGCCCTAGGTGATGCCGGACAGCACCAATCACCGTGTCTTTAGAGTGCAACGCACTTCTGATCCCATCATGCAATGTAAAACCAGGAAAGGGCAGCCAAATGGAAGCGCGACCCACAAAGTAGCGCTCGATCACTTCTCTCGCTGTTGCCGTGAACCCTTCAATGTGCAGCTTCCTCGGGTCCCCAACTGCAAAACCTTCGTCTTCAGGGAACAGTTGTGCGGGGGAAAGTCCGACAGTGCGTCTGTCCCAATGCGGAGCTAGTGACTCCGACACCGCAATGTTACTCCCTGTTGGCTAGGGTGGGTCTGATCAGTATCAAAAACTGAAGAAGAAAGTCTTACACCGAGGCAAGACGGGGCGCCAGTGTCGATCAGGCCAACTTGTCTGCAGGGGTCTCTGTAAATTGCCGCTGGCTGGCAATTGTCAATGTCCGAGAAACCCTCCTGAAAGAAAGGCAGAGGCCACAACGGGGAACAATTTGAAGGCTGATTTATTGAAAGGTTTGGACGGCACTCCGGGCGTATGCATTTCCGCTGTGTAGCTTCGTCAGCGCCCAGCGTGGTACTCAGCAGGATGGTCGAGTGCCTGTCAATTAGTTGATAGTTCATACATTGCCTCATTTGTAGGACGCTCCGCCCTAGGTGATGCCGGACAGCACCAATCACCGTGTCTTTAGAGTGCAACGCACTTCTGATCCCAGCATGCAATGTAAAACCAGGAAAGGGCAGCCAAATGGAAGCGCGACCCACAAAGTAGCGCTCGATCACTTCTCTCGCTGTTGCCGTGAACCCTTCAATGTGCAGCTTCCTCGGGTCCCCAACTGCAAAACCTTCGTCTTCAGGGAACAGTTGTGCGGGGGAAAGTCCGACAGTGCGTCTGTCCCAATGCGGAGCTAGTGACTCCGACACCGCCATGTTACTCCCTGTTGGCTAGGGTGGGTCTGATCAGTATCAAAAACTTGAAGAAGAAAGTCTTACACCGAGGCAAGACGGGGCGCCAGTGTCGATCAGGCCAACTTGTCTGCAGGGGTCTCTGTAAATTGCCGCTGGCTGGCAATTGTCAATGTCCGAGAAACCCTCCTGAAAGAAAGGCAGAGGCCACAACGGGGAACAATTTGAAGGCTGATTTATTGAAAGGTTTGGACGGCACTCCGGGCGTATGCATTTCCGCTGTGTAGCTTCGTCAGCGCCCAGCGTGGTACTCAGCAGGATGGTCGAGTGCCTGTCAATTAGTTGATAGTTCATACATTGCCTCATTTGTAGGACGCTCCGCCCTAGATGATGCCGGACAGCACCAATCACCGTGTCTTTAGAGTGCAACGCACTTCTGATCCCAGCATGCAATGTAAAACCAGGAAAGGGCAGCCAAATGGAAGCGCGACCCACAAAGTAGCGCTCGATCACTTCTCTCGCTGTTGCCGTGAACCCTTCAATGTGCAGCTTCCTCGGGTCCCCAACTGCTAAACCTTCGTCTTCAGGGAACAGTTGTGCGGGGGAAAGTCCGATAGTGCGTCTGTCCCAATGCGGAGCTAGTGACTCCGACACCGCAATGTTACTCCCTGTTGGCTAGGGTGGGTCTGATCAGTATCAAAAACTTGAAGAAGAAAGTCTTACACCGAGGCAAGACGGGGCGCCAGTGTCGATCAGGCCAACTTGTCTGCAGGGGTCTCTGTAAATTGCCGCTGGCTGGCAATTGTCAATGTCCGAGAAACCCTCCTGAAAGAAAGGCAGAGGCCACAACGGGGAACAATTTGAAGGCTGATTTATTGAAAGGTTTGGACGGCACTCCGGGCGTATGCATTTCCGCTGTGTAGCTTCGTCAGCGCCCAGCATGGTACTCAGCAGGATGGTCGAGTGCCTGTCAATTAGTTGATAGTTCATACATTGCCTCATTTGTAGGACGCTCCGCCCTAGGTGATGCCGGACAGCACCAATCACCGTGTCTTTAGAGTGCAACGCACTTCTGATCCCAGCATGCAATGTAAAACCAGGAAAGGGCAGCCAAATGGAAGCGCGACCCACAAAGTAGCGCTCGATCACTTCTCTCGCTGTTGCCGTGAACCCTTCAATGTGCAGCTTCCTCGGTTCCCCAACTGCAAAACCTTCGTCTTCAGGGAACAGTTGTGCGGGGGAAAGTCCGACAGTGCGTCTGTCCCAATGCGGAGCTAGTGACTCCGACACCGCAATGTTACTCCCAGTTGGCTAGGGTGGGTCTGATCAGTATCAAAAACTTGAAGAAGAAAGTCTTACACCGAGGCAAGACGGGGCGCCAGTGTCGATCAGGCCAACTTGTCTGCAGGGGTCTCTGTAAATTGCCGCTGGCTGGCAATTGTCAATGTCCGAGAAACCCTCCTGAAAGAAAGGCAGAGGCCACAACGGGGAACAATTTGAAGGCTGATTTATTGAAAGGTTTGGACGGCACTCCGGGCGTATGCATTTCCGCTGTGTAGCTTCGTCAGCGCCCAGCGTGGTACTCTCCTCCAACCCGTCCGGGTGAAAGCGGCACTCGCAAGGGTATTCGATTTTCATCCAAATTTTAATTCATATCGCCAGCAGTAACATGGCGTGTTTCGGCTACTGCCTTATTCTTATGTTACATTGTTTTGCGCCAAGACGACAATTTAAAAACACAGTCAACAAAAGGTCACGTGATGCGCAAAGACCAAACCTCAAAAAGGGACCCTTAAACTTTATCTTGGGCGCCATCTTTGAACATCTCATACTGAGAAATGCGTAACTCATTCAAATGCTTTAAATAGCCCACATTGTCACAACCTCCCCTCTCATATCGAGTGCAAAGGATTGTGTGTCTGAAAATACCAGAAACATCATGTCATGCGCTCAGTGTCATAGTTATCACGACGTGTATCAGCTTTAACGGACATCTCCAATAAGCAATTCCTACATATAAAGATCTAGCAGTATATCGGCATAGCCCCAATTATTGCGATGCCCTTAAGTGACCCCAAAGAAAATCTCTCAAATCTAGCACGGCATGTTTAGAAGATTACACAAAACATATGAATTCATTCACTATACAGATATTTCATTCTTTCATATGTAAATTAGTCTCCCAGATGTATCGACAGTTCCTCTACTATATTCATTCCCTTAAGGGTCTTTGTCTCCAAATCAATGATGTATCTTGACTTTAGCCTGCGAAGCTTCCTGACCCTATCACCACCCCCTACACTAGGCGGGATTGTGTCGATCCCATAATACATTAGAAGTTCCCTGTTACTGCCATGCTTTTCAGTGTAGTGCCTAGCCACTGGGTAAGTTGGTTAATTCTTGGCAATTACCCTCATATGTTCAAGCATGATGGAATTAATGTTAATGTTAATGTTAATGGGACTTTTAGAGCGCGCTACTACCCTGAGGTGTCCTGGCGCTGTGCACTACCTACTAAAGAAGCTGTGGCAACCCCCGTGGGCGGGAGTCAGTTAACTGAAAAGCCAGGTTTTTAGTCCTTTCCTAAACGACAGCAGCTCTGTCGAATTCCTTAGGGAAGAAGGAAGGCAGTTCTAAGCTTTAGGGGAGCAATGCCGGAAGCTCCTACCGCCCCATTTCTGTTTATTAAAGCAGGGGAGTAAGACTTGTTTCACCTGCATGGACAGCAGGGCTCTTCCCGGGACATACCATTGAATGGATTGCTTAAGAAAGTCAGGGCCAAGACCATTAAGAGCCTTAAAGACTAAACACATGGCCTTGAACTGGATCCGAGATTTAACAGGGAGCCAGTGGAGGGCTTTAAGTCCTGCCCTAACCGAAGCAAACTTAGGAGTCCCCAATAGCAATCTGGCTGCCTCATTCTGTACAGTCTGGAGCCTGGCCAACTGTCTCTTCTGGATGTTGATGAAGAGGCCGTTGCAATAGTCCAGACGTGATAGAATGAGCGCTGTGAAGGCTATTTTCATGCTTTCAGCCGGAAGATATTTTATTTTGCGCAAAATACGCAAGATGAAAAATCAGGAGGAGACAACCTTGCTGACCTGATCACAGTATGCCAGTTTAGAGTCCACAATCACTCAAAGATTTTTCGCCCCGCCAACCGGCGAAGGAGGTGCGCCCATTGTATCTGGCCACCAATCAGGGGTCCACAAGTGTGCTGTGTTCCCAAAGAGGATAACCTCAGTTTTCCCTGTATTAAGTTCCAGGCAATTTGATGCCATCCAAGCAGCCATTGCCTGCATGCAGCTATGGCATTTTAAGCTGGTCTCTGCCTCATCGTCTTTTTGGATAGATAACACAATTTCTGTAGCGTCGGCGTATGAGGTTAGATGAAAGCCAAAAGATCTAATCAGAAGAGCCAGCGGGACAACATACACACTAAATAGGGTCGGGCTGAGCGAGGAGCCCTGTGGGACTCCACAGGGAAAAGAGAAAGGCTTGGAGCTGTCATTACCAAGATCCACTGTTTGAATTCTGTTTGCCAGAAAGGGCTCCAAAAGCTCCCATGCTTTGCCACCGACTCCTACCGCCAATAACCGGTCCATCAAAACCTTATGATGGACCGTATCAAATGCGGCCGAAAGGTCCAACATGATGAGTATGGCAGCCCGTCCCTGATCAAGAGCCTCTCTAATTTCATCTGTAGATTTGATTAACGCCAGCTCGGTGCTGTGCTCCGGCCGAAAGCCAAACTGCGTGGAGTCTAGCAGGGAATGGGACTGAATGAACCGACTGAGTTGACTATTCATGGCCTTCTCAATCATCTTACCCGGAAAGGGAAGACGAGAGATAGGTCTATAGTTACTCGGATCTGTAGGGTCCAAATTAGATTTTTTAAGTAGAGGCAGGATGAAAGCAGACTTCCAAAGGGCTGGGTTATTAAATATAGAAGCAAACAAAGGAGTGAGAGCTTCCCCGATAATATCAGGGACTGCTTTCAGCACAGAGACTGGGCAGGGGTCTGATGGGGAGCCGGACCGAATCTCTGATATCAGTGTAATGACTCCAGCCTGTTCCAACTGAGTAAAATAATCAAATCTGGGGGGATGTCCATTCTGCTCCGTGCTCACAGAAGGTCATACCTCATCGGTGACATTAGATGTAGGATTGAAAGAGGAGAAAATATGTTCAACCTTTTGTAGGAAGAACGCAGCCAGAGTCTCACACAATTCTGGGCTGCTTTCAGTTTTTGGGCTTGGGGCAGTGGTAAGTGTAGAGATGGTTTTAAACACGGCTTTAGATGAAGAGCTGGCCCTTCTAATTTGACTTCCAAAATAGGCCTATAACTAGCCAGAACCCGTTTGTAGGTCGCTTTATCAGAGGCCTTATACTCACTCCTCCACCCTCTCTCCAACTTTTTACAATCTAATTTAAGATTTTTAAAATTTTCAGGATACCAGGGGGCTGACGGCGCTGAGCGCTTAAGAATGCACCGCTTACTAGGCGCCAATATCTTGCAGGCAGAGTCTATCCAATCATTATAGTTGATTGCAGCTCTATCAACATAAGAGGTAGGTATGGGTAGAGAGCTTTTTAGCGACGAGTCAAGGACAGCATTGTCAATATTCTTCCAGGCTCTTATCGTCAACGCTGCCTTAGATGAGGATTTGTAAGGACTGCGCGTAACTGGTTTAAACTTAAAAAGTACCACCGAGAGATCAGACCATGTAAGCTGTTCTACATTGGATTAAGCAAGATTTGGATTGTGACAAAAGATACCATCCAATGTATGACCAGCGGAGTGAGTAGGATAGAGCACTAACTGCCTAAGATCCGCTCCGCTGAAAATCTGCTGAAGTTTTACATTGTCTGGATCCTTTTGATCTTCAAGATAAAAATTTAAATCACCCAGCACTGTAAAATGCTTATTGCATAGTCCGTCCTCTATTAAGGAGCCTATGGAGTCTAAAAAGGTGCCCCTAGGTCCTGGGGGTCGATACAATAGAATAACATTAAATGTATCATGATCTGAAATTTGAGTGATAATTGACAATGCTTCACATGCCTGATTAGATGCTTTGGTGAAGGTAGGTTTCAGCAGATGATGGTAAATTACCGCTAGCCCTCCACCTTTCTTAAGAAGTCTATCCTGAGTGTGGCAGAGGAAGTTGGGGGGCGTGGCTTTGACAAGATCAGGCCCTGAGGCTTCGTCTGACCAGGATTCAGTGATGAATGCCAACTTAATATCGGGATTTTCCATGAACATTGCGCATTGCACACTATGCTTGATAAGGGATCTAGCATTGACCAGAAGACATTTAAGGGGCTTTTGACTGCCTAGAGTGGGACTGATACCCGCTGTGATGCCACAGGGAAAGTCGGAATTTACCGCAGTCTGAGGCGGAACTGAGGCACATTTTGGGCGACGTTTTGGCCGTGCCTCCAAGAGAGCCTGGGGAGTAAGCCTAGGGCAACAGGTTCTTCCATCATCCGGATTCCAGCCCATAAGTTGATCTCTAGAATAGATGTATTGGTCGATAGCATTTAAACCAGGGGGAAGGGCCCTACGCCCGGCACGTGCAGGGACGGGTGCAGACGGGCTTGCCTTTGGCACGCCCGCCGCGCGTCAGCATGTGCCTTTATAGCCTCCCAGAGCTAGAATGCTGACCTCCAAAATGGCGATGTCCTGGTCAGATTCTCAGACTCCACCCCAGCCCACAAACATACAGCGCGAGCCCCAGGAATAGAATGCCCAGTGCGCTCACAATGCCAGGTAAGCAGAAAATCCTTTCAAATTAAAACCAAACACAGCAAAACAATTCAAAATGTTTAAAATGTTTAAAATATGTTTCCTGTTTAACCCGTCAGACGAGCGTTGAACGCAGCTTCGTCTAGGCAGTAGCGCGACGCGGTCGCGTCAGCGCGTGCATTTATAGCCTCCCAGAGCTAGAATGCTGACCTCCAAAATGGCGATGTCCTGGTCAGATTCTCAGACTCCACCCCAACCCACAAACATACAGCGCGCGCCCCGGGAATACAATGCCCAGTGTGCTCACAATGCCAGGTAAGCAGAAAATTCTTTCAATTTAAAGCCAAACACAACAAAACTATTCAAAATGTTTAAAATACGTTTCCTGTTTAACCCGCCAGACGAGCGTTGAACGCAGCTTCTTCTAGGCAGTAGCGCTTAATGGTGCTCCCTATGTACTTGAGTCCACAGGGACACACCAGGCAGTACACTACATAGGCAGTGGTACACGTAATGAACTTCTTTATGGTTCTCGGTTGTTTCAATCCTGACACCTCATATACCAACGTTCTTTTACTGCTAGCACAGGCCTTGCACTTACCGCAAGGATAAAAGCCCTTAAGCTCCCTTTGGTACGGCCTGTTTTTGGAATGGTATTAAAGTGACAGATTCCTCAAGGAGGCCTGGCCTACTTGGGTGTCTGCTCTGGTGTCTGAATCCAGACAATAGTGCCGAATAAATGTATGGACAGACCTCCAAGTTGCCACCTTACAGATCTCAGAGATCGGCATATTATCAAGGAAAGCAGTCATAGCCGCCTTCTCCCTCGTGGAATGCGCCTTGGGAGTAAGCCCAAGGGGCTTTTGTGCTAATTGATAAGCTAACTTGATGCATGAAGCTATCCACCTAGAGATGGACCTTTTTGAGGCTGGAAAACCTGCTCTGATCGACCCATAGTAAATGAATAGTTGATCAGACTTTCTAATCGACTTGGACCTATCCAGATAGAATTTTAAAAACTATTTTTAGGTCAAATGAATGCAAAGCCCTCTCTGGTGGATGATTGGGGAAAAAGGTCAGAAGTGAAATGGTCTGATTCACATGGAAATCTGACACCACCTTCGGAAGGAAGCACGGATGAGTCCTCAAAGCCACCCTAGTAAGATAAAAAACAGTGTACAGTTCCTTTGAACAGGGAGAGCTTGTATTTGCCTCACTCTGCGAGCTGAGGTTAAAACTACCAGGAAAGCTCCCTTCCATGTGAGGTGTTGCAAGGTTGCGTTGCGGATAGGTTCGAAAGGTGGACCCATCAACTTTGATAGCACCAAGTTAAGCTCCCAGGACGGTGAAGGAGGCCAGAAGGGAGGGTAGACATTTTTTAGACCTTGTTAGAAATCCTTCACAACATGCAACTGAAAGAAGGACGGCTTAGAAGGTGAACGCCTGTATGCAGTAATGGCTGCGAAGTGCACCCTAATGGAAGGAAACTTTAAGCCTGCCCAAGCTAGGTGAAGTAGGTATGGAAAAATAACTTCCTCCTGCCCCTTGGTGGGGCTACAATTGTTTTATACACACCACAAATAAAAACGCTTCCACTTGCAAGCATATGAGTGTCTAGTGGACAGTCTCCTAGCTTCTTTCAAGATGGCAATGCAGTCTTGTGGCAGTCCTAAATGACCACACTGGAGGACCTCAGGAGCCATCCTGCCAGGTCCTGTCTGCACGGCAGTCTCCTGTGTGGGCATTCTGACAGGTGCAGAAGGCCCGGGTACCACCATTGCCTCGGCCAGTCCGGAGCAATCAGGATCATCCTCGTGTGTGAGTGTGAGAGTTTGGTCACCACCTTCGGGATGAGTGGAAGGGGTGGTAAGGGATAACAAATGCCCCCGACCAATCTATTAAAAGGGCATTCCCCTTTGACCCTGGCCGGTAGAACCTTGAGGCGAAGACTCAGCATTTTGTGTTTCCGTCGTCCGCAAAGAGGTCGATGCTGGGACGACCCCACGCCTGGAAAATGTCTTCGACAACCTCGCCATTGAGTACCCTGTCTTGCTGGTCATCGAAGTGCCGACTGAGAGCATCCGCTTGTGAGTTCTGCTCCCCCGGCAGGTGTACTGCTGTGGTCGATAGGTTCCTTGCTAGGAGCCAATGCCAGAGAGCTTGAGCTTCCAGCGACAAGGTCTGTGAGAGAGTTCCTCCCTGTTTGTTCAGGTAGTACATGGTGGTGGTATTGTCCGTCTGTACTAGAATGGAGTTTCCCTGAATTGAAGGGAGGAAAGACCTGAGTGCCAGAAGAACGGCTCTCAGTTCCAACATGTTTATGTGATAGGACTGCTCTTTTGATGACCATTAACCTTGTGTCTGGACCCATGTGAGCTCCCCAACCTTGGAGGGAGGAGTCCGTGATCAGCGTCTGAGAGGGAGGTGCATGATGGAATGGAATCCCTACTTGCAGATTCTCCTTCTTCATCCACCATGGGATGGATGCTCTGGCTGTGTTTGAGAGATTTATCTTGTCATCCCAATGAGCTGTTTGCTGATCCCATTTGTCCTCCAGATCCTGCTGCAAAGGAAGCATTCTCAGCCTGGCATTGGGGACCAGGAAAATGCAGGATGCCATCGACCCTAGCAGGGAGGCAATCTGACAAAAAAATGTTGTCTGCCTTTCTGTGTAATGGATAATTGTCGCTCCTCCAAAGGAAACACTTTTCCTACCTCGGAGTCTACCACCACACCCAGATAATTAATTTTCTGTGTGGGTTGCTGAGTTGACTTTTCAAAATTCAGGGGAAGTCCCAGCCGGTAACAAAGATCTAGGCATTGCTGGAAATGATTCCTCACGCTCTGGGGAGAGGGACCCTTCAACAGCCAGTCATCCAAGTAAGGGTACACAAAAATGCCTCTGCGACCTAGTGCTGCTGCCACTACTGCCATGCACTTCGTGTACACTCGGGGAACTGACTTCAACCCGAAGGGCAGCACTTTGAATTGGTAGTGGGACGATCCCACCAGAAATCTCAGATATTGCCTGTGATGCTGACTGACGGAAGATGAAACTAGGCATCTTGCAGATCCAGCGAACACATCCAATCTCCCTGTCGAAGATGTGGATATATTTGATGGAGAGCCAACACGCAAAACTACTCCCTTTTGATGGCTTGTTGAGTGTTCGCAGGTTCAGAAAGGGTCTGTATTCTGATACCCGACTTTTCTTCTTCACTAGGAAGTATCTTGAGTAGACTCCTCGACCTCGTTGTGATTTGGGCACCTTCTCCATGGCTGACTTTCGCAGAAGGATAGTCACTTCATTCTGCAGTACCTTCATCTGTTGGCAGGATGATGGAACTGGAGGGATTGAGGGAGGATGGCATTGAAAATGTAGAGAGTACCCATTCTGCAGCGTAGCTATCACCCATTGGTCCTTCGTGTAAGCTCGCCACTCTTTCATATGATTTGCAAACTTCCCCCCAATGGAGCGGTAAACGGCGATGAGGGAGCGGGAACTCATTGTTTGGTTGGAGTCTTCGTGGAGGTAGTGGACGGACTCTGGTTTCCTCTGCCTCTGGAGGAGCGACGGCCTTGGTACTGAGACCTTTGCTGACCTTGTTGGTTTTGATGCCTCTGCCAATGAGGGGTTTGAACCCTCTGTTGGAAGGGTCGTCGATCGTACGGCTTGAAATGTCCTCTGAACTTTTTTTTCTTTTCTAGACCCACCGCCTTTATTGTGTCTAGTTCCGTCTTCATCAGAGACATCTCCTCTTCTGTGTGAGAGAAGAATAAATATGAGCCGGAGAAGGGGGGGATTGAGGATCCGAGACTGCGCTTCTGGTTTAAGTGCCGTGAGGCGAAGCCAAGAAGATCTAGCGCATATCCCATGGGCATAGGCATGAGCTGAAAGAGTGGCTCCATCGGCTGCTGCGCTGATCACCTGGCTCGCCACCAGGCTGCCTTCCTGCAAGATTTCTTCAAAGTCCTTGAGATCTTCCTTGGGCAGTTTTTCTGAAAATCTTTGAAGAGAGTTCCACAAAGACCTGTCGTAGCGCCCCAAAACAGCCGAAACACTTGAGACCTTGAGCATGGAGGCTGATGTGCCGCAGACCTTCCTTCCCCACAAATCTTGTGCTTTGCTCTCCTTATCTGGTGGAACTGTAGAAGATGAGGTTTATAACAGAATCTGGAGGGGAGTAAGACCTGAGAAACAACAGGAGGACAGTATTTCTTTTGAATCCTCGCCGGTGCGGTCTTTAGGGTTGCCTGCGAGAGGAAAATGTCCATAACCAGCTGGAGTAGCCCCTGCACCAATGGTAACAGCGGTCTAGGTGCAGCTCTCTGGTGCAAAGTCTCAAAGATTAATGACGACGAGCTCTGCTGAGTGGGCATAGGGATGTTCAGCTTACTTGCCCCTCTGGAAAGCACATCCTGGAAAGTGCCAACATCATCCACCGGAGAGATCCTCAATGGTGGACTGTCGGTAAGAGTTGGTGAGTAGTCTCTTTTTGACGTATGTGTGGAAGAGGAAGAGGGCAGTGGAGATCTGTGCCTTCTCCTCTTGCTTCTGGATCTGGACCTCCTTCTAGTAGAGGGTGCAGGAGTGTGACTGCGCTCATTGCCTCTTGATAGAGTTTGAGCCCTGTCAACAGCTTGCACCAGTCGAGCCAACGGAGACCTGTGTAGGGGCCTTGAGTAGTGTTGAGCCCCTGGAACTTGAGCAGGAGCCCAGTGATGCCGAGGCAGGTTCCATCTAGCTGAAAGATGGATAGAAGGCGACCTTTGTCTCTCTCGTCTGTCAGGTGAGCGTGCAGGAGGAGATTTTCTTCCCTCTGCTTGTGCAGGCCTGTCCGCTGAATCAGGGTGCACAGTGTACGCTGGACTGCTCGACGTAGAGATCACTTCTGGTGATCTAGAAGATGATAATCTGAAAGGAGAGCAGCGGGAACCTGTTCGACGTCGGTGATGGCGATGGAGAAAGGCTTACTGAACCTAAGTCCCCTCTAGACTGCAGTCTCGATGTTGATCTCGAAAGTTCCCTCAGGATAGAACAGCGGTTTGACGTCGAGTGTCGACACGGCGACACTGATGCTTGCTTCGACGTCAACCGTCTACTCTTCAAAGGACTCGGCCTCGACGTCGATCGTGCTGTACCTGATGGAGACCTGTGCCTCGACGTCGAACGTCTGGCCGATGGAGTTCCTTGTCTCGACGTCAGTTGTCTCTGCTCCGATGACCAGTGTCTCGACGTTGACCTTTAGTGTGCCGATGTCGACGGAGACTTCTGCTTTGACGTCGGTGACGGAGACTTGTGCCTCGACGTCGATCGCTGTCTAGATGGAGACGACGGAGTGATCTGCCTCGACATCGAACATCTAGCCAACGCTGACAGAGATTTGCTCCTTAACGTTGAGCATCGCCTGGTTGATGACAATGGAGGGCCCTTTATCTTGCTCGACATTGAGAGCACCAACTTTGACTTTGTAGAAGTGTAATGCGCTTGCCCCCACCGCAGCCTTTGACGATTGCTTCTTCGCCGCCGGTAACTTCAACGCCAATCGCAACGTTGAAGGAGAACAGACGTCGACTGTGTTCTCTTTCTCTTTTGCCTCACTGGAGACCTACCTCTTTCAGAGAGGCCATACAGACGAATTCTCTCCCTGTCTTTGAGCATTCTTCTCGACAACTTCTTGCAGTGATGACAGGTGTCAGAAGAGTAAGAATCAGGGAGGCAGAGTATACACACGGTGTGTGTCTGATCTAGCCTTTTTTTGCCACAGGCAGGACAAGGGTCAAATAAGGAAGGCATTTCTGACAGAAAATAACCTTTTCTTGTCGTATGGCGTTATAAATTCCGAATAAATTTTCCCGATTCATGCCTTTATATAGGTACAATTTGCGTGGCCCTTATATAAGCATAGAAATCAAGCCCTTATTTAGGCATAGCCCATGCTACCCAAATACAGGCATGGCTACTTCTATCCATTCATCAATGTCACAACGATTTCTTGGACAACCAGTATCTTAAGCAGAAGGGACTTCCCCTAGCCTGGATATTGATTTCTCCAAGAAACTCGTTTATTATGCATGAACAACTATTCCTTAGTGGTTCATCCTTGACGTTTATATGCCCGACTTTACGTCAAAGCTGGCATTCCTAAACACCTTCACTTGCTGTAGCAAAGCACGGTGTGGTTCGGTGCAGTTCGACTACCTACTTGCCCAACGCAGCTCGCTACAGCAAGTGCCGAAGGAAGCTGACTCTCCAGCTGATGCACTGACAAGAAGCTGTCCTCCTCTGCTGAAAATCCATCTCCAGTGTTTCTGACTCCCCTTGTGGGGTGTTGGGAAATCGAGTCAGAGACAGAGATACCAACCTTCATTCTAAAGGTATGGAGCTGATTAGAACCTAAAGAAACCTTTGGCAATTCTTGGCAAAAACGAAACCTATGCAAACAGCACTTACTTCTTCCCTAGTACTAGACCCAGGTTAGGTACATTGGGGTAGGCGTATTTTAGAAGCACCAGTTGAGTATTATAGCCCGTGTTATTTATGTATGTATTTTTATGTCATAGCACTAGACAATACTATTACAGTATTATTTTATAATACTATTCTCACTGTACGCATTATACTTTGCATTCTGTCTAACGATTGTAGTAGTTCACCTCTCTTGCATGAGAAAGAAGACTGTTTAATAAATACTTTTATTGAAAACGCTGTCTCTCTATTTCTCTGCAACTCTGTACAAACGAAACATGCACGATTGACTGAGTAAAATAGTTATCTATTGTTTCCACGACTCTGAAGATATTTGTTCCAGTCCCAGGGAAACAAAGTTGTTATGTTTATGCGTTTGTCAGAAACTAATCCCTTCTTGTGTATTCGAGAAAGTTTCTAGTGACCTTTGAGCTAGGTGGCACTCACAATTAAGTTTAGTATATTTGATAGTGACACAGACCTCAGTCCTATGTCACATCTATAGGATATATTATTCCAATGCGCAGAGCCTATTGGGAATATAGGAATTACACTACATTGTCAGGGCTCGAAAAATCCCCAAAATGGTACTAGTCCTGCAGGACTAGTACCTTGAAAAATCTCCTCGACCTAACTCCAACCTACTTGACCTCCATCTCTGAAAGCGGAGCAAATGTGACAAGATAACAATATTTAAAGGCATCTTTATGGCTCATTACCTTTGTGAGGAATAAATATGCCTTTAAATATTGTTTTCTTGTCACATTTGCTCTGTTTTTACTGACAGAGGACAAAAGCTAGTTTGTCTTCCTACTCGCCAGTAAGGGCGAGTAGGACCTAAAAGCAGCTCAACCTCGTTTAATTTAGCTCGCATATGCGAGCGGTCAAGTAGATTTTTCGAGCCCTGATTCTGGCACACCAAAAAGGTTAACCCCTCGCTCTAAAGCCTTAAGACATTGAGTGAAGTGCAAAAAAACACCAAATAGTAGAATTTTTTTGACAGAAAAGTAAAAAAAGTAAGAGCTGTGAATCCAAGGTCCTGACGAAGGAGCCAGAAAGAATAACTGACCCAACTGTCACCCCTGAAGCTGGGGGTCATGGCTGCCTTAAAGGCACGGTGCAAGTGCTTTCATTTTCTATGCTATTGGTTTACAATGCAGCCTGTAGGCTAACAATATCTGCTCTTTTGCAGTTTTTCATGAGTTTTACTTATTAAAAAGAGTTCAAGTGGTCCTTGCCCTTCTGTGGTTTATACATACATTATGTGTTTAAAAAAGCAGTTATTTATGATTGCATTGTTTAGCCTCCTAGATGGGGACTGCATTGGTATGAGAAAAAAAAGATATATGTATGATATATACATATGTCGCGCCGCTGAAGAGTTCAATGAGCACGAAACACGTCCGGCGTGAATCGACAGGCACGTTGTAAACTGGATCCGCCTGCCGATCCGGCTTTTACCTAATGAAGGTTGCTGCAGTGGATGTCAGAGTGCATCTCCAACAGGTGGGAACCTTGGAGCTTTGATTTATACGTGGCCTCCCAGCCGCGGGAGATGCACCACCCGGAAACTTGGGGCCACGGAGCTCCGAATCACGGAGTCTCAATGTGGAGGCATCCATGGAGGATTGATAACTTGGACCCTCCTGAGGCGCAGCCGGGAGTAGTAGGAGACAGAATTATTTCACTGTTTTTAACTTAAACAATTGTATTTTTTGCCACTTGAATTTTAACTCACTCACCCCTCCTGGGACATATCCTCGGTGTGCAGGCACCCTTCCACGCTGATAACGAGTGCTGGTAAGGGCGAAATCGCCGCCTTTCCCGTCTAATAATATCCTCCCGCCCTGATTGGGACACGCCCACTCGAGGCCACGCCCCCTACCCCAAGCTATAAAAAAAACGTGCTGAATCACAAGCAAGTTAAATAACTTGGACCCTCCTGAGGCGCAGCCGGGAGTAGTAGGAGACAGAATTATTTCACTGTTTTTAACTTAAACAATTGTATTTTTGCCACTTGAATTTTAACTCACTCACCCCTCCTGGGACATATCCTCGGTGTGCAGGCACCCTTCCACGCTGATAACGAGTGCTGGTAAGGGCGAAATCGCCGCCTTTCCCACCTAATAATCTTCTCCCGCCCTGATTGGGACACGCCCACTCGAGGCCACGCCTCCACCTATCCCCTCCCAACAAAAATGTGCTTGTTCCAGAAGCGCAGCGGACGAGCGCAGCGGGCGCGACGATTGCGCGCCAAAGGCGCGCATAAGGCAAGCTCCTCTGTGCTCGTCCGTGCCGAGACCGGGCCTAGGGCCACCCCCCCTATATCCCAGGCTACAAAACGCAAGCATTACAGCACGGAAACTCTCTTGGGATTAAGACCCCATGGCAGGGATTGCTATCAGTCCCAGTTCCACGCAGAAAACATCCCATTTACCTGTCCCTCCTGTCAATCAACCCTCAAACCTAAGCCGGCCCCAGACCAATCACACGAGTACCGCATGTTCTTGCTCAATTGCAGATCCCTGCCCAAACACAGGGCAGAGTTTGCGCTACTGCTGGAAGAACGTTTGCCAGACATTGTTTTCCTGACGGAAACATAGCTGGCCACAGACACGGACCCGGCGGTAATCACAGCCCTCCCTCCTGGCTTCCAAATCATTCGACAGGACCGACCTGAGGGCAGAGGAGGAGGTTTAGCTATTATCTATAAAGACCAATTCCTCTGTCGAGTAATCCCGGAAACCATCCCAGACTGCGAGAGCTTAGCCTTCAGCCTCGAACTCTCCCCTAACATCTGCTTCACAGGTACTCTAATTTACCGCCCCCCAGGCCCTCCCAAGCAATTCCACAATCTTCTCGCTTCAATTGTGGACGAACGCGTCAGCACTCCCTCGAACTTCACCCTGCTAGGGGATCTTAACTACCACTTTGACTCCACAACTGATCACATAGCCACTACGCTGGTAGATGACCTAGCAGCGCTGCAGCTAACCCAAATCGTCAGGTCCCCCACTCACGTCAAAGGCCATTTGCTGGACCCTGTGTTCAGCAATTGTGCAGATCTTACATCTAGCCCACCAATCCCCCTTCCATGGACTGACCATTTACTAGTCCCCTTCACCTGGACCACATTCAAACCCCCAACCATCAAACCCACAGTACGAATAGCCAGAGCCTGGTGCCGCCTCCCAGTCGATAAATCGACGACCAAACTCGCTAGCAGCCTTCTTCTCCATAACAAGGATCCCTGCCTAGCCAGCCAGACATTTGAAGACTGGATCACCCAATCCCTTGACAACACTCTCCCCAAAAGAAAAACCACTCTGAAACGTTCCCACAAATCTGAACCCTGGTACTCAGAGGCCCTTAGGGTAAAGAAACGCCTATGCAGGAAAGCTGAAAGGAAATGGCGTTTGGACTTCTCTCCAATGGAAAAAACCCAATACCGAACGCTACTTAAAGAGTACAAAGAAGAAATCAAAGTTACTCAGGCGGCATATTTTGCTAACAAAATCCTTCTAGCCAAATCAAAACCAAGGGAGATTTTCCAAATATTAAAAAATCTCACCAAGCTACCACCCAGTTTGCCTGAAACCACATCCTCAGAGCACTGCAACAAGGTGGCAGCCTTCTTCCATCAAAAGGTTGACAAAATCTACGCCTCCTTCCCCCCCTTGGCCGCACCCGTCACAGCCTCGACTAACACAGCCTTGGCACACCTTTCCCCACAGACTCCCTCCACACTAGATTACTTCCCCCCCCTAGATCTGGTATCTCTGGAAACTGTAGCCCGGAAAGTCAAATCTGGCTCCCCCAATGACCCAGCGCCACCTGACATTATAATGTCGGCATCTCAGGTCACCCTGCCAATCATTATGGACCTCTTGAATGCCTCCATCTCCTCCGGCACGGTCCCGCCTGGATGGAAACGGGCCATGGTTAAAGCGCTGCTGAAGAAACCCAGTTTGGACCCACTAGACTTCAGCAACTATCGGCCAATCTCCCTACTTCCCTGGCTGAGCAAGGTTTTGGAGAAATACATCAACAGCCATCTGGTCACCTTCCTAGAAACCAACCAACTACTAGATCCCACCCAGACAGGCTTCCGCCCCAAGCACGGAACCGAGACCGCCCTCCTCATGGTCACCGAGGAATCCAGAAAAATCTTGGACCAAGGAGGATCAGTGGCAGTGATCCTCCTTGACCTTAGCGCGGCCTTTGACACGGTCAGCCATGACATCTTGCTGAACCGTCTAGCTAATGTTGGTGTCAAGCACAAGGCTTGGCTATGGTTTGAGTCCTTCCTGAAAGACAGATCGTTTCAGGTATTCGACGGGGAATCAGTGTCCACCAGCAGACCTTTAAGGTGCGGGGTCCCACAAGGCTCCTCTTTAAGCCCGGCGCTATTCAACATTTATATGAGGCCACTGGCTGAGGTTGTTCGTCCGTATGGAGTTAAGATCATCTCCTATGCGGACGACACCCAGCTGGTGGTCTCACTGGCGCAGGAGGCCAACATTCCCATAAGCGGAGGACTCTATAAGTGCCTTGAGGAGGTAAAGAGCTGGATGTCCGCCTCATCACTCAAGCTAAACGGGGACAAGACGGAGCTGATGCTTCTAGGTTCCGCGAACCCAAGCTCCTTCAATTCCCTGTGGCCACCCTGTTTGGGTACCCCTCTGTGAGGACTGGGGTTGGGATAAGGAGGGACGCCACGACTTGAGGTCTATGGATAACCGTTTTATTCACAGTTACAGTATTGAGACTCAGGGGATTGAAGTGGCACAACATCCACTAAGGCACACAACACAACAGTCCGGGATTTCCTCCTCTGGTGAACGTCCGGGGTCTTCAATTCCTGGTCCGGGACTTCTCAGGGGGAAGGTCACGGGTCCAGACGTAGGCTCGAGAGAAAGGAAAAGAGACAGCCGCATTAGTGGCTGGGACTGAGGTTTAACGAGCGGGAGGGGGGCAGGGGAGTGAGGGATCACCAGGATACTACCACCATCTACAACAGCCTTTTGAGTGTAGGCAGGAAACAGTGCACAGCGCTAGTAACCACCCTCAGGCTACCCCGTCCCATCCCTTGGTTTAAACAGTCCCTGTAAACGCCCTCGTACCTTGTGGAGCCACACTTCTCCCCTGGAAGTGTGGCAGGGCGGCTCGTGATGTCGTTGGCCTCCTGGCCTTCTCGGCTCCGGGGGTCCTAGAAGCGGTTCTTCGGCACTTCCTCCTTCTCCTTCCTTGGTGTCTTCCTCGTGGATCGGCTGGTCTCCTGGAGGTTCCGCGCCGACACACAAAGACGGGGCTTCCTTAAACGCCCCCGGCCCTTCTAATTGGTCTGACGCGGATGTCGTCCGCTCTCCTGATTGGCTGCTTGGCGGAAACTCCGGGGAACACACCCCCAGCGTCATGGAAGGCAGGCGCAGTGACGGGGTCAACGAGGGAAGAGCCGGGGAAACCCAGGAAACATCCAGAGGATCCTGCGGACGGGGTGGAAATGGAGAAATGTTAGCAGGTACACCCCGTCCGTCCGAGTCAGGGACCTCGACCTCGGGACACCCTCCAACACCCAAGGACAACATCAGGAGTCTTGGGGTGTGGCTCGACAAAACCCTGTCATTCGACACACAAGCTACCAAACTTTCGGCCACCTGCTTTGGCCTGCTTAAAATGCTCCAAAAAATTCTTCATCTTTTACCCATGGAGGCTAAACAGGTGGCCATCCAGGGTCTGATCCAGTCCCGCCTGGACTTCAATAACGTCCTGTATCTCGCGGCACCAGACTACACACTGCGGAGACTTCAAACAGTGCAGAACTGTGCAGCCCGGACACTGCTCCAGCTCCCACGCCGACAATCCATCAGAGCTGGTCTGACCAGTCTACACTGGTTGCCAGTCCGCCAAACAATCCACTTCAAAGCCTTGTGTATCGCCCACCAGGCCTTCTGGGACACAGGCCCCATTATCACCCACGACCTAATCTCTCACTACCATCCAAGTAGAAACCTACGGTCAACCCAGACCTTCATTGCCACCACACCCAGAATAAAAAGAGCCAGATCAGGTGGTAGGACCTTCGCCCATAACGCCTCCAAGCTGTGGAACGCCCTTCCCCTTCATCTGAGAGCTAACTCCAATCTTACCTCATTCCGGAAACAGCTCAAGACTCTTCTTTTCAACTCCCCACAGTAATTCCTGGTACTATCCCCGCCTCTGCCTAATCATCTGTTGGTCCCTTAGCGCTTGGACGCCCCCGGGCATCAATCGCGCTCTATAAATCCACTTACAATTACAATTACAATTACAATTGACAAGCCAGATGTGCGAGTGGAGGCCAATTGGTGGGCTTGAAACATCTCAGACAGCGGCACATAACTGGGGCACACACTACAAGACCCACAAACCAATGCGGACTCATTGGAGTCGCCCATTGGAGGGCTCATATTTTTAACCTCTATGCCAAAATGACTGCCGCTGAAGACTGCAATGAGCACGAAAAGCGTCCGGCGTGAATCGACAGGCATGCTGTAAACTGGATCCGCCCGCCGATCCGGCTTTTACCTAATGAAGGTTGCTGCAGTGGATGTCAGAGTGCGTCACCAACAGGTGGGAACCTTGGAGCTTTGATATATATATTACCTACTGGCGGTCGCCAGTAGGTATATATAGTTAGGATTTTTTCTCTATGGGATTTTTGAAAATTCTATGTCTAATAACTTTGGCGTTTGTGGACGGAATTGGCTGAAATTTTCAGGAAAATGGCACATTTTGTTTCTGAGCAGCCCTAGAAAATTGGGGGGGGGGGGGGTTCGTCAAGGGGGGGCCTAGAAAAAAGGGGGGTCCCAAAACGTGTTTTTAACATTGAGTTTTCCATAGGGCGGTAGGCCTCACTTTTAGCCCGAACGGCTGAATGGATTTGCACGAAACTTGGCAAAATTGTAGGGACTGGTAGCCCGATGTGCCTTTGCTAGGTCTCAATATATGTGCTTCAGTGGATTTTGAGAAATTAACGTTCAAAAAAAGATATATATCTGTAACAGCAGACCGGGCAGCGCTCCGGTTCGCGGACTTTTCGCGGTACGGAGCTTTGTGAAGCGAAGCTGATTGGTTCTCCGGCGTCTGTGAACATTCCAAACAGTCCGTAGCGGCCGCCATCTTGTCTCTCGGTAGGATCGAGAGACAAGAGGAGGCCAAAGCGAAGGGGCAAATGACCATAAGGGGGCATAGTAGATCCTCGCTGACCCCCTAGGTTTGATGTGGAGGTTTTAAAAGGGCCCCGCGGGGCAAAAAAAAAAATAATAATAATAATCGAACGGCTGAATGGATTTGCACGAAACTTGGTAAAATATTAGGGACTGGTAGCCCGATGTGCCTTTGCTAGGTCTCAATATATGTGCTCCAGTGGATTTTGAGAAATTAACGTTCAAAAAAAGATATATATCTGTAACAGCGCTCCGCTTCGCGTAACGGAGGTTTGCGAAGCTGATTGGTTCTCCGGCGTCTGTAAACATTGCAAACAGTCCGTAGCGGCCGCCATCTTGTCTCTCGGTAGGATCGAGAGACAAGAGAAGGCCAAAGCGAAGGGGCAAATGACCATAAGGGGGCATAGTAGATCCTCCTTGACCTCTTAGGTTTGATGTGGAGGTTTTAAAAGGGCCCCGCGGGGCAAAAAAAAAAATAATAATAATAATCGAACGGCTGAATGGATTTGCACGAAACTTGGCAAAATTGTAGGGACTGGTAACTCGATGTGCCTTTGCTAGGTGTCAATATATGTGCTTCAGTGGATTTTGAGAAATTAACGTTCAAAAACAAGATATATATCTGTAACAGCGCTCCGCTTCGCGGAGATAAAATTATATCTGTATTATCTAGCTGTTGCTAACACCAGTTAGCGACGGCTAGTAGGAGATAGCGACCATCTTGGGCCCCACTTTGCATGTGAGTGATATTTATCACTAATGACATGCAAAGTGGGGATGCCAAGATGTTAGCGACTGGAAACAGTCGCTAACATCGCTATCTCCTATTATCAACTTTTGGAAATATTCGCGATAAGCGCGAATATCTCCAAAAGCTAGCACCTGCCCTGAGCAGTTCTTAGCCATGTCATCCAATGGGAGGTGGATAACATGGCTAAGAGCATTAGCTCGGTAATGCATGAATATCGCCGAGTTTTCAGCGATATTAATGCATTGCGGTCGTTTTTTATCGTATTTGCGATAAACCTTGATAATAGCAAGGTTTATCTGCGATAATTTCTGACGATGCTTAGCGGTAAAAAAATCGTTGCTAAGCATCGTTAGGGATAAATATCGCTTAACTTTGGTAATATGCCCCAACGTCTGTTAACGTTCGATTCGAAGGAAATCAGGAAGTGTTGAAAAACATTGTCTGCGCCATCTTGCCTTTTTTCAAATGCCACACTTTTGTCGTGCACGGCAGTCATTTTAGATGCCTTGACCAGACCCACTCTGTGCACGCTGTCGATCCTTAGCATGGCTCCCCACCCTCGCAAGCATCTCCCCCAGGCAGTGGTCACCCCCGCTCTCTGTCTTATGCATGGGTAATAAACCACCCCCCATCTGCGCTGCTCTTCCCTGAGAATCACACCCTGTGCCCGCCCGACACCTCCCTTTCGCCCTATTCACTACCGCACCCTCTGACACTCCTTTTCCTCTGTGTCCGATTGTCCAGGCCGGTCCTAGGGTATCAGCTAGCCCTGCAGATGTAGTTTATGGCCCCAGCTGTAAAGAATCGCCCCTCTTCAAAGGAGTTATAGTAGATCAAGGCCCACACTCGATGAGATCCGTCACAGCAGACGTGTTCCTATTATCTGAAAACCATCCTGTATTGTGATTGGGGAGGGGATCGAGCCTGAAGCGGAAGATTCCAGGGATGACTCTTTGTACATCAAAGTTTTTACAATTATGTGTCACATTAAAAATATATAGCACTCCAACAAAGTAGTAAGATTATAAAACTTTAATAACTTATAAATATATACAAGAAAACAAAAACAGTAATAACATATAAACATTTTTAGGGAAAAACAACGAAGTAGCGGTCGGCTGTGCGAATAGTCCCAACGCAGCACAACGTCCAGATTTCTGGCGTGGGGCGTCGCGGGGGGTGGGTCATCAGTAGCAAACTGTTGTGCGAATAGTTCCAAGGCAGCAGAACGATGGCACCAAGGTGATGTCCAGTAAGTTGCCGCACTGGTTTTGGTATCCTACAATGCTGCTCCGAATAACGGCGTGGGGCGCCCCGGGGGAGGCGGCGTGAACGGGCCTCTCCAGGTGGAGTCTCATCTGTTGTAGTGGGGCGCCCCTTTACCGTTTCAGTTGCCATTCCGTCCGCTTTTGGTCCACTGTGTCAAAAGCCGCAATTCAGCTGAGTTGCGCCCACTCTTGCGGTGCAGCGATAGGCGGCTGCGCCAACTCTTGCGGTGCCGCGATAGGCGGCTGTCACAGGACTCTCAAAATGGCGGCAGGCTGTTTCCTTTTTGGGCCTGGTCCACTGAAATGGCCCTGGGACACCTTGGAAATCGGACGCTAGTCTGCTAGGTCTTGGACCCCATTCTCGAAAGCGTCCCCTCCGCCTTGAGGATTCATCAAATGTTTTGGGGGCCCCCGACTCCTGTAGGCTTCTGGTGGGGAGCGGCTGCCATGATTGCTCGCGGAATGACCACGACGGAGCTACGAGATGGTGGTGCTCTCATGCTGACGCCAGCTTCAGTCTGAAACATCCAGAAACAAGGTGGGGCTTTCATCGTTTGGAAAAAAAAAAAGTTTTCATCCAATGAAAAGTGTTGTTTTTAGGTCATATGATCAAGCCTTCCATCATTAGGAAACCAAAAGTAAAATGAACCAATGAAAAGTTTTATAAACAAGTCACATGACCTGTTATGCGGCATAGGGTATAAAATGCGGAGAAAATAAGTTGGCACGTGAGGCGGCGTCAGTAGCGGACCGATGTGCGAATAGGCCGAAGGCAACACAACGCGGCAAGATCCGGATGGCACCGAGGTGGTGTCCAGCAAGTTGCAGCACTGGTGTGGCCATCTTACAATGCTGAAAGTCGGCGTGGGGCGCCCCGTTGGCCTGTGAGTTTGCGTCAGTAGCGGACCGATGTGCGAATAGGCCGAAGGCAGCACAACGCGCCAAGATCCGGATGGCACCGAGGTGGTGTCTAGTAAGTTGCCGCACTGGTGTGGCCATCCTACAATGTTGAAAGTCGGCGTGGGGCGCCCTGTTGGCCTGTGAGATGGTGTCAGTTGCGGACCGATGTGCGAATGGGGCCAAAGGCAGCGCAACAATATTTTCTGTATAGAAGATACCACTAGGCGTTGAGATGCCAAGATCCGGATGGCAACGAGGTGATGTCTAGCAAGTTGCTGTACTGGTGTGGCCATCCTACAATGGTAAAAGTCGGCGTGGGGCGCCCTGTTGGCCTGTGAGATGGTGTCAGTTGCGGACCGATGTGCGAATGGGGCCAGCGCAACAATATTTTCTGTATAGAAGATACCACTAGGCGTTGAGATGCCAAGATCCGGATGGCACCGAGGTGATGTCTAGCAAGTTGCTGTACTGGTGTGGTCATCCTACAATGCTGAAACTCGGCGTGGGGCGCCCCATTAGCCTGTGAGATGGCGTCAGTAGCGGACCGATGTGTGAATAGGCCGGAACCAGCACAAGGCGCCAAGATCCGGATGTCACCGTGGTGGTTTCATAGTTGAGAGGCACTTCATCTGCAGTGGGGCGCCGAGATCCGGATGGCACCGAGGTGATGTCTAGCAAGTTGCTGTACTGGTGTGGTCATCCTACAGTGCTGAAACTCGGCGTGGGGCGACCCATTAGCCTGTGAGATGGCGTCAGTAGCGGACCGATGTGCGAATAGGCCGAAGGCAGCACAACGCGCCAAGATCCGGATGGCACCGAGGTGGTGTCTAGTAAGGTGCACTGGTGTGGCCATCCTACAATGTTGAAAGTCGGCGTGGGGCGCCCCGTTGGCCTGTGAGATGGCGTCAGTAGCGGACCGATGTGTGAATGGGGCCAAAGGCAGCGCAACAATGTTTTCTGAATAAAAGACACCACAAGGCGCTGAGATGCCAAGATCCGGATGGCACCGAGGTGGTGTCTAGCAAGTTGTGGCACTGGTGTGGCCATCCTACAATGGTAAAAGTCGGCGTGGGGCGCCCTGTTGGCCTGTGAGATGGTGTCAGTAGCGGACCGATGTGCGAATGGGGCCAAAGGCAGCGCAACAATATTTTCCGAATAGAAGACACCACTAGGCGTTGAGATGCCAAAATCCGGATGGCACCGAGGTGGTGTCTAGCAAGTTGCTGTACTGGTGTGGTCATCCTACAATGCTGAAACTCGGCGTGGGGCGCCCCATTAGCCTCTGAGATGGCGTCAGTAGCGGACCGATGTGCGAATGGGGCCAAAGGCAGCGCAACAATATTTTCTGAAGAGAAGACACCAAAAGGCGCTGAGATTCGGTTACCACCGAGGTGATGTCTAGCAAGTTGCCGCACTGGTGTGGCCATCCTACAATACTGCTCCGAATAACGGCGTGGGGTGCCCGAAGGGGGGGGGGGGGGGGAGAGGCGGCGTGAACGGGCCTTCCTAGGTGGAGGCTCGTCTGCTGTAGTGGGGCGCCCCTTTACCGTTTCAGTTGCCATTCAGCTGAGTTTCGGCTGCTCTTGATGCTACAGCGACAGGCGGCTGCAACAGGACTCTCAAAATGGCGGCCTGTTCTTTGGATTTGGGCCTGGTCCACTAAAATGGCCCTGGGACACCTTAGAACTCGGACGCTCGATTTTTTTTTCCTTTCCTGTACATGCAAAAAAAGGTAAATGCCCGGTACGTTACACGCTTCATCTGCCACGATGAACTCTCCAGAGGAACCGAAAAAAAATATAGTTATGGTAACTATACCATGCATCGTCATATGGAGAGGTGGCACCAATTAATTATAGTGCTGCATAAAAGAGAGATTTGGAGGAGAACCCCAGACCTGCTAGTACATTCATCAAAGAAGTGGCACTGACAGCATCAGAGGCAAGGGAAACGGTCCCAAATATTTAGAAGAACTTTGGAAAGATTAAAATGACATGTTTAGATTGTGGCAAATTAATTTCATGTGGACAGATGAGTGTTACTCTAATAAATACAGCATATGAACATCATCATAGTCGATGGTTGGTAGAGACATTTTGACTATATCCTGGACCTGCCCGTCCTCGCCCAAAATGGCGCCGGAATAAATGGGACTCGTAACTCCTTGTTGTGTACTGGTTGCAGAACCTTGAAATCACGAGATACGTATGCAGTTTTGAAGCACATGGCGGGCGGGGACGAGAATTGATTGAATATTTCGACATCCCTATTGATATTAAGTTCTGATGTGTTATTGATTACTGTACTATTGAAAGTTCGAATTAACGTCACCCATGGTACTTGTCCGCAAATGTATATCTAGATAATTTGATTGTAACTGGCCCTGTCGTATTTTAATTATAAAATGTACGTCCACCGATTCCGTAACTGTTAGACACCTTAGTTCTTGCAACCTAATGGCCCGCCCGTTACGTTCCTCTACAGTGTAAATGTCTACTCATCATATACGATTACAGTTTGCTCCGTGGCCGGCCCACGTGGTTATAGGCTCGTATTTGTATAATGAAATTTTCACAATAAAGGTTTTTAAAAGAAAACATGGTAGTAGTATATACATTGGTAAAGTTTTTAATAATAGTCACTGTTTTAGAATCATTAAAAGGCAAGTGAAATAAAGCAGACCAATTACATGAAGGGTAAAAGGTATAATACGAAGGAACGCAGTAAAGATAAATGGTCAAGGGCTGTTGTGTTTTCTATTCCTGCAACATAAAGTGATCGATAAGAATCTCATATTCAGGCGTATCGGCGACTAAGACAGCAGGTCGACCCTCTCTTGCTCAACGGCTCCGTCATGGGACGAAGAAACGCTCTTTTTCTCGAAAAAAGAATATATTTTACTTGCAGGACAGTTGTAAATTTTCCGGGAAAGTACATTAGCCTGGAACATTATAACATATATTTAAGAAAAAATAATGTTCGGAAGTAATAAAAAGCGTAATTTTTAGGTCATATGACCAAGCCTTTCATCATTAGAATAAGAAAAGTAAAATGAACCAATGAAAAGTTTTATTAACAAGTCACATGACTTGTTATGCTTACGTTACGCGCTGCGCGCCCCGGATGACTTCCGGATGCGCTAACGCGGCGCGTCATATGACGCATTACGCGACAACGCAGGTCCAGAATATAGTCAAAATGTCTCCACCAACCAGCGGTCGGAACACAACCCCTTTCAGCAGGCTAAATAGTTCTGTTAAATGACAACAGAAGGGACAGGCAACAAGAACCATTAGTCAAAGAGGGGAGGGCTAGTTTTTCTCTACCGGGTTACATTGGGGCGCTACCGGAACTGATCGAATTGGTAGTCTACAGTGTTTCTGGATGTTTCAGACTGAAGCTGGGGTTAGCATGAGAGCAGCACCATTTCGTAGCTCCGTCGTGGCCATTCCGCAACCAATCATGGCAGCCGCTCTTTATCGTTATTTTGGGCGGGGTGGGTGGCGGAGCCGAGCTGTTTTGCAGCCATCATTGTGTGGAGTTCAGTTCATTTCACTAGTTTTGTATTTGTCATGAGGGGTTGTTCCTAATGTTTCTATTTTACCGAGGTCAAAAAGAGATCCCATTAGTGGCCTACTGATTTTGCTCGATTCCTTTTCTTTTTTTTTACACGATTTTTCGTTATCTGCAAAGACTAAACAGAGTATTGCGACTCTGTGTTTGTTTGTAAATAGAGAATGAACCAAAGAGAACCAATTCTAAAACAGTAAATACTTGGATAACAATCAATCAAATGGAGAGAGAAGCAGGCACGACGTATTACAACGGGGGCAAAGGCCTGCGTTAACTACCCTTCACTATGTGCAAAGAGAGAGTACTCCTAATAGAAATGAGGGGGGGGGCACCATTCAAAGCAGATCAGTGTGCATAAACACGAAAATGTTTTCACTTACCACGTACTTGACATTCGACAGCTTATGATATTTGCTATTAAAAAACCATTGAAATTCACTGAAAAAACCATAGGTTATAGACCATATATAGTTAGGAATTAGCATTTACAAAACCTTGAAAATTCACTGAAAAAACCATAGGTTATAGACCATATATAGTTAGGAATTAGCATTTAAAAAACCTTATTTTACTCACACAAAACCATTGAAATTCCATATATAGTTAGTTGCACTAACTATATATCGCGCACCCGCAATCCACTGCTGATGATGTCACATATTACATCATTCATGACATGGTCAGTGACATCACTGATGACATCACTGATGACATCTCAAATGACATCACTGATGACATCACTGATGACATCTCATTTGACATCAATGACCACATCACTGATGATATCATTCATGTGACAATACAATGCATCTCCTCACATTTT
The DNA here is from genome assembly GCF_964261635.1 of Lissotriton helveticus. Taxonomy (NCBI): domain Eukaryota; kingdom Metazoa; phylum Chordata; class Amphibia; order Caudata; family Salamandridae; genus Lissotriton; species Lissotriton helveticus. Next base: position 1,857,829,662 of record NC_136068.1, on the reverse strand, counting down.
AATATAACCTCTGTTTCACCCAGTGTTAAATACAGAGTATAATTTTTGAAACCATTGACACACCAATACTAGTTACTACATACGTACTCACTGATTCCTACGTCTACACACACATTCACTCATTCACCCATACAATCATTCATACATACAATCACTCATCTTTACAACACTATCATATGCACTCATACACCTATACAGACACTCACACTCTGCCACTCATCCATGGAGTTACTCACACACCTAGTCAGTCCTGTAAAGAATCAATCACACTTCCATTTTCTTGTCTATACAGTTAAACATAGAGCACCTTACATTTTCAAACATATACTAACACATACTTACTTTCTTATACAATCATTGATACAAGTACACATTGATCTGCACAGAGTCACACACCTCCCAGCCAGCCACACACACACTCAGTCTCCCATACAAATACTTGGACAATCAATCAATAACCCATATAGTTAATCATATAGCTACTGATCAACACATGCAGCAGTTTACAGAACAACAGACATAATGATGCACAAATTAAGACAGTTTAGTCACTAACCCATGCACTCAGTGAGACACATTTAATCACTCACTCATACATTCAGTCATGCACCTACTAAATCCTTCGTCCAGACACTTATACATCTAGTCATTCTTCAATATGTAAAACATATTTAAACTTTACAGAAACACACAGTCACTGGATGATGTCATCAGTGATGTCATCAGTGATGTCATTTGAGATGTCATCAGTGATGTCATCAGTGATGTCACTGACCATGTCATGAATGATGTAATATGTGACATCATCAGCAGTGGATTGCGGGTGCGCGATATATAGTTAGTGCAACTAACTATATATGGAATTTCAATGGTTTTGTGTGAGTAAAATAAGGTTTTTTAAATGCTAATTCCTAACTATATATGGTCTATAACCTATGGTTTTTTCAGTGAATATATATATATATATATCGGGAAAATGCTACTTACCAGTATGCATCTGTTCTTGCCATGTAGAGCTGCAGAGTTAAACACTGTGCTTAAATGGCCACCTAGTGTTGGGCCCGGATGTTTGCAGTTTGTTTTTGTTCTAGAAAGTCTTTGGAAGTCACAGCATAGGTGACTCCTCCTTTGGATCATACTGCGCATGGGCATCGGCTCCATCCTCAGATTGTTTTTCGCCATTAGGGAAGTGATGGAGCTTTACAAGAAAAGTAAGGATGTCCATGTAATATGTATCTAATTAAGATAATACTGAAACAGATAATGGTAGCCGGGGAGGCGGGTGGGCGTGTGTAACTCTGCAGCTCTACATGCCAAGAACAGATGCATACTGGTAAGTAGCATTTTCCGTTCGAGGCATATGAGCTGTAGATTACACACTGTGCATAGATTGTATAGCAGTTCCCACATTTAGCGGCGACCACCAGTCTCTGTTGCAGTGGTTTGAAACAGGGTTTTTAGTACAGCTTGGCCCACAGTAGCTTGTTGTTTAGTTTCCACATCTACACAATAGTGTTTTGTGAATGTGTGCGTTGCAGACCATGTAGCTGCTTTGCATATGTCGTCTAGGGGAATGTTCCCTAAAAATGCCATTGAAGCCCCTATTTTCCTCGTAGAATGGTCTTTAGGAGGAATAGATAACGTATGTTTAGCTTTGTGGCAACAAATTTGTATGCATTTGACAATCCACCTTGCTATCCCAGATTTTGATATGGGGTTACCCTTATGTGGTGGTGAAAAAGACACAAAAAGTTGTTTTGTTTTACGAAAAGTTTGTGTTCTTTCAATGTAGTAAAGCAATGCTCTTTTGACATCTAAGGTGTAAAGAGTTCTTTCTGCGACTGTTTGTGGCTGCGAGAAAAATACGGGCAGCTCAACAGACTGATTTAGATGGAAGGGTGAAATGACTTTTGGAAGGACTTTAGGATTAGTACGTAGAACCACTTTATTAAGGTGCATTTGCAGAAAGGGTTCTTGAATGGTGAATGCTTGTAGTTCACTAACTCTTCTGAGAGAAGTAATAGCTACTAGGAAAGCTACTTTCCAAGTTAGGAATTGCAATTTACATTTATGCGACGGTTCAAAGGGAGGTCCCATTAACCGTGTTAGAACAATGTTTAAGTTCCACACCGGTGACGGTGGTGTTCTGGGAGGGATTATTCTTTTGAGTCCTTCCATAAAAGCCTTTATGGCAAGCACTCTAAAAAGAGATAGATGTTGTCTATTTTGTAGGTATGCTGCAATGGCAGCAAGGTGCAGTCTGATAGAAGTGTACGCTAAATTACACTTTTGAAGGTGTAATAGGTATCCTATGATGTGTTGAATAGACACATCTAAAGGATTGATGTGGTTGTTTTGACCGTATATTACAAACCATTTCCACCTAGCTGCATAACATGCTCTAGTGGTGGGACTCTAGCTTTTTTAATAACGTTCGTTCAGTCTGAAGGGAGGTTAAGGTAACCAAACTCTATGACTTCAGGAGCCAGATCGCTAGGTTGAGCTGAGCTGGGTCTGGGTGTCTGATTTCTCCACGGTTCGGCGTTAATAAGCGTGGAGATAGGTATCGTTTCTGTTGTGGTACCACAAAAAGTTGCAGCAGCGTGGTGTACCACGGTTGTCTGGCCCAAGTTGGAGCAAGTAGAATGAGTCTTAGGGAATGATCCTGTAGTTTGCGTACCACTAATGGAAGTAGTGGGAGAGGCGGAGAAGCGTACGCAAATTTTGCGGACCAGTTCATCCATATCGCATTGCCTTTGGACAGCAGGTGTGGATATCTGGCGGTGTAGCTTGGACATTTTGCGTTTTCGTGGGTAGCGAAGAGGTCTAGCTGAGCTTGTCCCCACAGTTGAAAGAATGGTTGAAGAACTTGTGGATGAAGTTCCCATTCCTGTCGACTTAGAAGATCTGCTATGGTGTTTTGTACTCCTGGAACATGCTGGGCTAAGAGAAAGATCTTTAGTGGTATAGCCCATCTGCATATCTGCTGCACTAACTGAGAGAGCTGTAGAGAGTGTGTTCCCCCATGTTTGTTTATGTAGTACATGGCTGTCTGTGCGGACTAAGACAGCTTTGCCTGATACTTGCTTTTGGAACGCTTTTAGGGCTAGAAATACAGTTTGGAACTCCAGGTGGTTGATGTGGAGTGACTTTTGTTGTGGTGTCCACCTGCCTTGCATGGTGTGATGCAGTAGGTGAGCTCCCCAGCTGGAGAGCGATGCGTCCGCTGTTGTGACTATTTGAGGAACTGGCTCTAGGAACGGTTGGCCTTTTGAAAGGTTTTTGGAGCTCCACCATTGCAGAGAGCGATGAGTCCGACTGTCTACCAACACTAGGTCTGTTTATTGACCGTGACCCTGGTTCCATTCGCTTGTTAAGCACTCTTGAGTGGACGCATTTGTAGTCTTGCGTGAGGTACTATAAATATGCAAGATGCCATCATTCCTATGAGCTGCATGAACACTCAAGCTGGAAGATAGTGTTGCGGCTTGAATTTTGGTAGGAGAGTTTGTACACTTATTATCCTGGCTGGAGAGGGATAGGCTAGTGGTAATTCGGTGTTTATTGTAGCACCGAGATATTGTTGTACATGGGACGGTTGCAGATGTGACTTGGTGTGATTTACTGTGAATCTCAAGTCGTGGAGTAGTTGAATTGTGGCGTGAGTGTGTTGTACACACTGGCTGTTTGAGCTGGCCTTTATGAGCCAGTCGTCTAGATATGGGAAGACGTGAAAATGCTGTCTTCTTAGGTGTGCTGCTACTACCGCTAGGCATTTGGTAAACACCCTTGGTGCTTTTGTGACTCCGAATGTGAGTACTTTGAATTGGTAGTGCTGACCGTCTAGTACAAATCTGAGATATTTTCTGTGCGCTGTGTGGATAGGAATGTGGAAGTAGGCGTCCTTGAGATCTATAGTGGCAAGGAAGTCGTTTTGTAAAAGGAGTGGAAGGACCTGCTGGAGTGTGACAATATGAAAATGGTCTGATTGTATGTACAGGTTTAGGGGTCCGAGGTCTGAGGTCTAGAATAGGCCTAAGAGATCCGTCCTTCTTTGGAATTAAAAAATACAGGGAGTATACTCCTTTGTTTTGCTGATGCAGTGGAATTATTTCTATTGCATTTTTCTGCAGGAGGGATATAACCTCCTGTCTGAGCAGTATCAAATGTTCTTGTGACATTGGACGCTGTTCGGGTGGTATGTTTGGGGGGTAGATGCTAGTTTGAGACAGTAACCTGACTGAATTATTAGTTGCACCCACCTGTCTGAAGTGATGTTTTTCCAGGCTGGCAGGTATTGTTGTAGCCTTCCCCCGACAGGAGTGGAATGCGGCGGGGGAAGGAGAGGGAAGTCATTGGGCAGGGGTGGAGGCAGAGCGGGAGTTGTTGTTTTTACCTCTGCCTTTATTGTTGTTACCTCTGTACCCGCCTCTTTGGTAGCCCCTACTATAGGTGGATTGTGTGGGGGATTTGTAAGAAGTAGAAGGTGTGTCTGAAGAGTATCCACTGGTGGTGCCCCTGTAAGATGAGCGGCGAAATGAGCGTCTGGGAGCCTGCGACTGCAAGGCTCCCATAGATTTGGCTGTATTGGTATCCTTTTTCATCTTTTCAAGGGATACGTCCCCATTAGGTCCGAATAAGTGTCGCTCATCAAAGGGCTGGTTAAATATGGCACTTTGGACTTCAGGTTTGAACCCTGAAATGCGATGCCATGCGTGTCTACGCAACAGAACACTGGTATTAATTGCTCTGAAGGCAGTGTCTGCTGCATCTAGGGCACAACGAATAGAAGTGTTTGTGATATTTTTACCCTCTTGTATAAGCTTATTTGCCCTGTTTTTATACTTATCGGGGAGGTGCTGTATTAATGATTCTAATTCATCGTAATGTGCCCTGTTGTATCTTGCCAATAATGCATGTGTATTGGCAATACACCACATGTTTGCTGCCTGAGACGCAGTTCTTTTACCGGATGCGTCAAGGAGCTTAGACTCTTTATCTGGTGGGGGAGCTTCACCTGATGTTTGTGAATTTCCTCTTTTGTGTGCATTAGAGACCACAAGAGAGTCTAATGGTGCTGGGACTTCAATATATGCTGGATCTGAAGGGGCAGCTTTATATTTTTTCTCTATTCGTGGGTTGATGACCCGAGATCTAACTGGGTCTTTGAAGACTTCTGGAGCATGCCTAATAACTCCCTTAAGCATGGGTAAAACTGACGCGGACCTTTGTGCGTTGTCAAAGGTATCCATTAGGTAGTCTTCTTCTACAGGGTCAGTATGTAGGTCAACCCCATGGTATTGTGCAGCCCTTTGCACTAGTTGATTAAATCCCTTAGGGGCCCGATGTAGGTGGCCATTTACCGATCGGTAACGGCCGATTTCGGCCGTTACCGACCGGTAAATGGGTATTTGTGATGTAGGGGCCCTATTTTACCGAATCGGTAATTTTACCGAATCGTTATTTTTACCGATTCGGTAACTTCCTGATGTAGGTGGGACTCTTCTGAGTCCCAAAGGCCTTACAGATTCGGGGGCAGATTTATGAGGCCCTTGCGCCACGTTTACGCCGCTGTTGCGTCACGCAAGGCGGCGTAAACGTGGCGCATCCCTACGAACGATTTACAACGTGACGCATCTAGGCAGATGCGTCACGTTGTAAAGCCCTGCGCCCCTTGTGGGCGTTCCGGCGCAGGGAGGGCGTTCTGGGGCAGGTGCGCCTCGCAAAAGTGGCTGAGTGAAATCTATAAGATTTCACTCAGTCACTTTCAGGCCAATGCTGCGTCAAAAGCCTGCGCCTGCTTGAAGCAGGCGTAGGTCTTGATGCAGCATTAGTCAGATAGGGCACCCCCGAGCCTTGCTGGAGCTGCGTGGAGCAACTCCAGCAATGCGCCGCCTTTACGGCACAGATGCGTCACGCATCTGTGCCGTTTTTGCCCCATGATGCGCCGCATTGTAAATGCGGCGCACCATGGGTGGCGGAGCTGTGGCGCACTGTGGCGCACATTAACTGGCGCATCCCTGGGGATGCGCCAGTTAACATAAATCTGCCCCTCGGTATTTTACCACCCAATCCAATTGGGTGGTAAACTACCGAATCCAGGTGTGCGTGCACATGTGTGCATGCACACCAATGCCATGTGACAGACAGACATTCCCTTAGGGCATGTCTGTGTGCCACATGGCACACATGCCTGTATTTGGGGTGCTAGAGGGTGTCAAAGTGACACCCCCTGCACCCTTGCTGAAATCGGTATTTACCGAATCAGTAAATACCGATTCGGTATTGCCCATTGATTCCTATGGGCTTCAAGGCCCATAGGAATCAATGGGCAATACCGAATCGGTATTTACCGATTCGGTAAATACCGATTTTTACAGATTCGGTAATTCAATTACCGAATCTTCCTAAATCTCCCTCCTTCATATTTACCGATTCATAAATACCGAATCGGTAAAATTCGGTACTTATGAATCGGTAAATACGATTTTCCTACATCTGGCCCTTAGTGCCTGCTGGTGGGGAAAGCCTAGAGGGATATATCACGTCTTGAGGGACGTTAGAGACGTCTGGAGTGTTATAATCATTCCAAGGGTCAGGTGAGCCCGGAGGAATAGACTGATCTGGCGGCTCACTATCTGTACCAACCTGTGTCATCAGAGCTATCATCCCTGTTGTCATCATCTCCTATGGGAGAAGGTGTAGGGGAGTGCTGTGGTAGGGGAGGAGGTGGTGATGGTATATGTGGAGGATTAGAGAGAGGAGCAGGTGTAGGTGTGTCCTGTGGTCGTTTTTTTTTTAACTAAGAGTTAGTCGACCAGTGTTTGGATCCTGAACTAAAGTCTTTTGTGCAGGGTCTGGATGAAATAAGTCCTCTGCGGGAGGCAGATCCCTTGGTGCGGAGGGCTTTTTTTGGCACCGAGCTGTGAGCTTCATTTTGCTTTGAAGATTGTTGTTTGGCAGTGTCTTTAGCCGGGGAAGTATGTGCCTCTTTCGGTTCCAGTAATTTTTTCGGCTTCGATGGGTTTTTCGGATCCGATGATTTTTCGACTCTGAAGCGGGTGTGGTTTCGGTGCCGAGGATCTAACACTAGGCTTCTGCGCCGATTGTTTCGATGCCGTCGTGGAGGCTGACGATGGTATCTTTTTCGGTGCCGGTGGATGTGCACCGGCACCGCGGGCAGGCTGACTCGGGCCAGAGTCGCCTTAAGGCTTAGTGGGCTTCTTAGCCGAGCTCGAAGGCAGGGCATTGGAAGCAGCGTCTTGGTGTGCACCCAAGGATGAGGGTGTAACCGAAGTCTTTTTTGAATGTGTTGAGAAAGGGTCGCGGTCGACGTTCTTACTTACGACCCTCTGTGCCGCAGTGATGTCCTCGACTTCAGAATCTTCGGCCTCGGAGGTGCTGTCGACGCCATGTTGTTGTTCTGGGACGTCGACGCCCTCTTGGAAGATGTCGTCTGGAATCAGAGCTGATGAACGAGCCATTGATCTATGAACTCTTCGGTCCCTGGAGTGGAAAGAGGCACAAGCGGAACAGTCTTTGGCCTTGTGCTCCGGTGAGAGGCAAAGGTTACACACCTCATGTAGATCTGTGTGGAAAAACTTTGACCTACATAGAGGACACTTTTTAAATGGCGTCCTTTCCATGAGCTGGAAGTTGAGGCCTAGGTAGGCCCAAAGGCCTTCGTCGACGACCAGAATCGAAGACTTCAGAGTTGAAGAGTAGCGTCGACTGGAAAATGCGTTCGAAACAATAGACTTTCTAGAACAAAAACAAACTGCAAACATCCAGGCCCAACACTAGGTGGCCATCTATGCACAGTGTGTAATCTACAGCTCATATGCCTCGAACATATATATATATATATATATATATATATACAAAGAAACTCCACAACACCTCCGGCAAGCTGTCCAGCAAAACCAGCGAGAAAGGAGAAGGACCACAGGATCAGGTGCAATGATTTTATTCAGCACAGGAAAAACAGCTACGTGTTTCAGGCTACACGAGCCCTTGTTCACGCTGTAAGTCATTAAAGTTTTTGTTGCTTTTTTATATGTGTGCATACAAGTGCTTGCTATAGATAATGACATCATATATCACGTGGTCATAGAAAGGGAAAACATACTGATAACAGTATGTTTTCATATATATCGGTCGTCAGTGATGATTATAGAATTATAACAGCATAAATGCAAACTGAAATATATGTACTTAAATTGACAATAGCACAATATTGATGGATAAATCCAAATATATATTTATGTCTGGTTCCAAAATACTTGTGTAGGTGCAAGATGTATATATTCCTTTCAAAGTTGCCCTGCAGTAAGAGGCGCACTCCTCCAGTTGTGAGGTAACAACCTTTTATTTTCAAAAACCAGAGTGCAACTCCGACGATATATGTCCATTTGCCTGATGCATTTCGGAGCTACTTTTCTCCTTCTTCAGAGGTATGTTGTCAGCACACCGATAATAATTAAAGTCAGCCCCCGCGTTGCTGCACCATTTTATAGAACTCCGGTGTGTCCATTTTGCTGGGGTGCACGCTGGGACTTGTAGTACAAATTTTAGCTTGTCAGCCTCCAGTGGCTTGTGTGATGCACAATGTTTTTATGGACTGCTTTTCACACTCCTGTGGGCTTCGGGATTGCAATCCGGTCTTCCAATTAAGAAACAGCTGCGCCGTCACGATCCTGGACAGTGCCAGTAAGACGAGCCCCCAGATGATCGAGGGGTGGAGCGATCTCTCCGCGGCTGGAACTGCCGCGTATTATCTTCCTTTCAAAGTTGCCCTGCAGTAAGAGGCGCACTCCTCCAGTTGTGAGGTACCAACCCTTTATTTTCAAAAACCAGAATGCAACTCCGACGATATATGTCCATTGCCTGATGCATTTCGGAGCTACTTTTCTCCTTCTTCAGAGGCATGTTGTCAGCACACCGATGATAATTAAAGTCAGCCCCCTGCGTTGCTGCACCATTTTATAGACCTCCGGTGTGTCCATTTTGCTGGGGTGCACGCTGGGACTTGTAGTACAAATTTTACTACGCGGGGGGCTGACTTTAATTAGCAGACTCCCTGCCTTCCAAGGACAGGATGAGCTGAGTGTCGTCAGCATAATTCACCAGCTTGATGTTATAAGATTTAATGATGGAAATCAAAGGTCTTAGATAAATATTAAAAAGGATCGGGCTAATAGAAGATCCTTGAAGGACCGCATGCTCAATCGTTCTAAAATTGGATGAGAAAGGGGGAAGTCGTACCGCTTGTTCCCTATTTTCCAGATATGACTTGAGCCAGTTAAAAGCAAGATCTTCCAGCCCGAGTCGCCTTAGTAGGATTTTGTGATTGACCGTGTCGAATGCGGCAGACATATCGAGTAAAATCAACACAGTTGACTGACCTCTGTCTGCCCTCATTCTAAGTTCATCGAAAACTACTACCAATGCTGTCTCTGTTCCGTGGCTGGTCAGAAACCAAATGCTCATCTTTGAACCTCAAATTGGTTTCCCAAAAGATAGACAGGGCTCTGCTAACCAGGCGTTCAAGAATTTTTACCTGGTAAGGGAGAAGTGAAATGGGGCGGTAGTTGTTTGGACACTGAGGGTCAAGGGTGGGCTTCTTAAGCAGGGGTGTCACTAAAGCTTGTTTCCAGCAAGAAGGGACTATCCCACTGCTTAAGAATTGACTACAAATCCTGTGGAGCTGAGGCAGTAACTGTCTGCCATATTTCTTCCAGACCTTAGGAGGGAGAGGGTCCAGGGGGGATACAGATTTAGTGCTCATGGCGAGTTTGTAGAACTCCTCTTCGGTAGGAGAAGCAAACTGATGTAAAGTTGTTGATCTGTGTTTGCGGGTCTCTTCATTTATTTGGTCTGCAAATGACTGATGGTGAGTCTCAGAGACCGTATCACTTGGTTTATCCTGCTTTATTGACAGCTCAGTTATTATCTTGGAGATTTTCTCCTCAAAAAAGATAGCTGAACTGTCGCAAAATTCTTGAATTGCGACAGTTTCATTTTTTGGGGAGTCTGGTTTGGATAGTTCTTCAACTATTTTGAAGAACCTACGGGTTTCATTAGGGGCCTCCAGAATAGTTACCAAAAAACTCCGCCTTAGCTTTGGAGATTTCATTTTTGTAGTTATTCAAGGTAACCTTGAGAATGTCTTCCTCAGCAATAGCATAACTTTTTCGCCATTTTATTTCAGCCAGTTTGCAGTTGTATCTGAGAACTTTGAGATTCGCATTAAACCAGGGGCAGATCGTTTATGCTTAGATCTTAAGTTTCTTATAGGAATAAACCGATCAAGCGTCTTATTGATCTGTTTACAAAATTCCTGGTAGTTAATTTCCACAGGCTTATTTACATCAAACACATTGGAGTCAGTGAATAGGGATAATTGGTTGTCTATATCATACATTTTATTCCACTCCCTGCCTTTGCGATAATTAGGTGTACTTGTAAAATCTAGTTTTTTTTGGGGGCTATCTACTGAGAAGGTAACAAGGAAGTGATCCGTCCAGCACAGAGGCGATATGGCCTCTACTTTGGCTATATTTTCCTTGGCAAAAATGAGATATAGAGCATTTCCACCTTGGTGGGTGGGGGCCGATACCACTTACTTAAGTTCTAGTTCTCACAAGATTGCACAACATCACTAAGTGCTGACCCATTGGTTCCATTAGCCCAGAGATTGAAGTCCCCTACAATAACCATATTAGAGTGTGTGAGTGCCAGATTAAACAAAGTATTTATAACATTCTGGAAATAGGAGTTAACTGTACCAGGAGGACGATAACAGATCATGCCTGAGACCAGATGTCCACTAGGGCTCGTCAGGGAAAATCCCATAATCTCCATATCCTCGGTATCATCAATAGAGAGTTGTACAAAGGTCCAAATATCCTTAAATATCAGTCCAACCCACCCCCCCCACCTCTCCCAGTAAGCCGCGGTTTGTGGAGCACCTTATAGCCGACTGGGCATGCCACTCCCAGTTCGACCTCAGAGTCATGGCGGGTCCATGTTTCAGTAAGGAATAATGCATCTAATTCAAGGGTATCAATCAGTATGTTAACCTCCTGGTGGTGTTTTACAAGGGACCTGACATTAAACAACCCGCACTCAAGGCCAGCCATCTTGCTCTTACAATAGGAACTTTGACCTGCATAGATGATGTATCAAAGGGATCAACACTCCTACCTTTCCTCTTCTGTAGGAGTTGCTCCCGTGTGTACATCTTTCGTTGCTCCCTTCCTACATGGTACTCAAAAGCAACAGCGTGGCTGGCGCTGTGCGCGGACGGGCGCAGACGGGCTTGCCTTTGGCGCGCCCGCTTTGCGGCCGTGCTTAAGAAGCCCTCGTGACTGCGCATCTAGAGCGCCAACCGAAGCTTCTGGACCCAACCTTACTCCGGCGCTCACCGGAAGTGAGGATATGCGAGCCCCCAGGCGATTGTAATTGCAGCTATTAAGTAAGTAAGGGCATGTTTTTCTAAGAGTCCTATGTCTGCTCCTAGCAGTAAATTATCAAAGATTTAAACTGAAGGAACCATCGGAGTTCACTATTCAGACTATGCAGTACAATTAAAAAACAGTATATTTAAAACAACAGTAGAACGAACAAAATGCTAAAAGCAGGTTTGCATTAGCGCATTAGCAACCAGTGCATGCAGGTATGCCCGACTCTGTGATCTGTATATGTAAATATATGTATATATGTATATATATATATATATATATGTACATATGTAGATATATATATAGATATATAGATATATATATATATATCTATATATCTATATATATATATAGTTAGGACCTAGTTACCATAGGAAATTCCGAACATTCTATTGGAATAACTTTGGCGCAGATTGAGGGATCTGCCTGTAATTTTCCTTAAATTTGCCTCGCTGCGCTCCGCTCCTTCCCTGAAAGTTTCGGGGGGTTCGTCAAGCAGGGGCCGAGAAAAAAGGGGGGGTCCCAAAACGTGTTTTCCCCATGTTAATTTCTATAGGGACATTCTGACAAGGCTACAGCTCGAACGGCTGAACGGAATTACACCAAATTTGGCAAAATGGTACGGAATGGTATGCAGCAGTGCTTTTTGTATGTTTGGTGTAAATCCCTCCAGTAGTTTATGAGAAAATTGAATGTGAAATTGAGTCCAATGCAATTTTCTATAGGACCTTTAGACACAGCTACAGCCTGAATGGCTGAATGGAATTACTGCAAACTTGGCAAAATGATAGAGCCTGGTATGCAGAAGTGCTTTTGTATATTTGGTGAAAATCCCTTCAGTAATTGTTGAGAAAATCGACTTTTTTAAAATTATATATCTATAGGCGGGACACGGTGCGCTCACGGGCTTGCACCGTCCTTGCACTGTCCTTGCACGTGCGCGGACCTTAGCGTGCGCGCTCGGAATTCTGATTGGCTGTTGGACGTCTGTCAACATTCCAGTCAGTCGAAATGAGGAAGTGTTGTCCGCCATCTTGTTTTTGTAGCAGATGATAGTGGTTGTAAACAGAAGTGTAATAGTTGACAAGGAGGCAGGGTAGAGATTCCTGAGCCCCCTAGGTTTTGTCATGGTGTCAGTAAGGACCCCGAAGGTTGAAAAAAAAAAATGTTTAAATCGCGGCTCAAAAAGACAAAAATGAAATACATTAAAATAACAAGTTTCAGTGTTTAGATGTTGGTTGAGTGCAACATTGAGTGATGACTCTTTCATCTTTGGGTTTAGGTAGGTGTTTGTGGAGAGTTAGTATGGTAATTGGTAGAGAGCATTGGTGGTAGGTTGAAGATTATGTGAGTTTGAATGTGTTGATAATTTGAACCAATTAAAATGTTACTTTGGTTTTGATTTTGTATGTGATGAAATGTGATTGGATGGGTATTTGAATATGTATGAAAAATGAGAGGGAAACACAGCCATTTTGAGATTTTATTGTTTGAGGTATACTTCTGAGGTGTGAGATTGAGACAGAATTTACTGTACAACAGTTTTCTAGAAGGTGAGTTGTTAATTTGTAAGGAGAACTCTTCAAGGCAGGTCTGGTTGTACTCAGATGAGGGCTGTAAATGAAATGGCAGTTGGAAAGCTTGCAGTTTAGAAAAAAAGAGGAGAACATTCACTGCACTTGAAGCTTAAGAAATGATTGGGGCTTTCTGAAAATGAAAAAGAGCATATTAGGGTGCATAGTTTGTTTTTTAAAAGAAGCAATTCTATTGGTTCAGAAAAGGTCATTGAAAGGAACATTGCACATGATTAGCTGTTATTTTGAAAGCTCTAACAACCTTGCTGGATTCATTTGCAACATAGTATAATGAACTTTTAAACTCTGTTCTTCCTTAGGTGGGAGTTACCATGGTTACAGGTTGAATGAGCACTGGGGGATGGGTGAATATTATGTGAGTTTGAAAGTGTGGGAATGTAGAACCAATTGAAATGTTAGTTTAGTTTTGAAATAGTGTGGGAAGAGATTTCATTGGTTAAGACCTGAAATATGTGTGAAGAATGAGTGGGAAAGTGTGCCATTTTTGGTTTCAGTGTCTGAAGTGCATTTCAGAGATTCTGCTTAAGAAAATCTGCTGTGTGTTTGACACTGTTCTATATTTTCAAAAGCGATTTTAAAGGTGAGTAATATAGAGAGAGTGCTGTTTGCAGTATTGGGAAGCATAACAAGCATATTGGGCTTCATTCCTGTTGTATTTTGAAAATGAGTCAGGTTTCTTCATTGTAGTGTAGTGTTCATTTAAATGGGTTGTGCTCTGTGTGTAAAATGATTTACCATGCTAAATGTTTTTTGATAACATGTGTGGCTCAAAGATTTTTGACAAGGATCACAGTGAGTGTCTGTGTGAATTAAGAAATTATATTTTTACCTTTTTCCATAATGTTAGCTGTGTGTGCTTACAGTTTGTATTTTTTAGTTTATAAGGTAGACTTCTTTTTAAATTGTTTTTTATGGCTGGATTCAATGCTGGTATAGAGATAGTGTAATGGTTTCATTAGACTTGTAAATATGCTCCTTTTTTAGAAGCGCCTTGTGCAACGTTTAACATGGGTGGAAGCAGTGAATGTATGGAGAGGGATAGGAATAGCAGATAGAAAACCATATGAAATGGTGTGGGAGATGCATAAAGGATTTCACTAATGGCATCAATTGAGATGGAATATAAGATAAAGAGGGGCATATTTACAAGCCCCTTGCGCAATGTTTGACATGGGTGCAAGCAGAAAATGCATGCAGAGTAATAAAATTGGCACACAGACAAGAATATGAAATGCCGTGAGAGATGCTTAAAGGGTTTTTCTAATGGCGTAAATTGAGATAGAATATACAAAATAAGAGAGGCATATTTACAAGCCCCTTGCGCAATGTTTGACATTAATGCTGGTATAGAGATAGTGTAATGGTTTCATTGGCATATTTACAAGCCCCTTGCGCAATGTTTGACATTAATGCTGGTACAGAGATAGTGTAATGGTTTCATTGGAATATTTACAAGCCCCTTGCGCAATGTTTAACATTAATGCTGGTACAGAGATAGTGTAATGGTTTCATTGGCATATTTACAAGTCCCATGCGCAATGTTTAACATTAATGCTGGTACAGAGATAGTGTAATGGTTTCATTGGCATATTTACAAGCCCCTTGCGCAATGTTTAACATTAATGCCGGTACAGAGATAGTGTAATGGTTTCATTGGCATATTTACAAGCCCCTTGCGCAATGTTTAACATTAATGCTGGTATAGAGATAGTGTAATGGTTTCATTGGCATGTTTACAAACCCCTTGCGTAATGCATATTCTTGTCTGTGTGCCAATTTTATTACTCTGCATGCATTTTCTGCTTGCACCCATGTCAAACATTGCGCAAGGGACTTGTAAATATGCCTCTCTTTTTTGTATATTCTATCTCAATTTATGCCATTAGTAAAATCCTTTACGCATCTCTCAAGGCATTTCATATTCTTGTCTGTGTGCCAATTTTATCACTCTGCATGCATTTACTGCTTGTACCCATGTTAAACATTGTGCAAGGGGCTTGTAAATATCCACTCTTTATCTAATATTCCATCTCAATTGATGCCATTAGTGAAATCCTTTATGCATCTTCCACATCAGTGTTTCCCAAACTGTGGTCCGCGGACCCCCAGGGGTCCGTGACACATTCCCAGGGGGTCCGCAGGCAACAGTTTTAAAAGCACAGAAAAGTTTCTTGTATAATTAGCAGCTTTCCAGCAGCAATAAAAGTGTCAAGATAAAGCCAGTGATTAATGTACCTGCTGGAGTGTGAGGAGAGTTTTGTTTAGTGGCAGCTTTGACTTAACTAATGTAGCACAGAGGGTTAATGTGCCTACTGCAAAGAACGTGTAACATGCATTTTAAAAAGCAGCATTTTATGTGCATAGGTTCGTGGTTACTGCTTTTGTCACAGAGATTCTTTTGTTACTGTGCACTTCACAAGTGACAATCGTAATGTAGCAGAGGGATCTATAAACTATCATCAAAGAGCTGCTTGCAAACTGCATGGTACCAGTTAGTAACTTTTGTTTTTTCCCAGTTATTCATTATCCTGATGCTGCTAAAAAGATTTATTTGGGTGGAAATACATTTTTAATGTTAAAGTCAGTGCTAGCCACTGTGTTATGTTCTGAATCCTGAGTTTGTGCTTTTCCAGACCAAGCACTCTTTAAACATTTTATATACACACTGTTTTACATGTACGATTCAATGTCTCTATATGTGTGTGATGTAACGTGCTCTGACATCCTACAATGGTATTAGAGATGCTATAAAACAAATGAAATACATGTGACAGAGGGGCTATTACTTCAATATAAAATACTACGGGCCAGATGTACGATCCGTTTTCATATGCGTGAACGGGTTCGTGAACCCGCTTTCACATGCAAAAACGTATTGGGCCACGTACATTGCCTATTTCGCGAGTCGCAATTTGTTTGCGACTCGCTAAATAGGTTTTGCAACTTGCTATTTGGAAGGGGCATTCCCTTCCAAATAGCGAGTCTTAAAACCATGTACAAATGTTTTGCGGTCGCAAAACACTCACAATTATCACTTACTTCAAGTAGATGGTAATGCATTTTCAAAAGGGAAGGGGTCCCCAGGGGACCCCTTCCCCTTTGCAAATGCATGCAAAATTATGTTTTAAGGGCAGGCAGTGGTCCCAGGGACCTCTGCCTGCCCTTAGAAAATGAAACAAAAACGTTTCATTTTCTTCTTTTTTTAAATGCATGGTAAATGGGCTGCATTTTTTTTTAAACTGCTTTATTTAAAAGCAGTCCCAGACATGGTGGCCTGCAGAGCCCAGCAGGCACCATACCTAGGAGGGCTGGCATTCCCAATAGGCTCGCAAATTGCGAGAGGCTCATTAATATTAATGAACCTCACAATTTGCGACCCCATTGGGAATCTGAAACAGTGTTAAACACACTGTTGTACATTTCATTTAGCGACTTGCAATTTGCCTTTCGCAATGTGTCGCCAATTGCGAGGCGCTAAATGAAATGGTCGTACATCTGGCCCCAAAATCCTTAGGGGCAGATTTACAAGCCCCTTGCTCCTCATCACTTTCGTGATGCATCGGCGACGCAAAAGATGCGCCATGGTGCAGGGTATTTACAACGTGACGCATCTGAGAGATGCGCCACGTTGTAAAGCTCTGCGCCAGAAGGAGGCGTTCACTCAGTCACTTTGGGGCCCATGCTGCGTCAAAACCCTACGCCTGCCTGAAGCAGGCGTAAGGATTGACGCAGCATTAACAAGATTCGCCCCCCAGAGCATTGCTGGAGCTGTGTCCCGCTTGCGACGCAACTCCAGCAATGCGCCACCTTTACGGCACAGATGCGTCATGCATCTGTGCTTTTTTGCCCCATGAGGCGCAGCATTGTAAATGCGTCGCATCAATGGTGGCGGAGGCATGGCGCACAATAAGTGTGGCATCCCTGCTGATATGCATGGATGCGCCACTTATTGTAAATCTGCCCCTAAGTACTTTGAGTATTTGTTGTGTGTGCACACGTGTGTATTTTTTTCGAATTACTGTTTTAATATTTGAAATTATCTCATACAAATTCCTGGGGGGTCCCCGGCTTCCAGTGGTGACTCAGTGGGGGTCCTCAGGAGTCAAAAGTTTGGGAACCACTGTTCCACACCATTTCATATTGTTTTCTATCTGCTATTCCTATCCCTCCCCATATATTCACTGCTTGCACCCATGTTAAAGGTTGCACAAGGCGCTTGTAAAAAAGGAGCATATGTACAAGCCAAATTAAACTATTAGCACTATCTCTGTACCAGCATTGAATTCAAGCATGAGAAACACTTTAAAAAGAAGTCTACCCTGTAAGCTAAAAGATACAAATTGTGAGCACACACAGCTAACATTATGTAAAAAGATGAAAATATAATTCCTTAATTCACATACACACTCAGTGTGTTCCTTGTCAAAAAACTTAAAGCCAGACATTTCAACAAAAACATTTAGTATGGTAAATCGTTTTAGACACAGAAAGTGAGATGAGACACACACACAAACAGAGAGATTGGAAGTAGAGAGTGAGATGAGGCATGCAAAGAGGGAGATGGTGCAGGCAGAGAGTGATATGAGACACACAAAGGGAGATGTGAACTAGTGTTTATATTGTTTAGTTAATGTAATTGCTATGTGCTATGTTGGTAGTGGTCATAATAGATTATGCCTACCAAGAACCGCAAACAAAGACTTTATAAGCAAGCTTTATCAATCAAGAGGACTCAATTAGTAGATTCATCCAAAAGACAATCTTCAGAGAAAAGAAAAAATGCTCCTGGTAATGCACCTGTGCTTCCTGTTGCTTCAGAAGAAGTGCTGGGAGTAGCGCCCTGCTCCTCTGATGATCTTTTTATTACAGCTTTACTTCAATTGTTTGGGTGTATATTCCGGACATGGCATTCCATGCTATAAGTTCCAAAGCTGTACTGTTTCTGTGGATTCCCTCTTGAAAGTACTGTGTGACAGATTTTACATGTGACAAAAGGCGCATTTATCTTTTTCTCTCTTTCTGTTTTTTTTAATTAAATTTCCCTACTATGGACTCTCTCTGTGTTCTAGGGGTTTTAGGAAAAAACTCTTCTGAAGATGAAGTGGAAGAATCCTCAAGTTCCTTGTGTTCAGAATGCTCTTGTCCAAAGGCTATTAGTTTCTGGCAACAAATGCATTGCATCATCAAATTGTTAAGTTCAGGTTGGATATTTGCAACCATTGATGCTTGCATTGGTGGTGCTGTTGCTTCAGAAGAAGTGCTGGGAGCAGAGCCCTGCTCCTCTGATCTTTTCATTACAGCTTTACTCCAATTGTTTGGGTGTATATTCCGGACATGGCGTTCCATGCTATAAGTTCCAAAGCTGTACTTCTTCTGTGGATCCCCTCTTGAAAGTACTGTGTCACAGATTTTACACGTGACAAAAGGCACATTTACCTTTTTCTATTTTTCTGGGTATTTAAAAAATTTCCGTGCTATGGACTCTCTCTCTGTTCTAGGGGTTTCTCAGGTTCCTGCTGTTCAGCCATTTCAGTAGATTTTTCAAGAGCAAAGTGCTGATGAAAAAAGGTTTTGCTTCCTCGAAAGCCAAAGAAGAATGATGAAGATGGGAGGGGTCTTTCAAGAATTAGAGTAGGAAGTATTATAAACCAATAAAATCTTTTGTTATAAGGTCACATGGTTGGACGTAAGCTTATGGAGTGTTTACGGAGTGCTCACGTAAGCTTATGTTGCGTTTACGTATTATTTACGGAGCGCTTACGTCATCTTATGATGTGCTTACGTGGTACGCACCCTTGTGACATTTATAATTGTTTAAATAAAGTTATATATGTTGTTTAAAAGTTTAAAATAAACATGTTCTTTATTAACTCAGTTAATATGATCCTTTATATTGTATAATGAATATGTAGATATAATGATTTAGCACCCTTGTGAGATTTATAATTGTTTAAATAAAGTTACATATGTTGTTTAAAAGTTTAAAATAAACATGTTCTTTATTATCCCAGGTAATGTGTTCCTTTATATTGTACAATGAATACGTAGATATAACGATTTAAAGTTTATAAAACTTTTGGAGGTAAATAATGAATTCCTGTGTACATGCATATCTGTGCATGTACATTTGTGCCATGTGGCACACATACATATCGTAAGACCATATATGTGTGTGACATGGCACACAAGTCAGAATCAGGGGTGCAACAGGCTGTCAAAGTGACAACCTGTCCCCCTTGTCAATTTGGTAATTTTACCGATTCGGTATTTACTGATTCGGTAATTGCCATTGATTCCTATTGGCCTCAAGACTTATAGGAATCAATGGCAATTACCAAATCGGTAAATACCGCTTCGGTAAAATGACTGAATTATACAGATTCGGTAATTTCAAAAGAGAAATTACCTACATCCAAATTACCTACTCTTAAATATTGAAGTGGTATGATTTGGTATTTATGAGTAGGTAAATCGAGATTACGTACATTTGGCCTATTGAGTTGTAACATATTTATATACATATGTTACATTTCAGTGCTTTGGAAGTAGTACAATATACTATAGGTAAACACCTTATAGGTTTATGCTGTACCACATCCTTATAGTTTTGCACTTTGACATTCAGTATGACAAACTTTTACATACAAACATAGAAATGTAGTTCTTTTTTTAACCAGTAGAGGTAGTTGTAAAAAAAACAGTTTGGTACGCACCCTTACAAGATTTGTAATTGCTTAAATAAAGTGATATATGTTTTTTAAAAGTTGCTTAAATAAAGTTATATATGTTGTTTAAAAGTTGCTTAACTAAAGTTATATATGTTGTTTAAAAATTTAAATAAACATGTTCTTTATTATCCCAGATAATGTGTACTTTTATATTGTACAATGAATATGTAGATATAACGATAACACTTTCGGGGGTAAATAATGAATTGCTGTGTACATGCACATCTGTGCATGTACATTTGTGCCATGTGGCACACATACATGTCGTAAGACCATGTATGTGTGTGACATGGCACACAAGTCAGAATCAGGGGTGCAACAGGCTGTCAAAGTGACAACCTGTCGCCCTTGACAATTCGGTAATTTTACCGAATGGGTATTTACTGATTCAGTGATTGCCATTGATTCCTATTGGCCTCAAGGCCCATAGGAATCAATGGCAATTACCGAATCGGTAAATACCGATTCGGTAAAATGACTGAATTAAACAGATTCAGTAATTTCAAAAGAGAAATGACCTACATCCCATTTACCTACTCTTAAATATTGAAGTGGTATGATTTGGGACGCGATGTAGGTAGGCATTTACTGGTCGGTAAGGGCTGAATTTGGCTGTTACCGACTGGTAAATGCCTTTACCTATATAGGAGGCATTTATTTACAGATTTGGTATTCTTACCGATTCTGTATTTACCGAATCGGTAAAATTACCGAATCGGTAAATACAGACTTGGTAAAAATACCAAATCTGTAAATTCTAATGTAGGTAGCACTGTTGATCGTGCTAGAGGCGTCTAAGAAGAACAATATTTACTTACCTGTAATCTGTGGTTCTCCAGTATTGGTGTCTTTCATAGATTCACATGCCTGAATCATTCCCCGTCGTCGGAGTCCCACGGTATATAAAAAAGCAATAATATGCCTGTAATAACCAAAAAACCTTGGTAATAACCAACCAGGAAGTAAAGTAGCCCTAGCTACAGGAGCAAAAGGCTCCCACACTCATGACTATCCTAGTCATTATGTTAGACCAAACTGCAGCCAATCAGGCGACAGCACCCACCAGAATGTTCTCCTCAGAGGCTCAGGCTCTCAGATTTTCTCGCACAGGAGTGAAACCAACATAATTGCCTGAGGGAGCCTCTGAGGGGAGGTAAAGACACCAATACTGGAGAACCACAGATTACAGGTAAGTAACTATTGTTCTTCTCCAGTATTTGGGGTGTCTATCATAGATTCACATGCCTGAATCAGAGTAAATAGCAGTACACATAACCTAATGCTCATAATTAAATTTAATTTAATTTAATTTAATTGGGGGTTTATATAGTGCTAGGATCGACTCCCGGAGGAGTATCTCCGTGCTTCGACCGCCGGGGAACCCGTCCTGGCTCACCCTGAGAGATGGTCCCTAATGGGTATCTCTAAGGTGCGACCAAGCATCCCCGGCGGTCTGGGGGGGCCGTTGTGAAGATGAAGCAAGCTAATGCCCAGAGTTGCAGAGTGTGGTCCCTGACTAGAGTAGGCACCGAGGCGAGAATTATCGAGCCCGCTGACCCTGGTCCACGACCCTGCCGCGTCGGGAATCGAACCCTGGTCCCGGGCCGTCCTCTGCTTACGGGTCTGCCGCCTCTAACCAGTGAGCCACACTTCTTCCGACGCTAACAGTATCATAGTATACATGCATAATGATAAAAATGCAAAAAAACATGGTAAAGCGTCTAGAGAAGAGCATAGAGGAGGCGGGAGAACAGAGGCTCACCTTATTGGAAAAGATTGCGAAGAACTGCTCTTCCCACCGAAGCATCTGCATCACTTGCCGAGTCCAGACAGTAGTGCCTCGTGAACGTGTGCCTGCTGGACCACGTTGCGGCTCTGCAGATTTGCAGAAGAGGCACACCAGCAAACAAAGCAGTGGAAGAGGAAACTGCCCTTGTAGAATGCGCTCTTGGTAAGGCCTGTAGGGGTCTTCCTGCCTGTTGATGACAGAGTCCGATTGCTGACGAGACCCATCTGGCGATAGTCTGTTTGGACACTGCACAGCCTTGGCGCAGTCTGCCATAGGCCACAAACAACTGATCTGTCTTGCGTAATGTTGCTGTTCTTGAAAGATAAAACTTGAGGCACCTCTTGATGTCCAAAGAGTGCAAAGCTCGCTCAGCCGGTGTTTGTGGATTTGGAAAAAATGTCTTGAGGATTACCGGCTAATTTAAATGAAAGTCCGACGGGACCTTGGGCATGTACCTTGGATTGGTACGCAGTACCACCGAATCAGAGGTAAATTGCAAAAAAGGTGATTTAGACGTGAATGCCTGAATGTCACTGACCCTTCTGGTAGATGTTAAAGCCAATAACAAGGAGACCTTCCAAGTACGAAACTTAAGGTCAACCGTATGTATCGGCTCAAAGGGATGACGCATGAGCTGGGTTAGTACCACATTCAAATGCCAAGCAGGAGGCGGCCGTCGAATTGGAGGAAACATACGAAATAGACCCTTGAAAAATTGCTGAATTAATCTTGAAGAAAACAGAGAGTTCGATCCGTCCTGACGGAATCGGGAAATGGCTGCTAGAACTACCTTCAGGGTTGAATGCGCCAAACCCGATCTAGCCAGTTGCAGGAAGAAGGGTAATATTTGCTCTGGTCTAGCATGAAAAGGATGTAGATCAACAGTCTGGCACCAGGCACAGAAACGTTTCCACTTGAGTTTGTAGGTCTTTATGGTCGATGGTGCTCTGGCGTTAGCCAACACTTCTTGACAATTATGAGGAATGTCTAAGTGGGCAAATTCACCGTGTTGAGGAGCCAAGCTGACAATTTCAGAGAAGCTGGGTCCGGATGGTACACTTTGCCTTCCTAAACTGTGAGGAGATTCGGTATTCGAGGCAGTTGTATTGGTACGCACTCCGAGAGGAGGAGAAGCTCGGTGAACCAATATTGCCGGGGCCACCTTGGAGCAATCAGGATTAGACGACATGGTTGACTCCTCATCTTCCTGATGACCTTGGGAATCAACGGAATTGGCGGAAAAGCGTATGCAAATATTCAACACCAATTCACCGAAAGGGAATCCTCGCACGAGTCCTTGCGGGGAATCCAGCTTGCATAGTGTTGGCATTTCCGGTTCTGCGCTGTTGCAAACAAATCCAGATCGGGATGACCCCACTCTCGGAATATCTGATCCAGGGATGGTTAATGCAGTTCCCATTTGTGATTGCTCCCTGCGGACCTCCTGAGTGAATCCGCTAGGACATTGGCAACCCCTGGGACATGGACCGCCGACAGATTGATGTTGTGATCCAGGGCCCAATTCCAAATCTCCTGCGCCTGACTGGACAACCCGGCCGATCTTGTGCCCCCCCTGTTTGTTCAGGTAATGCATGCTGGTTGTGTTGTCCGTCCGTATCAACACGGTAGAGCACTCCAAGATCGCCTGAAAGGATTTCAGAGCAAGAAAAATGGCTCTTAGTTCCAGTAGATTTATGTGCCATTTTTTCTGTTGAATGTTCCATTTGCCACTGACTGTCATCCCTTGGAGATGGGCGCCCCAGCCCTCCAGAGAAGCATCCGTGGTCACGATGAATCTGGGTCCTTCTGTCAGGAATGCGCAACCCACCTGTAGGTTGCCATCTTGCCCCCACCACTGGATGGAGTTTCTCATCCGAGGAGTTAAGTTGATGACGTCCTCGAATGAACCTGTTATTTGCACCCACTGACGACTGAGTTCCTCTTGCAAAGGGCTCATTCGCGGGCGACAGTTGGGGGTGAGAGGGATACAGGACGAGATCATCCCGAGGAAAGACTTGAACTTGCGAACAGAAACGCACTTTCTTCTTAGCAGTGATGAGGACATCTTTCGAATCTTCGCTTGCCTTTCTCTTGATATAAACACCTGGGCGAGTCTTGTGTCCAGCGTGGCTGCCAAGAAAGACTTCCTCTGTAATGGAGTTAGGTGAGACTTTTTGAAATTCACCGAAAAACCCAGGCTCTGGAATAGTGATAGACATCTCTGAACGTGAGTTCTTGCCAGGCCGATGGAACTGGCCTTGATAAGGCAGTCGCCCAAATATGGATAAATTTGAACTCCCTCTAGTCTCAGGCGTGCGGCCACCGGGGCTAGCATTTTTGTGAAGACTCTGGGGGCCGAACGTAGTCCAAAGGGGAGTACTTTGAACTGGAAGTCCCTGCCAGCCACTCTGAACCGTAAGAACTTCCGGTGTCTGGGAAAGATGGGCACATGGAAGTATGCATCCTGAAGGTCGAGTGTTGCCATGTGATCTCCTACTGAGAGAAACTGGAGGATTTTTTGAAGCGTCAACATTCTGAAAGATAATTTCTTGAGGTACTTGTTGAGGGCACGCAGGTCGAGGATGGGGCGCCATTCCCCCGACTTCTTGCGGATCAGGAAAAATCTTGAATAAAAACCTGTTCCCTTTTGATGATGAGGTACCCTTTCTATCGCTCCTTTCCGAATCATAGAGTGAATTTGGGAAAACAGCTCCCTGAGATGAGCTGGAGGTGGTCCTCTTGGGGGAGAATTTGGAGGGGCTTGGCCGAATTCGAGAATGTGACCTCTGGAAACCACGTCCAGGACCCATCTGTCCGTGGTAATCTTGGACCAATTTGAGTAATATCGGGATATTCTTCCTCCAATTTGTTTCAGGCTGGGACAAAGTGGTGGCAGGATGTGACTCTCACTTGCTCTTGTTGTCTCTTCCTCGATAAGAGGTTTTCCCTCTTGGTTGAGAGTAATTATTCCTCCTTTGGCCATATGTTTGTTGACGGTATGGCTGGTATCTCTGATTTCCTTGGGTGGTGCTGTAGGAGCGTTGCTGTGAATAACCTCCTCTGTTCGAGAAATTGCCTCTACCTCTTGCACCACGAAAGGAAGACTTTCGAAATTGGAGCGAGCCCAGCGATCGTGCCGTCTCTGTGTCCTTCTTTATGGCTTGTAATGCCTCGTCAACATGTTGACCAAAAAGGAATTCTCCATCATAGGCCATGTCCATGATCTTTGTCTGGACCTCCAGACGAAAAGATGTAGCCTTTAACCAGCCTTGTCTACGGAGAACAGCTGCTCCCGCCAGTTGTCTAAAACCTGTGGCTGCCACGTCCACTGCAGCATCAATTATTTCAGAGGAAACGCTCTCCCCCTCCAGCAGGACCTTTTTTGCTTCAGATCTATCCGGTTCTGCAAGCTTCTCGATGAAAGGTGATATGTCGGACCACATCTGCCTATCATACCTTCCAAGTATTGCCAGTGAATTTGCGGCTCGGACTGTGGTTGCCGCAATAGTTGACACCTTCTTCCCTATCGAGTCAAGACGTCTACCGTCTTTATCAGGGGGAGCCGAGACCTGTGTAGATGGATTCTTGGCTCTTCTTTGTGCTGCCTGTGTGACTACAGACTCCGTCTTAGCCTGACCAATCAGGCATGCAGGAGATGAACTAGGTGCTCTATATTTTTTATCTACCCTAGGTAGTACTGCGGGTAGAGAATTTGGTCTTTTCATTATCTTTAGACCTTCCTTCCATATGAAGTCAATGATGGGAATAGACCAACTTTGTCTTTGTGGCAAGTCCTTAAAATCATATAGGAAGCATTCGTCCTGTTTAGCCTCCATTGAAATGAGGAACCTTTTCGTAGCTCTATCCATAATCTTATGGAAGCTGGCAATGTCCACCGGTGGAGAGTCTGCCGTAGGCGGGGCTGCTGGAGAAGGGGTTTGTGCCTGATAGTCGTCCCACTCCGACGATACCGACTTGTCGTCTAATTCACCGTCTTCTCGTTCGTCTTCCGACGAATTGTCACCTTCTGCCTGATGGGATGGTGCTGGAGAAGAAGGTAGTGCGGATCGTGCTTCTTCAGCTGCCACTTGAGGATTTGATTCCTGAAGTCCTAACGTTGCCGTAGATGGTCTTGGCCTAGGCGTAGAGACATGAGATTCACCTGATTCTGAAGGTGGAAACCTGCGATAATAATCGCTCAACATATATTGGAGGTTTTGGAACAAATCTATAGGCATTTGCATGCCAGGTGCTCCTGGAAATTTTCTTCCTCCTCTTGATCTAGGTCTTGTACTTTAATGAGCAAGTCCGAAGGGCTCCTGGCCGCACGGAAATTGTCATCCTCGTAGGATTCTTCTTCCTCAGAATCCAACAATTTATCTGGTAGTTTTAAAGGAGACAAAACTGTGGAGGTTGAACCACGCTTTTGCAGGAGCGAAGCAGTGGTCGCCGGTGATGGCAAAGGTATTGTGGATGCTCCTGCCGACCACACTTGCATTGCCATGCAGGTTGACAGTGGGGGCGTCGATGGAGTCACCGATGCTGATGACACGCTTGATTCCCCTTGCGTTGTTAAATCCAGCGTCAACGGTGCGCCCGTCGACTGTAGTGGCTTCATCGACGATGAACTCGTCGACGAGGGTGTTTTCTTCTTCGTTGACGGTGTCGACGTCGACGGCATTGTGTGCTTCGTCGACGAGGAGGTCGTCGACGGATTCATTACCTTCTTCGTCGACGAGGACGTCGTCGAAGGTAACTTCGTCGTCGATGGTGTTGTCGACGGTAACTTCGTCGTCGAGGACGACGTCGACGGTAGCTTCGTCGACGGGGAAGTCGTCGACGGCAAGGTCTTCGTCGACGGCAATAAATTCGTCGACGACTGAGTCGACGTCAAAGAGCTCATCGACGTCCTACTATAGGTAAACACCTTATAGGTTTATGCTGTACCACATTCTTATAGTTTTGCACTTCACATTCACTATGACAAACTTTTACATACAAACATAGAAATGTAGTTCTTTCTTTAACCAGTAGAGGTAGTTCTAAAAAGAACTGTTTTTTTTTTTGTTTTGCTTGAAAAACGATGTAAAACTTTTTAAGGCAGATAATTGTTCAACCGGAACAAACTATGAAAAATAAAGAAAAAAATTATGGGATGCACCTGTGCTTCCTGTTTTTTTGCAGGATAACTTGAATGGACTCTTGTCCAAAGGCTATTAGTTTCTGGCAACGAATGCATTGCATCATCAAATTCTTAAGTTCTGGTTGGATAATTGCAATCGTTGATGCTTGCATTGGTGGTGCTGCTGATTGAGAAGAAGTGCTGGGAGCAGAGCCCTGCTCCTCTGATGATCTTTTCATTACAGCTTTACACCAATTATTTGGGTGTACATTCTTGATATGGCGTTCCATGCTAAAAGTTCCAAAGCTGTACTTCTTCTGTGGATCCCCTCTGGAAAGTACTGTGTCACAGATTTTACATGTGACAAAAGGTGCATTTACCTTTTTCTGTCCATCTGGGAATGTAAAAAATTTCCAAACTATGGACTCTTTCGGTGATCAAGGGGTTTCAGGAACAAACTCTTCTGAAGATGAACTGGAAGAATTCTCAAGTTCCTGGTGTTCAGAATGCTCAGGTTCCTCATGTTCTGAATGCTCAGGTTGCTGCTGTTCAGACATTTCAATAGATTTTTCAGGAGCAAAGTGGTGATGAAAAAAGGTGTTTCTTCCTCAAAAGCCAAAGAAGAATGATGAACGATGGGAAGGGTCTTTCAAGAATTGGAGTAGGAAGTATTATAAACCAATAGAATCTTTTGTTCTGAGGTCACATGGTTGGACGTAAGCTTACGTTGCGTTTACGTATTATTTACGGAGCACTTACGTCTTCTTACGATGCGCTTACGTAGTACGCACCCTCGCGAGATTTATAATTGCTTTAATAAAGTTATATATGGTCTGTAAAAGTTTAAATTAACATGTTCTTTATAACATAACATAACATAACATCCCAGATAATGTCTACCTTTACATTGTGCAAATGAATACGTAGATATAACGATTTAAAGTTTATAAAACTTTCGGGGGTAAGAGCTCGAAGCTTTTACTTTGCGCGGAGGGAGCTCTTACGTTGCGTGCACGTGCGACGTACTCTCGCGAGATTTATTACTACTTCAAAAAATAATATACTGCTGTTAAAAGTGTAAAAAAAAACATTTTCTACATTAAAGCAGATATTGTCTACCTTTAAAATGTACGTTAAAAACGTAGATATTATGTTTTAGAAATGTAAAAAATTTGTCGGGGTAAGAGCTCGGAGCGTTTTTGGTGTGCTTACGGAGCGCTCACGGAGCGCGGACCCTGTAATCATATAAAAAGAAAACTTGAAAATAAAAATTATATATATATTAAATATATATATTCACTGAAAAAACCATAGGTTTCAAGCCTTACATAGTTAGGTATTAGCAATTAAAAAACCTTGCAAATTCACTGAAAAAGACATAGGTTTCAGGTCATATATGAACAATAGTTACTTACCTGTAAACAGGTGGTTCTCCAGTATTGGTGTCTTTCATAGATTCACATGCCTGAATCATTCTCCGTCGTCGGAGTAGGAGTCCCACGGTATATAAAAAAGCAATAATATGCCATAAAAGATATAGCAAATATCAGAAATACCAAACCAGGAAGTAAGTAGCACCAGCTACAGTAGAAAAAACATCCCCACTCGTGACTATCTTAGTCATTATGTGTTAGTCCAAACCGCAGCCAATCAGGCGACAGCACCCACCAGAATGTTCTCCCCAGAGGCTCAGGCTCTCAGATTTTCTCGCACAAGAGTGAAACCCCATAATGTCCGAGTGAGTCTCTGGGGGAAGGTGGGCGGGTTGCATGTGAATCTATGAAAGACACCAATACTGGAGAACCACCTGTTTACAGGTAAGTAACTATTGTTCTTCTCCAGTATTAGGGGTGTCTTTCATAGATTCACATGCCTGAATCAGAATAGTAAGCAATACTCCCAACATAATGCTCGTAGACGTCAGAGTGGCATATATATATATATATATATATATATATATATATATATATATATATATATATATATATATATATATATACAGTATACATGTAAAACAAAAATCATCAACATCTGACAAAATGTCTAAAGAGCATAAAAGAGGAGGTGGAAACAGAGGCTCACCTTATTTGAAAAGATTACGCAGCACTGCTCTTCCAACCGAAGCATCTGCATCGTCTGCTGAATCTAGACAGTAATGTCTAGTAAAAGTGTGCCTGCTAGACCACGTAGCAGCTCTGCAGATCTGTCGAAGCGGCACACCAGCAAAAAGGGCAGTGGAAGAGCTAACCGCCCTTGTAGAATGCGCTCTTGGCAAGGCCTGTAAGGGCCTACCGGCTCGTTGATGACAAAGTCCAATTGTAGAGGAGACCCATCTAGCAATGGTCTGTTTTGAAACTGCACAGCCCTGGCGCTGCCGTCCATAAGCCACGAACAGCTGGTCCGTCTTGCGGATGGTAGATGTTCTTGATAGGTAAAATTTGAGGCATCTCCTAATATCCAGCGAATGCAGTGCTCGTTCTGCTGGAGACTGCGGGGCTGGAAAGAAAGTCTTGAGGACAACCGGCTCATTTAAATGAAAATCCAAAGGCACTTTTGGCATGTACGTTGGATTAGTACGTAGTACTACCGAGTCAGTGGTAAATTGGATGAAAGGCGATCTAGATGTGAAAGCCTGACTATCGCTAACCCTTCTAGCAGATGTTAAAGCTAGTAACAGCGACACTTTCCATGTCACAAATTTCAGCTCCACCTTATGGATCGGCTCGAAAGGGTGACGCATGAGCTGAGTTAGTACGACATTCAGATGCCATGTAGGAGGAGGTTTCCGCACAGGCGGAAACATACGAAACAATCCTTTGAAAAATTGTTGTATAATCCGTACAGAATACAAAGAATTTGATCCATCTTGACGATATCTAGAAATGGCAGCCAGGAAGACCTTAAAAATAGAATGTGCCAAACCCAATCTGGCCAAGTGCAAAAAGAATGGTAGAATTTGCTCTGGCTTGGCATGAATGGGATGAAGACCATTAGACTGGCACCATGCACAGAAACGCCTCCACTTAAGTCTGTAGGTTTTGATCGTAGATGGAGCTCTGGCCTTCGCCAGCACCTCCTGGCAATCCTGCGGAATGTTTAAGTGTGCAAATTCCATGTGCTGAGGAGCCAAGCCGACCATTTCAGAGAGTTCAGGTCCGGATGATACACCTTGCCCTTGTGGGTAGAGAGAAGATTCGGAATGCGAGGAAGTTGGATTGGATTGCATTCCGAGAGAAGGAGCAGCTCGGTGAACCAGTATTGTCTGGGCCATCGTGGAGCAATCAGGATCAACCGGCATGGTTGCTTCATCTTCTTGAGGACTTTCGGGATCAGTGGTATCGGTGGAAAAGCGTAAGCGAATATTTGATACCAACTCATCGAAAGGGCATCCCCGCATGATTCCTTGTGGGGAACCCAGCTTGCAAAGTATGGGCATTTCCGGTTCTGATGCGTCGCAAACAAGTCCAGATCCGGATGCCCCCATGTCTGAAAGATGCGGTCTAGAGATGGTTGATGTAGTTCCCACTCGTGGGTGCAACCTGCGGATCTGCTGAGAGAGTCCGCTAACACATTCGCGACTCCCGGGACATGGACAGCTGACAGATGGATATTGTGAGTCAGAGCCCAATTCCAAATCTCTTGTGCCTGGTGCGACAGCCGGGCTGATCTCGTGCCCCCCTGCTTGTTTAGATAATGCATGCAGGTGGTGTTGTCTGTCCGGATCAAGACTGTGGCCCCTTCTAGGGTCGCCTGAAAGGATTTCAGGACTAGTAAGATGGCGTGCAATTCGAGCCTGTTTATGTGCCATTTCATTTGGATTTTGTCCCATTTGCCGCTGACCGTCATGCCCTGGAGGTGTGCACCCCATCCTGTCATTGACGCGTCTGTTGTTACTATGAACCTGGGCACTTCCGTGAGGAAAGAGCATCCCACTTGTATGTTGCAACCTTGGCTCCACCATTGAATCGCTGCTCGCATTCGTGGTGTTATGTTTATGATATGCTCGAAGGACCCTGACACCTGAATCCACTGGTGACTGAGCTCCTCCTGCAGGGGCCTCATCCGAAGACGACAATTGGGGGTGAGAAGAATGCAGGAAGAAATCATTCCCATGAAAGACTTGAACATGCGCACTGAAACGCAGCTTTTTAACAACAGTGCAGCAGCCAGCCGTTGTATCTTTTCCTGTCTCTCCCTTGAGATAAATACTTGGGCGAGCTTGGTGTCTAATGTCGCTCCCAAGAAAGTCTTTCTCCTTGATGGCGTTAGGCGTGATTTCTGGAAGTTCACTGTGAAACCCAGGTCTTGCATCAGTGACAGAGTCTTTTGAATGTGAGTTTCTGCCATGCTGAAAGAACTGGCCTTGATAAGGCAATCGTCTAGATACGGATATATCTGTATTGACTGAAATCGAAGGTGGGCTGCCACCGGGGCCAGCATCTTTGTGAACACTCTAGGGGCTGAGCGTAGTCCAAAGGGAAGAACCCTGAACTGGAAGTCCCTGCCAGCCACTCTGAACCTTAGAAACTTCCGGTGCCTGGGAAAAATTGGAACATGGAAGTATGCGTCTTGAAGGTCGAGTGTTGCCATAAACTCTCCCGCCGAAAGAAAATGGAGGATTTCCTGCAGTGTTAACATCCTGAATGACAGTTTTTTGAGAAATTTGTTGAGGGCACGCAGGTCGAGGATGGGTCGCCATTCCCCCGACTTCTTGCGAATAAGGAAAAATCTTGAGTAAAAACCTTTCCCTTTTTGATGATGAGGAACCCTCTCTATTGCTCCTTTTCGAATCATAATATTGGTCTGGGCAAACAGCTCCTTGAGATGTGTTCGAGGAGGTCCTCTTGGGGGACAATTTGGAGGAGTTTTTACGAATTCCAAAATGTGACCTCTGGCTACCACATCTAAAACCCATTTGTCCGTGGTAATCTTGGACCAATTTAAGTAATTTGGGGATATTTTTCCTCCAATTTGGTTCGTGTTGGGGCAAAGTGGCGGCAGGATGCGTCTCTCACTTTTTACTGTCTCTTCCACGATAATTGGATTTTCCTCTAGACTGAGAAAAATGTCCCCTTCTTTGTCCGTAAGTCTGTTGACGATATGGCTGGTATCTTTGGTTTCCCTGGGTGGAAGTATAGGAGCGCTGTTGGTTATAATTTCCTCTATTAGAGAAAGTCCCTCTTCCTCTTGTTCCACGAAAGGAAGACTTCCTGTATTGCAGTGTGCCCAGCGAACGTGCTGTATCCGTATCCTTCTTGATGGCTTCCAGCGCATCGTCTACATGTTTTCCAAATAAATGCTCTCCATCATAAGCCATATCTATAATCCTTGTTTGGACCTCCTGTCTAAAAGATGTTGCTCTCAACCATCCTTGTCTCCTGAGAACAGCTGCACCTGCTAGCTGGCGAAAACCTGTGGCAGCAACGTCCACTGCAGCATCAATCATCTCAGATGAGACGCACTATCCTTCTTGAAGGATTTTCTTTGCTTCCGCTCGATCTGGTTCAGGAAGTTTGTCCACATACGGCAAGATGTCCGACCACATCTGCCTCTCGTATCTCCCTAATATGGCCAGAGAGTTTGCGACTTTAATAGTCGTAGCTGCAATTGTAGAAACTTTTTTCCCGATTGAATCAAGACGTTTCCTGTCTTTGTCTGGCGGCACAGAAACCTGAGCTGATGGATTAGAAGATCTCTTTTGCGCTGCCGGTGCTACCACAGAGTCTGCTTTCGCTTGCCCAATGAGGCATGCTGGAGCTGAATTAGGTGCCCTATATTTTTTATCCACTCTAGGGAGCACTGCTGGTAAAGAGTTAGGTTTGGACATGATCTTCAGTCCTTCCTTCCATATGAACTCAATGATTGGAATGGTCCAACTCTGTTTCTGTTGCGAAGACTTGAAGTCATATAAGAAGCATTCATCTTGTTTAGACTCCATAGGTATCAAGAACCTCTTTGTTGCCCTATCCATGATCTTGTGGAATGAGGCAATGTCCACAGGAGGTGACTCAGATGTCGTAGGTTCTGCCGAAGAGGGTGTGTTTGCATTGTAATCCTCATACTCCGACGATTCCGACTTATTATCCAATTCTCCTTCCTCCTGCTCCTCATTATCAGAGTACTCATCATCCTCTGTTTGAGGAGCTATGACTTCAGACATAGGCAATGCTCTACGTCCTTGTTCCAGTGGTTCAGATCCAACTGGCTGTGTCTGCTTTGAAAGCGGCGTCGCTGTCTTAGGCCTTGGCGTAGACACCCGAGAATCACCTGACTCTGAAGGCGGAAAACCCCTATAGTAGTCGCTGAGCATGAATTGCAAATTGCGAAATAATGCCTCAGGCATTGGCATGCCGGAAGCGGGCCTGTTCTCCTGTGACAAAGGCTCTGTTTCTTGTATATCTTCTTCCGTATCACCGTCCTGAATCTTAATCCGGAGGTCAGATGGACTTCTGGCCACTCCAAAATTCTCATCCTCATGAGAACCCTCTTCATCAGAATCCAAAAGTTTCTCTGGCACTACGAGCGTAGAAGGGATGACCTCATTATCAGCCCGTTTCTTCAACAGCGTAGCTGTAGTTGCAGGTGAGGGCAACGGTATTCCAGATGGGTGTGCTGACCAGACTTGTAAAGCAGTGCAGCTTGACAATGGTGGCGTCGACGGATGCACCTCCGTCATCGACGAATCTGTCTCTTGATGCGGAACCTTTTTCTTCGTCGACAGAACCATCGTCGACATATCTTCGTCAACGAGGTCGTCGACGGTAACTTCGTCGACGGGGTCGTCGACGGTAGCTTCGTCGACGTTGATTTAGCCGTCGACAAGGATTTCGTCGTCGACGGTAACGCCGTCGACGAGAGCTTCGTCAACGAGAGCATCGTCGACGGCACCATTTTCCTCGTCGACGGGGAATCGCCCGTCGACACTAGGATATTAGATGAGGAACTCGTCGACGGTACCTTAGCCGTCGTCGACGGGACTATCTTCGACGACGAGATAGGCCTTATCTGCACATGAACCAGCGTAGGAGAAGAAGCTGAAGACATCACTAGAGCTGGTTGAGGAGATGAGAAAGTCATAGTGCAGGTGGTAGACGTAGCCACATGAGAGGAAACACACTCCTTATTTGACGTTGACATTGTCAAAGGTGGCAACTGAGGAGGCATAGACTGTGAAGATTTCTTGGGAACTGTAGATTTCCCAGATTTCTTAGCGGACGCACTATCCATCCTAACAGATGGAAGAAGCTTCTTTGAAACACTAGATCCAGAAGAATCCAGAGAAGGTTGGGCCTCTTTTGCCACTTTCGCCCTGGGAGATGATACTTCAACTCCAGCCTTCCTCTTACTGAAAATACGAGAAGAACCAGAGGCAATGCTTCCTACCTCAGACAAAGGGTCGTCCTTGTCTTTTAGTCTGCTAAGCCACAACAGCAGTCGTCCTTCTCTGTCCCTGATGGTCTTAGGGGGAAAGGTCCGGCAGATCTTGCACTCCTTTGCCTTATGGTCAGGATAAAGGCAATATAAACATTTCTTGTGGGGATCTTCTTTGAATAATCTAAGTTTTCCACAAGAATCACAGGACCTGAACAGTGATTTAGAAGTAGACATTTGAAAAGTCTTGAAGAAAATACTAGTCTTGAAGAAAAACTGAGCAGAGCTCAGGGAGACCCCCTTCACACGACGTGCGGTAGAAAATCTGAGAGCCTGAGCCTCTGGGGAGAACATTCTGGTGGGTGCTGTCGCCTGATTGGCTGCAGTTTGGACTAACACATAATGACTAAGATAGTCACGAGTGGGGACGTTTTTTCTACTGTAGCTGGTGCTACTTACTTCTTGGTTTGGTATTTCTGATATTTGCTATATATTTTATGGCATATTATTGCTTTTTTATATACCGTGGGACTCCTACTCCGACGACGGGGAATGATTCAGGCATGTGAATCTATGAAAGACACCCCTAATACTGGAGAAAGTTAGGTATTAGCATTTAAAAAACCTTGCAAATTCACTTAAAAAACCATAGGTTTCAGGTCATATATAGTTAGGAATTAGCATTAAAAAAACGTTCAAATTCACTGAAAAAAACATAGGTTTCAGGTCATATATAGTTAGGTATTAGCGTTTAAAAAAAAAGTGCAAATTCACTGAAAAAAACCATAGGTTTCAGGTCATATATAGTTAGGTATTAGCATTTAAAAAACCGTGCAAATTCACTGAAAAAAACCATAGGTTTCAGGTCATATATAGTTAGGAATTAGCATTTAAAAAACCTTGCAAATTCACTGAAAAATCCATAGGTTTCAGGTCATATATAGTTAGGTATTAGCTTTTAAAAAACCGTGCAAATTCACTGAAAAAACCATAGGTTTCAGGTCATATATAGTTAGGAATTAGCATTTAAAAAACCATTGAAATTGCTCCAATATACTTAGTTGTACTAACTATATTTCGCGCACCCGCAATCCAATGCTGATGATGTCACATATTATATCATTCATGACATGGTCAGTGACATCACTGATGACATCACTGATGGCATCTCAATTGACATCACTGATCAGATCACTGATGATATCATTCATGTGATAATACAATGCACTTCTTCACACTCTAATATAACCTTTGATACACCCAGTGTTAAACACAGACTACCATTCTTGAAACCATTGAAACACCAATACCAGTTACTACATACGCACACACTGATTGCTAGGTCTATACACACATTCAATCATTTACCCATACAATCACTCATACATGCAGTCACTCATCAATAGAACACTATCATCTGCACTCAAACACCTATACAGACACTCACACTCTGCCACTCATCCATGGAGTTACTCACACTGTGGTAAATAAAAAACTAATTATTTACGCTGTCGGAATTTCTATAATTACCCAAGAAATGGTAATACATAAAATGAGGAGCAGAGTCCGTGGTCTTCGAGTTGAAAGGGTTTTATTCCAGAACTCGAGTTAAGGGAGAGCTCCTTCACCAAGCGGGTTCAGGAGTAGTCTTCTTTATTTGGAACATAACAGCACTTATATACATTATGAGTACAATCAAAAGAAGGAGTTCCCCCGGACTTGATTCAATCATTCATGATGTAATCATACGGAAGACATAGCATGCTTGTTCTCGTTTAAAGAATAACTTGGATTACATTTACACATAGACAAACATATTGCATTGGAGTGATTGTGGTGACAAGTTACAGAGTTACTAGTGTCTGGGGACAGAGAATCGAGGCATTGTTACAGTGTCGTTTCTGTCTGAAAGGTAAAGAGGACGAGGCATTGTGCGTTCTTTACTTCTTACACAAGGGCGGTGATGTCTCACAATGGTATATGTGTGCAGCTGGGAGGAAGGAGAATGGGCTGTAGTTAACTATTCTTCTTCATGGCTGTCTCGTGTGCTTGATCAGGTTTTCCCTTGATTGTTGACCCAACCCATGGCTGCCCCCGCAAGCTGAGAGATCATTGACGAGCGAGAGCTGCTCGTTCTGTGACAGAGTTGGAGAGGGGGGGTTTTGGCGAGCCAACCATCTTAACTGACTCCGTTCTGGTCTAAGGGAAAATATCGAACGGGACGGAAACCCGTAAGATACACGATGGCTGGCCATTATTTTCTTTGCATGTGCCAGTACAACGAAGAGAAAAAATAGGCAAGAGGGGGTATAACAGGATCTGTGCTTGAAGTAGGAAAATCGGCTTGCCTGGTCGGTGTTAGGGTGAATAGGGTGCATGATGGGACACTAGGCGGAAAAGGGAGTTTTTAGTCAACTTCCACATTCCCTCCTTGTCCCATAGAAACCCTATTACAGAAATTCTTAATCAATTTCTATATTCATTAGGTCGTATACTTGTTCTTGCAACATGATCTTTTCATTTTTCTTTCCTCTGTTTCGTGGACGAGAAGTACAGGAAGTGGCACACAGTCCACAAAGGGCAAGGCCACACTGGACACAGAGGCAGCAGGTGAAAATAGTGGCTAAAACGAGGCCCAGGACTGTTAATGCCTTCCACCCCCAGGTGGACAGGAGGTCCCACAACCAGCCGGTCAGGGACCATGTGCCGGTGTCCATATCCAACTTATCGGATAGCACATGGAGGCGAGAGATAGCAGAATAAACTGATGGGGCGTTGTCTGGAATAAATACACAACAACTGGACCCTATTACCTTACACACACCACCACGGTCGGCTAACAGGACATCTAAAACTATACGGTGCTGCAGTGTCATGAGCCTGTCTGCAGCTACCTCAGCTGTAATGTTATATAAGGCGCCAGTTGTTTCGTCTATGGCGGCCTGAACTACACGGGTTAGTTGCCGGATGTGGCGACTATTTGCCATAGGTCCCCAGAAAGGGAGAAAACCTTTAAAGAAGTCTCCAGCTTCTTGTCCTGCAGTATCTTCTGCATCTATGACCCCCCTTCGCTGTCTTCTAACTTGGGTCAGAGGGTCAA
Organism: Lissotriton helveticus; assembly: GCF_964261635.1. Taxonomy (NCBI): domain Eukaryota; kingdom Metazoa; phylum Chordata; class Amphibia; order Caudata; family Salamandridae; genus Lissotriton; species Lissotriton helveticus. The sequence goes on along the minus strand of NC_136068.1, from coordinate 1,857,792,495 downwards.
TCAGGTGGTAATCGGCAGGGGCGGTGTAAGTCGGTGGTAAAAGGAATGCGATGTAGCACTTTCCAGACCAGCCTTGAGGCAACCAAGTGCGCGCATGGGGTCCACAGATGAAATAGGTGTTGGGGGCAATTACTATGGTCGGAAAATCGGGAGCGGGTAGTGTATATGTCCTATCACACTCGCTGTTCCCCATTACTTCCCCTTTTCCTTTTCCCCTTATGCAAAACCGGCCATTTTGCGGTACTACCCAACCTCCTTGATCTGTCCGTCTTTGATCGGCGGAAAACATTTCCCTGAAGGAAGCAATGTCATGGAACTGAGAGTAACTGATATTTTCGTGATCTTCGGCCCTCCCCCAGGTTACAGTAAGATCCACCATTTTGGAAACAGCCTTTACTATTTTAGTCTTTACTTCGTTCCAATTACTCTCGTTTTTCAATTTTGTCGAGGGGATGTTTCTGACTGAGGCAGAAAATATCATGGCTAATGCATAGGCGGACCCTGAATAACCGAACGGGAGAGAGAAAAAGGGCATTCCCTTATGTACGGAATGTGGCATCAAGCCACAAACCCAACAGTTCGTCTTGTTGACTATGAGTTGGTGTTTATGGAGGGTGGAAATGAAGGTATTATTTATAAACTCCTTTCTTCTGTCCTCGAGGTGTGGGGGAAGATCAACATGGGAATGCATAGTGGTATTCTTTACAAGTGTGGAAGAATGCGGAGGGAAAACTGTACATAAGATCCAACCCAGACAAGCTGCTATACAGCAAACAAGTAACATTATCAGTAGGAAAATCGAGAACCTGCTATGCAGTAATTTTACATAATTAGTCTTTTTCCATTTGCGCATCATGTCATTTCTCCTCATTTTGTCTATGAATTTAATATCAAAATGTCTCTGTACACGAGATCAAAACGTCTCCCAGCAGCCGCTTCACCAAGAGCTTGTTCCTGGGCTTAATTAGCTACCGGTGCGTTACGATCAGGTGTAATGTCTTTAGTCTATTTTTGGTGAGATCGCAGCCGCGATCTGTATTCCTGTTGAGGAGTGAGTTCTGGAAGTGGGGAAATTATATCCGGGGCGTTTATAGCCGTTGAACAGGGCACAGTGTCTGTTGGTGTTGGTCCAAAAAAAATTCTGCAGTGGCTAGCGTGGAGCCATCCCTTGCGTCCTTCTACTTTGACGGCCGTCCTCGTGGTCAAGAGTACTAATTTTGGAGCCGTCCACCTTTTCTCCAGGGGGCTGGTACGATCGAAGTTCCGTACAAGTATCCAATCTCCGGGCTTTATGGAGTGTTCCTCAGGCGTGGTGTGGTCTGGAAAAGCTGCTGCAACCTGCGAACGACAAGATTGGAGTGCAGACATCAAGGAAGCCAGGTAATCTGTCATGTTAGAATCAATTTCAGTCAGTTTCCTAGGAGAAGGGACATCCCAGATGTTAGAAGGTCTCCCGAAAGTTATTTCGAAAGGGGACAGTCCCGTCCGGGAATGTGCCACCATCCGCATGTAAAAGAGAGCGACCGGGAGGGCAGTGACCCAGTCTATCCCTTTTTTTTTGCACATACTTTGGCTAGTTTCGTTTTCAAGGTCTGGTTGTGTCGCTCTACCAGGCCCGCTGCTTGAGGGTGTCGGACACAATGAAATCTCCAGGAATATCCCAGTAGTAGAGAAACAGCCTCCATTAGTTTGGAAGAGAAAGGCTGTCCATTGTCTGAATAGATGACCCTTGGTAACCCATACCTGGGGAAAAATTCTCTCACTAGTTGCTTAGCGGTTGTCAGGGCACCATAGTCTGGGACGGGGTATGCTTCAGTCCATCGTGTCAGTGTAAACACTACCACCGGTACATATTTGTACCCTCTACATCTGTCCATCTGGATATAATCCATTTGGAGGACTTCGAAAGGATGATCAGGAGGCTGGAATCCACCCTGTTCTACTGGTACTCCTTTACCAGGGTTAAATTGGCAACATATCATACAAGTTTTTACCTTTTGTTTGGCTGCAGCTCTTAGGTGTTTGTTAAACCAGATGTTCCGTAAACTATCCAGCATACCTTTCTCGCCTAGGTGGGCGGGGCTATGGACTGTGTCAATTATGACTTGTACCATGGAGTCAGGGAGAAACCCCACTGTTCGGTTTTTGGTCATCCAACCCTGATCAGTCTGGACCCCTCCTTGTTCAGTCCATTTCTTTATTTCATCTGCGGTGGCATGTGTCTGTATGTCTTGCACATCTTTCAAGGGATCCCTCACTATCATAGTGACAGTCTGTGTGGGTAACTGAGAGTCTGTGGTATTCGCTGGATTCTGGGCTGTCTGTTTAGCAGTCCGGTCCGCTATGTCATTTCCTTTAGATATAGTGTCTGTAGCTTTGGTATGTGCTTTGCACTTCAGAATAGCTATGGCTGTAGGCAGGTGTATGGCATCTAGTAAGGCTTGAATCAGGGGACCATGTTGTATTTTGGCCCCATGTGAGGTAAGAAAACCTCTTTCTCGCCACAACACTCCAAAATTATGAACTACACCAAATGCATATTGGGAATCGGTGTAGATGTTCACTTTCAATTGTTTTGCCCATATGCAGGCCTGTGTCAGGGCGACGAGCTCTGCTGCTTGGGCTGACAGGATGTCTATTCTTTGGGTCTCTATAATTTTACAGTCCGTTGTTAAGGCATAGGCTGCCACTAACTCTCCAGCGCTTGTCCTCATGCACGATCCATCCACATAAAGTGTTACATCAGGATCTGGGAGTGCAACATCTGTTAGGTCTTGTCTTGGTTTTGTCACTACATCGATCATCTCCACACAGTCATGTTGTGTCGTGTCATCTGAGCTTGAGGGCAAAAGGGTAGCGGGGTTCAATATGTTGCACCGTCTGATCTCTATGTGTGGCTGAAAGAGCGTTAGTTCGTATCCTGTCAGTCTTGCTACAGTCAGGTGTTGAGTCTGCGTTCTGTTTAGAAGGACTTCCACAGCATGTGGCACTTGTACTATCAGGGGATGTCCTAACACTATTGAATCGCTTTGTCTTATGGCCAGGGCTGTAGCCGCAACGGATTTCAGACATGCAGGCAAAGCTTGTGCTACGGGGTCCAATGTGCTAGAGAAATAAGCACAGGCTCTATTTCTTCCTGCTTGGTCTTGTGTGAGGACAGATAGTGCTGTTCCGTCACGTTCTGTCACGAACAGGGTAAAATGCTTGCTGTAATTCGGGGTGGCCAAAACTGGTGCTTGACACAGAGCTAGTTTCAGAGCTTCAAATGCTTGGGAGTGTTCTGATGTCCAAGAGAGAGTTATATGAGTGGCTGCTTCCACTGTAGTTAACTGTATGAGTGGCTTAACTATGTGGGCATACTGAGGGATCCATTGTCTGCAATATGAAGTGAGACCAATGAATGCAGGCACTTCTTTTTGTGACTTTGGCTGTGAAATTGTCGAGATCAATTGGATTCGTTCTTGTGTCAGTTGCCTACCCTCCTTGGACAGCAAATGTCCTAAGTAAGCCACTTGCTGTGCGCAGAACTGCAATTTTGAGGGAGACACCTTGTGACTTTTGTCTGTCAGGAAGTGTAGAACTGTGAGAGATGCTTTTTCACAGTCTGGTTCTGTCCTTGCTGTGATGAGAATGTCATCTACATACTGTATTAATGCTGTGTTGGTAGGCATATTGATACTGTCAAGTTGTCTTTTTAGTGCTTGGCTGTAGATGCTTGGACTTTCTGTATAGCCTTGGGGAGCTCTAGTGAACCTGAAACTTCATCCTTTTAAACTGAATCCGAATAGATATTGACTGTCGGGATGTATAGGAATGCTGAAAAACGCATTCTTCAAGTCGATGACTGTGAAAAATGCAGCTTCGGGGTCTATGGCAGTGAGGAATTATCTGGGACCACTGGATATTGTGGGATCACACATTTGTTCAGTTTTCGAAGATCAACCACCAGTCGGTAGACCGGGGGTGCCTGAGGGTCAGTCCTTTTGAGGACTGGAAGAACTGGAGAATTGCAAACATTTGAATCCGTCTCTATCACCACTCCATGTTCTATGAGTTCTTGGATTATCTTGAGTAAGGCTTGTTCAGCCTCGGGTGGAATCTTATATTGTCGTATACGGGGTAGGACTACACCCTCCTTGAGTGTGACGTGATGTGGGGTGATATCCATGTATCCGACATCAGTCGAGCTTTTTGCCCACAAATGTTGTGGGATGTTGTGAGAAGTTGGCCTGATGTGCAGTGTTCACTATTCTAGTGATCACTATATATCAGTCCAAACAACCCTTATTGATGATTGGTTGTAAGTCAACCTTATAGATCAGCTATCCTAGTAGCATGGATATGAGCAGTCTAAGGCTAAGACTCTAGAGGGCGTGTTAAGCCAGCTGTTTTACCATCACATTACCCCTTGAACACCCAGTGAAAGGACACCACACAAGTGTTATGAAAATAAACAATGTATTTATTAGAATCACAACAACCCTGTGCTCTTTATGAGGACAGGGTGCTAAGCACACAACAAAACTCTTATGAAAATACTTAAGTTAGCACGTTATACACAAATGCCCGAGGGGCACGAAAAACCATATACTCTAAAAGTGGAATGCGAATTACTAGCAGGTAAGTAACGATTCTCAGAGGCTTTGGGATCGCTAGGACTAGACTACTGAACCTTTAGATTACTAGCAGGAGGCCTAGGGAACTCGGGTGCAGAGTGTGCACTCTCACGCGGGATGCGGGACAAAGTCTATGGAAGCTAGAATTCACAAAGTTAGTGTTCACGGGCGAACCCGACCTGGTAGGGAGAAAACGACAGTGGATCCTGACCCTTGAATAGTGAGGCTATGCTGGGACACCGAAGTGCCGAAGTTACCTAGCCCAGGGGCTGCAGCTGCATAGGTCTGAAAAGACGTCGGGAATCTCGTTGCCGGACCAGGAGCCTGGAAGAAGGAAGTTGCTGGCAGGCGACCAGTGAAGGAAAGTTCGATGGATCCAAGCCTGGATCAAGGAAGAAGGAAACCTGAAAGCAGAGGGGACCAAGTTCTTGAATCACTAGCCAGTGATTAAGTGGGCACCAGGATGGCACCGGGCGAAGTCACCGCAGTCAGGTGAGTGGGCGCTGCTGGGCTCTGCAGTCTCTCGGACCAGGAGGCGTTGTCGGCGACCAGGATGGAGGTGCGAGCTGTCCCACGAAGGTTCTTGCTGTCGACGTCGTTGGACCCAGGATTGGGCAACAAGTCTTGGCAAATGTAAGGCCCACGCGGTGGACCTAAAATGGCGTCTCAGCCGGACCAGGAGGGTCCAGAGTACTTCTCCGATGGAGGGAAGCAAGGGCCAGTCTGGAGCAACCAGACCAGCAGCAGTGTTGTCGTCGGGCGTCGTTCGGAAGGCCACAAGCCAGCGGGCTAGTAGCCAAACAACGCGGTGAGCAGCAAAAAGCAGAAGGGCCCCACGCCGATCGTGGAGATGCTGGGGGGCTGCTCTTCGGTGCTGGAGCTGCTCAGGGTGGGGGCTTCTCGGACCCCAAAGCACTCACCAGGAAATTACTCGGTGGGCTTGCTGTGCAGAAGTCGTGCAGTCTTGGTGATGGCCGGTCCCTCGAGGTCTCGTCGCACCCACGGTTCTCAGCTGTGCTGTAGAGGTGGGTAGAGGTCAGAGGTGCCAGGGAAGCCGGGTCTCGTCGAGCTGGGCAGTCGGATTCCGGAGGAAGGACGTGCAGCAGACCGCAGTGTCCTTGGATGGTGCCTGCGGATGCAGGGTGACTACTCCTTAGCCACAAGGGAGAATCTTGAGGAAGAAATTGTGAAGTCCTTTCGTGGAAAGTGGTATCTTGATTCCAAAGATGATCTGATTTGGAAGGGGGCCAGTCCCTACCTTTATCTGGGAAAAGGGGGCTGGCACGCGACTAAGTCCTGCCCTATGGGTGGGACCAGGAGGGGGGTGGTTACACCCACTTCCTTGGCGGGCTTTTCCCCAGCACAGGGTCTGGAGTGTCCCTGGAACTGGTTCAAGCCAGCCTATGCACAGTGAGCACCGGGGTGCCACGTGCAGTCACCTTCCTCTGAAGCCCTGCCTACCTACAATACACAAAAACCCTGTCTGGGACGGTGCTGGCACCGCCCCTGGCAGGAAACCCTTTGTCCTTATCTCCTGCTCTGGGAGGACTCCCAGCAGCAGGAGGGCAGACTTGTGTCTCGGTGGCAGCATCCATTTTGTGGAGCTGAGGCTCTGTTTGACTTTAACCGGGTTTAGGGGTTACATGCATGTCGTGTCCCTCTAGAAGGGTGGAATGCTAACCCCGTCGCCAGAATTGGCGAGGGGTTAGTATTCCAAGTCGTATGACACCTTACTCGACATGTTTTGATAAAGCGATACCAGAGTTGGCATTTAACCGCGAGGATTATAATGCACTTAAGAGTATATGGTATGCGATATCATGGAAACGGCTAAGGGATAGATCCCGAAAGCCGCAGACAGGCTCAGCTCATGCCAGAGCACCATCTCACACGATTCCAAGCACTCTGCCTTCAGGATTGTTAAGGCCTGCCATAGGAGTGACTGATAGGAGATCTGTGTGTCCATTTTAGGGTTAGATATAGGTATACTATATCTAAAGCAAAGGGTGAGTACACCACCTTGCCCCAGCTGTCGTGCAGCCAGTTGTGTCAGTTTTAGTTAGTCAATCCAGGGGTGGCATAATACATGCTTCAGCCCCTGGGAGACTTCTGGGTGCACCTCAGCCCTGGGTACAGGGACTTGGAGAGGGCCCAGTGCCAATTCAGTACCTGAGTACAATTTGGATAGAGAGAACAGCTAGGCTGTGGGTCTGATTAGCAGGCCCACAGCCAGGGAAAGTCGTAAACCAGTGCAGCAAAAAAGCAAAAATCTGGGTGATCATAGGATTGCAGACCCTACTCTCCTACATGACCCCCCCCAAACTTTGGGACAATAAACTAACCTTGACCAGGTGAGTCTTCTTGCTCTAAGTGGAAATACCTGGAGAGCCCATCAGCATTGCTGTGATCAGTACCAGGTCTATGCTCCACTGTAAAATCCATCCCCTGTAGGGAAATGGACCACCTAAGCAGTTTGGGGTTTTCACCCTTCATCTGATTTAGCCACAAGAGGGGCTTATGGTCTGTCTGAATGGTGAAGTGAGTGCCAAACAAGTAGGCCCTCAGCTTCTTCAGGGCCCAGACCACAGCAAAGGCCTCCCTCTCAATAGCTGACCAATTTTTCTCTCTGGGTGTCAACCTTCTACTAATGAAAGCAATAGGCTGATCATTACCATCAAAATTCAGTTGAGACAGAACAGCCCCCACACCCAACTCAGAAGCATCTGTTTGGACAATGAATGGCTTGGAGTAATCTGGACTCTTTAGGATAGGTGCTGTGCACATGGCCTGCTATAGGTCATTGAATGCTTTCTGACAGCTTGCTGTCCACTGAACTTTCTTTGGCATCTTTTTGCTTGTCAGGTCATTAAGAGGGGTCACTATGGACCCATAATTTCTGACAAACTTCCTATAGTACCCAGTCAGGCCCAAGAAAGCTCGAACTTGAGTCTGGGTGATTGGAGGAGTCCAGTCCTTGATGGCCTGTATCTTACTCTCCAGTGGCTGAACCTGGCCTCCACCTACAAGGTAGCCCAGGTATACAACCTGTGTCTGCCCTATCTGGCACTTAGTGGCCTTGATAGTGAGGCCTGCCTTTTGCAGAGCCTCTAACACTTTCCTCAGGTGGACCAGGTGATCCTCCCAGGTGGAGCTAAAGACAGCAATATCATCAAGATATGCTGCACAGAAGTCATCCAGCCCAGCGAGGACTTGATTCACCAACCTTTGGAAGGTGGCAGGTGCATTTTTCAAACCAAAGGGCATTACCACAAACTGATAATGCCCACCAGGGGTAGAAAATGCTGTCTTGGGTTTGGCCTCCTCAGCTAACCTGATTTGCCAATACCCAGCTGTCAAATCAAATGTACTTAAGAATTTGGCAGAAGCCAATTTATCTATAAGTTCATCTGCTCTTGGAATTGGGTGGGCATCAGTCTTAGTGACTGCATTGAGGCCTCTGTAGTCTACGCAAAACCTCATCTCTCTCTTACCACCCTGGGTGTGAGGCTTTGGCACTAGAACTACTGGGCTAGCCCAAGGGCTATCCGAGGGCTCAATGACTCCCAGCTCCAACATTTTCTGCACTTCAGTTTTGATGCAGTCTCTAACATGATCAGGCTGTCTGTAGATTTTACTCTTGACAGGCAGACTGTCTCCAGTGTCAACATCATGGGTACACCAATCAGTTTGGCTGGGTGTCAGAGAGAACATATGTCTGTAGGATTGCAGAACTTGCCTGCAATCCTGTTGCTGATGTTCAGTGAGGCTGCCACAAAAGACAACACCATCAACTGATCCATCATCAGGATTCTGAGTGAGCAGGTCTGGGAGAGGGTCACTCTCTTCCTCCTGTCCCTCATCTGTGGCCATGAGCAAGCTCATGTCCTTCCTGTCAACATATGCCTTGAGCCTGTTAACATGGAGCACTCTGAGAGGGCTCCTGGGAGTTCCAAGGTCCACCAAGTAGGTAACCTCTCCCTTTTGCTCAATGATGGTGTGGGGCCCAGACCATTTGTCTTTCAGAGCTGCTGGGGCCACTGGCTCCAGCACCCACACCTTCTGTCCTGGCTGGTACACAGTCAGAACAGCCTTTTGGTCATGCCAAGCTTTTTGAAGTTCTTGGCTGGCCTCAAGGTTTTTAGATGCCTTTTCCATATACTCAGCCATCCTGGAGCGGAGACCAAGTACATAGTCCACTATGTTGGTTGCAGGCTTTTTGAGAGGTCTCTCCCATCCTTCCTTCACCAAACACAGGGGTCCTCTTACAGGATGCCCATACAGAAGCTCAAAAGGGCTGTAGCCAACACCCTTCTGTGGGACCTCTCTGTAAGCAAACAATAGGCAGGGGATCAGGACATCCCATCTTCTCCTAAGAGTTTCAGGTAGTCCATGAATCATCCCTTTCAGGGTCCTGTTGAATCTCTCAACAAGCCCATTGCATTGTGGGTGGTAGGGTGTGGTGAACTTGTAGTTCACACCACACTCTTTCCACATTGCAGTCAGATATCCTGACATGAAGTTTGTACCTCTGTCAGAAACGACCTCCTTAGGGAAACCCACTCTGGAGAACACTCCAACTAGGGCTCTTGCCACTACAGGTGCTGTAGTGGTCCTAAGGGGAATAGCTTCAGGATACCTGGTGGCATGATCCACCACCACCAGTATAAACTTGTGCCCTGATGCTGTCTGGGGTTCCATTGGACCAACAATGTCAATCCCCACTCTTTCAAAGGGGACCCCCACCACAGGTAGTGGTATGAGGGGGGCCTTTGTTGTGCCACCTGACTTACCACTGGCTTGGCAAGTGACACAGGAGCGACAAAACTCCTTGGTATTCTCATTCATATGGGGCCAGTGAAAGTGTGAGACAAGCCTGTCCCAAGTCTTTGTCTGACCTAAGTGACCTGCAAGGGGAATCTCATGGGCCAAGGTGAGAAGGAAACCTCTCAGAGACAAGGGGATGACCAGCCTCCTGGTTGCACCAGGCTTGGGGTCTCTTGACTCAGAGTACAGGAGTCCATCTTCCCAGTATACCCTTTGGGCACCCGTGGCATTCCCTGCAGCCTCAGCAGCAGCCTGCTGTCTGAGGGGTTCAAGGGAAGGGCAGCTCAACTGTTCCTTCCCCAGGTCTGCTCTGGAGGGTCCCCCTGAGCCCAGAAACTCAACTTGATCAAGTTCAAGCTCTTTAGGCTCAGTTTCCCTCAGCTCTTCCAGATCAGCCTCCTCAGAGACTTGATCCTCAACCTGGGGCAAGGGGGAAGGCAAAGCCTTACCCTTACTGCTCTTCTTCTTGGAAGGTGTCTGGTCCATAATTTCAGGATCCAGCACCTGTTCAGTGGGGCATCTTCTGGCCTGTGACCTAGTCACAGCAAGCACATGTGCTGGCAAGCCTAACATCTCCATGTGAGTCCTCTGCTCCACTTCTGACCATTGTGATGACTCCAAATCATTGCCCAACAAACAATCAACTGGGAGGTCTGAACTGACTACAACTTTCTTTTGTCCCTTCACTCCACCCCAGGAGAAAGCCACAATTGCCACACTATGACTAGTAGTGACATTGCTGGCATTGGTCACCAGGAAATCAGTACCTGGCATGATCTGTCCAGGGTCCACAAAGTTAGGTGTCACCATGGTGACACTGGCACAAGTGTCCCTATAGGCCTGAGCCATTTTGCCATTTATCAAAGGTGTCTGCCTGTATTTGCCCAAAGTATTGGGACTTATTTCAGGGGACATATCCATATCCCCTGTACAGACAAGGACAGCCTGAGTGAGTGTGCCAACTAAGTTGTCAGACCCCTCAGTACCCAAGGTTAACCCTACTAATGCCTTGGGAGGTACACTGCCACTACTGACTGTACTAGGGGGTGCAGTTGCCTTAGGGGCTGTAGTGGCAGGAGTTTGTCCTCCTCTTTTGGTGCACTCACTAAACCAGTGAGATTTACTTTTACAGTACTGGCACCACCTTTTTGACTGGCCTTCTTGAGTCTTCTTCTTCTGGGAAGCCTGACCCCCACCCTCTTTGGTTTGTTGGGGACCTGGTGAAGACTTCTGGTCATTTTGCTCATTCTTAACATTACCCTTCTGGTCTGCTTTCTTCTGACCACCCTGGTTCTGGTTCTGGTTCTGCTTGATCCTTGTCCTGACCCATTTGTCTGCCTTCTTTCCCAATTCTTGGGGAGAGGTCAGATCTGAATCAACAAGGTGCTGGTGCAACAACTGGTTCTGACAATTGTTTAAAATTTGTTCTCTCATCATTAGATTATACAATCCTGTGTAATCTGTAACCTTGCTACCCAGCAACCAGCCCTCCAAAGCCTTAGTGGCACAATCCACAAAGTCAGACCAGTCCTGAGACTGAGTTTTCTGGGTGTCTCTGAACAGCAACCTGTACTTCTCAGTGGTTAAACCAAACCCATCAACCAGTGTATTCTTCAGGACCTGGTAATTGTTAGCATCCTCCACTCTTGTAGTGAGGAGCTTATCTCTACCTTTACCATCAAAGGAGAGCCACAGTATAGCTGCCCACTGACTCTGGGGAATGCACTGCACAGTGCAGGCCCTCTCCAGAGCAGCCATCCATTTCTGGATATCATCCCCTTGCTTAAAGGGGGGCACTATCTTAGTCAGGTGTTTAGTATCTAAACCCTTCTCTCTATCTCTTGGGAGATTGCTGCCACCAGTGGGAGCTAGCCCACTCATCTGCTGCTCTCTAGCAAAGGCAAGCTTCTCTTTGGCCAGGGCAAGTTCTTCCCTTTCAATCCTCAGTTCAGCTTGTCTCATCCTAGCTTCATGCTCCATTCTCTGAGGGGAAGTAAATCTCCTCTGTGGAGGATTCCTTCTCCTCTGGGAAGAGGCATTAGAGTGCAGAGATCTATTGGAGTCCCTAGAAAGAGATCTATCTCTCCTAACTCCAAGGTTAGGCCCACTTCGGGTTAGTACTGGGGGTTCCCCAGATCCTAGCCCAAGTAAGTCTAAGTTGGCCCTGGTTAGCCTTCTGACTACCTCAAGACCTTTGTCTACCTCATCCCCAGAGAGTTCCTCTTGATCCTCCTCCTCAACTGTATTAGCAATGTTGGGGAGATCTGGATCCTCAGAGGTTCCCTCTAAGGCTGGTATGTTCTCATGTAACTGAGAAAGCTTTCTGGCATCATATGTCTCTAAGAGACCTATCAGAAAGGGAGTGGTGGGGTTAGACCCCTGCTTCAGTTTCCTGGAGACACAGATCTGTCTCATCTCCTGGAAACTGAGAGCTGCATATCTGGAAGTGACCTGTGGAGGGTCAACACTGACCAGGGGAGTCTCAGTGGACTCTCCATGGTTAGACATGCTTTTCTAGTGAGGTGTAAGTGGTGCACTTACCTACACTATATGTTTGCCTCCTGATCCCTTGCTAGAGTTGTAGTTTAGGGTGTGCTAGGCCCTAGGAGCTACAACAGCTGGTTCAGTAGAACTTAGAGTATTCTAAGCTAAGTTATATGTACCTTTAGTACTTATGTGATCTTTCACAAGATATTCTTAGGGCATGTGTGGTAAAACAACAGCAAGCTCAAATCCCAACCGCTGCTCACCAATGTGAGAAGTTGGCCTGATGTGCAGTGTTCACTATTCTAGTGATCACTATATATCAGTCCAAACAACCCTTATTGATGATTGGTTGTAAGTCAACCTTATAGATCAGCTATCCTAGTAGCATGGATACGAGCAGTCTAAGGCTAAGACTCTAGAGGGCGTGTTAAGCCAGCTGTTTTACCATCACATTACCCCTTGAACACCCAGTGAAAGGACACCACACAAGTGTTATGAAAATAAACAATGTATTTATTAGAATCACAACAACCCTGTGCTCTTTATGAGGACAGGGTGCTAAGCACACAACAAAACTCTTATGAAAATACTTAAGTTAGCACGTTATACACAAATGCCCGAGGGGCACGAAAAACCATATACTCTAAAAGTGGAATGCGAATTACTAGCAGGTAAGTAACGATTCTCAGAGGCTTTGGGATCGCTAGGACTAGACTACTGAACCTTTAGATTACTAGCAGGAGGCCTAGGGAACTCGGGTGCAGAGTGTGCACTCTCACGCGGGATGCGGGACAAAGTCTATGGAAGCTAGAATTCACAAAGTTAGTGTTCACGGGCGAACCCGACCTGGTAGGGAGAAAACGACAGTGGATCCTGACCCTTGAATAGTGAGGCTATGCTGGGACACCGAAGTGCCGAAGTTACCTAGCCCAGGGGCTGCAGCTGCATAGGTCTGAAAAGACGTCGGGAATCTCGTTGCCGGACCAGGAGCCTGGAAGAAGGAAGTTGCTGGCAGGCGACCAGTGAAGGAAAGTTCGATGGATCCAAGCCTGGATCAAGGAAGAAGGAAACCTGAAAGCAGAGGGGACCAAGTTCTTGAATCACTAGCCAGTGATTAAGTGGGCACCAGGATGGCACCGGGCGAAGTCACCGCAGTCAGGTGAGTGGGCGCTGCTGGGCTCTGCAGTCTCTCGGACCAGGAGGCGTTGTCGGCGACCAGGATGGAGGTGCGAGCTGTCCCACGAAGGTTCTTGCTGTCGACGTCGTTGGACCCAGGATTGGGCAACAAGTCTTGGCAAATGTAAGGCCCACGCGGTGGACCTAAAATGGCGTCTCAGCCGGACCAGGAGGGTCCAGAGTACTTCTCCGATGGAGGGAAGCAAGGGCCAGTCTGGAGCAACCAGACCAGCAGCAGTGTTGTCGTCGGGCGTCGTTCGGAAGGCCACAAGCCAGCGGGCTAGTAGCCAAACAACGCGGTGAGCAGCAAAAAGCAGAAGGGCCCCACGCCGATCGTGGCGATGCTGGGGGGCTGCTCTTCGGTGCTGGAGCTGCTCAGGGTGGGGGCTTCTCGGACCCCAAAGCACTCACCAGGAAATTACTCGGTGGGCTTGCTGTGCAGAAGTCGTGCAGTCTTGGCGATGGCCGGTCCCTCGAGGTCTCGTCGCACCCACGGTTCTCAGCTGTGCTGTAGAGGTGGGTAGAGGTCAGAGGTGCCAGGGAAGCCGGGTCTCGTCGAGCTGGGCAGTCGGATTCCGGAGGAAGGACGTGCAGCAGACCGCAGTGTTCTTGGATGGTGCCTGCGGATGCAGGGTGACTACTCCTTAGCCACAAGGGAGAATCTTGAGGAAGAAATCGTGGAGTCCTTTCGTGGAAAGTGGTATCTTGATTCCAAAGATGATCTGATTTGGAAGGGGGCCAGTCCCTACCTTTATCTGGGAAAAGGGGGCTGGCACGCGACTAAGTCCTGCCCTATGGGTGGGACCAGGAGGGGGGTGGTTACACCCACTTCCTTGGCGGGCTTTTCCCCAGCACAGGGTCTGGAGTGTCCCTGGAACTGGTTCAAGCCAGCCTATGCACAGTGAGCACCGGGGTGCCACGTGCAGTCACCTTCCTCTGAAGCCCTGCCTACCTACAATACACAAAAACCCTGTCTGGGACGGTGCTGGCACCGCCCCTGGCAGGAAACCCTTTGTCCTTATCTCCTGCTCTGGGAGGACTCCCAGCAGCAGGAGGGCAGACTTGTGTCTCGGTGGCAGCATCCATTTTGTGGAGCTGAGGCTCTGTTTGACTTTAACCGGGTTTAGGGGTTACATGCATGTCGTGTCCCTCTAGAAGGGTGGAATGCTAACCCCGTCGCCAGAATTGGCAAGGGGTTAGTATTCCAAGTCGTATGACACCTTACTCGACATGTTTTGATAAAGCGATACCAGAGTTGGCATTTAACCGCGAGGATTATAATGCACTTAAGAGTATATGGTATGCGATATCATGGAAACGGCTAAGGGATAGATCCCGAAAGCCGCAGACAGGCTCAGCTCATGCCAGAGCACCATCTCACACGATTCCAAGCACTCTGCCTTCAGGATTGTTAAGGCCTGCCATAGGAGTGACTGATAGGAGATCTGTGAGTCCATTTTAGGGTTAGATATAGGTATACTATATCTAAAGCAAAGGGCGAGTACACCACCTTGCCCCAGCTGTCGTGCAGCCAGTTGTGTCAGTTTTAGTTAGTCAATCCAGGGGTGGCATAATACATGCTTCAGCCCCTGGGAGACTTCTGGGTGCACCTCAGCCCTGGGTACAGGGACTTGGAGAGGGCCCAGTGCCAATTCAGTACCTGAGTACAATTTGGATAGAGAGAACAGCTAGGCTGTGGGTCTGATTAGCAGGCCCACAGCCAGGGAAAGTCGTAAACCAGTGCAGCAAAAAAGCAAAAATCTGGGTGATCATAGGATTGCAGACCCTACTCTCCTACAGATGTCATTTAGTCTGGGGTCGAATTCTTTGACTGTGAAATGTCCTTTGAAATCTCGTAGAAACAATTTTACTCCTTCCGGTGAACAGCATATTACTGCTCCTAGTTCTTTGAGTGTCTTGTTTCCTAGTAAATTCTCTGGGCACGTTTCCGTAAGGACTAGATCAGTAGTACGTGTCAGAGGACCTACTCCTAACGAGACTTGTTCAGACACTTTGTTTATGATCGGTTTTCCTGAAAAGCCCAGAGATATATTATGTGAGCCAGAGAGAGGAACCTCTGGGACTTCCTTATGACTTATGGTAGTCCTACTCGCCCCCGTGTCTATGAGGAATTTTCTGTCTTGTCCCAGTAAGTGAGCTTGTACATATGGACCTTTCTGATCCACTGGAACTGGGATAAGGGGCAAGTCACTTTCTCTCTCTAGGCTGTCTCATGCATATGGTTCAAACTCGGGGTAATCTGACTGTGCGTACTGGTACATCTGTGTGGCAGCAGCAGCAGGCGTCTGAACCTGTGGAGGGGTAATGGTCTGAGGCTGCTGAGTGTTACCTGGTCTGGAAGTGTGAGGGCGTTCTTTTGTCTTTCCTGTCGCTATGTTATGTTTCAGGACTGGGCATTCCCTCACAAAATGGCCTGGTTGCTTGCAGTAGTTGCAAGTACCTTTATTGGCCCCCACATTACCTTTGGGGTCCGTGTTTACTGGTGCCGTCTGTGCAACCAGTACCTTCATTTTTGTGTCTTTTACTCGTTTCTTTTCTTGTTCCTGTTCTTCCCTTATTCTGTTGTGGTGGTACTGTAACATTTGTAACATTTGTGAAGGACTATTTGCTTGCCAGGTACTCTCAATCTTTAACACTCTATTTCTGATGGGGGGTAGGGCGTTGTCCACCAATTTGGACACAAAAAGATGAGGATATGCCTCGCTACTATGTGCGAGTCCACTATTTATAGAGAAACATTTCTCCAATCTGGTGTAATAATCACCCGTATCCTCGTCTGGCTTTTGTTTACAGGCAGAAATGGCATCCCAATCTTCCTTTTTTATTGTCAATAACAGAGGCGAGACCTGTATGAGGAGACTGGGTAATTCCTTTACACATTCACCTAGACCTTCACCTGGTTTTCGGTCTGTCTCTTCTTTTTCTAGGGCAGTCCACGTAATCTTTTTACCACCCACCTCCCAGTCCTTTTCCTTCAATGTATCAAATATGCCTGTAGGTAGAATTACTTTAAGTAGTATGATTATATCTGGATATGTAAAACTACCCATTTGGAGGATATCCTTCAACTCTCTATGAAATCCTCCCGGATCTTTTTCGTGAGAGGGCACCATCTTTTTCATTTCCAATATTTCTAACTTGGTAAGGGGAGTATACACATGTATTCGTTGCAGTGTACCATCTGGCTGGGGTATGGGGTGGACTTCTCGTAAGGGGTACTGGCCTATACTGTAAGGTTCATGGTCTGATGAAGCTAAGGTAAGTTGGAGGTAACGGAGGCGCAGGTCCAGAATGGTATTGATCAATTCCGGTCCCCGAGACCTCCATCTTTCTGTCACTACTTCTTGTAACAGTTTGTATACCTTATCTGATCGGCGGAAGTTATTCTCGTATAAGGTAGCCAGGTGTTGGATCATATAAATACCTGCTAGTCGTTGTTCTGCTCGGGAAAGAGACAAAATCATTTGTGCTACTATATCTGGGCCGTATACCCGGTGCTGTGATATCCAATGGGTGGCAGACCGGGCCAATTCCTTTTCTTGTTGAGTAACGGGAGGCTCATTGTCCATCCATTCATCTAGGGCTCTTTCTGTGGACTGAAAAAGGTCTTCCGAAGAAGGATTTAATCTTTTAACTTTCCGCGATACTCGCGGGGTTCGCCACTTGGAGCCAGGACAATGTCGCGCTACACCCAGGAAATTTATTCTACCTAGTGTCGGACCCTCATCTTCCTCTGAGTCGTCCTCCTGTGTGACTTTCTCAGAGTGGGTGGTGACAATTTTCTTAACCAGTCTTTTAGTTATTTTGTCGATCTGATGTCCCAGATCGTGTGCTCCCCTGTGTACCTGATCACTAAGGTCTATTAACTCAGAGTCTACGCTTCCATTACCCGGGTCTAGTTCCCGGATCAGACAATTTATGATGAACCGCAGGAGCAGTCCTCTGATGGGAACTTTTCTATTTTTCATGACCTGGACCAGAGTATCCGGACCTTCACCTGTTCGTATGAACTCATAAACTCTATCCAAATGCTTCGTTATATCAGGGACCTTCTGGAGTTGACCCAGGGCTTGTCTTAATCTCTCTGATATCGTGGCCATTGGGCCACTACCGGGTTCGGGGTCGTAAGGACACTCAAGAGGCGGGACATCGTCTTTATCCTCAGCCCCGTTCCCGGACACTCCTAAATCAGAGGTGGAACCACCGGCTACTAGTTCAGGAGCACGTGTAGACGGGCGTGTTCTAGGCATGTTAACATAAGCGGGGGGTGGTTCCGACAGATAGGCAGGGAGAAAATTGTCGGGAGCAGTGGGAATTACTTTCACTGGGGATTTGGGATGTTCTTCTATAATTTCTTCTGACAAAACGGGATAAATGCCAGTAACAAGGGCGCTTCTTTCTCTATCTGCCTGTTCAGCTAAAACTTTCTCACCTTCTTCCTGTAATTGCTTTTCTTTAGCCTGTTCCGACATTCTCTTACGTTTCTCGACTTTCCCTAGTTCTTTCTGGGCCCTCTTATGTGCTTCCTTACGCCATAACTCAATGGCTTCTGTCTGTGAGGGCCTCGCCTTTCGTTTCCATAACTCTTCTTCTACTCTCATAATACATTCTATGTCCCAGGTACCTGCAGCGGGCCATCTATGCACCATTTCAAATTTTTCGGTATAGTCTACCCAAAGGTCTAAGAATAATATGGCACTCAATCCATGTTTGTTATACATGAAATGTCCAGGTGTATCTCTAAGCGGGATTTTAACTGGTTTCTCTAATAGATTCTTGCCGATCGTACGTAATTTGGAAAACAGAGGCATTCTTAAACTCAACTAATTACGGTTAAAAAGACTTGGAATATACAAAAACAAAACAGACACTTTATACACTAAAATATAGTGCAACCGTACCGGTCTCACGAATGAGACACGTCTTTATCATTTTCCGAAAATGGAACCCGTCTTTATACTTTCCCAGGGGTACTCACCAAGAAGCAAAACTTGAAGACCTGGTCATCGGACTCTCGACGCTTGCGCAGGAATATCGGGGCTCCAAAGACCTCGGACTCGGCGTTCTCACTGGTCGGGCTCTGGGTTGGGACGCTCCGCTATCTTCTTCACCACCTCGTGTGGATGATCGATCGCAGTCTGTCTCCTCCTCGTCTCGAGGGAGTTAGCGGGAACACCCCGCTGTTGTGCACTTGAAGTCTGCCGAAAGTATGGAAGGGACAAGTACCCGACTTACATCGCCGGCGCGTAGGGAAGAGGGAGAGTACCTGTTCAGGCGCCAATTAATGTGGTAAATAAAAAACTAATTATTTACGCTGTTGGAATTTCTATAATTACCCAAGAAATGGTAATACATAAAATGAGGAGCAGAGTCCGTGGTGTTCGAGTTGAAAGGGTTTTATTCCAGAACTCGAGTTAAGGGAGAGCTCCTTCACCAAGGGGGTTCAGGAGTAGTCTGCTTTACTTGGAACATAACAGCACTTATATACATTATGAGTACAATCAAAAGAAGGAGTTCCCCCGGACTTGATTCAATCATTCTGATGTAATCATACGGAAGACATAGCATGCTTGTTCTCGTTTAAAGAATAACTTGGATTACATTTACACATAGACAAACATATTGCATTGGAGTGATTGTGGTGACAAGTTACAGAGTTACTAGTGTCTGGGGACAGAGAATCGAGGCATTGTTACAGGGTCGTTTCTGTCGGAAAGGTAAAGAGGACGAGGCATTGTGCGTTCTTTACTTCTTACACAAGGGCTGTGATGTCTCACAATGGTATATGTGTGCAGCTGGGAGGAAGGAGAATGGGCTGTAGTTAACTATTCTTCTTCATGGCTGTCTCGTGTGCTTGATCAGGTTTTCCCTTGATTGTTGACTCAACCCGTGGCTGCCCCCGCAAGCTGAGAGATCATTGACGAGCGAGAGCTGCTCGTTCTGTGACAGAGTTGGAGAGGGGGGGGGTTTGGCGAGCCAACCATCTTAACTGACTCCGTTCTGGTCTAAGGGAAAATATCGAACGGGACGGAAACCCATAAGATACACGATGGCTGGCCATTATTTTCTTTGCATGTGCCAGTACAACGAAGAGAAAAAATAGGCAAGAGGGGGTATAACAGGATCTGTGCTTGAAGTAGGAAAATCGGCTTGCCTGGTCGGTGTTAGGGTGAATAGGGTGCATGATGGGACACCAGGCGGAAAAGGGAGTTTTTAGTCAACTTCCACAACACATCTAGTCAGTCATGCAAAGAATCAATCACACTTTCATTTCCTTAACTATACAGTTATACACACAACACCTTACTTATTCAAACATATACTAACACATACTTACTTTGTTATACAATTACTGATACAAGTACATAATGATCCATACAGCCACTCACACAATCGGTGGCTCTTGTGTATAGTCATTTATATATGCCAGCTACCCACACACACACACTCAGTCTCCCATACAAATACTTGGGCAAACAATCAATAACACATATAGCCACTCATATAGCTACTGATCAACACATACAGTTGCTTACACAACAACAGACATACTGATGCACACATTCAGACAGTTTAGTCACTAACCCATGCATTCAGTAAGACACATTTAATCACTCACTCATACATTCAGTCATGTACCTACTAAATCTTTCATCCAGACACTTATACATCCACTCATTCTTCAATATGTAAAACATATTTAAACTTTACAGAAACACACAGTCACTGGATGATGTCATCAGTGATGTCATTTGAGATGTCATCAGTGATGTCACTGACCATGTCATGAATGATGTAATATGTGACATCATCAGCAGTGGATTGCGGGTGCGCGAAATATAGTTAGTACAACTAACTATATAGGAGCAATTTCAATGGTTTTTTAAATGCTAATTCCTAACTATATATGACCTGAAACCTATGTTTTTTTCAGTGAATATATATATATATATATATATATGTATATATATATATATATATATATATATATATATATATGTGTGTTTTTCATATTTTTTTTTATTATTTCCGGGGTCCCCCCCACATGGGTGGGAATATTCAGTGCTTATGACTTTGATGAGGATCACCTGGAAGAGAACCTATTCAAATACAGTGAGGGCCATTCTTTAACCCCAAGGTTGAGTGCCCAATCATAAAGAAGAGAGAGTGCAGCACTTATCTGGATTGGCATTATATCAGCAACACATGTAATCATAGCGGTCCCGCCTGCCTAAGAGCCACAGCACATTGCAAGAGATGGCACTGGAAGTACAATAGCACCCTAAAACCACAATATGGCAGTGGTGCTCTGAGGCCACCCTACCACCAGATGGGAAGGTACTCATGGGAAGCAAAGTGGCCTTCACTGACTGGGCACTTCTGCAAGCACAGGCTAAGGTGAGTGGAACTCCATGCCTCAGAGGCATATGCCTACAATAAAAAACACCCACCACCAACCCAAATACTACATAGGGCACACTGACTAGGACATGGATTTGTTGTCTCCCAGGCCACAATTTTAAGGTGACCACTGCTGGTTTTGTTACTTCATTTTCTACTGGAGGATCTCTAGACGGATTTGCATGCCTAGCGATTGACTGTCTTTGCTAACAACTGTACCATATATGGGTCTCTGTTCTGCTTTCTAAGGCATGTGCATTCACTGCAGTGGAGTATACTACCCACTTGCCAATGTATTAGGGCCTGATTTAGATTTTGGCAGTATTATCGTTGTCTCTCCGCAGCAGAGTATAGAAGTACTCAGCTAGGCTGACGGAATCCCGCCTGCTGTATTTAGATGTGTGCTGGCTGAACCGCCGTCCGAGTCTCCTCCATCAACGCGGCTGACTCCTAGACTGGATCACATTGCTCCATCGCTGTAAGGGTAGCGGTATTACACCAACCCTATTTAGATCTCACCATTGTGCTAGCGGCGTCCCAAGGTGGACATCCGACGAAGGGATACCGTTGATAGGCACCTTACTTTTTTGAATATTTTTTTTCCAGTGTCAATACATATGTGCGTATTTCAACAAAACAAGTTAAGAAATACACTCATATACAATATACATTTGGAACCATTGCTTGTGAGAGCAATGCACAAGTCCACAGCCACTGCAATAGTGAACAAGTGGAAAAGGGGCTTACCTTGATTTCAATAACGACAGGGTGAATGTCCTTTATGGGCAAGCAAAGGGGCATGTAGACAATAGGCTCAGTGATAGAAAAGGGACTTGAAACAGAAAATACGGTACTTTTGTATCTTATATCCCGTGTAACCGCCAACTCAGGTGTGGAGGTTTCTCTCCACAGTTGCCTCGATGGAAAGGCACATTACAATTGGCATGGTGGTAATAGTGGCTGGACTCCCTCCTTCAACCGCTTTTGTCTGCGACATCGTTGACATAGTAGAGGAATTCCTGGCTGAGAGAGCGGGACTTGGATGCACTATCGTCTATGGACCTGCTAACATCTAAATAACAGCTCTTTTTCTCGGAGTCATTACAAACATCAGATTTACGGTTGAAACTCAATCACAAGAAATGGCAGCTACTCAATCTGTTCCCATCTCAGTGCTAGACACATTAACAGAGTAACTGTCAGATGTTAAAATGTTGGTAATGCGATAAATCAGCAGTAACATACACCAACGGAGGTCCACTAAATGAGAACTGACTTAGCTTCCTTCCAACAACAGACACCGTATTCCAAGAAATGGAAATGCATACGTGTGAACTCCAGAAAAGGGTCCCAGAAATATGGTTCTCGAGGCAAAAGGTGACAGGGTGATACAGGAGAGATAACATACGTATCAAGGGTGTTGCAGAAAAATTTGAGGTAGAGAACATGTCAGCCATTCTATGCCACTTTTTTACAAAGCTTCTAATGACACAACTTTTGAACCAGTGGAAATACATTGGGTCCATTGAGTAAAACCATGTTGGGCACATAATAAAAACCTGTACAGCCTTGAATCTAAACACCCTGATCCTAGCCTTCTTCCTGTGTCCCCTAAAGGCCCACCCTGTCATTAATTCAGCAACGAATGGGTATGATGACCACAAAAGCAACACTAATGTGAAAAGATGTTTTTAGCTCTCTGTCTGAGACTGCGTAAAAAAGAAACTTGATGTGGCCTCCAGCGTCTGGTCCCAATGCTCATCACCCTAAAGGTTAAACAATGCAATGCAAGGGGCCAGGGGCAATGAAAACATTCCTGGACACAGCAGACATGGACATCAGAGACTCCGGATGATACGCCACAATACACCACTCAGAAGGATCACCACCAAGAAGACCGTAAGGAGTAGCACAGACTGGAGCAAGTGGCATAGAAATGGGCCTCAGAGGACAAGTGCCCACCTAGAGTACAACCACTATCAAGAGATAAACCTTGAATTAAGCACCACTGGCTTGACTTCCTTATATTCTGTAACCACTCATGAAATGTGTATATTATATGATGATATATTTGACTCACCTGCAATCTTACTCTAAGACACAGTGAAACTATTGATCTCCCAATATAAGGTACTGTTCATTGCTTGTTTTAGACACAGATTTTCTATTTCCTCCCTTTTGGAATATACGATTAGGATCCCTCTTTCCACGAGACTAAGCTAGATTTATTTACCTGTTTTGTTGGCCAGTGGTTGCTGTGTAACTATCCAATTGCTTCTTCATCTTTTTCACCACTACTAGGTAGGATCCCCGAAACGTTTGTTCTGATAAGTGAAGGGCATGCCAAAATGGAACTGGGGCACTGTCATGAGACAGATCGCGACGGACTAATCAACACAATTGAGGAAGGTGCACGTAGGAAGGGAAAAGCTGACAAAGCATTAGTAAAGGTGTTATGTGGCTGTTTGAGCTCATGGTGTACTGGGGGTACTAAAATATATATACATTTGCATTGAGGTGCTCAGAGAATGTGATTTTCCAACTGCAAAATACGTTTGCACATCAGGCCGAGTATCTAGAGAGACCATTAATGACGGCTAATGGTTCTGAAAAGTGATGACAGCAGCTTATAAAGCAGCGGCTTTTGAAAGTGAATGTCCTTGCTTCTTAAAATAGAGTGAGACCTACTGGCTTTGCCAATGCGTGTAAGGAATGCAGCCAATTTTAGTTCTCAAATGTATCTTTGCCAACAAGACCGTGAAGCTATTTTCATACTATTTTGATGAAGAAGCTATTTTTCGAATTATTTTGATGATACACAGGCACTCCCATCCTACAATCACTCACCATAATATTTGGCTGCGAGACTTGGTTCAGTAAAGTGGACACCGGCTGCAAGACAAAAAAAAAGAGTTGAGTTGTTAAGAGCTTGATTGAAACATGATTTGCAGCAGTAATGTCAGACCAATAAATAATTAAAAACAAAAAGGCTAACTTTGTGTAATGTAGATTGAGCACCTTCAGTTTTTCCAATTACCAGTCGAACAGTGCCAAAATAATTAGTGTCAACATAAATGTGACTGTGTGTAACCTAACCAATAGCAGCAGGCAGAGTAATTGAAGTGTGGAGAAACTTCAATTAAAATATGTGAGCCCCCAAAGCCCTACATTGGGAGCACTATTTCCCTCACCAATAACAGTAGATGTTCACATTTTTTTAGGGATATGCAAGATACACATTTCCACTGTTATTGTTACCTCAGCACAAAAGGATAAAAATAATAAATTACAGTTTTTTGAAAAATGCTTTCAGGGAGCTATACTTTCTACCTGCAGATTCATCACCTCCTGAATATCATCAAGCACCAGATTCAATGAGAAAAACTCTTGAAAAAACATCTGTGTGCCAATAGGTTGCTTCATCAGTCACTGTCACATCCCAGTTGTGCCCCTGACAAGACAAAAAAAGAGCTGCAAACATGGGCCGCCCTTGTCTCCAGAA
This sequence comes from Lissotriton helveticus, assembly GCF_964261635.1. Classification (NCBI taxonomy): domain Eukaryota; kingdom Metazoa; phylum Chordata; class Amphibia; order Caudata; family Salamandridae; genus Lissotriton; species Lissotriton helveticus. The sequence continues at coordinate 1,857,768,468 of NC_136068.1, read as the reverse complement.
GTCAGGTTATCTTTATTCTTCCATGCCCCAGATGTGAAGCATGGCTCACAAATCTTTAGTTGATACAGGCAGTGTTTGGAACCACACTTGAAAATGTATTTATTCAATGGGTGGGCAGTAAACTCCGCTCCCTCGGTGGAGTCCGCAGAGTTTTAACCACTCCGTACGCCGCATGTAGTGTGGAGATCCAGAATAAAATTCGCCAACCACTGCGTGGCAGAGTTTTCTCATGCGCAACTTGCCAAAGCTAAGTTGTTGAGCAAGAAAATCAAGTGCTAGGTTGAGTCCCAGCATGATTTCTCAACGCTGGCAGTCGTATCAAGTCGCCACTGCTCACGTTGAGAAAGAAAACAAGTTACTTACCTGTAACTACAGTTATCTAGTATTGGTATCTTTCATAGATGCACATGCCTGAATCATTCCCCGTCGTCGAGATGGGAGTCCGACGGTAAAACACAAAAGCAGTGCCATAAATATTAAATAAGCTAAAAAAAGGGCCGAAGGCCTTCCATTAGTAGCCTGTCTAGTCCATTTTCAAAAAAGGACCAAACGTTTGCTCCAGCCAATCAGCTGTTAGCCCCTCTGGAACACTCCCAGCAAAGGCAAGCTCTCTTCAGATTTTCCAAGCACAAGTGGGAAGTAGGTATACCAAAAATCAATGAGAACTGACTCCACGGGGAGGAGGGTGGGTTGCATGTGAATCTATGAAATATACCAATACTGGATAACTATAGTTACAGGTAAGTAACTTGTTTTCTTATCCAATATTGGGTATCTTTCATAGATTCACATGCCTGAATCAGAACAGAAAGCAGCACCCTAATTGTACTGTCGTTAGCGGAAGGTGGGAGACATGTAATTTTAATCTCCCAATAGTTATCCACTCTCTTTTACACAATGCATGTACCAAACATTATACAAATTGTCAAATACAGTTACCTGATCACCAAATCTAATAAATATATCAGAGAAATAAACAGCAAGAAAGCATTTTTTCATTATGAAAATTAAAGAATCTGACCTTAGTTAAAAAGATGACGTAACACAGCTTGTCCAACCGCTGCATCCTGCCGTTGTGCAGATTGGAGGCAGTAGTGCCTTTTAAACGTGTGGACATTCTTCCATGTCGCAGCACGGCATACTTTGTCTAATGTCACTCCAGCAAACAAGGCTCTAGATGCAGCGACTGTTCTTGTGGAGTGTGCTTTAGCCCTCACTATCAGAGGTTTGTTTGCTTTTCCATGGCAGAACTGTATCGCAGATGCAACCCATCTGGCGATCGTGGCTTTCGTTAATGTGGTTCCGTGTTTTCCTTGACCGCTGGCCACCAGAAGTTGATCTGTTTTCCTTATTTCCTTTGTTTTGTGAAGATAACATTTCAATAAACATCTTTTGAAATCCAATGTATGAAAAAAACGCCCGTTCAGCTGGGCTACATGGATTTGGAAAGAAAGCTCGCAATATTACCGGTTTACTTAGGATTTGTCCGAAGAGCTATGTAATTCTCTGTAAAGCTCAGGAAAGGTTCTTTTATTGTAAAAGCCTGTACTTCACTCACTCTTCTTTCAGAAGTAAGAGCTAGCAAGAGGAATACCTTCCATGTGAGAAATTTAAGTTCTGCTTTATGAATTGGTTCAAATGGTTGTCTCATCAATTGTGCTAAGACCACATTGAGTTTCCATTCTGGAGGAGGTGCGCACACCGGAGGAAAAGCATGGAAAAGGCCTCTCATTAATTGTTTTATGAGAGGAGATGAACAGAGCGAAGGAATCTGAGATTTCCTGTACTGGGAAATTGCAGCCAGGTGAACTTTTACAGACAATAAGGTGAGGGCTGACTTACCTAGTGAGAGCAGGTAAAGTACAATGTGCTCAGCAGGGGCTTGCAATGGATGAACTTTGTTCCTTTCGCACTAGCAACGGAACCTTTTCCATTTCAGACGATATGTCTTGATAGTGCTTTCAGCACGGGACTTCACAAGTATTTCTCCACAGTCCTGTGAGATATTGAGAACCTTTAACTCTACAAATTCAGGAGCCATGTGTGCAAGTGAAGAGAATGTGGATCCGGATGGCCCTTGTTCTTCGATAACATCGTTGGTGACAGATGAAGACGAATGGGTTTGTCTTGTAACAATAGAAGTAGCTCCGGGAACCAATACTGCCTGGGCCTACGTGATGCAATCAAAATTAGGCAACAGCCTTCCAACTTCAACTTGATTAGTACACTGGGAATTAATGGGATGGGGGAAAAGGGTAGGCATAAATCTCTGACCATCGCATAAAAAGGGCATTCTTCCTTGACCCCGGTTGTGGGAACCTGCTGGCATAATACTGGCATTTTGCATTTTCCTTCGTTGCAAACAGGTCCAGAGCGGGTTTCCCCCATCTGTAAAAGATCCTGTCCACCTGTGCTTGCTCCAGCTCCCACTCGTGGCAGCTGGACTGTTAGCTGCTTAGTGTATCTGCCAGGGTATTGTGTAGACCCCCGACAAGCTTGGCCCTCAACGAGATTCAATGGAACAACGTCCATTCCCATAAATCCTGCGCCTCTCGATATAGCGTCATGGATTTCGTTCCTCCTTGTTTGTTTATATAGTACATTCTGGTCGTATTGTCCGTTCGGAAAAGCACTGAGGAATCTGCTATTCAAGGCAGGAAAGCCTGAAGAGATATGAATATAGCTTTGAGTTCCAATCTGTTGATGTGTTGTTTTTTCTGTATCAAAGACCACTTTCCCCGGACTTGTAAATCTTGCAGATGACCCCACTCTCCCTCCATGGAGGCATCTGTTGTAAGAATGAAATCTGGGGTACCTTGTAGAAAGGTTAGACCTTGAACAAGATTAGTCGTTTGGGACCACCATTGAAGTGTTTCCACCATATTTGTTGTTATTCGAATCACATCTTCGAAAGAACGCAAGGCTTGTTGCCACTGTTTCTGTAGTTCCTCCTGAAGAGGTCTCATCTTTAGTCTCGCTAAAGGTATACATTTATTGCTGAAGAGCACATCCCTACGAGCGATTTGAACAATCGTACAGAAACTGACTTTCTTCATTAAATGGTCCTTGCCAATCTTTGAAGTCGCATCTGTCTCTCTTGAGACAAGAATGCTTTGCATTGGACTGTGTCCAGGGAAGATCCCAGAAACGAAATTGCTTGAGTTGGACGCAATTTTGATTTTTCCCTATTTAGAGTGAATCCCAATGTGTTGAATAGATAGAGACAAGCTGCAGTTGTCTGATTGGCTTCCTGCGCTGTTGCAGCTTTGAGCAGCCAATCGTTGAAGTATGGAAAAACTTGAAACACTTGAAATCGCAAGGCCGATGCTAGTGGTGCTAGGCACTTGGTGAAAATCCGTGGTGCTCATTTTAGATCAAACGGGAGCACCTTGAATTGATAGTGGGTACCAGCCGTTGTGAACCGTAGATATTTCTGGTGCTTTGGGTGGACTGGGATATGAAACTATGCGTCTTCCATGTCAAGTAAAGTCATGAAATCTCCTTTGTTTAAGCATCCCAGAATATCGGAGAGTGTTATCATCCTGAATGTCTGTTTTTTGAGAAACTTGTTGAGCTTCCTTAGGTCCAGAATCAGTCGCCATTCTCCTGACTGCTTTCTTATTAGGAAGAAACAAGAATAGAAACCTCTTCCTCTCTGAGTGAATGGTACTTTCTCTATAGCTTCCTTGAGGAGCATGATCAAGACTCCTTTTTGTAATAAGTGAAGTCAAGGGGGAGAGGGACCCCTGGGCGGAGTAATAGGTGGTTTTGAATGAATTCTAGGGTGTGACCCTTGGTGACTAAGTCCAACACCCAGCAATCTGATATTATCTCTTGCCATGGCTGTGCATATGCAGAAATGTTCGCACCCACAGGTAGGGAGGGAAAATTGATTGGTACTCTAACATACTCATTGTTTTCTGCCAGAGTCATGGCCCTGTTGTGGTGTTCGCTTGCGGCCTCCCTGGCGAGAGAAACCAGCTGTGGATGATTGGCGATACGATGGCGGGTTTTAAGATTGGAGATATTGAGGTTGGTATTGTTGAGTTCTTTGATATCCTCCTTTGTAGGTGGTGTATCCTTGCCCTTTGGCGCCTCTAAAAGGTAAACTTCTATATTGCAGAACTCCCAAGGACTTTGTGGTATCTGTATCAGGAAAAACTTGTGAAAAGCCTTTATCTTTAAGCAATGGGACAGTGATAAAATGCATCGTATCCTGTAGCGATCTATCATCACAGCTGCAGGGAACCAGGGATTTAAAATCATAACAACGTCTAGGTGAGCTAAAGACAGATGAACTATATTAAATCTAAATCTTACAAGCAAAAATCCCTCCCTAATGATTTCCATCAGAGCTAAATAGGGCTCCATATCTTGGGTGGTAGTTAGCATTACATACTTTTCAACAGAGAGTTTCAGCAATTCAGACTCTTCTAACACTGTATTTCCTTTGAAAAAGTGCTCCTTCACCCATTTAGAATCCAATCTAAGAATACCCTCAGAGTTAGAAAATAGCTCCACCCTTCCCAACTTGAAGAATTAATCGAAAATATACTTCAACTAAGCGAATTTTTAAAGCATGATCAAGTGACAAATAGTCGCTAAGTATTAAGCGGTTCAGGCTAAGCTCCTCTATGCTCCATATCCTGATCACAAGGTGTCAAGAGCCACTCACCTGAACAGAATGGGACTGGGAGGAGGCTTACTGGCATGGGTAAGGCTATTGTATACATCATTTTATAACACTATGAATCCTCAGGTCTGTAATAATGATGTGTGATCCGTGTAACAGATTACATTTAGATATCAGCTCTCAATAGGGGAGAGATCCCTTTAAGGACGAATACCCTCACTCACCATAGGTGACATGCTTCATCATTTGGGAATTTCCTCCAAGTGGAAATCCTAGTTCCACTGAGGGCTAAAACTTCCTCATTGTGAGGGAGGAGTTCAGGGATGTTTTAATGTAGAACCTGCTACACACTCGTGGATCCTAAAGTCCCATGGCGATTAGGTGCAAAAAAAGCAGCGTAAAACAGGAAAGAAGTGGTTTAAAACTACCTAGTGAAAGCAAAATAATCCAATTTTATTTGCTTGCTATCCCTAGTAAAGTTAAAAAGCAGTGAAAACAGCAGTATGAAAATAGACTGCTGGATTGTTACACACGGTCAACATGTTTCAGCCCCTGTGATCTAATTCAGTATCCGGGCTTTCGTCAGGACCATAAAAAAACGACAAAGCTGCTGCTCAAAGTGAAAAACGCAAACAGAAATTTAAGGATACTAGACCAGTGATCCGGTGTATTCTTCAGTAATACTGGATATACCTAAGGGTATATACGCAAAGACACGCACATATCAGGTCGAAACGAGAACACATAAACTTGTCTTTGAAGGATTGAAATCATATCCTACTATTAGTGATAGGGTGGCAACACTCACCCAACTTTGTGGATATATACCCTCACCTCAACTTGGCGGCGGCTCAGGGAAGGGGGCCCCGCTCTAAAAAACAAAATATAATTCTGCGTCATGTATCTTAATTATCATACTGACACAAATGTATTTAAAAACATAGGTAAAGCATCCATAGCTTCAGGGATGAAACAGAAAACAAGTCCAGTAAGAAGTAAAAACCAAATAAAATAACAGGAAAACAGTCTCGAGTCTACATATGGCTGTGTTTACTTCGCCATGGTAAACCCATGCTTCGGACAAAAACTGGACAGAACAAGGGTTTTTGTGAATACTCCAATAGCTGTTTTAGAATCCTTGTTGAGAGCAGATACAAATCTACTCAAGATATATAGTAATGCCAGAGTTGTTGTAAACAATGTGCTAAACAATCGGAAAAACAATGTTTTAAAGTATCCGAAGTTTAAACACAGATTGGCAAACACTGAGTGTAAAGTTAATGTAAAGTTAATGGCTGTAAGACAGAATGATGCACTAAAGTCACCATTGATCGTTTAAGTAATGTCCGGTATTTTAGAAAGAAAGTGAGGGAATCGTTGGTCAATTAAAAGAGCGACTCTGCGCAGGACGATGTAAAAGATTCAAACAAAGCCCATTGACATGCAGTGAACTAACCTATCCGTCCGTACCCCGTCGCGGTACTGAAACTGCAACAGCAGGTACCTAACGGATGGCGCAGTCTCTCTTTATAGTGAACAGATTCAAGGTTAATGCGCTCAACCTGATTGAGGACCCATACGTGGCTGACGATAGTGCCTGGCTAATACAGTTCGTTTCAGCACGCAGGTGTACTCAGAAGCCACTATTAAAGGGGCATGCGTAAATCTAATGCAGTTACCTGACTTTGTCCGCAAAATGTAGACAACGGACTTTCGTACAGAAAGAGAACACAACGCCATAGATCAAAAACGTAAACTGATGGTGACATCTGATAATGCTATGGTGCCAATAAGCACACAAAGTAAATGCCTTGTTCTCACATATTGTACTGCATGTAGTAAATAACCAAGTATCACCTATATGACTTTAGTATGGCAATATATAAACATGATTAGATGTTCTCCACAAAGTAGTGTTTCTTATGATAAACGCTGATAAATAGAATCGTTTTTTTTGAGCACCCATATGTTAAAATTGTGGCTTAAGTTGTTATCTTAGTAGTCAGCATTATAGTGTTGCACATAATTAAGGGCAAAAATATATTGATATTCTTAATAGAAATATGGAAGCTTGTATGTAGCCATTATGTATATATTGTGTGCCTGAAGAGGAACCAACCCTAGATCGGTAGCATGTAAGGAAGCAGTCTTTGTCATGCTATTCCCTAAGTGATGTAAATTATATCAGAAGCCAGGGAATATCGTCATTAAGTCCAGTAATGTCAGTATGAAGCCTATACACCCAGCATTGTTCACGGTTCAACAAGAATTTAGAAAGATCCGTAATGTGTGTTGGAATCCATGGTTGCTCAAGGACTGTCCAACATATGTCATGTTCAGAGTGGTTCACATCTATGAAATGATTAGTCATTTTGGTTGCTCTTCTCTTGCAACGGATTGTGCTTTTATGTTCAAGAATTCTGGTATTCACTTTTCGGGTGGCCATGCCTACGTACCGCAAGTTGCACAGGCATGTAATCAAATAAACCAGTTTGTCACCATTGCAGCTAGTGTGCTTGGACAAAACCCATGGCCTGTTAGTCCCAATATCAAATTCTGTGGTGTGCTTAGTTTATGCACACACAGCGCATGAGCCACACGGAAAGTGTCCTTTTAGCGGGTGGTAAGCCCAAGAGGGATACTTGATGTTCTGTCCTTTGAAGGATAGGTCATGTGTGGACAATCAAGTCTTTGATGTTGGAACTTCATTTAAATGCAAATAATGGGGGTGGTAATGGTAAATCTCCAATGTTAAGGATTCTCTAGTGTCTGAGGATGCTCTTTTTTATTTCATTCGAGTACCCAATGAAGGTGTTGACACGTGAGTCTATTCTGTTCTTCCTTAGGGGGTATAATTTCAATTAAAGCCTCTCTGTTGTTGTTGGCTGCCCTCTTCTTGGATCAACGAATAGTTCTCAACGGGTAATTCCTTTCTTTGAGGTGTAAGGCCAGCTGTTTGGAATGTTCCATAGACGTACAATTGAGCCCGACAAGTAAAAATTGCCAGAAGGGCAAATTCTCGCGAATAGCTTTAGGGTGTAAACTCTGATATGACAGGAGTGAGTTGCGCGCCATAGGTTTGTGATATAGCTCAGTTCCACGACTATCTACTTCAGGAAAAATCCGAACATCCAAGAAAGGTAAACTGTTCTTGGAAAATTCAAGAGTGAATTTAAGGAAATTGTTTCTTGTATTCATCTATTGGTGAAATGATACAATGGTCTCCGGATTACCCCGCCATACCACAAAGATGTGATTGATATAGTGCTTCCATACTTGGATATGTTGTACAAAAGGATTGTATACGCCCCCCCACGGCCCGGGTGCACACCGGGAGGACCATCTCACCCAGACAGGTTGTGGAGAGGGGTTTGAGGCAGGGATGCCCCCTCTCCCCACTCCTTTTCGCAGACCATGGAGCCACTGGCGTGCAGGGCGAGGAGTGGGCAGGACTATAGTGGCCTGGACAGAAGCGGTCACACATTCTATAGCCCTATATGCAGACAACCTCTTACAATTTCTCAGAGACACAGCGAGCGAACTTGCCCATCACAAAGCTACGCTGTCTGCCACAGGGAGAACACTGGGAGGGGTTGGAGGACTGGGAAGGGTCAGGACAGAAAGTGGTGGGGGACTTATACCAAGATTCTACACTGCTCCCATTCGAAGAGTTGCAAGCGGCATATGACTTACCAGGAACCCACTTCCTGAAGCATGAAGCCCTCACCAGAAGGATTAGAAAACACTGGGGCGTGGGAGGCATGGAGCCATGGGCACTAGCAGGATGTAGGTATGTTGCGCTATCAGCTGGGAGGATCAAGACAGTCTCCTGCCTCTACAAGTGAATGAGGCAAGACATGCAAAGGCCATTAGAGAGCACCTGTGATTGCAGTGGGAAGAAAACCTCGGGAAACAGATTTCAGAGGTGGAGTGGGACAAGATCCTAGCCCGAACCCCAAAAGCATCTAGAAATGCGCATATTAAATACATTTCTACATATGGCATAGAGCATGGGTACTCACAAACTTTCTCTCCGGGGCCAAATTTACAGTGTGGTTTGTGTCCGAGAGCCGCACCGGTGGGTCGGGGTCAGTTGGGGAGGGGGCGGGGCTAGAGCAACAAAAAAAACTGTGACCATGAGGTTGAGCACAGGTCCCTGCAGCGGACGCCTTTGCCCACTGAGCTACCAGACCCAGTATCTATCTATCTATCTATCTATCTGTCTATCTATCTCTGCCTCCCTCCCTCCATCCCTCTATCTCCCTCTCTCTCCCTCCCTGTCTCACTCCCTCTCCCTCTCTCCTTCCCTCTCCCTCCCTCTCCCTTCCCCCTCCTTTCCTCTCCTTCCCTCCCTCACCCTCACTCTCCTTCCCTCACTCCCCTTCTCACTCTTCCCCCTCTCCCTCCCTCACACCCCTTCCCTCACCCTCACTCCCCTCTCCCTCCCTCACTCCCCTTCCCTCCCTCCCTCCTACTCCCCTCCCTCACTCCTTCCATCACCGATCCCTTACTCCCTCCCTCACCCCCTCTCCTTCCCTCTCTCCCCTTCCCTCACTCCCTCCCTCACTCCCCTTCCCTCACTCCCCTTCCCTCACTCCCCTTCCCTCACCCCCCTTCCCTCACCCCTCCATCACTCCCTCCCTCACCCCCTCCCTCACTCCCGACGCCCGAGACATCTAGATTTCTTAGGAGGGCAAGAAGTTTTAAGTAGCATTTTGTCCAAAGGACAAGTAGACAGTTTAATAGTGCTGGGGCCCGCACTTTAATTTCCCCAGAGCAGAACAACAACAGAGATAAAGCAGAGCTCAAAGTTGCAGCCAGCTCCATTAGCTTGTGTGGCCCCCAGGCCCGCCCCTGTTCCTTTTATTTTCTTTGAGCATGAGACAAACATCGTGCTTCTGCAGCTCCAGAACACTCACAGCACTGTCATGTAAGAGGCTGCCTTATCTGCCTCTTGGCCCCTTGCTCTGACTTGAACTCTATGACCCCTGCGTTTTAATCTCTGCTCCACTCTTGGGCCCCATACGGCCCCAAGAGCAGTGCTTTCCCTTCTCATGCACCTCGTGCCCCCCCTTCTTTGCACTTTTCCTTTCCTGTACACTTTGTTTCACCCGGTGCCTAAACCTGCTAACACCGCCCTCTCTGACAGCCCGGACCTGCTCCCCTTGACCTCTCGTTTTCTCAGTCATTCAGGGCTTACATTAAAGCTCATAAGTTTCTCCATGAGGCTTTCATGCAGTCCTAAGGCCACCCCCATTTCTGTCCTTCCACTAAGCCTCTCATCTCACTTTGTGCATACACCAGGGGCATTTTGAACACACTGCCATAGCAACTACAGCAGCTGTGGAGTTCTTGATGGGCCTCTTCAGTCTGCAGGTCTGCACACAAAGGCCCATAATGGATTTGAAAGGGGTGGGTGGAATAGTGATAGGGTGGATGAATAGATGCATGGATGAATGAGTGAAAGGGTGGATGGATAGATGCATGGAAGAATAAGTGAGAGGGTGGATGTATAGATGAATAAGTGAAAGGGTGGATGGGTAGATGCATGTATGAATGAGTGAAAGGTTGGATGGATAGGTGCATGGATGAATGGGTGGAGTGAAAGGGTGGATGAATAGATGCATGAATGAATGAGTGAAATGATGGATGTAAGGAAGGATGCGTGAAAGAATGGATGGGCAAAGGTGAAAGGATGGGTGGCTGAGTGGATGGATGGGGTGAAAGTGGTTTAATGAGTGAAAGGATGGATGGCTGAATGAAAGGGGGATTAATGGGTGAGAGAGTGGATGGATGGATGGCTGAGTGGGTGGGTGGATGAATCGGTGGGTGGGTAGGTGGCTAGCTGGGTGGAAGGGTGGATGAATGGGTGGATAGTTGAGTGTAAAGGTGGATGGAGGGATTAGTGAAAGGGTGGATGGATATATGAGCGAAATGGAATGATGGATGGGGTAAAAGGGTGAATGGATGAGCTAAAGCATAAATGGAGGAAGTGAAAGGGTGGAAGGATATACAAGTGAAAAGGAGGATGGATGTATGAGCAAAAGGATGGATGGAGGGATGAGTGAAAGGGTGGATGAATATGAGCGAAAAGGAGGATGTGTGGGGTGAAAGGATGGATGGATGAGCAAAAGGATGGATGAGTGAAAGGAAGGTGGGATGGATGAGTTTGATAGATAGGTTTGGAGATGGAAGGATAGGTATGAACAGTGGCTTCGTGAACACCCCACTTTAGCAGCTACTGTAGAGGTGGAGCTCTTGATGGGCCTCTTATGTCTGCAGCTCAACAGACAAAGGCTCATAATTAATGTGAAAGGGTGGGTGTGAGTGAAAGGATGGATGAATGTGTCGGTGAAAGGATGAGTGAGTGTAAGTGTTGCTGGCTAAATGCATGGATGAATGAGTGACAGGGATGGTTGAGTGACGGGGATAGTGGATGGACAAAGGATGTTATAATGAAGGAAAAGCTTAATTGATGGATGGGTTACAGGGTGTATGGATTAGGGAGCGAAAGGATGGATGAGTGTAAAGGATAAATGGATGAGTGGAAGGATGGATTGATGGATTGGTAGAAGGGTGGGTGGATGGATGAGTGAAAGGGTGGATGGATGAGTGAAAGGATGGATGGATAAGTGAAAGGATGGATGGATAGAGGGAAAGGGTGGCTGTATGGATGAGCGAAAGGATGGACAGATGGCTGAAATGGTTAGGTTTGGAGATGGATGGGTGGGTTTGGATATTGATGAGCGGATGGACTGACAAATCAACAGATGGACGAACATATTGGTGAAAGGCTAATGGATGAAAGAATGAATGGATGACCATCTAAAGATGAAATGCTAGATATCAGTGGGTGAAAGGATGAATGGATGGATGCTTAGATGGAAGAGACAGAGCAATTCTGGAGAGGACTCCAGTGACTTTTTTCGCTTGCTTGGTGGCATAAGAGCTTTGGATCAAAGTGGGGGGGGTATTTCAATTTTCTGGTTACTCACTTGGCCTGCACTATGCTCCCTTCTCTACCTGGGGATTATCAGGTAGGTGTGGTGCTGTTCGCCAGCACTTTCTTACTAGACAGCCAGTATTTGGTCTCATAAAGGCCTCATTGCCATAGAAATTCCTGGTACTGAACAAAACTACTTTGTAAAAGAGCAGAATGTTGTCACACAGAAGGAAGCCAGCCGATAGATAGGATGAGAAAGCATTTAAATAAAAACAAAAAGTCTTGTTTAACTCAGATTGAATTAGGGGCTCAAATGTTAAAGAAAGTGACAAAAGTGCACCCAGGATATATGTCCTTATATTAAATCAGATTTACGTTTTTCATGAATTCACATGAATTTCCTTAAGTAGGCCAGGAAACCGTAATTCTAGAAAATATTTGCGAATTGCATTTTAGCATGAGCAAAGATGAATGTACCCCAGTGGAAATCTGAGTGTTTACAAGTTAACTTTTCCTCGAACCACATTTTCCCAGCCCTGGAAGAAACTTTACTTCTGCCGTTGTCAGGGGTAGTAAATTTCCAACCTTTCTCAGTATGGGAAAAGAATAGAGAAAAGCTAGTGAAAACCCCCAAAAGTCAAATCCTTTTATAGTATTAGCCTGACATTAACCAGAGAGGCTACTATCAGAGCTCTTCTATATTGAGATGGCTGCCATTATTTGACGGCGCACTATGTGGCACCAAAGGGACAAGTGGGTTTTGTTACAGGACAAGTAGATTTATGAAGCTACTTGTCCCTTGGACAAGTACATATTTCATTAAATTCCACACCCCTGCTCCCCTTCCCTCTCTCCCTCACTCCCCTTCCCTCACTCCCCTTCCATCAGTCCCCTTCCCTCACTCCCTCCCCTTCCCTCACTCCCTCTCTCCCCTCACTCCCTTCCCTCCCCTAACTCCCTTCCTCACTCCCCTTCCCTCACCCCCTCCCTTCCTCTGTCTCCCTCTGTTGCCCTCCTCCCTCTGTTGCCCTCCTCTCTCTGTCGCCCTCCTCCCTCTGTCACCCTCCTTCCTCTGTCTGTCTCCCTTTCTCTGTCTCTATTTCTAGGTCTTCCTTTCCCTCCTCCCTCCCTCTGTCTCTGTCCCTCTAACTCCCTCTGTCACCTCACCTTGCCTGTTTGTCACCGGGCTAAGACAGCTTCCCCAGCCAGCTTCCCCAGCACGCACAGACACACACAGCCCCACCCGAGCACTTCACAGGTATTTAAAAAGACCATTTGCATTTGAATGGGGCTTTGCTGTATTTCACCTCCTCTTAGGCCCCTGCAGCTCCACTCTGGCCTCGCTGGAATGAATCGCCCGGCCCCCACAGAGCAGCAGAGTCTCTCCGAGTGTCTCTGCAACCGGCAGTGTTTGCAGACACTCTTTGAAAAAGTTTTTTTAAAACACGGGTACGATGTCTCATGGTCCGCGGGCCGCCACGGAAGGCTTGCCGTACGATGAGTACCCGTGGCATAGAGCATACCTCACCCGACCCACTTTAAGAGATAATTTGGGACAGAGACAGTTGCATGCCTGAGATGTGGAGAGAGGGAGGCATTTATAATTCATATGTTTTAGGGCTGCCCCACGCTGCAATCTTTTTGGGATGAGATAGGGCAGGTAGTAGGCAGTGTTCCCTCGAATTATTTTTATGTTTGTGCAGCAGTGATTTGTTTGTTTGCGCACAGTTCTTGTTCGTGGGCGCAACTGAGTGATACTAGCAAAAATTATGCTACTTTCCATTGAGTCTAGAAAGAACAGGAAACAGCCATAACATTGCATGCTTTTAAATCACCTGCTTTAACACAGTCGTTACAACGACTACGTTGTTAGAACGCGAGCCATTACATTGCAAGTAGTTTCAACGACACACTGGTGTTGGATACGAATCCAACACCTTCCTTGCTGTTGCCCAAACTGGAGTAGGAATAGTAAATTATACTATTCTGAAGTCCAGCGCGCCCCCTACAGCAAGTTGTTGAAACTACTTGCGATGTAATGGTTCACGTTGTAACAACACGATTGTTGTAATGACTGCGTTGTAAAAGCATGTGATGTAAAGGATGGGAAGTAGCAGTATATATTTGAAAGGACACCTACCCAAAGATTTAAAAATTAAAGAGTAAATTGAAAGCACATTACACTGCTAAATAGTTTAACAAGTATTGGCAATCTCAATAGGTCTGGCTTTAATGTACTGCACCCTGCACTTAAGCAGGCACACCACTCATCCTGCACTCACAATACACACCGAGAGCTTGCACTGAGGCACATTACTCACCCTGCAATCACAAAGCACACCACTCACCTTACACATACAAAGATACACCACGTACCCTACATTCACACAGACACATTGCTTACTCCACATTCCAACACTTTGCTTACCCCGCACAGATACACTCATAAACAAACCAAAACTGCATTCAGGCACATTATTCACTGTGCACACACACACAGACACACACACACACCATTCATTCTACTCTCACACAGATCCGAGTCACCTCACTCAAACATGCACACCACTCATTCGATACCCCGCAAGCAATTCCTCACACTGAACTCCCAATGCACAAAACTGCCCCCTGAACTCACATTGCACTCACTGCACTTATGCAAGCAGACTGCTCATTTTATACTCACAAAGGTAGACCTCAACCCCACAATACACACCATTCAACCTGCACTCAAAATACACTTAGCGTACAGTCTGAACACTTCTTATTCTCACATAGGCAGATTGCTTACCCTGCAAGTATTTTATACTCACAAAGGTAGACCTCAACCCCACAATACACACCATTCAACCTGCACTCAAAATCCACTTAGCGTACAGTCTGAACACTTCTTATTCTCACACAGGCAGACTGCTTACCCTGCAAGTATACAATCGAAAATGATGGACGTCATTTGGGGTAGTCAGGGGTCGCAGCTGTGACCACTAGCTTACTGCCTGCTATTCCTGGCACTTCTTTTGCGACCCCTGACTATCCCCAAATGATGTCCATGTCGCAAAGCTCTTCACTATGCCGTTGTACTGACTCACATCCTCGGGTATTCCCTATTCTTACCACTAACCCTGCACTCACTGCAAATTCACAAAGGCACACCCCTCACCCTCCACCCAAAAATGCATCCCTCATCATAAAAATGCATCCCTCATCATATACTCAAACAGGTACACTGCCCTTAAACATGCACACTGCTCATGTGCACTCACACAGAATAAGCTCTCACCCTACACTAACATCGATATACGCCCCGCCCCCTTTATTTAGAGGCACATACCTCACCTTACCCTCAGGCAGAGTCTTTGGGACCTGTAAAGCCCAACCTGTAGGAGTGCTGCCAAGAAGAATGCATTCACGTCCCTTTCCCTATCCTTCTTAGACTTAAGTGGATGCAGGAGAAAAAAAGGAATTAAGACTCATAATGAAGAAATTAAAATATAGGGCGGCTTTGATATTACAGGCAGTAAGGAAGAACAGTGTATGTGAAGCAAGCAGGTAGTTTAATGCAAGCCTACCAATTTTGGCAAGATAACATTACAAAAAGAAGAGACTGTGCTAGGAGGGAGACTGCCTGGTGGGACACGTGACAGAGGGCATTGGGTCTGAGAGCCAGGCAAAAAATCAAGAGACTTTCATAAGTGTATAATCGTCACAGTAGTCTGCAGTGATGAGGGAACTGAAGATAAGAGAGCTTTAATTGTGAGAGGCTGTTGCACAAAGGAAATGAGACCGCAAGGAAAGAAACCTTGCCAAGGAAGTAGTAGTGACAGAGAGGGAACGAGAGCGGAGACAACTGTAACTATGAAACACAGCTTCACAAAGAAGAAAATACTGCTCCGGGGTGTTGACCAGGAAAGACATATTTACAACAAGGGGTGGTGATGGACAGAGTCTCTGAATTAAGCAGAATACTCTCACCCAGTCAAGAGATCATGGCTAAATCCAACACCGTTTTTTAGCTCATTGCACCATCCCAGTTTCAGAACCTGGCTGTATGCAAATTAGTCTGTCCCTGGCCCAGTGCATCATGGGAACAGGGCAGACCAGACTACAAAAGCCAATTCTTACACTGGGAAGGAAACAAGCTTCCGGGGACCGGTTTCTGGCATTTCAGCCGTCTTCGGCCCGGCTTGCTTGAATCCTGATGGTGCAATGAGCAAGGGACTCACATCTGAGTATACCCTTCCACGCTTAGGGTGGACAAAAATATTTACAACAAGGGGTGGTGATGGACAGAGTCTCTGAATTAAGCAGAATACTCTCACCCAGTCAAGAGATCATGGCTAAATCCAACACCGTTTTTTAGCTCATTGCACCATCCCAGTTTCAGAACCTGGCTGTATGCAAATTAGTCTGTCCCTGGCCCAGTGCATCATGGGAACAGGGCAGACCAGACTACAAAAGCCAATTCTTACACTGGGAAGAAAAAAAGCTTCCGGGGACCGGTTTCTGGCATTTCAGCCGTCTTCGGCCCGGCTTGCTTGAATCCTGATGGTGCAATGAGCAAGGGACTCACATCTGAGTATACCCTTCCACGCTTAGGGTGGACAAAAATATTTACAACAAGGGGTGGTGATGGACAGAGTCTCTGAATTAAGCAGAATACTCTCACCCAGTCAAGAGATCATGGCTAAATCCAACACCGTTTTTTAGCTCATTGCGCCATCCCAGTTTCAGAACCTGGCTGTATGCAAATTAGTCTGTCCCTGGCCCAGTGCATCATGGGAACAGGGCAGACCAGACTACAAAAGCCAATTCTTACACTGGGAAGGAAACAAGCTTCCGGGGACCGGTTTCTGGCATTTCAGCCGTCTTCGGCCCGGCTTGCTTGAATCCTGATGGTGCAATGAGCAAGGGACTCACATCTGAGTATACCCTTCCACGCTTAGGGTGGACAAAAATATTTACAACAAGGGGTGGTGATGGACAGAGTCTCTGAATTAAGCAGAATACTCTCACCCAGTCAAGAGATCATGGCTAAATCCAACACCGTTTTTTAGCTCATTGCACCATCCCAGTTTCAGAACCTGGCTGTATGCAAATTAGTCTGTCCCTGGCCCAGTGCATCATGGGAACAGGGCAGACCAGACTACAAAAGCCAATTCTTACACTGGGAAGGAAACAAGCTTCCGGGGACCGGTTTCTGGCATTTCAGCCGTCTTCGGCCCGGCTTGCTTGAATCCTGATGGTGCAATGAGCAAGGGACTCACATCTGAGTATACCCTTCCACGCTTAGGGTGGACAAAAATATTTACAACAAGGGGTGGTGATGGACAGAGTCTCTGAATTAAGCAGAATACTCTCACCCAGTCAAGAGATCATGGCTAAATCCAACACCGTTTTTTAGCTCATTGCACCATCCCAGTTTCAGAACCTGGCTGTATGCAAATTAGTCTGTCCCTGGCCCAGTGCATCATGGGAACAGGGCAGACCAGACTACAAAAGCCAATTCTTACACTGGGAAGGAAACAAGCTTCCAGGGACCGGTTTCTGGCATTTCAGCCGTCTTCGGCCCGGCTTGCTTGAATCCTGATGGTGCAATGAGCAAGGGACTCACATCTGAGTATACCCTTCCACGCTTAGGGTGGACAAAAATATTTACAACAAGGGGTGGTGATGGACAGAGTCTCTGAATTAAGCAGAATACTCTCACCCAGTCAAGAGATCATGGCTAAATCCAACACCGTTTTTTCGCTCATTGCACCATCCCAGTTTCAGAACCTGGCTGTATGCAAATTAGTCTGTCCCTGGCCCAGTGCATCATGGGAACAGGGCAGACCAGACTACAAAAGCCAATTCTTACACTGGGAAGGAAACAAGCTTCCGGGGACCGGTTTCTGGCATTTCAGCCGTCTTCGGCCCGGCTTGCTTGAATCCTGATGGTGCAATGAGCAAGGGACTCACATCTGAGTATACCCTTCCACGCTTAGGGTGGACAAAAATATTTACAACAAGGGGTGGTGATGGACAGAGTCTCTGAATTAAGCAGAATACTCTCACCCAGTCAAGAGATCATGGCTAAATCCAACACCGTTTTTTAGCTCATTGCACCATCCCAGTTTCAGAACCAGGCTGTATGCAAATTAGTCTGTCCCTGGCCCAGTGCATCATGGGAACAGGGCAGACCAGACTACAAAAGCCAATTCTTACACTGGGAAGGAAACAAGCTTCCGGGGACCGGTTTCTGGCATTTCAGCCGTCTTCGGCCCGGCTTGCTTGAATCCTGATGGTGCAATGAGCAAGGGACTCACATCTGAGTATACCCTTCCACGCTTAGGGTGGACAAAAATATTTACAACAAGGGGTGGTGATGGACAGAGTCTCTGAATTAAGCAGAATACTCTCACCCAGTCAAGAGATCATGGCTAAATCCAACACCGTTTTTTCGCTCATTGCACCATCCCAGTTTCAGAACCTGGCTGTATGCAAATTAGTCTGTCCCTGGCCCAGTGCATCATGGGAACAGGGCAGACCAGACTACAAAAGCCAATTCTTACACTGGGAAGGAAACAAGCTTCCGGGGACCGGTTTCTGGCATTTCAGCCGTCTTCGGCCCGGCTTGCTTGAATCCTGATGGTGCAATGAGCAAGGGACTCACATCTGAGTATACCCTTCCACGCTTAGGGTGGACAAAAATATTTACAACAAGGGGTGGTGATGGACAGAGTCTCTGAATTAAGCAGAATACTCTCACCCAGTCAAGAGATCATGGCTAAATCCAACACCGTTTTTTAGCTCATTGCACCATCCCAGTTTCAGAACCTGGCTGTATGCAAATTAGTCTGTCCCTGGCCCAGTGCATCATGGGAACAGGGCAGACCAGACTACAAAAGCCAATTCTTACACTGGGAAGGAAACAAGCTTCCGGGGACCGGTTTCTGGCATTTCAGCCGTCTTCGGCCCGGCTTGCTTGAATCCTGATGGTGCAATGAGCAAGGGACTCACATCTGAGTATACCCTTCCACGCTTAGGGTGGACAAAAATATTTACAACAAGGGGTGGTGATGGACAGAGTCTCTGAATTAAGCAGAATACTCTCACCCAGTCAAGAGATCATGGCTAAATCCAACACCGTTTTTTAGCTCATTGCACCATCCCAGTTTCAGAACCTGGCTGTATGCAAATTAGTCTGTCCCTGGCCCAGTGCATCATGGGAACAGGGCAGACCAGACTACAAAAGCCAATTCTTACACTGGGAAGGAAACAAGCTTCCGGGGACCGGTTTCTGGCATTTCAGCCGTCTTCGGCCCGGCTTGCTTGAATCCTGATGGTGCAATGAGCAAGGGACTCACATCTGAGTATACCCTTCCACGCTTAGGGTGGACAAAAATATTTACAACAAGGGGTGGTGATGGACAGAGTCTCTGAATTAAGCAGAATACTCTCACCCAGTCAAGAGATCATGGCTAAATCCAACACCGTTTTTTAGCTCATTGCACCATCCCAGTTTCAGAACCTGGCTGTATGCAAATTAGTCTGTCCCTGGCCCAGTGCATCATGGGAACAGGGCAGACCAGACTACAAAAGCCAATTCTTACACTGGGAAGGAAACAAGCTTCCGGGGACCGGTTTCTGGCATTTCAGCCGTCTTCGGCCCGGCTTGCTTGAATCCTGATGGTGCAATGAGCAAGGGACTCACATCTGAGTATACCCTTCCACGCTTAGGGTGGACAAAAATATTTACAACAAGGGGTGGTGATGGACAGAGTCTCTGAATTAAGCAGAATACTCTCACCCAGTCAAGAGATCATGGCTAAATCCAACACCGTTTTTTCGCTCATTGCACCATCCCAGTTTCAGAACCTGGCTGTATGCAAATTAGTCTGTCCCTGGCCCAGTGCATCATGGGAACAGGGCAGACCAGACTACAAAAGCCAATTCTTACACTGGGAAGGAAACAAGCTTCCGGGGACCGGTTTCTGGCATTTCAGCCGTCTTCGGCCCGGCTTGCTTGAATCCTGATGGTGCAATGAGCAAGGGACTCACATCTGAGTATACCCTTCCACGCTTAGGGTGGACAAAAATATTTACAACAAGGGGTGGTGATGGACAGAGTCTCTGAATTAAGCAGAATACTCTCACCCAGTCAAGAGATCATGGCTAAATCCAACACCGTTTTTTCGCTCATTGCACCATCCCAGTTTCAGAACCTGGCTGTATGCAAATTAGTCTGTCCCTGGCCCAGTGCATCATGGGAACAGGGCAGACCAGACTACAAAAGCCAATTCTTACACTGGGAAGGAAACAAGCTTCCGGGGACCGGTTTCTGGCATTTCAGCCGTCTTCGGCCCGGCTTGCTTGAATCCTGATGGTGCAATGAGCAAGGGACTCACATCTGAGTATACCCTTCCACGCTTAGGGTGGACAAAAATATTTACAACAAGGGGTGGTGATGGACAGAGTCTCTGAATTAAGCAGAATACTCTCACCCAGTCAAGAGATCATGGCTAAATCCAACACCGTTTTTTAGCTCATTGCACCATCCCAGTTTCAGAACCTGGCTGTATGCAAATTAGTCTGTCCCTGGCCCAGTGCATCATGGGAACAGGGCAGACCAGACTACAAAAGCCAATTCTTACACTGGGAAGGAAACAAGCTTCCGGGGACCGGTTTCTGGCATTTCAGCCGTCTTCGGCCCGGCTTGCTTGAATCCTGATGGTGCAATGAGCAAGGGACTCACATCTGAGTATACCCTTCCACGCTTAGGGTGGACAAAAATATTTACAACAAGGGGTGGTGATGGACAGAGTCTCTGAATTAAGCAGAATACTCTCACCCAGTCAAGAGATCATGGCTAAATCCAACACCGTTTTTTAGCTCATTGCACCATCCCAGTTTCAGAACCTGGCTGTATGCAAATTAGTCTGTCCCTGGCCCAGTGCATCATGGGAACAGGGCAGACCAGACTACAAAAGCCAATTCTTACACTGGGAAGGAAACAAGCTTCCGGGGACCGGTTTCTGGCATTTCAGCCGTCTTCGGCCCGGCTTGCTTGAATCCTGATGGTGCAATGAGCAAGGGACTCACATCTGAGTATACCCTTCCACGCTTAGGGTGGACAAAAATATTTACAACAAGGGGTGGTGATGGACAGAGTCTCTGAATTAAGCAGAATACTCTCACCCAGTCAAGAGATCATGGCTAAATCCAACACCGTTTTTTAGCTCATTGCACCATCCCAGTTTCAGAACCTGGCTGTATGCAAATTAGTCTGTCCCTGGCCCAGTGCATCATGGGAACAGGGCAGACCAGACTACAAAAGCCAATTCTTACACTGGGAAGGAAACAAGCTTCCGGGGACCGGTTTCTGGCATTTCAGCCGTCTTCGGCCCGGCTTGCTTGAATCCTGATGGTGCAATGAGCAAGGGACTCACATCTGAGTATACCCTTCCACGCTTAGGGTGGACAAAAATATTTACAACAAGGGGTGGTGATGGACAGAGTCTCTGAATTAAGCAGAATACTCTCACCCAGTCAAGAGATCATGGCTAAATCCAACACCGTTTTTTAGCTCATTGCACCATCCCAGTTTCAGAACGACAGCAGTGGACAGAAAATGATTGGGACTGATACAGCATTTATTGGGAGAGAGAGCTGAGCAGAAGAAAAAAGTGTCTTCCTAACCCGGATATTTAGGAACTACCCACTTCACTACAATTTATTTGCAGTATACCACACGACTCTAAGTAAATATGCAGTGCGGTGTTGTGGATCAGGTGCCTGTTTTCGCTAAGCTGAAGCTAGTCCTTCCTCTTCTCATGCTTTGGCTTCTAATACACTTGTAATCCTTCCTACATTGCATCATGACTTGTGCAACCGGGAGACACCACTTCTCAACACTGTCACTCTGGTACCGTGGTGAAACCCATTCCTAGACCAACATCACTCTGCAACCCAGGCACCTTAAAATATAACACTGTGCTATCTGCAGCAAGCATGGGATCCTCTATGAAGCTGGGAAAGGAGAGAGACAAGTAGGAAGAAGGAATACGCAGACGCAGATTCAAAGTAAATCAGTCAAGTATGTTACTGTTTTCGGCCACTCACAAGAGAAAATGTGCATCAGATATTGAATCATACATGTATTTGTGAATCATGTGATTGTCCAAGAGTTTGTTGGCGCTATATAACATATGCTTGTTTCCCTAGTCAATAGTACACTACTCTACTCACTTTATTTTCCTTAGGGGCCTTATTTTTAACTACTACTTGGATTGACTTTTGCTCTTATTCAGCAATCTTGGTCATGATAACTGTCTTTCAAGTAATTGTTTTATGTAGAGGTGAGCGAGCCACTGAGAGCTCAAGCAAGGCTCAAGTATGAGGCCTTGCCTAACTGAAGTTTCTACTGCAGCCTCAAGCCCATAATGAGCCAAGCCTTCATGTGGCTTCTGCAGGCCTCCCTCTAACCATCCCTTTTTCCCTCTACCCAATATGTGCCATTATGGCCAGAGCTGCTGACTTTGGAACTGCGGAACCAGGTTCGAGTCTCAGTGCTGGCCCAAAATCCTTTGATTCTGGGTACGTCACTTAATTTCCCCATACTTATAAACAATGAATGTTAACTGGTGCTCATATAAAGCACTCCCATACATTTAGGTTGAGTTTGCGCTGTATAAGAACTGCAGAAAACTGCATAGAGGTCAAAACAAAGCCTTAACATCAGAAAAGACGAATAGATACCCGTTTATTGGCTGATTTTTACAAATTGAACAAGTAAACTTGGATCATTTTGGTTTTCCCTCCTATATTATGTGATCTTAGGCAAATATTTTATTTTACCAATTTGTTTTTTCTTCAATACTGCATATGCAAACATTTTCAAATATGTGAGTTCAGACTACCAGTTGTACAGAAATCTGTTGTGTTTGGTTTAAATGGTTTAATATTTCTCTATAATAATCTTACCCGCTTACAGGGGTTACAAGACAACTTCTTGCCTCTTAGTTCACTAATTGTTTTAAAACTATCACTTTTAATGAGCTTCTTAGAGCAGTGCGATAATGTGACTATTATGTCAAAGGTTCAACATGTTAAAGAAGTACATATTTTTGAATGTTGATGATGCTTTATTATATTTTACATGATGTTTGTTGTATGATTTATAAAGCAATCATTTACAGGGCCGGGCTCATGCACATGTTCTAAAATCATAGCCAGACTCTTGGCAAGGTTCTGGCTCTGCTCTCCCTTTTAATTTGTTGGCTTTTAATCTATTGCCCATCTGTACTTTAACAAGAGTTGTTTTCACAAAGTACTTTGAGAAACCCCTGCAAAGCCCCAGACAGTGACAGAGAGGAAATACAATTAGTAAGAATAATTTGTGGAGAAATCACTTATGTGATTACAAGAAGAGGATTGCAGCTTTCAAATTGCAGATAGAGAAGAATAGTTTGGTATATTCAGTTTACATTAAGAATTTAATGTGTTAATTTTATGTTCCAACTAGCCGCAGACAGCGTGTCTGATATGCAGATTATTTCAGCAGGGCTCTCTTTTCTTTTTCATCTCTGCATTTTTCTACCTCCCCAAATAAGTTATCTTGAACAGAACATTGTATAGTTCGAACATCTGGGACTTTTAGTCAACACCTTCAAATACAAGCTTGCCAATATAGTTTTACCAAAAGAGCTTGTTTAGTTGCTATGCTTTTATTATACAAATTGCAGTACCCGCACTATTGTTCCTCCTATTCACAACTGTAAAGTTTGTAAATCTTATAGGCTGCTAACTATATAAAAAAACTGTTACTCGAATAATTGTGGAGGGGCTTGGCAGTCACAACTTAAACAAAGTCAGGAGGAAACTTATGAAAGGCCTCTTTTTACATTCATTAGCAGCTCATTGAGAGTTCTTCTCCTGTCAGAAGAAGTTCCATTTGTTATGCGCGCTCATTAAGGCTTCCTGCGTGGTGAAAAATCAACTGTGCGCAGCTGCCCAGGCGCGCAGCCTAGAGGGAACATAGGTGGTAGGTGATCTCATTGACAAAGTGCTCCCGCATACCCCAGTGCACTTAGTGCTAAGATGGTTCCCACACACAGCGAAAAACAAGGCGACTTGGAATTTTCAGGAACTGGTATATGCTCTGGCCAAAAGAGAGAAAGCCAGGAATCGGAAGGCACCAGGAGGGCCACAGATTGTTTCCTGGAAAAAAGAACCCGAAAATTGTGCCGGAGAGGAAGGTAGACTGCTGCTCAGGAAAGCTAGTAAAGGGATAGGTAAAATATATGGGGCTAGGGCGTAGGAAAATTTAGTGAGTAAACTGACGGCAGATTGACAGGATAATAGCCGGACTGGCTCCCCGCTGCCACCGGCACTGGAACAGGGGCGAGGGCGTGATGAGTATTCAGATCAGGGACAATAGGCATCACATACTGAAACTAAAAGCCTGACTCATGAGAACCCAACAGCACCTAGGGATTGAACTAAGTCCACTTAAGTGCAACTCAAGGGCAGAGGGGGGACTGTTTTGTTAAAAGGGGTGTTAAACTAAGCACACCAGAGAGCAACCGTATTGAGTAATGTGTACCAGATATGGTGCGCATAATATCTAGGTATGTTTATGATATCTTGAAAACCTAATAAAATCTGGTTGTAATTATTATTATTTTTTTCAATGAGTCACTCACCTGAAATCCAGGCCTTCCTTAGGAGAGACTTTTGAACCCAAACCTAACTGAAACTCCTCTCAGCTATAATGCCTTTTGTAACTATGTAGCTGAGACAGGTTTCAAGGGGAAGGGGAATTGGGAGAGAAAGAAAGAAAAAATACTGCTTTGATCCTCAGGACATCACACTCTTGCAGGATACAATGGGAACCTCTTGGAGAATCTCATCTGTGACATTGGTTTATAAATTTATAAATTTGTACGTCTTGTAATGTGAAAATAAGAACAAGAGATTATAAATCGGGGCTGCAAAATTATATTTAACTATTAGCAGCAAAAGAAAACAATATTTGCATACCAGCCTAATTATGAATTCTTTATATCTAGTTTTTTTGCAGGATTTATTGTTAAAGCTCTCCATTGTTTAGAGTTGCATAATATAAAACATATGATTAAATATAAATTATCATACTACGCTGTTAATTCTCTTAACACTCACTAATCACACTGAGTTGTATTATCAACTCTTATTAAAGCAGATGTCTGCTTTAATAAGAGTTGATAATAATGCTGATGATAATAATGCTGGTTTTCTTAAATCTTTTAATTGTGATGTACTGTATTTTGAAGGAGTTTCTTGATAACGGGCTCTATATAAAATAGTTCTAGCCAATGTCCACAAGAGGTCGCTCAAGGCTAAAAAGACTCTGCAGTTCGTAAGAAACTAGTTACTTACCTGTACACTATGGTTCTCCAGTATTATCTTTCATAGGTTCATATGCTTCTATCTTCCCCGTCGTCATGGTGGGAGTCTCACAGTAACAGAATGACCAAAGCAGTATCATAGAGAAAAACTGCATAGAAAATCCCATAGGGAATGACATGATTTGGTAACCAGACCTCCTTATTGTTTGGTCCAAAACACAGCCAATCAGCAGAAAGCCCTGACATCACACTCCCCAGCAGAGCTCTCCTACCTCAGATTTCCAGCCCCAAGTGAGAGCCATGGATATACCCAGAGGTAAAAAGTTCTACCTGAGAAACGGGGAGGTGGGTGGGCGCATGTGAATATATGAAAGATAATACTGGAGAACCATAGTGTACAGGTAAGTAACACGTTTCTTCTCCAGTATTGAATCTTTCATAGATTCACATGCTTGCATCAGAGTAGCAAGTAGTACAAAAATCTCACAGCGTTTCCAGGATAGAACCCCAGAACTCTGGGCTCTGCTCCTAAATTTTGTGATGTATCATCCATTGGACATCATCCAGAATTAATTAATAATCTCTGTAAACTACGAAGGTGAAATGTGTTCCACATAAAACGATGCCAATATAGCGCATAATTCAAACATTTGTTCATATATCATTATATTCATCTATATATACAGATATACACATGTATACTTTGACAAATAAGAATATATAGCTTGAACAGAAAAATACCTTATTGAAATAGATGCAGAATAACTGCTTGTCCCACTGCTGTATCCTCCTTCCACGCAGTATCTAGACAGTAGTGTCTAGTAAAAGTGTGAATGTTCGTCCAGGTCGCTACTCTGCAGATAGCTGGCAGTGACACTCCTGCAAACAAGGCCGTGAGGTCGCCATCTTCCTGGTGTAATGTGCTTGCACCTTGGAGCGTAGGGGTTTCCCGGCCTTTTAGTGACATTTGATAATAGCCGATGTAATCCATCTTGAAATACTTGATCTGGATAATGCCAGACCTTTCCTCGGCCCAGCAAAGGTTATGAACAACTATTTTGTCTTTCTAAACAATTTCGTTCTGTCGATTTAGAACTTTAAACATCTTTTGATGTCTAGAGATTGTACGGCTCTCTCTGCTACTGTCGAAGGATTTCCAAAAAATGTAGGTAACAATACCGGTTTGCTGAGGTGAAGTATTGAAATATTGAAGGGACCTTAGGAATGAATCTTGGGTTTGTCCTTAGTATCACTTTGTCTTGCCGAGAAAGGGTTCTGCAATTGAGAACGCTTGGATTTCGCTAACTCTCCTAACAGATTTGAAAGCCAACAGCAATGCTGTCTTCCACGATATGAACTGCAGATCTGCTTTATGTATCGGTTCGAATGGAGGATTCATGAGTTGAGATAGTACCGTATTAAGATGCCAAGGGATCAGAGGGTGCTGAATCGGGGGAAACACTCTGAAAAGTCATTTGATGAATTCCTTGACCAACCTTTGTGACCAGAGCATAGGTTGATTTGGAACACTTCCATATCTTGAAATTGCCGCCAAGTGTACTTTTAAGGAGGCATGAGAAAGACCTGCTTTAGACTAATGAAGAAGATATGGCAGAATTTGTTCCGGAGAAACTGTGAAAGGATGCAAAGCCTGAGATGCACAGCACTAGCAAAATCTCTTCCATTTTGGTGTATATGTTTTGTTTGTTGAAACTGCCCGAGATTGAGGCAGTATGTCCCTGCACTCTTGAGGGACGTTTAGGGATCAGAATTCATGTTCATGAGGTTCCATGCTGATAAGTTCAGCGATGTCAAATTTGGGTGAAGAATTTGTCCTTTGCTCATAGAAATGAGATCCTGTGCTATCGGAAACTGGATGCTGGTGGCTATTGAAAGTTGGAGAAGCCCCCGAGAACCATGCTTGCCTCGGCCAGGCTGGAGCTATCAAGATCAAGTGGCATGGCTCCGATCTCATTTTGCTATCAGAGGGAATGGAGGAAACGCGTAAGCGAACATTCCTGTCCAACGCAGGTGTAACGCATTCCCCCATGATCCCGCCTCTGGGAATCTGCTTGCAAACTGTTTGCATCTTGAGTTGTTCTGAGTTGCGAACAAATCTAACGTTGGCGTGCTCCACTGCCAAAACACTCTTAGCAGTTGGATTTGGTCTAGTTCCCACTTCTGAGACACACTGGTTGTCCTCCTCAGAACATCTGCCCTTATGTTGTTTATCCCTTGAATATGTTGGACCTGAACGGAGATGTTGTGAAGTAGGAGCCATCTCCTAGTGACGAGAGTAGCTTCGATCTTGTACCTCCTTGTTTCAAGAGGTAGAACATTGTTGTTGTACTGTCTGTTCTTATCATTACAATAGAATCGTGTATCCTGGAGAGAAAAGCTTTTAGACCCAAGAACACCGCTTTCAGTTCTAGCATGTTGATGTGTAACTGAGTCTCTTGTTTGGGCCAGTGACCCTGAATCTCGAGATCCTGGAGATGTGCCCCCCAGACTTGCAGCGAGGCATCTGACATCATTACATAACTGGGAGGTTGGGATTCGAATGTCAGACCTTGTATTGGATATTTCTGATCTTCCACCATGACAGAGCTTGTCGCATTTGAGGAGATATGGAGATCCGATCCTCGAAGGACCCCTTGGATTGTATCCACTGTTTGTCGAGGAGTTCCTGTAAAGGTCTCATCTACAGATGGCAATTTGGTACCAATGGGATACAGGAAGACATCATCCTCAACAAGGACTTGTAAATTCTCACTGAAATGTACTTTTTTGACTGCAGATTCGAAGCCAGAGTTAAAATTGTCAGAATCCGCTCCTCTGATGGATTGGTTTTTGCTTCTTTTGTGTGAAGTACGGCCCCTAGAAATTGAAGGGATTGTGAAGGCACTATGGATGACTTTTCCAGATTGACTCGCAGGCCCAGGCGATGAAATAGATCCATGCAGCGTTTTAGAGAGATCTAGACTTTTCTGTAAGATGATCCTTTTATAAGCTAATCGTCCAGATATGGAAAGATTTGATGCCCTTGTAATCTTAGGTGAGTCGTGACTGGTGCTATGCATTTTGTAAAGACCCTTGAGTCTATTTGAGTCCAAAGGGCAACACTTTCAATTGGTAGTGGCGCCCCATCACTACAAAACGCAGATACTTTCTGTGTTTTACATGAATTGGGATATGGAAATAAGCAAGAGATCCAGGGATGCCATGAAATCTTTTTTTGCGTAGGAGCAGGAGAATCTCCTGAAGTGAGAGCATGCGGAACGGGATTTTCTTGATGAACTGGTTCAGATCCCTCAGGTCCAATACCTGTCTCCATTTTGATGACTGTTTTTTCTTTATCAGAAAGAAATGTGAGTAAAATTATTTTCCTCCCTGAGAACAAGGAACTTCCTCTATAGCCCCCTTCTGTATCAGAGATAGAACTTCTGTTCTGAGAGCTAGAAGGTGTTGCTGCTGTCTGAAGACAGGAGGCTGATTTGGGGGTATCTGTACAAATTCCAGGTTTTGGCCTCGATTAATTATATCCAATACCCATCTGTCTGATGTTATTGCCAGCCAATGTTTCGAGAAGAGACAGAGATAATGGTTGTTGTTGGGATCTGACCAGGTGGAGGGCGCCTTGACAAAGTCACTGCCGCCTATTAGATTGCTGTGCTTTTCCTCTAGCAGGATTCTTTCCTCTAATTGCTGATGGAAAGAGGGATTCGAGGGACGATACTGCTGGTTAGAGGGATATTGGTGGTAACTTTGCTGGCTGTATGGCTGGTACCTGCTGGACTTTTACGAAGATCTTTGTCCGAAATGTCCTCTAGCTCCTCTCCTCCCAAAGGATTGGAATCCGCCCTGTTGAAGATACCCCAGCACCCGTGCTGTGTCCGTATCTGCCTTAATTCTTTGGAAAGCATCATCTATGTGTTTACCAAAGAGATGCTCCCTGTCGAAAGGCATGTCAACGATTTTTGCCTGAACTTCCGGCCTAAAAGAGGTAACTTTCAGCCAACCTTGCCTTCTGATGGCCATTGCTCCTGCCATCTGACGAAACGCCACTGAAGAGATGTCCATAGCAATATCAATGGATTCAGAGGCCGCCTTAGCCCCATTCTGTAAAATAGCTGCTGCTTCCTCTTTCCTCTGGCAGGTGAGCCAACAGTGGCGCTAAATCGGACGTCATCTGTCTGTTATAACGGCTGATGAGAGCCATGATGGTAGATGCTGCCATTATTGCAAACCGCTTCCCTGCTCCATCCATTCGTCTTCCTTCCTTATCAGGGGGAGCTACAGATGTGGATACAGGATTTTTAGAGTGTCTCTGTGCTGCCTGCATTACCACCGATTCTGGGCGTGGGTGTCCGATCAAACACGCAGGCGAAGATTCCGGCGCCTGGTATTTCTTTTCAATCCAAGGAACTGAAGCCGCCACCGATGCTGGCGTTTTCAAGATTTTCAAACCTTCATCCCAGATATGTTGGATGATTGGGATTGATCTAGCCGACTTCCTTGAATCCTCTTTGAAATCATATAGGAAACATTCTGTTCCCTGTACTGGCATCTAGAGCTCAAATCTTTTGGCTGCTTTCTCCATAATATCATGGAATCCTCCGATGTCCTGTGGAGGAGAGTTCGCTGGAAAAGGTGATGGCGAAGGGGTTGTAAGCAAAACATATTCATCCCATTCTACACCTACTGGGGTGTCATGAAGAAGTTCACCTTCTTCTGGCTGCTCTTCTCCGTAAAGTCGTCTCATATTGTGACAACTGGAGGAGAACGCAATTTTTGCACTGCAGGTGAAGGTTGGGCTACTGGCACTTGTGCAGGTGTGACTGGAGCACTTGTAAAGGGGGCATTAGCTTCAGGAAAACGGCGGTAGTAGTCGATCATGTGACGTAAGTCCGTCACCAGAGAGATAGGCATTGAGATGGATTCTTCCTTCTCATCAGCTTGTTGCTCCTCCTCTTCCTCATAGTCTTATGACTCTTGAAATGACTCATATATTTTTGATTTTGCTTGAGGGCGATCCTTAAAGGAATAGACATCTTGAACCTCCTGACCTTCTTCCTCATCAGTCTCTTGGCTCTTAATCTGCAGCTTAGAGGGACTATAAGCCACTCCTGACTCCTGCATTATTAGCAAATTTGACGGAGGCAGCAGAGAACTTTTTGTCCACACTGTAAATTCAGAAGATTTCTTTACCGTCGATAAGCCCGTCGATGAGTGAAAAGATCTGAAAGAGATCATAGTCTTCGACTGTGGTGACTTAAATGCCGTCGTCGACAGAGCTGCCATCGACGAAGCTCCCATCGTCGAGATTAGAATGGTCATCAACGAAGTCGTCGACGGTGTAGTCGTCAACGAGGTCGTCGTCGATTATATTGGGGATGTAACTTGTCCTGTTGACGGAGTCGTCGGTGTAGTCTTGATCACTGCCGTCGTCGTCGCCGAGATTGTCGACGTCGTTGACAGTGTCATTGACGTCTTCACAGGAACTCTAACTGGAGACACCATAGTCTTTGTCGGCGGAGTAAAAGACACTCCCCTTGACACTAAGGATTTCTTCAGAAGAGTCTGAGGGAGAGAAGAGGTCTCTTTTCCCTTAATTTTCTGTTCCTTAGGATCCACAGATACTTCTGAAGTGGAAGACTTCCTCTTTTTAGAAGATTGGCTCATGGATTCCTCCACTGAATCTGAGGTGGCATTCTTCTTCTGAAGCCACAACAGAAGATGTGCCTCTCTATCTCTCAAAGTTTTAGCTGAAACAGTTCTGCAGTGTTTGCAGTCCTTAGCTACATGTTTGGGGTGAAGGCAGTATAGGCAGTCCTTATGTGGATCTTCAGAAAAAAACCTAGCCTTTCCACAGGATCTGCAGGGCCTGAAAAGCCTCTTTTTAGAGCTTTCAGCCATAGTAAGATACTAGATGAAGCACAGGGCTAGATGTAGGTAAATAGGATTTACAGATTCTAAAATACCGAATTTTACCGATTTGGTATTTTAGAATCGGTAAATGCTATGTAGCTAATAATTCGGTAAAAATTACCGAAACGTTAATATTCGGTATTTACCGAATCGGTATTTACCGATTCGGTAATTGCCATTCATTCCTATGGGCCTGGAGGCCCATAGGAATGAATGTCAAATTACCGAATCGGTAATTACCGATTCGGTAAAATAGGGAAAGAGTCAAGGGTGGCAGGGTGTCACTTTGACACCCTGTTGCACCCCTGAATAGTGCTTGTGTGCACATGTGGCACACATACATGCCCTAGGGGCATGTATGTCTGTCACATGGCACAGGTGTAAATGCACAGATTTGCATTCACAGAGGTATTCGTTTCTTACCACCAACTAATAGTTGGTGGTAAATAACGAATCCTTAAAGCACAGAAGGACTCTTCAAAATGCTTCCTACATTTAACTGAATCGGTAAATGATGATTTGGTAAATACCGAATCGGTAAATACCGATTCGGTATTTACCGAATACTCCCCTACATCCCAAATGCCCAATACCGGTCGGTAACGGCCGAAATTCGGTAATTTCGGCCGTTACCGACCGGTATTAGGCCACCTACATCTGGCCCATAGTATCTTAAATCCAGAAGAAAATTTGACAGTTGAAAAGGTGAAAAGTTCACTCAGGAACAAACTGAGCAGAGCTCAGGGAGACTCCTCACACGAAGGCGGTTGGAAATCTGAGGTAGGAGAGCTCTGCTGGGGAGTGTGATGTCAGGGCTTTCTGCTGATTGGCTGAGTTTTGGACCAAACAATAAGGAGGTCTGGTTACCAAATCATGTCATTCCCAATGGGGTTTTCTATGCAGTTTTTGTCTATGATACTGCTTTGGTCAATCTGTTACCGTGAGACTCCCACCATTACTACGGGGAAGATACAAGCATGTGAATCTATGAAAGATTCAATACTGGAGAAATAATTTGCTCAACTTGTTCCAGGAAAAACGCTCATTGAAATTCCGCAGCAGTGTTATATTCAGGGCTTTAAATGGGCCGGGTCTCACCTGTGCTGAACTCAGGCAGTTTTTTAGCGGGGGCCTCGAAACGGGTCCTTACCGGGCTCTGTTTTGTGCCCTGCAGTGACAGCAGGCACATCGATGTGTGCTGCTCACACTGCTCACTTCTCACTCGTGGAGAAGTTACGCATTGACGTCATGTTCGGTGAGCGTTGCAGGGGAAGGGAAAACCTTTAAAGAGAGTCATTTTCTCTCTGGATTTCCCTTCTCTTTTTGAGACTCAGGAGGGGCAACATTGTTGTGGTGTCACCAGGGCTTTAAGTGGAAGCTTTTTCAATATTATATACAACAGTTGCTGCTTATTTATCTAATGCAACTGACAACCATTGATGAAGCCAAAAGTCCTAACTTGTTGTAGGTATGATGTTACTTTCTACATCATATATCTAGATGCAATGACAGAAACAGCAAAATACAAGTCGGGTCGCACACTATGCTGAGCACAGATTTTTAGCTTACTTATTTTTAATTACATTGGCCACACCCCTTTGAGAGTCCCCTGTTTTTTCATCCCACTTAAAGCCCTGGTTATATTCAAATAAATACCAAAGCAGATCTACAATCGAGGCAACGTAAGTGTTGAAGAAATGAAATTAGCTTCTTTGCTTTTCTTCGCGCTCCGAGAGGAGTCTCTAGATTTTTTTACTCTCAATTCTTTAATGTTCTTTATTTTGTTTCCTTAGCCGAGTGAAGAGAGAAAACACACTGCCAAACTTTGAAAAAGTGGAACCAACTGAGGACACGACATCGCTGGAGTAATGCGCCGTGGCTGGAGTTCGGGTAAGGTTCAGAATGATCAGAGCCCAAGCATTGACTACATTGCTCGGCTGTTATTTATAGGTAGAGATATACGTGCTGACAGGCACACAGAGTGCAGGCATGATGTGACAGTTTGCACAGGAAGGGTAGGGAGGCTTGACAGTTGGCGCATGTGAGCGCTAACACGTTTTTGATTATGCAAATAGAGCTTGTTACATTTCCAGAACTTGCAAGGGTCTGCCAATACGCAATTACAAGTTTCACGAATAAAGTTATGTAAACAGATGAGTTTCCTAAAGAGAATATATACTTATATATATCCCCTTCGCTGCGGCAGCAATTCCGCCGCAGCGCTAGGGGGGCAGGGGGGCCGAGCGGCGCTCGCATGCTCGTGACGCAGCCGCTCCGTCACGAGCCGTGGTTGAGCTGTGCTCATGACGGAGCGGTTCCGTCATGGCCCTGCCCGCTCAATGGAACGTCCAGCGCAGGCGCGGAATTCGCGCCGCGCCGAGCGGGCCATGACGGAACCGCTCCGTCATGAGCACAGCTCAACCGAGGCTCATGACGGAGCGGCTCCGTCATGAGCATGGAAGCGGTTAGATATATATATATATATATTTTTTTTTTTTCACTGAAACAAACACAGGCATTAGTGGCATTATAGTTAGCTGGACATTTTACTCGTACAAAACCATAGAAATTCCCGTTATAGTTAGTTCAGGTAACTATAACTCGTGCACCCGCAATGCACTGCTGATGACGTCACATATTACATCACTCACATGACATGGTCAGTGACATCACTCATGACATCACTAATGACATCTCAAATGACAGCACTCATGACATCATCCAGTGAATGTGTGTTTTTCTGAAAATTAAATGTTTTATATATGTATATCTCAAGGTCGATGGAAGAATACATGGGTATATAAGTGTGTAAATGGATGATTTTTTTTATAAAATTGATTGCATAACTGACTGATTAAGTGTATCTTAGTGAAGACATGGGTGGGTTTGTGAGTGATGTTTAAATATGTAAATGTCTGTACAAGTTGGTGCATGGGTTGGTGAGTAGCTACATGAGTGTCTATGTTTTTTTTAGTATCAGTATGAGTGCATATATGGTTCGGTGGGGGGTATTACTTAGTGCATAGATGCATGAATGAGTAACTCACTGTTTGTATGTGTTGAAGACAGCATGTGTGCAGGACTGTATAGGTGGATGAGTGTGTGTATGGGTGTGTGAGTGAATGTCTGTCTCTATAGTGTATTTATGAGTAACTACATATAGTATATGTGAGTATTGGTGTATATAAGTGAGTATATGTGAGAGTGAGAGATTGAAAGTTTCTGTACAAATAGTTAGGTGTTTCTATAAGTGATTGTTTAAGAGAGTAAGTATGTGTAAGTTTCTGTAAAAGTAAGTGTGGTTATGTAGTGAGGCCTGAGTCTAGTTTGTGTTCCCTGTTATGTTACCATGAGCTTATTAGAAGTTTAAACGCCATTTTACCTTTTTGCCGCTTTTGCACACAACACTACATATAATTGTTGTTGTAAGTTAGGCTACGTGAAATGCTTTACATGAGAAAAGCTTGTTTTCGACATCCCTAGACTTATATCATGACCGTAGTCTGCACAATGAGTGCTGAAGCCGTCAAGGTTATCATAACATAGTAACTGTTGTTCATACTGATTGGCTAACGATCTTAGAAACAACAAATAGTAGCTGCAGGCACTGCGAGATGCTGGCCCCTTTATTATTACACTGCAGCCATGATTTCACACACTTGGAAGATTTTCTGTTTCCAGTGATGCAGAGAGCCTTTGCTGATCCTGATGTGATACACTCTTGCTGAGCTGAGAGGTAATGGGGTTCCCTAAACTAGCCTAAGAGACCTTCTTTAGTTTATAAAACATAGTTCCTAGCTAGGAAGGGTGATTTACTAGGCGCTACAGTATCTATTTTCACCATCATTGTAATATGATTTCTCCTTTTGTGTTTTATGGAATTGTAACAATGGCGCTCACATTATTTCTAATAATATGCCTGCTTATGTTAGCAAAAATACTGCACCTGAGTGCACGTTGTTAAAATAAATATTTTAACTTTACCCGTGTCTCTTTTTTTACTCCTGTTGTGGACTGTTATGAGAGTAAAACAAAAGAGTGTTCTTAATTCCCACCATTCCTGAGTTTATAATAGGTCGCATGTTCTGGGTTGTCTAATCATTTGTTGCTTTGCTATTGGACGAAGAGCTAATGCCAGCTGGTTGGGGTTTTCTAGGCACTAAGGTGAGTTTTTGGTACACCACAATACACTGAGGTCCTGGTTATCTGTGCACAGTTCTGTGTAGGAGCAGAATCCTTGCTACATGGTGCACCTAACGTGGTGGTCTTATTGTGAGACTCTTGAG
Organism: Lissotriton helveticus; assembly: GCF_964261635.1. Taxonomy (NCBI): domain Eukaryota; kingdom Metazoa; phylum Chordata; class Amphibia; order Caudata; family Salamandridae; genus Lissotriton; species Lissotriton helveticus. The sequence continues at coordinate 1,857,733,311 of NC_136068.1, read as the reverse complement.
TAGTGCTTGTATCAGTCTACGACCCCCTCACTATTGTTTCCGGTTGACAGTGGTGACGGATAAACTTAGCTATGGTTAAATATGTCTTTTCAAGCTTGATACTTTATAAACGGTTTCTATGGAATTACTACCCAGTTGTGCTATATTACATTGCATTGTTCTTTTTTCTTTCTGTGTCATTATGGCCGTTGATATCCCGTAGCATTCACTTGGCTGTACGCAATCATTTGCAGGTTTTCAACGTTGCCTTGGAAGGCATGGCAGTTGGTTTTGTTGTGAATGCTTACCCGTTTGAGCTTTTCTACTCATGAGTTACGTTTCCTGCGGTTAATGCAGACACTAATGTGTTTCATACTTACACTCCCACTGCCCTGCCTGTGGAGTACACTCCTTATAGGACACAGGAGGTTCCGATTTCTGCTTGGCAGCACCGCGTTTGGTTTGATGGCGCCCTTCCCCACCCTCTAACACTGATTAGATTGGGTCTTTTGTCCATTCCAGGCGCCTCTTAGCCTGTTTTGGCTGGTTTTACCCCGCACCCGCGTGCAGGGGAATGTCCCTTACTTGAAATGAGGCCCCTTTATATCTCTGCTGTAGCGGTTATTAAGGCATTGGTTAATTACATTTCCCACAACTTACCAGGTGGGGGTCCAGGCGTTGCGGCGCATCCAGTTGGGCCTAAGCTTAGTCCAGTTATGGTTAATGCGGTTATCGGCAAGCGTCCCCAAGATAAGGATGAAATGCCTTTTTGGCTTGTCGAGAAGTTTGACCAACTGAAGGCAGTATTTCCCAATAAGACTCCTGTGGAGAAACACAGTATTCTAACGATTAGTTTGCAGAAAGACTTAGTACCTGAAGTGACTGACTGTACACCATGGGGTATGATTTTTGCAGCGGAATATACGAGATGCTTGGGCACCCTGTTAATCTCTGTTCTACCCTCCATCATTAAGCGTGTTCAGGATGAGCACGGACCGGAGGCGGCTGTTGAATTGGGAATGAGACTAGTTGGAGTGTTTGACATAGTTTACGATCTTGTCCTTGCTAACGTTAAGGGAGATGCGGTGAGCTTCCAGGTGTCGAATGCTTTGTGCGATGTCCCCGATACAGAGAAACCCCCGTCAGTTACCGAGAATTATCGCGGCAGCTCATAAGACCGTTTGCCGTAATAGTCTAGGTGTTAAGCCTTTTGCCAACACAGCGCAAAAGCAAACGCAGGTGGCGAAGTCTGACAAAGATGATCGCCCCCAAGGTCCTAAACAGACTTGGACCAAAAATAAGAAACAGGGGGAAAAGCAACAGAAACTGGGGTTCTGTTCCTTCTCGCCAGTACCTGGGTCTACTGAGGGCATTTATGAATTGCGCGACCGCGATACGATTAAGTCACCTGATCGTTTTCAGGTACCTGATCAACGTTCTCCTCGCTCTTTACAGGAATTATCGGTCTCACCAACCGGTGAAGAAGGCAGCAGCAGAGGCCAGTGTAACCAGCAGAGCCGTGAGTAGCCTGACAGTAAAGGCAAGCAGGACGACTTTTCACGTCCCAGACCCCAGTTTCAGAAGAAGAAAGTTGCTGCTGTAACAATGAGATATGCCACGGATAGTGAGAACGCAGCTTCGGAATCTGACATGGGCGCTGACGCTGTTGGACAGCGCGGCAGAGATTACCATTATACGAGAGGCCCTGAGTCCTCTACTAAAGGTGACAGCGACTGACAATATTGTTGTAGTTGAGACAGCTGACGCCAGAGTAGCTCCCCCTGAAAGACTGTTTGAAATTGTCCTTTAAATTGAAGGAGACATACAAAGTACCATAAAAGGGGTATTTTGGGAAAATCTAACTACCTGTGACATTTTGTTGGCGGATGTCGACAGGCCCCCACTATTTGTTTTAGCAGCTCTGCAAGGGGAGGAGGTAATCCTCCTTGCTTTCGGGTACACAGTGCCAAAGGAGCAGGCCATGCATTTTGCAGAAGATTGGGCAAAGGCACTTGCGCTGGCTTTGTACCGTACTCATTGTGGTTGGGACAAATTTTCCCCAGACATGAGATACCCTTACGGTCAATGTCACAGCCTCAACCCCAATACCCCAATCCCCCATGTGACATGAAGCGAAGGCTCCCGTGGCTGAGATCCTTGAACAACTGGAATATCAAGGTGTGATTGAAACATGTGAGTCTCCGATGAATAACCCTCTTTTTACTGTGACCAAGCCAGATGGCTTGTACCGTTTGGTATTGGATTACCATTACTTTTTTTTGGGGAGTTTTATATAGCGCGAACTAGACCCGAATCGAATCGGGTATCAGAGCGCTTTACATAGCACCAGTTACGTTACATGAGGACACACATTCATTTTAGGCACGGGGAGATTAAGGGCCAGATGTAGGTAGCCTAATTGCGGTCGGTAACGGATGAAATTACCGAATTATGGCCGTTACCGACCGGAATTGGGCTACTGAGATGTAGGTGCCCAAATAGCTAATTCGGTAATTTACCGATTCGGTATTTTAAGGAATCGGTAAATTACAGATTCCTTAAAATACCGAATCGGTAAATTACCTAATTAGCCATGTAGGGAGCACTCAAATGGGTGCTTTCCCCTTTTTTGGGATTCGTTATTTACCACCAACTACAAGTTGGTGGTAAATAAAGGAAAAAAAACAAAAAGCAATTTCATGCAAATTGCTTCAGTGCCATGTTGCAGACATACATGCCCGTAGGGCATGTATGTCTGCAACATGTGCACCCATACACAATTGAGGGGTGCAACAGGGTGTCAAAGTGACACCCTACCACCCTTCAATGTATTTCCCCTTTTACCGAATCGGTATTTACAGATTCGGTACTTGACATTCATTCCTATGGGCCTCCAGGCCCATAGGAATGAATGGCAAATTACCGAATCAGTAATTGCCGATTCGGTAAATACCGAATCTTAACGATACAGCATTTTTTACCGAATGATTATCTACATAGCATTTACCGATTCTAAAATACCGAATCGGAATGATTCTGTATTTTAGAATCGTTAAATCCTATTTACCTACATCTAGCCCGTAGTGATTTGCCCAGAATCATAGGAGGTTTTTGGCGTCGTTACCAAGACTCGAACCCAGATCCCCAGGTCCGAGGTCGATCGCCCTAGCCGTTAGGCCAAATTCACATTGTCGTACGTTTTCGGTGCAAAATATTCACAATTCTGCTCTTGTGGATAGTCTTGTGCGCAAAAGGTTTAAAACCACACTTGATATATCCAATGGTTTCCTTGCCCTCAATCAGTCCTCTAGTAGTAGTCAATGGACAGCTTTTACCTGTGGTGGCAAACGCCGCCAATTCTGTCGTTTGGCTATGGGCCATAAAAACAGTCCAGGCGTTTTTGCCACTCGCATAGTCTCTCTTTTGGAGGGGCTCGACGCAGATGCATGTTCGTATATGGATGACATTTATCTCACAGACAACAATCTATGGCCGCATCTGTGTTGTGTTGACCGCATAATTTGCAATTTTGCGGATTTTGGCTATAAATTCAACTTTGCTAAATCTCACATAGCAAAGTACACAGTGTTGTTCCTGGGCTATGAGCTCAGCAATGAAGGTCGAGGTTTGGCTCCTCACTTCTTGGAGAAATGCGCACAGTTGCGCGCTCCAACGACACAAAAAAAACTACAATCACTACTGGGCTTTTTGAACTTCGGGCATACTTATGTTCCTGATTATGCCTAGCGTATCAAGCCTCTTTACACTTTGGTACAACCTACTTTCTCCAAATCGTGCTGGCTGCCTGAACATTCAGCCATCTTGCAATCTTTGCAGGCTAATCTTCTAGAATCTAAATTCTTTTTGACTCGTGATAACCACACCAACCTGGTAATAGGAATCGTACCAGGGGCGGTGGGTTTCATGTACCTCACTTTTAATGAGGGTGAGACAGTCCCTATCGCTTACACATCGCACTTGTACACTTTGGCTGAGTTGTGGTTTTCCGCTGTGGAAAAAGTTTTGACTGCAGGGCAAATGGCGATTCTTAAGGAACGTGCACTGTTGCAGGCACATTGCATTTTGGTTGTTACTCTGTATCCTGAAGTGGGAAGTGTGGCTCAATGGTTAGAGTGGCAGACCCTGATGCAGAGGTCTGGCCAGGGACCAGGGTTCAATTCCCGCCTCGGCGGGTCTTGGGCTCAATTTCCTTGGACCTGATAATTCTCGCCTCTGTTCCTATCCTAATTATGGGTCCCACTCCGCAACCCTGGGCAATAGCTCGCTTAATCTTCACAACGGCCCCAACAGCGCTGGGATGCCTGGCTTCGCCTTGGGGGTGCCCATGAGTGGGCATTTCACAGGGAAAAGCCAGGAAGGGTTCCACAGCGGTATGCGTACAGCGCTAAGACACCTCAGGGTATAAGTGTGCTATACAAGTACGAATTCATTTCATTTCATTGGTGAGTTCAAGTCCGATGTCGTGCATGCACAGACAAGAGGACTGTACTGCCCAATTGGCAGAGCTTCGTGCTCTGATGCAAGCATTGGAGTACACAGATCCTAGTGTGAATTCTCTTATCGTAAGTGACTCTTACTACTGTGTTCAATCATACAATGACCATTTATCCTTTTGGACTCAAAATGACTATCATGACCCCAAAGGTCGCACAATAAAACATAAAATGATCTGGGTTCGAGTGGCTGAACTTAAAGAAAGACTCCCACTCGTTTTTGTAATTCATACTCTTGCTCATCAGTGTTTGGAGTTCACGCTGTTGGCAACAGTCTTGCGGATGAAGCCGCCAAGACAGCAGTTGTGACATATTCAGTAGCAACAGTTACACGTTCCAAAAGTAAGATTGATGATGACATCTTGGCAGCTATTGCTGCAGCAGAGAAGGGAGGTAATTACCGAAAGGTTTCCCTTCTAAATACTCTTATCATTTAAGTCCTGATAAAGTTCCTCATTGAGAATTAACAACGTTGGTGACAGATTAATTCCCAACGCACATCTTAGTTGCAGTTGATTCATGCTCACGCTTTGTGTGGTTGTGGCCACAAAGGAGTGCTGATTCTCGAACTGTCGTAAGGTATTTACGTGTCTCTGTGGGAGTTTTTGCGTGTGGAACCTTCCACTCGGACCAGGGTCCAGCGTTTGCCTCTAAGGCATAAAAGGATGCCATGCGTTCATTGGGGGTCCAGGACAAATTTTCGTCTTCATATCGGCCTGAGGGCAATAGTGTTGTGGATCGGATGAACCGTGACTTAAAGCAATCCTTGACAGCAAGAGTTTTAGGTACAGGCCGGAACTGGCAAGCCCACCTCAATAGCGTACAGCGTGCACTTAATAATCTCCTAAGATGGTCTCTGGGTTGGTGGACCCCATACAAAGTGCCCTTTGGTATCAAAATGTTTGTTCCAGACCTTGATGGTCTAGACATGGCGGCGTCGGACGCATCCTTTAACGTAGATGAACACTCTACTGTTTTACAGAATCTACAAAAGAATCTACTAAAGACCAGAGACAGTCTTACAAAGGAACATTTGCCCTCCACATCGAATGCTCCGTTGCAGAATCCGGTAGTTGGCTGGCTACCCCAAGTTGGTGAACTGGTGCGAGAGAAGATTGAGAACAAGAAGGAATTCGGCCCCTCATATCGTGCTCCAGTTGCTGTGCTTGGCGTGAAGGGTACAAGAACAGTCATTTTACCTCCACTTTCTGGTCGAAAGGAAAACAGGTACATCTCAACTGACAATCTCAAACTACACAGAGTGGCCGATTCTTCTTATTATGACACCTGCGGTCTCTTGTCCAGCTATGCTGCGAAACTGTGTTTTGGCTCCGACACCGGCTGCCGGACCTGTTGCCATCAAGATTCCTACGGTTGCAGATCCTTTATTGACTCCTCCAGCTGATAATCCCGTTAATGAAACTGAGTAAACATATCCCGCAGATTTGTCCATGCCTGGTTTAGAGACCTGTGTCGCTAATCAATCACGTTTTTCATTTGACACTGACTCTACCACATCAAAGTCTCCTGCTAAATTTTCGATTTTTGCTGTATGGCTTAAAAAACATTTTTTAATTCCTCCTTGGACTTACATTTGGCTGATGCTTTTTTCAATTTTTATATTCATGTCCATTGGATTTGTGCTGTATTTTTTGCGACTTGTGAACAGACACTATGTTAAAGAAAGATCTACAATTAGACTAATTGATGGAACGTTGGCACCCCACTCCTCATCGCACAGAATGAAGAGGGACCAGACATTTGTGAACATCACTGCTTGGCCAGTCTTAGATGGGATTGTATGGGATGCTGTAAAATTCCAAATTCATGGTCCCACAGAGGTTATTAATGTCCCTAATGTACTATGGGGGATGTGGTAAAATAAAATATTCGCTTTGATGATTGGGAGGTGTTCTGTTACCAACACTATGGAAATCACTTTCTGCATAAAGCAAACACTTTTAGACATATGGTAAATTACAAACAATGGGAAAATTGTCCTGCTCCTGTTCAAGGCAGCTCTAAAACTCTGCTAAAAAAGTTTCTTACTTTACTGATTTTAATCAATCCAACCCTGATGCATTTTATTTTAAAGTGACTGAGAGGTCCTCTTCCAAGGTTAATTAAATGCTCCTTCATTTCCAGATTTGGGTGTATACCCCCAGTGGAATAATTACACCACTGCTTCCCTTACTGATTTAAAGACCCTGTTAAAAAAACTCCTCCTTTAAAATTTCTGGTCTTAATCCCAAAGGTTGGCTACTGTGGCAAAAGAGTGCAGATTATTTCCAATACCATTTTCTGGGTCTGACCCCTGGCTATACAGGGGTTAGATTAGATCCACGTTTTGAGAGTGGTCATTCTGTCACTACTTATTCTGTGGGTAAGCTGTGCCAGAACTGGCTTAAACACTCCACCTTGGGGTCAGTGAAAATACATTTATCCAAATTAACTGACACCATCGATTTGAATGATTTTGTAACAGGTCCTGCAGCTGGCAGATCAAAAAGATGGATATATGCTATTTACAACAAGGTTTGGAAGTTGTCCCAAATTGAAGCTGCTTCTAGATTTAGGGCTATTGATCAAGCTAATTTAGAAAACGACTTGCTGTTGTAGAGAATAGCATTAGCACACTTTCTTCCCGAATTTACACATTGGATAATATTGTTTCTTCTGTGGTTGATATTGTGCAAGACGAGGTTTCAGTTTTGTACCATGGTCAAAATCAATTGAGGTCTATAATGCAGTTTGCATGGACTTTACAGACATTAAAATCTGGGAAGGTGCCTTGGGATTACATGAACACATCCTCGCTATTTCTGCCTGTCAATTTGATTGTTAAACAACAATTTATGTCAATGAAAGATGCAACGTTTTTTCTATTACATATTGAAAAGTTAGAACCATTACCATTTTCTGTGGCCGAAATAAATTCTGCAGTTTGGCTTAGCCACGGTTTAATAACGCTACCTTTTCCGCTGTTTACATTTGAAGCATGCATGAAGCATTATGCTATAGGCAGATATGAACCATTGGGTAGCGCATATCTCTTTGAGGTTTGGTCTCTTCCGTTCACCTATAGGTGTCTGAGGGAGTGTTAAGGAGTTTATTTAAAAGGTGAAGATTACACATCCACACCTGATCACTCAATTAATCTGTAGGAATATACAATTGCACGGTTCGTGCAACCAGAAAGCATCGAATTTGGCTTGTATTTTAAAAGGTACACCTGTTCCGGCTATTACACCTACTTTCACGTTGTTAGCAAACTGTAGTTATTTGTTATTAAATAATGAAGATTGCTGTGGTATGCTTGTGGGAATTCGGTACATCGTTACTGTTTCCCAACTTGTTATCTGCTGTAGGAATGTCCTGTTTCCTCCTCCACATGGGAGTCTCGATGTATCCATCTGGCCTTCTATTCCGACCTTGAAAGCAGAGTTCAACAAAACGAGTCGAATAAGAGCTCTATTGTCCCAGAAAGAAGTTGCCCTTACTTCTGCTCGTGAAACATTCGTCCTTCACGTTGCTAACACTCGTACTGAGCTACATGCCTTGTTAAATACAGATCTGCCCCTGCATTTTGGTGCTTTGATCCACACAATATTCAATGCCTCTTCCACTACGGGACTGGCACACTTTTTTAAAGTAGTAAGTTCTGGCCTGGTGACCTAATTCCAGACTATATTTGGTGTGATACCGGCATTTTTTCATTCTATTTTTTCCAACCAGTTTAGCGGTTTCCCGTTAATTCTCGCTTTAGGAGCCAACATACTACTGTTGATTTTCTTGCTGAAAAACGGTTGCACTTCCTGTGCCACTCGACAACCAGCCCCGGCTGCTCCAGCTTCGTAACCGGATGCTTGAATACTATGGATTGCTACCTCCGGCTACATTGAGTGTGGCGTATGGTTTATCCTTCCAATTTTCATATTTTACATGCGTGCAGCCAGTTTTCCACTGCCTGGATTGTGGTTTCGAATGGGCTCTGAATTTGTGTGTCTGCAATACGGTGTCTCCTAACCTGGATTAATATCTACTAATGAGTCCCTTAGTTGCTCATGAACTAGATTGTTCTGGTATCGAGATTATGGCCTGCGCAGCGGCTCATGGAGTCCTAGGCAATTGGAATATATGGTCTGCAGCCCATGATTTCTTGGCACAGAGTTATCTCAAAGAACACCAAATTGTCCTCTGATAGTGCTAGAGGCTCCGGCTGTTGAAGAACATGTGTAATCCTTTCCATTACTAAACTGGATGGCTGAAATGTTCACGGATGATAACGACTTCCTATTGGAGGCGGTTGTGACTTACTGTGCCTATATACTGCAGGATTGAAGTGACATTTTTTTTCTACTTCATAGACACGTACTGGACCCGTGCATTAATTTTTTTCCAATATTTTTTAATTCCAGATTTTTCACACCATGGTATCCCGTGACTGTTTGATACATTTGATAATTCTTAATTCTGATATTTTTACGACCAATTATCATGTTTGGCAAAAATCTCTTGGTTCGGTCTCATTCAGAACTGAACATACATAACAGCTTTGATAACCATTCCGGAGACCAACCCACCCCACCCACCTCCGAGCTAAAAGCCCCCTCCTACAACCTTTGCGCCTGGAACCCAATCACCACTGAGGACACCATCCGCCTGATGAACTCCATCCACTCAGGATCGCCAACCGACCCATGTCCCCACCACATTTTCAAGAAAGCAGACTCCATTATCGCACCCCATCTCCGAGACGTCATTAACTGCTCCCTCAACTCCGCTACCTTCCCGGAAAGCTGGAAACATGCCGAACTCAGTGCCCTTCTGAAGAAACCCACAGCAGACCCCACTGAACTTAAGAACTACCGCCCCATCTCGCTCCTCCCATTCCCTGCCAAAGTCATTGAGAAAGCCGTCAACAGTCAGCTCGCCGCCTTCCTCGAATCCAACAAATTCCTCGACCCTTCACAGTCCGGCTTCCGAGCCAAACACAGCACCGAGACCGCCCTCATCGCAGCAACAGACGACATTCGAACACTACTGGACAACGGAGAAACAGCTGCCCTCATCCTACTTGACCTCTCCGCAGCCTTCGACACAGTCTGTCATAGCACCCTTATACAACGCCTCAGCAACGTCGGAATACAAGGAAAAGCATTGGACTGGATCATCTCGTTCCTCGCCGGAAGAACCCAGAGAGTCCGCCTCCCCCTTTTAGATCAGAGACCACCGAAGTCATCTGCGGCGTACCACAAGGATCATCACTCAGTCCCACCCTCTTCAACGTATACATGAGTCCCCTCGCATCCATTGCGCGCCAACACAACCTCAACATCATCTCCTACGCTGACGACACCCAGCTGATCCTCTCCCTCACCAAAGACTCAAACACCGCCAAAACCAACCTACACGAAGGGATGAAAGAAGTAGCCGAGTGGATGAAGAACAGCCGTTTAAAACTGAACTTGGACAAAACGGAAGTCCTCATCTTAGGTTCAGCCCCATCCGCCTGGGACGAATCATGGTGGCCACCAGCCCTGGGAAACGCACCCATACCTACGGACCACGCACGTAACCTGGGCTTCATCCTGGACTCTTCCCTCTCGATGACCAGACAAGTCAACGCCGTCTCATTATCATGCTTCAACATCCTACGTATGCTCAAAAAAATCTTCCGTTGTATCCCCACCGAAACAAGAAAGACGGTCACCCACGCACTGGTCACAAGCCGACTGGACTACGGAAACACCCTTTACGCCGGAACCACAGCCAAACTACAGAAAAAACTCCAACGCATCCAAAACGCCTCAGCCAGACTCATACTAGACATCCCCCGCCAAGCTCACATTTCCGGTCACCTGAAAGACCTCCACTGGTTCCCCGTCAACAAGAGAATAATGTTCCGTCTCCTCACCCACGCACACAAAGCCCTCTACGACCTAGGACCCGAATGCCTCAACACGCGCCTGTCCTTTTACACCCCCACCCGCCAACTGCGATCGTCCAGTGAAGCCCTCGCCACAGTTCCACGCATCCATAAATCACCATGGGGGGGAAGATCCTTCTCCTACTTAGCGGCCAAAACCTGGAATTCTCTCCCCACCCACCTCCGCCTTACACAGAACCACCTCTCCTTCAGAAAACAACTAAAAACTTGGATATTCGATAAGTAAAGTACCCCCTCCCTCAAGCGCCTTGAGACACTCTGGGTGAGTAGTGCGCTATACAAGATGTTAAACTTAAACTTAAACAAATATTGCCCCCTTTCTTTGTGCGTTCTCCGATCAAGGGAGGGTGTAGTTAGGCCTGAGACTATTTTGTGTTCCCTGTTATGTTAGCATGAGCTTATTAGACGTTTAAACGCCATTTTACCTTTTTGCCGCTTCTGCACACAACACTACATATAATTGTTGCTGTAAGTTAGCCTACGTGAAATGCTTTACATGAGAAAAGCTTGTTTTCGACATCCCTAGACTTACATCGTGACTGTAGTCTGCACAGTGAGTGCTGAAGCCGTCAAGATTATCATAACATAGTAACAGTTGTTCGTACTGATCGGCTAAGTCTTAGACACAACAAATGGCAGCTGCAGGCCCGCCGAGATCCTGGCGCCTTTATTATTACATGCAGCCATGATTTCACACACTTGGAAGATTTTCTGTTTCCAGTGATGCAGAGAGCCTTTGCTGATCCTGATGTGATACACTCTTGCTGAGCTGAGAGGTAATGGGGTTCCCCAAACAAGCCTAAGAGACCTTCTTTAGTTTATAAAACATAGTTCCTAGCTAGGGAGGGTGATTTACTAGGCGCTACAGTACCTATTTTCACCATCATTGTAATATGATTTCTCCTTTTGTGTTTTATGGAATTGTAACAATGCTGCTCACATTATTTCTAATAATATGTCTGCTTATGTTAGCAAAGATACTGCACCTGAGAGCACGTCGTTAAAATAAATATTTTAACTTTACCCGTGTCTCTTTTTTACTCCTGTTGTCGAATGGTATGAGAGTATAACGAAAGAGTGTTCTTACTTCCCACCATTCCTGAGTTTATCCTAGGTCGCATGTTCTGGGTTGTCTAATCATTGGTTGCTTTGCTATTCGACGAAGAGCTAATGTGACACTGATGCTAGCTGGTTGGGGTTTTCTAGGCACTAAGGTAAGTTTTTGGTGCACCATAATTCACTGAGGTCCAGCTTCTCTGTGCACAGTTATGTGTAGGAGCAGAATCCTTGCGACATGGTGCACCTAACGTTGTGGCCTTATTGTGAAACTCTCAAGTAGTGCTTGTATCAGTCCACGACCCCCTCACAATTGTTTCCGGTTGACAGTGGTGACGGATAAACCTACCTATGGTTAAATAGGTCTTTTCAAGCCTTATACTTTATAAACGGTTTCTATTGAATTACTACCCAGTTGTGCTATATTACATTGCATTGTTATTTTTTCTTTCTGTGTCATTATGGCCGATGATATCCCGCAGTACAGTCTTTTGGCTGTATGCAATTATTTGTTCAACGTTGCCTTGGAATGCAAGGCACTTGTTTTTGTTGCGAATGCTTACCCGTTTCAACTTTTCTACTCATGGGTTACGTTTCCTGCGGTTAATGCAGACACTAATGTGTTTCATATTTACACTCCCACTGCCCTGCCTGCTGAGTACACTCCTTATAGGACACCGGAGGTTCCGATTTCTACTTGGCAGCATGGCGTTTGGTTTGATGGCGCCCTTCCCCACCCTCTAACACCAATTAGACTTGTTTGTATATAAATGTTGATTTATTTGTATATATGTCAGTTGTATGATAGTTGTAAATATTGTAAATGTTTGTGTAAAGTGTTTTTCTCACCCATGAAAAAATATATCTGAAAATGATTTAAAATTCCAAAAGGGTTGAAATAAAGTAACCCAAACAAACAGAAGATTCCTCCTTGTTTGTATTCTCAATACTTTGAGAGAAAAAAATTATTGTGAGGGCTAGCAACTTCTTTGTTCTTCAATTATATTAGGTCCAGCTGCCCCTCAGTCCCAGGACCTGACTTCGTTGTTTTGCAAACTTTGTAGCTGTTATTAAGGCATTGGTTCATTACATTTCCTGCAACTTACCAGGCGGGGGACCTGGTGTGCGGCGCATCCAGTTGGGCCGAACGGGTTGAAGCGGGTACATACACAACAACCAGACATATGTTTCCTAACGGAAACCTGGCTAAAACATCACACCGTCCCAGCTATAGCAGTGGGGGTTCCTTTAGGATTTAAGTTTATAAACTTGGATCGTCCAGAGAAAATTGGTGGTGGCTTAGCCATAATGTATAATGGAACACCTGAAGGTTACCATATTAGAACAAAAATACTGACCACAGTTTGAAATAATGATTTTTAAAATCAATTCTGCCACTAAAACCTTTTGGAAAGGAGCATTAGTTTATCGCCCACCGGGATCTAGTGTGGGCTTTTTGCTGGCTCTTTTGGAGCTTTTAGCCCCATATTTTAAAGCAAAGGAGAATTTTATTCTTCTTGGGGACTTTAATATTCACGCTGACAATTCTATGCACCCAGAAACTATATCTCTGATTGCTGATTTATCCACTCTTGGCTTGAGGGAAGAGGTGTGGCGCCGCGGCCAGGGCGACTGACGCTGGAATCTGGGGACCACGGTTCGATTCCCGGCTCCGGCGGCAGATTAGCCCAGTACCATGTGACTCTGGGCAATAGCTCGCTTAATCTTCCCGACGGCCCCCAGCGCCTAGAGACCCTTACGGGTGATTGTGCGCTTTACAAATGTGGACTTTTAGATCTGCTGAATAGCGGACCCACACACACAGGAGGTCACTTCTTAGATCTGCTCTTCTCAAATTGCTCTGAAGTACGTTGCTTACCCACTGTTCAAATAAATTGGACTGATCACTTCATAGTGGGATTTTCCCTATTAGGAGTGGATAAATCCTTCCAAAAGAATATTTTTCCACCTATCTGGCGTCGACAGTGGTATAAAGTAACGATGGAGGAGTTAGTGAGGGTATGGAAGCAGCCTATTCATCTAGAGGAGGACACTGTGGAGTCCGTACTACTTAAATTTAACAAATCTCTCATAGAGGCAATCGACAAATTAGCCCCTCTGAAGCTACATAAACAATACCCTCCTTCCAAGCAGGAAGTATGGTATTCTGAAGCTCTCAGAATAGAGAAGCAGAGACGCAGGAAGATAGAAAAGAAATGGAGGAAAATGCGAACAGAAGAAAGCAAGAAAGCATATCACGATGCCCAATCTAGTTACTATAAAAATATTAAATTGGCACGGAGAAATAGCCTTGCTCAGCAACTCGCAGAGGCGGGTAATTCCTCTAAGGAATTATTTAAAATTTTACAAGCATTTGTAAAACCAGTCGCATGCGAAAGCCCAGATGATTTCTCTCAACCATTATGTGACGAAATTTCTTTGTTTTTTGAAAATAAAATAAATTTGATTTATGGGAAAAGCATGAGGGCTTCCAGCCAAAAGAGCAACACCTCCATTCCGTTTTCTCCTCCTGCTCAGAGAGATGTCTCTCTTGTGGCATTTCCAGCAGTTAGTGACCTGGATCTACTCTCCCTTATGAGCCACATAAAATCGGGGTCTCCTGATGATTTTTTGCCCGCTAAAATAGTTGCTCCCCTGAGCACTTTGCTTGGATCTTATATCCAAGCAGTAATAAATCACTCTCTCGGGGAAAGACTTGAGCCTACGGAGTGGAAAAGAGCAGTGGTGAACCCTATCCGAAAGAACGCAGCACTTCCATGGACGGATCTTTCAAACCTACGAGCCATCTCCCTCCTGCCTTACCTTAGCAAAATGACCGAGAGACATGTGAACACCCATCTGTCCAAGTACATCGAGGCAGCGGAGGGTCTAGACTCTTCTCAATCTGGGTTTAGGCCCAATCACAGCACCGAATCTGCCTTCCTCTCAGTGACCGATAACATCAGGATGTCTCTGGATGGAGGGGGCTCTATGATTCTGGTGCTGTTAGATTTATCCGCTGCCTTCGACACGGTGTCACATGAGATACTTCTCGGTCGTTTGAGGGAGATGGGTATAGGAGGCGTAGCTCTGTCCTGGTTGGAGAGCTTTCTTTCGGGCCACTCACAAGGAGTCAGACTGGGCTCCCATTATTCCATCTTTAGAGAGCTCACCGAAGGGAGTGCCACAGGGCACATGCCTAAGCCCTACACTGTTTAATGTGTATGTGGCCCCCTTGGCAGACATCGTAAGAGCACATGGGTTCACCCCAGTGTCGTATGCTGACGACACTCAGCTTTTGTTCCCCTTTCGAAACCTCACACCCACAATACAAACATCTTTTTCGGACGGAATGAGGGCAGTATCGGACTGGATGGCATTAAATTGCCTCCAGTGCAATGTAGGCAAGACGGAGGTCATGCTGTTTGGAGAGGCCACCCTTTTGTGGTCTACTGAATGGTGGCCCCTGGATTTGGGACCAGTACCAAGCCCCAAACAGACTGTTAAAAATCTTGGTGTGCGGCTTGATAAGGCACTTTTGTTTAAAGAACACACTAATCAAGTAGCAGGATCTTGTTTTGGTGTCATCGGGCTGTTACGACGTGTCTTTCCATTCCTATCAGACATCTACAGGAAAACACTTGTCCAGACGTTGGTAATTAGTAGACTAGACTACTGCAATGGCCTGTTCATATCGGCCAATGAGGAACAACTGCAAAGATTACAAGTGGTCCAGAACACCGCAGCGAGACTTGTTCTCAATGCCCAGCCTAGAACAGCTTCACAACATCTCCTGGACAAACTTCACTGGCTGCCGGTTAGGCAGCGTGTAAAATTTAAAATCTGCTGCACAATACACAAATGTCTGTTTGGTACTGAACCCAAATATCTGAAGGAAAATTCAATCACTATAGTCCTGGACGCATTCTGCGTTCTAGCAGTCAGCAACTGCTCCAGGACCCAAGGATTAAAAGATCTAGACAGGGAGGCCGTGCCCTCTCCTATAAAGGCCCCACTTTATAAAATTCACTCCCTTCAACCTTGAAACTAAACACTAATTTTCAGTCTTTTAAAAAGACTTAAAAAACGTATTTATTTCCGGCCTGCTAAGATATCAACATACTGACTCCCTCACAGTCCATGATCATGATTAGGTTATCTTGGTAAGAGCATAAGCACGGAGATACCCCTTTGGGGGTCGAGTCCTTGCGGTATATAAGAAAATAAATAAATAAATAAATAAAGCTTAGTCCCGTTATGGTTAATGCGGTTATGCACCTGAGAGCACGTCGTTAAAATAAATATTTTAACTTTACTCGTGTCTCTTTTTTACTCCTGTTGTGGACTGGTATGCATTGCAGACAGGTGTAAAAAGCAGTGGCAGCTGGTGGAATTTGAAACTAGTGGGGCGTAAGCAGACCGAATCAATGTATGCACGCGGGTGAGCCCGACGACAATAAGGGGGCTTCGGGGGGTTCTACCCCCGTGAAGAATTTGTTTTAAAATTGGCTTCTTTTTTGTGTGATTTTCAGCACTATTTCTGTGATAAAAATTCAGGTCTTCTAGGCATTCATAAAAGAAAACTCAGACATTATTTCAGAGAATTTCTGGGTTGCCAAGCAAGTCTGACTTCTGAAGAGGGCTAGGGTACTAAGCAAGACTGCTTTGGCTCTACTCTTTCCAATAGAAAACACTAGTTAGCGATGTGAACAAGTTCAGTGGACAAACCTGGGTTCTAGGGAGAGTCCCTCTCCTGAAAAAGAAATTTAAAAAAGACTGGCAAATGGTGCATTTTAAAGCAAATGAATGCAGCGATAAAGCAAGGCTTATTAAGCAGTGCGAATGTATAGTCTTGAAATATTAAGCACATTAAAAACTGCCACGTATCTTCTTGCATTAATTTGTTCAACAGTTACTGTAATATGTCCATTGTTCTGCATGACAACTTTAGCCCCTTAAATGTATGCTTGCCCAGTGTCTTGCACTGCATGCAGCATTAACTTTGGAAAATATGCTCTAACCAGACTTCGGGAAGCACCCACAGCTGCTGTGCAGACAGGTCTTTAAGTGAGATGGAAAAAGTGGTTGCTCTCTATAAAGAAACAGGCCAAATAAATTTCTGTGATTCCTATAGTGTGCCATCACACCGGTATTTTGGTTTCTCTTTGAGATGTAATTTTATCCAGATAAATGGCACAGCAACTGACATACGCCTAAAGTCTGTCAGCATGTTTGGCTTTGTCACTAGGTGTTAGATGTTTAAGATACATGAGTAACAAAAATGATTTCTTAAAAATAATTAACATTGAAAATGTTTAAATTCTGAAAATCTGAAATAGTGGGAGTGAATTTAATAGCATTGAGGCCTGTGGAAGGAGTTTTGGCCTTCAATTATGGGTGCTTTATGTTAGATATGTATCCTCTTTTTCTCTGCATCTCTTGTCCATCTACACATCTTCAACCCACTCGCTTTTCTCTTCGGCATCCTCTTTTCACTTTTCCCTGAATGCCCTTCCTCACATTTCTGTCACTTCACCGCCCCCAACATACACTGCATTCTTTCAAATATAAGCAATTTAATTTCTCTTACTTTTGCCTAGTAAATATTTTGACATCAGTGTACCCCTTCACACACATTTCCACAGAATTTCAGTTGCAAATAGAATATACAGATATTGTTCGGTGTGCTCTGCAGAGAGGCCAACCCACTGATAGGTACTTTGTTTGGCTTTAGTTTTAGCGCCTGCGTGCTCAATCAAAGCCCCTCATAAACACCTGCATGACCCAAGCCTCAAAGTATACACATAAAAAAAATCAGATAAACAACATTATAAATAGTTAACTCGTGGGAAATGCAAGATCAAATAAACATGTAAAAAAAGATAGGAAGTAAATCGCTGAAATACATTCCCTCAACGTTTTTAACATTCATTGTTTGCAAGTCATGTTTTTGGCATCAGTGTTAACTTAGGGGCATGTACACAGGGCCAGTTTTAATGCCATTCATCCGAGGACTGGCCACTCTAAGCACATGTTACACATTAAGCACATATCTCTCGCGTTGGGCCTGACTCTGATATTTGGATCCATTTCACAAGGGAGCAAATGCCGCAGCTCCACTTCTAAAGGAGCGAGCAATGTGCAGAGCAATGTGCAGTGAGGGCCTGGGGTGTCAGTGGGGGAGGTAAGCATGATGAGGGGTCTCGGCACAATATACAGAACACAGCATTAGCTTGCAAACACTTAGCGACGCGCTTAAAGCTACAACCTTGTAATATTCCTCAGTAAGTGTACTATTTTGCTAAAGGTAGGAGTGCCTGAACAAGGGCCTCCCTGATACCCCGCGATATTCAGCAGATGCGCTTGTCTGCACCTGCCTGTATTTAATCTTACACTCGAGGGAAACCTTCAACTGTCTTTTTAAAAGCTTTGGAAATATTGTAAAACTGTTTTTGTGCACCTCTGTTTTTAAAGGATTTACGTTTTAAAAACGCCACAGCTCGCCCTACTAACTCACCCCACACGTCACCTGGTGTCTCCCCGTTCCACCACGGAGTGTTCCGATTGAGTGGAGGGAGACCGGAAGTGACGTGTAGATCCCTCGGTCAGCAGTCTAGCTGCCAGGAGTATAAAACACATGGGCAGACCGGCGTGCAGCGGACGCGCGCAGCGGGTGCGCCGAAGGCAAGCCCGTCTGCGTCTGGTCGTCGCCTTGAGCCAGAACCCCTGCCGGTCCCATAAGCAAGCAGGTAACCAGTTCGGACAAACACTACACATACACTAGCTGCGACCTACAACGAATCAGGGACAATAGTAATGGGAGGGATTTACAAGCAGCCTGCCCCTCCCTGTACCTCCTCTATTTTAGCAGAAGGCCCTTTCTCCTGCATCAGATGCTATCACCAGTGTGGGCTGCCATCGCTACGCAAAGCCAACCCCCCAGGTCTCAACCGTACAAATGACACCTTGCATCAACTTAAAAATCACCAATTATGCCCTACGCATACCACCACAAGAATAAGCAACCGGGAATGCTTCCTGGCTAACGTGCGGTCGCTTCCCAAACACGCCATTAACATATGGGACCTGCTTTCCTCCTCCCACCCAGACATAGGGTTCCTGACAGAAACATGGATAAAGCCAACCTCCAATCCAGCGATAGCCATGGCCCTACCTGATGGCTACCACATTCAAAAACTCGATAGACCATTAAAAACAGGGGAAGGGGTAGCGATTATCTATAAGGATCCCATTAAGGTCACCATCTTAGACCAACTAAGTAATGACAATACAGAAACCCTGGTCTTCAGAATTGACCTACACGGACAACTCAGTTGGAAAGGCGCCCTTGTATACCGCCCTCCGGGGCCTCTCCTTGATTCCGTCACCAAAATCATGAACCTCATCTCTCCATATGTATAGTATCCAAAAACTTTCTGCTCCTCGGAGACTTAAATATACACAGTGATAACCCAAATGATCCAGATGCTTCCTCCTTTCTGGCTGAGCTCGAGACACTTGAACTGACCCAAATTAATAAAGAACCAACTCACACAGCAGGGCATACACTAGACCTTATTCTCTCAAATTCTCCCAATATTTTCTGTGGAACAACCTACCCCCTAATATGGTCTGACCACTCCAAAATGGAATTCTCCATCACAGGACCCAGAGAACGTAACATCTAGAAGGGTAATAGCTTAAAGATAAATAGACAGTGGTATAAACTATCCCCCACTCTATTCCAAGAAAATGTTGTCTCTCCACAGTATACCAACTTAGACAATGTTGAATCTCACCTTAGCAAACTTCAAGGAGCCATAACATCCACTATAAACACGCTAATACCCCTGAAAACCTCGAAAGCATCCCCGAAACGCCCGCATACCCCTTGGTACACCACCAACCTCCGGACTGAAAAAAGCAAATGTAAGAAATTAGAACGACATTAGCGGCGCTCACACGACCTTCATGATAGAGAGAGATTCAAATCTGCCCTTGCCAAATACCATAACAGCATAAAGCAGGCTAGGAAACTGCACATAACCAATTTGCTTGAGCAAACAGACAAATCTTCTAAAATTCTATTTCAGGTCCTCAACACATTCATCAATCCAAAGGCATGCAACACAGAGGAAAAACCCTCCCAGGCACTATGTGTTAACATTGCATGCCACCTCACTTCCAAAATTGACAATATCTACAGAAAAATCATGACAACTAAAGGCTGCACAGCAATTGATAATCACAAACCCCCCTCACCTTGCCCTGTTGGCAGAAACTAGAGGAATTTCCGCCGCTTTCCATTGAAGAAACAAAAACACTGCTAAAAACAACCAAATCCGGCTCTCTCGCAGACCTGATCCCTGCCAAAATCTCCGCCCTTCTTGCAGACCAGTTGGCTAACTTGATCTGCCCCATCCTTAACAGCTCACTTAGGGAAGGCAATCTCCTGAAGGAATGGAAGGCAGCCCAGATACTGCCCATCAGGTAAAATGCCAAACTCCCCCCTAAAGACGTCACTATCGACCCATCTCTTTATTGCCGCTACAAAGTAAACTACTAGAGAAACACATAAACAAACACATGACTAACTTCCTTGAATCTTCCAATAGCCTCGACCCCTCACAATCAGGATTCCGTCCTAAACACAGTACGGAATCAGCTCTGGTGACAGTCACTGATAACATCAGAATGCTAGCAGACAGGGGTAAGGCAGTACTCCTTATACTGCTGGACCTGTCTACTGCATTCAACACCATCTCCCACCAGATCCTGCTAGGCAGACTCAGAAACATAGGCATGGGGGGGGATAGCCCTAGAGTGGATGACCAACTTCCTAGCCAAATGAACACAAACAGTCAACCTAGGCCCCTTTCGATCACAAACTACCATGGTCACCAAGGGGGTCCCCCAGGGCTCGTGCCTGAGCCCCACCTTGTTTAATATATATGTCACCCCACTCGCTAAAATAATAAGAAACCTAGTGTTTATCCCTATTTCCTACGCCGATGACACACAGTTGCTGCTCTCATTTGATAAAAACTGCACCAACATTCAGA
The DNA here is from genome assembly GCF_964261635.1 of Lissotriton helveticus. NCBI lineage: Eukaryota > Metazoa > Chordata > Amphibia > Caudata > Salamandridae > Lissotriton > Lissotriton helveticus. The sequence continues at coordinate 1,857,712,750 of NC_136068.1, read as the reverse complement.
ACACCTTCTCTGAGGGAATGAGATCCATCACCAAATGGATGAGCGATAATTTTCTCCAGCTAAATGCTGAGAAAATGGAAATAATGCTCTTCAGAGATGCAGTAACAAGCTGGTCTCCAAACTGGTGACCGCGAGACCTGGGCCCAACTCCCTCCCCCAAAACAGTAGTAAAGAACCTAGGGGTAAAAATTGACCAGAAACTTAACCTCGAGGAACACGCCACCACAACCGCCAAGTCCTGATTCCACGTGCTCAGTCTGCTTCGCAGAGTTTTCCCCTTACTACCTATGTCCACTAGGAAAACCTTGACGCAAGCTTTGGTCACAAGTCGTCTGGACTACTGCAATGCTCTGCTGATCTCCACCAAGGAATTCTCCCTTAACAAACTGCAAGTGGTGAAGAACACAGCGGCTCGACTAGTGACCAATGCAACCCCCAGAACCCCCTCACTCCCTCTACTTCGTAAACTTCACTGGTTACCGATTCGGAAACGGGTCAAGTTTAAGATCTACTGCATGGTATACAAATCCTTGAATAAATTAGGACTCAGATACATCGCAGATAAATTGTCCCGGTACAACCCCACGAGGACCCTTCGATCTGGGGCAAAGGAGCTTCTCTCTGTACCTCGGATAAAACAAACCCGACAGGGGGGCGCATCATTTTCTTATGTTGCACCCTCTCTCTGGAATCAGCTCCCCATCCATATCCGTCTCTCCCCCTGCAACTTATCTTTTAGAAAACAACTGAAAACCTTGCTGTTCTAATATATTGGGTCCCAGTTGTCTACAGCCGTCCTAGCGTAGAGATACCCCGGCTGGGGTGATTCATGCGCTTTAGAAATGACATAGATAAATAAATAAAAAATAGCGGAGGGGCACCGTAAAAGGGTGTTACTGTCCTGGTCTGAAACAAATCTATCCCACATGTAGGACACTCCCTCGCAGTCATCATATCCAACTCGGCACTAGAAAGTCAATTACCAGTATCTTCAAACCTGAAGTCTACAGAGAGTCCAAGAACCTTCCAGAAAGGTGTGATGATGTCAGAGGAGGTGGCTGTCTGAACACTACATAGCAACACAGCAACGAAGGAAGCTCATTTGGACTTCTGATGCTCTGGAGTTCTCAGCCCAGATTATAGGTCTATGGGAGACCTGGGACAGGATGCAGCTAGGATCACAGACCAGACAACCTCTTGGGGGAGAAACTGCTCTATATGTGAATAAGAAAGAGTTGGAAAGTGGCAGCCTTTGCCAGTCCATAAACGTATTTCATGAGATGTAACACCCTGTTACACAGACATTGTTCAACCCTTAGTGCATGCTGCTGGTGCCACTGAACAGGTGTCGTAGTATCTGCAGATAGCTTTATCTTCAAATGCCCTTTCCAGATTACATGTGCGCCAAACCAAACAGGAACTCAGCTTTTAAGCTCTTTTAAATGCCCTGTGAAGCATCAATCCACTCCTTCTCGCTAATCCATTGAAATGAAAGCCCGAAAGGATGGTGGGATCCTGTTTAAAACTAGGATAACTGGACAACCTGCATTACCAGCAAAAACCCAAGTAGTGAGAAGCAAGCTTCATCTCTGGGCCGAGACCAATTTAGGCCCATTTTTTCTGTCCACCCTTAAAACCCCCCTCATCAGAGCCAAGTCATCTGTGGAGCTTTAAAGATCTTAGAGTTGCTATTCATTTCTATTATAAATGACTTAACTCATGGATTTCTATGTGGAGTCGCAGCCATTTTATCGATCCTCGCCTACTACTCCCAGGTTCTTCAAGTAAAGAGACAACCGGGCAACATTGCATTGTTTGCCTCTAACTGCCCTTGCATGACAGGTGTGCAGTAACATTGTGCAGAGATTGCACGAAGGAATGCGCTTTGAGGTGTAACCAGCAGTGCTGCATTAATTTACCTCATTGACACATGTAGCCTTTTCTCTAATTACCACGACTTTGAGCCCCAAAAAGGTCACAGGCAGCTACGATGTCATTATTAGCCGAGCATTGTGGTCTGAAATTAACTCACTGCAAATGTTTTGCTAAAAAGTGTAGGGTCAGACTACATAAACTGCAGATGATGCTAAATTGCACTGGACGCTGTTGCTGCAAAATGGCACTACTACAAAAAGACAACAATTGCACCATTAAGGCAGCAAAAATCAATGTCCGTATTTCAAAATCAGAACACTTATTTTCTGCTACAAAACAGCTCCAACTACTGCAAAAAGAAACAGCGCATCCACGAAAGATGCAGTGTTATGCCTGAGAGCATTAAATGCCCATTTGCACATACAGTGCAGTTTATGAAACGCGGCTTTAATACTACTTTGGCACGTGTCGTTTTTCGCCCTACAATCAAAACCATGATATTGCTGCAGGAACATCCAAGTGCAACTGTTTTAAGTAGCTGTTGTCCAATCAGAACCACTTGATACTCAATAGCAGTATGTGCACGTTGTAGGGGTTTACAGTTCTCAAACATTTCCGCAAGGCACTTTTCCTCAAATGAACGTTTAATCGTTCTTCTCACACTTTTCGCCCTTCCAGTTTAATACTGGAGGTGATTTCTTACACCCACCACTGTGCATGGTCTCTTAGTACACAAGGAAAGCTTGCTCTGTTGGTTCCCGTGTGGTACATATCCTGTGTCACTGATCCTTGCATGGCGGATGCTCTCGTGGTATGTATTGTGTATGTGACTGCGAGAGGAAGCATGCTGTGTGAGGAAACCTGTTCTCTGTGTGTAAATGAATCCTCAATCTTACCGCACTGTCTCCCTAAAACCCGATAACGTCCATAATTTTATCCTCACAAACCTTCACCAACACGCCACAACGGCTCAGCATGGATAGCAGCCTTGGACGTATCCATAACAAGACAAGTTATCAGGAGTCGCGGCTCACATCACAACACTCGCGGGGGAAGGGGCGGGTTGCGCGGGCCGACAAATTAAAATAAAGAAACCCTACCTTACCGCCGGTCCGCGCCGCCTCTGCTGGGCCCTTGGCGCCATCACAAACAGCACTGTAATGGACTGGCAGCCCCTCTCAGCCAATCCTGGCGCTGCCAGTAGCGCCAGGATTGGCTTAGGGCACGGTTATTCTTCGCCCGCAGCCTGCTCATTAGGAGGCCGAAGGGCTCCTAATGGGCATGCGCAAACCAGTGCAAACACAAGTGCGCTTGAGTGGGCACGGGCAAGAAATTCACCCTCCGTCCCCACTTATGCGCACTTGTGCTGCTGCCTGATGCCCCTGGCCTGACAATCTTGTCAGTCAACATGACGCCGGACCACCCATCCCCTTCAGGCTCTGCAGGGGGTGGGCGGTCCGACGTCATTCTGACTGACATGATTGTCAGTTCTCCCTTGCCGTCTTTGAACTTAAGTAAACTGATTCAGTTTACTTAAGTTAAGAAACGCCGAGGGAGCTGGCGCGGGGGCTACGCCCCAATGGACGCACCGCGCCTAGGAAAAAGGGGCACGGCCTGGACCACCTCTCTGCAACACAGCGCAGTGGCGCCAACTGGAAGCACCTGTTGGCTAGTTAGTCCCCAGGGGCCCTCAGGATTGAAGGGGAATTATTTCCCCAACTTAAAACGTGCCATAAGGCATGTTTGCACACGTCACCTCTGGCCCCGTCCCCTCCCTTCACCGCTGTGTAAATGTGCGCTGTGGCCGTTTTAAGTTGGGAGATTAAGTCCCTTTGAAACAAAAAAAGGGAAAAGACAGAAAGTGGGTTGGTTCGACAAGAATTGTACAAAGGCATATAACAACTTAAAGATTGCCCTACACAAGAAGGAATTCAAGCAAGGAAAAGTTACAATCAAGCCCTAAAAGTAAGAAACAAGGCAAGTTTAGATAGGGATAGCACTGCGTTCTGGCATGCGGTCAACTCTCCTTTTATGAGATCAGAGACAACCACGAGATTGGAAATTGCCATCAGTGAGGATCAACGGGTAGAGCACTTTTCCTGAATGTATGCAAAAAAGAAGGAAGTCAACCGTCAATATGATTGTCCCTTATCACTTAGTCCTACTAAAGTCTCATTCCCAATTAATACTAATTTTACTTTGGATGATGTACAACTTGCCCTGAAAGCCAGTAAGAGCAATAAGGCCCCGGAACCAGATGGGGCGCCCATAGATATATTTAAATAGAATCTAGAGCTATGGGGTCCCATTATAAAACAGGTACTTGTAGCGGCATGCAAAGTCGGTTTAAGTGGCTCATGGTCAGAATCACTAATGGTCCCAATCTTTAAAAAAGGCGATAGATCAAATCCAACATGCTATCGACCGATCTTGGGGAAGGTGTTAGGAGGCATTAGTTTAAATCGCATACAGGAATGGGCCGAGGACAATAAAATACTGACCGACCTGCAATTTGGCTTTAGGGAAGACCTGAGAACTATAGAACAAGGCCTAAATTTAACTATTATGACAGAAAAATACACGAGGGCAAAGAATGGGAGACTGTACCTGGCCTTCGTTGATCTCTCCACGGCCTTTGACTGTGTATGTCACGTGAAACTGTGGAGAACGCTCGAAGCCATGGGAGTAAAAGCGGCTCTAGTAAAAGTGGTAAGAGGATTATATTCAAATGCCAGAGCCAGGGAAAGGTTTGGACCTAACGGAGAAAACACTACTTCATTCGGCATAGAAAGGGGGGTCAGGCAGGGATGTGTCCTGGCACCCTTCTTATTCACCCTGTACACAAACGGTTTAGAGCGGGTGATGCTTGAGGGGTGTCAGGACCTGCCCCGGATACAAAATAGACTGATACCGACCCTACTCTACACTGATAACGCCGTGATAATGGCCCGAACATCAATAGAACTACAGCGGGCTCTGCATAAATTTAACAAATACAGTCTTGACCTAAAGATAAATGCTACAAAAACTTATTTAATGGCCTGTGGGAAAGCTACCAGGAAAGAGAAATCTATTTTTATCAGTAGTGGTAAACTTGAATACAAAATCATATCCATATCTGGGTATTCTCATGGATAATAAGAGTTCCTGACAGGAGGCCATAAGGGCAAAGAAACTCTTATTTATGAAAGCCACGACTGCTCTTGTAAATTATGCCCCAGAATTCAGGAAAAAGACCACCCTTGGAGCTGATAAAGATATATGAGGCCAAATGCGTTAGTGCAGTTTTATACGGGGCAGGGATTTGGGGATATTGTAATGTATCAGTAATAAAAAAAGTAGAAAACACTTTTATCCGCTATGTATCGGCAGTCCCGTCCTCTACTTCAACGTTTGTCTGCCATTCAGAGCTGGGGCTGCAGTATATAACGGATAAAATAAGAGTCCAGCCACCCTTATTGTGGCATTGTATTTGGACGGCAACAAAGACAACTTTTAATCAAAGCGTTATAAGCGATTCTCTTAAACTAGAGAAATCCCTATATACTAGATGGCTGAAATATATTAAAGATTTTATGACGGACCAGGGACAGCCTGAGTATTTCAGTAATCCATCAAAGCTAAATAGCATTTCCAGGAAAAGATTTTAAAAAACAGTGTTTGCTTCACATGGACGAGTTAAAATTTGTAAGTGAAGCTCACAAGTCCACATTTAGCCAAAACCAGTTGATTCTTTCCACTTTAGGAATGCAATCATATCTGACTTATCAGTTAACTGGGTATGAAAAATTTGTATTGGTCAGATTTAGGCTAGATTGCTTTTATCATTTAGTGTCGTTCCCTGTAACAAACGATTGGTCAAGAAACTTAGGACCATGCCCGTGTGATGGGGTTACAGCCCAATCAACAATACACAAGACTTGTCTATTTTGTATAAAGCATTTCTGTAAAATATGAATTTGATCAGATGAAATGATTAGACAGTTGCTTTGGAAATACGTGACAATTTTTTATAATACAATGGATATTTCTCTTTTAAAACTAAAGATTTTAAATGTTTACATTCTGTATTTCTATGCTACGCTTTTATGGTTTTTAAGTCTTGAAAAGAAACCGAATGAAGTGAATTTGATTTGAATTTGAAGTCCCTTTGAATCCTGAGGGTCCCTAGGGTCAAACTAGCCCACTAGGTACCTCCAATAAGCGCAGCTGCAGAGAGGTGTAAAAAGGGGCACAGCCTGGACCACCTCTCTGCAACACAGCGCAGTGGCGCTTACTGTAAGCACCTGGTGGGCTAGTTTTCCCCCAGGGGCCCTCAGGATTGAAGAGGAAATATTTCCCCAACTTAAAACGTGCCACAGGGCGTGTTTGCACACATCACCTCAGGCCCCGTCCCCTCCCTTCACCGCTGTGTAAACACGCCCTGTGGCCATCTTAAGTTGTGCAATTAAGTCCCCTTGAATCCTGAGGGTCCCTGGGGTTCAACTAGCCCACTAGGTACCTCCAGTAAGCGCCACTGAGCTGCGTTGCAGAGAGGTGTAAAAAGGGGCGTGGCCTCTGAACACCTCTTTGCAACGCAGCTACCTGGCGCATACTCGAGGTACCTGGTGGGCTAGTTGGCCCTCAAGGATCCTCAGTATTGATGGGAAATTCATTCCCCAACTTAAAACTCGCAGGGGACGAGTTTGCACAATGGTGAAGGAAGGGGCGGGGCCTAAGGTGACATGTCTGCAAACACACCTTGTGGCACGTTTTAAGTAAAGGAATTCCATTCCACTCCTTTACTCTACGCCACTGCACTCTATTCTACACCAATGTATTCAATGCTACTCCACTCTACACCACAGCACTCAATGACACCACTCTGCAACACTGCATTCTACACACTGAACTCTACACAACTCTACTGCATTCTATGCCAATGCACTCTACATCAGTCCACTCAACATCGCTCTACTTTGCATCACTCAACTCTATGCCACTGTAGTCTGCAGCAATACACTATGCCACTGCACTCAATGGCACTATATTCAACTCTTTACCACTCTACTTTGCACCACTTCACTCTTCGCCACTGTACTCTAATCTTCACCATTCCATTCTGCACTGCTGCAACACTCTGATCTACAACACTGCATTGTACAACAGCAGAACTCTACAATGCTGCACTCTTTGCCACTGCACTCTGCAATGCTCTACGTCAATGAAACCTATACCAATCCACTCTACTCTACTCCACTATACGCCACTCTACGCAATTCAAATCTATGCCACTTCAATACATGACAATTCATGCCACTTCACTAAACAACACACTACTCCACTCTTCGCCGTTCCAGCATACAACAGTTTACATCACTATCCTCTGCACCACAAATTTTTTGCCATGCTTAACAGCAGCCAGGCTGGTGTACAACATGGCTAAAACACATTGCCACAGCCCACGGCTCTCGCATAGGCGGCACTGCCAATGCTTCTCTCGGCGTCCCAGCTTTTTGGGTGGCCTACTCCTTGCCTGCTCGGTATGTGCATCCTTCGCAATGGAGAGTGCAACCTGAAACTGTTTTCTCAATAGCTTGTGAAGGATTTCCAAGCTTTGACTCAAGTCACACAAGAAGGTGTGCAATGCTGTGAATTATTTGCCAATGTGAAGATGCAGGCAAATGTATTTATATATGCATTTATTGAATTTGTACAGCGCAACAGCTACCCGTAGGTTTCCCGGCGTTGTATTTCAGATATCTCCTATGACATTGTAAAGGTCTGTGCTTTTTCAATGGTCACTAATGTTGCTGGCGTGATATGTACCTTTTCCTTATTTCTGCAGACATGGTATCAAAGGGGCCCATTAGGATGTAGGGCTGATCCCCACCGCCATCCGCCCTATATCCTTTCCCACCCGCCACTCATTTACCCCCCGCCATATTAGTATGGCTGGGGTTAAGGTGGCGGACGGGAAGACCGTCCGCCGCTTTTCCGCCCAGTCGACTTAAGGGTTTAATATGGTGGAGGTGTCTGCTTGAGAGCGCCATCCATATTAGCATGGGGCGGAAACATGCCTTTCTGTGGCGACATTGGTGCCATGGAAAGGCATGCGGATTCTGCTTAAGGGGGCCTGTTGCGGGTCCCCAGCATATTGGGGGGTGGGTGGTTCACATGGGGGATACCTATGGTACCCCCCTGCATTGACTTTGTTTTTTTCGGTGACTTTCAACATTTTTTCAAATTCTATTTCCTAACCATAATGTGCCTGTAACCTTTGTTTTTTTTCTGTGAATTCCAGTTTTTTAAAATGTTATGTCCTAATTTTCATCAGTTTCTTATAACTGGATTTCCTAACGTCCCTGTAACATTTAGTTTTTTAAGGAATGCCTATGGTTTATTAGGGTGGTCGTAAGGTGTCTACAGTAAAATGTTGCAGGGAAGGGTCAATTTTTTGTTTAAGGTAAATGGTTTACTAATAAAGCAATAAAAGTAGTAGTACTATAGTATATTTATAGGGAAATAACATTTTAAAGGTTGCTTAAATTATTTTGGGGGTGTCACGACGCCGTTGCGACCTGTGCCAGCATGTATTTCCGGAGTCGCAGTAGGGACATGACTCTGGCATGTTTTTGGCAGTAGCAAAAGACATTCAAACACTTTAAAGAGGTTTACTAATAAAGTAATTAAAGTAGTCTAAATATTGAGAAAAACATTTTTAAAGTAGATTTAATATACTTTGTGGTGTTGCAACATCACTGCGGCGTGAGCGTGACGGTGTCGCGACTCCCATGTGACACAGGAACAAATAGATGTATTTGTTTAAAGAGCTTTCTATCATTAATGGAGGAACTTCCCACCCATTAGCTCCATCTTTAAGGTGTGGTTGTGTTTCTCACACATCTGTATTGCTTCTCATACATGTTTTTTTGTGCGTTTTACACAGAATTTTTGGACACAAATAGGTTATCTGCTCCTCCAGATAACCGTTAAGAACATCCCAACTTTTCAGAGGAAGAATAATCTTTGAAGCCTAAGAAGAAGAGCATAGTGTGGCATTTCTTCTCTATTCCTGCAGCAGAAAAAAAGAACTGAGTGCCCTATCTGCAACAAAATCCTTTCAAGAGGTTCCCAGAGGAAATACTCATGTGGAACATCTAGCATTATGAAGCACCTGCTGGCTATGCACTACACTTGTATCAGACAAGCATCATTAGAAAGGGACAGGGGCCAGTAAGGAACATCTACTGGAGATGGAGTGCAACCAGTAAGTGTTCCAGAGTTCGCGGGAGTTGGACAGTTTTGTTTAAAATGTAATGGAATATAGAGCAGTCAATCACTGCTCTAGTTGGCAGCATCAAGTCTTAGGTTTTTTTTTCAAATTATTGGTGTACGTTTTGTGCTTTTGCACCGTGTTTTGCACTTTTCTCTCTAGGAACTATAAAAAAAAGTTAGAAGATACAATTTTGTGGTGGTGAGCCTCAGCAAGGCCTTCCAGTGCTAGGGGTTCGCCCTTCTTTGCAGAAAGTCCTTAGACCAATAGGAAGAAGTTGGCACGGAAACTGGAATATAAAACAGAGTACTTTATTACCCTCATGAGGTGGAACCACATTCACACAACACCCTTCAGTAGTGTATGAAGTAGCACCCTGAACTGAAGGAGCATGGTCCTTTTATACCCACACAGGGGCTCAAATGAAGGCGGTACAAGTACAAGCAGAAGGTTTTAGGTACATATAAGGTCATACAGAAAATTTACAATCAACAAGTGGGAGGAGCTAACAGTGGCTAATTCCAGTAAATACATCCTGACAGTTACAGACTAGAAGCAGCTGCAAAGACAGCTGCATGCTCAACTGAGCATTTGCAAAGCAGAAGAGGTTAAATATACCTTGTCACTAGGTATATACGAGGGCAGACGACAGAAAGGTAGGACAGAGCACATGGTGAGCACGTGGTAGCACATGGCATACAAAATGGCTGCCAAATGCAAGATGGCTTCAGCTAGATGCTAACCCAGTTCGATGCCAAACTACAACAGACGACCCTTTTAGCATTAGCTGAAGACATTCGTTCATCTAGGGTAATCTAAATATGCATCCTGTACATTGATGCTCATCATTTCAGTGACCTCTTTATTCAGCATTTGCTGGGCTTTTATTTCCGCAACATTTCTTTTAGTAGGGGTACAAGCAGTGATGCACATAGAGCAAAGCATAGGACCACATTGTATACATGTACAGTTCGCTGCCAAATTACAACAGACGACCCTTTTAGCATTAGCTGAAGACATTTGTTCATCTAGGGTAATCTAAATATGCATCCTGTACATTGATGCTCATCATTTCAGTGACCTCTTTATTCAGCATTTGTTGGGCTTTTATTTCCGCAACATTTCTTTTAGTAGGGGTACAAGCAGTGATGCACATAGAGCAAAGCATAGGACCACATTGTATACATGTACAGCATGTAAATAGTATCGCCAGTGTGTTGCTCTGCTCATCATATTGTTGGTCACATCTACCTATGTTTTCATTTTGTATTCCTGTTCATATTGTCGCTGATTTTCTCTACACGCTTCGTGACTGTTTGCTCCTATGTACCAACCTAATGCGAATAAAGAGATTTAAAAAAAAAAAATAGTATCGCCAGTATTATACATAAGATAGTAAATAATTTCCAGCCCCAAGTGGCAAATAGCGTCCAGAACCAGGTCGAAAAAGTCCATGTACCAGTCTCTGGGTGAATTTCTGCAGCAATCTTATGCAGTTTTGATATTGCGTCATATACTGAAGGTGAGTGATCCGGTATGAATACACAACAGCTGCTACCGACGATGCGACATGCACCACCTCGATCAGTCAAAATCACATCAAGAACCATACGATTTTTGAGTGCTACAATTCTTGCAATTTGCAGTCCTTCTGTAATGTTCCCAAGTGCCATTGCTGTCTGATTGGTAACAGCTTCCACTACACACGTTAGTCTCCTTATTTTTCTACCGTTCAATGCAGCACCCACAAAGAAAAACAAGCCCAAATTAAAGTCGACATATTGTTGCAAAGTGGTGTCAGTCTGATCAACCTCATCTGTATCTTTTGTTCTTTTGTATCTATCTTGGAGATATCGTTATATAGTTTCAAGTCTTGGTGATACGATGGAGGGGCCAGGAACACAGGGGGTAACAGAAATGATACATAACACACCCCAGACCATCCAACTGGGAGTTGATAACATCCCTTATTACCACATACAAAATACGTATTATGTGACTACGTAAAACTACTATTATTAGAAACTTAAATAGTTAATGTCACAGTACATTCACTCCTTCCCACTGGAATTTTCCCAGTACTTTCTATACATAAATCTGCTTCAGCCCTGGTCGCAAAAATTACAAATGGTTCATTGTTCTTTAGAGTTCTTGTGTTGGTGAAAACATTTGGTACAGTTATTGCCAGGTCGATACTCTTCCCACTCCCATTTAGTTCCTTTAGCTTGAGGGTAACCATCTTCATCAGGGTAACAAGCTTTTTTAAGATGATAATTAATACTTCCAACTGTCGCTTTCTTTGAAGCAATCAAAAGCACAAACCAAGCATGACAAGAACCATTATGAGAAAAGGGAAGTGGAATAAAAGGTGTACCCCCTTTTGGTGAGCAGGTATCATCCCACACACCCAACAATCGGTGGTATTTGTGGCATTATGCGTATGATGCAACATCTGAATTGATGTGTTGTTTAGGTAGGATTGTTGATGCTTCTGCTCATGGTAGGGAAGCGTAAAATAATGATGCTTAACTGGTGCAGAAGTAGTGGCAATCAGCAATTGTCGAGCAGGAGCCACTTTCTCAACAACCCAAGTTATTGCTGCCATAGGCACCATAGCAACATCAAATCCTATAGCACAAATGATCTTCTTACTACAGATCTTAGCAACAGTTCATCTTTCAGCAGGCATGATCACTTCGTTGTTAAAAACAATCGTTGGAGCTCTTATCCCTGGGCGGCCGTTGATTTCTTCACCGAGGGCCAAGACGGGTGTCACTTCGCAGGACTGATCCCACCCCCCTTGCCACATCGGTACTCCATTTCACTAACTCAGAGCGGTTGCTCAACCAGTCTTTTCAGCACTGCAAATTCTTTCCTCAGTCTCAATTGGTATCGCGATACTCGTGTGGTCCGGAAAGACTCCCTCAGTTTCGTCAGGTGAGATGGCGTGGCCCTTCTCCGTTTCCAAGATCTCTCGATGATCAGTCAGCACAGCAGGTTCCACCAAGGCAGGCGACACTCTCTTACAGTGAGTGCTATGGACCCAGTTCTTCCTGTTCGTCACTTGAATTGCTGTCCGTGTCGCAAGGAGCACCTGCCCCGGTCCTCGCCACCTAGGCTCCAAGCTGTTCGACCTTTCTAAGATCTTGGCCATCACATGGTCACCAGGTCAGAGTTCGTGGGCCTCACTTGTAGATCTATCAGGCAGAGCTTCTCGAACCCGTTGATGAATAGAGATCAAACTGTCGGTTAACTGTGCCAAATAATCATTCATCAGAACACAAGGTTCATCATGTACAGGCAGTGTCTTTGGAACTCCCCAAACGTTCATCGGTCTTTTAAATACCACTTCATATGGAGTAAGCCCAGATCGTGAATGTGGCACCGATCTCATGGACAACAATGCCAAGGGTAGTGCATCTGGCCATTTCAGAGATGTGGAAGCAAGTATTTTTGCTAACTTCAATTTTAACGTAGCGTTGTGCCTCTCCACCAATCCTGCTGATTGTGGGTGGAAAACTGCATGGAATTTCTGTTTGATTCCTAATCCTTTCAGGACATGCTCAACAACTTGCCCAATATAATGAGGTCCGTTGTCACTCTACAAAAGTTTCCAAACACCATATCTAGGGAAAAACTCTTTTAAAAGCACCTTTGCTGTAGTAAGAGCCATATTATCCTTTGTAGGGTATGGCTCTATCCATTTACTGAAGGCACATACCACCACTAGAAAATACTTTAGGTTGTTACAGCATGCAAGTTGGATGTAATCCATTTGCAAAACTTCAAAAGGTGCAGTTGGTGTAGCAAACCCTCCTATAGGAGTCTGTGTCCCTTTTCCAGGATTATACTGCCAACAGATCAAACAGGGTTGTACTATTCTTTTATCTGTAACGGCAATCTCTGGATGCTCCTAGACTTGTGTGAGCAATTTCGTTATCGCTAGAGCTCCAACATGTGCCGGCCCATGTGCCATTTGAACCGTAGACTGTAAATAAGCAGCAGGCAATTTATATTTAGCCATTTCTTTGTTGCAGCAACAGCCCTCATCTTCTAACATTCCTTCTTCAGACCATTGCTCAAGATCTTTCACAGTAGCAGATCTCTGTATATCTAATACTTCTTCTCTAGTATAATGCCAACGCTCAGCTTGTGATTTCACTACGTACATGGATGTAGTACTTCGTTGCATCGCAGTCTCACGACCTAAGCGACCTGCAAAGGCGTTGCCTTGTCTCGTCTTATCAATGACTTTCTTGTGCGCGCTACACTTAACAATAGCAGTTTTCTTTGAATATGTAAGTGCAGTCAAAAGATTATGCACCAGTTCTCCGTGCATTATCTGCATCCCGTGGGATGTAAGAAAGCCTCTTTCCTTCCAGGAAAAAATCATGAGACACTCCAAAAGCATAGCGGCTGTCCGAATAGATGTTCACACACAAATCAGTGCTAAGTTCACACGCTCGTGTCAAAGCTATCAACTCAGCTGCTTGAGCAGACTTCTGTGGTATACGAGCTGTCTCCACTACCTTCTCAAGTGTCGTGATTGCACATGCAGCCGAAGTCGTGCCATCTGGTAACTTCAAACAAGACACATCAACCCACAGGTCCCCATTTACATCTGAAAGGGGCGTATCTTGCAAATCGACGCAACCCTTTGTCTTTTCCTCTGTAAGGAAGATACAATCGTGAGACTCCTGTGACTGAGTCAGTCGCTGGATATGGCAATAAAGTAGCTGGGTTTAGTGTTGCACATCTCTTTAATGTAATGTGAGGGGCTAACAGTGTCAACTGGTATCCTGTTAAATGAGCACTAGTCAAATGTTGCGTTCTAGTCTGATTCAATAGGGCATCAACCGCATGGGATACTAGCACCAACAGTTTATGTGCCAAAACTATCCATTTACTCTGACGTATGGACACAGCTGTTGCTGCAACTGAACGAAAACACCCAGGCAATGCACGAGCAACACGATCAAGATACGCTGAAAAATATGCACAGGGACGCTGCTTGTCACCGTGTGTCTGTACTAAAACTGACAATGCACACCCATCTTTCTCGTGTACATAGAGTGTAAAAGCCTTCGTGTAATCTGGTGTGCCTTAACACTGGTGCAGAACAAAGAGATTGTCGTAACTGATGAAAAGCATCCTGGAAATCATCTGTCCATGGAAGGGGCATTGGAGTGTCTTTAGTCAAAAGCGCTAGCAGGGGTTTAACAATGTGTGAAAAACCTAATATCCATTGCCTGCAGAACAAAGTCAAACCAATGAATGCACGGACATCTTTCTGAGAAGGTACTGGTGAGTCTAAAATTGCTTGTATGTGATCTGGTGTAAGTGCACGACCCTCCTTAGACAGAAGGTGACCTAAATAGGTAACCTTCGGTCTACAATATTGCAATTTCTTCCGTGAAACGTTATGGTTGCGTGTAACAAGAAAAGAAAGTAGAGCCAAAGTACATTTTTCACACTGCTCAGGCGTATCGGCTGCCAACAAAATGTCATCGACTTATTGTAAGACAGCCAATCCTTCAGACAAAGTAAAGGAGTCAAGTTGTCGTTTCAGGGCTTGACTATAAATGCTCGGACTCTCAGTGTACCCTTGAGGAATTCTACAAAATATGTACGATCTATTATTCAAAGTGAAACCGAACAAATATCGGCTATCAGGAAGAATAGGAATCGAGAAGAAAGCATTCTTCAAATCAATCACAGAATATCTAGTTGCTGTTGGAGGAACTAGGGTAAGCAATGTCGTTATGTCCAAAACCACAGGGTACTGCGGTACTACAATCTTGTTGACTTCTCGCAAATCAATGATGAATCTGTAAATCCTAGTGTCAGTATCTTTTTTCAAAACGGGAAGGATAGGACTGTTGCAAACATTATAGGGAACTTCTTCCACAACCCCCACTTTAATCAAATCATTAACAATACGTATAAGTGCTTCTTCTCCTTCTTGAGAAATGTTACATTGAGGCAAGCGTGGCAATGAAGCGCCCTCCTTGACACTAATATGTACTAGTGCAATAACCATTTGCCCTACATCGGTGTCTGAAGTGGCCCACAAAGTACTAGAGAGTGAAGCTAATGCAATGTCCTCTTTCACAATACAAGATCTTTCCATCACGGGGTCGTTGTCATTCAAAAGAACAAGTTACTTACCTTCGGTAACGCTTTTTCTGGTGGATACAGTATCTGCCTTTGGATTCCTCAACTTGTGTATATCCCCTGCGCCGCAGCCATTCGGAATTTTTTGTAGCTCTCCACGCCGGCGAGGTCATGGACGACGTCACAGAGGATACGACTCTGCTCGCGACCCCGCTGACGTCACTGGATCCATAATAGGGCCTCGTCGGCGTGATGATGTCAGTTCCTCCCCTTTTTTCCGTGCCCCTGAGGCACACGGACGGACCGACATAAACAAGTGTAGTTTACACAGTACACAGTATTTGAACCAACACACATAGTGTGAAGACAATTTAAAAGGTAAACATAATTAACCATTTCCATTGGAAAATACAACAAAAATACTTGCAGGTATAGAAAAGTGGACAACGGGGAGGCGGGTGGGCATGTGAGGAATCCACAGGCAGATACTGTATCCACCAGAAAAAGCGTTACCGAAGGTAAGTAACTTGTTCTTCTGATGGATACATCTGCCAGTGGATTCCTCGCCTTGTGAATAGAGTCCCACAGCAGTCCCCACTCCCGGAGGAGGGTGTCCACTCTACTATACCAGAAAATCTTGGAGGACAGAACGAGCAAAGTGGCCGTCCCTCCTCACTTCGGAATCTAAGCAGTAATGCTTTGCGAAAGTGTGGCGGGAGGCCCAAGTTGCCGCTCTGCAAATGTCCTCTACAGGAACACCCCTAGACAAAGCAGATGTAGAAGACTTTGCTCTAGCAGAGTGAGCTCTTATACCCTCTGGAGGTTCCTTACCAGCCAGGGCGTAGCAGATCTTAATGCATAAGATAATATTGAAAGTGTGCGATTGTGCACAGCTCTTACCTTCCTGCAGCCAGCAGATCCAACAAAGAGCTGGTCGTCCACACGATAGTCTTTAGTCCTATCGAGATAAAAGCTCACCGCTCTCTTAGGGTCGAGACGGTGAAGCTGCTCCTCCTCCTTGGAAGGGTGAGGGGGAGGATAGAAGGTAGGAAGGGTAATAGACTGCCCCAGATGGAAAGGAGTCACCACCTTAGGCAGAAAAGCAGCCCTGGTCCTGAGTACCATTCTTTCAGCATGAATGGTCAAGAATGGGGGTTTCGAACTTAGAGCTTGAAGCTCACTTACCCTCCTTGCCGAGGTAATTGCAACCAGAAAAAATTGTCTTAAAGGACAGTAGCCTCATGGGACACTTGTGCAAAGGTTTAAAGGGTGAACCCATCAAGTAGGTAAACATAACATTTAAGTCCCATCAAGGCACAATAAAAGGAGTAGCAGGGAATTTGTTGGTAAGACCCTTAAGGAAACGTAACATAATAGGTGACTTAAACAAAGACAGCTGGTCTAGCAAACAGAAGAATGCCGACAAGTCCGATAAATAACCTTTTACAGTAGCCACAGCAAAACCCTGCTGGGTCAAAGAAAGAGCAAACTGAAGAATATTGGACAAACGAGCTCTTAAGGGGTCAATAAATTTCTCTCCACACCAGGAAACAAATTTAGACCATCTATAAGAATAAATTGACTTGGTGGAAAGCCGCCTGGCAGAAAGAATAACATCCACCACGTCAGGCGGGAGAGAAAAATAATTCAGGTTGCCCCGTTCAATCTCCAGGCATGAAGGTGTAAGCTCTGGAAGTGGGGGTGTAGACCCTGCCCTCCATCTGAGAGAGATCTGCCCTGAAAGGGAGACGAGCGGTGGGCACGAGGAGAGGTGGAGAAGATCTGTGCACCACACCCTTCTTGGCCAATCCGGGGCAATCAATATGACTTGGGCCCGGTCTTGGCGAATCTTCCTCAGAACCAGAGGAATCAAGGGTATTGGAGGAAACGCATAAAGGAGTTGCGAGCCCCAACTCAACTGAAACGCATCCCTTAAAGATCCCTGCATCGGAAACCGGAGACTGCAAAATGACGGGCAGTGAGCATTCTCATGAGTGGCGAACAGGTCCACCTGAGGAGTTCCCCACGTCTGAAAGACATAACGAACCACCTCTGGATGAAGCCTCCACTCGTGGTCGGCAAAAAACTGGCGACTGAGATTTTCTGCAGGCATGTTCAGAACTCCGGCCACATGATTTGCCATCAGACAAATCTGATGGTCCTGAACCCAGGACCAGAGACGCAGAGCCTCTGCAAAGACACTGCGACCCTACTCCTCCCTGCTTGTTGACATACCACATCGCGGTAGTGTTGTCCGTAAGGACCTGAACCGACTGACCGCGAAGGTAAGGGAGGAAAGCCTTGAGCGCCAGACGTATCTCCCGCAACTCTAGAAGGTTGATATGAAGCAACCTTTCCCCTGGAGACAAAAGACCCTTGATCTCCAAATCCCCCAGATGATCACCCCACCTTAGAGTAGATGCATCCGTTATCACTGTGGGAACGGATGGAGGAAGATGGAAAGGCTTTGCTTGACTCTGGCATGTTTTTGGCAGTAGCAAAAGACATTCAAACACTTTAAAGGTTTTATTCAAAGTCAGAGGTTTACTAATAAAAGTAATTGAAGTAGTCTAACTATTGAGAAAAACATTTTAAAAGTAGATTTAATATACTTTGTGGTGTTGCAACATCACTGTGGCGTGAGCGTGATGGTTTCGCGAATCCCATGTGACACAGGAACAAATAGATTTATTTGTTTAAAGAGCTTTCTATCATTAATAGAGGAAGTTCCCACCCATTACCTCCATCTTTAAGGTGTGGTTATGTGTCTCACACCTTTGTATTGCTTCTCATACATTTGTTTTTGTGTGCGTTTTACACAGAATTTTTGGACACAAATAGGTTATCTGCTCCTCCAGATAACCATGAAGAGCATCCCAACTGTTCAGCGGAAGAATTTTTGAGGCCTAAGAAGAAGAGCATAGTGTGACAGTTCTTCTCTATTCCTGCAGCAGAAAAAAATAACTGATTGCCCTATCTGCAACAAAATCCTTTCAAGAGGTTCTGAGGGCAAATACTCATGTGGAACATCTAGCATTATGAAGCACCTGCTGGCCATGCACTACACTTGTATCGCACAAGCATCATTAGAAAGGGACAGGTGCCAGTAAGGAACATCTACTGGAGATGGAGTGCAACCAGTCAGTGTTCCAGAGTTCGCGGGAGTTGGACAGTTTTCTTTAAAATGTAATGGAATATAGAGCAGTTTATCACTGCTCTAGTTGGCAGCATTAAGTGTTAGTTTTTTTTTCAAATTGTTGGTTTACGTTTTGTGCTGTTGGTTAAGACGCACTGTGTTTCACACTTTTCTCTCAAGGAACTATAAAAAAAAATGTTAGAAGATACAATTTTGTGGTGGTGAGCCTCAGCAAGGCCTACCAGTGCTACGGCTTCGCCCTTCTTTGCACAAAGAACTTAGACCAATAGGAAGAAGTTGGCACAGAAACTGGAATATAAAACAGAGTACTTTATTGACCTCATGAGGTGGAACCACATTCACACAACACCCTTCGGTAGTGTATGAAGTAGCACCCTGAACTGAAGGAGCATGGTCCCTTTATACCCACACAGGGGCTCAAAAGAAGGCGGTACAAGTACAAGCAGAAGGTTTGAGGTAGATATAAGGTCATAAAGAAAATGTACAATCAACAAGTGGGAGGACCTACCAGTGGCTAATTCCAGTAAACACATCCTGACAGTTACAGACTAGAAGCAGCTGCAAAGACAGCTGCATGCTCAACTGAGCATGTGCAAAGCAGAAGAGGTTAAATATATCTTGTCACTAGGCAACATACGAGGGCAGACGACAGAAAGGTAGGACAGAGCACATGGTGAGCACGTGGTGGCACATGGCATACAAAATGGCTGCCAAATCCAAGATGGCTTCAGCTAGATGCTAACCCAGTTCGCTGCCAAATTACAACAGACAACCCTTTTAGCATTAGCTGAAGACATTCGTTCATCTAGGGTAATCTAAATATGCATCCTGTACATTGATGCTCATCATTTCAGTGACCTCTTTATTCAGCATTTGTTGGGCTTTTATTTCCGCAACATTTCTTTTAGTAGGGGTACAAGCAGTGATGCACATAGAGCAAAGCATAGGACCACATTGTATACATGTACAGCATGTAAATAGTATTGCCAGTATTATACATAAGATAGTCAATAATTTCCAGCCCGAAGTGGCAAATAGTGTCGAGAACCAGGTCGAAGAAGTTCATGTACCAGTCTCTGGGTGAATTTCTGCAGCAATCTTATGCAGTTTTGATATTGCGTCATATATTGAAGGTGAGTGATCCGGTATGAATAAACAACAGCTGCTACCGATGATGTGACATGCACCACCTCGATCAGTCAAAATCACATCAAGAACCATACGATTTTGGAGTGCTACAATTCTTGCAATTTGCAGTCCTTCTGTAATGTTCCCAAGTGCCATTGCTGTCTGATTGGTAACAGCTTCCACTACACACGTTAGTCTCCTTATTTTTCTACCGTTCAATGCAGCACCCACAAAGAAAAACAAGCCCAAATTAAAGTCGACATATTGTTGCAAAGTGGTGTCAGTCTGATCAACCTCATCTGTATCTTTTGTATCTATCTTGGAGATATCGTTATATAGTTTCAAGTCTTGGTGATACGATGGAAGGGCCAGGAACACAGGGGGTAACAGAAATGATACATAACACACCCCAGACCATCCAACTGGGAGTTGATAACATCCCTTATTACCACATACAAAATACGTATTATGTGACGACGTAAAACTACTATTATTAGAAACTTAAATAGTTAATATCACAGTACATTCACTCCTTCCCACTGGAATTTTCCCAGTACTTTCTATACATAAATCTGCTTCAGCCCTGGTCGCAAAAATTACAAATGGTCCATTGTTCTTTAGAGTTCTTGTGTTGGTGAAAACATTTGGTACAGAGTTATTGCCAGGTCGATACTCTTCCCACTCCCATTTAGTTTCTTTAGCTTGAGGGTAACCATCTTCATCAGGGTAACAAGCTTTCTTAAGATGATAATTAATACTTCCAACTGTCGCTTTCTTTGAAGCAATCAAAAGCACAAACCAAGCATGACAAGAACCATTATGAGAAAAGGGAAGTGGAATAAAAGGTGTACCCCCTTTTGGTGAGCAGGTATCATCCCACACACCCAACAATCGGTGGTATTTGTGGCATTATGCGTATGATGCAACATCTGAATTGATGTGTTGTTTAGGTAGGATTGTTGATGCTTCTGCTCATGGTAGGGAAGCGTAAAATAATGATGCTTAACTGGTGCAGAAGTAGTGGCAATCAGCAATTGTCGAGCAGGAGCCACTTTCTCAACAACCCAAGTTATTGCTGCCATAGGCACCATAGCAACATCAAATCCTATAGCACAAATGATCTTCTTACTACAGATCTTAGCAACAGTTCATCTTTCAGCAGGCATGATCACTTCGTTGTTAAAAACAATCGTTGGAGCTCTTATCCCTGGGCGGCCGTTGATTTCTTCACCGAGGGCCAAGACGGGTGTCACTTCGCAGGACTGATCCCACCCCCCTTGCCACATCGGTACTCCATTTCACTAACTCAGAGCGGTTGCTCAACCAGTCTTTTCAGCACTGCAAATTCTTTCCTCAGTCTCAGTTGGTATCGCGATACTCGTGTGGTCCGGAAACACTCCCTCAGTTTCGTCAGGTGAGATGGCGTGGCCCTTCTCCGTTTCCAAGATCTCTCGATGATCAGTCAGCACAGCAGGTTCCACCAAGGCAGGCGACACTCTCTTACAGTGAGTGCTATGGACCCAGTTCTTCCTGTTCGTCACTTGAATTGCTGTCCGTGTCGCAAGGAGCACCTGCCCCGGTCCTCGCCACCTAGGCTCCAAGCTGTTCGACCTTTCGAAGATCTTGGCCATCACATGGTCACCAGGTCAAAGTTCGTGGGCCTCACTTGTAGATCTATCAGGAAGAGCTTCTCGAACCCGTTGATAAATAGAGATCAAACTGTCGGTTAACTGTGCCAAATAATCATTCATCAGAACACAAGGTTCATCATGTACAGGCCGTGTCTTTGGAACTCCCCAAACGTTCATTGGTCTTTTAAATACCACTTCATATGGAGTAAGCCCAGATCGTGAATGTGGCACCGATCTCATGGACAACAATGCCAAGGGTAGTGCATCTGGCCATTTCAGAGATGTGGAAGCAAGTATTTTTGTTAACTTCAATTTTAACGTAGCGTTGTGCCTCTCCACCAATCCTGCTGATTGTGGGTGGAAAACTGCATGGAATTTCTGTTTGATTCCTAATCCTTTCAGGACATGCTCAACAACTTGCCCAATATAATGAGGTCCGTTGTCACTCTACAAAAGTTTCCAAACACCATATCTAGGGAAAAACTCTTTTAAAAGCACCTTTGCTGTAGTAAGAGCCATATTATCCTTTGTAGGGTATGGCTCTATCCATTTACTGAAGGCACATACCACCACTAGAAAATACTTTAGGTTGTTACAGCATGCAAGTTGGATGTAATCCATTTGCAAAACTTCAAAAGGTGCAGTTGGTGTAGCAAACCCTCCTATAGGAGTCCGTGTCCCTTTTCCAGGATTATACTGCCAACAGATCAAACAGGGTTGTACTATTCTTTTATCTGTACCGGCAATCTCTGGATGCTCCTAGACTTGTGTGAGCAATTTCGTTATCGCTAGAGCTCCAACATGTGCCGGCCCATGTGCCATTTGAACCGTAGCCTGTAAATAAGCAGCAGGCAATTTATATTTAGCCATTTCTTTGTTGCAGCAACAGCCCTCATCTTCTAACATTCCTTCTTCAGACCATTGCTCAAGATCTTTCACAGTAGCAGATCTCTGTATATCTAATACTTCTTCTCTAGTATAATGCCAACGCTCAGCTTGTGATTTCACTACGTACATGGATGTAGTACTTCGTTGCATCGCAGTCTCACGACCTAAGCGATCTGCAAAGGCGTTGCCTTGTCTCGTCTTATCAATGACTTTCTTGTGCGCGCTACACTTAACAATAGCAGTTTTCTTTGAATATGTAAGTGCAGTCAAAAGATTATGCACCAGTTCTCCGAGCATTATCTGCATCCCGTGGGATGTAAGAAAGCCTCTTTCCTTCCAGGAAAAAATCATGAGCCACTACAAAAGCATAGCGGCTGTCCGAATAGATGTTCACACACAAATCAGTGCTAAGTTCACACGCTCGTGTCAAAGCTATCAACTCAGCTGCTTGAGCCGACTTCTGTGGTATACGAGCGGTCTCCACTACCTTCTCAAGTGTCGTGATTGCACATGTAGCCGAAGTCGTGCCATCTGGTAACTTCAAACAAGACACATCAACCCACAGTTCCCCATTTACATCTGAAAGGGGCGTATCTTGCAAATCGACGCAACCCTTTGTCTTTTCCTCTGTAAGGAAGATACAATCGTGAGACTCCTGTGACTGAGTCAGTCGCTGGATATGGCAATAAAGTAGCTGGGTTTAGTGTCGCACATCTCTTCAATGTAATGTGAGGGGCTAACAGTGTCAACTGGTATCCTGTTAAATGAGCACTAGTCAAATGTCTGATTCAAAAGGGCATCAACCGCATGGGATACTAGCACCAACAGTTTATGTGCCAAAACTATCCCTTTACTCTGACGTATGGACACAGCTGTTGCTGCAACTGAACGAAAACACCCAGGCAATGCACGAGCAACACGATCAAGATACGCTGAAAAATATGCACAGGGACGCTGCTTGTCACCGTGTGTCTGTACTAAAACTGACAATGCACACCCATCTTTCTCGTGTACATAGAGTGTAAAAGCCTTCGTGTAATCTGGTGTGCCTTAACACTGGTGCAGAACAAAGAGATTGTCGTAACTGATGAAAAGCATCCTGGAAATCATCTGTCCATGGAAGGGGCATTGGAGTGTCTTTAGTCAAAAGCGCTAGCAGGGGTTTAACAATGTGTGAAAAACCTAATATCCATTGCCTGCAGAACAAAGTCAAACCAATGAATGCACGGACATCTTTCTGAGAAGGTACTGGTGAGTCTAAAATTGCTTGTATGTGATCTGGTGTAAGTGCACGACCCTCCTTAGACAGAAGGTGACCTAAATAGGTAACCTTCGGTCTACAATATTGCAATTTCTTCCGTGAAACGTTATGGTTGCGTGTAACAAGAAAAGAAAGTAGAGCCAAAGTACATTTTTCACACTGCTCAGGCGTATCGGCTGCCAACAAAATGTCATCGACTTATTGTATGACAGCCAATCCTTCAGACAAAGTAAAGGAGTCAAGTTGTCGTTTCCGGGCTTGACTATAAATGCTCGGACTCTCAGGGTACCCTTGAGGAATTCTACAAAATATGTACGATCTATTATTCAAAGTGAAACCGAACAAATATCGGCTATCAGGAAGAATAGGAATCGAGAAGAAAGCATTCTTCAAATCAATCACAGAATATCTAGTTGCTGTTGGAGGAACTAGGGTAAGCAATGTCGTTATGTCCAAAACCACAGGGTACTGCGGTACTACAATCTTGTTGACTTCTCGCAAATCAATGATGAATCTGTAAATCCTAGTGTCAGTATCTTTTTTCAAAACGGAAAGGATAGGACTGTTGCAAACATTATAGGGAACTTCTTCCACAACCCCCACTTTAATCAAATCATTAACAATACGTATAAGTGCTTCTTCTCCTTCTTGAGAAATGTTACATTGAGGCAAGCGTGGCAATGAAGCGCCCTCCTTGACACTAATATGTACTGGTGCAATAACCATTTGCCCTACATCGGTGTCTGAAGTGGCCCACAAAGTACTAGAGAGTGAAGCTAATGCAATGTCCTCTTTCACAATACAAGATCTTTCCATCACGGGGTCGTTGTCATTCAAAAGAACAAGTTACTTACCTTCGGTAACGCTTTTTCTGGTGGATACAGTATCTGCCTTTGGATTCCTCAACTTGTGTATATCCCCTGCGCCGCAGCCATTCGGAATTTTTTGTAGCTCTCCACGCCGGCGAGGTCATGGACGACGTCACAGAGGATACGACTCTGCTCGCGACCCCGCTGACGTCACTGGATCCATAATAGGGCCTCGTCGGCGTGATGATGTCAGTTCCTCCCCTTTTTTCCGTGCCCCTGAGGCACACGGACGGACCGACATAAACAAGTGTAGTTTACACAGTACACAGTATTTGAACCAACACACATAGTGTGAAGACAATTTAAAAGGTAAACATAATTAACCATTTCCATTGGAAAATACAACAAAAATACTTGCAGGTATAGAAAAGTGGACAACGGGGAGGCGGGTGGGCATGTGAGGAATCCACAGGCAGATACTGTATCCACCAGAAAAAGCGTTACCGAAGGTAAGTAACTTGTTCTTCTGATGGATACATCTGCCAGTGGATTCCTCGCCTTGTGAATAGAGTCCCACAGCAGTCCCCACTCCCGGAGGAGGGTGTCCACTCTTCTATACCAGAAAATCTTGGGAGGACAGAACGAGCAAAGTGGCCGTCCCTCCTCACTTCGGAATCTAAGCAGTAATGCTTTGCGAAAGTGTGGCGGTAGGCCCAAGTTGCCGCTCTGCAAATGTCCTCTACAGGAACACCCCTAGACAAAGCAGATGTAGAAGACTTTGCTCTAGCAGAGTGAGCTCTTATACCCTCTGGAGGTTCCTTACCAGCCAGGGCGTAGCAGATCTTAATGCATAAGATAATATTGAAAGTGTGCGATTGTGCACCGCTCTTACCTTCCTGCAGCCAGCAGATCCAACAAAGAGCTGGTCGTCCACACGATAGTCTTTAGTCCTATCGAGATAAAAGCTCACCGCCCTCTTAGGGTCGAGACGGTGAAGCTGCTCCTCCTCCTTGGAAGGGTGAGGGTGAGGATAGAAGGTAGGAAGGGTAATAGACTGCCCCAGATGGAAAGGAGTCACCACCTTAGGCAGAAAAGCAGCCCTGGTCCTGAGTACCATTCTTTCAGCATGAATGGTCAAGAATGGGGGTTTCGAACTTAGAGCTTGAAGCTCACTTACCCTCCTTGCCGAGGTAATTGCAACCAGAAAAAATTGTCTTAAAGGACAGTAGCCTCATGGGACACTTGTGCAAAGGTTCAAAGGGTGAACCCATCAAGTAGGTAAACATAACATTTAAGTCCCATCAAGGCACAATAAAAGGAGTAGCAGGGAATTTGTTGGTAAGACCCTTAAGGAAACGTAACATAATAGGTGACTTAAACAAAGACAGCTGGTCTAGCAAACAGAAGAATGCCGACAAGTCCGATAAATAACCTTTTACAGTAGCCACAGCAAAACCCTGCTGGGTCAAAGAAAGAGCAAACTGAAGAATATTGGACAAACGAGCTCTTAAGGGGTCAATAAATTTCTCTCCACACCAGGAAACAAATTTAGACCATCTATAAGAATAAATTGACTTGGTGGAAAGCCGCCTGGCAGAAAGAATAACATCCACCACGTCAGGCGGGAGAGAAAAATAATTCAGGTTGCCCCGTTCAATCTCCAGGCATGAAGGTGTAAGCTCTGGAGGTGGGGGTGTAGACCCTGCCCTCCATCTGAGAGACGGGATCTGCCCTGAAAGGGAGACGAGCGGTGGGCACGAGGAGAGGTGGAGAAGATCTGTGCACCACACCCTTCTTGGCCAATCCGGGGCAATCAATATGACTTGGGCCCGGTCTTGGCGAATCTTCCTCAGAACGAGAGGAATCAAGGGTATTGGAGGAAACGCATAAAGGAGTTGCGAGCCCCAACTCAACTGAAACGCATCCCTTAAAGATCCCTGCATTGGAAACCGGAGACTGCAGAATGACGGGCAGTGAGCATTCTCGTGAGTGGCGAACAGGTCCACCTGAGGAGTTCCCCACGTCTGAAAGACATAACGAACCACCTCTGGATAAGGCCTCCACTCGTGGTCGGCAAAAAACTGGCGACTGAGATTTTCTGCAGGCATGTTCAGAACTCCGGCCACATGATTTGCCATCAGACAAATCTGATGGTCCTGAACCCAGGACCAGAGACGCAGAGCCTCTGCAAAGACACTGCGACCCTACTCCTCCCTGCTTGTTGACATACCACATCGCGGTAGTGTTGTCCGTAAGGACCTGAACCGACTGACCGCGAAGGGAAGGGAGGAAAGCCTTGAGCGCCAGACGTATCTCCCGCAACTCTAGAAGGTTGATATGAAGCAACCTTTCCCCTGGAGACAAAAGACCCTTGATCTCCAGATCCCCCAGATGATCACCCCACCTTAGAGTAGATGCATCCGTTATCACTGTGGGAACGGATGGAGGAAGATGGAAAGGCTTTGCTTGACTCTGGCATGTTTTTGGCAGTAGCAAAAGACATTCAAACACTTTAAAGGTTTTATTCAAAGTCAGAGGTTTACTAATAAAAGTAATTGAAGTAGTCTAACTAGTGAGAAAAACATTTTAAAAGTAGATTTAATATACTTTGTGGTGTTGCAACATCACTGTGGCGTGAGCGTGATGGTTTCGCGACTCCCATGTGACACAGGAACAAATAGATTTATTTGTTTAAAGAGCTTTCTATCATTAATAGAGGAAGTTCCCACCCATTACCTCCATCTTTAAGGTGTGGTTATGTGTCTCACACCTTTGTATTGCTTCTCATACATTTGTTTTTTTGTGCGTTTTACTCAGAATTTTTGGACACAAATAGGTTATCTGCTCCTCCAGATAACCATGAAGAGCATCCCAACTTTTCAGCGGAAGAATTTTTGAGGCCTAAGAAGAAGAGCATAGTGTGACAGTTCTTCTCTATTCCTGCAGCAGAAAAAAATAACTGAATGCCGTATCTGCAACAAAATCCTTTCAAGAGGTTCTGAGAGGAAATACTCATGTGGAACATCTGGCATTATGAAGCACCTGCTGGCCATGCACTACACTTGTATCGCACAAGCATCATTAGAAAGGGACAGGTGCCAGTAAGGAACATCTACTGGAGATGGAGTGCAACCAGTCAGTGTTCCAGAGTTCGCGGGAGTTGGACAGTTTTCTTTAAAATGTAATGGAATATAGAGCAGTTTATCACTGCTCTAGTTGGCAGCATTAAGTCTTAGGTTTTTTTTTCAAATTGTTGGTTTACGTTTTGTGCTGTTGGTTAAGACGCACTGTGTTTCACACTTTTCTCTCAAGGAACTATAAAAAAAAATGTTAGAAGATACAATTTTGTGGTGGTGAGCCGCAGCAAGGCCTACCAGTGCTACGGCTTCGCCCTTCTTTGCACAAAGAACTTAGACCAATAGGAAGAAGTTGGCACAGAAACTGGAATATAAAACAGAGTACTTTATTGACCTCATGAGGTGGAACCACATTCACACAACACCCTTCGGTAGTGTATGAAGTAGCACCCTGAACTGAAGGAGCATGGTCCCTTTATACCCACACAGGGGCTCAAAAGAAGGCGGTACAAGTACAAGCAGAAGGTTTTAGGTACATATAAGGTCATAAAGAAAATGTACAATCAACAAGTGGGGGGACCTACCAGTGGCTAATTCCAGTAAACACATCCTGACAGTTACAGACTAGAAGCAGCTGCAAAGACAGCTGCATGCTCAACTGAGCATGTGCAAAGCAGAAGAGGTTAAATATATCTTGTCACTAGGCAAAATACGAGGGCAGACGACAGAAAGGTAGGACAGAGCACATGGTGAGCACGTGGTGGCACATGGCATACAAAATGGCTGCCAAATCCAAGATGGCTTCAGCTAGATGCTAACCCAGCTCGCTGCCAAATTACAACAGACAACCCTTTTAGCATTAGCTGAAGACATTCGTTCATCTAGGGTAATCTAAATATGCATCCTGTACATTGATGCTCATCATTTCAGTGACCTCTTTATTCAGCATTTATTGGGCTTTTATTTCCGCAACATTTCTTTTAGTAGGGGTACAAGCAGTGATGCACATAGAGCAAAGCATAGGACCACATTGTATACATGTACAGCATGTAAATAGTATTGCCAGTATTATACATAAGATATTCAATAATTTCCAGCCCGAAGTGGCAAATAGTGTCGAGAACCAGGTCGAAAAAGTTCATGTACCAGTCTCTGGGTGAATTTCTGCAGCAATCTTATACAGTTTTGATATTGCGTCATATACTGAAGGTGAGTGATCCGGTATGAATACACAACAGCTGCTACCGATGATGTGACATGCACCACCTCGATCAATCAAAATCACATCAAGAACCATACGATTTTGGAGTGCTACAATTCTTGCATTTTGCAGTCCATATGTAATGTTCCCAAGTGCCATTGCTGTCTGATTGGTAACAGCTTCCACTACACAAGTTAGTCTCCATATTTTTCTACTGTTCAATGCAGCACCCACAAAGAAAAACAAGCCCAAATTAAAGTTATGTTATGTTATGTTATGCAGGGGTTTTGTATAGCGTACGGCTACTCAGAAGAGTGTCCCGACGCTTTAGATTGCGCACTAATCTCATAGCACAACAGGGAAAATAAGAGACAGAAATAAGAGAAACCTAAAAGGGGCCGAAACTAAGAGGAAAAGAGCCAGGTTTTAAGCCCTTTCCGAAAGGCCAACAAATTAGGAATGCTGCGCAGGGACACAGGAAGTTTATTCCATAACTGAGGTGCTAGTAGTTTAAAAGAGCGGCCTCCGATGCGGGCTCTCTTCACACGAGGAACCGCCGCAAGAGACAGGGCTTCAGACCTGAGCGGCCTAGCAGGCAGATAAAAGGCCAGCCTCTTCTGCAGGTATTTTGCTCCGGAGGCGTGCAAGGCTTTGTGCGCCAGAGTAAGCGTTTTAAAAATTATCCGCTTCCGGACAGGGAGCCAGTGCAGAGCCTCCAGAAGACCCGAGGCTCTGGCACGGCGCGATAGTCCAAAAATGGCCCGTGCTGCCGAATTCTGGACAACCTGTAACCGTTGGAGCAGATACTCTGGCAAGCCGAGATAAAGGACGTTGGCATAGTCAATTCTCGAGCCTATGATCGCCTGCACCGTGATCTTCCTATGTTCCTCCGATAACAGGGGAAGGAACTTGCGTAGCATCCGGAGTAGGCCAAAGCAGGTACCAGTGAGACCGATTACCTGTGAACGTAGTGTGAGGCCATTATCGATCTTAATCCCAAGGTTTTTAGCCACCTGGGACGAACTTGCTGGTGGAAACATGTTCTCAGGCCACCACACTTTCCAGTCCGGATCCGAACTGCACCCAAAAAAGAGGACCTCGGATTTATCCGAGTTGCACTTGAGGCTATTGTGATGAAACCATTGAAACACCGCCTCAAGGCAACCCTGGATCCTACCTCCATCGAAGTCCGCACCCCTCTCACAGGTGAAGAGGAGCTGGGTGTCATCGGCATAAGAAACGATCTGGGCCCCGAAAGACTCCGCCAATGCCGCCAAAGGGGTCATAAAGATGTTAAATAGAGTTGGACTCAGGACAGAGCCCTGAGGAACTCCGACACCCAATGGCGACATCTCGGCGGAGCAAGCAGAAGCCCAGACCGTTTGTCGACGGCCTGCCAGGAAAGATCGAAACCACTGGAGCACCGTCCCTCGGAGACCAACCTCTGAGAGTCTTGCAAGAAGACCCTCATGCGGGACGGTGTCGAAGGCCGCCGACAGATCTAGCATCACCAGCATCGCTCTCCCGCCCGAATCCAGCACCTCCTTAATCGCCTCCGAGACTTCTAGGAGGGCTGTTTCGGTGCTAAGATTGGCGCGGAAACCCGACTGGGTAGGGTGCAGTAGGTCATGTGACTCCAGGTAATCGGCAAGCACCTTATGGACATGCTTTTCAATTACCTTTGCAAAAGCCGGCAGGAGCGAAATAGGTCTATAATTCGCCAACACCTCCACATACAGGCCAGGCTTTTTAAGCAGGGGAATGATCATGGCCTGCTTCCAGGCCTGGGGAACCACACCCTGTGCAAGAGAACAATTCAACAGGGGGTTCACAAGAGGATTGATGACAGCTGCCATTTTAGCCAAAAATTTTGCCGGACAGGCATCCCGAGGGGAACCTGATTTAAGGCCAGCCATCAGGTCAAATGAGGCGGTCAGCGAGAGAGGAGGGAAAGCTGCCAAGGCCACACCTGCGTTGAGTCGGGTATCAGCGGTATTCTCCACCCGACCCGGTATCTTAGGCTCCAGCACAAGGAAGGAGTCCTGGATCCGCTGGATCTTAGAGGTGAAAAAATCCGCAATCGCCCTGACCCAAGGCGCAGGAGGGGAAGACTGGGTTGGTACTGCGCGAGACGTTGTGAACTCCCGCACAACGGCGAAAAGCTCCTTACAGGAATTGGAGGCAGCTTCAATTTTTCTCGCGAAATAAGCCTTCTTCTCCGCGAGGATGTTCCGATGGTAAAGTCGACATATTGCTGCAAAGTGGTGTCAGTCTGATCAACCTCATCTGTACTTATTGTTCTTTTGTATCTATTTTTGGAGATATAGTTATATAGTTTCAAGTCTTGGTGATACGATGGAGGGGCCAGGAATACAGGGGGTAACAGAAAGGATACATAACACACCCCAAACCATCCGACTGGGAGTTGATAATATCCCTTATTACCACATACAAAATACGTATTATGTGACGACATAAAACTACTATTATTAGAACCATCAATAGTTAATGTCAATCCTTCCCACTGGAATTTTCCTAATACTTTCTATACATTATTCTACTTTAGCCCTGGTCGCAGAAATTAAAAATGGTCCATTGTTCTTTAGAGTTCTTGTGTTTGTGAAAACATATGGTACAGAGTTATTGCCAGGTTGATACTCTTCCCACTCCAATTTAGTTCCTTTAGCTTGAGGGTAACCATCTTCATCAGGGTAACAAGCTTTATTAAGATGATAATTAATCATTCCAACTGTCGCTTTCTTTGAAGCAATCAAAAGCGCAAACCAAGCATGACAAGAACCATTATGAGAAAAGGGAAGAGGAATAAACCCCCTTACTTTTGGTGAGCAGGTATCATGCCACACACCCAACAATCGGTGGTATTTGTGGCATTATGAATATGATGCAACATCGGAATTAATGTGTTGTTTAGGTAGGATTGCCGATGCTGCTCATGGTAGGGAAGCGTAAAATAATGATGCTCAACTGGTGCAGAAGTAGTGGCAATCAGCAATTGTCGAGCAAGAGCCACTTTCTCAACAACCCAAGTTATTCCTGCCATAGCCACCATAGCAACATCAAATCCTACAGCACAAATGTTCTTCTTACTACATATCTTAGCAACAGTTGATCTTTCAGCAGGCATGATCACTTTGTTGTTAAAAACAATCGTTGGAGCTCTTATCCCTGGGCAGCCGTTGATTTTTTCACTGAGGGCCAAGACGGGTGACTCTTCGCAGGACTGATCCCCCCCTTGCCACATCGGCACTCCGTTTCACTAACCCAGGGCGGTTGCTCAATCAGTCTTTTCAGCACTGCAAATTCTTTCCTCAGTCTCAGTTGGTATCGCGAGACTCCAGGAATCGTGTGGTCCGGGAAGACTCCCTCAGATTCGTCAGGTGAGGTGAGATGGCATGGCCCTTCTCCATTTCCAAGATCTCTCGATGATCAGTCAGCACAGCAGTTTCCACCAAGATAGGCGATACTCTCTTGCAGTGAGTCCTATGGACCCAGTTCTTCCTGTTCGTCACTCAAACTGCTGTTCGTGTCGCAAGAAGCACCTGCTCCGGTCCTCGCCACCTAGGCTCCACGCTGTTCGACCTTTCGAAGATCTTGACCATCACATGGTCTCCAGGTCGGAGTTCGTGGGCCTCACCTGTAGATCTGGCAGGAAGAGCTTCTCGAACCTGTTGATGAATAGAGATCAAACTGTCGGTTAACTGTGCCAAATAATCATTCATCAGAACACAAGGTTCATCATGTACAGGCTGTGGCTTTGGAACTCCCCAAATGTTCATCGGTCTTCCAAATACCACTTCATATGGAGTAAGCCCAGATCGTGAATGTGGCACCGATCTTATGGACAACAATGCCAAGGGTAGTGCATCTGGCCATATTTCAGAGATGTGGAAGCAAGTATTTTCCCTAACTTCAATTTTAACGTAGCGTTATGCCTCTCCACCAATCCTGCTGATTGTAGGTAGAAAACTGCATGGAATTTTTGTTCGATTCCTAATCCTTTCAGGACATGCTCAACAACTTGCCCAATAAAATGAGGTCCGTTGTCACTCCACAAAAGTTTCCAAACACCATATCTAGGGAAAAACTCTTTTAAAAGCACCTTTGCTGTAGTAAGAGCCGTATTATCCTTTGTAGGGTATGGCTCTATCCATTTACTGAAGGCACATACCACCACTAGAACATACTTTAGGTTGCTACAGCATGCAAGTTGGATGTAATCCATTTGCAAAACTTCAAAAGGTGCAGTTGGTGTAGCAAACCCTCCTATAGGAGTCCGTGTCCCTTTTCCAGGATTATACTGCCAACAGATCAAACACGGTTGTACTATTCTTTTAGCTGTACCGGCAATATCTGGATGCTCCCAGACTTGTGTGAGCAATTTCGTTATCGTTAGAGCTCCAACATGTGCCGGCCCATGTGCCGTTTGTATCATAGGCTGTAAATAAGCAGCAGGCAATTTCCATTTATCCATTTTTTTGTTGCGGCAACAGCCCTCATCTTCTAAAATTCCTTCTTCAGACCATTGCTCAAGTTCTTTCACAGTCAATAGGCAAAATACGAGGGCAGATGACAAAGGTAGGACAGAGCACATGGTGAGCACGTGGTAGCACATGGCATACAAAATGGCTGCCAAATCCAAGATGGCTTCAGCTGGATGCTAACCCAGTTCGCTGCCAAATTACAACAATTTGCTTATTTTATTTTAAAGTTAAAAAAAAAAAAACAGTTTTTGTTAGAACCACCAATTCTGGTTTAAGAAAGAATAACGATATGTATGTCTATAACAGTGTGAATATATGTCTTATTTTGCTTGTCAATGCGTAAGATTGTATAGATGAGTCACTGGGTGTATAAGAGCATCTATGGGTGAATGAGTGCATGTGTGAGTGCCTGTATGGTTATCTGAGTGGCTCTATCTGTTAGTAAGCTGGTGAGTGAGTGTTGTATGGGTGAATGAAGAGTATTCGTGACTGAGTGGATGTGTAGTGGATGTATGGGTGAGTGAGGCAGTGTGCAAGTGGCAATTAGATGACAAAGAGAACATGAGTGGAATATGCATGAACGAGTGGGTGCATGAGCGCCTGTATGGGTGATTGAGTGGGTGTGTGACTGCCTGTATGGGTGTGTGAGTAGGTGTGTGAGTAGCTGTTTAAGTGAGTAGATAGATGATCGGTGTATGGTTGAGTAAATGGGTGTATGTGACTGAGTAGATGCATGAGTAGTGTCTGTGTGTATGTCTAAGTGCATGTGTCAGTGGCTGTATGGATGGATGAGTAGCTGTGTGACTGAATGGGTAATTGATGGTATGTATGTGTGAAAGGGTATGTGAATGGCTGTGTGAGTGTATGTATGAATGTTTGACTGGGTGTGTTAGAGGCTCCATGCGTTAGTGAGTAGCTATATGAGTGTCTGTGTGGTTGAGTGAGAGTGTGTGTGAGTGGCTGTATGGATATGTGACTCGATGTATGAGAGGCTATACGGATGTGTGAGAGGCTATATGGGTGAATGAGAGGATGTATGAGTGACTGGTGTGAGTATAGGTGAGTGATTGGGAGTATGAGCCGCTGAGTGACTTGGGGCCCGATGTAGGGTGCCAAATACCGGTCGGAAACGGCCGATTTCTGTTGTTACCGACCGGTATTTGGTATTTGACATGTAGGGGGCTTCAATCCTACAGAATCGGTAAATTTACCGATTCGGTAATTTACTGATTCTGTAAAATACCGATTCGGTAAATTTATCGAATCGGTAAATCAATATGTAGGTGGCACTGAAAACAGTGCCACAGGCCCCTAAGAATTTGTTATTTACCATGTAATACTATTGCATGGTAAATAACGAATTCCTGTGTACATGCACATCTGCCCTTTGGGCATGTATGTGTGCCACATGGCACACAAGCCAGAATCAGGGGTGCAACAGGGTGTCAAAGTGACACCCTGTCACCCTTGAAAATACGGTAATTTAGGAATCAATGGCAAATACTGATTCGGTAATTACCGAATTTAGCAGATTCGTTAATGTATTCTGTAAATATACCTACATAGCATTTACCGATTTGTAAATACCGAATCGGTAAAATTCGGTATTTACCAATCGGTAAATTCTAATTACCTACATCTAGCCCTAGATGTTTGAGTGTTTTTATGGATGGCTGCGTGCATGTGTGATTGACAGTATGGGTGAATGAATGCATGTGTGAGTGGCCTATGGGTGTTTGAATGGGTGCATGAGTGCTTGTATGGGTTACTGCATGGATGCGTAACTGACTGTACAGGGGAATGCTTGGGTGTGTTGTTGCTTGTATGGAGTGAGTACCTGTGTCTGCGCCTTTAGGGGTGTGTGAGTTATATGGATGAGTGCGTGTGATATTGGCTATATGTGTAAGTGGGTGCACAAGCGTCTGTATGGGTGAGTAAGTAGGTGCATAAGTGCATAACTGGGTTGTTGAGTGGGTACATGACTAGCTGTATGAGTGAGTGTTAGGGTGTGTCAAAGGCTGTATGGGTGAGTGCCTGTATATTACCTGTATGTGTCAGTTACTGTACAAATGAGTGACTGTGTTTGAGTGGCTGTATCGGTGTCTGAGTGGGTGTGCCAGAGGCTGTATAGGTGAATGACTGGGTGTGAGTGACTGTATGGGTGAGTTAGGGTGTGAGAGTAGATATATAAAGGAGCGAGTCGGCGAGTAAGTAAAAGGGTGTGTGAGGGGCTGTATGAGTGAGTAACTGGGTGCATGAGTGGTGAGTGAATAGGTGAGTGAGGAGATGAATGTGGGTGACGTAGTTGGTGTGTATGAGTGAGTGGGTGGGTATATGGGTGGCTAAGTGTATGTGTGTATAGTTAGCGACAGACTGTAGGTTGTGGGAGTGAGTGTCTGTATGAGTGAGCAACAGTACATGAGTACTCTATGGGTGAGTGAGTGGGTGCGTGACTAGCTGTATGGACAAGTGCATGTGTGAGCCCGTATGGGTAAGTATGTGCGAGTGATTGTATGAGTTTGTAAGTGTATGCAAGTTGTTGTATTAGCGAGTAACAGGATATTTAAGGGGGTATACGAGCGAATGAATCTCTGAGTTTATATATATCACTGTGTGAGTGAGTATCTGTATGGGTAAGTTAAAGGGTGTGTGAGTGGTTGTGTGCAAGAAGCTCTGTGGGTATGTCAGTAGATGTGTTTGTAGATGTGTCAGTCAGCGACTGCGTGTGCCAGTGCCTACAAGGGAGAATGACTGGGTGTGTTAGGGATTATATGAGTGATGGAGTAGATGAATGACTGAGTAAGTGGGTGCACAACACTCTGTCAATTAGTGTTTCAGTGGCTGTTTGGATGAATAAGTACCTGAATTAGTGCCTATATGAGTGAGTGAAAGGATGTATCAGTATCTGTATTGGAAGGTGAGTGTATGTAGTTGTAAATGTATCTGTGAGAGTCTTGGTCTTTTATTGACTACTGGTGAGTGAGAGGATGTGTGAGTGGCTGGGTGATTGACTGGGTTTATCAGTAAGTCTGTCTGTATTAGTGCCTCTATGAGACTAACTTTCACATTTCAAACAAAACAGTAGACGCCTTATACGGTAATAGTATTGTCACATTTTAGAAATCCATTTTTTTTCTTTATTTACCGTTTTCAGGTTTTGTAGTTGTATACCATAATCAATGGATTATATATATATATATATGGAATTAGTTACTTACCTGTACACTATAGTTCTCCAGTATTATCTTTCATAGATTCACATGCTTGTATCTTCCCCGTCGTCATGGTGGGAGTCTCAGGGTAACAGAATGACCAAGCAGTATCATAGAGAAGAAAAACTGCATAGAAAATCCCCATAGGGGCTGTATTATTTGGTAACCAGACCATATCTTTGTTTGGACCAAAAGCCAGCCAATCAGCATTGCTGCCCTGCCCTCACACTCCCCAGCAGAAGCTTCCTGCCTCAGATTTCCGTCCCCGAGTGAGAGACATGGATAAATACCGAGAAACAGGATCTGCCTGAGAAACGGGGAGGCGGGCGGGCGCATGTGAATCTATGAAAGATAATACTGGAGAACTATAGTGTACAGGTAAGTAACTAATTCCTTCTCCAGTATTACATCTTTCATAGATTCACATGCTTGTATCAGAGTAGTAAGCAGTGCTCACCAAATTTGTAGCGTTTCCAGGACAGAACTAAAAAAGGAAGCTCTGCCGTAAGACAAAGGTATAACAATACACATCAGTATATAAGAAAAACGATAAATGCATGTTGACACATAAATCAAAGTATTGCATAGACAACAAATCATGCCATTATGTCATACCTTACTGAAAAAGACGTTTCAGAACAGCTTGTCCCACTGCCGTGTCCTCTTTCCACGCAGTGTCCAGACAGTAGTGTCTCGTAAATGAGTGCACGCTCTTCCACGTTGCTGCTCTGCAGATGTCAGGCAGCGCAACTCCTGCAAACAAGGCCATCGAAGTTGCCATCTTCCTTGTGGAATGTGCATGTACCTTAGAATCTAGCGGCTTCCCCGCTTTTTCATGACATTTCAGGATAGCTGAGGAGATCCATCTGGCAATACTCAGTCTTGACAAAGGAAGACCCTTCCTTTGCCCTTCAAAAGCAATGAACAATTGCTTGGACTTGCGGAACGTTTTCGTCCTTTCAATGTAGAACTTTAGGCATCTGGAAATGTCTAAAGAGTGTAAGGCTCTTTCTGCCTCCGATGAAGGATTGCTGAAAAAAGTAGGCAAAATAATGGGTTCATTGAGGTGAAAAGATGTTGCCACCTTGGGAATAAAGGTAGGATTTGTCCTTAGTATAACCCTGTCTTGACGAAATTGTAAGAAGGGTTCCTCCACTGAAAAGGCCTGGATTTCACTAACCCTCCTAGCTGATGTTAAGGCGAGAAGGAGGGCCGTTTTCCATGACAGGAACTGCAAATCTGACTTGTGAATAGGCTCGAAAGGAGGCCTCATAAGCTGCGATAGTACTGTGTTGAGGTGCCACGGCACAGGAGGGCGTTGGATGGGTGGATAAACCCTAAAAAGTCCCTTGATAAACTCCTTTATTATTCTGGATGACCAGAGAGATGGTTCATTTGGCTTCCGCCGGAAGCGCGATATTGCTGCCAAGTGTACCTTGACCGAGGCATGCGACAGACCTGCCTTAGATAGCGACAGCAGGTAAGGAAGGATACCTTCAGGTTGTACTTCAAACGGATGCAAGTTTTGTCTGCTGCACCAATGGCAAAAACGGGACCATTTCGCTGCATATGTTTTGTTTGTTGATACAGCTCTAGCTTGTGAGAGAACATGTCTGCATTCTTGCGAAATATCTAGATTTTGAAACTCCCGCTCGTGAGGTTCCATGCTGACAATTTTAGAGATTGCAGATTCGGATGCAGAATTTGCCCTTCTTTCATGGAGATGAGGTCTTGAAATGTCGGGAGCTGGATTTTTTCGCCCCTCGACAAAAGAAGTAGGTCTGAAAACCACGCCTGTCTCGGCCAGGCTGGTGCTATCAATATGATCCGGCACGGTTCCAATCTCATCTTGCGCAGTATCCGCGGTATCAACGGGACGGGAGGGAACGCGTATGCAAACCTTCCTGTCCAATCCATGTGGAATGCATTTCCCTTGGAGCCCTGTTGATGGTATCTGGACGCAAATTGAACGCACTTTGAGTTGTTTTGCGTTGCGAACAAATCTAATGTGGGAGTGCCCCACCTTTGAAACAGTAAGCGAATCTGAGTGTGGTGTAGTTCCCACTCGTGTGTCGCCTTGGTAGTACGGCTCAGGGCGTCCGCCCGTGTGTTGAGGAATCCCTGAATATGCTGAACCTGAATTGAAATTCCGTTGGTTATGAGCCATTTCCAGATTCTTTGCGCCAATGCCGACAGTTGTTTGGATCTCGTTCCGCCCTGCTTTAGTAGGTAAAACATGGTAGTGGTGCTGTCCGTTTGGATCAGTACTGACGATTGGCGTATTCTGGGAAGAAATGCTTGAAGGCCTAGGAACACCGCTTTGAGCTCCAACATCTTTATGTGAAGCTGGGCTTCCCAGTCTGACCAAAGGCCCTGAATTTCCAGCTCCTGAAGATGCGCACCCCATCCTTTCAGCGAAGCGTCCGTTGTCATCACGAAGTCGTGATCTAGAGGAATGAAGCTCAAGCCTTGATCCAGGTTCTTTCGAATCTTCCACCATGACATTGCCACCTTCATATGGCTCGTGATGGTAATGCGATCCTCGAAGGTACCTTTGGCCTGGACCCACTGCTCGTCCAGTTGTTCCTGCAAAGGCCTCATTCGAAGCCGACAGTTTGGCACCAGTGGGATGCAGGATGACATCATCCCCAACATGGATTTGTATATCCTCACGGAAGTGGACCTTTTTGCTTGAAGAGCTGCCGTTAGCCTCATGATCTTTCCCATTCGTTCTTCGGAAGGGTAGGCTTTCCCTGCACTGGTGCATATCCATGCCCCCGGGAACTGGATGCCCTTGGCCGGAGTCAGCGAGGATTTCTCTAAGTTGGTCTTCAGGCCCAATCGCTGAAACAGCCGGATGCAGCTCTGAAGAGATGTTGCTGCATCCCTGAAAGATGGACCTGTCACCAGCCAGTCGTCCAGATATGGGTAAATGTAATGCCCTTGCAGTCGTAAATGGGCTGCCACCGGGGCCATGCATTTGGTGAATACCCTCGGGGCTGACTTGAGTCCGAATGGCAGGACCTTGAACTGGAAGTGGCGACTCTCCACAACAAATCTGAGATACTTCCTGTGCTTCCGAAGAATTGGAATATGGAAGTACGCATCCATGAGATCTAAGGAGGCCATGTAGTCGTTTTCTTTTATCAGTAGAAGAATTTCTTGTAACGATAACATTCTGAAGGGTATCTTTTTTATGTATCGATTTAGATCCCTTAAGTCCAATACCTGTCTCCATTTCCGGGTTTGTTTCTTTTTGATGAGGAAGAAATGCGAGTAAAAGCCTCTCCCTCTGAGATGTTGCGGCACTTCCTCTATGGCTCCCTTTTGCAGAAGCGAGAGAACTTCCTTCTGCATTTCCTGGCGATGTTTGTTGAGCCTGAGTACTGGGGGTTGATCCGGAGGTATTTCCACAAATTCCAGAATGTGGCCCCTGCTTATGACATCTAAAACCCATTTGTCCGATGTAATGGACATCCAGTTGTTGTAAAATTGAGACAGATAGTGGTCTTTGTCGTGGATCCGTTGTGTGGGGAGCGCCGGCCTGAAATCATTGACGTCTATTAGACTGCTGAGGTTTCCCCCTGGCGTTAGATTTGCCTCTGGACTGTTGTTGGTAAGAGGAGTTGGAGGACCTGAATTGGTTGTTAGTGTTATACTGTCGATATCCTTGCTGATTATACGGCTGATATCGGTTG
The DNA here is from genome assembly GCF_964261635.1 of Lissotriton helveticus. Classification (NCBI taxonomy): domain Eukaryota; kingdom Metazoa; phylum Chordata; class Amphibia; order Caudata; family Salamandridae; genus Lissotriton; species Lissotriton helveticus. The sequence continues at coordinate 1,857,672,942 of NC_136068.1, read as the reverse complement.
GATTGAAAAGAGGATCTTTGATTAAATTGACCTCTTGAACCTCTCTTCCGAAAGGACTGAAACCTTCCTTGCTGAAGCGATCCCAGCGCTCGAGCTGTATCCGTGTCCGACTTTATGCCTTGCAACGCCTCATCGATATGCTTTCCAAATAAGTTTTCACCGTCAAAAGGCATATCAACGATTTTCGCCTGCACCTCTGGACGAAAAGACGTCGCCTTGAGCCAGCCCTGCCTGCGAAGCGAAACCGCTCCAGCCATCTGCCTGAAGGCCATGGACGAAACATCCATGGCGATGTCGATAGATTCGGAAGTATGGCTGCCGCTTCCTCCTTTCTATCCTCTGGGAGAGCAGAAAGTATGGGTGCAATATCAGACCACATTTGCCTGTTGTATCGTCCAAGCAGTGCCATAGCATTTGCCGCTTTAATGGTAGAGGCAGCCATGACTGCAAACCTCTTACCTGCCCCATCCATTCTCCTTCCCTCCTTGTCAGGTGGCACTAGGGAAGTAGCCACCGGGTTCTTAGAATTTCTTTGTGCCGCCTGCGTCACAACTGATTCAGGCCTGGGGTGCCCAATGAGGCAGGCTTTTGTGGACTCTGGGGCTCTGTATTTCTTGTCAATGCGGGGAACTGAAACCGCTATAGACGCAGGTGTTTTCAAAATCTTCAGTCCCTCCTCCCAGATGTGAGGGATAATTGGAATAGAGCGAAGCGACCTCTTGTTTTCATCTTTGAAGTCATACAAGAAACAATCCGTCTGTTGTACCTCCACATCCAGATTGAATCTTTTGCCCGCCCTTTCCATGAGATCATGAAAACCTCCGATATCTTGAGGAGGGGAGGTAGATTTGAGTGGTTCAGGCGATGCAGTCGATGGTAAAATGTATTCGTCCCATTCCTGTCCCGAAGCATCCTGAACGAGTTCTCCTTCTTCGGGCTGCTCATCCTCGTCGGATTCCGTTAGGTCGTCCCTTATAGTAACAACCTGCGGCGATCTCACCCCCTGTTCTTGGTGAGCAGGTGCTTCAGGTGTCTGAGAGGAAGGCGTCTGCCTAGCTGGTTGCGAGGAATTCGCCTCTGGGAAGCGACGGTAGTAGTCGTTCAACATCAACCTAAGATCAGAGACAAGGTTGAGGGGTATAGACATCGTCTCCTGATGATCTTCCTCCCTCGAGTCCTCATGCTGCTCCTCCTCTTCTTCATCGTAATCACCAGATTCCTGAAATGACTCATATCTGGAAGATTGTGGTCTGTCCTTGAAGGAATAAACCTCCTCTTCATCCGTGTCTTGGCTCTTTATCTGCAGCTGAGAAGGACTGTAGGCGGCACCTGAGGACTCCTCGCCATCTGAGTCCTGCTCTAGCAATGAGGACGGCGGCAAAGGTGAAATCTTTGTCCATGAGGTGAACTCTGCAGCTTCACTGATGGTAGATGAACCTCTTGTAGACTGAAAAGACCGGATCGAGATCATGGTCTTCGACTGCGGTGATTTGAATGCTTTTGCGGACGATAGCACGATTTTCGTCGACGGAACCGTCGTCGACGGGACTTTCGTCGACGGAACCATCGTCGACGGGACTTTCGTCGACGTAACCATCGTCGACGGAACCATCGTCGACGGGACCTTCGTCGACGGGACCTTCGTCGACGCAACCATCGTCGACGGGACCTTCGTCGACGGGACCTTCGTCGACGGGACCTTCGTCAACGGGACCTTCGTCGACGGGGCCCCCGTAGACATCTTCGACGTCGAACCTGTCGTCGACGGAGTCGTCGTGGTCGTCGTCGACGGCCTGTTCGTCGACATTGAGATTTTACTCGTCGATGTTGTAATCGTAGACGTTGCAGTCGTCGACGTAGCTTTAGACCTTATCGTCGACGAAGCCACAGTCGTCGACGAAGTCGTCGTCGACGGAGCCGAAGTCTTCACCACAGGCCTTGGAGCAGAAGCCAGCGAGCTGGTAGAGGGTGCAGACCCAGGTTCCTTAAGACTGGACTGTTTCACCACAGGAGTAATAGGAAGAGATGAGGTTAATTTCTCCTTAGGCTTACTCTTTTTAGACTCCACTCTCTCCACAGAAACAGAAGCCTTTCTTTTCTTGGGAGTTGAATGAGAAGATTCCCCCTCAGAATCTGAGCCTGATGTGGCCTTCTTTTTCTGAAGCCATAACAGTAGTCTAGCCTCTCTGTCTCTTTTAGTTTTGTCAGAAAATTTTCTACAAAGCTTACAGTCTTTCACCAGGTGTTTAGGGTAGAGACAGTAAAGGCAGTCCTCATGTGGGTCCTCAGAGAACAGTCTGGCCTTCCCACAGGACCTGCATGGCCTGAACAGCCTCTTTTTAGAGCCGTCAGCCATTATAAGAGAAATAAGTACACACAATACCTCAATGTAGTAGACAGGAAACAAGATTCCAAAGGGTCAAAAGTTCACTCAGGAACAGAAAGAAAACTGAGCAGAGCTCAGGGAGACTCCTTATCACACGAAGGCGGTTGGAAATCTGAGGCAGGAAGCTTCTGCTGGGGAGTGTGAGGGCAGGGCAGCAATGCTGATTGGCTGGCTTTTGGTCCAAACAAAGATATGGTCTGGTTACCAAATAATACAGCCCCTATGGGGATTTTCTATGCAGTTTTTCTTCTCTATGATACTGCTTGGTCATTCTGTTACCGTGAGACTCCCACCATGACGACGGGGAAGATACAAGCATGTGAATCTATGAAAGATGTAATACTGGAGAAATATATATATATATATATATTCATTTTTCAACAGTGGGGGGCAGGGGAAACAAACATAAAGAGCGCTGAAAAATACCCTGTTCAAAATTCAATATCTGCTCTTTTCTTTTTGTAAATCAGAACGTGGTGCTTTTTTATACCAATCCATACTAATATTATAAAGAGAGAGCCCAAACCTTTGAGGCGGGTAATCTCAGTAACCACAGCACCAATCACAACACCCAATACAGCGTTGGAAAGGGCAGTTGCAGCAGAAAGACATAGGCTATGCAGACGGATAAAAAAATGTATAAAACAATTGCAGAAAACTACATCATTCAGAAGGCCGAGGGCCAAAATAACATCAAACAGGAAATGATGTAATAATGTGACTCACTATATTAAGACTGAGAGCCTGGAGCCAAATTGATCGTGAACAAGGGATATGCTATCCCGAAACGCGTAATTTGTGCCTGCCTGCTTGAGAAACTCCATGCTGTGAGGATTAAATAAAAAAGCACATAAGTGAAGACAAACGCGAGTTCGTCCCGTTTTTCACCCAGCTGGGGGAATTGGTTGTGGATTTAAATGCAGAGTAGTTCTGCCGCAGGATTTACGAACCGGCGAGAGAGCGCTGCAAATTCTGGCGAAAAGGAACCGAAGGGTATCAATATATATATATATATATATATATATATATATATATATATGTATATATATATATATATATGTATATATATATATATATATATATATATATATATATCCATACTAATATTATAAAGAGCGAGCTCAAACCTTTGAGGAGGGTAATCTCAGTAACCACAGCACCAATCACAACACCCAATACAGCGTTGGAAAGGGCAGTTGCAGCAGAAGGACATAGGCTATGCAGACGGCCACCATATACATTTAAAAGGTAAAAGAACCGTGCCAGCAAAGTAGTCCCTTGTGGGCGTGTCTGCGTTCTGCTGTGGGCGTGACAACCGCTAGGGGCGTGTGGTACGTTTCGCCCTTCATGCCATGTGAGTCGTAATTGCGTCGCATCAAGGAGCACGCTGTGGGCGTGACACGCTGGGGCCGTGACAAACGCTGTGGGCGTGTGTCCGCCCTTCATGCCATGTGAAGCGCCAATTACGCAATTGCGCCGCATCAAGGGGCACGCTGGGGGCATGACAAACGCTGGGGGCGTGTGCTACGTTCCGCACTTCATGCTATCTGGGTCGTACATTAATCAGATCGTCTGCTGTGGCCGTGTGCTGGGGGCCTCACAAAGGCGTTCACCTCGAAGCGTGGTAAGTAACCATTCGCAAGACTCCCTGGGGGACTGCCCGTTGTCTCACACATACTGGGGGTGCCAAATGCAGTGTGTGCCTTGGCCTGGGTGCGTCCGAAAGGGCCGAACGCAGGGTGTGGCTTGGCCTGGGTACGTCTACAAAGCACTCGGGCCGAAGAGCGTCGGTGTGGGTCATAAAAAAATAAGAACAGCGTGAAACAATCATTCAAGACTCACACAATTCTAATTGTTAGGCGGTCGCCGCTGGCCCTCAAGCGGGGGCACACGCGACTGAGCGTGTCTGCGGGGACAATTACTGCAGCCTCTCATGCGCGATGTTACTGAACTATCACATTAAACCAAATTACACACGCCTGCTAACATCAGCCAGGGCTGTAGCCAGGCTCAGGCGGCGGATCACTACACTAATTACATGCGCCTGCTAACATGAACCAGGGCTGCAGCTGGGCCTCAAGCGAGGGGACACAGGCCTGCTAACATCAACCAGGGCTGCAGCTGGCCCTCAAGCGGGGGAACACACGAATGACCGTGTCTGAATACACACATTACACACATTCTACTTCATACCCGGACAACGTCGGGATGGGCTGCTAGTTCTAAATAAAATGGCATCTGATGGCAGCCAGGATCAGTTGACCCAGCAAAGCGGTAGTCAGTTGCATGGGAGTGTTTCACCATTCCCAAAAGAAACTTGGGGTAAAACATAGCAAATGCTCTTTATACATGAAGACCCTCTCCACGAGTATGACAAAGAAGTATTTCTGTGGATCGATAAGAATATTGACACATCCGAAGGCATATCACTGCAATCACTGTTCTAAAACAAACAAAATAGAAATATAAGTTAGTATTTGATTAAAAAAATTCCAGAAACAGAATAGTACACATTGCTTAAGCTGTAAGAGTATATTACAATTTAGTAAAACATTAAATTTTCCTTTTTTACTATTCTCAGCTTTCATACTTTTTCATCCATAAGCAATGCATTGTATGAAGCTTCATCTGTGAACAGTGGGGAAAAACAATCATATAGATTGTAGAAAAAAACCTGTATAGTATATCACTGTAATTAAGTGAACCTTTGTATTTCACTCACTACAATTCCTTAATTAGTTTTTTTTACCAACAGTTACCACACTGCTTTAAACAAACCTATCTATAAAATATATTTGTTTGCTGATGCTCCTAGGCCCGTCTGACCTCTGCTTCTCTAATTCTCTGTGGCCCCCCTGTCTAGGCCCCCCTCCAACCCCTAAAGACAACATCAAGAGCCTCGGGGTTTGGTTGGACAGATCCCTCTCATTCAACACTCAGGCCACAAAACTCTCAGCCACCTGTTTTGGCCTCATGAGAATGCTAAAGAAAATCTTCCCTCTCCTTCCCATGGAAGCCAAGCAGGTGGCTATACAGGGTCTAATACAGTCACGCCTAGACTTTAACAACATGCTCTACCTAGGCGCCCCAGAGTACACCCTACGCAGACTCCAGACAGTGCAGAACTGCGCGGCCCGCTTACTGCTCGAGCTCCCTCGCAGACAATCAGTGAGGGCCGGGCTGGTCAGCCTTCACTGGCTGCCAGTGCGCCAGAGAATTCTTTTCAAGGCCATGTGCATTGCCCATCAGGCCTTCTGGGACACAGGTACCAGGATTACCCGTGACCTAGTCACCCATTACCTTCCCAGCAGAAACCTCTGCTCCCGCCAGACCTTTCTGGCTATGGCCCCAAGAATAAAAAGGACCAGGTCTTGTGGCAGGACGTTCGCCTACAATGCATCCAGGACCTGGAACACCCTTCCCCTTCATCTAAGAGCCTACTCCAATCTCTCCGTGTTTTGCAAGCAGTTAAAAACCTTCCTTTTTAACCTGCCTCATTAAGTCTCAGCTAGCCTCCCCATGAAGGCTCCTGGTTATTTTCTAGCGCTTGGACGCCTCCGGGCAGCAATTTGCGCTTTACAAATCTACATCCATTTCCATTTCCATTGTTACTATAAGTGGTACAATACTACTAAGAAATATAAACCACACTTGAATTTTGGAAATGCTTTTGAAAATATCACCTATGGTAGGCCGAACTATGTCTAAAATGCTAATGATTCATGTGGACAATATACCATACATTATTTTTTTTCTCCAAAAATAGTAAATAGAAGGTTGGTTGAATAAACAAAAGGTGACAGTTATGTAGTTTGAAAGGATAGTTTTGGTTTCAATTTAAGCTGCCCGTGATTCCATTGTTTCCATTCAATTTCACTACTAAAAAAATGAGGGCCTCTGAATTTTGGAGAACTTTTTAAAAACATCACCCCGATAGGCCGAATGATGTCTAAAACACTGATGATCCACGTAGAATAAAAACACAGTACATTACTTCTTTCACAGAAATACTCCTTAGAACTTTAGTTGAAGAAACAAAGGGTAAGAATTTCATAGTTGTAGTTTGAACTCTAGGTTGGTGTCATTGCATTCCGTCCATCCAGATTCACTCTTTATATACACAGTATAGTGCCCAGCTGTTACATTAAGTCCTTCATGAAACATGATAGCCACAGTAGTATAAGTTCTTCCAGAAACTGATGTGTCCTGCTTTGAAGTTTGTAATTTCGGTTTTCCAATTGAGATCCATCTGCTCCGCATCGCTGCAGCATTAATATTAGTTATTTTCCTCTTCTTTGTATATGCAATGTAGACATAACATCCGATCTACAATTTGGAAAGGTCACATTTTGATTAGCCCTTTTAATTAATCTGTCGAAAGGCACAGTTTTGAAATCTGGTAGTGTTAAGTACAAAAATCTCTTTATTTCAGAGGTAGACCTAAAAGCTCAATCATAAAAGTCATGGTTCCATTTGTAACTTAGCTCAATAAGTAATTATGTTTATTTCTGCTCCTTCTAAAACTCCAAGTAGGAGCATTATAAATTGATGTGTGCCTTGCTGAGAGTTCTGAATACATGGTAATGATCCACTACATTTATTTACTAGATCTTGAAAGACTGAAGCACAAATTAATATAGTCCTATCACTTATCACTTATCACAAGTAAACTGTGTTGCAAAATACACAGTGCATAACAATCTCTTCTGAGCGTTCTATTCTATTGCATTTATAATATGTGGTAAATGAAACAGTACATTGAGAACAACATTTGCATACCAGTTGACACCAGCAGTGTTTGACAACTGGTAACTTACAATCGCTCCGGTATTCTCCAGTTTTCTCTTGTTAACTTCTTCCCTGTTCTTCTTTTCCCGCAACATCTGTATATTCTTTTGTTAGCTTCCGCTTTGCACAGAATAGAATTTTTTCACAACTTGCATCGGCACTAAATTTTCTGTCATCAAAATCGATCAAAAACAAGCCGGACAACGTTCTTACGCGAGACAATGCAACGTATGCCGCACCTTCTTCAAACACAGTACAACCAATATTAATAAACACTGCGTCTACACTTACACCTTGAGATTTATGGATAGTTACAGCTTACACTAGAGACAGCTGTTTACGGACACATAAGTCTTTTACAAGCAAAAAACTTAGTACGCATCGGCCCATCTGCTTCACGCCATCAATCTAATTAAATTCTCTGGCTAAGTATTCAACCTCATCCATATTTCCAAAACGTATGAAATAAATAACTTTACCCATAGCACCATTTACTAATTCTTTCCCGGCACTTACATTTCGATGAAAAATAACACTACAGTTCTTGCACATGCGTAAACACTTTTGTAATCCTGCATTCTTGGGTACAGATTTCTCCAATGAATCCAATTTTGCTTGTAGTGCTCACCTTAGCAGTAGTGTTACTTCCTGGTGTTACATTTTGCCAATAGCTGCAAGTTTCAAAATGTTTTCTTTCTCCAGTTTTAGTAATTGTTCATTAGAAGTGGTACACTTTGAAAGTGAAGGCATCAACCAGACTATAGTTTTGCCTTCTTCAATTAAACTATACATTAGCTATGCTGCTGTGTTCTTACGAGGAGAAATGTTTCTTGATAAATCGACTTTTCTAAACTATGTTCCCCTCCTTTGTCAGAACTCCTACTTTGTGTATTCCATGTTGTATGCTTAACGCATATTCCTCAGTAGTTCCTTGTATTTGTACATTAGAAAAATTTAAACAATGCCAATTCTTCCCAAAGAATTCAGAGTTTTATCATGTAGAAGTGTCTGGAAAACAGGCTGTCTTTTGACTTGGGTAAGCTGTAATAGATCACCGAAGAAAATTAAATGCTTCCGCCACACAAAATATCCCACTACGTTTTTATAATTTGTTGCATTCTCAAGTATAGAAAGGCATGCATTAAGTGCGAGGCCATGGTCACCTCGTTGATGATCGAAAGCTTCAGTTTCTTCAACACTCTTGACACTTTGTGATAAGCTTCACCAGATAACTTTTGGTATTGCAATTTATTGCCATGTTCAACAGGTAGCATTAGTAGATGATGAGAGTAATTCCTTTAATTCCATGGGTGATTACTAGACACAATACATTTGTATCTGTAGCTCTCTGTAGGTAAGCGGTGAGTACTTCCATTAATAAAGCTTGCCAGTTTGACCACTATTGTATAATAGTATTGGCTTAAATGATAAACATGTGCATTCTTTCTTCTCCTGAGGCAAATATTGCTCTATTTTCATTTACCACCAAATAAATTTCTTTGTGCTCATCGTTCAGTTGTTCAATTAATTGTTTTCTTGTCTTGCTTGTTCTGTTGCACTTTCCACCTTATTCATAGCTATTAAAGGTTCGTCTTCAATAATAGGTTGTCCAAGAGGATCCTGACTCAGTGGAACAGAACTTTGACTGCTTTGTGAGCTCTTTCTTAGCTATCTCAGAAGCAATTGTTTCATCCTGTTGAATCTCAGCATTTGACATTTGTAAATAGTTTGCAAATACTGAACACTGAATGTTGCCTTTCACAGCATGGCCAGACTTGAGGAGTTGAAGAAGTGCAAACTAGAAAAACTCTCTTCTGTCTGGAGTTTGGCAACTGAGTTTTTTGTGGTTAAATAACTTTTCTTTTGTATGTCTCACCAAACAACTGTCACATCCCACTACTGCATATTCCCTTATCTATATTTTCTATTACATTCCGTTTGTGTCTGTAGTGTTGAATTACTTCATAAAGACACACGTCTTCTAGATGTGGGCTCTTTCTTGGATAGTGCATATAATGTAATGTGATGTAATGTATGTATACTGTTACCTCGTTACGTGGCGTCCTGGCGCTGTATACCGCTGGGGAACCCGTCCTGGCTTTCCCTGTGAGAGGGCACCCCAAGGTGAAGCCAGGCATCCCCGGCGTTGCTAGGGCCGTTGTGGAGATTAAGCAAGCTATTGCCCAGAGTTGCAGAGTGGGACCCATGGTTAGCGTAGGCACCTAAGCGAGAATTATCGAGTCCGCGGACATTGACCCAAGACCCTGCCGCATCGGGAATTGAACCCTGGTCCTGGGCCGACCTCTGCTTCAGGGTCTGCCGCTTCTAACCAGTGAGCAACACTTCTCCACACTTCTCCACATGCATGTCTAACATAGTTGATTTATCAATATCTGCACTTTCCGAGTCAAACTCTGCTAGGTACTGAATTTCTGGGAAAGGCTTTAACACTCTATTTTGGGTACTTGCTAGGCCTAGAGTTAGTCAACAATTCCTTTTGACTTTGAGAACAAACTGTCCAAGATGAACCAGTCACAGCACTCATAGGATCCCATCTCTCTTTAGGGAAGCATTTTACAAGCTGAAGGGGCCCAATTCCTTGAATGAAGTCCTTTCTACAGAAACCTCTCCCACATCGCCTTTATCCTCATGTATTTTCAGATTTTGTAATGTATGAAGTGACGTATAAAGCAACAGCAATGGGGTTGTCTGCAACAAATTGTCAATCCATATTTGCATTCCACATCTTGAGAATCACAGGGTTGTTGTTATTAATATACTTGGAAGCCTCTGTTCTTCTCAGGTTATATGTGTTTTTTATTGATTTGTGTCACTGTATGTCTGACTGCAGACAAAAAGCTCCTCATTCTTCCATATTTGCATTCCACATCTTGAGAATCACAGGGTTGTTGTCATTAATATACTTGAAAGTCTCTGTTCTTCTCAGGTTATATGTGATTTTTTATTGATTTGTGTCACTTATGTCTGACTGCAGACAAAAAGCTCTTCATTCTTCCTTGGAAAATGGCAGGACGTGGCAATCCAAATCGACATCTCATGTAAAATTTTCCTTTGCATCTGTATTTTCAATGACAGTACTTCCCATACCTAGGAGTGTAAAATCCTAGAACTTGTTGTGGCAAGCCCTTTTCACCACTGTCTTTTGGAATGGCACATGTTCTATGAAAGACAAGACACACTCATCACTGTGTGTTCCAAATTTCAGTGCACTTCTTAATCATACCAGCATGTAAACACGAGGAGCACCTCTTGCTTGGTATTCTTTTCGTCAAAACAAATCAGTTACTTCACCAAGAGGAGGATTTCGTTTGTTGCAGATGAAAGACATCATAGCTGAAATCCGTGACTAAAATATCTACAAACATTGGTGGGATCCAAGGAGCAAAGTTCTTAAGCTGTCTTCACTTTGATATCTTTAATGTTAGAGTTTGCTTCTCTCAAAAATTCAAGCAATTCATCCTAGGCGTACTCAGCACCACTGAGTGTCAGAAATCAAGTAGGTGCACATAGATTTCTCAACATACATTTCAGTTCTTCACGATGGCGATACCAATACTTGTTGGTGCCACGTTGGCATGCCATCAAATTAATTAAGTTGTATTCTAAGTTTCCATTGTTTCCGTGAACTTTGTCAATGAATTTCTATGCAGAGAGATTTTGAAGATGTAATCCTGCTTTCAGTATGTAGCTACAGCAAATGAAAGTCTAAACAAGTCACTCTCATTCAGAAGATGGAATTTGTAGGGGAATACACTGTCCAAATCTTGGCCCCTGTGAGCATAATCTGTTTGACAGGTATTCAGCTGCTGGTATCTATAAAGAACGGTCATCAAAGTGGCCACCTGCACCACTGGGAAAAAGTTGTGGTAAACAGCGAACTTCTAAACTTTTCTCTCACACACTCATGGGAGCTCTTTTTGCTTGCTTCATTTTAAAGAGATCAGTAGCATCACTGATGACTTCGTTAGAATGTAAAGGATGGCTGCTGTAGTCTTCGTAAATCTCTTCTGATCTTGATTAATCCACTTTTTAATCTGTCAACTTGATGGTAATATTTCATACTCTTTATGTCACCTCATGAACAACAGCAACATTTTTATAATAAATATTTTGCACAAGGTATAATGCTAATTCTTTTACTTTACTAGCATCCACTAAGTCTTGCCAGATTTCTTATTCTTTGTAGGCACATCATTTATTAGAATGATATGTGGTTCATGATCATCTCTCTGTACACCAACAGTTTCAATGTTCTTTTTAAAATCTAAAGGTAAGTAAATAACTGAAGATCAGTTGGTGGCAGCTTCCTTGTCTTTGGCCTGAAATATGTGTACACATTGCATTGGAATTGATTCATATACATTTAAATCTCATAGTTCTTGTGGAATAGATACTAGTTCTAACTTGTTATGTGCTGCCCTAGCTGACATTTTGTTTTCCTCTAACTTATCATAGTAGTACTTACAAATAATTTGCTGTATGAATAACTCAAACAGTTCCTCCATAAATAAACAGCAGATTCTAGCCACTTATTTCTATTCTCCTGTTCAGTTTTTAAGAATACAACTACAATGCGAGTTTGGCTTTTGTAGTGAGTGTGTCGAAAACATATACAAACAAAGTTTGCTTTCTCTGAAGAAACTGGGTTAAAATCCCTAATCTCTTCTTTAAAGTTATCAACACTAATAACCTGTTTCTACTCCTGCACATATAAGCTCCCCATTTTCTCTACACTCCTCTTTAGGACCAAAGAACCAAAACTGAACACATGACAAACTTTTTCGAACTCTGCTACCCTACCATTCAAAAGAGCTCTAGTCATTTGTCCTAAACAAAAGGCGAGCGTCTTGAGTAAATTATACTAACTAACTTTTGCATTGTAGAGTGGTGAACAGCTAACATTAAAAAAAATGATGAAAGGTGATTTGGCACACTTTCTTCGAAAGACATGTTAGTGAGTGTTCTTGTAAATTGGTATACATCCTTAATTTTTTAAGTGGATCTAATCCTTGCAACATACTTTTTTCAGTTTCATATTTCTGCAGGGAAACAGATGAAGAAAAGTTCTCAATGTGCCAATTGATTCCGGCCAAACACAGCAAAATACTGCTACAGTTCTATTTGACACATGGGCCTGTCTACGCCTTCCCTGTACCTCTTGAGCTATAATTTCAATACCATCTCATAACATCGTCAAGTTGGTTCAACTTCAACTGCATGCACTAGTAGCTTTATTCACTAAAGGAAGGCTCAGTACTGGAAGAATATTTCCATTGGCCACTGAAAACTTTGTAAACGTTACTTCTATTCAAAAGTCTTTCCTTTTGGCTTCTTTCCGTCATAAACATCACTATTTTATTCAGTGTTCTCATCTGCTCAGTCGCAAAACAAAATAGACTCCTCTTGAGGACAAAGGCCTTATCAAATACAGCCTCAATGTGTTCCATTTGTTTGACTGCTTCTCTTCTCCTTTTATACTGCTTCATAGTTTTAATGAAATTGTGAATTACACTACTACGAAACTTTGTGACTCAGTTTTCTTTTATCTGCCTCTGTACCTATCTGCTTTGTCATTCAATGTTTTACTCTTAATGTCATGCACTTTTTGTCCTTTCTGAGCTGATAGCAAAGTTTGCTTTTTAGTTACTTGCTTTTGCTTCCTTTGCAGTATTCCACATACTATTTTAAGAAACTTTTTTGTTTCTTACCCGCAGCTCTTTTCTCTTTCACTACATTCCCTCCATTTTGGCTCTTTTGTTTCTCAGTTGTGAGGAGATAGTATCCTTTCCTCTGTTTCTTTCTTCTCTCAGTTTTTGATGGGATTGTAATTATGTAGTTGAAAGTGGAGGTAAATGTAAATGTCTGCAAAGAGAAAAAACAAATGAGCACAATTGTGTTTTCTTTGCATACCATTAAATTATATTTTTAAAGCATTCAACAGACAACATAAACAGTTATATTACAATAGCATAGTCAGTCTAACTATCATTTTTTTATGTTTACATCTGTGTGTCTCTGCCTGAGTCAGCATATCCATCAGTGTGTGCATGGCCAACCCACTGTATGTATAACTGTGATCCTGTTTGAATAATGAATGACTGTCTGGGTGTTATAGTGTATGAAGAAGGCTGTGACTAAGTCTGCATGTGTGTGTTTTGGTGTTTTAGTGTATGCAAGAGGATATACATGCATTTTAGTGTCTTCTTCCCCGTCTCCTTCGTTGTGTATGCGTATATATCAGTGTATGGGTAGCTGTACTACTCTATCCATCAGAATGTACATAGGTGTGTCAGAATATGTATCACTTTCTACTTCTGTGTATTAGAGTATGGACTAGTGTTATCCTGAGTGTTTAAGTGTATGGGTCAGTGTGTGACTGGGTATCTTAGTGTATAAATCACTGTGTCGCTAAGTATCTCAGTGTATGCATGACTGTATTTGTAGGTGCATCACTATATCCATCAGAGTGTAACTGGGTGTCTTAGTGTATGTTTAAGTCTGTGCCTAGGTGTATCAGTGTATACGCCACTATCTGTCTGGTTGTGTCTCTGTGTGCAAAAGTGTGTACATGGGGGTATCGGTATACACACAAGTGTGTGTCTGGCCGCGTCAATGTATTTATCAGTGTGCGGCTGGCCGTCTTATTGTATGGGTCAGTGTGTGACTGGGAATGTTAGTGTGTACCTTAGTGTGTGCCTGGGTGTCTCCGTGTATGGATAAGTGTATGTGTGGTCATATCACTATATATCTCAGAGTGTTACTGGGTAGGTTAGCGCATGTATAATTGTGTGTCAGGGAGTAACAGTCTATCCTTAAGTAACTACAACTGGCTCTCTTAATAACTCTATAGGCCTCTAAAACTGTAGGCAAGTGACTGTTTACTGAAAGTGTTAGTGACTGTTCGGATATGTAACTGTACAACTGAATCTATTACTGCTGGATACATAAGTGGCATGTCAGTAGGTTTCTGAATGTCTAAGTACCTCACTAGTGTGACTGCCTTTATGCTTTTGGAAATAGGTTTATGAGTTAAAGTATGGGTGAGAGTACAAGTATAACTGAGCATATGTGTCTGTGAGTGTGTATCAAATTCACTAAAACTTTAAAGTGAATGTCTTACCTTTTAAGCACATAACACCCTGCCCTATGGCCTATTCTACAAGTGACGTAAGTGTAGTAAGAGGGGAGTTTTAGGTTTAGAAAAGGGATTTAAAATGACAAGTTGACTAAGCAGTAAAACTCCACACACAGGCTCTGCATTACCAGGCCAACGACATGTTTAAAGGGCTACTTCTGTGGATGGGTGAGAATTTGAGTACATTTGTGAGTGCATCACTCTGTGTCACTGGATCTCTAAGTAACTATATCGCTATTTCACTGGCTTTCTTAGTAATTCTATAGGTTTGCAAAACAGTATGCAAGTGGCTGTACGGATAGCTTACTAGCAGTGTTAATAAGTGCTGAGGTATGTAACTGTGGTTACATCGGACTCTGTTACTTCTAGATATATAAGTGGTATGTCAGTGTGTGACTGAATGTCTAAGGGCCTCTTCTGTAAATAAGTTTATGAGTTGCAATATGGGTGGGAGAGTCAAATAACAGAAGGAAAAAACACACCACTAAAATACGCTCTGAAATAGGGTCATCAGAATGTTTAAGCCACACAAAGCAATTCAAAACTTACACAGAAAAAATGTTATCCATGATATTTATTTGCATTTCTGATAGGTCTTTTTGTCTTGTTTTCTTTTCCTTTTATATCATAGGAATATTCAATACATAATCTAAATCATACACATATTTTCAACAAACGGATAAACCTCCCTTCAATCAGGAATACATTTATTTCAATCATTCATAATAAGCACATACCATTCATAACCAATTACAACACACAACCATTCACACTTTAAAAACAAGACATACATAGAGCCTTCTGAGAGGAGATACTTACATAGATCATCCTAAACTAAGATCAGGGATATAAACTAAAAAACAAGGTCACACGAATATATCAGTTGTTCCTCTGTGTGACAAATCAAAATATATATAGTATACATTCGTTTTTTTAATAACTCTTTTTTTTAAATGATAATTTGATTAAAAAACCATTTAATTTTTACATTTGATGCCCTCAAGTATCTACAGCCAGTGCCGATGCGTTTCGGTGCTGGTGATAAAACGCCCACCCACCTTCTTCGGGGCACGCATTGGTGGAGAAGTGGTGGGAGAGTGCATGTATAACAGAGCGGCAGCAAACAGAGTGTGCATATATTTTTTTACATTGGAATGTGCGCGCATTTGCTGTAGTGACATTACGCCCCAGCATACCCGCACGGCCGCACCTCACCGTGGCCTAGGTTCTCAAGCGCCCGCTCTCGCTCTGTTTAGTGAGAGGCGAGTGCGATCTGGACAACGGTGGGTTACCTAGAACAGGCAGGCAGCACAGCACCAGGTACTAGGCCTAATCATTATCAGAAGACAGCAGTTAAATAAATAAAGGTGCACAGGCGCAGTGCTGCCTAAGGAGCACGTGCCAGTGAGGGCGAGGCAGGGCCAGGGCCTGAACAGTTAATGAAGCCTGCCTAACAGTCGAGTAGTCCCGAGTGAGTGAGAGTCCTCAGTCCGACTGCTTAATTTATTAATAATTATATGTTGATTGATATTGATTATGGGGTTGCCGCGTGGTGATAATGATTAGATTATGAATGTTTTTTAACTTGATTGATGATGATGACGGCGATGCCTGGGTCCCTAGTTTGATGAGTTACGGCTGGATTCAGTTTTGGTTTTACAAGTCTGTGGGTGACGCCGACGGTGACCTACTATTTAACAACCTACCTAAGGCTGTATTGAGTCAGTGGTTGTATGATGCCAAGCAGCCAATTTAACCGCGCCGCCTGCCTGCTTGCGGACAACCAGGGCCTGTGTCTGTAAAATGTGGCAGCAGCAGGCCTAATCAGTCAGCCTAAGGCTGCAGCAGCAGCCTGCAGGCTGTGCAGTGCAATACTACCTCAGTCAGTGCGTGTGCGTGTGCCAGTGTCCAGTAACTTCAGTTTTAATTGAACCACACACACACACACACACACACTGAATACAATGTTGTTTGTTACTGTACGTAAGGTATACCGGGCAGACGTAGCCGCCATGTGATGCCAGTGCCACCATGATCATGCCGCCAGTGGGAGGCGTTTATTTTATTTTAAAAGTTTTATATCGCGCTAGCTTGACCCGTAGGTATTAGAGCGCTTTACATACACACAGTTAAAAAACACAGAAAGAGATTGCACTCATCATTGACTTCAATCTCCCCTGCCCGGCGTCAGACAAGTTCCTCTCCTAGGGTTTATTTTGTTGTTTCTTGCGCTATGTTCAGATGCTTTTGCCAAGAAAAATAGAACGCAGAGCTCACGCAATACGTAAACTGGAGATGTCGAAACAAGGGTGTGTGCAGGTAAACTAGGACGAGGTGAATGCATTGCTATAATTCGATAATGTGTCCACAGTAGGAGTAGGTATGTATGAAGATGCTCATATATTTTCCAGCAACCTTAGCAAAGTTTGATGAAAAACTTCACAAAGGTTACTTCTCACAGTTGCAGCAAAACTTTGACTTTTGCTCGAGTTTATTTGGAAAGCTGAGCTTGCAGACAAAAACTCTGCATGCATTTATAATGGTGCATGGGAAACTCCAGCAAAGGGTTAACTGGTGGAGAAGAACTCTGTAGATATTTGTCATTGTGTCTGGGTTCGATAAGAGTGAAAATTAACTCACAATGTACTTAAAACTGTGCACGGGCTCCAGCAAACGTAAACCAAGAAACCTTGGAAAGCATTGGAAATTAGAAAATTGGAATCTTCGCAAAACTTTTGAGTTTTCTCCACAGGATTCAAATCTGCGATATTCATTTTACACATACACAAACTCTGCTGTAGATTATTAGCTCGCTGAGGTAGTTCTCCAAGGGTTTACAAGTAGTTCCAACTTCCAGGTCAGCAGAACACGATGTTCCCAGTCGTGGTCTAATATTAATCTAATTTTTCCTAGGACAGCAAACAGACTACAACTCCCAGAATGTACGCATTCGTCAAATGAAATGTGTGACTGGTCAATATGGGGCTGAAGGCTGCTGCCTGCTTGCACCCTTAAACTTACCAGCATTTAAACCTGTGGCCCCCCAAAAACTGTTCAGGCCATTACCGCCCTAAAATTGGAATAAGTGTCTCAATGCCACTGGAGAGATGAAGGTAGCTCTATTCTGACTTCTCTCCAATAAATGTACTTTCTCACAGGCGTAACCCAAGATCAAAATACCAAAAAGACTCAGGTATTTATTTGCATCAGCTATACTGACTATACACAAGTAAAATGAATCTGAAATGTGGGCATTTTTCGTTTTGTAAAAATGTATTACGTTTTGCCTCTCTCCCTACCCAGCGACGCATGAAATCACATTTCCTGAACTTTCTTCTCCTCCCCCGCCTCTGTCAGTGTCTTCCCTGGGGCAGACGCGCTTATCACCTCTGCATTACATGCCTGTAACACAAACACCAAAACCACAGAAAAGGCCTGCAGGTGAACTAACTGCCTTTGAAGGGGCGGTGGCCCATGGCAATTGCTTGCTGTTGCTTGCCAAACCAACCAACACTACTTTTTGCTGTTTGGGTGCACACAGTCATGCATGCCTCCCTTTCACCCTCGGAATCCTCATCAGACAAAACAGTGAAAACACACAGACTGAGAGGACAGTGAAGGGCACATGGAGGTGTCAGTCAGTAGGCTGAGCAGGGTCTAGCCACGTCAGTATTATACTGCGAAAAATGCATTCTAACTCGGTGTTCTTGCTGAGGCTTGGACTTGTGACTGGGCTGGGTGGGCCCAGGCCCCCAGTTATATTCAGGCATACATTAAAATGTCAAGATAACTGGTGATTAATCGTCTTTAAAGAGAGAGACAGGAGTTTTGTCTAGGGGAAGTTGTGGCTGCTTGTAAGGTAGTACAGATGCCAGATGGTTACTATACCTGCTGCAAAGAACGTCTACCATGCTGATCAAAAAGTGCATGTAATCATCTAAAGTAGGTCAGTGACACGTGTTACTGCTTCTGTCAGAGAGATCCTTTTGTTACTTGCTGTTTGTATATATTACATATGACGTTTAGCAGTGCCAGTTGCGGATGTGGGTGGAGCGAATATAGTAAGTGGGTGGAGCCAGAGAAAAGTGGGCGTGGCCTCCGTCAAACATTTGAGCACCTGCACTTCAAATTTTACAAATTAAGCACTGGCACCCATGCACTATTCAGGGCTGCAACAGGGTGTCAATGTGACACCCAGCCACACTTGTAAGTCTTCCCCATATTACCGATTCGTATTTACCGAATCAGTAATTCCCATTCGTTCCTATGGGCCTCCAGAATGGGAATTACCGATTCGGTACTATGCCGAATCGGTTAATACCGAATATTACAGATTCTGTAAAATATATCGAATCATTTGCTACATACCATTTACCGATTCTGAAATACTGAATCAGTAAAATTTGGTATTTTAGAATCGGTAAATGGTATTTACCTACATATGGCCCCTAGTTCCTAGATAGGGAGGGTGCTTCAAATAGGCGCTTTTATCACCTGTTTGCACTATCATTGTAATGATTCCTCGTTTTGTATTTTATGGAATTGTAACCAAGCTGACCGTATTATTCTTAATCATATGTATGCTTATGTTGATTAAAATACTGCCCTTGAGCTCACGTAGTTAAAATAAAATTTTTAACCTTACAGTGTCTCTATTTTACTCCTGTTGTGGACTGGTATGAACGTATAACAAAAGAATGTTCTCACTTCCCACCATTCCTGAGATGGTCCTAAGTCGCATGTTCTAGGTTGTCTAATCATTGGTTTCTTTGCTATAGGACGAAGAGCTAATGTGACACTGATTGCTAGTCTGGTAGGGGATTTTGGGTACTAAGGTGAGTTTTAGCACACCCTAATTCACTGACGTTTTAAATCTCTATGCACAGTTCTGTGTCTGAGCAGAATCCCTGTAACATGGCGCCGCCAACGAGTGTGATCTTATTGTGAGACACTTGACTAGTGCTTATATCAGTTTACGACCCCCTCACTATCGTTTCCGGTTGACGGTAGTGACGGATAAAATACCTACCTATATTTACATAGGTTGTTTCAAGCTTGATACTTTTCAAAGGTTTCCTCTTTGAATTACTACCCAGTTGTGCGTTATAGTATTGTATTGTACTTCTCTATTACTGTTTCGATATGGCTGCGGTTGATATCCCGGCATACAGTCATGTAGCTGTGTGTAATCATTTGCAGGAATACCTCGTTTCTCTGGAGGGACAAGCAGTGGTTTTTGTAGTCTCTGCTGACGTGGCGTACCCATCTGAGTTGTATTACTCATGGGTGACATTTGCCGTTGTAGATGCTGTTTCTGGTGTTTTTCACACCTACACCCCCGATGATGCTCCTGCAGTGTACGCTCCATATCGCACAGTAGAAATTCCGATTTCAGTTTGGCAGCATGCCGTTTGGTTTAATGGCACCCTCCCACATGTTTTTACAGCGGTCAGACAAGGACCGTTGTCCATTCCAGGCGCTACTTGGTCTGTGTTGGCTGCGACCCCTATATGCCTTTTCAGTAGCAGTTATTAGGGGTCTGGTTCACTACATTACTCGCAACCTCCCGGGTGGGGCCCTGGGTGATGTAGCGCGTCCAGTTGGCGGTGGCGCACTCAAACTTAGTCCCGTCATGGTTAATGCGGGCATGGGCAAGCGTCCACAGGATAAGGAAGAAATGCCTTTTTGGCTTGCCGAGAAATTTGACCAACTGGAAGCAGTGTTCCCAAATACTAGTCCTGTTGAGAAAGACAGGATTCTCACCGTGAGTTTGCAGAAAGACTTAGTGCCTGACGTAACTGAGTGTACAACTTGGGGGGTGATTTTTGCGGCAGTCTATACTAGATGCTTTGGCACCCCATCAATGACTGTTTTGCGCACTGTGATCAAGCGTGTTCAGGATGAGCACGGACCAGAGGCGGCAGTGGAGTTGGGAATGCGACTCGTGGGAGCGTTTGATATGGTACGCAATCTCGTCCTTGCAAATGTAAAGGGGGATGCGGTAAGTTTCAAAGTCTCTAATGCTCTGCCAACAATCCCCGTCAGTTGCCGAAAATTATTACGGAGGCTTATAAGACCGTGGGCCATAATAGTTTAGGTGTTAAGCCTTTCGCAAAAAAAGAAAAGCAACAGCAAACTCTTCTGATAAGGATGACCGCCCGAAGGTTCAGAAACAAAATTGGAGTAAGAACAAAAAACAGGGGAAGCAGCAGAAACAAGGTTCCCGTCCCGCTTCGCCTACACCTGCCCCTGTTGAGTGTAAATATGATTTGCGCGACCGCAGTACTACTAAGTCGCCTGATAGGTTTCAGGTTCCTGAACAACTTTCTCCTCGCTCTTTGCAGGAAACATCGGTAACAGCCACCGGTGGAGGAGGCGGAGGCAGAGGTGAAGGTGCCCAACAGGGCCGTGAGCAGCCTCGTAAGGCTGACGGAAAAGGCAAGCAGGACGAGGCACCGCGTCAAAAGACCTAAGTTTCAAAAGAAGAAAGTTGCTGCTGTAACAGTGAGATATGCCACAGATAGTGAGAACACAGCTTCGGAATCTGACATGGGCTCTGACCCTGCTGGACAGTGCGGCGGAGGTTACCATCGTTCGAGAGGCGCAGCGTCCACTACTGAAGGTGACAGCGACTGACACCTTCGTTGTAGTGGAAGCAGCTGACACTAGAGTGGCACATCCTGAACGACTTTATGAAATTGTCCTTGTAATTGAAGGTGACATAGAATGTACCATAAAAGGTTTTTTGGGGGAAATTTCTAACAACTACTTATGATATTTTGTTGGCGGAGGTCGACTGGCCCCCACCTTTTGTCTTGGCCGCTCCACTGTGCCGAAGGAGCAGGCACTGCAATTTGCAGAAGAGTGGGCTGAGGCGCTTGCGCCAGCGTTGTACCGTACTCACTGTGGATGGGACAAATTTTCCCCTCGACATGAGATCCCTTTGCGGTCCATGCCACAGACACAACCCCAATACCCCATACGGCATGAGGCGAAAGCCTCTGTGGCCGAAATCCTTGAACAATTGGAATATCAAGGTGTAAATGAAACGCTTGTGTCTCCGATGAATAACCCACTTTTTACTGTGAGCAAGCCAGATGGCTTGTACAGTTTATAATTGGAGTACCGCCACTTAAGCTCACATTGTCGTATGTGTGCGGTGCAGAATACTCACAGCTCTGCTCTTGTGGATAGTCTTGTGCGTAAAAGGTTCAAAGCCACGCTTGACATTTCCAATGGCTTCTTTGCCCATACCTTGTCCTCCCTTAGTAGTCAGTGGACGAGTTTTACCTGTGGCGGCAAACAACGCCAATTTCTTCGTTTGGCCATGGGCTACAAGAACAATCCAGGCGTTTTTGCTGCCCGAATAGTCTCTCTGCTTGAGAGGCTCGAAGCAGATGTTCGTATGTGGGTGACATTTATCTCACCGACGACGAATTATGGCCTCATCTGTGCCATTTTGACCGCATCATTTGCCGTTTTGCGGACATTGGCTATAAATTCAACTTTGCGAAATCACATATTGCAGAGAACACAGATTTGTTCCTGGGCTACGAGCTCAACAATGAAGGTAGAGGCTTGGCTCCTCACTTCTTGGAGAAATGCGCACTTTTGCGCGCTCCCACAATGCTGAAAAAGCTACAATCCTTACTGGGCTTTTTGAATTTTGGACATACATACATTACGGAATATGCCCAGCGTATCAAGTCGCTCTATGCATTGATACAACCTACTTTTTCCAAATTGTGCTGGCTGCCAGAACAGATGGGAACGGAACGGTTTTAAAAGTCGGCAGGTACAAGAAAGAGTGTTGTTTATTGTTTGTGAATGGAAGGTAGTGCAATGTAATAGGGAAAGAGTGGGGGAGATGAATAAATGGGTGTGTGCATGTGAGTATGTATGGGTGATACACAGACTTTGGGAGGCGGAAATGTGAATTGTGAGTGAATGTGGAAGAGT
This sequence comes from Lissotriton helveticus, assembly GCF_964261635.1. Classification (NCBI taxonomy): domain Eukaryota; kingdom Metazoa; phylum Chordata; class Amphibia; order Caudata; family Salamandridae; genus Lissotriton; species Lissotriton helveticus. Next base: position 1,857,650,653 of record NC_136068.1, on the reverse strand, counting down.
GCAGGGAAAGAGAATGGTGTTTAGAGAATGTGAATTAAATAATTTTGGGGAGGCTGAACTGCGAACGGCGGGTGTATGCTGGAGAGTATTAGGTACATGAAGGGTGTTGAGAGAGAGTGAATGAAATGAGGGGCGAGGTGACGATTAATTTACATAGAAAGGAAGAGATGAGTAGGAAGGACCTGAAAAAACCGGGGCAGTATGGAAGGGTAGGACAAAAGAGGGGCTAAGGAACTGTACAACTCGTGAAGGTACTCAGAATTTGCTAACATGTTAGAATTTGTATAACATGGGGTTCACTTAACATGACATAGCGATCTAATGTGCACAAATATGATGTTCATAGTCTTATGGTAATTTATTGTTGTTCACAGTTACCCCTGACGAAGGGCTTTTTTAAGCCTGAAATGCATTGGGACTTTTAATAAACACTGCAACGACGAACCTCACGCATCTGTCGTGTTCTTGAAAGAGGCCTGGAGAGGCACAACTTGGGCATGAGAAGCTTGTGAAATTGCAAAGTATCCTGTGTGGTGAACGTTTAAAATGGTTTGAAAGTCATGAAAAGTGAAGTTAGAAGACATGAATATAAGGTTTAAACTACGTCAAAATGAAAGAATAATTTTCAAATAATGTGGCAAAGTTGCCTCTGCAGTGCGATTGGCTTGGGGCGTACAGTCGCCCCACCCGACTACAGTTGCCAGAACATTCAGCCATAATGCAATATTTGCAGACTGACCTACTAGTATCTAAGTTCTTGTCGACTTGTGATAACCACACCAACCTGGTGATAAGAATCGTACCAGGTGCTGTGAGTTTCACGTACCTCACTTTTAATGAAGGAGACACAGTTCCTATTGCTTACAAGTCACACCTGTACACTTCGGCCGCGTTGCGGTTTTCCACTGTGGAAAAAGTTTTGACAGCAGTCAAATGGCGATTCTTAAGGAAAGTGCACTGTCGCAGGGAAAACGCATTGTGGTTGTTACTCCGTATCCAGCCTTGGAGGCAGTGACGAAGGCCAGTGTACCAAATTCCAAGGCTTTGCACTCTCGGTGGATACAATGAGCTACATCCTTGACATCTCTGGATGTAACGTTCATTTTCGATTCCTCTTTGCTGATTCAAGAGTTTTTGCAGTATGTGTTTGTTCATCCTGCTCCTCAGACTATGCGCCCACTTGAGGATTTTCGTTGTATCATTTACACTGATGGAAGTGCGCATGCGCCTACGGATTCAAGACACGCATATTCCGCGGCCTGTGCAATTGTGGTTGGTACGATGGTGGATGGTGAATTCAAGTCCGATGTCGTGCATACACAGACATTAGGGTACTGTACCACCCGGTTGGCAGAACTACGTGCTCTGATGCTTGCATTGGAGTACGCGGATCCCAGTGTGACTACTCTTATTGTGAGTAATTCTTATTACTGTGTACAGTCTTTCAATGACAATCTACCCTTTTGGACTCAAAATGATTATCGTGACTCCAAAGGTCGCACAATAAAACATAAAATGGTCGGGGTTTGAGTGGCAGAGCTAAAAGAGCGTTTCCCACTCGTTTTTGTAATTCAAACTCTGGGTCATCAGCGCGTGGGAGTTCATGCTGTTGGCAACTGTCTCGCGGATAAGGCTGCGAAGACAGCAGTAGCAACATTTGCAGTGGCAGCGGTTACACGTTCCAAAAGTAAGATTGATGATGACATCTTGGCAGCTATTGCCGCGACTGAGAAGGGAGGTAATTATCCTAAGGGTTCACTGAGCGCCATTTATCTGAATCATAGGTCATGTATTCTTTTTTGTATCGTATGTACACACTCTCCCTATTAGATGTTTGTAATTTGCTATGCTATGTAACCAAAGATACATCATTGTTTGCTTATTTGGAAAATGATAAATAAAGTTAAAAAAAAAAATTATCCTAAGGGGTTTCCTTCGAAGTACACTTATCACTTAAGTCCCAATAAAGTTCATTATGTGAGAATTAACGACGTTGGTGACAGACTGATTCCCAACGCGGACCGCAGACAGTGTTTGATTACAGCAGCCCACGCCGGGAAGGCTTCGGCGCATGCCGGCGTGTCAGCTACTGTATCTCTCCTTCAGCAATGATATTGGTGGCAGGGTTTGTACAAACAGACACGTGATTTTGTCCTTCAATGTGGCATTTGTCAGCAAATTAAGCCCTCTTCTGCTGCACGCCTGCCCCAAACTCAGTTGTACATATCTAATAAGCCACTAGCGTGTGTTTATTTAGATCACTGCAGTCCTTTCTCCTCTGATACTGCGTATAAGTACATCTTAGTAGCAGTTGACTCTTGCACGCGTTTTGTCTGGGTGTGGCCTCAAAGGAGCGCTTATGCCAGAACTGTTGTGAGAGATTTGCGTGTCTTTGTGGGAATTTTTGCAAGTGGCGCCTTCCATTCGGACCAGGGTCCAGCGTTCGCCTCTAAGGAGTACAAGGTTGCCATGGTTTCATTAGGGGTTCAAGTCAAATTTTAATCTCCGTACAGGTCTGAGGGCAATAGTGTTGTGGAGCGGATGAACCGTGATTTAAAGCAATCATTAGGTGTTAGGTGCTAGCAGAGAATGGCTTACCCACCTAAATAGCGTACAACGTGCACTTAATATTCTCCCTAGAAGGTCTCTTGGTGGGCAGACCCCATACGAAATGCTCTTTGGCATCAAGATGTTTGTCCCAGACCTTGAAGGTCTAGACATGACGGCGGGAGCCGCATCCTTTGACATAGAGGAACATTCTAATGTTTTGCAGAACCTACAAAAGACCAGAGACAGTCTTGCAAAGGAACATTTTCCCTCCATGTCTGAAGCTTCGTTGCAGATTTCGGTAGTTGGCTGGCTACCCCAGGTTGGAGAACTGGTCCGAGAGAAGATCGACAACAAAAAAGAATGTGGTCCTTCCTATCGAGCTCCAGTTGCCGTGCTTGGTGTACAGGGTACAAGAGCAGTAATTTTACCTCCTCTTCCTGGGCGAAAGGGGAACAGGTACATTTCAATTGACCATGTCAAACCACACAGGGTGGCCTATACTGTATAGTATGATGCCTGCGGTTTCGTGTCCAGCAATGGTGCGACACTCTGTTTTGGCCCCGCATCTTGCCATCTGGCCTGATGTTGCCATTTAAATGAGTCCACTTACGAATCCTATATTGAATCTACCTGCTGGTGATCCTCTTAATGACACTGAATATACTTACCCAACTGATTTGTCTATGTCTGTTTTGGAGACCCGTGTGGCAAATCAATCCTGTTTTTCATTTGACACTGGCTCATCCACATTTTTCCTACCTGGTTTAAAAAAAAAAATGTGATCCCACCTTGGATTTACATTTGGCTGGTGCTGATTGCAATTTTTTTGTTCATGTCCAGAGGATTTGTGGTATATTTTTTTCATTTAATCAATGGACACTATGTTGAAAAAAGAAAAGTCAATACGAGTGATTGATGGAATTTTGGCTCCCCACTCCTCTTCGCACATCATGAAGAGGGACTAGACATTTGTGAATATAACTGCTTGGCCCGTTTTAGATGGTATTGTATGTGATGCTGTAAAGTTACAGATTCATGGTCCCACAGAGGTTATTAATGTTCCCAATGTACTCCGTGTTTCTGTGGGGGATGTGGTTAAACAAAATATTCACTCTGATGATTGCGATGTAAAAGCAGTTGAAGCTTTATTTACTTATTTGAAATATTATGCTGCCTTCAATGTTGAAGATTTATATTTAGAGTCTGCAAATTATGGTGATTTGTACTGTTACCAACATTTTGGCAATCACTTTCTGCATAAGACTAGCTCATTTAGGAGCATGGTTAATTTCACACAGTGGGAACATTGTCCTGCATCAGTGGAAGGCAGCTCGAGAACATTTTTGAAAAAGGTTTCCTATTTTACTGATTTTGATCAATCCAACCCTAATGCACTTTATTTTAAATTGACTGGAGAGTCATTTTCCAAGGTTAGACTTACCCACACAAAATTACATTATTTAAAGTCCTTTATTGACCAGTTGGCTGTTGGAGGCTATGAACTGTGGAGAGATACTATTGATCTTAAATCTGTTTGGGGTTCTAAAAGTTGGCAAGTGCAAGGCACTGAGGCTTTGCATCGTGCATGTCTCATCCCAAACCATATGTTGTTTCTGAATGATACTATTTCACAAACCACATGCTTTGGATTGGCTACTTCTAAAAAATTTAATGCTCCTTCATTTCCTGATTTGGGTGAATTCCCCCATTGGAATAATTTTACCAGTACAACCCTGAATGAAATACAGGCACTGTTTAGTAATTCCTCTTTTAATGTGTCCAGCATTAATCCCGAAGGCTGGTTGCTATGGCAAAAAATTGCAGATTCCTGCCAGCACCGCTTTCTGGGTCTGACCCCTGGCTATACGGCGGTTAGAGTTGATCCTCGTTTTCAGACTCCCCATTCAGTCACCACCTATTCTTTAGGCAAGTTGTGCCAGAGTTGGCTCAGACATTCATCCTTAGCGTCTGTTAAGTGGCATTTGTCCAAATTTGCTGAAACTGTCGATTTAAATAATTTTGTGAAAGGCCCTGCGGGTGGCAGATTGAGAAGATGGATATATGCTGCTTACAATGAAGTTTGGAAACTGTCTCAAATTGCTTCTAGGCTTAGCTAGATCAGGCCAATTTAGAACAAGCATTTGCAATGCAATAGGTCTCGCATTTACGCGAGTTCGAGCAATTGATATTGTAAATAACAATGCCTTTTATTTCTGTTTTCGTTTTTAAAACATAATAGTTTAAACGTGTGTAAATGTGAGACCTATTGCATTGCAAATGCTTGTTTATCCAGTCTGCAGAACACCTGGCCCATAGGTGGTTCCAGTGCTTATTTTGAATTGGCAATTGCCTGTGGGGTCCAACAGCACTCATTTTGGGGGACTGACACTTATTTTTCCTCATCAAACTTTAACCCAGAGAAGGAGAGAGGAAACAACATAAGGAGGAAGAGAGAGAAGGGAAAAAATAGTGACAAAGAAAGAAAGAAGGGATGGAAGACAACCTGAAAGAGTCAGACACAAAGGGAAGGAGTATCTGGTGGTGTACTAAGGAGACAAGAGGTGAAATCAAAACTATGTAGCCTCGGTATTTAACACTTTAGACATTTGATATCACCAGCCAAAGGCTTCTCAGCAAAATGTTAGGCCCTAGCATTTATTATTTTACAAATTAAGCACTGGCTCCCCAGTGAATGCTGCCTAGGGCAGCTATTTGGTATAAAGGAGGAATTGGAGGTAATCCCTGTTGCTGATGCACTAAAGGGCAGAGGTTAGATGAAACAACTCAAGTGTGTGTTGATATTGCTTAGCTACTTTTTGTCATGTATTTGGTACCTCATGCAGATTAGGTCTGTAATTTATGCAGGTGATATCATCATTGCAGCGTTGGAGGCCGAGCTCCAAGGAGCACTGGGGCATTTAATATATAACATTTCTAAAAGAGCAGACGTATCCCGAAAAATAGGGGCTTGTTGTACTTAGAACAGTATGCTTTATGGAAAGGGTAACGAATCCAGGGCAATTCCATAATTGCAATCAGTTCGCAGAGAGGAAAAAAAAGATTAGTCAGATTCATATGATTTTTTGTCAGTTGCTGAAGGTGGAATGGAAAGCAGGACTTGAGAATCCCTGGCAATAACCGAGTCACTAACACTACCTCCGTAACCCAACAATGAACCAGAAGACATAACCAGAACCCTGAACTTTCACTAGAAGACTATATCAAGTATATATGTTTTATGCTACAAGTTATTTGGGCTTCCAAATAACTGGATATCTGTCCCTAATTTCTTACTTTTGAACAGCAGGTTTTAAAAATACTTTCTGCAAATTAACAATGCATAAAGACATAAAATAATTACATGGATAAAGCATGTATAACAAACAAAGGATATCACCCTTGTTTCACTTGTTGGTTGCATTCATTTGCATAGCATAGCATATGCATTCCATTAGTTTGGCCTCATTGCACAGTCCCCTTCCCTAAACAAGGTGGTAATCAGTGCACAAGAACTTACACTGCATGTTCTGCCTCATTCTGACACATGGAACTTGGAATCAGAGGTAACCGGACCGCTAAATACTAAACCCTGAGATATCATTAACATGTGCAATAATTACTACCCATTCATCCTGCAACTTGAAATGAGGTCCTCTATGGCATATCGGCACTGTGCTGCATGAATGAGAAGTGTTCTGTCTAAGGTATGCTGATAAAAATTGACATGAGTTCTTTCTTAGTGGTTAGTGCTGTTGAGAGCCACATGATAGCCGGTTAGATTGCATACATGATGCCTGTGAAAGAGAGGTTACTAAATTAAGTGGGTTGTGCTGTGCAGCATTACGGCATACGTTTTTGTTTACAAATCTATTTAATGTCATGTCCAGGACCTTGCAGTCTCTTAAAACAACAAATGGTTGGTATTTTATTCTGAGGTAGGTGGCAACCCTAGGTGGCACCCGGTGAATTCAGATCTGGTGTTACCGGACAGGGGCGTAGCTTCCAATGGTACAGCAGGTGCAGTGGCACACTGGCGCCCAGATGCATAAGGAGCCCATTGACACCCTTATTGATGCTATATTTTATTATCTAATCAACAGCATTGGACGTCTCCATTGCTTACACTGGGACCCATGGCACTCTTGCTACACCACTGGTAGTGGACCCGGTAATTCTGAGTCTGATAAACCCAGATCCGAAAAAATATCCTTCAGCCGACCACATAATGAGTCGCTAGCATGCCGAGCATTAAAGACTTCTACTTGGTTTGTTCTTGTCTGTTTTATTTATAAATGTTCATGTAATTATTATGATCCCCCGATTTCTCGGCTAGCAAGAAAAGAATGCTTCTGTTAACATTTTCGCTAACGTCACGAACGCGGCTTACTCCGTGCCGCAGACACAATCAGAGCAGTACTGCCCTAGTCCTGAGCAGTGTTTAGAGAAACCCTTCACAAAAACAAATGACTCAGTGTGGTCTTCTAGAGGACCTGCCAGAAAGTCTTGCCAGAAAGCTTCAGACTCTGAGCATAAAGCTGGAAAACAACCGTACTTACTGCACAAAAACCAGCACTGCATTCTTCCAGGCCCGGGACAGCTTGCCACGGTGATGATGTTATCATCCCACGCAGCCGCACAACGCCCTCGTGCCTCGCGCTCTTTTCCTGTTTGTCTTTTTATACAGACGTGTGAATCATTATAGAGCGCGAGTCCATGACTGTAAGACAGTCTTCCTGTCTCAGTGGAAGTGGCCGGAAACTCAAAACGAAAAAAAATAGGTGAAAATTATTCCTGCGTACTTTTCCCTGGAGCGGACATGGGTCTGTGTTTTTATGCAAAGGTCATTCTTGCTGCGTATTCGGGAAGAGATGATGTGATGCGTGCATCAGAAAAACTGATGCAATCTTTGAGCAATTTGAGTTTTTTGGCTGGGCTGATTGACTTTATCAACCCTTCTTTAAGCTTTATTGAATTATATTTGGCCATAGACTGATGTCGGAAATTACACAAGCTCTTTTCAAAAATGCCCGCCCCCTTTAGCAACAACGAAACCGTGACCAAAAACGAAACCTGCCATGGGGCGGGACTTCCGTCTTCGAAAGCCCGCGCCCACGGAGTGCCTGGACAGAAAAGCAGTGCTGGTGGCGCGGGGCTCCCATGCCCGAGGGAGAGCCCCGCGGAGGCTGCAGAGTCCGGCGATGCGGTGAGTGGGGTTGGTGGGGGGTGAGGGGGTCGTCTGTATGTGTGCGCTTGTGTGTGGGCCGGGGGGCGGCGGGGGGGATTGTCTGTGTGTGTGCTCTCGTGTGTGTGTGTGGGCAGGGGTGGGGGGGGCTGGGGAGGTGTGGTGTGGTGTGTGTCTGTATGTTTGCGCTCGTGTGTTTGTTGTGTGTGCCTGCCTGCTTGTGCATGTGTTGTGAACAGCCTGCCGGAATCGGAGCGCGCGACCTGATCCGATTCCGGCAGGCTGCTGCGTGCGCGTGCCAGTCTCTTGTCCTCTCCTATTTAGTCCTTGAAAACCAGAATGATTACAATAGTCTCGCTTTGCGACAGCAGGCCTTTGGCCTGCAATCGCAGTCGCGAGACCTAAAAAGTGCTTGCTGTTGTAGATAATAGCATTAACACCCTTTCTTCACGGACTTACATTTCAGATAATATTGTGTCATCTGTGGTTGATATTGTACAATAAGATGTTGCAGTGTTGTATCATGGGCAAAATCAATTGCGTTCTGTTATGCAGTTTGCCTGGACTTTGCAAATGTTAAAGAATGGTCGCGTTCCATGAGATTACATGAACACAAGCTTGTTATTTCTGCCTTTTAATTTGACTATGAAACAGCAATTTATGCCAATGAAAGATGCCACTTTTCCCCTGTTGCATATTGAGAAATCAGAACCATTGCCTTTTTCTTTAGCGGAGGCAAATTCGGCTGTTTGTATCCACGGGTTTATAACCTTACCGTTCTCTCTTTTCAAATTCGAGAATTGCATGAAACACTATGCTATAGGCAGATTTGAGCCCCTGGGTGGAGCATATCTTCATGAAGTTTGGAATCTACCATTCACTTACAGATGTTTGAGGGATGGTAAGGAAGTGTTTATGAATGGCAAAGATTGCATCACTACACCAGACCATTCATTAACATGCAGAAATCTTCAGTTGCACAGCTAGTGTAATGTGCTTGCACCAAATTTAGCGTGTGTTTTAAAAGGCACCCCAGTCTCGGCCATTACACCTACATTCACACTACTTGCTAATAGTAGTTATTTATTATTAAATAATGAAGTGTGTTGTGGGATGCACGCCTGTATTGCTTACATTGTTACCGTTTCCCAGCGTGTAACCTGTTGCAAGAGGAATATGCTACTTACCAGTATGCATCTGTTCTTGGCATGTAGGGCTGCTGACATTCATATCTGTGCATAGATCGCTGCCTAGTGTTGGGTCTGGATGATTGCACTTTGTTGTCCTGGAAGAGTCTTCGAAGTATCACGAGATAGGTGACTCCTCCCCTGGACTACAGGGCGCATGGGCAACCTCTCCATGCTCAGATTGTTTTTTGCCAGAGATGGAGATAGGAAAGTAAGAGATGTCCATGCTAGAGATAATGCTGCACCTGCGAAAGGCGCCGGGGAGGAGGGTGGGCGATATGAATGTCAGCAGCCCTACATGCCAAGAACAGATGCATACTGGTAAGTAGCATATTCCGTTCGAGGCATGTGGGTGGTGAATTCATATCTGTGCATAGACTGAATAGCAGTATCTCCTCTAGCGGTGGCCACCTGTGCCAGCTACAGCAGTTTGGAAAAGAGTTTTGAGGACAGCCTGGCCTACAGCAGCTTGCTATTTTGCTTGCACGTCTACACAGTAGTGTTTAGTGAAAGTGTGTATGGTGGACCATGTGGCTGCCTTACAGATGTCTTCGAGAGGAATATTCCCTAGGAAAGCCATGGATGCCCCCATTTTACGTGTAGAGTGCGCTCTAGGGGGGAATGTTAAAGTGCGTTTAGTTTTTAGATAACATATTTGAATGCATTTAACTATCCATCTGGCTATTCCTGACTTTGAAATAGGATTTCCTTTGTGTTGTGGTGCAAAAGCAACAAACAGCTGTTTTGTTTTCTTAAGGATTTACTTCTGTTCACATAGTAAAGTAGAGCTCTTTTTACGTCTCGTGTGTGCAGGGCTCTCTCAGCTACTGACTGTGGATTCTAAAAGAATACTGGCAGTTCAATTGCTTGATTGATATGGAAATTGGATACGACTTTAGGCATGACTTTAGGGTTTGTTCTAAGAACTACCCTGTTAGCATGTACCTGCATGAAGGGTTCTTGAATTGTTAGTGCTTGCAATTCGCTCACTCTCCTGAGTGAGGTGATGGCAACTAAGAATGTAACCTTCCACATTAGGAATTGCAATTCGCATGAGTGTAGAGGTTCGAAAGGAGGTCCCATGAGTCTGGTAAGCACTATATTTAGATTCCAGACTGGGGAAGGAGGGTGTCTTGGAGGGATCACCCTTTTTAAGCCCTCCATAAATGCTTTAATTGCGGGTACCCTGAACAGTGAAAGGTGTTGCCTGTTCTGAAGGTATGCTGCTATAGCAGCTAGGTGTAGTCGTATGGAAGAGTATGCTAAGTCACATCTTTGTAAATGCAGCAGGTAGCATATAATGTTTTGTATGGAAGCGTCTAATGGGTTGATTTGGTTATCGTTGGAGTAAATAACAAATCTCTTCCATTTTGCTGCATAGCACGCTCGTGTGGTTGGTTTTCTTGCCTCCCTAATGATGTTCATGCAGTCTGGGGGCAAGTTAAGGTATCCAAACTCTAAGACCTCAGGAACCAGATCGCTAGGTTCATCTGATTGGGATCTGGGTGTCTTATTTCTCCATGGTTCTAAGTTAGAAGATGTGGAGCAAGGCACAGTTTTTGATGAGGAACTACTGAAAGTTCTAGGAACGTTGTGTACCATGGTTGTCTCGCCCATGTGGGAGCAACTAGGATTAGGGTGAGTGAGTGTTGTTGCAGTTTGCGTGCCACCAGTGGGACCAACGGGGCTGGGGGAAAAGCGTACGCAAATCTGCCTGACCAGTTCATCCATATCGCATTGCCCAGTGACAACGGATGTGGGAATCTGGCGGCAAAGTACTGGCATTTGGAGTTTTCTTTTGTGGCAAAGAGGTCTACCTCTGGGAAACCCCATTCCTCGAAGAATGGCTGGAGAACTAGGGGGTGAATCTCCCATTCGTGTATTTGTTGGCTGTGCCTGCTGAGCAGGTCGGCAATTTGATTGTCCTTCCCTGGGAGGTGTTCTGCTAGGAGAAAGATGTTCTTTTGTATTGCCCACTTCCATATGCTCTGCGCCAGATGGGGCAGCTGTGGAGAGTGAGTTCCTCCCTGTTTCTGGATATAGTACATTGCGGTCATGTTGTCCGTCCGGATGAACACCGTCTTGTTGTACACGTTTTTTTGAAAAGCTTTTAGGGCTAGTAAGATCGCTAGCAACTCTAGTTGGTTGATATGCAGCCTTCTTTGTTTGTTTGTACAGAGCCCTTGTACTGTGTACTGAAGGAGATGGGCTCCCCAGCCTGTCAGTGATGCGTCCACTGTTAGTACTAGTTGTGGAACCGGCTCTTGGAACAGTCGCCCCTGTGAAAGGTTTTGTGGGTTCCACCACTGCAGAGATTTGTGTGCGCGACTGTCCACCAACACTAGGTCTTTTAGTTGTCCACAAGCCTGGTTCCATTGCCGTGCTAGGCATTCCTGTAACAGGCGCATTTGAAGTCTGGCATGGGGGACAATGAATATGCAGGAGGCCATCATGCCTATGAGCTGCATGAAAACTTGGGCTGGCAGGGAGTGCTGTGGCAGGAATTTGCGGATGGGTATCTGCATGATGGCTATCCTTGCTGTGTTTGGGTACGCCTTTGCCACTGAGGTGTTTATAGTGGCTCCCAGGTATTGCTGTATGTGGGAAGGTTGCAGATGCGATTTTGTGTAGTTGATTGAAAAGCTTAGACTGTGTAGCAACTGGATTGTGTGGGACGTGTGTGCTGCACACTCTTGGTACGATTTTGCTTGTATTAGCCAATCGTCCAGATAAGGGTACACATGGACGTGTTGCCTCGTGAGATGCGCTGCTACTGTCGCTAAGCATTTTGTTAACGCTCTTGGAGCCGTGGTAACCCCGAAGGGCAAAACTTTGAATTGGTAGTGTTGCCCTTCTATTGTGAACCTGAGGTATTTTCTGTGGGCTGGATGGATGGGTATGTGGAAGTACGCATCCTTGAGGTCCAGTGTTGCTAGGAAGTCTCCTTGCTGTAGCAGCGGGAGCACTTGTTGTAGTGTGATCACATGGAAGTGCTCCGATAGTGTGTATTGATTTAGGGGCCTGAGGTCCAAAATTGGTCTGAGAGAACCGTCCTTCTTTGGAATAAGGAAGTATAGGGAGTATACTCCTTTCCCTTGTTGGTGGAAAGGGACTTGCTCTATGGCCCCCTTTTCCAGCATGCTTTTCACCTCTTGTTGCAGTAGGGTGATGTGTTCTATGGACATAGGACGATGTCTGGGTGGTATGTTTGGTGGCGTAGAAGTGAGTTCTAGGCAATACCCAGACTGGATAATTTCTCTTACCCACCTGTCCGTGGTGATTCCGTGCCAGACAGGTAGGAACTGTTGTAGTCTGCCTCCGACTGGTGTTAAGTGGTCTGGAGGCAGCGTAATTAAGTCACTGTTTTGTGGTGGCGGAGGCTCTGGTGTTATTGCATCCCCGCCCTCTTCCCTTATTACTGTTACCTCTGTAACCACCTCTGGTGGTGTTCTTTGCGAAGGAACCTTGCGTGTTACCATTGTAGGAGGCAGATGTTTGTGAAGCATTTCCTCGTGTATTTACTCTGTATGAGGAGCGTCGAAAGGAGCCCCTATGTTGCAGAACTTGCAGTGCACCCATGGATTTTATAGTTTCTGTGTCCTTTTTCATTTTGTCCAAGATGGTGTCCACCGCAGGACCAAATAAAAAATCTGGGTAGACGGGTTGGTTTAGAATGGTGGACTGCACCTCATTGAAACTCGCAGCCATGCGTGTCTGCGGAGGAGGACACTAGTATTAATGGACCTAGCTGTGGTGTCTGCAGCGTCTAGCGCACATTTAATGGAGGCATTTGATATGAATTTTCCCTCCTGAATGAGATTATTTGCTTGTGCTTTAAGCGGCTCGGGCAAATGTTGCATGAGGCTTTCGAGCTGATCATAGTGCGCCCTATCGTAACGAGCCAGTAGGGCTTGTGTGTTAGCAATTCTCCAAGAATTGGATGCTTGTGCCGCTACCCTTTTGCCTGATGCCTCTAGAATTTTTGACTCCTTATCAGGGGGAGGTGCTTCCCCTGTTGTCTGAGAGTTGGCTCTTTTATGTGCGTTAGCAACTACCAGTTAAATACTACTGTGTCATCAGTGGGTGATGGCTTAGGCTTAGTAGGATAAGTGGGCACATCGGGGATGGGACGGGTGTCATAAGGGTCTGTTGGCTCATCCCAAGGTTCCTCTTGGTCAGGATCTTGAGGAAAGTCATATAGGGGCTGTGGTTCATACCTTGTGTCCCCCTCATCGTCCCCGTGGTGAGAAGGTGAGGTAGGTGCAAAGGGTGTGGAAGGCATAATAGGTTGAAAAGGGATTGAGGGTCTTGTGGGAGAAGTGCCAAAGTCCTTTTTCTTCAGCGGGATAGGTGAATCAGGTTCAAAGTCTAAAGGTCTTTTTTTCCTATGCAGGATGGTAACTTTACCAGTCTCTGGGTTAATGTAAATTTTAGCTTGGTCGTCGGATGGATCTGGGTGGAATAGTTCTTCCTCTACAGTCCTGGGTTTAGTGTTGGACTTTTTCGGGTCGACAACACCTGGTTTTTCGACGACCTTTGGTGTTTTGCTGGGTTTTTTCGGCTCGGGCCCTGATTTTGGCTCGACGAGTGGTTTCGGATCGACCGGAACTTTCGGGTCGACACGTTTTATTTATTTATTTTATTTTAGTGTATTTTATATAGCGCACATCTACCCCAACGGGGTGTCCCGGCGCTCCTGTGTGTTCGTAAGCTGAGCTAGATTTTAGAGGAAATTTTTAACAGAAAAGAAAAGTTTTTAAGGCTTTCCGAAAGGGGGGTCTTCCTGGATCATCCGGATGCAAAGGGGTAGCTTGTTCCAGAGGGCAGAAGCGCATACTTGGAAGGTTCTACCGCCGGAGCGTGCTTTTTTAAATCTGGGGGTAGTGAGAAGGTTTTTTGAGGAAGAGCGAAGAAGCCTGACATTGCTGTAGGGGGAGAGGCAGGTGGAAAGGTAGGCAGAGCCCTTTCCCCTCACTGCGCGGTGGGCCAGTACAAGTGCTTTGAATTCTTCCCTTTTTTGTATGGGCAGCCAATGTAGTCTACGGCGATGTGGCGAGATGTGCTCACGTAGGGGAATGCCACCCACCAACCGTACTGCAGCATTCTGGACTGTCTGGAGTCGATGGCAAAGACCAGATGTCAGTCCAAAGTACAGGCCATTGGCGTAGTCCAGATGGGAGGTAATCAGTGCTTGGACTATTGTCTTCCTGGTGTTATTAGGTAAGAAGTTAATGAATTTTTTCATCATCCTGATTTTGGAAAAACATGCTGCAGATACTGTATGGACTTGTTGGTGGAATGAGAGGTTAGAATGAGAGGTTAGAATCCCATCTAACCCCTAGATTTTTTACTGATTCTTTTGGCTGGGGGGGGGGGGGCACTCAAATCAAGAGGCCACCAGATGTTGGGGTCCAGTGGAGATGGCTGATGGAAGAATAATACCTCAGTTTTCCCGGCATTAAGGCGGAGAAAATTGTTATCCATCCATTAGGCAGTGGTGCGGAGGCAATTTTTTAGTGGGTCGAAGGTAAATTGAGGAGGGCCGTCAAAAGTGAACAAGAGTTGGATATCATCTGCATAGGATGTTGCCTTTATTCCTGTTTGGGCGATGATTTCGGCTAGGGGTGAAAAATAAACATTGAACAGGAGAGGGCTCAGTGAGGAGCCCTGTGGGACTCCCCACCGAAGCGGTCGACTGTCCGAGGTATAGGGAGGAGTGAACACTGCTTGCGTCCAATTGGACAGGAAGGATGCAATCCATTTAAGGGCCTTACCCTGGATGCCTTTTGATCGGAGGCGGTCAAGGAGGAGGGGGTGGGAGACGGTGTTGAATGCTGCCGACAAGTCAAGCAGCACCAACACCGCTCTAGATCCCTCGTCCAACTTTCAACGTACAGCATCGGCCATCTCAATCAGTGCTGACTCAGTACTGTATCCCGGTCTAAAACCGTGTTGTGAGTCATGAAAAGCACCATGTGCTTCTAAGAAACCTGCTAGTTGTTGCTGTACAAGTTTTTCGAGCACTTTAGCAGGGGCTGGTAATAGGGAGATAGGCCTGTAGTTGGCAGGTTCACTAGGGTCGGCATTAGGCTTCTTCAGTATGGGGACTAATCAAGCATGCTTCCAGGAGTCTGGAAAGACACCTGTACGCAGGGAATCATTCCATATCCCATTTAAAATGGGATTGAGAAGAGGTGCCAGAGATTTATATTGTTTAGCTGGCCAGGGGTCCATAGGTGAGCCAGATCTGTGCAAGTTACATGGCTATCTGGGTTGGTATTACAGGGGAAGGAGTCATATATAGTGGCAATTTTGTCTTCAAAAAAATCCGAAAGGCGATTGCAAAGTGTCTGAGATACCAGAGGGGGTCATTTGAGAGCTAATGGGTCTGTGAAGGTTCTGACTGTATTAAATATTTCCCTGGACGATCCCTGTGCACGGTTTATTTTCTCTTCCAGATAGTTTCTTTTGTGCTCAGTTATTCTTTTCCTATACTCTTTGAGGGCAGATTTATACTTGATCTTATAGTCGGGGGGAGTATGATAGTCTCCAGCGTCTCTCAAGAAGCTTGCATGCCGATTTGCATTTGCGGAGCACATCGGAGTACCAAGGGGCAGAAGGGGCAGCACAGTAGGTTTTAATAGGCCTGATTGGAGCAAGATGGTCAATGGCGGAAGAAATCCAGCCGTTGAAGTTGGTCAATCTGGCATCCAAATCTGAGGCTATATCTGAGGGATTGATAGGGGTGAGGTGGGCAGCTAAGCTATCAAGAGAGATCTTACTCCAATTTCTACCTAGAGTTTTGGCCGGCAGTCTGGGTCGGTCTTGATGGTGCAGGGAAAAGGAAAACGGAATAAAAAAGTGATCGGACCAGATCACCGGAAGGGGTTCATTTATGGAGATTCCATCCAGATTAGTACAAATCAGGTCTAGGGTATGTCCGGCCTTATGTGTTGGACTAGTAATAAGTTGGTTTAGCCCTCCGTCTGATAAAGTGGAGAGGAAGTTGAGAGTGATGGGATCCGAGGGATTATCAACATGAAGGTTGAAATCCCCAAGGAGGGTAAAGTTTGCATAACGTGATGTTGCCTGCAAAACATAGTCTAAAAAGGCCGGTAAATAGGATGTTTTAGAATTGGGAGGGCGGTAGACCAGAAGACCAGAGAAGGTGAGATTAGCAGCCATTTTGACGCAGAATGGAAGTGCTTCGATGTGTTCTAATTGTGTGTAAGGGAAGGAGGAGATAGTCCACTGAGATCTATATATTATGGCGACTCCTCCTCCTGAGCGTAAGCTCTGTCTGTTAGCACACAATATGCTGTAGCCAGGAGGTATGGCTAGGCATATGGCAGGGTTGGTTTCATCCCCTAACCAGGTCTCGGTTAGAAAGAAGAGATCCCACTTATTATCTTTCAGAGTTTGGGCAGTTTGTGCTCCGTAGGCTTCTTTGGAGGAGTGTCTTTCACCAGATCGATGTTCTTTTTTGGATCGACCGGTGTCTTTGGAGCTGTTATCTTTGGGTCGACAGGTTTGTCCGGCTTCGATGGTTTCGGTATGGCACCGGATGCCGGGTCGACGGTTTTCGGAACCGCAGGCTTGGTCGGGTCGGCGACCTTCTTCGGTTCGGCGCCCTTCGGCTGCGTGCCCTTGTTCGGGTCGACCGATTTTTTAGGGGTCGACGGCTTTTGGCTGAGCGGCCTTTGCGGGGTCGACAGTCTTCTTTGGTTCGATGCTCTTTGGCTGTGCGGCCTTCTTTGGGTCGGTGACCTTTATTGGCTCTGGAACCTTCTTCGGGGCGATGGTACTAGGCCCTGGGATTTCTGAAGGTTTCGGTTTCGTTTTCGGAGCCGAGCCTGAAGGCGGGGCTGTCGAAAGTTTTTTATGATCTTGGCTAAGGCCTGTTGGCGATGCCTCGACCGGAGCCTTTGGTGACGGGTCAATTGGTGTCGGGGGCAGTGTACTCACAATTTGGCCTGACAGGATCTCGTCGTCGGAGTCGGAGTAGTCCTCGACTGTGACGATCTCTAGGTCTGAGTCTTGAGCGTCCGGTAGGTCCTGGTCATCATCGAAGATGTTGTCCGGTTCCGGTGTCTGTCGCTGCATTTCTTGCCTAGCGGCCCGTCGGATCCGTATGGTTTTCTTCGACCGGAACTGGGCGCAGGCCGGGCAGGTTTCTTCCCTATGGTCTGGGGAATGGAACTTGTTGCATACTGAGTGTTTATCAGTATGGGGGAACTTGGAGTGGAATTGTGGGCACCTTTTAAACGGGCTTCTTTCCATCGACGGTCGGCTCACGTGGCGTCGAAAGGGCCCAGCGGCCCGCGTCGACGACCGATTCGAGATGGAAGTTTGTATCGAGTAGAGAGGTACCGAACGAGAACAATACTATCGAAGTCGAAGGCCTTTTGGCCTTTAGAAAGTTTTGTTTTCGATTCCGAGTTGGAGTATAGGATTTTGCATCCGAACCCAATGGCGGAAAAAAACAATCTGAGCATGGAGAGGATGCCCATGCGCACTGTAGTCCAGGGAAGGAGTCACCTATCTCGTGATACTTCGAAGACTCTTCCAGGACAACAAAGTGCAATCATCCGGACCCAACACTAGGCGGCGATCTATGCACAGATATATATTCAGCAGCCCACATGCCTCGAACATGTGTTGTTCCCTCCTCCGCATGGCAGGCTTGATGCTTCCATCTGGCCCTCCATTCCGACCATGAAAGCAGAGTTCAACAAGATGAGCAGAATAAGAGCTCTTTTGTCCCAGAAGAAAGTTTCCCTTACATCTGCGCGTGAGACGTTCATCCTTCACGTTGCAAATACTTGTACTGAAGTAAATGCCTTATTAAACACGGACCTGCCCTTGCACTTCGGTGCTTTGATCCACACAATCTTAAATGCCTCGTCCACTACTGTCTTTGCACATTTTTTAAAAGTAGTATGCTCTGGCCTTGTTACCTCGTTTCAGACTATATTTGGTGTGATCCCTGCGTTTTGTCATTCGATTTTCTCGAGTGTCTTTGGACGTTTCCCCTTGCTCCTGGCTCTGGGCGCCGGCATTCTGCTTTTATTTTGTTTATTACCAAATGGATGCACAATGTGTGCCCCACCACATACAGTCACAGTCCTGGCTGCTCCACCTGCATGACCGGATGCTAGAATACTATGGTGCGCTGCCTTTGGCGACTTTAAGTGTGGCGTATGGTTTATCCTTCTGGTTCTCTTTCTTCACTTGCGTGCAGCCTGTTTTCCAATGCCTGGATTGTGAATTCAAATGGGTCCTGGATTTGTGTGTCTGCAACACGGTGTCTCCTGATCTGGATTTCAATCTACTAATGAGTCCCTTAGTTGCTCATGAAATAAGACTGTTCTAGTACCGGGATTATGGCCTGCGCAGCAGCACATGGGGTTCTAGGCAATTGGAACATTTGGGGTGCAGCCAATGACTTTCTGGATCGCATTTGTCTGGAAATAAGCCTGAGTTGTCCTCTGATGATGCTAGAGGCTCCGGCAATCGAGGAACATGTATGTTCTTTCCCCTTGCTTAATTGGATGGTTGAAATGTTCATGGATGAAAACAACGACTTCATGTTGGAAGCAGTTGCAACATTTGGTGCTTACACGTTGTTGGACTGAAGTACAGATTTTTGGGCTTCATAGACACGTGCTGGACTCGTGAATATTTTTAAATTTTTGTCTTGATTTTTCCTTATATGTTGCAGGCTTTTTCACACACCATGGCCAAGTGTGTTTGTATTCACTGATTTGGATTTTTTTGAATTTTCATTCCTAAATTTCAAGTTTGGCAAACTTTCTGAACTTGGTTCTGTCTCCCTCGAACTTGCACTCTGCCTTCTATGATGTTTGCCCTGAGTGCTGTGTGTTCCCGGAACATGGGGGGGGGGGGGTGTAGTGTGGTTTATGGGCCTCTTTTTGCTAGCATGATAAGTTAGCATGGCTTATTAGGAGTTTAAACGCCATTTTTCCTTTTGCTGCTTTTTTGCACACAGAACTGCTTAGCTGTTTTTGCAGAGTTAGCTTTTACGAAGGTCTACACATGAGAAAAGGTTTGTTTTTCGACATCTCTAGACCTACATCGTGTCCCCAGTCTGTACAGTGAGTGCTGAGCCGCCAAGGTTATCGTAACGTGCGAGCCTGTTTATCGGCGTATCGGTGTAACACATTCTAGACACAACAATTTGGCAGCTGCAAGCCAAGTAGGATTCTGGAGCCTTTATCATAGCACACTTGCCAGAATTGAACACACTTGGAAGATTCCAGGCATGCAGAGAGACTAACCGATCCTGATGTAATTTACACTTACTGAGCGGACAGGTAAATGAGGTCCCCCTAAGAAAGCTCAAGAGACCTTCTATAGTTTTATAATACATAGTTCCTAGATAGGGAGGGTGCTTCAAATAAGCATTTTTACCACCTGTTTGCACTATCATTGTAATATGATTCCTCTTTTTGTATTTTATAGAATTGTAACCATGCTGACCATATTATTCTTAATCATATGTATGAAATGTGTTACTTACCTGTAAAAGCAGTTATCCAGTATTGGTGTCTTTCATAGATTCACATGCCTGAATCATTCCCCGTCGTCGAGACGGGAGCCTCCGGTATATAATAAAGTAATGTCCTATAGACATACATAAAGAAAAATAGGCCTAAGGGCCTCACCTTAGTAGCCTATCCTTGTCCTTATGCAAAAAGGACCAAACTCTTAGAGCCAGCCAATCAGCTATCACCTCCCTCTAGAACCTTCCCTGCTGGAGCCTCAGTCTCTCAGATTTTCGTACGCACCAAGCTAGGTAGGCGTAAAGCAGGTAGAGAGAGAACGTGAGTCCTTCCAGGGGAGGCGGGAGGGTTGCATGTGAATCTATGAAAGTCACCAATACTGGATAACTGCTGTTACAGGTAAGTAACTCATTTCTTATCCAGTATTAGGGGTGTCTTTCATAGATTCACATGCCTGAATCAGAATAGTTAGCAATACATATTATGCACATGTCTGATGCAATGATGCCACATAATCAGTTAGATAATACACTAAGTATCATGCGACTGTAAGCATTAGGATACATCAACATAACCAAATAGAAGAGATGTGCATACCAGGATGGCGGGATGTAGGAAGGCTCACCTCACTGGAATAGATGTCGAAGCACCGCCTGGCCCACAGCTGCGTCCTGCAGAAGCTCAACATCCAGGCAATAGTGTCTGGCGAACGTATGCGGCGACTTCCACGTCGCTGCTCTGCATATGTCCAGAATCGGCACTCCAGCGAACAGCGCTGCTGATGTGGACATTGCTCTTGTGGAGTGTGCGTGCACCGTGGCATTCAACGGCCGGCCGGCCTTTTCATGGCAGAATGCTATCGCCGAAGAGATCCACCTTGAGATACTCTGTTTCGTGAGTGGGAGACCAAGTCTTGGTCTACTGTAGGCCACAAAAAGTTGCGACTACTTTCTGAAGTCTTTTGTCTTGTCCAAGTAAAATCTTATACACCTTTTGAGGTCTAAGGAGTGTAACGTCCTCTCTGCTGCAGTGGTAGGGTTTGCAAAGAAGGAACGTAGAACCACCGGTTCATTAAGGTGAAAGTCTGAAGGCACTTTTGGCATGAATTTGGGATTCATCCTCAGCACCACTCTGTCTTGTTTAAAATGCATAAACGGTTCCTGAATGGATAGAGCTTGTAACTCGCTGACTCTCCTGGCCGATGTTAGAGCGAGCAGAAGAGCTACCTTCCATGAGATGTACTTGATGGGTGCTCGGTGAATGGGCTCAAAAGGATGGCTCATAAGCTGGGTGAGTACCAAGTTTAGATGCCATGTAGGTGGAATCCTTCTAGGCCTTGGGTACGACCTATACAAGCCTTTGAGGAACTGTTTAATAAGCCTGCTGGACCAAAGCGAAGGGGCCTTCGAGGATCTAGTGTAGCGTGAAATTGCAGCCAAGTGAACCTTTATAGATGCATACGCCAGTCCTGACTCCGCCAAGTGTAGAAGGTATGACAATATCTGTACAGGGGTAATATGGAGAGGTGACAGATCTTGTTCCACGCACCATAAGCAAAACCGCTTCCACTTGAGGGAGTACGTTTTGTTGGTACTGTCCGCTCGCGCTTTCGCTAGGACCTCTCTGCATTCCTGTGGGATGTCTAGATGACAGAATTCTCTGTGCTCAGGAGCCAGGCTGATAATCTGAGCGATGGTAGGTTCGGGTGTTGGATCTGTCCGTTGGACATAGTCAGCAGGTTCGGGTGCTGTTGCAGACGAATCGGAGCCCTGATGGAGAGGCAATGAAGGTCCGAGAACCAATGCTGCCTCGGCCAGAACGGGGCAATTAGGATCAGGGTACAAGGCTCTGCCTTCATCTTCCTGAGGACCCTGGGAATCATCGGGAAGGGGGGAAAAGCGTACGCAAAGACGCCGAACCCACTGATGGAAAGGGCATTTCCGAGTGACCCTTTGGGGACGCCAACTTGCGTAGTTTGGGCATTTGGCGTTCTCCCTGGTGGCAAAGAGGTCGATCCTTGGGATTTCCCATTCTGAGAATACCTGATCTAGTGTACCTTGGTCGAGCTCCCATTCGTGAGTGAGAGACGTCCGTCTGCTGAGTGCGTCCGCGATGGTATTGTCCTTGCCCGGGACATATTCCGCTTTGAGCGTGATCCTTTGAAGCACTAGCCAGTTCCAGATTTCTTGCGATTCGCGTGAGAGAGTGAGCGAACACGTCCCTCCCTGCTTGTTCAGGTAGTGCATCGTCGTGGTGTTGTCCGTCCTGACGAGCACCTGGGAGTTCTGGATACGTGGTAAAAAGGCCTTCAGTGCCAGGAAGACCGCTCGCAGTTCGAGAAGGTTTATGTGGAATGTCTTCTCCTGGTCCGTCCATTTGCCGCTGACTTGTAGGTCCTGTAGGACCGCTCCCCAACCCTCCAGGGAGGCATCCGTGGTGATTACCAAAGGTGCTGCCGGAAGGAGGAAGGGTAGGCCTGTCGACAGATTTTTGTGATTCATCCACCATCGCAGAGTTTTGGACATCTGTGGTGTTATTCTCACTGTGTCGTCGAGCCAGTCCATTGGTATGCGAGAGCTTCTTGCAATGGACGCATCCTGAGGCGGCAGTGCGGGATGAGGAGGATACAGGACGACATCATGCCCAGTAGTGATTTGAAAGTTCGAACTCTCATGGTCTTTCTCGAAGCCACAGCCGTGGCCAGAGATTAGATCTTGTGTTTCCGTTCCTTTGAAGGAAATGCTTTCACGCATTCCGTGTTCAAGGTTGCCCCCAGGAAGGAGATGCGTCTGGTCGGGGTCATGCAGGATTTCTCGAGATTGAGAGTTAATCCTAAGTGCAGAAAGAGATTGGTGCAGGCGTTGGAGGATGAGGTCGCGCCTGTTGCTGAGGGGGCTTTCAGCAGCCAGTCGTCGAGGTAAGGGAAGACCTGGTGACCCATTTGACGCAGGAAGGCTGCCACAGGAGAAAGGCACTTTGTGAAAATCCGCGGGGCGGATTTGAGGCCGAACGGCAGTACTTTGAATTGGTAGTGGCGTCCTGCCACCTCGAACCTTAGGAATTTTCTGTGCCCTTTGAGGATCGGGATGTGGTAGTAGGCATCCTAGAGATCTAGGGAAGTCATGAAATCTCCGCTTTCTAGAATGCCCAGAATTTCCCGGAGCGTCACCATCCTGAACGACTGACTCTTTAGGAAAGAGTTGAGGGCTCTGAGATCCAATATGGGCCTCCACTTTTTCCCCTTCTTGCGAATAAGAAAGAAGCGGGAATAGAATCCCTGTCCTCTTTGAGATGGTGGGACCATCTCGATCGCTCCCTTCTTCAACATCGCGGATATTTCCAGGAGCAACGGCCGTAGATGTTTGTGTGGCAGTTTGCGTGGCGGTGTTGGAGGTGGGATGGTGATGAATTCCAGGGAATGGCCGAATCTTATTAATTGTAGGACCCACCGATCTGTGGTTATGAGATGCCAATTCTGTAGGAAATGGGTCCACTTTCCTCCAATTTTGAATGAGGGATATTGTTGCTGGACTGGCCGGAGTAATCGGTCACTGGCGGCCGCCAGTGCCCCTCCTCTGGTTCTTTCCTCGGAAGTTCGATCGTCCATAGGAAGTTTGGCGGTTCTGCTGTTGCTTCTGTGGATACTGCGACTTATTCTGGTATGAATAGGAGGATCTATTTTGGAAGGACCCCCTGTATGAGGGCTGACCTCTGGACCTGTTGCCCCGAAAGGACTGGTTCCTAGCCTGCAGCGTACCCAGTGCTCTAGCCGTATCGGTGTCTTTTTTAATGTTCTGGAGCGCTTCATCAATTGTGGCTCCGAAAAGATGTTGGCCGTCGAAGGGCATGTCTAGCACCTTTGTTTGTACTTCTTGCCTAAATGAGGTAGCCTTAAGCCAGCCCTGGCGCCACAGGACTGCCGCTCCAGCTAATTGGCGAAAGCCAGTCATGGCTCCATCTATGGCACAATCTATGATTTCCGCTGCAGAGGCTTGACCTTCCGAGAGCAGTGCCTTGACCTCTTCCTGCATTGTATCTGGTAGCTCCGCCAAATAAGGGACCATGTCCTCCCACAGTTGGCGATTATAGCGTCCTAACAGGGCAATAGAGTTGGCGACTTTGATAGTCATGGCTGACGTAGTGGTGAACCGTTTCCCAATGGTATCCAACTTTCTTCCCTCTTTGTCCGGTGGTGCTGACAAGGGAGAGGAAGGGTTGCGGGAATTCTTCTGAGCTGCCTGGGTCACCACTGAATCAGGTTTTGGGTGCCCATTGAAACAAACAGCCGCCTTGGTGGGAGCTTTGTATTTCTTGTCCAGACGTGGGATCACCGCAGGTATGGACGCCGGCGTGGCCATCAGTTTCTTTCCCTGGTCCCAGAGAAATTCTATAATCGGAATTGATTTAGTGATCTTTTTGGTTTGTTCTTTAAAATCATATAAGAAACATTCTGTTTCCGTTGTTTCCATTTCTATGTGGAAACGCTTCGCTGCCCGCTCCATTAACTTATGGAACCCGCCAATGTCCACTGGCGGAGAATCCGATTGGCGTGGTTGGGGTGAAGCTGGGGAGGGCGCGACATACTCGTCGTCGCCGTCGTCCTGATCCGTGCGACCCTCAGGGACTTCGCCTTCTTCCATTTCCTCCGCTTCCTCCTCTGAGGATTCCACTACTTGAGGTGAGACTGCCTCATGGGAGGCCTGCGGACGTGGTCGCGTCTGTTGTGGGGCTGCCGGTGGAGCAGATGTCGCCGGCGTTGGGCCCCTATTCTCAGCATCCAGTGCGTCCGGGAAACGCTACTTGTAGTCCTGGATGAGATGTTTAAGGTCATCCACGATGGACACCGGAAGGCAAACCATAGGGGTCACTTCCGTCCGTACCTGCGCTCGGAAAGAGTGTTCGTGGTAGGTAAATTCCTCCTGTTCCTCATCAGTGCTTTGGCATTTCACGTGGAGGTCAGAGATGGACATAGCTTGAGTTGTTGTTTCCTCTTCCGATTCTTCACTCTGGAGAAAATCAGAAGGTAAGTGGCTCTGCACTTTGCTCGGGGAGGTCGTTTCGGGCGTGATCAGCTTCTTTGGCACTTTGCGCGGTGGTGTCGGCGGAGGCTGCGTCCATGACGACGGTTCCACTAGCTTGGACTTTTTCCACGGGTCCGCGTTGTCCCTGGTCGTAGACGACCCTTCCGTCGACGGTTTCGTCGTCGACTGCATGTTCTCCGTCGACGGGGGTTCAAGCGACGAGATTTTTGTCGTCGTCGATGTTTTCGTCGACGACGCGGTCGTCGACGACATCCTCGTCGACGATGCACTCGTCGACGATTCATTTCTCGTCGACGATTCATTCCTCGTCGACGTCTTCTTCGTCGACGGTCTCGGTGACGCGTCTTCCGTCGACGGCGGGCTTCTCGTCGTCGACGTCCCTGGCTTGGTCGTCGATGGGTTCCTCGTCGACGGTGTCATCGTCGACGACCCCGATTTTGACGTCGATGAGCTCTTCGTCGACGGGGTCGTCGTCGACGGCCCCGATTTCGTCGACGATGGTGCTTTAGACGACGACGATTTCAGCAGTATGACAGATGTGATGGGCCTACCTGCCGACGATGATGATGGTGTGGTCGTCGTCGATGCGAGGACTGACGATGCCGTCGTCGTCGACACCGTCATCGTCGTTGTGGAGACGGCGAGTGGCGTCACAGCCTTCTTTTGCGTGGAAGATGGCGTAGGCTTGGTGGATGAGTGCGCAGGCTTCTTAAAGGCATGAGAGCCTATGTCAGACACTGAGGAGGTCGTAGATTTGGCCTCTGAAGATTTCTTTTGCATCTTCATAGGAGGAGTGTCTGAGGGGCCAGGGGGGTCCCCCCTTGGCCTCTTGAGGGAGACGTCAGAAGTCATGGAGAAGCTGCCCTCTGAGGACTCCACATTATCCCTCTGCTTGAGCCTGTCCAGCCAAATGAGAAGTCGGCCCTCTCTATCCCTCAAAGTCTTATTAGGGAAAGAGCGACAGATCTTACAATCCTTAGGGACGTGGTCTGGATAAAGGCAGTATAAGCACAGGTCGTGCTTGTCCTCCACATGGAGCCTTTTCTTCCCACATGAAGAGCAGGCCCTGAAAAGGGCTTTCTTCTGGGATCCAGACATTCCTTAAAATGGCAAGGAAAGACAGCACTTACTGCAATTGAAGAGTCTTATATATCCCAGTTGGATAATTTGAGAAAGTAATCCTTTTTCCAAGTGAATAAAGTAGGTTTAGAAGATATCCTGAGGAGAGCTCAGGTTGGAGACTCCCTAGCACAACGTGCGGTAGAAAATCTGAGAGACTGAGGCTCCAGCAGGGAAGGTTCTAGAGGGAGGTGATAGCTGATTGGCTGGCTCTAAGAGTTTGGTCCTTTTTGCATAAGGACAAGGATAGGCTACTAAGGTGAGGCCCTTAGGCCTATTTTTCTTTATGTATGTCTATAGGACATTACTTTATTATATACCGGAGGCTCCCGTCTCGACGACGGGGAATGATTCAGGCATGTGAATCTATGAAAGACACCCCTAATACTGGATAAGCTTATGTTGATTAAAATACTGCGCTTGAGATCACGTAGTTAAAATAAACATTTTAACCTTGCCGTGTCTCTATTTTACTCCTGTTGTGGACTGGTATGAACATATAAAAAAAGAGTGTTCTCACTTCTCACCATTCCTGAGATGGTCCTAAGTCGCATGTTCTAGGTAGTCTAATCATTGGTTTCTTTGCTATAGGACGAAGAGCTAATGTGACACTGATTGCTAGTCTGGTAAGGGATTTTGGGTACTAAGGTGAGTTTTGGCACACCCTCGTTCACGGAGTTACTAAGTCTCTATGCACAGTTCTGTGTCTCAGCAGAATCCCTGTAACATGAGTGAATATCTAAGTGCCCCTCTCAATTTGTCTCACTGAGTATGAGTGCCTCTAGGCTTTTGTAAATAGGTTTATTAGTCCCAGTATTGGGTCAGCATATGGGTCTTTAAGTACATAGCATAATCAATAAAAGTTCAATGTGTATGCCTTATGTTTTAAGTACATACCGCTCTCCCTTTCACCTAAGGCCTACTTTACAGGTACCTTATATGTCCTGAAAGGGGAGTTTAACACTTGCCAAAGGGGATTCAAATGCCAAGTGTACTTGGCAGTACAACTCCCCATACAGGCTCTGCAGTAGCAGGCCCAAGACATTGTTAAAGGGCTTCTTGTGTGTATGGGTGACTTGATTGTGTCAGTACTTGAATACATATGAGAGTGACTGTATCATTCTCTTTGTCGGTGTTTGGCTGGATATCTAACCATATTGTTATAGGAGTGGCTTTCTTGGTAATTCTATACACCTGTAAAACTATATGGAAGTGGGTGTATGGCTCGCTCACTGATTGTGTTCGTGAGTATTGGAGTATGAGTGTGGGTGTATGTACAACTTGCTGTATTACTGCTGGATACATAAGTGCTTTCTGCGTGCCTTACCTTTTAAACACATACCACCCTCCCAATCACCTACGTATGGATTACTTAACTGGTGTCTTATATATACTTGAAGGAGAGTGTACGGCTTGGCAAAGGAGTTTTAAATGCCAAGTCGGCTCTTCAATAAAACTGCACATAGCTTCTGCAGTAGTGAGCCTGAGACATGGTTGAAGGGTGACTTAGCTGGATGGGTGACTTGACTGTCTCAGTACTTTTGTACAATCTAAGTTAGTGTTTTAGTCACTCTTTCTGTGCGTTACTGTATGTGGAAGTAACTATGGGCCAGATGTAGGTAATCTCAATTTACCTATTCGTAAATACCGAATTTTACCGATTCGGTATTTAAGAGTAGGTAAATGGGATGTAGATAATTTATAGGAAAAAATTACCGAATCGGTGAGATTCGGTAATTAAGAATTGGTATTTACAGATTCGGTATTTACCAAATTGGTAAATACCGATTCAGTAATTCCCATTCATTCCTACGGGCCTGGTGGCCCATAGGAATGAATGGGAATTACCGATTCGGTATTTACTGATTCGGTAAATACGAAGCGGTAAATACCGAATCGGTAATAGGGGGAAATCTTTCAAGGGTGGCAGTACATTGACACCCTGTTGCACCCATGAATAGTCATGACAGATGTATTAAAGTTGCACCACCTCACTATATAATTTAAATATTATGCACAGGTATATAGAGTCCATCCAAATAATGTAATTCCTTCTTTCAGGGTGTGTATTCTTCGCTTTAGTTAAACAGTCACAGCCAACGCGTTTCGTTCTGAAACCAGAACTTCTTCAGGGCTGGAAAATTAAAACATATACAAAACGACATATAAAATCAACATATAACAAATACATGTATAAAAACACCATATACATATATACAGAATATATACATAATATACATAATACCACATTAATGGGTATGGTGATTTTCGTTAGACTGCGGATTTGGCGGTCCATCCGAATAGGTGAAGCGTTCAAGTCGGACTTGAATATTTGCCACAAGTAAGTGGGACCTGGGACTGATGTTTTTAGGGGAGTTTTCTACATTTAATAACAGTGGGCGTACAGCCATAAGAGAGCAGTCGGGCTTCTTCGTTGGTTTGTTAGTTAATATTAAGATGACCGTTTGTGATATAAGAGTGCTGTTGCACCTTAGTTGGACGCAAGTATGTTGTTTCACACACGTTGATGAGATATATATGGACCGGGTGCTGGCTATAAACTTCCGCCTTTGGGTATTTCTAGATAACTATAGCTTACTGCGGGGCAAACTTGTTCCCTGTTAGCCCAAGTGATTTAAAACAGTGAGGTCTTTTGATTACGTGGATTTCGGGTCCTCATTTTTTCTAAATGCACCTCTTTAATAGGAGCTACACCGTTACTGGGCACAGGAGCACATTGCGATATGAGTGGAACATTATACTGAGGAGGAGGACTGTGGCCTTACTGAAATATATGGATTGCCCGGTTTAACAAGTGAAGATGCAACCATTACACGATATTGTCAGGTAGGAATTGGGATTTGGCTTTTCCCTTGGAAATATGGTACTATTGTCAAGGGGAATGGTATTCACTTATCAGGGATTTCCCTAAATAATAGTGTAGCAGGGTTTCTGTTCTCCCACAGAAACGAGCCCAGAGGATTGGAACCTCGGCGAATTAGGGTGACCCAAAACTCACCTCAGTACCCAACAAACCCCTTACCGAGCTAGCTACAGTGTCTCATTGGGCATAACAAACTCCCAATGTTTAGACAAACCAGAACATGAACTTACAATACCTCAGGTTACGTGGAACACATGAGCACTCTTTCGTTATACTATCATTTCAAACCAGAACATGGAGTAAATGAGGACACGTGCACATTTGAAATGTTTATTTACTAATGCCGTTTTCTCAGACGCAGTATCTTAGATAATACAAGGAAACATATTATCAGAAGCAAAGTTATCAGCATAGTTACTAATCCATAGAAAGCAAATGGTGACAGCATGTTAACATGCTGTAATGAATAAGGTTTTAACAACACCTATTTCTCACCCTCCCTAACTCGCATATTATATTAATAGCTAAGAGGGTCTCTTTGGGTTTTAACAGGGCGGGCCCATACCTCAAGATCCTAGAATGAAGAGATCACATCAGCATACACCAGCTCTCTCTGCATGCGAACAGCATCAAGTGTGTTTGTGTGCTTCAAGCAAAGCAATATAAAACCCGCCTAAAGCCCAAAGTTAGCAGAAGCTGCACTTATGTTATGTATATGAAGTCGCGAAGATCAGACCTCATAACAATTCTGTATCGTGTTATTCCTGAAGCTTCAGCACTCTCTGTACAGACATAGTTTATTAAGCAAAGCTGATATCAGAGTAATAACATATTATTCTCCTGTAAACCACAACGAACTACTAGGTTGAAAGCTAAATCAACAATTAAGTGGTGTGTGCAGAAGCAGCAAAGGAAAAATGGCGTTTAAACATTTAATGAGCCTATGCTAACTTAACACATTATAAAGATATACAGTAGCTATATGACACCCACCCATGATCCGAGCACGGATAAGATAAGATAAGATAAGGGCAACTTCATGAAAGCAGAGTTCAAGAACGATGAACAACGTTACAATCATATAAAGAGATGGAAAAGACTATAAAACCAAAAAATCAAAAAGTCAATGTCAGTGGTCAATAGCACTCAAGTCAATAGGTCTGGGAGGTGAAGAAAAAAATGAAATAAAAAAGGTGCCATCATCATAAACCAATAAAGGAAGTTAAGGCAAGACTGAATACGAAAAATATGCAGCAACAGCCTCCAACATGAAATCACCGTCTTCATCTGAAAACAGGTCAGCCATCCAATTTAAAAGCGGGAAAGAACATACATGTTCTCCTAGTACCGGAGCCTCTATCACCATCAGAGGACAACTCAGTGGGTTTTCAAGAAAGCTCAGTGTAAGAAATCTTGCGCTGCTGCGAGTATGTTCCAAGGACCCATTAGTCCATGCATCGCTGCTAAGGCCATAATCCTTTCGCCAGTACAAACCAACTCGTGAGTAACGATGGGACTCATCAGCCGATTAAAGTCGACGTCAGGAGAAACCGGTCCGCAGAGACACAAATCAATGGCCCAGTCAAAATCACAGCTTAGGCAATGAAACACAGGCTGGACACAGGTGAAGTAGGAAAATCGAAACGATAATCCATATGCCGTGCTTAAAATCGCAAGCGGCAGCGTGCCATAATATTCAAGCATCCGGTTGCGAAACAGCGCCAGAAGGGGCTCGGCGGCTCCTTCCACATGTGGGGCATCCATATTTAAAGAAGCAAAGGACCACTAGAACGCCTGCCGCCAGCGCCAGTAAAACCGGGAATCCTCCAAACAAACTCGAAAAAACGGAATGGAAGAAAGCAGGGATCACACCAAATATTTTTTCAAATGAAGTTACAAGACCGCTGCTAACGGTTTAAAAAAAATGCGCCAGCCCAGTTGTGGAGGACGCGTTAAAGATAGAATGTATAATTTCGCCAAAATGCAACGGTAAATCAGTATTTAAAAGGGCCTGAACCTCAGTCCGGGTGTTAGCTATGTGAAGCACGAAAGTTCCCCGAGCCGAACTCAAGGCCACTTCTTTCTGGGACAATAGAGCCCTTAGTCTGCTCATGCCGTTGAACTCTGCTTTCAAGGTTGGGATGCGTGGCCAGATGGAAACATCCCTATTTTCATGTGTGGGTGGGTACAGGACATTTCTGCAGCAAACTACATGCTCCGTTACGGTTACCACATAAGCTACACCTTTAATTAACCCGCAACAATCTTCATTATTTAAAAGTAAATAACTTCCGTTCCCCAATAAGGTAAAAGTCGGGATGATCGCCGGAACCGGAGTCCCTTTTAAAACACAGGCTAAATTTGGTCGGTCCTGGTTGCAAGAACCGTGTAATTGTATGTGCCTACACATTAACGAGTGATCTGGAGTTTCTGTACATTCCTCCCCATTCAGATAAACTTCCTGGCCGTCTTTCAAACATCTATACGTGAAAGGAAGGGACCACACTTCATGGAGAAATGCACTACCTAAAGGCTCATAGCAACCTATAGCAACATATCTCATACAATTTGTAAACTTATACAAAGCAAAAGGTAATGTTATCAAACCGTGGATAAGCCACGTTGCAGCGGAGGCCTCTGCCACAGAAAAAGGTAAGGACTCTAATCTCTCAATATGTAACATAGAAAAAGAAGCATCTCGCATGGAAAGCAAGCGCTGCTTGTCAGTTAAATTAAAGGGGGCAAAGAGAGAAGAGAAATTCATGTAGGTCCATGGCACCTTGCCAGATTTAAGAGTTTGAAGGGTCCATGCAAATTGCATGATAGAACGCAATTGATTTTGACCATGATACAATATAGACACCTCATCATGCACAATATCCACTACAGAAGACACAATATTATCTAAAGTGTAAATGCGGGAAGAAAGCATGTTAATACTATTATCTACCACTGCAAGCACTTTTTCTAGATTGGCCTGATCTATAGCTCTGAGGCGTGTCGCTGCTTCAATCTGTGATGTCTTCCAGATTTCATTGTAAACAGCATATATCCATCTTTTTGATCTACCACTAGCCGGGCCTTTTATGAAATCATTTAAATCGACATCATTATTCAGTTTTGCAAGATGTAATTTAACTGCAGACAATTTAGAATGTTTCAGCCAACTATGACATAATTTACCCACAGAGTAAGTCGTGACAGAATGTTCAGTTTCAAAACGTGGATCAGGTCTGACTTGTGTAAAGCCATCAGACAAACCCAGAAAACGGTGTTGGCATGAATCAGCACTTCTGTGCCACACCAGCCAACCATTAGGGTCCATACTGGATATGTTAAAGGACGAATTCAGCAATAGGGTCTGTAAATCCCTAATCGAAAACTGAGTATAATTACTCCAGCCAGAATAGTCTTCTAAATCTGGGATGGTCGGAGAATTTAATTTTTTAGAAGTAGCCAATCCAAAGCACGTCGTTTGTGAAATAGAGGAATTCAAAAACAACATTTGATTCGGGATGAGACAAGCACGGTGCAAAGCCTCAGTGCCTTGTACCTGCCAGCTTTTAGAACCCCAAACAGATTTTAAGTCAATAGTTTCCTTCCAAAATTCATAGCCGCCAACAGCTAGCTGATCAAGAAAGGACTTCGAATACAATAATTTGGTATCGGTAAGTCTAACCTTGGACATAGGCTTCTGTGTCATTTTGAAATAAAAGGACTCGGGATTAGACTGATTGAAGTCAGTAAAATAAGTGTACTTTTTCAAAAAAGTACTTGAACTGCCTTGTTTAGGAGCTGGGCAATGCTCCCATTGTGTATAATTTACAGTATTCCTTCTGGATGCTGTTTTATGTAAGAAGTGATTGCCAAAATGTTGAAAGCAAAACAAATCACCATCATTAGCAGATTCTAAGTACAAATCTTCAGCATCAAAGGCAGCATAGTATTTCAAATCAGAAAACAAAGACTCTACGGCCTGAACATCCCAATCATCAGAACATATGTTTTGTTTCACCACATCCCCCATATTAACTCTAAGTACATTAGGGACATTAACAACCTCCGTAGGGCCATGAATTTGAAATCTAACGGCATCCCACACAATCCCATCAAGGACAGGCCAAGCAGTGATGTTAACAAATGTCAAGTCTCTTTTCAGTCTGTGTGCAGAATGCGATGAGGAAAGGGGGGCCAAAGTTCCATTGAGATGTCGAATGCATGTTCTTTCCTCGACATAGTGGCCATTTACCAAGCGGAAAAAATAAAACACAAACCCTATTGACATAAAAAGGTAAATTGAAAAAAGCACCAGCCAAATATATGTCCAAGGGGGAATTAAAAAATGTTTTTTAAACAAGCTGGCATAAACTGCAAAACGTGACGGTCTTTTTGAAGCATTGGAAACAGTGTCAAATAAAAATCTGGATTCCGTGGCCAAACGTGCTTGCAGGTCAGGCATGGATAAGTCAGTGGGGTATGTATAGTCTATTTCATCTTGGTCAGCACCGGGCAAAGTACTTAATAAAGGACTGGAAATTGCAGGTAATTCAATGGCCACTTCAGTTTTATGATTATAAGCAGTGGGTAAAACTGAATTTCTCACAATGGAAGTACAAGAAACCGCTGGTGTCATGCTAAGAAGAATCGGCCACTCTGTGTATCTTGACATTGTCAATTGAAATAAACCTCTTTTCCTTACGACCAGGAAGTGGTGGTAAAATGACTGTTCTTGTGCCCTTCACTCCAAGGACTGGAACCGGAGCTCGATAGGAAGGACCAAATTCTTTCTTGTTATCGATCTTCTCTCGAACCAGTTCTCCAACTTGGGGTAGCCAGCCGACTACCGGGATCTGCAACGCAACATCCGATGTGGAGGGCAAATGTTCCTTCGCAAGACTGTCTCTGGTCTTTTGTAGATCCTGTAAAACATTACAATGTTCATCTACATCAAAGGTCGTGGCGCGAACCACGCAGTCTAGACCGTCAAGGTGAGGGACGTACATCTTGATGCCATAGAGCATTTTGTATGGGGTCCGCCCACCCAGAGACCTTCTAGGGAGATTATTAAGCGCACGCTGCACGCCATTGAGGTTGGCCAGCCAGTTTCTGCCGGTGCCTATAACTCGAGCTGTCAAAGATTGCTTTAAATCACGGTTCATTCGCTCCACTACACTATTACCCTCAGGTCTGTAGGGAGACGAAAACTTGACTTGGACCCCCATCGAAGTCATGGCATCCTTATACGCCTTAGAGGCGAAAGCCGGACCCTGATCCGAATGGAAGGTACCACAGGCAAAAATCCCTACAAAGATACGCAAATCCTTAATGACAGTCCGTGAATCAGCGCTGTGATGGGGCCAGACCCACACAAAGTGTGTGCATGAATCCACTGCTACTAAGATGTACTTATACGCAGTATCAGAGGAAAAAGGACCGCGGTGATCTAAATAAACACAAAATAGTGGTTTATTAGAAATGTACAACTGTGTCTGTGGCGGACGTGCAGCAGTCGAAGGTTTAATCTGCTGGCAAATGTCACAAAGAAGGACATAATCAGGCGTCTCTGTTTGTACAGTCCCCGCCACTGTTTGTACAGTCCCCGCCACCAGAAACGTTGTTGTAATTGAGTTACAGTGGCCGAGACGCCCGCATGCGCAGACGCCACACCTTCATGTGCCGCTGTAATCAAGTCAGCCCTGCGATCCAAGTTGGGAATCAAACGTTCTCCAACATCAGGAATTTTCACAAAAGGAACCTTTTCGGGACTTAAGTGGTATGTGTACTTCGAAGGGAACCCCGTAGGATGTTTACCTCCCTTCTCAGTGGCAGCAACAGCCGCCAAGATGTCACTATCAATCTTACTTTTGGACCGAGTAACTGCTGCAACTAAGTATGTAGACACTGCTGATTTCGCTGCTTCATCAGCAAGCGAGTTACCGACAGCGTGGACTCCAACACGCTGGTGGCCGAGAGTATGAATCACAAAAACGAGCGGCAACTTAGACTTAAGCTCTGCCACTCGAACCCAGATCATCTTATGTTTTATTGTGCTACCCTTGGAATCACGAAAATCATTCTGAAACCAAAAGAACAAGTTTTCATTGTAAGACTGGACACAGTAGTAAGAATCACTCACAATAAGAGTAGTTACACTAGGATCAGCGTACTCCAACGCTAGTAAGAGAGCACGAAGCTCTGCCAATTGTGCGGTGCAATCCCCCAGAGGCAGCGTGTGCACTTCCCTGGATATGAACTCATCGTTCACCATGGCACCGACCACAATGGCGCAAGCGTAAACGTAGGCATGTTTTGAGCCATGCGCAACCTGCGCCGAACCATCAGTGTAAATGATGCAATGGAAGTCCCCCAAAGGTCGCATAGCTAGAGGAGCAGGATGAACGAATTCATACTGCAAGTACTCTTGCGACCGTAATGTGGCGTCAAAAATAAACGTGACATCCGTGGACGTCAAGGACGCAGCCCACTGAATCCACCGAGGGTGCAAAGCTTTTGAATTTGGTACACTGGCTTTCGTGACTGCCTCCAAATGAGGATAGGGTGTAACAACCAACATGCGTTTCCCCTGTGACAGAGCTCGTTCCTTAAGAATCGCCATCTGCACAGCTGTTAAAACCTTTTCCACAGTGGGAAACCGCATCTCAGCTGAAGTGTACAAGTGTGACTTGTAAGCAATAGGTACTGTGTCTCCTTCATTAAAAGTTAGGTACGTGAAACCCACTGTCCCCGGAATTATTCTTATCACCAGGTTGGTGTGGTTATCACGAGTCAGTAAGAACTTAGAGGCGAGCAGATCAGCCTGCAAGGACTGCAAGATGGCCGAGTGCTCAGGCAGCCAGCATGATTTGGAAAAATTTGGTTGTATCAGAGCATACAAAGGCTTGATACGCTGGGCATATTCCGGAATGTATGTCCTCCCGAAATTTAAAAAGCCCAGTAAAGACTGTAATTTTTTCAGTGTTGTAGGAGCGCGCAACTGTGCGCATTTCTCCAAAAAGTGAGGAGCCAAACCTCTACCTTCATTGTTGAGCTCATAGCCCAGGAACAACACTGTGTACTCAGCAATGTGCGATTTTGCAAAGTTAAACTTGTAACCCATATCTGCAAAGTTACAAATAATCGAATTCACACGACACAGATGCTCCCAAATTTTGTCGTCTGTGAGATATAGGTCATCCACATACGAACAAGCATCTGGGTCGATTCTCTCCAAAAGAGAGACTATGCGTGCGGTAAATATACCAGGACTATTCTTATAGCCCATTGGGAGACGCCGGAATTGTTTTTGGACCCCAGCGCACGTAAAACTGGTCCATTGGGAGCTCAAGCTATCCAATCTGTGGGCATAAAAACCGTTGGATATGTCAAGCGTTGTTTTAAAACGCTTACGCACAAGACTATCCACCAGGGCAGAGCCGAGTTTAAATGCCGGTAATCCAATACCAAACGATACGATCCGTCAGGCTTGGTCACAGTAAAAAGAGGATTATTCATCGGTGACACACACGTTTCAATAACTCCCTGATATTCCAATTGTTCAAGGATTTCCGCGACGGAAGTTTTGGCTTCACGTCGCAAGGGATATTGAGGTTGAGGCTGCGGCTGAGACCGCAAAGGAATTTCGTGGCAAGGGGACAATTTATCCCAACCACATTGGTTACGGTACAGAGCCGGTGCGAGAGCCTGAGCCCACTCTTCTGCAAAATGCTGCGCATGCTCTTTCGAGACAGTGTTCGCGAAACTGGGGAGGATTACCTCCTCCCCTCGCGGCGCCGCGAGCACAAAAGGTGGGGGCCTTCCGAAAGCAAAATATCATACGTAGAAGAAAGATTTTCCCAAAATACCCCTTTGATGGTACGCTGTATGTCACCTTCAATTAACAGGACAATTTCATAAAGTCTTTTAGGGGGAGCAAGTCTTGTATCGGCGGTTTCTATTACAACGTAGACATCAGTCGCTGTCACCCTCAGTAGTGGACGCAGCGCCTCTCTCACTATGGTAATCTCCGCCGCGCTATCCAGCAAGGTCAGAGCCCACGTCAGATTCCGAAGCTGCGTTCTCACTATCTGTGGCATATCGATGCGCTGTCAAGGCTGCGACTTTCTTTTTCGCAAACTGCAGTCTTTTTGGCGTAGAATCCTCCTGCTTCCCTGCGCCGTCTGTCTGGCGGGGCTGGCCACGTCCCTGTTGGCCACCACGTCCCCTTCCGCCTTCTCCTCCACCGGTCTTCGGGGCCGATGAGTCCTGAAAGGAACGAGGAGAGCGTTGTTCAGAAACCTGAAATCGATCCGGTGATTTAATCATCGCGCGATCGCGCAAGTCATAAACTCTCTCTGTCGGCGCAGCAACTTGTGGCGCAGGATAAGAATCCTGAGTCTGCTGTTGTTGCTTTCCCTGTTTCTGTTTTTTTAGGCCAATTTTGTTTTTTGGACTTGGGCTGGACATCTGCTTCAGCAGACTGCCCTTGTGGTTGTTTTTTCTTCTTGATAGCAAAATACTTCAGACCTTTACTTGTGCGACCTATAGTTTTATATGCAGCCACAACTATCTTCGCTAACTGTCGGGGTTTTTCGGCATCGGGCAGAGCAGCCAAAGCATTCGATACCTGAAAGTTCACCGCATCTCCCTTTATATTGGAGAGTATGAGATCGCTAACAATCTCAAAAGAACCACACAGGCGCATACCCAATTCAACCGCTGCTTCCGGTCCGTGATCATCCTGAACACGCTTAACGATCGTAGGCAGTACGGACATAGAAGGGGTGCCGAAACACCTCGCATAAACAGCCGCAAAAGTTTTCCCCCATTTTCACAGTCAACGAGTTCAGGAGTTAAATCCTTAGGCAAAGTAATCGTCAACATTCTATGTTTATCAGCAGGAGTAGAATTCGGAAACACAGCCTCCAGTTGGTCAAATTTCTCGGCAAGCCAGAAAGGGAATTCATCTTTATCATCGGGGCGATTACCAAAAACCGAATTGACCATAACCGGATTGAGCTTTAAACCGCCATGTTCCGTATGAACAGCCGGACCCCCCCCGGGGGACCACCCGGGAGATGACGACCTATGTATTGCACTAATGCACAAATCACGGCAATCGAAACAACATGTAGTCTGCGAATATCTGCTAGGGGACAAGCGCCGTGATTCGGGTGCGGGGTGAATACACCCAATGCAGGCCAATTTGTGCCTGGAATGGACAAAGGACCCAACCTCGCAGCGGATAAAGAGTGGGGTAGGGCGCCATCAAACCAAACGCGATGCTGCCAATGATCAATAGGTATTTCCAGTGCCCTGTAAGGTGTATATTCAGCCGGCACAGGTGAGGACGTGTAGGTGTGGAACACACCAGAATTTGCGTCTAGTGTCGGAAACGTTACCCATGAATAAAATAATTCGAAACGGTACGCCGGATCTGCACACACCACTAAGATCACAGCTAAGCCATCCACAGGGACCTGGTAATTCTGTAAATGGTTGCGCACCGCAATGCGACTATGCTGCGGGATGTTCACAGCCTGCGCCATGATCACACCGGAACTACTGAAAAACAAAGGAAACTTTGTAGCACAACTGGGTAGTAATTCAAAGAAACCGTTTTAGATAGATTCAAGCTTGAAAAGACCTATGTCAAAAATAGGTAGGTTTTTCCGACACCACCGTTTTCCGGAAACGACAGTGAAGGGGTTAATGTTTGAATGATATACTACTCAAGTGCCATGATATAAGACCACCAACGTATGGGCGCCATGTAGCAGGGTTTCTGTTCTCCCACAGAACTGTGCACAGAGGATTGGAACTTCGGCGAATTAGGGTGACCCAAAACTCACCTCAGTACCCAACAAACCCCTTACCGAGCTAGCTACAGTGTCTCATTGGGGATAACAAACTCCCAATGTTTAGACAAACCAGAACATGAACTTACAATACCTCAGGTTACGTGGAACACATGAGCACTCTTTCGTTATACTATCATTTCAAGCCAGAACATGGAGTAAATGAGGACACGTGCACATTTGAAATGTTTATTTACTAATGCCGTTTTCTCAGACGCAGTATCTTAGATAATACAAGGAAACAAATTATCAGAAGCAAAGTTATCAGCATAGTTACTAGTCCATAGAAAGCAAATGGTGACAGCATGTTAACATGCTGTAATGAATAAGGTTTTAACAACACCTATTTCTCACCCTCCCTAACTCGCATATTATATCAATAGCTAAGAAGGTCTCTTTGGGTTTTAACAGGGCGGGCCCATACCTCAAGATCCTAGAATGAAGAGATCACATCAGCATACACCAGCTCTCTCTGCATGCGAACAGCATCAAGTGTGTTTGTGTGCTTCAAGCAAAGCAATATAAAACCCGCCTAAAGCCCAAAGTTGGCAGAAGCCGCACTTATGTTATGTCTATGAAGGCGCGAAGATCAGACCTCATAACGATTCTGTATCGTGTTATTCCTGAAGCTTCAGCACTCTCTGTACAGACATAGTTTATTAAGCAAAGCTGATATCAGAGTAATAACATATTATTCTCCTGTAAACCACAACGAACTACTAGGTTGTAAGCTAAATCAACAATTAAGTGTCGTGTGCAGAAGCAGCAAAGAAAAAATGGCGTTTAATCATTTAATCAGCCTATGCTAACTTAACACATTATAAAGATATACAGTAGCTATATGACAATAGCTGGTGTTGTTCTCATTGGCGTTTATATTCAGAACATCTTAAGAGACCACTTACGATTTGGGACTTATTTTGTATCCATGAGAAGGAATGAATTTGATTCCGTGACCGAACCTACAGTATATGATATCAGATGGTACGTTCTTCTTTTTCAACTTGTTCTATGTTTGATGTAGACGATTGTTTCCCTCAATTGAGCCAGTTTTTGGATCTTTGTGGCCCCCTTTTTGTGAAATCAGACACACGTTATAGACATAATGAATCCATATGTCACTTTCTGGTCACTGGTTAGGAGTGTGATAATGATGACCTACATAGGAATATCATGTATTCTCTTGTTTGAACCTTTCCCTTTCTTTCTTCCTTTTTGGAATGTTGGAATATATGAATTCATCTAGGTGAAACTATGTGTCACAGTAAACATGCAATCAAGTACATGCAGTATCTATGGAGACACATTCTAACATACGCTTTTGTGGTGTTTGTTTTGTATATTAATTTGGTATTATGTATATTATGTATATATTCTGTATATATGTATATGGTGTTTTATACATGTATTTGTTATATGTTGATTTTATATGCCCTGAAGAAGTTCTGGATTCAGAAAGAAACGCGTTGGCTGTGACTGTTTAAATAAAGAGAAGAATACACACCCTGAAAGAAGGAATTACATTATTTGGATGAACTCTATATACCTATGAACACTATTTAAATTATATAGTGAGGTGGTGCAACTTAAATACATGTGTCATCACATTTGGTTTCCCCTGGGATAGGGTGGTGCTCCTGGGCAGTGAGTACTGTTAAAGGTTTTGCACACAAAAAATTCTTTAATTTCAAAAAACTTTTGGGTAAAATATTTTTCTGCGTTTAGGTGCCTTGTGAGGAATTGATCCACTGTCCGTTTCTGTGCATTCGATTTGTTTTGGTTTTAAATTGGGCACAGCGCAGACCAAATCTTATTACTTAAAAATTGTTGCTAGAAGGGTGTTGAATTCTTTAAAAAACAACAATATGTCGAAGTTTAATGATAAAAGGGAAGAAATGGCTTTAGGCCTTTTTTCCAATATACAAGCAAGTATTTCTAACACCACCAAAGTACATACTAACGAAGGCCTGCGGAATACATTTTAGAAGCTAGAAAGATTAAAAAAACAGGAAATGTCTCGTTGGTGGGACGGCATCACACTAAAGCAGTATCTGGATAATCAAAAAATTCCTAGGGGGTTGAGAATACTTATATTCCCAACCTTCGAGGATTTGGATGAGGAAGGATTAAAGGATTGGGAGGAGAATTTGACAAAGGCATCTAATGTCATGATGCGCATCTTGATCAGACACTCTGAGAAGAAAGTGGAGAGCCTAAAAAAAGATATTGTTATCCTTGAAAGAGAAATAGATTCCTCAATTTTGAAAGAGGTAGTAAAGAAAAACTATGAAATCTATGTTAATGTGATTGAGGCCCAC
The DNA here is from genome assembly GCF_964261635.1 of Lissotriton helveticus. NCBI lineage: Eukaryota > Metazoa > Chordata > Amphibia > Caudata > Salamandridae > Lissotriton > Lissotriton helveticus. The sequence goes on along the minus strand of NC_136068.1, from coordinate 1,857,609,994 downwards.
CAAGTGTACTTAAGAGACAAGAAACTTAGAAAATACGCAAGGATGACAATGACTACATGAATGGGCGTATTTATACTTTCGCTCATAAATTTGATTCAGTCAAACCAGTACGGGAAGGTAAAAGATTAAGAGAAGACTCAAGTGATTCACTATCTATCAGTAGTAGCTCTATTTCATCCATTGAAAGTGGCACCTCTAAGAATGGGGGAGTGACACCGACCACCTCTCCTTTGAAACTTAATTTTTTAGTAGAAATGGAGAGGATCAGACTCGGGAACAAACTGGTCAAAAGAGATCAAAAACAAGGAGGGGTGGAAAGGAGTGGCGGGCCAAAAGGAATAAGGAAAGAAACCACCCATCCAATGGACACTCGGTCCAAGAAAGTATAAATACGGATTTGAATGATTATGTTGAACAAAATGCTCTGACTATTGTTAATTTATCTAATCGTACACTTACAAAAGTAGAAATTGATGTTTTGCAAAAGGCATTGAGTTTTTGTCCCTGTCAATGGGGAGATCCATGTGAGATATGGTTGATTTATTTAAATTTGTGCGGTTGATAAAATTAAAAGATCATTTCCAAGGTTTGAATATTGTTTCTGATTGTAATGTACAGTCTTCACCAATGGTGACACACACGGTTTCTGACCTGCTGAATATCCAGATATTGTTCTCCATTTCAGGGGAGGATTATTTCCCTATCCAAACTATTAGGGATGACTTGGAAATAACTGAGGACCTAGGGGTAACCAGCGGACTGAAACCGAAATCTAAATTCATTCCGACTAATACACACAGAAACATAGATCTTTTTAAGGAGAGAGTCACAAAGGATCTATACACACTGATGGAAAAGTCTGGTAAATACACACAACATCGTTCCAATTTAACTAGGACAGAGAGACTGGCTTTGGAGAATTTGCGACTTGATACCTCAATTACCATCAAGGAGGCTGACAAGGGAGGGAATGTAGTTGTTATGAATACGGTGGATTACTCAAAGGAAATCAATAGACAATTGGAGGATCCTGTTTGTTATCAGAGAGTTGTAAGTAATCCCATTTCCTCCCTTGTCACTTATATAAATGCCAAAATCTTCGATTGGGGCGAGAGTGGATTGCTTTCGGAAGCCGAAAGTCGATATCTCAAGGTTAGCAATCCTCTCGCCCCATGCATTTACATTCTGCCAAAAATCCACGATGGGGGGGTGGGGGGGGAATTCCCTCCCGGACGGCCAATTATATCAGGGATAGACTCGCCCACTGAGCGACTATCGGAATATGTTGACGAGTTTCTCCAGCCTTTCGTTGTCAATCTTCCATCATATATTCAGGACTCTAGGGACATCCTTGCAAAATTTGATGGTTTATCATGGTCTGACGACTTGATTTTTGTAACTGTGGATGTCTCGGGGTTATATACCTGCATTCATAAGCATTTTGGTCTAACCGCTATACACTCTTTTTTGGCCACGCGCACAGCAGACCTTGCTAACCACAATGAAATGCTTTTAGAAATGATTGATATCATCTTATCAAGAAAAATGTTTCTACACAATGAAACGTGGTTTCACCAGACACAGGGGACCGCAATGGGGAGCAAATTCGCCCCTTCGTACGCAGGACTTTTCATGGGCTGGTGGGAGAGGGAACATGCGTGGGGAAAATATGCCTCCACCTGGATGGACAGTATTGTCTTCTGGGGGAGGTATATTGATGATATCATCATGCTATGGAAAGGTACACCTAGCCAACTTCTTGAGTACCACGCATTTTTAAACGATAACCCCCACAACGTACACCTTACCATCAAGTATAGTCAGAGCAATATTGAGTTTTTGGATATCCTATTTTACATCAGTGAAGGAAAAATTGAAAGCACAATTTTTCGGAAAAATACATCATGTAATAGCACCTTACATGCATCTAGCGCTCATCCTAAATCAGTAATACGGAACATACCTTTCGGAGAAATGACACGTGTCCGCCGTAATTGTAGTGCAGACATGACATTTGGAACAAATATTGAGGAGCTGAAAACAAGGTTTAGACAGCGCGGTTATGATGAGGATGTTTTGAGGAAGGCCAATTCGAGAATCAATAAAGTTTCTAGGACAAGTACATTGCAGAAAACTAAGAGAAATCACACTATTGCGAAAGATCAGAGTTCACGCTTGGCCTTTGTTACACAATACACTAACAATAGTGCTGACCTTTTCACTATACTAAGACGACATTGGGGACTCCTATATGATACTCCAAGTCTCAAGGAGATAGTTACGGCGACACCCAAGGTATCATTTCGACGAGGCAAAACACTTCGAAATTTACTTTGCCCAAGTTATCCACCCAATATGATTTCTAAGACATGGCTCCCCACCACCCCCAAGGGTTTTTATACTTGTTCAAGTTGTAATGTGTGCCCCTATGGAAGGAACAATACGCAGACTTTCCAACATAATACATCTAGGAGGTAATTTATAAATTGTAAAACAAGTTATGTTGTTTACATTATTGGCTGTGAATGTAACAAAAGATACGTGGGCAGCACAGTGCGCCCACTCAAATCACGCATCCAGGAACATGTGCGTGCTCTGAAAAATTTTGACTTGAAATATCCCATGACATACCACATGAGAGAAAACCATAGGGAGGACAACAAGATTTGGTTCTATGGTATTGACCATGTCCCCGCTCATTCTCGAGGAGGTAACAGGGTACTAGCTTTACGTAAAAGGGAGGCTATATGGATTTGTCGGCTTAGATGTACTTAGGAGGGGCATAATACCGATGATGAAATGCACTATTTTTTGTAAACATCGCTTATGGTGCATTGACAGTTTGGGTACCAATTATGTGTTGGAGTGCTGGTATTTTATTCTGTACTTGCGATGCACTATAACTCATTGTGCAAAGTCATCAATTATCTCTCCTGTATGGTTGACACATGTTTTTATGGATTAATGCTCACCGGAACGGGTCGAGATTGAAATTGCACGTTGTTGTATATATATGTTTTACTCTACAGTGGTGTCTGGACCATGAACTGTGGTGTTGTCAACATAACTTTATCAAGATACATGTTGTCGGTTAGGTTTTGGACATCAGCTCACCTTGTGTTAGAGGTAGGACTACCTTCTATACAGTTTAATGGGAACATGTTCGTACATCCCGCTCCAAGAGCTTATCCGGAGGGAGGGGGGTTCAACGTGGTCCCACTGCACAATATTTAGGCTGAGAAAACTGAGAGAGATATTATTATTATGGCAACTCGATCAAAAAAATTTATAATTAATTTTTTACTGTAATGGAGTAATTGGTCCACAATGCACGGAATTATCTGTTCTATTTTTATAATTACCCTCATTCACATTATGGGGAAGCACTTCTGCATTATTGTATTTCTGAGTCAGTGTTTGCATCCGTGTGATTTTGTCTTTTGATCAGTCTAAGATGGCCGCGTCTTTCACATCGTCCAGGCTGAATATGCCGACTTCCCTGGGTCACGTGGGACGCTGCTTGTGACTATGTTTCGAGCGAGAATGGTGATTTTCGTTAGACTGCAGATTTGGCGGTCCATCCGAATAGGTGAAGTGCTCACGTCGGACTTGAATGTTTGCCACAAGTAAGTGGGACCTGGGACTGGTGTTTTTAGGGGGGCTTTCTACAATTAATAACAGGGGGCGTAAAGCCATAAGAGAGCAGACGGGCTTCTTCGTTGGTTTGTTAATAGTTAATATTAAGATGACCGTTTGTGATATAAGAGTGCTGTTACTAAACACAATCGCACCTTAGTTGAACGCAAGTATGTTGTTTCACACACGTTGATGAGATATATATGGACCGGGTGCTGGCTATAAACGTCCGGTACAAAAGGGGGTGGTGATGGACGGAGCATCTGAATCAATCAAACACTCACACCCAGTCAAAAGATCTGGGTTTAATCCATCACCGTTCTTTAGCCCACTCTGCCACCCCAGTTCAGACATGGCTATATGCAAATCAGTCTGACCCTGTGCCTCATGGGAACAGTCCAGCCCTAACTGCCAAGCCATGTCTTCCCTGGACCGGAAACAAGCTTTCGAGGACCGGTTTCTGGCATTCCAGCCGTCTTCAGCCCGGCTTGCTTGAATCCAGTGGCAAAGTGAGCAAGGGACTCACGTCTGAGCATACCCTGCCACACTTATGGCGGCCAAAAGCGGTACAAAAGGGGGGGTGATGGACGGAGCATCTGAATCAATCAAACACTCACACCCAGTCAAAAGAGCTGGGTTTAATCCATCACCGTTCTTTAGCCCACTCTGCTACCCCAGTTCAGACATGGCTATATGCAAATCAGTCTGACCCTGTGCCTCATGGGAACAGTCCAGCCCGAACTGCCAAGCCATGTCTTCCCTGGACCGGAAACAAGCTTCCGAGGTCCGGTTTCTGGCATTCCAGCCGTCTTCAGCCCGGCTTGCTTGAATCCAGTGGCAAAGTGAGCAAGGGCTAAAGAACAGTGATGGATCAAACCCAGATCTTTTGACTGGGTGTGAGTGTTTGATTGGTTCAGATGCTCCGTCCATCACCACCCCCGTTTGGACCGCTTTGGCCGCCATAAGTGTGGCAGGGTATGCTCAGACGTGAGTCCCTTGCTCACTTTGCCACTGGATTCAAGCAAGCCGGGCTGAAGACGGATGGAATGCCAGAAACCGGTCCCCGGAAGCTTGTTTCCGGTCCAGGGAAGGCATGGCTTGGCAGTTCGGGCTGGACTGTTCCCATGAGGCACAGGGTCAGACTGATTTGCATATAGCCATGTCTGAACTGGGGTGACAGAGTGGGCTAAAGAACGGTGATGGATCAAACCCAGATCTTTTGACTGGGTGTGAGTGTTTGATTGGTTCAGATGCTCTGTCCATCACCACCCCCTTTTGTACCGGCTATAAAAGTCCGCATTTGGGTATTTCTGGATAACTATAGCGTACTGCGGGGCAAAGTTGTTCTCTGTTAGCCCAAGTAATTTTATACAGTAAGGACTTTTGATTACGCGGATTTCGGGTCCTCATTTTTTCTAAATGCACCTCTTTAATAGGAGCTATACCGTTGCTGGGCATAGGAGCACATTGCGATATGAGTGGAACATTATACTGAGGAGGAGGACTGTGGCCTTACTGAAATATATGGATTGCCCGGTTTAACAAGTGAAGATATAGAGATGCAACCATTACACGATATTGTCAGGTAGGCATTGGGATTTGGCTTTTCCCTTGGAAATATGGTACTATTGTCAAGAGGAATGGTATTCACTTATCAGGGATGTCCCTAAATAATAGCTGGTGTTGTTCTCATTGTCGTTTATATTTAGAGCATCTTAAAAGAGACCACTTACGATTTGGGACTTATTTTGTATCCATGGAAAGGAATGAATTTGATTCCGTGACCGAACCTACAGTATATGATATCAGATGGTACGTTCTTCTTTTTCAACTTGTTCTGTGTTTGATGTAGACGATTGTTTCCCTCAATTGAGCCAGTTTTTGGATCTTTGTGGCCCCCTTTTTGTGAAATCAGACACACGTTATAGACATAATGAATCCATATGTCACTTTCTGGTCACTGGTTAGGAGTGTGATAATGCTGACCTACCTAGGAATATCATGTATTCTCTTGTTTGAACCTTTCCCTTTCTTTCTTCCTTTTTGAAATGTTCGAATATATGAATTCATCTAGGTGAAACTATGTGTCACAGTAAACATGCAATCAAGTACAATCAGTATCTGTGGAGACACATATTCTAACATACGCTTTTGTGGTGTTTGTTTACAGCAGCTCGTCTTGTATTACAACTCCCCAGAAGAGCAGTATCTAAACCAGCATTAGCGGCTCTACACTGGCTACCTATTAAGAAGAGAGTGATGTTCAAAGCCCTCTTAATGTGCCACAGGAAACTCCAACGGAAAGCCCCTCCCTATTTGTTTGATCTAGTACTTAGGTATCAGCCAACCAGAGCCCTCCGATCAGAGAGGATGGATTTGGTGACGATCCCCCGTGTAAAAAGGGCAAAGCTAGGTGGTCGCTTTTTTTAGATATGTAGTAGCAAAAAACTGGAATGCTCTCCCCACATCCCTAAGACTGGAAGAATCTGAAACAAAATTTAGAACAATGCTAAAAACTCACTTATATAAACTATAAGCAGGGGGATGGGGGTGGGTGTTTCTTTCGGGAAGTCTGTATGTCTCTGATAAACTTGCTTCTTCAGCGCGGGGACACGCCGGGATGGCGTCACCAGGCGCTTTATAAACTACCTTATTATTATTATTATATTAATGTGGTATTATGTATATTAGGTATATATTCTGTATATATGTATATGGTGTTTTTATACATGTATTTGTTATATGTTGATTTTATATGTCATTTTGTATGTGTTTTAATTTTCTAGTCCTGAAGAAGTTCTGGTTTCAGAACGAAACGCGTTGGCTGTGACTGTTCAACTAAAGAGAAGAATACACACCCTGAAAGAAGGAATTACATTATTTGGATGGACTCTATATACCTGTGCACAATATTTAAATTATATAGTGAGGTGGTGCAACTTTAATACATGTGTCATGACATTTGGTTTACCCTGGGATAGGGTGGTGCTCCTGGGCAGTGAGCACTGTTAAAGGTTTTGCACACAAAAAATTCTTTAATTTCCAAAAACTTTTTGGTAAAATATTTTTCTGTGTTTAGGTGCCCTGTGAGGAATTGATCCACTGTCCGTTTCTGTGCATTTCACCCCTTAATAGTGCATGGATGCACATGTGGCACACATACATGCCGTAAGGGCATGTATGTCTGCCACACGGCACTGAATAAAAAGCAAAAAATTGCTTTTTAAAAGAAATTTGTTATTTATCACCAACTAGTAGTTGGTGGCAAATAACGAATCCTTAAATGTAAGAAGCACTGACTTGAGTGCTCCCTACATTACGGATTCTGTAATTTACCAAATCCGTATTTTAAGAATTCGGTAATTTACCGATTTCTTAAATTACCGATTTGGTAAATTACCGAATCCTGAAATGTGGCCTGCTACATGTGAAAAGCCTAATACCGGTCGGTAACGGCCGAAATTCGGTAATTTCGGCAGTTACCGACCGGCATTAGGCTTCCTACATCTGGCCCTATATCACTATTTGAGTGCCCTTTTGGTAACTCTATGGGCTTGTAAATCTCAATGCAAGTGGATGTATGGTTAGCAAACTGGCTGAGTCAGTGAGTGTTGGGGTATGTAACTGTGTGCTCAACTGGTTCTGGTACTGTTGGATACATAAAGGCTGTGTCAGTGAATGTCTAAATGCTTCTGTCTGTGTAACTTGTTGTGTGACTGACTCTATGCTTTCACAAACAGGTTTATGAATTGTAGTATTAGGCTTCAGACTGGATGTATAAGTGGGAGTATGTACATGTCACTCACTGAAACTTCAAAGTACTTTGCTCAACTTTTTTAAACAGATAGCACCCTGGTCAACAACCTACCTACAACCTAGCTCAGGGATCACTTCTATCTAGCAAAAGCAGAGTTTAAAGCTTGGCAATTGTTTTTTAATGGTAAGTCCACCTGGTAGTAAAACTGCACATACATAGTCTGAAGTAGCAAGCCAAAGACACGTTAGAAGGGCTACTTCCCTTGATGGGTGATTAGGAGTGTCTGTACTTGAGTACATATGTCAGTGAGTGTATCAGTCCCATTGTGAATGTGTCACTGGATGTGTACGAAACTATGTAAATATATGACTGCCTATCTTAGTAACTCTACATTTCATTAATGTGCATGTAAGTAGCTGTATGTATTCCTTCCTGCTTGTGTTAGCAAGTGTTGGCGTATGTAACTGTGTGTACTGCACGGGTGGGGAGGTTGCTGTTCATCGCCCCCCCCCCCCCCCCCCCATACTTATGTTCAGAGGCCAGGGCACGGCCGGACTGTAGGGGCTGAGAACCGCAGCAACATTGATGTGCCTGATCTGCTGCAGGCATCGGTTTCTGCGCCAGGAAGGAGGGACAGTGCATAATACTTACCTGGATTGCTGTAATTGTGTATTGCTGTGTCTGCTGGCCTGGATTGATTAGTGGACCCCCACTGAGGAGGCTCTATTGGTGCGTGAATTGCGTCAGTGGATACGCGAGACGGAGATATCGCAGAATTAAAAGGAGAGTTGGTCACCCTCAAGCTGCAGGTGGCGCAGATGTCTGTGGTCACGAAAGCACTGGAGAATCATGCTTAAGAGGTGGAGGGGACGGTGAGACGTAGCAATATTCGAGAGCTGGGCATCCCGGAACGAGCAGAACTGGGGGTGGCCGAGCAGTTCCTGGAGTGCTGGATTCGTACCCAGCTGTGCCCGAGGGCTTGTCGGATGCGTTTGTGATTGAGAGAGTGCATAGGGCTCTCGTCCCTCCCCTGCCTCCGGGAGCGCAGCCACGAGCTGTCATAGCTAAAATCCTCACCTATCGATATAGAGACTGCATCCTGCAAGCGGCAAGGGAACACCAGAACCTTCAGTATGAAAACAATGAAGTGACTATCTACCTGGATTACACTAAGCAAGTTCAGGAACTATACAAATCCTTCCTGGGTGTGAAGCGTTGGATGTGAGACATGAACGTGCAAGATATGCTCCTGTATCCAGCCAAGCTAAAGGTGATTTCGGGGGGTAAGGCACAATTCTTTTCCTCCCCGGAAGCCACTTGGGAGTGGTTGGCGATCCAGTGTGATGGATTTACGCCTGGAGAAGCAAGGGGGCAGAAGAGACAAAGGAGGACATGGCGGAAGGAGGCTGGAGAGGGCAGCAGATTCTAACGGACTCGCAAAACTCCCCGGAAGTGTCACAGCGGAGTATAACGGTGGGAGAGGATGGAACTCTGCAGTCTGGTTCCCTTGTGGAGAATGCTACAGAGGACGATTTGCTGGGAGCTGCCACCACTGAACCGGATACGCAAGATCAGACTCTGCCCTTAACGATAGACGTTGTGCCCGAGACTTTGTTGGAGGATCTTCCTGGGGATGTCAGTGAAAGTGATTAAGCATTGGCTGTTAACCTACACCACTACTAGCTGATTCAGGTTATATACGCACGAGTTGGTAATGCTGTTTGGTGGTGTTTGCTGCACTGGGACTTTTAAGGGGGGGGGGGGAGTATTGCGCTATTTGGGGGCCTGATGGGACCTAGTGGAGGGGATGTTGCCTGGATTAAGCATATATGCAGTGGGTTTATTTCAGAATGGCCGCGGGATCTTAAATCTGTGGTGGGCGGGAAGGTGGAGGGGTGATGTTCTCTTGTTGCCCCTGTTGGGTTTATGGAATACTGTGCACGTCCTTGCACGAGCGGTGGTTGGGCAAAATCGCCTGTGATGGTTGTCGAGTATTGTCCATGGGTAGTGGGAGGCGAAGCTTTTGTTGGTTTAGTTGTTCTAGTGTGATTTTTTGTGGGGTTGCGCCCAAGAGAGAATTATTGCAGAAGAATGCCGAGTCCCGGCACGTCGCCAGGCAGAAAGTGTGAATGTATGATTATGGCAGATGTAGTAAAGTTCCTTAGTTGGAATGTTAGGGGTTTAGGCACCTGCACTAAACAACACAGGGCCCTTTAATTTCTTAAGTACCATGGCATATAGATTGCTTGCCTGCAGGACACACATCTGGATGACGCTGGGGCGGGGCGCCTCACCAATAAATGGAGGGGGCAGGTGTTCCATTCGTCGTATTCTACCTATGCCAGGTGGTGTTGATTTGGGTAGCACCTGGGGCCCCGTTTACTCTACAATATGCCGAAGAGGGCTGTTATGTGCTACTGGGGCAAGCTAGGTGGCAAAGACAGCAGTATATTAAACACCTATGCCCCTAATATTGATGAGCCACATTTATTTGCGGCCTTACAGGATTTGATCACTGTAGACTTGGACACTCCCCTTTTATGGTTGGGTGACTTTAATTGTGTGGTGGACCCGGAATTGGATAGATGCCCCCCTCAAAGGGGTACCAAGCCGCGTATGGCTAAGCAGTTGCAAAAACTAATGAGTGACCTAGGCATCCAGGATGTTTAGAGGGAGCACCACCCGACCCAGAAAATATTCACCTGTTTTACCCCCACTCACAGTCGTCTAGATAGGGTACTAGCGACAGAGCTTCCAGGGTTCATGGCAGCGGAGATTATACACCTGGTGCATTTTTTTGTCTGATCATGCACCGGTGTGTTGCGCGGTGCGGTGGGCAGCGAGGGAGCAGGACCCTCGTAGATGGCGGCTCCCCATTGATATTCTGGAGCATCCGGTTGAAAATGAGGCAATTTTGAGTGCGTTAACAGGGTATGTATCTCTTAATTGGGGCACTGCTAGAAGTAGAGCTCAAAAGTGCGATGCGATGAAAGCTGTGGTTAGAGGGGCGGCGATGGGGCTGACATATGGGGTCCGGAGGCAATTACGATCTGAGCTGCAGGACAGTTAGAATATGTTAGCTGAACTTCCGTCAGTGTCGCAAGAGCAAGGTGACTCCAAGGAACAGGAGCGTGCATTACGGGTACAGGCTGCAGATACTTGGGATAGGCTGGATATGTATACCCTTACGAAATATCACCAGCGGCTACATGCAGAGGGTGATAAATCTGGTTGGTTATTGGCTTGGATATTGCGGAGCGAGCAGTCCCCCCACCTGGTTACCAGTCTTCGAGCACAGTCAGGCAAGCTGCTTTATTCTCGGGTAACTATGTTGGAGGTGTTCCGGCAACACCTGAAGACAGTGTATAGGGCCGACCCCCCTGTGGGTGCAGACCATTATATCCCTTTTTAGAGGACCTACAGTTGAGGCAGATTTCTGATGAGGTCAAGATGGTACTGGATGTGCAGCTGACTGAGGAGGAGCTCGGGGAGGTGATAACCAACATACCTAGGGCCAAAGCTCCGGGAGGGGATGGGTTGCCTATTGAGTATTATCAAGCATATTCAGCAATACTGACCCGGCCGCTGTTGCAAACTATTTATGAGTCCTTTGAGAGTGGAATATTGCCCCCTACGATTCGTGAGGGTGAAATTTGTCTAATTCCAAAGCTGGGTGGTGATGGCCAGGACCCGGTGGCATACAGACCCCTGACAATGATTAACCCGGATGTAAGGGATTTATGTAAAGTGCTGGCCAAGCGATGGGTCCACGTGCGCCCCATCTAGTCCACGAGGACAAGTGCGGTTCCATTCCGGGTCGTAGTATGTCAATGAATATAAGGAGACTGGCGAATGTCCTGCATGAGACACAGGGAGCCACTGGGGAGATGGTGTTGATATTCATCAACCTTGAAACTGCGTTCGACACAGTGGATTGGGGCTACTTGCTCAAAATACTTGGGAAGTTGGGGATTGGACAGCGTTTTCGCAGATGGATTAAAATACTATATACAAACCCAGCAATATGTGTGCAAATGGGTCAAACCTGATCGGCGTAGTGGATGTTGGGCCGGGGCACGCGGCAGGGGTGCCCACTGTCGCCGCTGCTGTTTGCACTGGCCATTGAGCCTATGGCAATATGGGCTAGACAGGAACTGGGCCGCTGGGGCATACAAATTGGGCAGAGTATGCATCTTTTCTCACTCTATGCAGATGATGCGCTGTTTTATCATACATCTCCACGTGAAGCCATACTGTGCTTGCTAGGGATGATGGACAGGTTTGCGACTTATTCAGGACTGCGCATAAATAGACGTAAATCCTGGTTGCTCCCCCTAGCAGGACTGTGAGATAGTAAGGCGCAATGCGGTGCAGTGGTTGGATGAGGGCGATCACTGGGAAAAGCGTTTATTAGCCGGGCTAGTGCAGCCAGTGGATTTCCCTATGCTCTTGATGGAGGGTGCGGGAGTGAGAGCGGAGTTGCCATATATTGTTAGACAAACCGCCTACATATGGCAGAAAGTTGTGCAACGAGTGCTCGGGCGGGCTCCCTTCCACCCGGAATTGTCAGTTTGGCAGTTGGTCCCTGTGCAAAGTATGGTGGAAAACATGTCTTTCCAGACATGGACTGAGGGTTGTTGCAGGGTGTTGGCCAATCTATATATAAATGATACCTACCTTACATTTGAGCAGTCATGTGAAGGGTTCGGTTTGGGACAGGGGCCATGTCTACAATATGCTGGTCTAATGGAAGTGGCCAAGATGACATTGCCCACATATCAGGGTATGCCCCGGACCACTGAGACCTTGGACATTTTGTTAACATGTGGAGGAGGGCGTAGTTTGGTGTCTTTGTTGTATAAGGCAAATAGGTTGGGCTCGGGGTCTTTGGTGCTTAGGGCATGGGAGGCTTGGAATGAAGATTTCCAGGCACCGCTACCGGAGAGTGAGTGGATCAGAGTATGTACACTAACATGCAAGGTGGCTTGCAATGCCCGGCAAAAGTTGCTGTACAATATCTTCTTGCAACGGGTGCATATGACCCTGGCGAGGCTCCATCGTATTGATGCCTCCCGTTCACATGAATATCCTAGATGTCATGGAGCCCATGCTGGGTTCATGCATTTGGCCTGGGAAGGCCCGGAAGTGCATCAGTATTGGCTTGAGGCAGTAGCAGAACTCCGTGGAAGGGCGGGAATTGCGTTTGAGGCTAAGCCTGAGCAGTGCCTCCTAGGGCTGATGGCACACCGCAAGAAGAGAAAAATGGCCAACAAGTTATTGCAGCTAGCGTTGGAATTAGCTAAACAGAGGATTGCAATTTGCTGGATGGGTGAGCAGGGTCCCTCTTTTGTAAATTGGATGAGAGATGTGGGGGAGTGGTCCCTGGTGGAGGAACTACACATGAAGGCCTGCTGCAGGGACAAAAGGTTGGATGAGGACATAGCAACCTGGAAAGAACTATGTAGAGAATTGTTGAACTCAACAGGGACAGAAAGTGACCAGACTACTGAGACTGATGGTGACGATAGTATGTAAATGCAGGTGCTTGTGTCTCCCTTTATGATGCTGTGTCCGCTACTAAGCCATGAAAAATGTAAAGTGTATCCTAGCTGTGCTATGTGTTCGGGGCTCGAATATGTGTAACGTAAACAAGTCAATGGATATTGTGTCGAAGGATTCTTTATATGACCGCTCAGTTTGTGGTGAAAATTTACAAAATAAAGTTTAAAAATAACTGTGTGTACAGCTGGCTCTTTTACTCCTAGATACGTAACTGCTATGTAGCTGTACCAATAAATGTGTCGTTATGTCTGACACAGCTAGATTAGTAGATTTTTAACTAGGTATGTTGGTCTGTAACAGGATTTCTAACTCAATGAGCTTTCAAGCTGAAAACACAGGTTCTGGAGTAGCACGCCTCACACATATTTGAAGGTCTACTTCTCCGGATATGCCAATCAGACGTAGATTGTGTATAATACTATTTAATTACCTGTCTCTGAGCACAGTTACAGAACAGAAGTACAGGCTTACAAATAAATTAAGTAAATTAATTGGGGATAAGTTAAGGAACCTCTATGTAGGAGACAAAAACATTCACTTGACAACTACCTACCACAAATAAAGATTTCAATCACCTAATTCCAACTACATACCTCACTGTGTAACTATATTTTTAGTGTCTGTTTCTGTTTCCAAATGCCTATGTAACAAACAGTTAAGATGCATTTCTCAATAAAAGGTCAAATGGGTGACTAATATAGTGAGCACTTTACTTGAAAGATATATAATCAATTATTTCAGTCCATTCTTAGGTATAATACAAGATATGTAACTAATATTTGATCTTTATTACATTTAACACACACAACTCACTATATTTTTCTATTGCTTATAATATATGTGTGTGTGTGTATATAGTATGAATCTTCCCCTTCTATTAACATGCCTGTGAAATCGCTTTATTCACCAAATTTGAACGCAGTTTTACTTCACATTACGTACAAGAGGAAATGATTAGTACCACTCTCAATAGAAAAGAACCAGTAATGGGAATCTTTCCCACTCTTTTTTCAGTGATACTCATGTACTTAGCAAATCATAACATACCCTTTATTTTTTCTTTTGTTTTCCATTTCTCATTGGTCACCCTTTCTAAATATTATCTAAAGAAATCCAATCTAGTAGTGCATGGCTCGAAAAATCAAAAAAAGTTTACTAGACCTGAAGTTCTAGTAACTTGAATAATTTACTCAACCTAACTGTAATGCACTTGACCTGGTCTCAATTTGTGTGATCCTAGGCAAATATTGTCTTATGGAGCTGCCCTTTTCTTAATTATCATATAAGTGAGCCACTTCAAATATGCAAGTTCATGATTTCTACTGAACAAAAAACTCTTTTTATTTACTATACTAAACATTTGCTCCATGAATAATAAGAATCAAGCCCACATATAGGGTAAACATGATACCTGGCTTGCCTCTTAGTTCACTAATAGCATTGTCATCTGGGAAAGAGCAGGAATATTTTCCAGTCCGTGTTTGAAAACTCACTTTTCATAAATATATTACTTAAGCATGATGTGGTAGTGCACACATTTTTCAATGAAATGGTCACAAAACGTTCCCACTACCGTGCAGTTTTACTGATAAAAGTATATAGTGCATAAACAATGTTTGGAAATTGGGGTTCAGCAAAAATATTTAAAAATTGCACACCATCAAGTAAAGTGTTTAGAATCCTATAACAATCTTTCTTTTCACCACAGAATTTAAAAAAATGTGTCTACAAACTAGTAAAATGTATCTGAAATATTTGAACAGTTCAGGTATTAACTATTTCAGTGTTGTATTAGGAAAAAAGCCTGAAAGCTTACAGCCTTTCATTTTACATGCTTTGCACAGCACGATAGTCGCACAGTTCATATTACAAAATCCTCCAACTTCAGTCACAGAAAGAAAGGTAACTGTAGGAAGACAAACTGACTTTTCACCACTGCCTCTGAAAGTGAGCATATGTTACAAGATAAAATGTACAGGCATCTTTATTGCTCATTCACTTTGTGAGTAAGCAGAACACCAGTTGTCAGATTGCCAGAACGGGCGAGTAGGCCCTAGAAATAGCTTGTTCTGTTAAAACTGACTCGCCACAGCAAGTGGATTTTCGAGCCCAGTAGTGTCTGTGGGAGGATTCACGACTCCATCGCGACACTCCCCGTGTAACTTCATAACAGTTGAAAATCCATACAGGAGTCGTTACTGCATTTACCATTATCATTTTTTAATTTATATTTGATATTCTGTGATGGTTGTGATTTTGGACATTGCTATGTTGGAAGACGTAATATATGTAAATCACTCTCCTTTAAAGTTTGAAAGTACAGTTTAAGATTTTTCCCCCACACTGTTTTACCTCAGTTGCCATATCAACCTCCTTTGAAACACTCTACTGTACCAGTAGGTCATAGGTTCATAGCACTTTCTGTCAATAGTATACTAGTTACAAGTTCAACTGTAGCAGGTGTGGTTTAGTATACGCTCAACCCAAGCACACACTTGAATCAATTGCCAGCATGTTACAGTCATATAGTAAAACACATTTCATTTTAAGATTCTCTTGGTCTTTATTTTCTACTTTATATTATCCAGCCAGCCGACACGTGTTTTGTCGCCTGGGATGTTACCCACAAATTCCTCAGGGCTGTCTTCCTGTCGTGTAGCTCTCAAGTATCTCTAAGCCGGTTGTAATTCCATCCCGGCAGGCACTTAAGTGGACATCAAAATCTGGACTTCTTAGAGTCTTCAAAATCTTCCAAACTGAGAATCTTATGATGAAATGTGTTTTACTAAATGACTGTAACATGCTAGGAATTGATTCAAGTGTGTGCTTGGGTTGAGTATATACATTACAGACAGATCCTCTCAGGGTCGCACTGAAGGGTTTTAGGTGGTTCCCCCTACCTGGGAGCACCACGTTTAGATAACACACTGCACTGACGTACCCGTAAATAGTGAGCACCATAGTCACCTGGTGTTCCATCACCCACAGCGTTTCAAGGTGCAGTTGAGGATTTGGAAATTTTAACATATCCAAAATAACATAACTTCTTTTTAATTTATCCAGAGCCATGACAGATCTACGGCCTTTACCTTTCACATCACTACCTATTTTTAGCTACCAAAATATTTACACCATCCAATAAACTATGTCCCTTTTTAAACCAGGACCTGTCCTCCATTTTAACTGTCTTTCATTTTGAAAATGGTCTCACTCAGCACCAGCCTTCTCCTGTGTGCTTCTGCTGCTTGCCTTCAAAATAGTTATGGTGTAACGACAATACGAGACTCCTATGCCATGTGCTGGAGAAGTCGAAAATCTCGAATGCCCCCGCAGTAGCAATCACCCTGGACGCGGAGAAGGCGTTTGATAGGGTGTCGTGGCCCTTCCTCCGTCAATGCATGCACATATTCAACATGGGTGATACTTTTATCGACATGGTCATGTCATTATATGCCTCTCCTTCGGCTAGAATTGCCATTAACAGTTCGCTATCAGAACCATTCCTTCTTGAACAAGGAACTAGACATGGTTGCCCCTTATCTCCCGCTCTATTCCTTCTGGCATTGGAACCTCTCCTCCGCGACATACAACAGAATGTAGTTATTAGTGGCATCACCTTCGGCGATAAAAGTATTAAAATTGCTGCTTACGCAGACGATATCCCGATAGTCACTGAGAATCCTGACACCTTTATAACCGCACTGATGAACTCGATAGAATCCTACTCTAGGCAGTCAGGCTACAAAGTAAATCGCGATAAATCTGAAGTAAAACCCCTCAACATATTCACTAATAGGGAATCTTTAGGCAATAGTCTGGCAAAACAATCACATCAAATACCTAGGTATAGAATTTGGTAGTTCCATCATAGAGACCCTACAACACAATGAAAAACTCACTCTAGAAAAAATAAAAACTCACCTAGACGGATGGTCACCCCGCTTCATCACTTGGTGGGGCAGGCTAGAGACCATCAAGATGATGATTACACGGCTAGTAAATTACATAATTACCATGCTCCCCTTGATGCTGTCCCAAGAATTTCATAATAGATTGGACAAAATGATTAACAATTTTATCTGAAAAGGGAAAAAAGCACGTATCAGCTTGCAAAAACTGAGATTAGATAAATCCATTGGTGGAGTCAATCTCCCAGATTTTAAGAGATATCAAATAGCCTTTCTAGCGAAACAAGGATCCTATTGGCTGTCCCCCCCCAGTGGACTATACACCGGTGTGGCTAGACATCGAAAAAGCGCTCCTGGAAGGCATTCCTCCCATCTCGATCTTATTAATGAAAGCGAATCAGCTCCTGTGTTCTAAACCCATATTTACTAACACCAAAATAGCTTTACTAAGAGTAGATAAACTGCTAGAATCATCAATAAGAAAATCACGGTGGGAAGTGATTTGGAAAAATCCCTCAATCACTTACAAAGGTAAACCACTATTCAACCCAACCTGGATCAAGAAAGGAATTATTTTCCCCCACCAACTCTATGATAATGGCTACCCTCTGCCCTTTACAAAAATCCAATCGAACTTTGGAATAGATAGTTCCGACTTTTACATATTCCTTAACGTCAAAACAGCCCTTACAAAGGCGGGTTTGACATCCAAACAACCGGCTCTTCCATCACTCCTCTCCTCCCTAAATAAAATTGGTCACCAGGTCTCGAGGCTATACAAATTGCTGAGCCCGCAATCATCCATGTTAAATACCAAAACAACACAGTTCTGGTTGTCAATCGCCTCCTTCTCCATCTCAGAGCTGGAGTGGTCCACGGTGTGGAGATCTTGCACGAGCCATAAAATAAGCCCTACATTATCACAAGCCAAAATCTGGCTCATGCATAAAGTCTTCTGGACGCCGGCTCGCCTATATGCACACAAACTCAGCCCTGACGCATTTTGCTGGAACTGCAAGAGGGCAGAAGGAGACCTGGACCACCTCATCCTCCAATGCGACTGCGTCTCAACGTTTTGGGATAGAGTATTTGACTTCATCCACAAAGTATTTAATATCTCACCTGCCAAAGAATTTCCTATCTTGTTTTCGGCTTTACAAAGGAAACCCAAATCCCAGAAATAGCCAGGACGCTCCTAGACCTCCTCCTCATGGCGGCTGTGAAAGTCATTCTAAACAATTGGAAACACACCAAAAATGCAAGCTATGCCTGTTGGCTAAACTGGGTGATTAACCTACGAGGGGCTGATAACATCTCTCTACAAAACACACCAGGGCGCCCCTCATAAAGGAAACTTTGGAATTCACTGGATATCTACTTCAAAACCCATAAACCTCCGTGATTACCCATAACCTGAACTGCTATGCCGCATCGTGGTGTCCCACCTAACTTACCACATCTTACATCTTGCATCTCACCTCTTACCTCTTACACCTATCCTTTGCTCTCTCTCTCTACTCTGTTCTTCTTCCTCCTACCTACTTAGATCCTTTCCACTTCCTATTGAACTCTACCCTCTCAGGAGCCCAGCCTAGAAAGGCTTCATGGCTGATTGCCACATTACCCTCGTGACCGTCCCTAACGACATGAACACCATCGTGGGACATAATGCCTTTCTCTGCCAATATTCACGTCATATCCTCTTTGAATAATGTATACTGACATGTATTGGTTATATGTACATTGCTACTTCTGATTTGTATGCTACTAAACCCTGAAATTTCCAATAAAAACGTTTGAAATAAAAAAAATATATAGTTATGGTGTGGATTGTGGGTCATAGCTATGTGTTTTGAGCTATAAAGTGGCATTGACAAGGGCTTAGGTTTGTCTGATGTGGACATTACTTGGATTGGTCAAAGAGTATTAAAGTTGCATCAGTTGCTTCCATTGGTTGAAAGCCCTGTGGATTACCAATATTCAGACCTCTTTCGTGTGCATTTTGGAAGCAATGATCTAGTCACACTTACTGGGGTAGAACTTCAAATCTTAATGAAGGTTACCTTTCCAATACACTGCATTGGTGTACTCTAACTAATTTTCCAAAGGCAAAAATGGAAATAGTCATACAAATTCTGTCCACAGATAGACAAAGTCAGGAAACATGTTAATAAAACTTTAAGAATTTCTTAGAGACCACAACATGAGCTCCATCTCAACAACAAATTGCACTTTGACAAGGAGCCTATATACAGAAGTGAAAAAGTTAATTTCTCTGAGAAAGGCAACAGGATATTTCTAAACAACGTGTAAGGTTGCATCCTGTGCTATGTGTAGTAATCACCTACACACAATAAACACAATGGCACTTCTAAAAGCCACCCTTTACCAATGATGAAGAACAATAGTTACTTACCTGTAATCTGGTTCTCCAGTATTGGTGTCTTTCATAGATTCACATGCCTGAATCATTCCCCGTCGTCGGAGTGGGAGTCCCACGGTATATAAAAAAGCAATAATATGCCTGTAATAACCAAAAAACCTTGGTAATAACCAACCAGGAAGTAAAGTAGCCCTAGCTACAGGAGCAAAAAGCTCCCACACTCATGACTATCCTAGTCATTTTGTATAGACCAAACTGCAGCCAATCAGGCGACAGCACCCACCAGAATGTTCTCCCCAGAGGCTCAGGCTCTCAGATTTTCTCGCATAGGAGTGAACCAACATAATCGCCTGGGGGAGCCTCTGAGGGGAGGTGGGCGGGTTGCATGTGAATCTATGAAAGACACCAATACTGGAGAACCACAGATTACAGGTAAGTAACTATTGTTCTTCTCCAGTATTTGGGGTTTCTTTCATAGATTCACATGCCTGAATCAGAATAGATAGCAGTACTCATAACATAATGCTCATAGACGCTAATTGTATCATAGTATACATGCAGAAAGATAAAATACAAAAGACATTGTAAAGCGTCTAAAAGAGCATAGGAGGCGGGAGAACAGAGGCTCACCTTATTGGAAAAGATTGAGAAGAACTGCTCTTCCCACCGAAGCATCTGCATCACTTGCCGAGTCCAAACAGTAGTGCCTCCTAAAGGTGTGTCTGTTGGACCACGTTGCAGCTCTGCAGATTTGCAAAAGAGGCACCCCAGCAAACAAAGCAGTGGAAGAGGAAACTGCCCTTGTAGAATGCCCTCTTGGTAAGGCCTGTAAGGGTCTTCCTGCCTGTTGATGACAGAGTCCAATTGTTGAGGAGACCCATCTGGCGATAGTCTGTTTGGTTGGATACTGCACAGCCTTGGCGCAGTCTGCCATAGGCCACAAACAATTGATCTGTCTTGCGTACAGCTGCTGTTCTTGAAAGATAAAACTTAAGACATCTCCTGATGTCCAAGGAGTGTAACGCTCGTTCAGCCGGTGATTGTGGATTTTGAAAAAATGTCTTGAGGATTACCGGCTCATTCAAATGAAAGTCCGAAGGGACCTTGGGCATGTACCTTGGATTGGTCCGCAGCACCACCGAATCAACGGTAAATTGTAAAAAAAGGTGGTTTAGACGTGAATGCTTGAATGTCACTGACCCTTCTGGTAGAGGTTAAAGCCAATAACAAGGAGACTTTCCAAGTAATAAACTTAAGGTCAACCTTATGGATCGGTTCAAAGGGGTGACGCATTAGCTGGGCTAGCACCACGTTTAAATGCCAAACAGGAGGTGGTCGTCGAATCGGAGGAAAAATACCAAATAACCCCTTGAAAAACTGCTGGATAATTCTTGAAGAAAACAGAGAGTTTGATCCGTCCTGACGGAAACGGGAAATGGCTGCTAGAAACACCTTTAGGGTTGAATGCGCCAAACCCGATCTAGCCAGCTGCAGGAAGAAAGGCAATATCTGTTGTGGTGTAGCCTGAATGGGATGCAGATCAACAGTTTGGCACCAGGCACAGAAACGCTTCCACTTGAGTTTGTAGGTCTTAATCGTTGATGGTGCCCTGGCGTTAGCTAGAACCTCTTGACAATCCTGAGGAATGTCTAAGTGGGCGAATTCATTGTGCTGAGGAGCCAAGCTGATAATTTCAGAGAAACTGGGTCCGGGTGGTACACCTTGCCTCTCTGAATTGTCAGGAGATTCGGTATTCGAGGCAGTTGCATTGGCCTGCACTCCGAGAGGAGGAGAAGTTCGGTGAACCAATATTGCCGGGGCCACCTTGGAGCAATTAGGATAAGGCGACATGGTTGACTCCTTATCTTCCTGATGAGCTTGGGAATTAACGGAATTGGCGGAAAAGTGTATGCAAATATTCGACACCAATTCATCGAAAGAGCATCCCCGCACGAGTCCCTGTGGGGAACCCAGCTTGCAAAGCGTCGGCATTTTCGGTTCTGAGCTGTTGCGAACAAATCCAGGTCGGGATGACCCCACTCTCGGAATATCTGATCCAGGGATGGTTGATGTAGCTCCCATTCGTGATTGCTTCCGGAGGATCTGCTGAGTGAGTCCGCTAGGTCATTGGCAACCCCTGGGACATGAACCGCCGACAGATTGATGTTGTGATCCAGGGCCCAAGTCCAAATTTCCTGCGCCTGATGGGACAACCGGGCCGATCTTGTGCCTCCCTGCTTGTTCAGGTAATGCATGCTGGTTGTGTGGGCCGTTCGTATCAACACCATAGATCCCTCCAAGATCGCCTGAAAGGATTTCATGGCGAGAAAAATGGCTCTTAGTTCCAGCAGATTTATGTGCCATCTTTTCTGCTGTATGCTCCATTTGCCACTGACTGTCATCCCTTGGAGATGGGCGCCCCAGCCCTCCAGAGAAGCATCCGTGGTCACGATGAATCTGGGTCCTTCTGCCTGGAACGTACATCCCACTTTCAAGTTCCTTCCTTGCCCCCACCACTGGATGGAGCTCTTCATCCGAGGGGTTATCTTGATGACGTCCTTGAATGAGCCTGTTATTTGCACCCACTGACGACTGAGTTCCTCCTGCAAGGGTCTCATTCGTAGGCGACAGTTGGGGGTGAGAGGAATACACGATGAGATCATCCCGAGGAAAGACTTGAACTTGCGAACAGAAACACACTTTCTTGTTAGTAGTGCAGAAGCCATCTTTTGAATCTTCACCTGCCTTTCTTTTGATATAAACACTTGGGCGAGACTTGTGTCCAGCGTCGCACCCAAGAAGGACTTCCTCTGCGATGGAGTCAAGTGAGACTTTTTGAAATTCACCGAAAAACCCAGGCCCTGGAATAGGGATAGACATCTCTGAACGTGAGTTTTTACCACGTCTATGGAACTGGCCTTGATAAGGCAGTCGTCCAAATAGGGATAAATTTGAACTCCCTCTAATCTCAGGTGTGCGGCCACCGGGGCCAAAATTTTTGTGAAAACTCTGGGGGCTGAACGCAGTCCAAAGGGGAGTACTTTGAACTGGAAGTCCCTGCCAGCTACTCTGAACCGTAAGAACTTCCTGTGTCTGGGAAAAATGGGCACATGGAAGTATGCGTCCTGAAGGTCGAGTGTTGCCATGTGATCCCCTACTGTGAGAAACTGGAGGATTTCTTGAAGCGTCAACATTCTGAAAGATAATTTTTTGAGGTACTTGTTGAGGGCACGCAGGTCGAGGATGGGGCGCCATTCCCCCGACTTCTTGCGGATGAGGAAGAATCTTGAATAAAATCCTGTTCCTCTCTGATGTTGAGGTACCTTTTCTATTGCACCCTTTCGAATCCTAGAGTGTATTTGGGAAAACAGCTCTTTGGGGTGAGCTGGAGGTGGTCCTTTTGGGGGAGAATTTGGAGGGCTTTTGAGGAATTCGAGAATGTGATCCCTGGAAACCACGTCCAGGACCCATCTGTCCGTGGTAATCTTGGACCAGTTTGAATAGTATCGGGATATTCTTCCTCCAAGCTCAGGCTGGGACAAAGTGGTGGCAGGATGTGTTTCTCACTTGCGCTTGTTGTCTCTTCCTCAATAAGAGGGTTTTCCTCTTGATTGAGAATAATTATTTCTCCTTTGGCCATATGTTTGTTGACGGTATGGCTGGTATCTTTGATTTCCTTGAGTGGTATTGTAGGAGCGTTGTTGTGAATAGTTTCCTCTGTTAGGAAAATTACCTCTTCCTCTTACGCCACGAAAGGACGACTTTCGAAATTGTAGAGAGCCCAGCGACCGTGCCGTCTCAGTATCCTTTTTAATGGCTTGCAGAGCCTCGTCAACATGTTGTCCAAAAAGGAACTCCCCATCATAGGCCATGTCCATGATCTTGGTCTGGACCTCTAGACGAAAGGATGTAGCCTTTAACCAGCCTTGCCTCCGGAGAACAGCTGCTCCCGCCAGCTGTCTGAAACCCGTCGCTGCTACGTCCACAGCAGCATCAATTATTTCAGACGAAACGCTCTCTCCCTCTAGCAAGATCTTTTTTGCTTCAGCTCTATCTGGTTCCGAAAGTTTTTCGATGAAAGGCGATATGTCAGACCACATCTGCCTATCATACCTTCCAAGTATTGCTAGTGAATTTTCGGCTCAAACCATGGTTGCCGCAATAGTTGACACCTTCTTCCCGATCGAGTCAAGACGTCTACCGTCTTTATCAGGGGGAGCAGAGACCTGTGAAGATGGATTCTTGGCCCTTCTTTGAGCTGCTTGCGTAACTACAGAATCCGTTGTAGCCTGACCAACAAGGCATGCCGGTGACGTAGCAGGTGCTCTATACTTCTTATCTACCCGAGGTAGAACTGCGGGTAGTGAATTTGGTGTAGCCATTATTTTTATACCTTCCTTCCATATAAAGTCAATGATTGGAATAGACCAACTCTGTCTCTGCGGCAAATCCTTAAAATCATATAGGAAGCATTCGTCTTGTTTAGCTTCTATGGTGATGATGTGGAAAAGTAAATTTTGTCATGTTCTATGTCCCTACGTGTCATCCGTCATATGTTATGTGTGCATGATTAAATATGCATATGTACTCCCCATGTCCGATTCAAGACGCAATTATAGTTGTGTCCACCTCTGGTATGTCATTTCCCAGTCCTCATGAGTAATATGAGTATCAGGCCTATGTAAAGCTACGTTGCCACGTTTCTCAGTGTGCACGTTATTCCATTATAAAGTCCCCGTTTCTAGGCCTCAAAAGGGCCCGGACACCAGATTCAGCTCCTGTCTCCTGAAGCCTCGCTGAGGAGGGATACAGCCCCCACCTGTATCCTCGACCCTTCACTTACTTCCTGCCTCGCAGTGCCCGGTGCAGCCTGGCTCTGCCTCTGAGTCTGCCAAGACTATGTTATGATTCCAGCTATCAGTTTAGTCCTCCTTCTCTGCATTCCCAAGCTACTGAACTGCATCAATAGTTTCCGTCATTGTCTAGCCTATTCGGCCCCATGTTAAGAGAAATACTGTATTTAATGGTCATTTAATATTCTTCATCACGCACTACATGTAGAATAAATGCATGCTCTAGCCTTAGAGTCTGTTAGCTTTTCCCCTCATGACTTCTAGTTTATATCAACATGTTCCCTAAACATTAGATACCAGATAGGGTTTAGGTACATGTCGCTCCGACCCTCCAGACTTTAGTCTCTGCTCCTAGCACGGAGTTCATAGCCCCCAGCTTCTCCTAGTAACACGTCATTGCCAGTTTGCGCGCACCATCAGATTAGAGGTCCCGGCTCCTTAGGTAGCCCCCTCCAATGTTTCCGCCCATTCATGACATATTCTGTTACATTTGCATCACATGTCTATGTGCACACCCAGTTACACCCTCTTTAGCCCTTATCTTTCGCGACTGTTTCGCGTCATGCCTCCTGCTCCACCCACTGCTACGCCTACTGCAATGTAATGCTATGTGTTTGCGTTATGTATATATGCTCATGTATTTGTTATTAAAAGTTAGCGCGCTCATCCCAGATCCAGCCCCAGCAGCTGCTGGGCCCTGTCACCCTGTCATCCTATTCCTATGCAGGTTGTCCTGTTCCTGTCCTTATGCTGTAATAAACCTGCAAAACTCCTACTACCTCGAATTTTGACTCTTATTTATTGAGCTATCTGTTATTCATTCATTCATTCAAAAATAGATCCGGTATTATTTATTTATATACCACATAATGGCGCCCGAATAGGGACTTGCCCTTTCCCCACGCGTCGGTGAAGCCACGCCGACCCCCTGACCCTCTGCAGTCGTGACGGAACTCTTCTGCGCAGTGGCAGATATTTCTGCTCAAGTATCCCTCAGGCCCACGGAGAAGACGGAGGAGGCGGTCCAGCATCCAAACGAGACGGTGGAGGAACGCGGCGAGTCCCGACCAGAGCCCAAGCCAAGAGTCCAAGGTCCGAGGTATCCGGAGGTCCACCCGTAACTGAAGTCTGAAGTCCGAAGTTCGTCGTCATCGTCGTAGCAGTCCAGTCCAGTCCGAGGCCTTCCGTTCTTGCTGCCCGGTGAGTACCGTTACTGGGGTGGTATCTAGACAGGGTCAATTTAAATTGACTCTGGTCTGTGGGTTGGTGGTACACAGTCCCACAAACGAAGTGTCCACTTCGGTGGATGCGGGTCCTGACGTGTCTCTTTAAGAGACCGGTAAGTTTCGTACTGTTTCAGCAGTGCATCTAGTTTCTGTTCTAGTCAGTTCTGTTCTTGAGAAATTTCAAGTATTCTGTTCGCAATATTTCCAGGTAGTATTCTGTTCGAACTGTTATTTTAAATGTCCTTCATGTATTTTAATGTCGTGGTATGAATGGGGGAATAAGTATCGTGTTTATTGTGTATTGTATTATGTCCAGATTATAGTCCAGTCATGCCGCTCTTCTCAAAATTACGTCAGTTAAAGACTAGAAAGGGTCTGCTGGAAGCAGCAGTTCCCGTCCCGCCCAGGGACAGTCCAGGTCACTTTATGTATCAGAAACATGGCATAAGTGCCATATTGTATCTAGATTTATGGGTAGAGTATACCAAACAGTTAGAAGAAAAGTATAGATGGCCCGTATCGGGTACATGGGATGCTGAGTGCATCATGCGAGTAGAGGAGGCATTATGGAAAAAGAAAGCCAGACAATCACAGAAAGATGCCATTGAGTTATGGCGCAAAGAAGCTCATAAAAGAACCGAAAAAGAAATCAGAAAGTCAGAACTAAGTAGAGAATCCCAAGAACGAGCCCAAGAAAGAGAATTAATCGAGATAGGTGAACAAGTCAAAACTGAACAGAGAGACAGACAGAGGCATGCCCTTATTAAGGGTATGTATCCTCTTCTTGCCGAGGGCTTGCCAAAAGCGACCCCGGAGGCATCTAGTAATTTCCCGCCACCGTTAGTTCCGACCAAGCTACGTCACAAACCGACCGCAGCTGATATTTTCATCTCGTCCTATTTGGACGACACAATCCCTGAATATGTAAATCCTGTCCGCGCTCCGCCAGTCCCTGTAAATCAGGTAATTCCTACTCCCCCAGACACCGGGGTGCCCTTAACAGCCCCCCCGGGTCAGCCCGCCATACAAGTCCAGCCCACGTTACAATTACCCACCCTGCCAGGACGAAAAGCATCAGTTGATGATTCTAGTTTAGGGGCTGCAGGAGGAGGTCTTCCTCAAACCCCGCCGCCATACAAGCGTTTATCAGCACTCGAATTACATGCTCAAGCATCACAGCGTACTCCTAAAAGTAATAAGTCTGTTGCAGAGATCAGGCAAACCCTTGGCGAATGTGTCTATGACCCAGTTCCAGGCGAGTTTAATATGGTTTTATATTCCGTACGCGTAAGGAGAGTGACCGAGTATCTAGTCACCCTACCGAATATGAAAGAAGATCTAGACAGGATATATCGTTTCATCCGTACAGGGGATGACCCACAAAGTATTAGTGATGCCATGTCTCAAAGGAAAGCTGAGATCCAGCGTGTTAGACCTGTCTGGATTTTTTGCGCAGTCCCTCCTCATTATTATTTATTTTGTCCCCTTTTTGCCCCTCATACCCTTATTAATTTTTGTGTCTACTGGATTTTTATAGGTGTTGGCCAGGGGGATAGGTGTTCCCTCTCCCCCTCATAGTTTTTTACCTCAGGTCCAGAGGCCTGTTCTGACAGGAAAGTTGGCACCACCTAAAATGGTGGCCACCAACTGCCCCAACTGTCACCAACAGAACCTGGCTATAGACCAACATAGGGCATTCCAGAACCTTCTGGTCCATTCTGGACCACTGAAGGGCAGCCTATATAAGGCGGAATGCGGGGCAGCCATTTTGTCTACCTGTGAGAGTCAGCTGGAGGACAGGCTATCCTGGCAGGTGGGAGGAGACTAGTGTAAGGGTTGAACTTCTAGACTGGGAAGCAGCCTATTAATTCCACTTCTCTATTCCTCCTGTGGGTTCCTTGTCCTGTCCCCGCTGGGAAAGTTGAGGGAGACCCTGGGCGCCTGACTGACCCCTAACTTCCAAATAGTAGGGTGTAGGTAGGGTAAGGAGACTGCAGCGCAGTGGAGCGCAGTCCTCTGCCCAGCATTGGAAACTGAACTGGGAGGGTTCCTAGTAACTGTCTAGGGAAGAGGGCTGGGGTCCTAGTGAGGAGAAAGCACCCTGAAGCTTCATTCTGTGGAACCCCTTTGATTCCCCCCTTTTCCTGTTAGAAACAAGAAGATAACTGTTGTCCTGGGTGGCACTGGGCACCTCTTACCTGGGTCAGAACTGGCAAGGAGCCGACCCTGTGTTGATGAATCAGTGGTTGGAGCCTGGTGGAAGATTCCCTCGAGCCTGGGCAACCTTGTGAGGCCAGCACCGAAAACGGGACCCCGGGGGCACCTGTCGCGCTTTGTGTGGATCCGGAGATAAGTGGGAGCGCAGTGCTCCATCCCGGCGCCAGCGCGCTAATTCCCCCGTGAAATTGTCGAACTGTGGTGAGAGAAGGGGCCGAGGATTGAACAGGCCCGGAGCGGAGACGCTTTTCCCCCGCGCATGCGCAGTGGAGGCCGGGGCAGTGGAAATCGACGACGTCACTTTCGGGTGAGGAGCGCTGTGAGGAGGCGGCTTCGGCGAGTGCTCGTGTGTGAGCTGCGCGCCGAGGGACAGATCCGGGTGTGAGGAGCGAGGAGCGCATTGCGCATGTCCCCGCGATCAGCGCGTTCCCGGCCAGAAAGAGTGAGGCTTCATTTTTTTCCCCCCCTTCGCTCAGGCGCTTCAGAAAGGAGCCAGCGCGAGCGGAAAGGGGGCCTTCCTGAGGGCGCTTCACCAACTCTCTGCCCTAGTATCCAGGAAGCGAGGGCGCTTCACTATTCCCCCGCCCCAGCACTAAAAAGGCAGCTGGCTCGGCAGGAGGGACCTCGAAGGAGCCCGTAACTGACAGTAAGGAGGTTATCTGGAGGGGGAAGGTGGCGCTAGAGCCTGTGATCACCTGGTAACCCAGTAATGGTTGTTGCTCCTCGCAGTTACTGCAATTCATAACGTGGTGGGTAACCTGAGAAAACCCTCTTTGACTGTGAGCTAAAAGGAGACAATTACTGGTACTGTGTAAAGCAAGTCTAGTGTACTCCATAGAATTCCATTCCCCCTACAAGGGCATAATTAAATGCTGGTTTAAGTGGGCTAACCCAATGGCCTTCATTTGAGTAATAAGATTATCTAAATGTCTCTAATGTAGATGGGAGTGTTGCTCTGCTTGGATTTAGAAGTTGTTTGTGCCAAAACTTAAAGTAAAGCTGTGTACAGACATTACTTGATTGAATTATAAAAGAGTAAGATTTATTTGCCAAATGTCCAGATGATTTATCTGTTTTACAAATGTTGGTCGCTCTTCTGTTTTAGACTTGAATAAGTATTCCTGCTATAATCCAACCAACCTGAATGTATTAAGGGATAATCTGCCAATAATTTGAAAAGCATAATTGTTGACCCTGAAAGTGAGTTAAACTGTTTCTGAGCTAATTACATGTGAGATACTTAAATTTGACAACAGAGAGCATATTATTTTTATATAAAGCAACACGTATTTTCATATAATTTTGGTGTAGTGTTTTCTTTTTGAGTGCTATTGCGTGAAGTTACTTTTGGGTGGTCTGTAACCTTTACACTGTGCCTCTAGATGTTAGTCTTGCCCTAGGCCAGGCTACCTAATTCCAACACAGCGTATGATATTAAAGTTTTTAATTAACTGTCTAATAAGAGAACAAGATTACCCGTCTAAAGACCCGGAAGAAATGAAAACTCTAACAAAGTGGAGTGATAATATAGCCGAAGGAAAGCACAATACCATTGGTGCCATGGAAAGTATGTACAAGAAAATCCGTAGAGAGATAATAAAGATACACGAACAGCGTAAAGCAGCACAGGTAAGCGAGAAAGAAAGTACCTCTGATCCTGAAGAAGAAGACGATGAGAATACCGCCAGAATAGCGTATGTAGGAAAACCTAGATTTCCAGATCGCCATTTACGTCTAGAACACAAGCCAATTTCCCATCATTCAGCACCAGAACAAGGTTCCCTAGAACAAGTATTCCAAGCTACCGATCACATTCTGAAATCACGAATCGGTTATAGTGAGTTAAGTACCATGCATGAACAAGAAATAGTTCGGTCAGCAGTCCGATGGATTACTGATTCTACCACTTTTCCAGACGAAATAGTGGCACAAATGTTTCTGAAAATGCCCCCAGCCGAGCAGCGACTGGTGGGTATGTATATGATTCAGCACCTCATTACTCTGTATGAGGGTCAACATTCTGATCCAGGCCCGTTACATGATATCCTGAACGAGTTACTCCAGTACAGATGGAGAGGTCTAGGTACCGATTTAATTAGTGTCATTCTAGAACAACGCCATAAATATAGAATGTTCTTGAACCCGCATTTCGTTCATGTCTCACCCCCAGAAAGTAAATCATTCTACATAGACAGACAGAATCCGTTACGAGAAGTCCACCCAGTCAGAGGAGCGGGTGGCGAAATGCAGCGAGTGTTTGTATACACTCCAATCACAAAGATGGAACTTCTAGAGATGAAGAAATTAATTCCCTGTCATGACAAAGATCCAGCAGGGTTCCATAGAGAATTAAAAGACATGCTCCGTATGGGAGAATACACATACCCGGATATAATTAAAATGTTAAAGGTCCTGTTGCCCGCCGGGGTGTATGAAAAGCTCAAAGAGAAAGAATGGGAGGTGGGAGAGAAAAAGATAGATTGGGCAGTCCTAGAAGCAGAAGATAAGATACGTGTACCAGGTACTGGTCTAGGAGAGAAATGTAAAGAATTACCAGAATTATTGATTCAAGTTTTACCCAGATTATTGACAACTAGAAAAGAAGACTGGGATGCAATCTCAGCCTGTAAACAGAAACAAGATGAAGATATTAGTGATTTTTATTCTAGGTTTGAAAAGTGCTTTAGTATCAACAGTGGTCTCAAGACAAGTAGTGAGTCGTACCCTCATCTCTTTGTTACTAAATTAGTTGAGAATTCAAGTCCACATATTAAAAATCGAGTTTTGAAAGTCGAAAGCACCTGGCAAGCTAATACTCCGTCCCAGATGCTCCAGATGCTCCAGTATCACCAGAATAGAATCAGAGAAGAACAAGAACACGAAAGAAAACGTATGAAAGACACAAAAATGAAAGTGCTAGTTGCACAATCTGTTCCTCACGACAGTCAGAAGAGGGGTCCGAATCAAGCCAGTCATCCTGCAGCACCCGTTAAAGGGAACTGCAATTATTGTAAACAGCCAGGTCATTTCATAAACGAGTGTACAGTTCTGAAACACAACATAGCTACTGGTAAGACTAAAGAAAGACCACGTCCGCCTAGACAAGAACAAGTTTCACAGACTCCTCAGTCACAGAATGCACCACAGACAGTTACAGCACCGCAGCCTATTGCTGCAACACAGCATGTTACATCGCAGATGTACCAGTATGCACAGTCTGAGTATCCAGAGTACCAGCAGTATTCATGAAACAGCCTAGAGAGGGAGGTAGGCTTGCCTCTCATCGAGATACCTGTAGATCAAGAGGGTCCCTATGTTCACAGTCAAGTATTAGGGAAAGACAGAAAGTTTTTGATTGATACAGGGGCAAGTAGGACCACAATTAGTCACGCCGAAGTTCCAGGGGCTCCGCTCTCAGGCTCTAGAAATGTTTCCCTTGGATTTTCAGGAAAGCCTATCGTAAATGAGATTTCAAAGCCAGTCACTCTAGAAGTAGGTCCATTGTCCCGCACTACTGATCTGTTACTTACTAGGTCATGTCCAGAAAATCTGTTAGGCATTAAGACATTGAAAGAGTTAGGTGCAGTTATATGTTGTTCCCCCGAGGGAATACGATTGTTCCTACGTGACTTTAAGGGTCACTATGTATTACGAGATTTTGATCCGAGATTGTCTAATGTCCCGCAGCATTTATGGGCGCAAGGTCCAACTGATGTAGGTTACATGCAAATCACACCCCATCGTGTGACTCTCAAACCAGGTGTAGTGTTACCACGAATCAGGCAGTATAGATTGCCACCTGAGGCTGTAGCAGCCTTATCCAAAATTATAGACGAGCTCATGGCTCAAGGAGTAGTTGTAGAAACTGACTCCAATGTATGTAACTCTCCGATCATTCCAGTCATGAAACGTACTGATCCAAATGCACCCCCAGTATATCGATTAGTGATTGATTTACGAGAACTTAACAAATGTATTATTCCTCAGTACCCAGTTGTCCCAGATATCTCTTCCCTATTGACAGCCATCGATTCCGAAGCCACGTTCTTTACTGTAATCGATCTTAAGAATGCATTTTTTAGTGTTCCCATCCATCCAGACAGCCAGTTTCTTTTCGGATTTTGTTTAAATGGAAGGAGCTATATGTTTACACGAGCTCCTCAAGGTTTCACAGAAAGTCCTAGTATTTACAGTCAAGCACTTAAGAGACAACTAGACAATATTCACATGCCAACTGACACTGCCCTGCTCCAGTATGTCGATGATCTACTGATCACAGCCCGTTCTGAACGTGCTTGCGAGCGAGCATCCCTTACAGTCTTGTATTTCCTAGCCGAGATGGGGCACAAGGTGTCCCCTTCGAAGCTTCAATTCAGTGTCCAGCAAGTGGTCTACTTAGGACACTTACTGTCCAAGAGGGGTAGGCAGTTGACACCAGATCGTATCCAGTTAATAGCGAGTCTTCCTCAGCCCAGGACCCAGAAGGAGGTACGTGCCTTTATTGGCCTTACTTCTTATTGTAGACAATGGATTCCTCAGTATGCGTTTCTAGCCAAGCCACTGATACAGTTAACGACACAGGAGGCAGCCGCACCGACTGTCCTCCCTTGGACATCTGAACATACACTTAGTTTCAACGAGTTAAAGAAAGCTTTATGTCAAGCTCCAGTTCTAGCTACACCGAACTACAGTAAGCCTTTTACACTTTTCGTCACTGAACGCGAAGGTACAGCATTATCTGTTCTCACACAAGATCAAGCAGGACAATACAAGCCGTGTGCTTATTTTTCTAGCACATTAGATCCAGTCGCCCAGGCTTTGCCCGCGTGCCTCAAGTCAGTTGCAGCCACAGCACTAGCTATCAGACAAAGTGATTCCATAGTTTTAGGACACTCCCTGACGGTACAAGTTCCACACTCCGTGGAAGTTCTTTTAAATAGAACACAAACTCAGCACTTGACAATTGCACGTTTAACGGGTTATGAATTGACACTGTTCCAGCCACACATAGAAATCAGACGCTGCAACGTCCTGAACCCTGCTACACTGTTGCCATCAGCTAGTTCAAATTCTGCCACACATGACTGTGTGGAAGTAGTCAACATTACGACAAAGCCAAGACAAGATCTGACAGATATTCCGTTACTAGATCCCGACCTGACACTTTATGTGGATGGGTCATGTATGAGAACTAGTACAGGAGATTTAGTTGCCGCGTATGCAGTGACTACTGACACTGAAGTTATTGAGACACACCGCATTGACACTCTGTCCGCTCAAGCAGCAGAGCTAGTTGCTCTGACACAAGCTTGTATACACGCCAAGGAAAAGAAAGTTAATATTTACATAGATTCACGCTACGCATTTGGAGTCGTACACGACTTTGGAGTGCTCTGGCAGGAGAGAGGTTTCATGACTTCTCATGGAACCAAAATTCAGCATGGTTTCCTTATCCAAGCTCTGTTAGATGCAATACATTTACCGACATCCATTGCTATTATGAAATGCAAAGCACATACGAAAGTTACTGACATTATTTCCCAAGGTAATGATCTAGCAGATCGCACAGCCAAGCTTACAGCACAGACTCCAGACATTCAAGTTAATCCGACACAGACACAAACTCCAGATCTGACTACATGTATGACAGTTAAGGACCCTACACAAGATGTCATAGATATCCAGTTACATGCTACTCCCGAAGAAATCAAGAAATGGTCCGAACAAGGAGGGGTCCAGACAGATCAAGGATGGGTGACGAAGGGTAGAACCACATGGTTTCTCCCCGACTCTATGGTTCAAGTTATCATTAATACCGCACATAGTCCAGCACATTTAGGAGAAAAAGCAATGTTAGACAGTATCCAGAACATTTGGTTCAACAAGCATTTACGAGCTGCAGCCAAGCAGAAAGTCCGTACCTGTATGATATGTTGTCAGTTTAATCCAGGTAAAAGTGTCCCGGTGGAACAAGGGGGTTTCCAGCCTCCTGACCACCCTTTTGAGGTCCTCCAGATGGATTATATTCAGATGGAGCGATGTCGAGGTTTCAAGTATGTTCTTGTAGTTGTATGCGCTTTGTCCAGATGGACAGAAGCATATCCAGTCCCAGATTACACAGCCGCGACCACTGCCAAGCAGTTGGTTCGTGAGTTTTTCCCTCGATATGGACTCCCTAGAGTCGTATATTCTGATAACGGCCAGCCATTCTCCTCAGAGTTAATGAAGCACGTTTCCCTTTTATTAGGGTACCAGTGGAAGTTCCATTGTGTACGCCATCCTGAAGCAGCTGGTCTGGTCGAGAGACATAATCAGACTCTGAAAATCCGAATTGCCAAAATATGTAAAGAGAAAGGTGTGGACTGGCTAGTAGCTCTGCCAGTTGCTTTGTTTTATATGCGCATGGTCGCACATTCCAGATCAGGTCTGTCCCCGTATGAGGTCGTTTTCGGCCGCCCCCCTAACATGTGGGGTACTCCTAGACCCCGAAGTATTACTGATGTTTCATGTAATATGCTGACAGATTACCTAGCTTCCTTGATGTCTGCCCTCAACTCATGTCGTTCACAGGTTGCCGCCGCATTTCCAGACAATACCGAGGTGGCCCCGCATGAAATCGTTCCAGGTTCAATGGTCCTCGTACGTAACTTCGACAGATCAAGTCCGCTGGAGCCACGTTGGAAGGAGCCCCGTCAGGTCCTCCTCACCACCCGTACAGCCGTAAAATTGGAAGGACGCCGCGGCTGGGTACACCTTTCGCACGTCAAGAAATTCTACGGATTAAAGCCGGTCTCCAAGAACATTTCCCAGGATTTAAAAACTTGTCAAAACATTGTTCCTAAGGACTGTCCCGCAAATGACATTGACACAACCCCTCCCCTGTTAGAGAAAACTCCGCAGCAGGAGTATAAGCAAAAGCTACGGTCTAGTAAAATAAGTCAGCCAGTTTGATTGTCTAAGTCCTCCCCTAGGTGAAACGGTTAGACTGTTTCTGACATGTATAAAATAGACCCCCATAGTGAGAGAGTCAGTCAAAACTCAATCCGATGTATCGTTTTTCTAAGTTTCATATTATTTCTCAGCCTTTTGACTTCCTGCACTAGTTACGCATTTTATCTGTGTTTTCCAGTTCCTCATGTAAATAAGCATTCTAATGTTACAGTAGAGCACACGTTTAGTGATCTGCCTCCTCATGAATATTCATACCGCCTCGCTATGCGTAACAATACTTTTATCCGCATGTTGCATTATTCACACCAAACCAGCAATGCCACTAATTGTTGGGTGTGTGGTCGACTCCCCCCTTTCCAGACGTCAAAGGGAGTTCTGCCACTCTTTCCTTATCCTTTTTCACATAATGGTTCGTGTGGAGCATGGTCCACGTTAACGTCATCCTCAACAGATATGTCTTTTCTTAACAGCACATGTTTCCCAGACAAGCATGGTCCCCCCCACAGAACAGGTTTAGATCTAGAAAATGAAGTGTACAATTTAGGTAACTATTCGTCGAATTTTATGGTCCTGAATGTTCAGTCTGATACTACTCCAGACTCACCTGCTATTTCAGTATTACCAGTCAAAGGCGAATTATGTGTTCGTAATTATGGTTCTGTACATGTAGGACATAGTGATTGTACTACTATTGTCAAGTATAGTGACAGTGGGAAATCTATTTTTAAAGCTTCACGTCATTCTTATTTTGTTTGTGGTCAAACTGCATATGTTCGTCTGCCCCTCGATTGGGAGGGAACCTGTTACATTGCCTTCCTACTGCCACCTGTTTTCTTAGCCCCACCTGACTACCATAGGAATTCCTACCTAGTACATACTAGACACAAGAGAAATCTCCCGATTGTCGACTATACTGAAACTGCTGCAGAGCAATTCATTGATATTGATAAAGGTGTTTTCCCTTATTTAGGTACAGTTGTAAATAGTAAGCTAATCCGTAGGTTAACAAGAACCCTTGAAGCTGTAGTAGATGAGACTGCCTCCGCTCTAGGTAACTTAACCGAAGAGCAATCCTTTATGAGAATTGTTGTGCTCCAGAATCGTCTCGTCCTTGACGTCATACTGGCCGATAGGGGCGGGGCCTGTAGACTCATCGGATCCAGTTGCTGCATTTTCATTCCAAATAACGCGCCGTCTGTTTATTCAGCTATAACCAGACTTCATAAAATTGCCCATCTGTTACACCAAGATCCAGGCACCTGGACATGGTCCGGTTGGTTCTGGAATATAATTTCCGCATGGGGATGGAAAGTCTTGTCCTTCCTAGGTATTGCAGTAGCGATCATATTCAGCTGCTGCCTCTGTATACAATGTGGCCCTGCGATTTGCGGCATTTGTGCTACCTCTTGTATTCCTAGTCCCAAGCCCCGTTCTAAATCTCGTTCCAAGACAATTCGAGATGAACAAATGGTACTGTATGAAATGATAGATGGTATCATGAATATTGATGTTTCCTGATGGAAACGTAGTGACAAGGAGGGAATGTGGAAAAGTAAATTTTGTCATGTTCTATGTCCCTACGTGTCATCCGTCATATGTTATGTGTGCATGATTAAATATGCATATGTACTCCCCATGTCCGATTCAAGACGCAATTATAGTTGTGTCCACCTCTGGTATGTCATTTCCCAGTCCTCATGAGTAATATGAGTATCAGGCCTATGTAAAGCTACGTTGCCACGTTTCTCAGTGTGCACGTTATTCCATTATAAAGTCCCCGTTTCTAGGCCTCAAAAGGGCCCGGACACCAGATTCAGCTCCTGTCTCCTGAAGCCTCGCTGAGGAGGGATACAGCCCCCACCTGTATCCTCGACCCTTCACTTACTTCCTGCCTCGCAGTGCCCGGTGCAGCCTGGCTCTGCCTCTGAGTCTGCCAAGACTATGTTATGATTCCAGCTATCAGTTTAGTCCTCCTTCTCTGCATTCCCAAGCTACTGAACTGCATCAATAGTTTCCGTCATTGTCTAGCCTATTCGGCCCCATGTTAAGAGAAATACTGTATTTAATGGTCATTTAATATTCTTCATCACGCACTACATGTAGAATAAATGCATGCTCTAGCCTTAGAGTCTGTTAGCTTTTCCCCTCAT
Organism: Lissotriton helveticus; assembly: GCF_964261635.1. Lineage (NCBI taxonomy): Eukaryota > Metazoa > Chordata > Amphibia > Caudata > Salamandridae > Lissotriton > Lissotriton helveticus. The sequence continues at coordinate 1,857,573,351 of NC_136068.1, read as the reverse complement.
GACTTCTAGTTTATATCAACATGTTCCCTAAACATTAGATACCAGATAGGGTTTAGGTACATGTCGCTCCGACCCTCCAGACTTTAGTCTCTGCTCCTAGCACGGAGTTCATAGCCCCCAGCTTCTCCTAGTAACACGTCATTGCCAGTTTGCGCGCACCATCAGATTAGAGGTCCCGGCTCCTTAGGTAGCCCCCTCCAATGTTTCCGCCCATTCATGACATATTCTGTTACATTTGCATCACATGTCTATGTGCACACCCAGTTACACCCTCTTTAGCCCTTATCTTTCGCGACTGTTTCGCGTCATGCCTCCTGCTCCACCCACTGCTACGCCTACTGCAATGTAATGCTATGTGTTTGCGTTATGTATATATGCTCATGTATTTGTTATTAAAAGTTAGCGCGCTCATCCCAGATCCAGCCCCAGCAGCTGCTGGGCCCTGTCACCCTGTCATCCTATTCCTATGCAGGTTGTCCTGTTCCTGTCCTTATGCTGTAATAAACCTGCAAAACTCCTACTACCTCGAATTTTGACTCTTATTTATTGAGCTATCTGTTATTCATTCATTCATTCAAAAATAGATCCGGTATTATTTATTTATATACCACATAAAGAACCTCTTTGTAGCCCTTTCCATAATCTTGTGGAAACTGGCAATGTCCACCGGTGGAGAATCCGCCTTAGGCGGGCCCGCTGGAGAGGGGGTTTGTGCCTGATAGTCGTCCCACTCCGACGACACGGACTTGTCGTCCAATTCACCGTCCTCTCGTTCGTCTTCCGAAGAATTCTCACCCCCTGCTTGATGAGATGGTACCGGTGAAGAAGTTACTGCGGGTCGTGCCTCAAAAGTTGCCACTTGAGACTCAAATTCTTGGGATATATGACGTTACAACGCATACTTTTACCACGCATACCATTACAACGAAAGTTTTACAACGCATACCATTACCACGCAAGATTTTACAACGCATATACCTTTACAACGCATACCATTACAACGTAAGTATTGGTAAGTATATAATAATTTTTTTAATTTTAAATAATTAAAAATATTGCAATATAATTTAATTTCATTTTATCTTATGTAATTAATTTAATTTAAATGTAATTTTATTTTATTTATAAAAAAATACCCCTGTACCCCAAAAACCCAAAACTGACCCTGAACCCTAAAAATACCCCTTTTCCCAAAAACCCCAAACTGACCCTGAACCCTAAAAATACCCCTTTACCCCAAAAACTGAAAACTGACCCTTAACCCTAAAAATACCCTTTTACCCAAAAACTGAAAACTGACCCTGAACCCTAAAAATACCCCTTTACCCAAAAACTGAAAACTGACCCTGAACCCTAAAAATACCCTTTTACCCAAAAACTGAAAACTGACCCTGAACCCTAAAAATACCCTTTTACCCAAAAACTGACCCTGAACCCTAAAAATACCCCTTTACCCAAAAACTGAAAACTGACCCTGAATCCTAAAAATACCCCTTTACCCAAAAACTGAAAACTGACCCTGAACCCTAAAAATACCCCTTTACCCAAAAACTGAAAACTGACCCTGAACCCTAAAAATACCCCTTTACCCAAAAACTGAAAACTGACCCTGAACCCTAAAAATACCCCTTTACCCAAAAACTGAAAACTGACCCTGAACCCTAAAAATACCCCTTTACCCAAAAACTGAAAACTGACCCTGAACCCTAAAAATACCCCTTTACCTAAAAATTAAAAATTGACCCTGAACCCTAAAAATACCCCTTTACCCAAAAACCCAAACATATAACATTTAAAAAATAATTATATACTTACCAATACTTACGTTGTAATGATATGCGTTGTAAAAGTATCTGCGTTGTAAAAACATGCGTGGTAACGGTATGCATTGTAAAAGTTTTTGCGTTGTAAAAGTTTCGTTGTAATGGTACTGCGTTGTAAAAATTGCGTGGTAAACGTTGTATACCAAATTCTTGTGGTTGTAAAGTTGTCGTAGATGTCCTAGGTCTAGGCGTAGAGACATGAGAATCACCCGATTCTGAAGGGGGAAACCTGCGATAATAATCGCTCAACATATATTGGAGATTCTGAAATAACTCCAGAGGCATTTGCATGTTAGGCGCCGACACAGTCTCCTGATTAGAATGCTCCTGGAAAAGGTCTTCCTCCTCCTGATCCATATCCTGAACCTTTATGAGCAGGTCAGAAGGGCTCCTGGCAGCACGGAAATTGTCGTCCTCATAGGACTCTTCTTCTTCAGAATCCAGTAATCTATCTGGAAGCTTTAAAGGAGACAAAGTTGTGGAGGATGAACCACGCTTCTGTAGGAGCGCAGCGGTGGTAGCCAGCGATGGCAAAGGTATAGTGGATGTCTTGGCTGACCACACTTGCATCGCCGTACAGGTTGACAGTGGAGGCGTCGAAGGAACCACTGGTGCTGATGACAAGCCTGATCTCCCTTGTGTAGTCAGATCCGTCGTCGACGGAGCGGCCGTCAATGGTAACGTCTTCGTCGACGGTGAACTTGTCGACGGGATTGTTTTCTTCTTCGTCGATGGTGTCGACGTCGACGGAAGTGTTAGCTTCGTCAACGAGGATTTCGTCGACGGGATCATTTTCTTCGTCGACGGGAACTTCGTCGACGCGGGCATCGTCGACGGAAACTTCGTCGACGAGGATGTCAACGGTAAGGCCTTCTTCGTCGGCGGCGGGATGTTCGCCGACGGCTGAATCGACGATCGATGAAATTATCTTCGTCGAAGGAATAGGTCTAACCTGAACCTGAACTATTGTCGACAGTGAGGAGGCTGAGGACATCACCATAGCAGATTTCGGTGAGGAAAAAGTCACTGTTGAAGTGGAAGAAGTAGCCACATGAAAAGATGGCGACGAAGAGGCTGTACTTGACTCTGTTATGGCTAGAGGTGTAATCTGAGGTGAAATTTTCTGAGAAGGGACTTTGGAATCTGTAGTTTTCCCAGCTTTCCCTATGGGCACAGATTTCAGAGGTGGGGACACCTTCTTGGAAGTAGTAGGCACACCAGAATCCTGAGAGGATTGGGCCTTCTTCAACACCTTCACCCTGGGAGAAGTCACCTCAACCTCAGTTTTCCTCTTCCTTGAGGAAACAGAAGACCCCGAGGCAATGCTCCCTACCTCTAAAACAGGGTGATCCTTGTCCTTTATCCTCTGAAGCCACAGGAGAAGACGACCTTCTCTGTCCCTGAGAGTCTTTTGAGGGAAGGATCTGCAGATTTTACATTCCTTTGCCTCATGATCCGGATACAAACAGTATATACATTTCTTGTGAGGATCCTCCTTGAACAGCCTTAACTTTCCACAGGAATCACAAGCCCTAAAGAGGGATTTAGAAGTAGACATCCTTTGAAGGTAAAAGAACCAATCAAAGTAAGAAGAAACTGAGCAGAGCTCAGGGAGACTCCCTTCACACGACGTGCGGTAGAAAATCTGAGAGCCTGAGCCTCTGGGGAGAACATTCTGGTGGGTGCTGTCGCCTGATTGGCTGCAGTTTGGTCTATACAAAATGACTAGGATAGTCATGAGTGTGGGAGCTTTTTGCTCCTGTAGCTAGGGCTACTTTACTTCCTGGTTGGTTATTACCAAGGTTTTTTGGTTATTACAGGCATATTATTGCTTTTTTATATACCGTGGGACTCCCACTCCGACGACGGGGAATGATTCAGGCATGTGAATCTATGAAAGACACCCCAAATACTGGAGGATTAATTTTCCCCCCAAAATCTTTTGAGTCGCAGATCCATGATGAATACGCAAACCAAAAGTTCCCATTCAATGCACAATAGCAACATAACAATTTATAAGTCTCTGTTGCATTCGGTGCATATGGCTTTAAGCAGCTATGTGAGTGTCTATTGTGGTCTGTAACTAGATGTATTAGTGTTGAAGTGAACCTGTGAGTGGGTGCGTGAGTGTGTCAGTGGGTCTGTGAATGTACGCATGAGTGTCTAATTGGGTGTGAGTGTTTGAGTGGGTGAATGACTGTCTGGGTGGATCTGTGAGTGGGTGCATGAGTCTGTGTGTCTGTGATTGGGTGCATGAGTATCTGAGTGGCTCTGTGAATGGGTGCATGAGTGTCTGAGAGGGTCTGTGAGTGGGTACATATCTCTGAGTGGGTCTATAAGTGGGTGTGTGAATGTCTGTGTCGGTCTGTGAGAGGGGGCATGAGTCTGTGAGTGGGTGCATTAGTGTCTGAGCGGGTGTGCGAGTGGGTTAGTGAGTATGTCTGAGTGGGTGTTTGAGTCTCTGAGTGGGCTTGTGAGTGGGGGCATGAGTCTCTGACTAGGTCTCTGAATGGGTGCATGTATGTCTGAGTGGGTGTGGGAGTGCCTAGGTATGTCTGAGTGGTTGCATGAGTCTTAGTGGGTGTACAAGTCTGTGAGTCGGTCTGTGAGTTGATGTGTGTCTGAGTGGGTCTGTGAGTGGGTGCATGAATTTCTGATTGGGTCTGTGAGTGGATGCATGAGTCTGAGTGGGTCTGTGAGTGGGTACATGAGACTGTGTCGGTGTGTGTGAGTGGGTGTGTTAGTCTGAGTGGCTGTCTGAGTATGTATGTCTCAGTGGGTTTATGAGTGGGTGCATTGGGGGCGTGGCTAGCAGGCCACGATGGCGGTCGGAGTTTGCTAGAGCTCCGCTGCCGCCGGGGGAATAAAACCCTGTAAGCCGTGCCTGGGGGGCACCAAACGCCGTTGCTGACTGCTCACTTCTTCTCCAGAGCCCCCACACGACTCGACGTTATCCCGGGGATCCTACGAGCCCGAACCATCGAGAGCATGACGGAGTGCCGACTGGAGCCTACCTTCGGGCCCCGAGCCGGGTCCTAGCGTGGTGGGGCCGGCCGCGGTGCCTGGGGTGCGGAGCGCCGGCCGGCGCGGCGGACTGTGCCTGACTGGAGGAGACTGCCCGCGCTGTGACCTGCGGTGCCGCCGGAGCCTGGGGCGGACGGGACAGTGCCTGCCTGCGAGGACTTCTGCCCGATTTACAAGCCGAGGTCACGGACATTTGAGGTGGGCCTAGCCCGAGAGGGGCCTGATAACCATGCCGGCTCCGCGGCTTGCCTGGTGGCCTGGTGAACTGCCGGAGGGCGAGTGGGGGCACCGGGGTGGGTTTGCCGACCCCCCTCCCTCCCTATCTTCCACCCCTCCCCCCTTCCCCTGAGGAGAATCCTACTGGAGCCAGTGAGGATAGGCGGAGCGGACCTGGGTGGGTGCCCGCGGACACCAGGTAACATGTCAGACGCCCTACGCCACCACGGGAAAAACCACTGACGCTCTCACGGCTCGAGCGGGGGAGGTGGGGACCGACACCGTGTCCTGCGGCCCGCCCTCTGCCCTCCTTAGAGACACGGATGCTGAGTGCTACTGGCGAGACCCCACGAGTGGATCTGCCCGGGCCCTACCCTGAGACACACCTGGCAGCCGAAAATACGGAGGAGCCAGGCGTTCAGCCAGAGGACTGGTCGGGGACGACGAAGGGCTAGACGGACGCCCACCCCTGTTAACAGCCCCGGACACTGACTAAGCCTGCAGTCGCCCATAATGGTACGGAAAGGGGCAAAAGCAACGGACGGCAGAGATGGAACACCACCGGGACCTCTCCCGGACGCCGGCCTGGGTGGCTCTGCACCGACCTCTGCCCTCACTGAAGACCAACAAATGGACAAACTGGACGTGATCCTTAAAGAAATTCGTGACTCCAGGGCTGCGATGGAAACGCAAGTGGGCACCCTAACTACTAACCTCTCACTGTTAAAGGCCGATCATGACAAGCTGGTGGACAAAGTTAAAGACCAGGGTATGGTGCTGACGGACCTCGCCCGACGGTTGCAGATCACACGGACTCCATCCAACAAATCCAGCACCAGGTAAAGTCCCTCATGGAGCGGGTGGAGGACGCCGAAGGCCGTAATCGGCGTAATAACATCCGCGTCATTGGACTTCCGGAACGGAGCGAGGGGGCCCACGCAACGGAATTTATGGAACAGTGGTTTCGCGACAACGTGACTACGGAAGGTCTATCGCCGTTCTTCTGCGTGGAGAGAGCCCACCGGATTCCCACTGGACAACCGAGACCAGGACAGCCCCCCGACCACGGATTGTCAAAATCCTCAACTACCGGGACAGGGATGTGCTGCTCCAGAAAGCCCGGATGAAGTCCCCCATCGAAAATGAGAATAAACGTATTTCGCTGTACCCGGATTACACCAACCTGGTGCAGAAACAACGGTCCTCCTATTATGACGTCAAAAAGAGACTTCAGAAAGCGAAACTCCGCTATGCCCTACTATTTCCGGCCCGTCCATGATAATAAGACTCACTTCTTTGAAAGCCCCACGGATGTGGAAGAATGGATGGAGGTGATGGACATTGAAGAGGACCCAGGCCCGACCCAGAGATCATCGGCCGGTGGCTCCAGGGACGACTTAAGCCAGGCGGGTGATACGTCAGACGCACAGACCAGGAATCCGAAGCGACGCAAGCCCAACGTTTTCCAACAAAAGGCAGGCCAAAAGGACGCTGTTGCGATGGTAGGCTCCTTCCGGGAAGAGAGAGAGACAATACCTACAGACACTGAAGACAGTACTTTGCAGTCCGACTCGGAACACAGTATAGTATTGTTCCCGACAGTCACGCCTAGAGCGGCGGATGAACTCTTGGACAACGCCCATGAATAACTATAGACACAACCGTCTCCTGAGACTGCGAGATTTACTGATATCCTTTTCTGTATAATGATTGTAATGCTGAGTTAACAATGGGGGAAACACTACTGAAGTATGAGAATTTGAGGATGTTCTGTGGCCATGTATGGAAGCCTGGTTGTCCTGGGGTACGCTTATTGCGCGATAGATATGATTTGGGGTCCGCATGATTCACGTCCCCGTGATGTAAGAAGTGCGACATTCAGTTAGTATAAGTAGATTTCCCCCCCCCCAGAGGCTGTCAGTAATTGTTGTATACACATTGACTCCCCCGGCGGCGCCGTTGAGCCGGCGACGCGGTTTGGTATGGAGCCATGGACACGGCCTACGCTACGCCGACCCCCCAAAAGCGTATGCACTGTCGAATGTTTGTTTATGTTTTGTATTTTTTTGGTTTGGCACAGCAAAGTTCCTATGCTGCGCCCTAAATGTTCGGGTTTGGGAAAGGGAGGGCACCGTCTCCTGGCTCACACTGATGTAACACCTTTCACAACACGAAATGCTACTTATTGTAATGCTTACACTAGGACATGGCTGACATGATAGGGAAAGATAGACTGGCTACCTGGAATGTGAGGGGGCTTGGTGCGGTGCAAAAACGACATCGAATACACGCCTTTCTACTTCGCCAACAGGTGCAGATAGCATTTTTACAGGAGTCCCACCTAACACTGTCTGAGGCACACGCGTTACGTAAAAAATGGAGAGGGACTGTGCTCACTACAACATACTCTGCATTCTCCAGGGGGGCCACAATCTGGATACGCCATGGCACCCCTTTTGTGGAACTAGAACGAAAGGTAGATGACCAAGGCCGTTACATTTTAGTGAAAGGTACACTGGATGGCACAATGGTAGTCCTGGGAAGCATATACGCCCCGAATTATGATCAGGACAGGTTTCTGACGACTGTACGGAGAGCCTTAACTGACTGGTTAGATATTCCCTGGGTATTGGGGGGGAGACTGGAATACGGTTTTGGACGTTGACATGGATAGATCACACGCCCCCCCCCCTCCAGACGGCAGAAGTGCACCAGATGGCCGACTCCTTCGGAACGTGGCTTCAAGGGTGGGGACTGTCAGACGCATGGCGTATGCTGCATCCAACTCACAAAGAGTACTCATACTACTCCCCTGTGCACAACCTACACACTCGATTAGACAGATTCTTATGCACCACCTCCCTTACAACTCAATGTACGTCCTCTGAATACCTCGCAAAAACGTTTTCGGATCACAGACCACTAACACTTGACCTAAATTGGGGGAGGGTACCTTCACCAATACCCACCTGGAGACTCAACCCCTTACTATTAGAGGATGCCCCGTTCCGTGCACACCTCACCGACACCCTTAATAACTATTTCAGGGAGTACTGGGACTCCACGTCCTCGAATCTGGTGGTGTGGGACGCCATGAAGGCTGTGATACGGGGGGACGTGATTGGTCAACTGGTGGGAGCCCGACAAGAAATCCACAGGAAGCTCTGTGAAACCGAGACCCGCCTGAAAGACCTAGAGACGGCAGCGGGTACAGACCCAGAGAGAAAGAATGATTTACAGTTATGCAACATTGAACACGCGCAACTCCTCGAAACTTTAAGGGTCATAGACTACAGAGACTATTTGCGCCACCAACATGCGGAGGCGGATAGATCTGGAGCTCTGCTGGCTTGCTTGATCCGGGATACCCCTGAGGTCCCGGTGATTACGCGAATTAGGACCGAGATGGGTGGGGAGGTTATCACACAAGCCGAAATTAATGCTCTCTTTAGGGCCCACTTAGAAAGATTGTATGCTCCCCCCCCCCCCCCACCCCCCCGAGGATATCGAAGACGACATGATAGGATTCCTGCAGGAACTACAGTTCCCGACCCTAACCCGAGACGCGAGGACTGAGTTGGCCTGACCCGTAACGCGTCAAGAAATAAAACTAGACATCCATTCCCTTAACCGAGGTAAAACCCCTGGTATGGATGGGTTACCTGCGGAATTTTATCAGACCTTCTCTGACATATTAGTACCGGTCTTAGAAAAAATCTATAAGACCGCTTCCGAGGTCGGCCGCCTACCTACCACGACTATGCAGGCTTCGGTGATATCCATACCAAAACCTGGTAGAGATACCCTGGACATTAATAATTACAGACCGCTCTCAATGCTCCCTACGGAGTATAAAATACTCAGTAAAGTTATTGCCATGCGCATACAGGCCCATCTCACTGGTTTAATTCACCCGGACCAATGCGGCTTCCTTCCAGGGAGGAGCACCTCCCAGAACACGAGAAGGCTCCATGCCCTCATGTCGGCTACACCGCCAGATCTACCTCAGGCCGGCTGCATTGCCCTGGACCTCCGGCAGGCGTTCGACTCCCTGACTTGGAACTTTATGTTTGAAGTCATAAAGCGTTTTGGTTTCCCCGACACCCTGATAAAATGGATACGCTTATTGTATACCCACCCGACGGCTAGGGCACGTACGGGTAGGTACACCTCAGATAGCTATAACATCTATAGAGGTACCAGGCAGGGCTGCCCATTGTCGCCACTGTTGTTCGTGTTAACGCTTGAACCTCTGGCAATCGCGCTCCGGACTCGGGCGGCTGAGGTGGGAATATCGGTCGGAGGTACCCATATCCTTGTCTCGGTATATGCCGATGATATTTTGGTATATCTCCGAGATTTGGACGGGGACCACTCGCACCTGGCGACCATCTTTGCCCGGTTTGAGAACATCTCTGGCCTGGCCATCAACCCGTCGAAGTCCCTGGGATTCTACTTCCGAGAAGGACAACGACCATCCCATATACAATTCGGCGCCCATAGGATCCAAGTGGCACTGACCACGTTTAAATACCTGGGCCTTAACATATATAGGAGTCAGGAGGATCAGATTGAGGGCAATGTACGAAGGGCAATTAACGGTCTCCGGGGTAGTGTGAATTTTTGGATATCCTTACCGCTTTCTGTCATGGGCAGGGTGGCGATCTCGAAGATGGTCCTACTACCGCTGATGTTGTACTATTTCGTGAATCTACCAGTTCTTCTTCCACAACACGTATTTGCTACACTAAATACACTGCTGATCACTCTAATATGGGGTACGGGGAGACGTCGAATAAGCCTAAAACAACTACAGCTGAGTACCAGACGGGGTGCCCTGGGTGTACCGGACCTGCGAGGATATTACTGCGCAAGTCAACTACAGTGGCTAACTAGATGGGTGGCGGGTAGGGACCTACACGAAATAGCATTTACACAGGACCGATTGGCACGCGGGGAACTACATTCCCTTTTGCTACCTACTGCCAAGATTCCCCGGGACTGTCATCCCCTGCTGAGCACTGCTTTGCGATGCTGGCGAAAGACACTGACGTACACGGCCGGGACCGCCCCTTATGCGGATAACATTCCCCTGTTAGGGTTCCCTACACCACAAGGTACTCTGACGCAGCGTAGGTTACGGCCCTGGACGGACGCAGGGGTGGATAGAGTGGGAGACCTGCTTGGGGACGACACGCTGATGGATCATGCCTCATTTGCACAGGCCACAGGCGCCCCATTATGTTTATACCTACTGCACGCCTCAGTAAGCCAATATGTCCGAAGTACATGGGCCCCGCAACGCAATAAACCGACACAACATGCATTGGTACACCTCCTCCATTATATGGGGACGGGAGGACACTTGGTGCGCTGGCTCTATGGGGGTATCAGGGAATATGCTGCGTTACCCCTTACCACACTCAGGGACACTTGGATTGAGGATACAGGAGAAGCCATGACAGATGGGGAATGGAAGATTGTTCTAGAGCACCACAGGAGAGTATCCAGAAACGTAAAATTTAAATTCATACAGGCTATGGTACTGCACAGAGCGTATCTCACCCCCCATAAGCTCCATAAAATGTACCCTACTTCCCCCCTCAACTGTCCCAGATGTCAGCAGGATGAAGCGGGTATCCTTCATATGTTATGGACATGCCCGAGACTAAACATTTACTGGGAGAGGATCAGGCACACACTGCACGATATCACAGGCCAGCAGATCCCGGAGGGGGCACTGCCCTGTCTGATAGGAAAAAGGAGGAGACCCAAGACCCACAGGGCGCAACTGAAATTCTTGGACCTGGCACTCCTGTTGGCACACAGAGGTATCACTATGAGATGGAAATCGGCCAGACCGCCGAGTGTTGACGTATGGCGATCTGATTTGTTAAAATGGGGCAAAGCAGAAGGCGTGACCCTGCGAAGGGAGGAAGAGAAAGGGGCCCGCAAACACCCTATAGCGCAGGATTGGGAGAGAATGCTGACAGAATTAGAGAATGTGGACACAGGGTCCTCACAGGGAAATGCCCCATGACCATAACACAAAAGGGACGGAGCGCAAGAACTGGAGAATGAGGCTGTGAACGCCATAAGTACGGGATAGCCAGCTACAGATCGACATTTCCTCTAAGTCAGCCTGATCCGGGGACCTTGATAAACAGTGTGTATATGATAGATACACTAGGAGACGGGAGGGTGGGATAGACATGGGTGGGACATTGGGTTACTAAAAGTTATTACTGTAATGTGAATGTAAGGTGTTCGATTCTTGAAAAGAAGATATTGCAATGAGACCGCAATCATTTCCCAATGTATTATGTATGACACCCTGAAACACCAACGGAAAAAGGATTGGACATACCTGTTAAATCACAGACAGTATTGGTTATGAAAATAATAAAAGACTGGAAATTGATTTGATATGTGCTTGAACATGTAATTTTGATGCACTTACAAATAAAAATGTTTTAAAAAAAAAAAATTAGTAGGTGCATGAATGCCTGAATGGATTTTTGAATAGGTGCATGAACATCTGAGTTAAGAGTGGGAGTGTCTCAGTGTGAGTGGGTCTGTGATTAAATTAATGAATGTGTGAGTAGGTCTGTCAGTGGGTGCGCAAGTGTCTGAGTGGGTCTGTCAGTGGCTCCATGAGTCTCTGAGTTGGTGTGTGAACGGGTGTGTTAGTCTTTGAGAGGGTCTTTGAATGTGTGTGTGTGGGTGATCTCTCAGTGGGTCTGTGAGTGGGTGCATGATTACTTGAATGGATTTCTGAGTAAGTGCATGCGTGTCTGAGTGGGACTGTAAGTTTCTCAGAGGGGTTGTGACTGGGTATGTCAGTCTCTGAGTGGGTCTGAGTGAGTATCTAAGTGGGTCTTGGGTGCAGAAGTGTTTGAGTGGGTGCATTATTATTTGGGTCTGTGAATGGGTGCGAGTGGCTATGTGAGTGGGTGCATGAGTATCTGTGTGGGTCTGTGAGTGGGTATGTGATTGGGAGCATGAGTCTCTGAGTGGGTGCATGATTGTCTGAGTGGATCTGTAAGTGAGTCAGGGGTCCAAAAATCATGAAAATATTACTAGACCTGCAGGTCTAGTAACTTGAAAAACCTTCTGGTTCTAACTGTAATGTACTTGACCCATGTACTGGTCTCAATGCGGTTGTCACCCGGTTCACTTTACAAAATCATCTAACTTCAGTCACACAAAGTAAAATGTTACAAGACAAACTGACTTTTAACATCTGTCTCTGAAAGCTGAGCAAATGTGACAAGATAAAAAGTAAAGGCATCTTTATTGCTCATTCACTTTGTGAGTAAGCAGAACACCTGTTGTCAGCTTGCCAGAAAGGGCAAGTAGGCCCTAAAAATAGCTCGTCCTGATTAAATCCGACTAGCCATAGCAAGTGGGCGAGTGGATTTTTTCGAACCCTGTGATTGTTAGTGTTTGAGTGACTCTGTGACTGGGTGCATTAGTGAGTGAATGACAGAATGCATTGGCGGATCACCACAAAGCTTTTCATAAACAGCTAACGTGGCCAGTACTCTTTTTTTTTTTCTTGTGAAGATTCGTCAACTGGCGCCAAAGATGGAGTCAAGTCAAAAAACGCTTTTCCAATGGAAACATAGTCCAACAATAAATACCCACTGGCGACTGCCAGTAGGTAATATGTATGTGTGTGTGTGTGTGTATATATATATATATATATATATATATATATATATATATATATATATATATATATATATAAATATCCATTGCTGCTCAGTTCCTCTAATCATGAAGAAATACTGCACTCACGGAGGGGGGGCTTTAGCAAAAGACCATTTATTATATGCATAGGAAAAACAAACGTTTCAGCACAAAGCTTTCCTCAGTGTTCAAAATTAATTAAACAAGGCGTATTTATAAAGCATCATCCAAAACCGGTTGTGGCATTGAGGTAGAGAAGGGACACATTCACTCTCTGTCACAATGGGCGCCATTTTGAAATGTACAGATACCTATAGTTTTCAAATGAAATTCATCGTTACATTATCTGAGTGCAATATGTAGCTGAAATCAAATATATAATCTTATCCAATTTGCATAATAAAATGTTTAAATACATTTTTACCATTCATTGGTGATTTCAACATTTCATGTTTTAAATAATGCCATGAATCGGCTAATGTCCCCTCTCATAATCCCTTAATACATGCCTCATTGATGTATAATTTTACACATAATTAACAAAATAAGTAAAAATCAGTAAAAAATAAAATAAGTAAAAAATAATAAAGTCAAATCCCCGCACCTCTAACTATTGAGCATGTAAATTCCCTCTATATATCATTTTTGGATCAACCCACTTCTTTCGTCCTATCAAGAAAAGACATATCCAGGTTTACCAATCATTACTTTTCATCTGGCTGGTTTCTCTAAATCCTCATATCCAATTTGACCCTCTCATTATTTTGCATCTACTTTCCCAAATGTACCCCCAGCTCTTCACCATAATTCAATCCTCGGGGGGATTTTGTAAGACGGTCAATGATGTTCCTCGATTCCAGGCGTCTCAAACTACGCAGTCTGTCTCCTCCGCGTGGACTTACTGGAACGAAATCCAGGCCATAATATTGTACATTGCTCCTGTCACTATGATGGAACTCTGCAAAGTGGCGAGCCACTGGGTATGCTGAATCAGCTTTGTCTATGGCTCCTAAATGTTCAAGGATTCGTATCTTCAATTGGAGGATGGTGTTTCAGATATATTTTAACCCACAGGGGCAGACTAAGCAATATACTGAGTATGTAGTACTGCATGTTAAAAACTTCGTGATCTCCTTTACCTCACCTGTATCGGATGGTGTATATATGAGAACCCTTTTGCTATTAAAGCATGCCTTGCATTTACTGCAAGGAAAAAATCCTTTCATATCTTTCAATGTATTAGTTCTTTGCTGCACAAGGTCTAGATGACTCTTTACTAACATGTTTCTCAGGGATCTCGCCTTACTGAATGTCACCAAAGGTTGGTTAGGAATATCATCCTTAAATATATTATCCGTTTAAGGAACATGCCAATTTCTCCTGAGCATTTTCTTTAAATGGCTAGCTTCAGAAGAATATGGGGTGATCATTCTGAATTTACCTTTACTTTTATTGGCTACCCTGTTCTTTTTACCTTCAAGTAGCAGAGATTCCATAGGAATACGTCTTACCTTGCATAAGGCCTTTTCTAGCAAGGTATGATCATACCCTCTAACACTGAACCTAGCCTTGCTCTCAGAGGCAGCAGCCTCAAAGTCCCGATCTTTTGTGAAGTTTCGTTTCGACCTGAGAAACTCCCCATAGGGGATACTCTGTATAAGTGCCTTTGGGTGGTTGCTGCTGGCAAATAGAACTGAATTTCCGGCTGTTAATTTCCGAAAAAGTGCAGTGTGTATGTTGTTGTTTTCCACAAACACTTTCAGGTCCAGATAGTCCATTGCCACTGGACTAACTGCACCTGAAAAGTGCAGATTTAAATCATTATCATTCAGGACACAGATATATTCTTGCGCTGTTTCTATACTTCCCTGCCATACGATGAATAAATCATCTGTATATCTGTGCCACTGCACTACTCTCCCCGGTTGTGCACCTTCCAGCGCCCTTGGCACCTGTTCCTCCCACCAGCCAATGAACAAGTTCGCATAGCTGGGGACGAAACAGGTGCCCATCGCCATTCCAGAGGTCTGCCTGAAGAACTGGTCCTCAAACAGAAATATGTTATTTCTCAAGCAGAACTCTACACATTCAAGAAGCATTTCATTATGCAGAGCATAGCGTAATTGGCGTTTTTCCAGATAAAATTGTACCGCTCTTAAGCCTTGTTGGTGGTCTATACACGTATACAAACTTGTAATGTCTAGCACCATCAATAGGTAACTCGGATCCCAGTTCAGTGTAGATAGTTTGGTCAAAAAGTGTTTTGTATCTCTAGTATATGAGTCCAACTGTGCAACAAAGGGAAACAGAAAGTGATCTATAAATCTGGACAAGCGTTCAGTTAAGCCGCCAATTGACGATATTATAGGCCTCCCATGAGGATTCACACTGTCCTTATGGAGTTTTGGAATATGATAGAATGTGGGGACTACCAGGTGATTGTTCCTAAGAAATAAATATTCATCTGTCCCAGACAGACTTCATATACCATTTGCCTATCAAGTCGTCATATGATTTTATGCCGTTCTGATATAGTTCTTTAGTTGTTTTTTCATAAAATCTTACATCTGAAAGTTGCCGTTGTGCCTCTGTCCAATACTTGAGTCGTGTTTGAACAACGACATTTCCTCCTTTGTCAGAAGGTTTTATTATTATCATTTTGTCCTTCATAAGATTTTGTAGGGCTAACTGCTCCATTCAATTGATATTTCTCCTTGTGGATTCATCATTTTTGTTTGATCTAAATTTGAGTAGGTCGTTCACCATAGCTTCTGTGAATACATCGATGGCATCTGCAGGCATCTGGGGATTAAACACCGATGCAGGTTTAAATTGACTTTTTTCTTTATCCTGATCGATGCCTGCTCGCATCACTCTCTCAGCTACGGTGATGATTTCCATTGGTGATTCCTCTTCTGATCCTAGAGTGTTCAGAGCTTCCACTGCTGAAAGATCCTTCACAAGTAGGGCATCAGTAGCTGTTGGTCGATTCTGTATTTTCCTTGTCTCCTTCAGATGTGACCTTAATTTATTTATGTAGCTCAAGTTTTCTGGTGAAGTTGAATAGGTCAATTCTTGTTTGCGTATATTCCAAATGGTTTGACGGGCAGAATGTAAGTGCCAGACTTAGGACCTTGATTTCTTCCTTGGTTAGGGGTTTGTCCGTTAAATTTACCACAGTAAGATTTGTGGCTTCTATTGCCTCTTGCTATCACTCTTCTTGCTGCGGTTGATCCATGTTGGCCTTTTTCCCCTTCCTGCCCCCGCCTCATCTCCGGGTCCTTCTCCTTCCCTTTCTGGGGGCTTGTTCTCCCCCCCCGTAACCACGATCGCTGGATAATTTGAAATTTGTCGTGAAAAGGGGTTCTCTTCCTTTCATCTCCTTTCGACGTAATTTCATCACCGGACTCATTTTTGGTTAAATCGGACTCGGAGGTTTCCACTGTTGGTGCTGTTCCTTGTTTTGCCCTTTGATTGAATTCCTTTCTTGGAACATCGAATTTTCGAGCAAAGGTGAGTACTCTGCCTTGCAGGTAATCATTTTCGTCTCTGACAAATTTCTCTTGCTTCCTATTTTTGATTTTTTTTCTTCACATTTCAGCAGTCTCACTTTCATTTGACCTTTCAACGCCTCCACGCGACTGCTGTTCTCCTCTTTTGTCAACTCTTCTTCCAGCGTGTTTACTTCCTCTAGTGCCTTAGCACGATCGCTCCAAGCATACTTGACTAATATTTGTAAAGTCTCACAGCAGTAAGATGCTGTGTGCTCCGCCCAGTCCGTGAGGACCTGTGGGTCGGGGTTCTCATACGAAGGTACTGTATACACCCTCAACCCTCTTGGCACTCTATTCTCTTCAATGTAGCTTTGAAGGCTGGTGGCTTCCCACCACTTTCTTATTTCGCGTTTGTGCAGTCTCTCCAACTTAATCATGATGTCATTTAGTTTACTGTGGGTTGGCATAGGTGTAGATATACTCTGTTGTGCTTCTTTCCCTTTTGATTTAAACATGCCCTTCGCCGCTTCGCGGCACGAGGATTCACAAAACATGCCTTGTTATTTGTCTTATTTTTTATTCTAACACTCCTTCCGTTGCACGGGTCTAATGCTTAGCCCCCACGCCCCGTGACGCCTCGCTGCTATCTTTCCGCCGTATATATGAAAAGGCTTGTTTCACTCACCAGAGTCGCATTATGTCTTTTTTGCTAAAAAAACGGCCCATACGGACACGTTCATCCAAAACGCCTCAGCGGCCCATCCAAAACGCCTCAGCGATCCCGTTGGTGCATCGTGTAAATGAATGCTCTCTTGCCACTGGGTACCTCCAATGCACTCACGGGCAGGTGCTGGTTGCGGTCGTGGCAGGCCTCTCTCAATTGCTGCTCAGTTACTTTAATCATGAAGAAATACCGCACTCATGGAGGGGAGGGGGGGGCTTTAGCAAAAGACCATTTGTTACATGCAACGGAAAAACAAACGTTTCAGCACAAAGCTTTCCTCAGTGTTCAAAATTCATTAAACAAGGCGTGTTTATAAAGCATAATTCAAAACCAGTTGTGGCATTGAGGTAGAGAAGGGACACATTCACTCTCTGCCACAATGGGCGCCATTTTACTAATCTTATTTTTTACTGATTTTTACTTATTTTGTTAATTCTGTGTAAAATTATACATCAATGAGGCATGTATTAAGGGATTAAGAGAGGGGGACATTAGCCGATTCACGGCAATATTTAAAACATGAAATGTTGAAATCACCAATGAATGGTAAAAATGTATTTAAACATTTTATTATGTAAATTGGATAAGATTATATATTTGATTTCAGCTACATATTGCACTCAGATAATGTAACAATAAATTTCATTTGAAAACTATAGGTATCTGTACATTTCAATATGGCGCCCATTGTGGCAGAGAGTGAATGTGTCCCTTCTCTACCTCAATGCCACAACCGGTTTTGAATGATGCTTTATAAACACGCCTTGTTTAATGAATTTTGAACACTGAGGAAAGCTTTGTGCTGAAACGTTTGTTTTTCCGTTGCATCTAATAAAGGGTCTTTTGCTAAAGCTCCCCCCTCCGTGAGTGCGGTATTTCTTCATGATTAGAGGAACTGAGCAGCAATTGAGAGCGGCCGCCACGACCGCAACCAGCACCCACCCGTGAGTGCATTGAAGGTATCCAGTGGCAAGAGAGCATAATATATATATATATATATATATCGCCAAAACCTCAGTTTCCCCAAGGACGGACGACGCCATGTAGTCACAAAATAGGTTTTATTTCTCAGTTGCTTGTACACGTTTCGCCTGAACCAGTAGGCTTGTTCACCAGTAAAGTTTTTGACAATTTTCACCATTTTTAAAATCCTGTGCATGTGACCCAGTCGCGTGTTGAACTACACAACAGACCCTACACCAACATTGGTAGAATACAATCATCGGAGCATATTCTCCCTTCAAGTTAATGACTGTGCTACTGTACAATGTTATTTACATTCTGCACTGCCCCAGTGAGCTTTTAACTGTTTATATTCATGAACCCATGCTTTTCTGATTATTAAGCCCCAGTGGGCAACACCTAAAAATCTCAATTTGGCTTGTCTTATGTTGTGTAGTGTGTAAACCAAAAGTGCTAAAAAAAATGTGCTCTAAAAAAACTTAAAACTAGAAAAGGGAGCGCATTCACAGCTTTAAATCTAGACACTCATATACAGCACAACACAAATTCATAAGTGAGTATACAGGTCTTCTTCCATATTAAGACCCGAAGGGCTTCTTGTATCTAGCTCTACTATGTAGCAGGATTCGAGTCTCCTCAATTTTTTCTCTCTATCACCCCCTGTATTATTAGGCGGAATTGCATCTATAACATAGTAGATTAGGCTTTGGACGTCCTTGTTATGGAATCGTTCAAAGTGGCGTGCTACTGGGTACAATCTATCCACGTTCTTTATTGCTCTCAGATGCTGCAACATTCGCCTATGCACTGGTAAAATTGTGCTGCCCACACATTGCAAATTACATGAACATCTCAAAATATATACAGCATACTCAGTTTTAAAGTTATACTGTCCTTTGATCTTTTTTTCTCTTTTTGATAGCCCAGGTTTGTAGGTCGTCATATTTTTCCCATGAGCACAGGCCTTACATTTCATACATTTAATGAACCCATCTTTGCGTTTCAGCCATGTAGAGCTAGTTCCAGGTGCATCATTTTTTGAAATCATGTTACTGACCAACATTTGTTTAAAAGATCTTAACCTCCGAATAGTTAATAACGGTCTCCTAGGCATTAATTTTCCAAGTACCTAGCCTAATCTACTATGTTATAGATAAAATTCTGCCTAATAATAGAGGTGGTGATAGAGAGAATAGGGTTGGTGTCAGCAGCTGATGGATGGGTTGAGCCTTGAGAGGAAACGCTCTGTGAACCAGTGCTGCCTGGGGCATATGGGGGCTATCAGAAGAAGGGAGAAGTGTTCAGTTTGTATTTTAGTAAAGACTTTAGGGATCAGTGGAATGGGGGGGAAGGCGTAAGCATATATTCCAGACCAGCGCATTGAAAGGCCATTCCCCCAAAAGTATGGGAGAGGGAATCTGCTTACATAGAACCAGCATTTTCTATTGGTGTGGGTCGGAAAACAGGTCCCAGTGTGAAAAAATCCTGTCCAGTTGGTCTTGCTCTAGCATCCACTCATGGCAGATGTCTTGTGATCTGCTGAGGGCGTCTTCCAGAGTATTCCAAAGCCCCGGAACAAGCTCCGCTTTTAGCGATATTCCAAGAATAATCAGCACACTCCACAGCTGTGTGGCTTCTTGAGAGAGTAAGGGACTTAGTTCCTCCCTCCTCCTTCTTTGTTGATATAAAACATGCTTATGCTGTTGTCCGAACGGACCAACACCGATGAGACTTTTATCCGGGGAAGGAAAGCTTACAGGGAGAGAAAAATGGCCTTTAACTCTTGCCTGTTGATATGCATTTGTTGTTGGGACAAGGACCATTTCTCCTGAATCTGGAGGTCTTGGAGATGGCCTACTCGAACCCTCCATGGAAGCATCTCTGGTGACAATGAAATCCGGGACTAAGGACATGCGTGGAGTGATAGTTACCACGTCGTCAAAGGATCCCATTGTTTGATTCCATCGACATCGAAGTTCTTGCAATGGCCTAATTTGCAGACGAGCTAGAGGCACTAGGTCGATCGCTGAAGACAGCATGCCCAGAAGAGACATGTATGTCCTCACTGAAGTGTACTGTCTATTTGATAGTCTGAGAGACAAGGTTTGCAACCGCTCCTGCCTTTCATGTGAGAGGAAAGCCTTGTTGTGAGTGGAGTCCAGGTCGGCTCGTAGGAAAGTCATTGTTTGACTTTGAAAGACTGATGACTTTCGTTGGTTTATGGTAAGGCCCAGTCTGTGGAACAAACTTATGCAGTCCTCTAAAGTCAGCTAGACGAGCCATAGGAGTATTCAAAGGCCAGTCGTCCAAATATAAAAATACCTGGTGACCATGGTTCCACAAGGCAGCTGCCTCTGGGGCCAGGAACTTGGTGAAGATCCGCGGAGCGGATTTCAGAATGAAGGGTAGGACTCGAAACTGATAATGGGTACCAGCCACTGTGAATTGGAGGAACTTTATGTGTTTGGGGTGTATAAGAACATAAAAATAAGCTAAGCATCCTCCAAATCCAGCGGTCATTTAGTCTCAACTGTGGAGGCACTGAAGAATCTCGGAGAGCGTAACCATTCTGAAGGTTTGATTTTTGAGGAATTTGTTTAGCTGTCTGAAGTCTAAAAAAGGTCTCCACTCCCCTGATTTCTTGCATATCAGGGAAAAAGGGGAGTAAAAACCTTTTCGTCTTTGTGCCAACGGAACTCTCTCTATTGCCCCCTTCAGTAGCATAATATTTGTCTCCTGTCTTAGTAAGTGAAGAAGAGGAGGGTGCGATCCCCAGGGTGTAGTGTTTGGTGGGCGCTTGACAAAGTCAAGAGTGTGGCCATAAGATATCAAGTCCAAGTCCCATCTGTCTACTGTAATATAGTGCCACTGATGAACATGACTGGAAAAATTCGCTCCGGCTGGGGAGTAGTAACTGGTACCCTGATGGGGTCACTGCTTGCGACCGTAGTTGTGTGCTTATGATGGTGGTTTTTATGTGTGCCTTGTCTAGAAAAACCAGATGTTGACAGGTTTGTTGTTGCTAGAAAAAGCACCTCTATATCCGGAGAATCCTCGTCCTCGTGCTTCCTGAAAGGGCACCTTACGATACTGTAGAGTCCCCAGCACCTTGGCTGTGTCTGTATCGATCTTTTTGCTAGTAGAGCTTCATCAATGTGCTTTCCAAATAGACTATTGCCATCATACTCCATGACCAGTATCTTTGATTGTACTACTGGACAAAACGATGTTGCTCTAAGCCATCCATGGCGCTTTTAAACACCAGCACCGGCTAGTTGTCTAAAGCCTGTTGTGGCTATGTCCATGGTGCAGTCTATTATTTCAGCCACTGTGCCTTTCCCCTCAGCTACGACTTTCCGATATTCCAGCTTATTTTTCATCAGGTATAAGATCAAACATTGCCCGATGGATGGCCTGTACATTAGCAGCTCTCACAGTAAATGCCAACATGAATGAGAACCTCTTCCCAATGGTGTCCAAGGGGCGCCCTTACTTGTACAGTAGGGATGTTTTTGGGGCTAACAGATTCTTTGATCTTCTCTGTGCCACTTGAGAAATTACCGAATCCAGTTTGGGATGACCGGTAAGGAATGCGGGGGAATCCTCAGGTGCCCTGTATTGTTTGTCTATTCTTGGCAATACAGGCACCACAGTGGCTGTTGACTTCATGACTTTAAAGCCCTCCTGCCAGACACTGTCGATAATGGGTATACACCTTACTGATTTTCTTGATTTTTCTTTTAAGTCATAAAGGAAGCAATCGGATTCCTTCACTATTGTGGGCAGATGAAATCTAGAGGCAGCCTTGTCCATGAGACTATGAAACCTCCACATGTCAAGAGGATGGATCATCCCTAGAAAGAACCGGGATAAATGGTTGTGGCGTCATCGTAGGAGTAGAAGGGGGAAGCAGTATTGGCGTGGTGGCGCCATAGATGGCGGTGGCATAGTAGTCTGTTCCTCTTGGGGTGGAAACCTTTTCCTGTAGTCTGTGAACATGGCCTGCAGATCTTAGATTAACTAAGGTGGTATTTGAGCAGGTTCCTGTCTTGGGGGGATCACCATAATACCTGTAAAGTTGGTATTGTTTAGGACGATCAGGATAGTAGTGCTGGTAGTACTCTGCTTCATCATAGTAGTCTTCATCCTCCTCCTGACACTTGACGCTGAGCTCTGAAGGACTATGAGCAGTCCCAAAAAGGACCATCATCGTCAGTTTCTTCTGCCTCCAGTAGGTGGCTCGAGGGCAAAGATGACATTTTGCTTGGTGACTGAAAAAACAGACCGCAGGGATGCCTTGGACACTCTGGACATCCGCTGCGGAAGTGTTGAAGGTATAGTCAGTGATGACAGCATCACTGACCTCGTCAGCAAAAGCGGCGTAGACTGATCCGTCGTCAAAGATTGTTTCTTGTCGACTGTAAAACTGTGTTGGACCTAGATTACCCAAGCCTACATATGGTAGCTTGGCACAGTAGTGGTCTACAGCTAACTCAAGGCGTTGGCTAAGTACTTACAAGTCTCACTCACAGTAACTCAGTGTTGAACCACTAAAATAAAGACACAACACCACTGTTTGGAAAAATACCGTTACCTTTTATAAAAATAATATGTCTCTTTAGATTCAAATCATACAGGATACAACATCAATTTCTTTCAGGAATAAACATTACACTTTTGCTTTGAGAAATTACTTTTCACTCTTCCTGCTGTGGAAAAAGGGCAGTAAAACACATTCACTTGGCAAGAGTTCAGTAATGAGGAAGTGACACTCTTTTGAAATTACAAGAAACCTGTTAGATTTACACTATGCAGGGTTACACACTTACATCACCTAACTGGCATGTACATTTCCTAACAGTTTCAGAGTGCTCTTCAGGGTTATTGGCCTGCTTCAGTAGTAATTTTCAAGACCCTAGTATCACTACCCTGTAACCAATTCTATAATTACTCTGGTGTATCAAGCTAACTCCCAGCTTTGATCAACCCTGGTTTCTACCATGAACTATTATTTCTTCTATTCACAACTTAGGATTTTCACTAGCAGTTCCCAGCTATCAGACTCTTTAGTGGCCCCTCTTCCCTGCTCCTTACTTTAGCGTGGGGACGATGATGTCCCAGTCCCCACGCGTCACTGTTGCCTCAGGGCGCCTGCCGGACTGGGGGGTCTGGCGGTGAATCGATTGGGGTCCCCAACTCTCCCCTCCCTGCTCGTGTCTGCTTCACACTTTGACACTCGAGCGGGGAAGGCAAAACGGAGCAACACGCCTGGGCCTTCTTTTCCCTCGCTCGCGCTGGCTCCTTCAGCTAGCGCTCGAGCGTGGGGGGATCGAGGTAACTGACACGGCGCTCCGGGAATCCTTCCGGCGCCTCTTCAGTCACTCCGACCGTCGCGCTGAACCTCCGGTCATGCGCGGAAGCGCTCCTCGACGACTCCGCCTCCGCTCCCGCCTCCTCAGCGACGCGCACTGCTCTGGGCCTGCTCACCTTATTGCCCCTCCTTCCGGGGACATCCACAGCTCACGGGGCATGCGCGAGCCCGACGCTGGAAGCGTCTCTTCAGGGGCCGACTCACTTCGCCTCACAGAGACCGATTAAGGCAGCGCGGGTGCGAGGGACCAGTGTTCCCGCTTGGCGCCGCGCTGTCACCACTCTTTTGGCCACTGATCCTCCCCTCACTTGGCTCCAAGGAAAAACGCTGCACAGAGCGGGACGCTCTATCTTCAGGGTCCCAACAGGCTCCGCTGCCGCCTGCCTCCTCCACCAAGCCTCAGGAGCACCACAGAGTCCACACCTGACTGGAATCCACTCCCTACTCAGCGCTGGTAGGTGGAAGTCTTATCCAGGAAAGTTAGGTCTCCTAGCAGAGCGTTCCACTAGGGATCAATGGGGGCAAATCTTAGAAGGGTCTTTCTTCTCAAATAGCTCGATTTCTTTATCAGTAGTTATTGTCTGGAGAGAGGGATCGGTCAAGGGCTGAAGGGGGAACAATCCTCTGAAGTAACTGTCAGCCTCAGAGACAAACTAGCTGCTCTCAGTGTGTCCACCTCCTCTCACCACTGCCTCACTCCTCTACTCTGGGGTCAGCACAAAATGGCTGCTGGTCACTGGCCTTATATAGGGTGGCCTGAGACCTGCAGAAGTCTCTAGTCAATTCTAGAAAGTTCCCTAATGTTATCCTATGGACCTGTCCTCCAGTAGTGTCCGTTATGGCAGTTGGTGGACACCATCTTAGGTTTCTGGAGATCCCTAGATTTTCAAGGGGGCTGACTAGGCCTCACAGGTTATGAGGGAAAAATGGCGTCATCGCCAAGGAACACCTAGCCCCCTGACAGCATTAAAAAATCCCTGATGGACATATGTAAAAATAAAAATAGAAACTCTGGGAGGCTAAGGGGGGCAAAAATAAATCATGATGGTTAGAGTCTTCCCAGAAGCAGACAGGTCTAACACGCGTCCCCCCCAGCTGAAAGTGGGGAGAACTACCCAACCCCTTGGGAGTCCTCATCACTAAGGCGGAAATACCTGGATAGACCGTCTGCGTTGGCATGGTCCGCCCCAGGTCGGTGTTCCACCCTAAAGTCCATTCCCTGTAGGGAGATGGACCACCTTAGCAACTTGGGATTCTCCCCCTTCATTTGCATCAGCCAACGAAGGGGGCGATGGTCAGTCTGAACTAGGAAGTGCGAACCAAACAGGTATGGTCGCAGCTTCTTCAGAGCCCAAACCACCGCAAAGGCTTCTCTCTCAATTGTACTCCACCTCCTTTCCCTGGGGAGTAGTCTCCTGGACAGGAAGACCACGGGTTGATCCAAGCCCTCATCATTTAGCTGCGATAACACTGCCCCAATGCCATGTTCTGACGCATCTGTTTGGACAATGAATTCTCTAGCAAAATCAGGGGCCTTGAGAATGGGAGCGGAACACAATGCTTGTTTCAAGGTCATGAAGGCTCGCTGGCAAGCCTCCGTCCAGACTACCCGTCGGGGTTGCTTCTTGGAAGTAAGTTCAGTGAGGGGTGCCACAATAGTGCCATACCCCTTCACGAAGCGACGGTAGTATCCAGTGAGGCCCAGGAAGGCTCGGACCTCTGTTTGAGTCTTGGGGGGCTCCCAGGCGATGATGGTCTCAATCTTTGCCTGGAGGGGCTGCACCGTCCCTCTGCCCACCAAGTGACCTAGGTACACCACCGACCCCTGTCCGATCTGACACTTGCTGGCCTTGATGGTCAAGCCAGCCTGTTGCAGGGCATGAAGAACAGCTTGCAGGTGCTGCAAATGGTCCTCCCAGCTGCTACTGAAGACAGCAATGTCGTCCAGGTATGCAGCAGAAAAAGCTTCCATTCCCGAAAGGACCCTGTTCACCAGCCGCTGAAAAGTGGCAGGGGCATTCTTAAGCCCAAAGGGCATCACACGAAATTGGTAGTGTCCCTGAGGTGTAGAGAAGGCTGACCTTTCCTTCGCCTCCTCAGTAAGGGAAATCTGCCAGTACCCTGAAGTTAGGTCAAAGGTACTTAAGTATTGAGCAGCTCCCAGCCGGTCAATAAGCTCATCCGCCCGTGGGATAGGATGTGCATCAGTTTTGGTTACTGAATTCAAGCCTCGGTAGTCCACACAGAATCTCAATTCAGGTGTTGGACCTGGTGGGGCAGCTTTTGGTACCAAAACCACCGGGCTAGACCAAGGGCTACCAGAAGGTTCAATCACCCCTAACTCCAGCATCTTGGCGACTTCACTTTTGATGTTGGCCTTCACCTTGTCCGACAGCTGGTAGATTTTAGATTTCACAGGTGGGCTGTCTCCTGTGTCCACGTCATGGGTACACAGGTGGGTCCTACCTGGGACAAGGGAGAACAGGGGAGAAAATTGCTCCAGGATCTGGCGGCAATCACTTTGCTGTTCAGAAGTCAGGGATGGCGAGAAAATCACTCCCTCCACTGACCCATCTTTTTCTTTGTACGAGAGAAGATCAGGGAGAGGTTCACTTTCTTCTTCCTCTGCTCCATCGGTTACCAGCATTAAGACAACCTCGGGCCTCTCATGATGTGGCTTGAGACGATTGGCATGCAGCACCCTGAGGGGCTGCCTCGGGGTCTTAAGATCCACCAAATAGGTGGACTTCCCCTTTTTCTCCAAAACCTCAAAGGGGCCTGTCCAACGGTCCTGGAGGGCATTTAGCTCTCCAGGTTCCATTACCCACACTTTCTGTCCAGGCTCCAGTTCCACTGGGTGAGCGTTGTGGTCATACCACTCTTTCATAACTGCTTGGCTGGCCTCCAAGTTGTCTGAAGCCTGCTTCCACAACTTAGCCATTTGGCTCCGGAAGGCCAGCATGTAGCTCACCACGTCCTGGGGAAGCTTCCTGGGAGTCTGTTCCCATCCGTCTTTCACCAGGCTGAGAGGTCCCCTTACAGGGTGCCCGTACAAAAGTTCGAAGGGGCTGAAGCCCACTCCCTTCTGTGGCACTTCCCTGTAGGAAAACAAGAGACAGGGTAGGAGGATGTCCCATTTCCTCCGTAGGCTCTCAGGTAGACTCCGTATCATACCTTTCAAGGTTTTGTTAAACCTTTCCACAAGACCATTGGTTTGTGGGTGATAGGGAGTGGTAAACCGATAGGTAACGCCGCACTCTTTCCACATGGCCCGCATGTATGCTGAAAGGAAGTTAGTCCCCCTGTCGGAAACGACCTCCTTGGGGAAACCCACTCTGGTGAAGATCCCCATCAGGGCCCTTGCCACTGCAGGTGCAGTGATGGTCCTCAGAGGTATTGCCTCTGGGTACCGTGTGGCATGATCCACCAAAACCAGTATGAACCGGTGTCCAGCTGAAGTTGGTGGATCCAATGGCCCTACAATGTCGATGCCCACCCTCTCAAAGGGGGTGCTAACGACAGGTAGTGGTTCCAGGGGAGCTTTTAGCTTCACCCCAGTTTTCCCACTGGCTTGGCAAGACACACACGTCCGACAATATGTATCCGACGCCACTTTCATTCGAGGCCAGTAGAAATGGGGGACAAGCCGGGCAAAGGTCTTGTCCTGTCCTAGGTGTCCTGCCAATGGTATCTCATGAGCCAGTTCCAGTAGAAAGGCTCTAAAGCATTGAGGGACCACCAAGGCTCTGGCTGAACCGTGGCCAGGTGCCTTGGGCTCACTGTAGAGGAGTCCATCCTCCCAGTAAATCCGGTAGCTCCCTTCAATGTTTCCCGCTGCCTGGGCGTTGGCCTGTTGCCGCAGCCCCTCGAGAGTAGGACACTCTTTCTGAGCTTTGCAGAACTCTTCCCGGGAAGGACCTCCCTCCACATGCCATTCAGTAGGGATGGGTAGGTTCTCCAGGGAAGCAACATTCTCCCCTGTGGACTCCAGATCCACCTCCGCAGGTGGTCCAGCTGTCTCACGAGGTGGAGATGTCGAGGCAGGGTCCTCCGGCCTCTTGTCCTTCTCCTCTCTGGCAGCCGGCTGGGCCATTGTTCCAGGCTCCAGCGTCAGCGAACTCCCCCTTCGGGCAGTCGCGGACCTTGTGCTGACACAAGTCCAGTCAGGGGGTCCCAGCATCTCAGAGTGAGTCTGGTACTCCACCCTCCTCCAAGCATTGTGCTCCATATCATTCCCTAACAGGCAGTCAACAGGCACGGCAGGGCTTACGGCAACTCGAAGTGGACCTGCAACCCCTCCCCACTCAAAGGGAACCTCAGCCACAGGGTAGTGGCCCAATCTGCCGTCAGCCATTACGGCGGGATGGAGTACATCTGGGATGACCTGCTCTGGAGACACCAGCTGACTCCTTACCATAGTCATGCTGGCTCCTGTGTCTCTCAGAGCCTCCCCTCTACGGCCATTGATGGTGACCCACTGCTCATACTTAGTAGTATTAGAGGGCAGCTGGGTCTTGGGAACCATCTCCTTATCTCCCAGGGACACTAAGGTGACACCCGCCCGCTCCCCTCCATTAACCAAAGGCATCTCCTCCCCGAGCACTACACTAGTGATTCCCGGGGCTTTTCCTCCAGTGGGAGGGGGTGGTCTTTTTGGGCATCTCACATCTCCTTTATAGTGTCCCACACCACCACACTCAAAACAATGAACAACCCTTGGCTGCTGGCTTTGGCCAGGGGTAGGGTTGCGAGGGGGGTTACTCTTGGGGATGAATCCTCTGCCCCTTCCTTGCGAAGTATTTTGTGGCCCTTTTGAGAACTCCCTCTTAGTTTCCCCTCCCTCTTTCCTCTGGGGGGCGCCCTGTCCTTGCTTCTGGGAATTCCCTCCAGTCCCCTTAGTCGACACCCGGGTACTAACCCAGATGTCCGCCTCCTCAGCAAGCTTCCTGGGGCTGGTCAGCTTGCTGTCCACCAGATGCTGTCTTAGTTCGGGAAGACACTTCTCGAGTAGGTGTTCCTTGAGTATGAGGTCATATAGTCCCTCATAGTCTCCTACTTCGCTGCCTCTTACCCAACCCTCAAGGGCCTTCCTGGAGTAGTCCAAGAAATCTACCCAGTTTTGCGTGCCCAGCTTGTAGCTGCCCCGGAACTTTTGCCTATATTTCTCAGGGGTCAACCCAAACTTCTTGAGCAGCGCTGATTTCATAGCCGGATAGTAGGTCTGTTCACTCTGGTCAAGAGCCAACAAAGTATCCCTGCCAGTGGGGGGCATGTATTTGTATAACCCACCTCCCCAGTGGACTTCCAGAATCCCATGGGCCCTTAGCGAGACCTCGTAGGCGGCTAGCCACTTAGCAATGTCGTCACTGGGTACATAACAAGCCATAATATCTTTTGGTAGGTACGGTCTAGGTTCCCTGGTGTTGGTCTGGATATCGCTGCCACCATTCTCTGATTTGGGGGATCCTCGGTTTAGGGCTTGTAAATCCATCTCTTTGATGGTTCGCTCATGCGCCAACCTCCTATCCTCCCTTTCCATGTCCATCCTGGCTAGTTCTATTTTCAACCTCCTCTCCTCCCTCCTATCTTCCAGCTCGGCTTCGGTTAAGCCCCTGTCTGAAACGCTGCTGCTTGCCCTTGAAGGTATCCTGGGACCTGTCAGAAGATTCCCTCTCCCCATTTGGTTCAGCAATGCAGCCTCAGTAACAGTGTCCCCATCACCCACTTCCGTTTCTGGTTCCTCCCTTAGACGAGCTTCTAACCATGCCCTTATGCTTGTCAGCAACTCTCCTTTCTTGGCACCTTTATTAAAAAATACCCCGTTCTGCTGACACCAATCCCTGAGTTGGGCCACAGTATTGGCTTCCAGCTCTTTAAGATTCACCTCCAGCTTTGCCATGGTATAAAATTACTCACAGGAGAAAACCACGAAGTGACCTGAGGTTAACCTCCACCCACCACCAGAAGTAAATTTAGAAAAATCAAAAATGTAAATTAGGAGGGCCGCAGGGAGAAAACTCCAGGTGAGGTCTCGTGGTTGGCACTGCGTTACTAATAAGTGAGTGTAAGTACAAATCCGTTATCCCACCGCTGCCACCAATTATGTTGGACCTAGATTACCCAAGCCTACATATGGTAGCTTGGCACAGTAGTGGTCTACAGCTAACTCAAGGCGTTGGCTAAGTACTTACAAGTCTCACTCACAGTAACTCAGTGTTGAACCACTAAAATAAAGACACAACACCACTGTTTGGAAAAATACCGTTACCTTTTATAAAAATAATATGTCTCTTTAGATTCAAATCATACAGGATACAACATCGATTTCTTTCAGGAATAAACATTACACTTTTGCTTTGAGAAATTACTTTTCACTCTTCCTGCTGTGGAAAAAGGGCAGTAAAACACATTCACTTGGCAAGAGTTCAGTAATGAGGAAGTGACACTCTTTTGAAATTACAAGAAACCTGTTAGATTTACACTATGCAGGGTTACACACTTACATCACCTAACTGGCATGTACATTTCCTAACAGTTTCAGAGTGCTCTTCAGGGTTATTGGCCTGCTTCAGTAGTAATTTTCAAGACCCTAGTATCACTACCCTGTAACCAATTCTATAATTACTCTGGTGTATCAAGCTAACTCCCAGCTTTGATCAACCCTGGTTTCTACCATGAACTATTATTTCTTCTATTCACAACTTAGGATTTTCACTAGCAGTTCCCAGCTATCAGACTCTTTAGTGGCCCCTCTTCCCTGCTCCTTACTTTAGCGTGGGGACGATGATGTCCCAGTCCCCACGCGTCACTGTTGCCTCAGGGCGTCTGCCGGACTGGGGGGTCTGGCGGTGAATCGATTGGGGTCCCCAACTCTCCCCTCCCTGCTCGTGTCTGCTTCACACTTTGACACTCGAGCGGGGAAGGCAAAACGGAGCAACACGCCTGGGCCTTCTTTTCCCTCGCTCGCGCTGGCTCCTTCAGCTAGCGCTCGAGCGTGGGGGGATCGAGGTAACTGACACGGCGCTCCGGGAATCCTTCCGGCGCCTCTTCAGTCACTCCGACCGTCGCGCTGAACCTCCGGTCATGCGCGGAAGCGCTCCTCGACGACTCCGCCTCCGCTCCCGCCTCCTCAGCGACGCGCACTGCTCTGGGCCTGCTCACCTTATTGCCCCTCCTTCCGGGGACATCCACAGCTCACGGGGCATGCGCGAGCCCGACGCTGGAAGCGTCTCTTCAGGGGCCGACTCACTTCGCCTCACAGAGACCGATTAAGGCAGCGCGGGTGCGAGGGACCAGTGTTCCCGCTTGGCGCCACGCTGTCACCACTCTTTTGGCCACTGATCCTCCCCTCACTTGGCTCCAAGGAAAAACGCTGCACAGAGCGGGACGCTCTATCTTCAGGGTCCCAACAGGCTCCGCTGCCGCCTGCCTCCTCCACCAAGCCTCAGGAGCACCACAGAGTCCACACCTGACTGGAATCCACTCCCTACTCAGCGCTGGTAGGTGGAAGTCTTATCCAGGAAAGTTAGGTCTCCTAGCAGAGCGTTCCACTAGGGATCAATGGGGGCAAATCTTAGAAGGGTCTTTCTTCTCAAATAGCTCGATTTCTTTATCAGTAGTTATTGTCTGGAGAGAGGGATCGGTCAAGGGCTGAAGGGGGAACAATCCTCTGAAGTAACTGTCAGCCTCAGAGACAAACTAGCTGCTCTCAGTGTGTCCACCTCCTCTCACCACTGCCTCACTCCTCTACTCTGGGGTCAGCACAAAATGGCTGCTGGTCACTGGCCTTATATAGGGTGGCCTGAGACCTGCAGAAGTCTCTAGTCAATTCTAGAAAGTTCCCTAATGTTATCCTATGGACCTGTCCTCCAGTAGTGTCCGTTATGGCAGTTGGTGGACACCATCTTAGGTTTCTGGAGATCCCTAGATTTTCAAGGGGGCTGACTAGGCCTCACAGGTTATGAGGGAAAAATGGCGTCATCGCCAAGGAACACCTAGCCCCCTGACAGCATTAAAAAATCCCTGATGGACATATGTAAAAATAAAAATAGAAACTCTGGGAGGCTAAGGGGGGCAAAAATAAATCATGATGGTTAGAGTCTTCCCAGAAGCAGACAGGTCTAACAAACTGCCGTTGACAAGTGCCGTTGTGCAGATGCCCTCAACGGCGGTGTGCTCATTGAAGGTGGTGGTACAGACCTCGTCATTTGTGCCGACGTCGCGGTGGCCCTGCCATCACTGAGGTCTTCGTCAAAGGCAATGAATGCGTTATTGTTATTGGAGCCTTGATGGCAGCAGCCGTTGATGACGTTGGCGCAGTCGACGATCTCGGCGACAAGAGGGTAGTCGTCGTCATCGTTGAAGTTGTAGGCGTCGACGGTGATAATGTCACAGAGAGGTATCTGTGACTTGATTCAAGCCTAGTAGACTCTGAAGAGGTGGCAGACTCCAGTTCAGTGTGAGAAGTCACAGCATGAGATGGCCAGAGTAGCTCGGAGGAGATTTTGGAATCTTTTTCCTTTTTATGAGCTTCTTTGGTCAGATGAGAGGTTTTAGGATGTTTCTTGATCTTCGCAGACTTACCCTCAGGCGCCCTGGGTCTCTTATAGGATTTAGACGAGGTGTCGCTCTCCTCATCAGATGTTCTCTGCGTCTTTTTCAACAACAACAAAAGTCTGCCTTCTCTATCTCTCAGAGTTTTGGATGAGAAAGTGCTGCAGATTTTGCACTGTTTTGCCTCATGATGAGGATAGAGGCAATAGATGCTATCCTTGTGGGGATCATCAATATGAACCATCTTCTTCCATCAGTACTTGCAAGGGTGAAACGGTCCCTACCTGTTAGACATAATAAATAAACAGGAGGAAATAAGACTTATCTGTGAAAATTAAGAAACAACTGAGCAGAGCAGAGCAGAGGCTCCCTTCACACACGATGTGAAGTGAAAATCTGAGGGCTTCAGCCTCTCCTAGAGGGTGCTTGCTGCTGACTGGCTATATCTTAAGTTTGGTCCTGTTTTAAAGAGGAGGTGGATAGGCTATTAAATGCATAGTTGTCACCATGATAGCCTTTGGAAAGTTTTCTACTACTGCTTTATTTATATTACCGTGGGACGGGGAATGATTCAAGCATGTGAATTTATTAAATATACCGCAATACTGGATAACCATAGTGCCAATAAATACTTGGCCACACTGAATACAATTACTCTACTTGTGTCAGTTCTCAAGATTCGGCACCTAGATACCGCCCAGTGCCCAAGTTTACAAAGGGGAACACCCACTTGACAGAAAGGTTATGACAGCAAGGACAAGGACAAAAAAATATGTATGTTCCTGCGTTTATGTACCCCCGTGGCATAGTGGACACTGATCATCAACCTCACCCTTTCCATACCAGGTAGAGCTGAAACTTTTGTGGGTAAGGTGCCGTACCTAAATTGGAGGTATTAAGTACATGCTAATGTTGGGACAATTTCATCAATGGTCGTCTCATAGCGTGCACATGGTTTTACGTCAATGAAAGCTAATGTTAATGTTCCTTTACTCCTACGATCATAAATATAAAATGTTCGACCCAAACCCCCTACAGGGCTTACTAGGATATGTAAAGGATATGCCAGTTAAAGTTCGGAAACATAATGCTATGCTACTCCTGTTTGCTAAACGCCGAGTGGCCATGCATTGGGGGAGGAAAGGGGCTCCCTTTATGAAGGGTTGGATCCAAGACGTAACATTCAGCCATATGCAATTGACCAACTTTTGGGAACTGATGCTGTCGGCATCCAGTCCATGAGTCATATGGGAGCCTTTTGTGGTGTGGCCCGAGAGCGACAGGTAGTGGGTGGAGGTGCTCCAGAGGTATCTGTGGATTCATAGACAAGTACAGGAAGGCCTGGTGGAGGATGGTCTACTGTAGTAGAAGAATACTGCACACTGTGTACAGTTTTTACATTGTTAGGACTAACACATTTTTACACCGACTAGTCAGTGGGATATAGTGGATTCTAAACTGTTATCCTGATGTTATACGATGTGTAGTACTTTGATGGCTCTCACTCCCATCATTTATTGTTCAGAAGAATACACACGTTTGAAATATCTGTAATTATAGTGGTATGCGGATGTACGGATGTACGGACAATTATGTAACGATGAGTAACTGGCTTGTTGTTTGCAATGTTTGTAGCATTGTTTAAAAATGCCAAAATAATTTTTTTTTTAAAGTTCCTTTACTCTGTGACAATTTCTACGGCTACAACCATCCAGTAGTGTCCCTTGAGCCAATCTCATGGGATCCAGCTCATCGATTCAGGGGAGGACCAACAGTGTGCCTTTAGGGTTCAAAACCAAGAGATCTCTGTGAATTGCGGGCCATAATATCGCTTATACCTACTCAATATGGTTCAATGGCTGGGGTATTCGACAGGAATGGGACACTTTACCCGTGTTTACAACGCGTGCCATTACCCCGCATTTTTTACTCAGCGGAATCTATTACAACACAGGGCTTTACAACCCAATCCATTACAATGCATTCCCCATTACAACGCAATTTACTATTTTAACTCCACAGGGGCGTTACTATGGGGAATGCATTGTAATGGTTTGTGGTGCAAAGCCATGCATTGTAAAAGATTTGGCGGAGTAAAAAATGCGGGGTAATTGCATGCATAGTAACGCATTTGTTGTAAAGGATGTTTACCACTCCACAGCCGATGCCAGTAAGTTAGAAGCCTGTATTCTACTCTATGTGATATCTTTCTCTATGCTAGATCTAAATATACTGGCAAAAGCAGTGTACTTTGAAGAAGATTTAATATAGATCTCAAAGAACTTGTGCTCCACAAATTCTAAGCTAGTGCTGTTAGAACTTCCTCACACTTCAGCCCTGATGTTTTTGATGTAATACCATATCTCCTGTTAGTTTGGTCCCTGATGGGCGCCTATTACAAGTTTTTGTACATGGGAAAGGGTGGCTGCGCATTCACCTGTGGGGTTGAGTTACAGGTGTGGGCGGTGGGGGGGATAAGCTGGTTACTGTTCCAAAGAAGGATATTGCACTGCATTGGATATAAGTAGAATGTTTGCAAACATGCAATGTTAATGGCATGTTACAATCACGAAATGTTTATTGGTTACACATACACCCTTTGGGTAGCACAAGCTGGATGATGGGCACTAAGAATTCCAGCAATTAACTGCCTGACATGGAATGTGCAGGGACTTAGAGACCCGCGCAAACGTAGGCTATTATTGCGTTACCTAGATCGCCATCAGATCCAACTGGCTGTGATCCAAGAAACGCACCTTAATCCTCACACAGCTACCACATTTGGCAAACGATGGGTGGAACATCGCTGTTTCTCGTCCTATTCTACATACGCCTGGAGTACGGGCATACTTATTACAGCAGGAATAGATTATTGCCCAATAGGGCAACTGCAAGACGCACAAGGCCGATATAGTATTATGTGAGGTAGACTTGCTGGACATACGGTCACATTGATATGTTATGCACTTAACATTGATGACACTGGGTTCTTCACCACTCTCTGGGGGAGCATTATAGAAATAGGACCCACATACATAATATAGTAATATAGTAATATAGCATAGTACTTGTTTACTCTCCCCTGAGGCGGAAGCCGGGGGCTCTACTTTCTATCCCTTTTGCGATGAAATAGCGGTAACTTTAAAAAAACTGTAAATATTTTAATTGTAACGCTTTTAAACTTCACTGCATAACCGCGCTCTCGAGTGCCAGATTTACTTTGCACCGAGGCACGCTCCCTCACCTTTCCTCCCGGCGTGGCCGATTAAGGGCTGACGACGCGGGGTACAGGCGCCATCTTGGAGGGAGGAAGGGTTGGCGGTCCAGTGGCAGGACGCCTCCCGCCCTCCCGGATATTTAAGCAGGTTTGACCATCGCTCTGTGTACTTGTTTACTCTCCCCTGAGGCGGAAGCCAGGGGCTCTACTTTCTATCCCTTTTGCGGTGAAATAGCGGTAACTTTTAAAAAACTGTAAATATTTTAATTGTAACGCTTTTAAACTTCACTGCATAACCGCGCTCTCGAGTGCCAGATTTACTTTGCACCGAGGCACGCTCCCTCACCTTTCCTCCCGGCGTGGCCGATTAAGGGCCGACGACGCGGGGTAAAGGCGCCATCTTGGAGGGAGGAAGGGTTGGCGGTCCAGTGGCAGGACGCCTCCCACCCTCCTCTGCAGAGTATAAAATGATGAGGTCATTCCGTCCGCGCAGCGGGCGGGCGCGCCGGCGGCGCGCCAAAGGCAAGCCCGTCTGCGCCCGTCCGCGCCGGACACGGGCCTAGGGCCACCTCCCCATGGTCTATAGACTGCACGCCCCTCCCATCCTACTCTCATTCCTTGCTAACTCATCTACGTCCACAACTAAGGGAAGGATGTACTAGATATAATCCGGACTCTATATCTTCCGCTACTACAATAAAATGTATGCACTGTCAGGCAGCTATCCCCTTATTAAACAAATCGGTGGGAAGCAACAATCAAAATCAGACTACGCAAAAATTTATACCGGCTCTTATTAATGTTCGCTCCTTGGCTAAACACAGGCAAGAAATCGCCGATCTACTTCTTGACAGGAACATCGATATAATGTTCCTAACAGAGACCTGGTTGGATAAAGCATCAGACCCAGATCTTGTGATAGCCGTTCCAAAGGGATTTAAAGCCTACAGGCTGGACAGAATAGGCAAGAGAGGAGGTGGGATAGCCATAATTGCCCGGGACACTACCCGGGATATTTACCTGTCTCCTTCTCACAACTTTAGAGGCGTACTGTTATATAGACGACCTGAAGCTCGATCGGGATTTCTTATAGAAATCGCAACGATCTTAGAAGCCTTTGCTACTGAGAAGTCAATGACATTGTTAGGAGACTTCAATTTCCATTTGGACTGCAACCTAGATAAAGACACTATGTCCTTACAGTCAGAAACGGAGGTCTTCGGTCTATCAGAGTTGGTGATGGGACCCACCCACAATGCAGGACATACTTTAGACGGAATATTCACTAATCTAGATAATCTGCTAGTTACTGACATCCTGCCTATGACTTGGACTGACCATTACTTGGTGCTAGGTACGATAAAAATTAGCGAAATCCCTACTGTTAAAACATCAACCTCCAAACAGGAATCTTTTAAGGTATGGAAAGATATCAATATTCCCAACCTTAAGGCAGCATTAGACATCTCTAAACCCACCTTGTCTAATGATCCAGAAATAGCCACAAACCAATACCAAACTTGGCTGGATCAGGCCATTAACAAATTAGTACCAATTAAAAGGACGTCCAGGAATAGAAGCGCTCCATCAGCGCCCTGGTACACAGAAGAACTCAGGAAACATAAACAGATATGTAGAAATAAAGAAAGACAGTGGAGGAAAAATTATGACAAAGAAAGTAAAAATATGTATAAGGAGCTTCAGACTCAATATAAACTCCTGATTATAGAGGCAAAAAAAAAGTACTACACCGAGCAAATCGAAAGCGCCAAAAACTCTAAAAAGCTCTTTGACATAACCAAACAGCTTGCAGGAGATGTTCCCGATTTGAACCCTCCTTGTTCACAAAGTTTTTGTGACTCATTAGCATCCTTTTTTTTCACTAAGGTGAATGACATCTTCTCAGTATTTGATTCCGTTGATAAACAACGCATTGAGGATACAACAAAGTCACCTTCTGATACTATTTTTCCACAGTTTGCGGAAATCACAGAAATTCAAATCCAGGACATTATCAAATCCATTAAGTCTGGCTCAGCATTGGATCCTTGTCCCCTGAAAACTCTCCGTCCATTAATGGACACCGTGATTCCTGTCATAACCCAAATTTGTAATCAAATGTTTCACACAGGAATTTTCCCTAGCCCCTTAAAAAAAGACCTTACTGAAGCCTCTTTTGAAAAAATCTGGTCTAGACAAAACGGAGTTGAAAAACTATAGACCTATAGCCAACCTCTCGTTTCTTGCCAAAATAGCTGAGAAAGCCATGAATATTCAACTTGCGGAATTTATTGAGCAACACCATCTGCTCGATGAAACCCAATTTGGATTCCGCAAGTTTCATGGAACGGAAACGGCACTTATTAAAGCGGCGGATGACATCCGATTAATCCGGGACCAAGGAGGAGCAGCCCTGTTGGTGCTGTTAGATTTATCGTCCGCTTTCGACACGGTTGACCACAAGATCTTGGTCAACCGTGTTGAAAAGATGGGAGTGCAAGGCTTGGCTAAAAAACTACTGGCATCTTTTCTGATGGACAGATCTCAGGCAGTCACCTTAGGCCAATTCGAGTCAGCAGAATTGTCCTTGCCATGTGGGGTACCTCAAGGTTCATCCCTTAGTCCGACACTATTTAACATCTATGTGTCGGACCTTGCTAAAACCATCAAAGCACATGGGATGAACCTTACCTCATATGCGGATGACACCCAGTTGATTCTGGCCGTCAGAGATGATGGGGACACAGTAGCGGAGAATTTTAAGGCAGGTATGCTGGCCATCGGACAATGGATGTCAGCAAACTGTCTAAAATTGAACTCCGATAAGACTGAGGTGGTAACCTTTGGTCATCTCAGCCCAATCTGGTCTCTGGCATGGTGGCCATCATCCTTTGGATCCTTGCCTAAACCATCCACGAAGGTGAGAAACCTGGGCGTCATGTTTGACGACAACTTGAACTTCATGGCTCACGCCAACCAAACGGCCGCCACAGCATTCTACAAACTACGCTTGGTTAAGAAGATCCTTCCCTTTCTTCCCAAAAATGTAGGCAAGACACTAGTTAGCGCTCTTGTTCTGTCAGCATTGGATTACTGCAATGGCCTGCTTGCCAATGCTCAAACTAGAGTTATCAAGAAAATGCAGACAGTTCAGAACGCAGCAGCCAGGCTTCTCTCGGATACCCCTAAATTCAAGCCTATAACCAAGACTTTGAGAAGCTTTCATTGGCTCCCTATCAGGAATAGAATTAAATTCAAAACATTGTGCATTGTTTATAAATCATTACATCAACAAGCACCTCAATTCCTGAGAGACCATCTTGTTCCATATA
Source organism: Lissotriton helveticus (assembly GCF_964261635.1). Lineage (NCBI taxonomy): Eukaryota > Metazoa > Chordata > Amphibia > Caudata > Salamandridae > Lissotriton > Lissotriton helveticus. The sequence goes on along the minus strand of NC_136068.1, from coordinate 1,857,534,942 downwards.
TTCCTTCTAGGCCGCTCCGTTCAGCTATGCTGAACGATCTGGTTGTTCCATGGACTAATAAACTAGTCAACTGGGGAGACAGACGTTTCCTGGTTGCCGCCCCAAAATTATGGAACACACTTCCCCAATCCATTAGATCCAGCCCTAATCTCCTGTCATTCAGAAAAAACTGAAAACATGGTTGTTTAACCTCTAGAGCTAGAAGCCAAGCATAGGAGAGTTCTCAATAGTACAGCGCCGAGACGCCTGCGGGCATTTGTTCGAGCTTAAGAAATGTTAAAAATAAATAAATATAGGGTGGAGATTTCAACCGGACGCTCAATCCAATGATGGATCGAAATCCCATACACCCTCACTCGCACCCTCAGACGTCCAAAAACCTTGCAGACATCATGGTAGACAATCAACTATTTGACGCATGGAGGTTCCTTCATCCAAGGGCAAGGGAGGGCATATTCATTTCTAGTGTAGACTCTAGATAGCCCGACTTGAATTTTTGGCTCCTCTCGGCCAGCCTCAGCACATGGCTTAGAGAAGCGACACACTTGAATCGGACTTTGTCTGAACACTCCCTGGTGTTACTGAAGCTCACCCCACCAGGCAATATCTCCCCATATCAATCGTGGACAGTGTTGCCCTCTGCTCTTTTGGGCACAGCTTTCTGTGAGGAAATACGGTAGGAGGTTGAGGAGTTCTCCCCTCACAACATATAGTGTAGAAGAGATGGCAGTTGTTTGGGAAAGCTTTAAAGTCACGATGACGGGACTATGCATAGGCAAGAGGTGGGGGGATTATCAAATCTATTAGGGGCACACTACATAAATTAGAGACGGAAATCAAACAGCTTGAAGATGAAATTGCAGCCAAACCCGACCGCCATCTCAATGTGAGACTTAAGGAGCTCCTCATAGAATATACAGAAGAAGCGGAACGTGAATCTAAGTTCTGCTCGAAATACCATGTAGCTCGGGCGTTTGGGGAAGATGAACGGCCGGATAAGGCACTGGCTGTGGCCACCAGGATCTCCAGGTTTGCCAACCAGCATACAGACACCAAAGAGATTCTTGACACTTTATCCAACCACTAGTCATCTCTATACCGCTCCCGGAAATAAGACACACCCGACATAGTGTCATATTTTGCAGACACTGCTCTTGGATTGATAAACGATTCTCGTAGGGAATTTTTATCTGGAGAATTTGTGGAAGATGAAATACGCGCAGCCATAATGGGGTTGAGGTCGGGCAGAGCACCATGACCCGACAGTCTGCTTGTCGACTTCTAAAAAGTTTACATTGACCAATGGCCCCCATACTTAGTGTGTTCGGGGAGGCGTTGGATATAGGCATTCTTCTCCTATCGATGCGACAGGCCAAGATAATATAATTGCTCAAACAGGACAAAGATGCCGATGCATACGGGCCGCTGTTGTTAATTAATTGTGATACTAAAATCCTGGCGAAGGTTATAGCCAATAGGCTATCCCTAATGATGGACGGCCTGGTTCTCCCAGACCAGGCTGGGGTTGTTCCAGGAAGGGCCACCTTGCACAACTTGAGAACCACTTTTCCATTGCTTCATGACATCGACCCCGATGACTCCCTATCAGGAATATTCCTAGACACTACCAAAGCGTTTGATTCCCTTGAATGGGGATACATGTTTGCTATTTTAAGCAGAATGGGCCTCCCTAAAACTGTTCCTGGGACGCACAATATGAGAGCTCTCCATGGGGGATTTGCTAAAACCCATAGGTCTAGGTCTTGGTCTCCAATCTACTCTTTCTCTCTTCTACATCATTATGGGTCCTATCCTGGAAAAAACAGACTTATATCCCACACACCCAGAGCTGTTACTTATGACAGGGGGAAGGGACAGAGGGGAACTTGGTCAAATTCGAAGTGTTAACCAACAGGGGCTGTTGGGTTAGGACAGTATGGGATGTAAGGTGGGGCTCCTAATTCCTGTTGTCACTAGGTTTACCCACCCGATCACTTCCCTCCATTGGATTGCACTTAGGAAGATTAGGGTTTTACTTCCCACATTCCCTCCCTTTATAACTCTCCACAGCATTCTTCAAAGCTGAAATCCGGTCCCTCAAGTCCCCAATCACACACCATCAAGCTACGGAAAGTTGAAAAACACTCCAAACTGGAGGAGCAAGACACCTCCTTTCAAGACCCCTCGTTTAAAACAGCGTTGGGGCAGAGGATCGATAAGCGATTACGGCACTCAATTATTTTATCATTAAATCCAGACAGGGGCCTCTCACTGTCAGACTCCATAGAGCACAGTATCCTCTGTCGCTAGGCTGCGTTCCAACACACACCAGAGGTTTGCTAAACATTTAAGGTATGTGCTTAGTCCACTGTAATGGGTCTAGTAGTATTGCTGTTAGAAGAAGAGTTGGGATTAATAATGTCCTCACATTCGGATAGGAGATTGTCAATCCTGTCTATTACGCAGTTGCCGGTTGCTAAGGATAGTATTTTCTTTTTTGCTTTAGAGGACACCGAAATCCCTTCCGCTACCTTCCTTTTACCCATTATAAGAATGAGGAGTGGGGGCAACCACTAACTCACGGACAATAAAATCGGAATGAATATGCAACAATTACATTAAGCCTGCCCACCACTTACAAGGGTTTAACTTGTGATAACCACATGCATGCCCTAAACATTCTGCTTTTACCATAATTAAATAACACAGAGCTCATAAGGATTCACTTCCTCCCGTCCTCTCCACTCCCAAATACACAAGAATGAAATGAGGGCCCGGAGGACGACAATATTGATTGGGCCTGTGTCAAGTCAGTGGCCACTAGAGTTTACAGTTCTCCTCTTGTAAAACTGAAAATGGAATCTGCGTTATAGAACAGTACCTTGATTAGGAGAAAGCAGTGCCCTCAGTACGATCCAAACGTTGGAGTCACAAACAAGGAAAACCAATGGGGTTGCCCAGGCCTGCTTCTTCCTGAAGCTGCCCTTGCCCTGGCCTTCGCCAAGGCATAACCCACACTGTGGAAATGCAGAGCGCTTATAGCGTGATGATGAGAGGACCACCTTCTGGAGAAGAGCCTGCACCTGCGCCTCCCGGCGCATTGCCAGATGGGAGAGTGAGTCTCCTGGGGTCCTGGCAGTCCAGAGGGGTAATATACCCCCAAAGAAGCTTTAGAAGTGTCCTGCGCTATGGAAATGCTGAGTACTTATAGCGTGATGATGAGAGTTACCTCCCCATGGAGCAGAGACTGCACCTGCGCCTCCTGGCTCGTTGCCGGATGGGGGAGTTTGTTCCCTGGGGTCTTGGTAGTCCGGTGGGCTAATGTACTCCCAAAGAAGCTTTTGCAGTGTTTCACACTGTGGAAATGTAGTGCTCTTATAAAACGATGATGAGAGGCCCACCCCTCTGGAGCAGAGACAGCACCTACACTTGATGGCGCATTTCCGGATGGGGGAGTGAGTCCCCTGTGGTCTTGGCAGTCTAGCTGGGTAGTGTACCCCCAAGGATGCTTTGGAAGTGAATTATTAAAGTCACAGAAGTGCACTACTAGGTGTATGTCCACAGATTTAGGCCTGGAAAGTCTACTCCTACAAAACAAGTTGTATATTCTATTCACCCAGGCACATATACAAGCATACTTTTGCTTGTGTGAAAATCTACTGAGTGACTGCAAATCTCTTTAACTACAACCCCTTCTTTCCACACCTTACTTCTGTCATTGTCAGGAGTAAAAGTACAACCTTTTCCAATGTGGGAAAAGAAGGGAGAGGATTTTGTAAATAACTTTAAACATGTAAGTGAGTGGGTGTGCAAAGAGGCACACAGATTTCAATCATGAAATGACGCCTTGCGCCTATGAGTAGATTTGCTGAAAAGTGGCAAAATCAGAGCCTTACTAGCCTCAAAACTGTAAGAGGTATGTTGTCTTCCCGGTACAATCTACAATTTAGAAGCTTGTGCAAACTGTTCAAATGGCCCTCTTCTCTGTAATTAGAGACTATTAGACAGACAGCCTTGTTCTGAAAAGATCTGCAGATTAATTTGATAGAGTCAAACATTATCACCATCACAGCGCCGTCATTGATAAACTTTTGAAACAAAAACGCAAAAATCTAAATAGAATTGTGTTGATTGATAATTGATGTGGCATCTCTGTTACCATTTGTGGATAAATGCACATACATAACGCGCTTGTCACTTTTTTGCACTTTGCCACCTACACTAATGTCTAGTAAATTAGAGTATAAGATGATATAATAATACATCACATCATTAAAAGGAGTGGCCCATATGTGCATCTGATACATATTGATGAATAAGGTAAATGTATGTATATCTGTCATAAAGGAATCCCACTAAACCGTGCTTCATTCTTATAATATGAGACTCCACACAATAAGGGAGGCTATTATAAGAGAATGCTGCCACCATTTCTTAACTCACAGCATGGAGTAAAAAGGGACATGGGGATTGTTTTACAGGAGACGTAGATCTATGAAAGATAGCGTTCGGCGGATAGGTAGATATTTTATCAAATTCAACACCCCTGAACTACTTCTTGAGTTGATGCTGGGAGAACCCATCCCTCATGGAAGAATAGATCCCTTAACGGATGTTAAGACTATACTTAAACAAACCTTCATTGGGTATTTTATCTCACCTGCTTATGTCCCTATGTATTTTGTATCCAAAGTGAATGGGGGTATTTGATATGCATCACTTACAGAGATCTAACTACCATTCTAATCAGGAACCGTAATCTATATCCTCTCATTTCAATCCTGCTGAATCCGGGCACAACAGGTAAGATATTCACCAAACTTGATCTGCAACGAGCTTACAATCTTATGAGTATACATTAAGGGGACAAATAGAGCACTGCATTGAACTCACAATATGGCCACTTTTATTATCTGGGATGAAATATGCTCTTTGTAATAATACGTCAACATTTCTTCAAGTACATTTGTGAATAAGGGTTATTGAAACGAGAAGAGAAGAAAGGGAAGTTGGGACATTAAATCTATTGCATGTCCCTTTTAGCATACTAATTAACAGCCAGAGCAGAATAAATAACTGGTTATTGCAGAATAATCTTACCTGTAATAACTAGCACAATCAAAACAAGGAAGCACAGAGCTGCATAACGAAATGAACGTAGGGCTACATGGCAGCAACAATAATTACACTCTGTGGAAAAAAAAATGAGAAAGGTTAATTAAAGAAAAACATTCTGAAAAAAAGCCTAAAACAAAGTTACTCACTGTAGTGGCTACTGTGCTGTAGAACTAAGATTCCCCTTCCTCCAGAGTCATTGCAGGGTCAAGACAACCAGGCCAAAGAGCTTGTGTATGTCTTCCCAACAAAACAAATCACAGAACTAAAGGCTGACTACCTTTCGGCATTAAGTATGAGTCAAGCCACCATACATATAGGATCAGGACTGATTGGTAGTTGTACGGAAACAGTGATACTTGGGACAATCACAACATGAGTTACTTAGTATGTTTGTTACTTTCCACTTACTGATACAGTCAATTTCACTTCTCCTGCGAGTTCCTTGGGACTCGCAAAATGTTTCTAGGGTGGGGAAGGAGAAAGCAGCATAACAGAAACCCAGAAAATTAACCAAGCTAAATTTGGCCTCATGAACCTGTGTAGCTGATTAAGAGCTGACCAATGTATACTGCTTACAAAAGCTACGTGAATGAGACTAAATGACCACTTTGCAAAAAACATCAAGCAGGATATGTACTGAATAGTCTTGGTCATCAATGCCCTTCAACAGAAAACAAAATGCTGTGCTGCTAAGAATCTACCAAACAATGCCGACATGCATTGTGATGGACTACAGTAAGTTACAAACAGGTGGTCTGAGTTTAAGGTCTTCAACCACTATAACTGCACGTAAGGGCTGTATTAAATTCAAGGCAATAATGAACTTTTACTAGCCAAAGGACGATTCTGAATATTTTGTTAAAACAAAGGCTGTTTTCGAAGACAAGTTTATTTCCGTTTAAGTCAGATCATTATGCTCAAATGCCAAAGTATGTAATAAAGTCTTCAAACTGCAGAATAAGGGAAAAATGAAACTCCAAATGTCAATTTTACACTGCGTTATGAAACAAGAAAAAGTGCCGCTTTGACTCTTTGTAGTAGTAGGAGCTAAATGATACCTCCAAACGTCATCATGAAAGTGAAGTGAACCAGTGGGGATGCCATAAATAACAGCCAAGTCGGTGAATACTACTCCATCATTCATCTGCACAGGAAGTGAGATCATTAGATTTCCCATCATCCATCTTCACAGGAAGGGACATCAAACCTTTCCTCTCCCAGGAATTATTTAATAGCTGCCACAGTGTGGATGCTTAGAGGACATGCCACTGGCATACCAGACGCAAGGCCATCTGCGCCTAGGCTGTGCCAACTGCCAGGAAAACTGATCCTTCCCCCTCCCACCGCACCCACACTGCGACTCTCCCCACCCTCAAGCCCAGCGACCTTTCCACATGCTGCTGCCTCGCTGGACCACACAACTCTAGGGATAATTCTACTGCACTTCCTGTAGGTTTTCATGAACTTATCCATGCCCAACACTCACTGGACTGATAGCAACCCACTCTCTCACACTCACAGTCCTGCAATCACCTACACAACAAACACTCCACACGTGCACTCCCCCGAACTACGTTTCCTCAATGAAACAGAGCTGAACCCATCAGCGGCACCTGGCATTATCCCAGCCATTACTCATGGCAACAAGATTGCTAGGCAAGACAAGACTTCAAAAGTACGTAGGTGGAATCACCATAACCCACATGAACACCATCAGCTGCACCACATCCAAGGACCCGTCATCCTTCAACATGGAACACCTGTTATGGGAGTTTGAGGTCACATCCAACTTTACCATAGGCGGCATTCTCATCTCCAGACAATCAAGACCGAGCACCAACTTCACAGATTCCATCATGGACTTTGTCACAGCACTCACCCTCGATATTAGGAATTACATCCTGCTCAGAGACCTGGAAGACCATGTCAACCCGAAGTCAAGAGCACTCATGGACGACCTCTGAAGCCTGGCTCTAACCTAACGAGCATAGGGACCACCAGGATCATATTTTCAACAAACTTAACAACATCAAAGTTGACGAGCACACACCAGCCCCTATGAAAGACCACGCCCGTATCAAGTTCAGCATCCAGTCCCGGTCCAACGCACATGCACCACTGCTAGACCATGCTGGTGAAACTGGGACAGCATTTCCGAAAAGAACTGGAACACCGCTCTCATCACCCACCAACTCAAACACAGCAACAGTCTTCCCAAAGCCATCAAGAACTTCAACATTTGGTCTACCTTTTGCCCTGCCTCCCTGGCCCCACTCATACACAGCAATATAACAATATCCATGATTATGGGTGATGAAATGGTCCACTAGAGGGGCACCTTGCACTTTACAGCGGATCTTACTCATGTGCTGTAACACTCTCATTTTAACCTCCTGGGTGGTTTGTCCCACATACGGTTTGTTGCATGGACATAGGATCAAATAAATCACGTTAGTAGTGTTGCAGTTGGTTAGTGAAGGCAACCTATGAGTTTTATTGTTATGTATCAGTGAGGGCCCCTCTATGTTGAAGGGACAGGCCTTACATGTCCCACATTTGAAATGGCCCAAGACAGGAGGCATACCAAGCTGATCACGCAGGCTTAGTGGTTTTGGTGGTTTAAGGAACGCCTTGACAACATTGTCTTTTACGTTGCGTCCTCTCTTGAATGCAAACAAAGGACTCTCATCCATTTTTAGTTCCGTGGCCACTAGGTTCCAGTATTTCAACACTGTTTTCTTGGTGATATTGCTTTTGGAGTGAAAGGTGGTAACACAGACTAACCTGTTGGCATCTTGTTTCTTTTGTTTAGGGCTTTGAAGTTGTTCTCTCGGGCAATACCATGCCCTCTTCTTAGCACGTTTGAGTAGGCCCAGGGGGTAGCCTCGTTCCCGTAGGTGCTTAGTAAGTGTTATCACTTTCCTTGAAGTAGTCCTCCCTTTTGGTGCAATTCCTCCTCATTCTTAGATATTGGCCATAGGGTAGGTTGTCGCGGAGGTTCCGGGGGTGATGTGAGTCATATTTGAGCAAAGTATTTCTCTCAGTAGGTTTCCTATAGAGATCGCAGTATATTAAGCCATTCTCTACTTGAAAAGTGAGATCCAAGAAGGCAATGCTGTTCCGATCATAGGTGATGGTGAACTTGATGTCATTGTTCCTCTTGTTCAGCCAATCGAAGAAAAGGATTAGGTCGGCTTCTGTCCCTGACCAAATCATCATGACATCATCAATCTACCTTTTCCAGATTGATATTGAATTGATGTATGGGTTGTCTTCTGTGTAGAGGTTCTCCTCCTCATAGTTACCCATAAAAAAATTTGCCAGACTCGGTGCGTAGGTGGCCCCCATCGCCACGCCCTTGCATTGGTAGTAAAATTGCTGCTTGAAGACAAAGTAGTTCTTCTTCATCACAATTTCTAGGAGGTTAATCAGAAAATCCGTTGGTATCCAATGAGGCGCAGTGCGTTTTTCAAGTATCTCCCTGATGATTTTTATGGCTGTATCTTGTGGTATCGACGTATAGAGAGAAGATACATCAAGTGTCACCATGAACTGGGTGGTGTTATCATATGATTGATTCTCCAGTAATTGGATAATGTGCATTGAGTCCCGGACGTATGATTTGGTCAGGGGTACCATCAGCTGAAGGAAGTGGTCTATGAATTGGTTCAATGGCTCCAGGACGGAACCACACCCAGACACGATAGGTCTTCCTGGCGGATTAACCATGCTCTTATGCACTTTGGGCAATGTGTATGTCGTTGGTATCCTTGGCTCCTTTTTAATCAAGAAGTTTCTTTCAGGTGGGCTAAGGAATCCCTCCTCTACGCCAGCACTGGCAAGTTTCTCAAATAAATTTCTGATGTTGGTAGTGGAGTCCCGACTGATCGGCTGATAACTTTCCCTGACTCCCAATTGTCTCTCAATTTCATTGACGTAATCCGTCGTGTTTTGTAGTACAACTGCACCCCCTTTATTTATTTATTTATTTAGTGTATTTTATATAGCGCGCAGCTATCCCAACGGGGCGTCCCGGCGCTCCTGTGTGTTCATATGCTGAGCCAGATTTTTAGAGGGAACTTTAGCAAAAGAGGAAGGTTTTTAAAGCTTTTCGAAAGGGGAGCTCTTCCTGGATCATCCGGATGGAAATGGGTAGCTTATTCCAGAGGGCAGAAGCGCACACTTGGAAAGTTTTACCGCCGGAGCGTGCTTTTTTGAATCTAGGAGTGGTGAGGAGAATTTTTGAAGAAGAGCGAAGAAGCCTGGCATTACTGTAGGGGCAGAGGCAGGCGGAGAGGTAGGCAGAGCCTTTTCCCCTAACTGCGCGATGGGCCAGAATAAGTGCTTTAAATTCTGCCCTTTTTTGTATAGGCAGCCAGTGTAATTTACAGCAGTGGCGAGATGTGCTCACAAAGGGAAATGCCACCCACCAACCGTACTGCAGCATTCTGGACTGTCTGGAGTCGGTGGTAAAGACCAGAAGTCAGTCCAATGTACAGGCCGTTGGCATAATCCAGATGGGAGGTAATCAGTGCCTGAACAATTGTCTTCCTGGTGTTACTAGGTAAGAAGTTGATGAATTTTTTCACCATCCTGATTTTGGAAAAACAGGCAGCTGATACTGTCTGGACTTGTTGGTGAAATGAGAGGTTAGAATCCCATCTAACCCCTAGATTTCTTACTGATTCTTTTGGCTGGGGGGTGAGGGGGGGCACTCAAATCAAGGGGCCACCAGAGATTGGGGTCCAGTGGAGAGAATAGTACCTCAGTTTTCCCGGCATTAAGCCAGAGAAAGTTGTTATCCATCCATTGGGCTATGGTGCGGTGGCAATTCTTTAGTGGGTCGAAAGTGAATTGAGTGGGGCTGTCAAAGGAGAACAGGAGTTGAATATCATCCGCGTAGGATGTTGCCTTTATTCCTGATTGAGCAATGATTTCAGCTAGGGGCGAGAAATAAACATTAAACAGAAGAGGGCTCAGTGAGGAGCCCTGGGGGACTCCCCACCGAAGCGGTCGACTGTCCGAGGTGTAGGGAGGAGTGAACACTGCCTGCGTCCTATTGGACAGGAAGGATGCAATCCATTTAAGGGCCTTACCTTGGATGCCTTTTGACCGAAGGCGGTCAAGAAGGAGGGGGTGGGAGACGGTGTCGAATGCTGCCGACAAGTCGAGCAGCACCAACACTGCTCTTGATCCCTCGTCCATCTTCCATCGTACGGCGTCAGCCATCTCAATCAGTGCTGACTCGGTACTGTATCCCGGTCTAAAACCATGTTGTGAGTCATGAAAAGCACCATGTGCTTCTAAGAAGCCTGCTAATTGCTGCTGGTCAAGTTTTTCGAGTACTTTAGCAGAGGCTGGTAATAAGGAGATGGGCCTGTAGTTGGCAGGTTCGTTAGGGTCGGCATTGGGTTTCTTGAGTATGGGGACTAGTCGGGCGTGCTTCCAAGAGTCTGGCAAGATACCTGTCCGCAAGGAGTCATTCCATATACCGTTTAAGATGGGGATGAGGAGAGGGGCAAGGAATTTAAATTGTTTAGCTGGCCAGGGATCCATAGGTGAGCCAGATCTGCATTTTAAGAGTTCTGTTAAAGATTGATCTACGGTAATCCCTTCGAAATTAGAGAAGATACAGTCAGATTCCGTTGAGACTGTGCTAGTTTCATGACTGTCTGAGATGGTATTGCAGGGAAAGGAGTCGGTATTGCAGGTAAAGGAGTCGTATATGGTGGCAATTTTGTCCTCAAAAAAATCAGAGAGGCGATTGCTAAGTGTCTGAGACACCAGAGGAGGTTGTTTGAGGGCTAATGGGTCTGTGAAAGTTCTGACTGTATTGAATATTTCCCTGGACGATCCCTGTGCTCGATTTATTTTCTCCTCCAGATAGTTTCTTTTATGCTCAGTTATCCTTTTCCTATAATCTTTAAGGGCAGATTTATACTCGAGCTTACTGTCTGGGGAATATGACTGTCTCCAACGTCTCTCCAGAAGTTTGCATACCGATTAGCACTTACGGAGCACATCAGAGTACCAGGGGGAAGAAGGGGCAGCACGGAAGGTTTTAATAGGCCTGATCGGAGCAAGATGGTCAATGGCGGAAGAAATCCAGCCATTGAAGTTGGTCAGTCTGGTATTCAAATCAGAGGCTATATCTGGGGGGTTGAGTGGGGTGAGGTGTGCAGCTAAGCTGTCAGGAGAAATCTTGCTCCAATTTCGACCTAGTGTTTTGGCCGGAAGTCTAGGTCGGTCTTGATGATACAGGGAGATGAAAAATGGAATAAAGAAGTGATCGGACCAGATCACCGGGAGAGGTTCATTTATGGAGATATCATCCAGGTTGGAACAGATCAGGTCCAGGGTATGTCCAGCCTTATGTGTTGGACTGGTGATTAGTTGGTTTAACCCACCGCCCGATAAGGTTGAAAGGAAGTTGAGAATGGTGGAGTCAGAGGAATTATCAACATGGAGGTTGAAATCCCCAAGCAGGGTAAAGTTCGCGTAACGCGATGTTGCCTGCAGAACATAGTCTAGAAGGGCCGGGAGATAGGATGTTTTGGATTTGGGAGCCATTTTGACGCAGAATGGAAGTGATTCAATGCGTTCTATTTGTGTGTAAGGGAAGCAGGAGATAGTCCACTGTGATCTATATATAATGGCTACGCCTCCTCCTGAGCCTGAGCTCTGTCTATTAGCACACAGTATGTTATAGCCTAGCGGTATGGCCAGTCATAAGGCAGGGTTGGTTTCGTCCCCTAACCAGGTCTCGGTTAGAAACAGGAGATCCCACTTGTTGTCTTCTAAGGTTTGGGCAATATCAAGAGAGTGTTTCACTAGTGATCGACAATTGATCAGGCCCGCTTTTATAGATATAATTTTACTAGCAGGGGAAGTGAGGACAGGGGTCTGTGATATGGGACATTTTTTCCTAGTGTTGTCTTCGATCTGTCCCGAGCTGCAAGATGTAAATGGCAGATGGGAAGTGAGGTCGCGAGGAAAGATTAGAATAGAAGTGCAATAGTTGGGTTTCAGATTCATAAGCATATCCCGGTCATAGACGATGAGGGATGGAGGGCTGCGACAGATAAGAGTACTTACAGCCACGGCCGCGTCCTGGTCGTGGACAGGCGCAGACAGGCAGGACTCTGGCACGACTCCAGCGCAGATCCGTTGCGTCCGCTGCGCGGAGGCATGCCCTAACCTTTTTATACTGGCCAATCGAGTGCGTGCGAACGCTTCCCCAAACTAAGATGGCCGCTAAGATTATTCAGCCCGGCCGGGACACAGCTATCTCAGCGCCAAAGTCGGCTGATGTTGGTCCAGGTGGCGAAGAAGGGCGGGGAAGAGTCAATAGGATCGGAGGTCACGCTTATTAAATCAAGCAGGGGGTGAGGGGAATATAACCACCACTTTTTTGTCAAGCGGGGGAGATCACGTAAAATAAGAATACAATTTTTCAAAAGCTTCGTAGTCAAGCGAAAATACAGGCAATGTTAAAAGCTGATTAATGCAGCAGATTAAAATGTGCAAAAAATAGAAATAAGTCTAAGCAAAATAACACAGCAACCTCCCGGCTTCCGCCTCAGGAGGGGATTGAACACACAGCAAGTTTGAGAACCTGGCCTGGGGTGCCCTTTTTATACTAGCCAATCGAGTCCGTGCGAACGCTTCCCCAAACTAAGATGGCCGCTAAGATTATTCAGCCCGCCCGGGACACAGCTATCTCAGCGCCAAAGTCGGCTGATGTTGGTCCAGGTGGCGAAGAAGTGCGGGGAAGAGTCAATAGGATCGGAGGTAGCGCTTATTAAATCAAGCGGGGGGAGAGGGGAATATAACCACCACTTTTTAGTCAAGCGGGGGAGATCACGTAAAATAAGAATACAATTTTTCAAAGCTTCGTAGTCAAGCGAAAATACAGGCAATGTTAAAAGCTGATTAATGCAGCAGGTTAAAACGTGCAAAAAATAGAAATAAGTCTAAGCAAAATAACACAGCAACCTCCCGGTTTCCGCCTCAGGTGGGGATTGAACAGGTTCCCTGCCTTCACAATTAGGGAATTGTTCTGGCCCAATTCCTTCAATGCTTCCTTTTCCTCTTTGGAGATGTTATACTTGATGTACTGCTTTTCTTCCAAGGATGTCATTACCTCTTGCATCACGATCTGTTCAAATGCAAGAATGCGTTGGCTCATACAATATGATCCAGGAGTGAAGGAATATGGTGGTTTGAATGGAGTGGCCGTCACTTTTGGTGTATATTCATTTCTGCCAAAATGGTACTTTAATCTGATTTTCCGAAAAAATCTTTGTAGTTCCAGCTTTGTGGTGAAAAAAGAGTCTGGTCTACCGGTCGGGACAAACGAAAGTCCTTTACTAAGGACACTTCATTCTGCAGATGATATTTCATGACTTGACAAATTGATGATGGGATCCGCTAGATCCAAGTTCAGAGTTGTGCCCTGATTTGCACTTGGTAGGTCTTCATGCATGGTTGTACATAACGGCAGAGGTGGGGCTAAGATGTCATCCAATAGCCTGCTCCGGTCAGGTGGGGGTGAGATAGACCTGATGTCCTCTGGTTCTGTTACAGATGCGGCCATGACATTCACCTCTAGTTCTTGTTGTGTGAGGGTCCGCGTTGTGGATATAGTGCTGTCCATTGTCGATGTGGCACAAATCGCTTCTGTAGTAGCTGTCATTGTCGCTCCTTCTAGCATGGAGTTCAACCTTTCAGTGTTAGTGATCTACTCCTGTGTCATTTCGGAGAGGCTTTGTGGGGAAGTGCGAGTTACCATCTGTATGTTTGCTTCCGAATTGAGATCTCGCCATGGCCCTCCGGTTGGTAAAACCTCACCCTTGTGTTTCCTCTCGTGGCTCCCCTTCCTCGGTTCCATTGTTTCCATTGTCCCCAACCTTGGTCGGCTCCTGCGCCCCGGTTGGATTGGCGGTAGCCTTGATCTAAAAAATGGTGTTGCTGCTGTGGAGCTAGGAACTGCCTGCTTGTTGATGGGCGATCCTGTTCAGATTCTGAGCCACTCGCTGCTGATGAATCCGAGAAAGTGTGGAATCGCCTTGGTCCTTGTCTTCCTCTATTGGTAAAGAAACCTTGCTCGTCTTGCTGATAATAGTTCGTCAGCTAGGTATGGGTATGTGTACTTCTTGTCGTAGTTACGGACGTCTTTTGTGAGTTTGTCCAACTTTCTATTCAGGGTCACTGGGTTGAATTCCGCAAGCGTCTTTTCTGCCCATTCAAGAGCTTCTTTCGCATTGGCTAGGGCTCCGTCTTCCAAAATATCCCTCTAGCTGACCTGAAGAGTACCTATTGACCCTAACTCTTGTGCAATTTCTCACTGCACGATACCCTCTCTGATACTTAGCCTTATACATTGCAGACTGTCACCATCCGCCTCCTGTCTTATTATTATTAATATTATTATTTATTTACTTGTTAAGCGCGGCTGCCACCCAAAGGGTTTCCTGGCGCTGAGACTGCGTCTATCCTGCAGGCATACTACCATTATATTGCTCTGGGGAACAAAAAGGTCTTGAGGTCCTTTTTAAAAGGAATAAGATCTTGTCTACACCTCAGCGCCAGCGGGAGGGTATTCCAAAGGGTAGCAGCCGTGAAACTAAAAGCACGGCCACCCATCCTCACTCTATTGATCCTGGGAACCGTCACCAGACACGCAGAGGAGGATCTTAAAGGTCTGGCAGCGCGGTACCAGGAGAAAAGATTTTGGAGCGGTATCGGCCCCTGTCCGTGCAAAGCCTTGAAGACAAGGCAAAGCGCCTTGAAGGAAATTCTCTCTTGGATGGGTAACCAATGGAGATCAGCTAATGCGCCAGAGGAAGAGGCAGATCGAGGACGGGATAGAGCCAATTTAGCCGCCATATTTTAGATCCTCTGCAGCTTTAAAATCAAAGTTTTTGGGGCTCCCAAAAGTAGTGCATTGCAGTAGTCTAATCGACTAAGAATAGAGCTGCGCACTACCTCTGCCCTTGCCTCCTTAGGGAGAAGCGGTAGGATCTTACGTAGGGCGCAAAGTAAACCCATACAACCCGCTATAGTTCTATTCCCAGAGGCATCAAGCTGCAGATTGGGTTCAAACAGAACTCCCAAATTACGGGCCGACTCAGCAGCCTCCACCGTACCTGGAATAGATGTAGGCCAAAAATCGTCCGGAAGCGGACGAGGGGTACGGTCTAGGGAGCAATGAAGAACCTCCGTTTTGGATCCGTTGAATTGAAGCGAGTTGGCTCGTAACCACTCCGCTGTAGCCGCCATGCAGCAGTGGAAAGTGTCTCTCGATATTGCCCTGGTACCCTCAAATGAAAAAATCAATTGAGTGTCATCGGCATAATTGATGACAGATATGCCGAATGACTTTATCAAGGCAACCAGAGGTCGCAGGTACAGATTAAACAAGATCGGACTGATCGCCGACCCCTGAGGGACTTGCTGCATGGCAGAACGAAAAGGTGGTAGTTCCACTGCCTGCTGTCTGTTACTGAGATAAGATGTTATCCATCTCAAAGCCAGGCCAGTTACTCCTGTACTCAGGAGACGGTCCAGTAGTACTGCATGGTCCACCGTGTCGAACGCTGCCGACATGTCAAGCAGCACTAAAAATGCTGACTTGCCCATGTCTACACGCGCTCGTAGATCGTCCAACACGGTGACCAGAGCAGCCTCCGTGCCATGAGCCGGCCTGAAGCCGAACTGCGATGTATCCAGGCAGGAGTTGTTTTCCAGAAAGCTGGATAATGTTCTCGTGACCCACTTCTCCACAACCTTTATTATAAAAGGCAGAAGCGAAATAGGCCTGTAGTTGGCCGGGCTTGAAGGGTCCAAGGAGACCTTCTTCAGCAATGGTGTAACAATTGCCATCTTCCAGCTATCTAGAACTACTGCTGTACTCAGTAACTGGCAGCAAATGGCGTGGAGCGGAGGAAACAGCTCAGTTTGAAATGCCTTCCAGACCTTATGGGGCATAGGATCAAGTGGTGATCCTGAAGACACACCATTCGCCAGAAGGCAGAATTCCTCCAGAGAAGGACTAGGAAAGCAGGACAGCTGGGTCGCCGCGGGAGGAGGTTCTGCAGAGGGAGGCAAGGAAGATGTAGACTGGCCGGAGATCTGAAGTCCGCTCAGAATTTTTCTAATCTTCTCCTCAAACGCAGAGGCCACAGAGTCACACAATTCCTGGGAGACAGGGATGGCCGGAGCAGTACAAGGTGGATTGGCTAGATTGTCGACCGCTTTAAACAATGCCTGTGATTTGTTAGAGGCCTTGGCCAACATGTCTGCCAAAAATTGGGCCTTGGCCTTCTTCAGCTGAATCTTATATTCCTGCAAGGTCGCTTTATATGCTACCTTATCTGACTCCTAATAGTCTCTCCTCCAAAGTCGTTCCGCCTGTTTACAGCGGAGTTTGTGCTGTCCCAGATCATCAGTGAACCAGGCATTAGTTCTTTTGGGTCTGTCCCTCACTTTCCTTAAAGGGGCCAATTCGTCCAGAGATGTCACAATCTGCTGGCAAAGGACCTGATAGCTTTTATCCGCACTATCCTTCACCATAAATGGTCTGGGCAGCAAGGTAGGTCTAGTTGGATGTTTCAGAAGACGAGACCATTGCCTACTGATCTTAGTGACACCTGGATCACCTGTCCTTAGTGAGCCGGGCAAGGAGATAGACAATGGGACTAGTGTGTGATCAGTCCAGCATTGATCCACGACCTCTCCCACTACGACTAGATCTTTATCGGCAAATGCAAGGTCTAAGGTATGCCCTTTAACGTGAGTAGGTGCCGAAACCAGTTGTGCAAGTTGTATATTGCTACATGCTTGGCAGAGTTCTCTATATGCCAGATCTTGAGGGCCAGAAGGCCAAAGGTTAAAATCACCTAGCACTAATAATCTAGTGTGGGAGTTTGAAAGGTCGTAGATAAGATCAATCAATGGCTGAATGGGCGTGGTGGTTGTGGAGGGTGGCCTATAACATAACAGTCCTGTTACCAGAGTAACGCTCTGGGCCGTGATTGATAAGCCCATGGTCTCAAACCCTGGTACCTCCTTCACCTCCAACTGTGTGAAGGAGATTGAATCTTTAAATATATAGCCTATACCGCCCCCCCTACCAGTTGTTCGAGGGGAGTGTTTTATGAGATAGCCCGGAGGACAGGCCCACCCAAGTTCCACTGCGCAGTCTGACTTAGTCCAAGTTTCTGTTACAAAGAGGACATCTAGATGTAAAGAATCTATGAGAAGAGCAATTTCCGCATGGTGTTTTACAAGAGATCGGACATTCAGTAGACCGCAAGAAAGGACTGTAAAAGAGGGCTGTCTTGATAAAGACCCGCAGCGACCTCCGACTGGGGCGCACCAGGGTCGAAACGTCGACGCTCAATTAGGTCCAGAACACTCCATGATTCCTCTACAATACACTAGGATTCATTGGAGATTAATTAATTGTTGGCCTATCTATCACCTGTGTATATAATTTTATTTATTCATTTTCACTGTATATATACCTCAGCACTTGAGCACTTTTTTCACCAACTGTCACTGAACTGTATCTATGTTTGATGGTCGTACTTTGTACTGATTGTTTTGTCACTGAATGAAGTAATTCAGCATAAACAAAATTGAATTCTAAACATAAACACTTATGAATTCAATATCTGGCTATATCATTTATTTTGTTTTTTCAGCTTGAGCATTGATTTCTCAGTTGCATGTGTATCAGAGAGTTCTCATTGTTGTTTCATTTGCATGTATTAGCATTTTTCAAAGCAATTTGTCCTACCCAACAGAACCATTTGTTTGTTTAACCACTAATACCCAGGTTATGAGGGACACAGGTTTACCCCTTTTTAGGTCTCGGCTTAGAGACGTGCGAAGCGCGTTCTCGGCAGAGAACTATAGCAATCATTTCAGCCGACAAAGGGAGACAAGAGCTGGGCACGCGCCCAGCATTCTGAATGGGAGAGGGAGCGCCAAGAGCTGGCCACGCGCGGATTTGGTCACAAGCACGCTCACGGCGCCAGCTTCTCCGCCGCGCGCCGATGACTGCTCTCTTCCTGGCCGGCACTGTATCGAGAAAGTCCTGCTGCTGCGCGTCCCCTGCACTGGGAATGCTCAGATCAAGGATGCTGGGCTCTGATGAGGTAACCGAAGGCTGAGAACCGTCGAACAGCGCGACGCGGTGAGGTGCGGGAGGAGTGTGAATCAACATCAGCTCCGGAGACACCGGGAGACCGAAGCAGAGGCTGTCACCCCGCCAGGGCTGCGGACAGAAGCAGCTGTCCTTTCCTCCGAGGAGCGAGCGGCCGCTGGTGAGTGAGGGGGCCTGGTGTGGGAACGCTGCAATGGTCGCCT
Organism: Lissotriton helveticus; assembly: GCF_964261635.1. Taxonomy (NCBI): domain Eukaryota; kingdom Metazoa; phylum Chordata; class Amphibia; order Caudata; family Salamandridae; genus Lissotriton; species Lissotriton helveticus. The sequence goes on along the minus strand of NC_136068.1, from coordinate 1,857,516,450 downwards.
CTCGATGGCGAGTGGCTGCAGTGGCGTCACTAGGGGGGTGCGGACCGCACCGGGTGACACCATCCGTTGGGGTGACACCGACCGGCAAAAATTAAGAAGCGGGGCTGCGGGGCCCTGGGGTGCTAATAGCTGAGGCGTGGTGCAAATAATCCAGGCAAGAGACAGCCCGGTACATCCCAACTTGACTGAAACAAAGCGAGCACCTGTCTGCGTTCCCGCTGAAAGCTATTTAACATGAAGAGAGCAGGAGGGTTTAACGGGATCGACAGGAGACGCCTTGTGGCTGCGGCTCAGGGTGTCCAGCAGGCCCCTCGGGATGGCCACAGAAGCCCGGTCCTTGCCAGCCTGCAGAAGGCCCTGCGCCTCGAGAGCTTGTCAACCGACATGGGGGGCGTTCCCCCGGGGCAGGATGTGGGGCACTCGGGGTGTGCGTAGACATCACCTGGCGCTTGAAGAAGAGGAGTGTCCTGCACTGAGTCCAGGGGTGGTTTATAAGCCTCGAGAATGTGGAAAAGTAAATTTTGCCATGTTCTATGTCCCTACGTGTCCCCCATCTTATGTTATGTGTGCATGATTAATATGCATATGTATTCCCCATGTTTGATTAAAGACGCAATTACAGTTGTGTCCATCCCTAGTATGCCAGTTCCCAGTTCTCGTGAATACTACGAATATCAGGCCTATGTAAAGTTACGTTGCCATGTTTCTCAGTGTGCACGTTATTTCATTGTAAAGTCCCCGTTTCTAGGCCTCAAAAGGGCCCGGACACCAGATTCAGCTCCTGTCTCCTGAACCCTCGCTGAGGAGCGATACAGCCCCCACCTGTATCCTCGACCCTTCACTTACTTCCTGCCTCACAGTGCCCGGCTCGGCCTGGCTCTGCCTACGAGTCTGCCAAGAGTATGTTATGATTCTAGTTATCAGTCCAGCCCTCCTTCTCTGCATTCCTAAGCTACTGAACCGCATCAATAGTTTCCGTCATTGTCTAGCCTTTACGTCTCCATGTAGGAGAAATACTGTATTAATGGTCATTTAATATTCTTCATCACGCACTACATGTAGAATAATGCATGCTCCAGTCTTAGAGTCTGTTAGCCTCTCCCCTCCTGACTCTTAGTTTATATCAACATGTCCTCTAAACATTAGATACTAGATAGGATTTAGGTACATGTCGCCCTGACTCTCCAGACTTCAGTCTCTACTCCTAGCGCAGAGTTCATAGCCCCCAGCTTCTCCTAGTAACACGTCATTGTCAGTTTGCGCGCACCATTAGGTTAGAGGTCCCGGTAGCCTTAGGTAGCCCCCTCCATGTTTCCGCCCCATTTATGACATATTCTGTTACGTTTACATCACATGTCCATGTATACGCCTCTCGTTACACCCACTTTCACCCTTATCTTTTCGCGACTGCTATTGACCACACCCACTGCTCCGCCTACTGTATTCACTGTAATGCAACTGTTTTAGTATATATGCTTGTGCACTGTTATTAAATGTTACGCCGATTCCTTTTCCTTGATCCTGCCCCCGGCAGCGCTGCCATCCTGTTCCCGTGCAGGTTGTCCTGTTCCTGTCCTTATGCTGTATTAAACCTGCAAACTCCTACTACCTCGAATCTTGACTCTTATTTATTGAGCTATCTGTTATTGCTATGTCCAGTCAAACCTAGATCCGGTATTATTTATTTATATACCACATAATGGCGCCCGAACAGGGACTTGCCCTTTCCCCACGCGCCGGTGAAGCCACGCCGGCCCCCTGACCCTCTGCAGCCGTGACGGAACCATACCGTGCACGTGCAGATATTTCTGCTTCAAGTATCCCTCAGGCCCACGGAGGAGACGGAGGTGGCGGTCCAGCATCCAGACGAGGCGGTGGAGGAACGCGGCGAGTCCCGACCAGAGCCCAAGCCGAGAGTCCAAGGTCCGAGGTATCCGGAGGCCCACCCGTAACTGAAGTCCGAAGTTCGTCCGTCCGGCGTCGAAGCAGTCCAGTCCAGTCCGAGGCCTTCCGTTCTTGCTGCCCGGTGAGTACCGTTGCTGGGGTAGTATCTAGACAGGGTCAATCTAATTGACTCTGGTCCGTGGGTTTTGGTGGTACACAGACCCAAAACGAAGTGTCCACTTCGGTGGATGCGGGTCCTGACGTGTCTCTTTATGAGACCGGTAAGTTTCGTACTGTTTTAGCAGTGCATCTAGTTTCTGTTCTAGTCAGTTCTGTTCTCGAGAAGATTCATGTATTCGGTTTTCCGTATTCCAGGTAGTATTCTGTTCGAACTGTTATTTCAAATGTCATTCATGTATTTTTAATGTCGTGGTACGAAAGTGGTGTAGTTATCGTGTTCATTGTGTATTGTATTGTGTCTAGATTACAGTTCAGTCATGCCCTTATTTTCTAAATTACGTCAGTTGAAAACTAGAAAAGGTCTGTTAGAAGCAGCAGTTCCTGTCCCGCCTAGGGACAGTCCAGGTCATTTTATGTATCAGAAGCATGGCATAAGTGCCATATTATATCTAGATTTATGGGTAGAGTATACCAAACAGTTAGAAGAAAAGTATAGATGGCCCGTATCAGGTACGTGGGATGCCGAGTGCATCATGCGAGTAGAAGAAGCATTATGGAAAAAGAAAGCCAGACAGTCACAGAAAGATGCCATCGAGTTATGGCGCAAAGAATCTCATAAAAGAACCGAAAAAGAAATCAGAAAGTCAGAATTAAGTAGAGAATCCTTAGAACGAGCCCAAGAAAGGGAACTAATCGAGATAGGTGAACGAGTTAAAACCGAACAGTCAGACAGACAGAGGAATGCCCTTATTAAGGGTATGTACCCTCTTCTTGCCGAGGGCTTGCCAAAAGCGACCCCGGAGGCATCCAGTAATTTTCCGCCACCATTAGTCCCGACCGAGCTACGTCACAAACCGACCGCAGCTGATATTTTTATTTCGTCCTATTTGGACGACACAGTCCCAGAATATGCAAATCCTGTTCCGCCAGCTCCTGTAAATAATGTAAATCCTGCTCCTCCAGTCACCGGAGTACCTGTTACGGTACCCCCGGTCCAGCCCACATTACAATTTCCCGCCGCACCAGCACGAAGAGTATCAGTCGACGATTCTAGTTTAGGGGCCGCAGGAGGAGGTCCTCCTGGTACCCCGCCGCCACACCAACGTGTAACGTTGGTCGAGTTACATGAATGTGCGTTACAGCGTACGCCCAAATACAAGTCCGTTGCAGATATCCGACGAGCTCTTACTGAATGCCGCTATGATCCAGTTGCAGGTGATGATAGTACAGTTATATATTCCATCCGTGTAAGACGGGTGACCGGGTATTTGGACACCCTACCGAATATGAAAGAAGATCTAGACAGAATATATCGTTTCATCCGTACAGGGGATGATCCAGAAAGTATTGGCGAAGCCATGTCTCAAAGGAAAGCTGAGATCCAGCTCATGTTAATAAAGTTTCTGATTAATTGTTTAATAAGAGAACAAGATTCTCCGACTAAAGATCCAGCCGAAATGAGAATCCTGACAAGGTGGAGTGATAATATAGCCGAGGGTAAGCACAGAACCATCAGTAGTATAGAGAGTATGTACAAGAGAATTCGTAAAGAAATAATAAAGTTACACGAACAACGTAAAGCAGCACAAGTAAGCGAGAAAGAAAATGACTCTTCTACGGAAGAGGTAGACGACGAGAATCTCACTAGAATAGCGTATGTAGGAAAATCGAGATTTCCAGACCGACATTTACGCCTAGAACACAAGAAAATCTTTCACCATCCAGCACCAGAGCAAGGTTCTCTAGAACAAGTATTTCAAGCTACCGATCATATTTTGAAATCACGAATCGGTTATAGTGAGTTAAGTACTATGCATGAACAAGAACTAGCCCGATCAGCAGTCCGATGGATTACTGATTCTACCACTTTTCCAGATGAAATAGTGGCACAAATGTTTCTGAAACTGCCCCCAGCCGAGCAACGACTGGTGGGTATGTATATGATCCAGCACCTCATTACTCTGTATGAGGGTCAACATTCTGATCCAGGTCCGTTACACGATGTCCTGAACGAGTTACTCCAGTATAGATGGAAAGGTCTAGGTACCGATTTAATTAGTGTCATTCTAGAACAGCGCCATAAATATAGAACGTTCCTGAACCCACATTTTGTTCATGTCTCACCTCCAGAAAGTAAACCCTTTTACATAGACAGACAGAATCCGTTACGAGAAGTACACCCAGTTAGGACAGCGGATGGTGAAATGCAAAGAGTATTTGTTTACACTCCGATTACAAAGATGGAACTCTTAGAGATGAAGAAATTAATTCCCTGTCATGACAAAGATCCAGCAGGGTTCCACCGAGAATTAAAAGACATGCTCCGTATGGGAGAATACACGTATCCAGATATAATTAAAATGTTAACGGTCCTGTTGCCCGCAGGGGTATATGAAAAACTCAAGGAAAAAGAATGGGAGGTGGGAGAGAAAAAGATCGATTGGGCAGTTCTAGAAGCTGAAGATAAGATACGAGTACCAGGTACCGGTCTTGGAGAGAAATGTAAAGAATTACCAGAATTGCTAATACAAGTTTTGCCCAGATTATTAGCCACTAAAAAGGAAGACTGGGATGCAATCTCAGCCTGTAAACAGAAACAAGACGAAGATACTAGTGATTTTTATTCTAGATTCGCGAAATGCTTTAGTATTAACAGTGGCCTCAAGACAAGTAGCGAGTCATACCCTCATCTCTTCGTTACTAAATTAGTCGAGAATTCAAGTCCCCAAGTTAAGAACCGAGTTTTGAAAGTCGAAAGTACCTGGCAAGCTAATACCCCGTCCCAAATGTTACAGATGCTTCAGTATCACCAGAATAGAATCAGAGAAGAGCAAGATCATGAAAGAAAACGTATGAAAGACACGAAAATGAAAGTACTAGTTGCACAATCTGTTCCTCAAGACAGTCAGAAGAGGGGTCCGAATCAAGCCAGTCATCCTGCAGTTCCCGTTAAAGGGACATGCAATTATTGTAAACAGCCAGGTCATTTTATAAACGAGTGTGCAGTTCTGAAACACAATATAGCTACTGGTAAGACTAAAGAAAGACCACGTCCGCCTAGACAAGAACAAGTTTCACAGACTTCTCAGCCACAGAATGCACAACAGACAGTTCCAGCACCGCAGCCTATTGCTGCAACACAGCATGTTACACAGCAGATGTACCAGTATGCACAGTCCGAGTATCCAGAGTATCAGCCATATTCATGAAACAGCCTAGAGAGGGAGGTAGGCTTGCCTCTCATCGAGATACCTGTAGATCAAGAGGGTCCCTATGTTCATAGTCAAGTATTAGGGAAAGACAGAAAGTTTCTGATTGATACAGGGGCAAGTAGGACCACCATCAGTCACGCCGAAGTTCCAGGGCCTCCGCTCTCAGGCTCTAGAAATGTTTCCCTTGGATTTTCAGGAAAACCTATTGTAAACGAGATATCTAAGCCAGTTACTCTAGAAGTAGGTCCATTGTCCCGCACTACCGATCTGTTACTTACAAAGTCATGTCCAGAAAATCTGTTAGGCATTAAAACACTGAAAGAATTAGGTGCAGTTATTTGCTGCTCCCCAGAGGGAATACGACTGTTTCTACGTGACTTCAAGGGTCACTATGTATTACGAGATTTTGATCCGAGATTGTCCAATGTTCCGCAGCATCTATGGGCGCAAGGTCCAACTGATGTTGGTTATATGCAAATCACAACCCATCGTGTGACTCTCAAACCAGGTGTAGTGTTACCACGAATCAGACAGTACAGATTGCCACCTGAGGCTGTAACAGCCTTATCCAAAATTATTGACGAGCTCATGGCTCAAGGAGTAGTTGTAGAAACTGACTCCAATGTATGTAATTCTCCGATCATTCCAGTCATGAAACGTACTGATCCAAATGCACCCCCAGTATATCGATTAGTGATTGACCTTCGAGAACTCAATAAATGTATTATTCCTCAGTACCCAGTTGTCCCAGATATTTCTTCCCTATTGACAGCCATTGATTCCGAAGCCTCATTTTTTTCAGTCATAGACCTCAAGAACGCGTTTTTCAGTGTCCCCATTCATCCAGACAGCCAGTTTCTTTTCGGATTTTGTTTAAATGGAAGGAGCTATAAATTTACACGAGCTCCTCAAGGTTTCACAGAAAGTCCTAGTATTTACAGTCAAGCACTTAAGAGACAACTAGACAATATTCGCATGCCAACTGACACTGCCCTGCTCCAGTATGTCGATGATCTACTGATCACAGCCCGTTCTGAACGTGCTTGCGAGCAAGCATCACTTACAGTCTTGTATTTCCTGGCCGAGATGGGGCACAAGGTGTCCCCTTCGAAGCTTCAATTCTGTGTCCAGCAAGTGATCTACTTAGGCCACTTACTGTCCAAGTGGGGTAGGCAGTTGACACCAGACCGTATCCAGTTAATAGCGAGTCTTCCTCAGCCCAAGACCCAGAAGGAGGTACGTGCTTTTATTGGCCTTACTTCTTACTGCAGACAATGGATTCCTCAGTATGCATTCCTAGCCAAGCCACTGATACAGTTAACGACACAGGAGGCAGCCCTATCGACTGTCCTCCCTTGGACATCTGAACATACACTTAGTTTCAATGAGTTAAAGAAAGCCTTATGCCAAGCTCCAGTTCTAGCTACACCGAACTACAGTAAGCCTTTTACACTTTTCGTCACAGAACGTGAAGGTACAGCATTATCTGTTCTCACACAAGATCAAGCAGGACAATACAAGCCCTGTGCTTATTTTTCGAGCACACTAGATCCTGTAGCCCAGGCTCTGCCTGCGTGCCTCAAGTCAGTTGCAGCCACAGCACTAGCTATCAGACAAAGTGATTCCATAGTATTAGGACATTCCTTGACAGTACAAGTTCCACACTCCGTGGAAGTTCTTTTAAACCGAACACAGACTCAGCACTTGACAATTGCACGTTTAACAGGTTATGAACTGACACTGTTCCAGCCACACATAGAAATCAGACGCTGCAACGTTCTAAATCCTGCTACACTGTTACCGTCAGTTATTTCGAATCCTGCCACACACGACTGTGTGGAAGTAGTTAATATTATGACAAAGCCAAGACAAGATCTGACAGATATTCCATTCCCAGATCCCGACCTGACACTTTATGTGGATGGTTCATGTATGAGAACAAGTACAGGAGAACTAGTAGCCGCGTATGCAGTGACTACTGACACTGAAGTTATAGAAACACACCGTATTGACACCCTGTCTGCTCAAGCAGCAGAGCTAGTTGCTCTGACCCAAGCCTGCATACACGCCAAGAACCTGAAAGTCAATGTTTACACAGATTCACGCTACGCATTCGGAGTTGTACACGACTTTGGAGTGCTCTGGCAGGAGAGAGGTTTCATGACTTCTCATGGAACCAAGATTCAGCATGGTCTCCTTATTCAAGCTCTGTTAGATGCCATACATTTACCGACATCTATTGCTATCATGAAGTGCAAAGCACATACGAAAGTCACTGATATTATTTCTCAAGGTAATGATCTAGCAGATCGCACAGCCAAACTTACAGCACAGACTCCAGACATTCCAGTTAATCCGACACAGACACATACTCCAGATCCGACTACCTGTATGACAGTTAAGGACCCCACTCAAGATGTCATAGATATCCAGTTACATGCTACTCCCGATGAAATCAAGAAATGGTCCGAACAAGGAGGGGTCCAGACAGATCAGGGATGGGTAACGAAGGGAAGAGCCACATGGTTTCTCCCCGACTCTATGGTTCAAGTCATTATCAATACCGCACATAGTCCAGCACATTTAGGAGAAAAAGCTATGTTAGACAGTATCCAGAACATTTGGTTCAACAAGCATTTACGAGCTGCAGCCAAGCAGAAGGTCCGTACCTGTATGATATGTTGCCAGTTTAATCCAGGTAAAAGTGTCCCGGTGGAACAAGGTGGATTCCAGCCCCCTGACCACCCTTTTGAAGTACTCCAGATGGATTATATTCAGATGGAGCGATGTCGAGGTTTCAAGTATGTCCTTGTAGTTGTATGCGCTTTGTCCAGGTGGACAGAAGCATATCCAGTCCCAGATTACACAGCCACGACCACTGCCAAGCAGTTGGTTCGTGAATTCTTCCCCCGCTACGGACTCCCTAGGGTCGTATATTCTGACAACGGCCAGCCATTCTCATCTGAGCTTATGAAACATATTTCCCTTTTGTTAGGGTACCAGTGGAAGTTCCATTGTGTACGCCATCCTGAAGCAGCCGGTCTAGTAGAGAGACATAATCAGACCCTGAAAATCCGCATCGCCAAAGTATGTAAAGAGAAAGGTGTGGACTGGCTGGTAGCTCTGCCAGTCGCTTTGTTTTATATGCGCATGGTCGCACATTCCAGATCAGGTCTGTCCCCGTATGAGGTCGTATTCGGCCGCCCCCCTAATATGTGGGGTACACCTAGACCCCGAAGTATTACAGATGTTTCAAGTAATATGCTGACAGATTACCTAGCTTCCTTGATGTCTGCCCTACACTCTTGTCGTTCACAGGTTGCCGCCGCATTTCCAGACAATACCGAGGTGGCACCGCATGAAATCGTTCCCGGATGCATGGTTCTTGTCCGGAATTTTGATCGTTCAAGTCCGCTGGAGCCCCGCTGGAAGGAGCCCAAACAGGTCCTCCTGGCCACCCGTACTGCCGTCAAGCTGGAAGGCAGGAAGGGCTGGGTCCACCTGTCTCATGTGAAAAAAATTTACGGACTAAAGACTGTTTCAAAGAAAATTTCCGAGGATTTTAAGGATTGCCAAAGTACTATTCTTAAGGACTGTCCCGCAAAAGACAATGATACAGATTCTTCCCTGTTAGAGAAAACTCCGCAGCAGGAGTATAAGAAAAAATTAAGGTCTAGTAAAATAAGTCAGCCAGTTTGATTGTCTAAGTCCTCCCCTAGGTGAAACGGTTAGACCGGTTTCTGACATGTATATAATAGACCCCCACAGAGAGAGAGTTAGTGAGAACTCTAAAAGTTGCACTATTATTTTATGTTTTCTGCTATATCTCAGCCTTATGATTACCTGCACATGTTATGCATTTTATTTGTATTTTCCAGTTTCTCATGTAAATAAGTCTGCTAATGCTACAGTAGAGCACACGTTTAGTGATCTGCCTCCTCATGAACTCTCATATCGTCTTGCTATGCGTAATAATTCCTTTATCCGCATGTTACATTATTCACACCAGACCAGCAATGCCACTAATTGTTGGGTGTGTGGTCGACTCCCCCCTTTCCAGACACCGAAGGGAGTTCTGCCACTCTTTCCTTATCCATTTTCACATAACGGTTCGTGTGGAGCATGGTCCACGTTAACGTCATCCTTAACAGATATGTCTTTTCTTAACAGTACATGTTTCCCAGACAAGCAAGGTCTTCCCCACAGAACAGGGTTAGATCTAGAAAATGAAGTTTATAATTTGGGTAATTATTCTTCGAATTTCATGGTCCTGAATGTTCAGTCTGATACTACTCCAGACTTACCTGCTATGTCAGTATTACCAGTCAAAGGTGAATTATGTGTCCGAAAGAATGGTTCCGTACATGTAGGTCATAGTGATTGTACTACTATTGTCAAGTATAGTGACAGTAGGAAATCTATTTTCAAAGCTTCACGTCATTCTTATTTTGTTTGTGGTCAGACCGCATATGTTCGTCTGCCCCTTGATTGGGAGGGAACCTGTTACATTGCCTTCCTACTGCCACCAGTTTTTCTAGCCCCACCTGACTATCATAGGAATTCCCACCTAGTACATACTAGACACAAGAGAGACCTCCCGATTGTCGATTATACTGAAACTGCTCTAGAACAATACATAGATATCAATAAAGGTGTCTTCCCCTATTTAGGTACTGTTGTAAATAGTAAACTGATACGTAGATTAACGAGAACCCTTGAAGCAGTAGTGATTGAGACTACTTCTGCTCTAGGTAACTTAACCGAAGAGCAATCCTTTATGAGAATTGTCGTGCTCCAGAATCGTCTCGTCCTTGACGTCATACTGGCCGATAGGGGCGGGGCATGTAGAGTCATCGGATCTAGTTGCTGCATTTTCATTCCTAATAACGCGCCGTCTGTTTATTCAGCTATTACCAGACTCCATAAAATTGCCCATCTGTTACACCAGAATCCAGGCACCTGGACATGGTCCGGTTGGTTTTGGAATATAATTTCCGCCTGGGGATGGAAAGTATTGTCATTTCTGGGTATTGCAGTAGCGATCATATTCAGTTGCTGCCTCTGTATACAATGTGGCCCTGCGATTTGCGGCATTTGTGCTACCTCTTGTATTCCTAGTCCCAAGTCCCGTCCTAAATCCCGTTCCAAGAAAATTCGAGACGAACAAATGATACTCTATGAAATGATAGATGGTATCATGAATATTGATGTTTCCTGATGGAAACGTAGTGACAAGGAGGGAATGTGGAAAAGTAAATTTTGCCATGTTCTATGTCCCTACGTGTCCCCCATCTTATGTTATGTGTGCATGATTAATATGCATATGTATTCCCCATGTTTGATTAAAGACGCAATTACAGTTGTGTCCATCCCTAGTATGCCAGTTCCCAGTTCTCGTGAATACTACGAATATCAGGCCTATGTAAAGTTACGTTGCCATGTTTCTCAGTGTGCACGTTATTTCATTGTAAAGTCCCCGTTTCTAGGCCTCAAAAGGGCCCGGACACCAGATTCAGCTCCTGTCTCCTGAACCCTCGCTGAGGAGCGATACAGCCCCCACCTGTATCCTCGACCCTTCACTTACTTCCTGCCTCACAGTGCCCGGCTCGGCCTGGCTCTGCCTACGAGTCTGCCAAGAGTATGTTATGATTCTAGTTATCAGTCCAGCCCTCCTTCTCTGCATTCCTAAGCTACTGAACCGCATCAATAGTTTCCGTCATTGTCTAGCCTTTACGTCTCCATGTAGGAGAAATACTGTATTAATGGTCATTTAATATTCTTCATCACGCACTACATGTAGAATAATGCATGCTCCAGTCTTAGAGTCTGTTAGCCTCTCCCCTCCTGACTCTTAGTTTATATCAACATGTCCTCTAAACATTAGATACTAGATAGGATTTAGGTACATGTCGCCCTGACTCTCCAGACTTCAGTCTCTACTCCTAGCGCAGAGTTCATAGCCCCCAGCTTCTCCTAGTAACACGTCATTGTCAGTTTGCGCGCACCATTAGGTTAGAGGTCCCGGTAGCCTTAGGTAGCCCCCTCCATGTTTCCGCCCCATTTATGACATATTCTGTTACGTTTACATCACATGTCCATGTATACGCCTCTTGTTACACCCACTTTCACCCTTATCTTTTCGCGACTGCTATTGACCACACCCACTGCTCCGCCTACTGTATTCACTGTAATGCAACTGTTTTAGTATATATGCTTGTGCACTGTTATTAAATGTTACGCCGATTCCTTTTCCTTGATCCTGCCCCCGGCAGCGCTGCCATCCTGTTCCCGTGCAGGTTGTCCTGTTCCTGTCCTTATGCTGTATTAAACCTGCAAACTCCTACTACCTCGAATCTTGACTCTTATTTATTGAGCTATCTGTTATTGCTATGTCCAGTCAAACCTAGATCCGGTATTATTTATTTATATACCACAAGACTCTCTGGGCCAGTAGAGGCCGCCGACTATGGAGACCGCAAAACCTCAAAACATAGGCCCTGAGCATCAGTGCATCTGTGCGTGTGAAAGACTCTGGACACCAGGGGATGGATAGAGGGGGTGTGGACTGCAGAGTCCACGGCACGGACACAAGGAAGGTGGCAGCGAGCGCTCAAGCGCTGCGGACAAGCATGGACGTTTCAAGGCGCCAACATAGGCCATTCACTGATCATAGCGTGAAAGAGTGAGTCGTCTGCGGTCACTCAAGGGGTCTGTGGGTCGAGCTGGGATTTAAAATGCAATGATGTGTTCGTTAGCTTAAAGTATTCCCAGGGAGTCCTTTAAAACATTCAAAGGAGCATCCCGTTCACAGCGGAGAAAAAAACAATGGAGCGAGGCCCCTCCGGCGTCGAGGAAGTAGTGACTTCATAAATGATGTTTATTAATAGTCAATTTAGATTTATTGTTGGTCTTTTAAGGTGTGATGTTTTTGTCCCTTACAGCTTTTTTCAAGAGTTTCGGCTGCCCTTTGTGTGCAGTGCCCCTTTGTTCGTCTTAGAAACCATCTGAACGGGGATGACGACGTTTTACTATTTAGTTAGAAGGGTGGTAGGACAGAATCTTATGAGCAGCAAACACTGCGTGAAAAACCATTAAAGCGAAAAGTCAGCTTTTCTTATTTTATCTCATAGACCAAAAAACAACGGCGTGAGACAGTGACTATCCAGTCCAGGTTTTGTTTCTTTGTTTATGGGATTTGCAATTCCGATTAAAATGGACTTAATGAATGCAAAGCATATACCTAGGCCTGGGGAACGTGCGAGTCTTGTTTTAGCTTTAATGTTGTTCCCTGTGTTGGTTTGTCCTCTAACAGACACTGCTAGAAAGCCCCCATTTCTCTCAAGTGATGCCAAGAGTTTGGTGGGGGTTTGCGCCAGGGATATAATGTTCGTTTCTTTTTCCGTTTTATGTACCGTGAAGTCATCACGAATGTATTGGAGCATTTTACACGAGCACCAGTTACAGCATACAAGGTCACATTAATTAATCTTGTTAGCTATCCCAAGTACAATAAAATACGCAGTTCCCTACTCATATCACTCCCAGAGTCCTCAGGTTTCACATCTGCTTGCTTGAGTAGTTCATCCACTATATCTTTTCGCGATTAGCATATTAGGATTTTTACCTATTTATCCCATTTTAAATTCCGGACTACAATTCCCAGGACGCAAAGAATAAACATGGCCAATTGGAAAAGGACGGTCTGACCAGCATCCTGTCAAACTCCACACCAAGGTCACAATTCTTCACGTTCTACGCCTCTTCAGGCGTAGTATGCGCTATATAAAAACAATTTTTAAAAATGCCACACCTCTGAGCCCAGCATGGGTCCAGCTCAGATATCTGGATCAGAGATCATTTATCAGGCCCACTTGGAGTACCAAGACGAGTCCAAGTTTTGGCTTTACATTCTGAGACTTTTAGTTCCATATAGTGCATTATAACATAAAAGTGTCAGAATGCAAAGCAAAATCAGGACATGGCAAAGTTCCCCGGTTGAACTTTGGAATCGAAGAATCTCCCTGCCTGCTTTGTTCTGGCCCTTAGTTCGCTTACCCGTCCTCACATTCTCGTGAACCGTAGCTTAAGAGATTTAAAACATAGGGTGGTCGTCAAACAAGGACAATGTTTGTTCCATTTGGTATCGACGCAGTTAAGCATCAATGTGTTTTTCCTCTTCAGCAACTGATGGATGCGGACCGCACGGGTGACACCATGAGTTACCGCACTGGGTGACACCAACCCTAGTGACGCCTCTGAGTGGCTGGATAGTGAGAAAGGGGTGAGTGGAGTGAAAAAAAAGACAGCCCCTGGCTTTTTTTTCTGGGTCTCCCACCTGACTCTGGTCTGCCCATACCGCCCATGAGGTTTGTTGTCAGTCACAAGGGTACCCATTCTGTTAAACGCAATTCAACTTTAACATTCAGCTGTGAGCAGGGGGGCACCCCTCCCGTATGCGCAGCTCATTGTTTTCCGCCAGGGAAGCAGAAAATTTGTTAAAGTCCCTGCCTTACCCCCAAGGGATCATGGCATATGTAGAGTTGTTGCAGAGCCTTCCACATACACATGGATGTGGTGGGGGTTGCCGAAGAGGTGGTTCAGTGTTTATCTCCAGGCAGATCCTGCCATGCCAGTTGTTGCCTGAATGCTGATTATGCATGCCTACCTCTGTTGTATAATCAGCATGTCTTGCATACAACTGCTTCTCTCTGGCTGCCCTGCCTGATTTTGTTTTTGATGGAGCTGTCAGTGTGTTTTGTTTTTTAGGAGAAGCGTTTGCTTGACTGTGAATACGCTTGGGGCACCTCTTACAGATCATGTGATCTTAAGTGCACAACACTTTTCAGCTTCCCATTTATGCCAGTCCACGTCTTTATATTTTTGATTTGTCTTTCGTTGTCGAATGGGTGGGTGCACAGCGCAACTGTCAGCAACAGATTATAAACTATTACGTACTATTTAGATAGATTGGCTTTGGCTTCACCCAGTGAAGTGCTATTTTTATACCTCATGCAGTTGGTTGTTTTGTGCATCATTCCGCCTTCCGGTGAGTGCTTAACTGTATTGCGTTTGTTTCTATCTTAAAAGTACATAACGTCTTCACAGTTTGACATTCATTTTGTATGTATACATTTTAATCAGACACCAGTCTTTTCTTGCCTTCTGCCCCCTGATTGTGCTGCTTTTCTTGCCTTCTGCCCCCTGATTGTGCCGTTTTTCTTGCCTCTGTTCCCCTGATTGTGCCGTTTTTCTTGCCTTCTGCCCCCTGATGTGCCATTTTTCTTGCCTCTGTTCCCCTAATTGTGCAGTTTTTCGTGCCTTTTGCCCCTGATTGTGCCGCTTTTCTTGCCTTGTGTGTGTGGCTTTGTGTGTGGCTCTGTGTGGCTGTGTGTGGGTCTGTGTGTGGGGCTCTGTCTGTGTGTGTGGGGCTCTGTCTGTGTGTGTGGGGCTCTGTCTGTGTGGCTAGCTTTTTTTGTAGGTGGCTCTATGTGTGGGTGGCTCTGTGTGTGTGGCTAGCTTTTTTTGTAGGTGGCTCTATGTGTGGGTGGCTCTGTGTGTGTGTGTGGGTGGCTCGGTGTGTGTGTGTAGGTGGCTCTGTGTGTGTGTAGGTGGCTGTGTGTGTGTGTGTAGGTGGCTCTGTGTGTGTGGGTTGCTCTGTGTGTATGACTGTGTGGGTGGCTCTGTATGTGTGTGTGGGTGGCTTTGTGTGGGTGGCTCTGTGTGGGTGCAAAAGCAATAGGTCTCGCATTTGCGAGCGATTAAGCTAGTGGCATTGTAAATGACAATGCCATTTATTTATGTTTTAAAAACAAAAACATAAAGAAAAATAATGTCATGAGCAATGCTCTAACTTTAACAATGCAGAGACCATTGCATTGTAAATGCTTGTTTGTTAAGCTATATTGATTGCAGGTGCACACCTGCCAGGGTTTTCCTCCTTATTGTTAAGTTTTCACTAAGAAATTGTTGACACTCTGAATGTTGCATTACACTGAATATGTCAGACAAAGAAACACTCTAATATAGCGAGGATTATATCGCCAAGCTAATTCAGGAGCAGGGAGCATCTAATTTTCTGTTAGGTTCAGATCGCACTACTGTAGATGCCACATTGAATGAAAAGCTGCGCAAAATAGAAAGACTTGAAAAGAAATTGATCAGATCTCGTCTTCATGGACATGTCTTAACAAAATATCTCTCTTCAAACATAATACCGAAGGGCCTACAAATCAAGAACGAGCCAGCAATATTTATTGACGTACCGAAATTCAGAGAAGGTTTTAGATTTGTGGCCAATAATTGCTCCAGGCATTGGATGGTGCTAGGTGTCGAGACAGCCATCGAATACGTCAAAAGGTTGACCCAAGAAATAGCAGACCTGAAGAGGGAGATTTTGGAAGACGGAGCCCTAGCCAATGCGAAAGAAGCTCTTGAACGGGCAGAAAAGGCGCTTGCGGAATTCAACACAGTGACCCTGAATAGAAAGTTGGGCAAACTTTGCAAAAGACGTCCGTAACTACGACAAGAAGTACACATACCCATACCTAGCTGACGAATATTATCAGCAAGACGAGCAAGGTTTCTTTACCAATAGAGGAAGACAAGGACCAAGGCGATTCCACACTTTCTCGGATTCATCAGCAGGAAGTGGCTCAGAATCTGAACAGGATCGCCCATCAACAAGCAGGCAGTTCCAAGCTCCACAGCAGCAACAACATTTTTTAGATCAAGGCTACCGCCAATCCAACCAGGGCGCAGTAGCCGACCAAGGTTGGGGCCAACGGAAACAATGGAACCGAGGAAGGGGAGCTACGAGAGGAAACACAAGGGTGAGGTTTAACCAACCAGAGGGCCATGGCGAGATCTCAACTCGGAAGCAAACATAGAGATGGTAACTCGCACTTCCCCACAAAGCCTCACCGAAATGACACAGGAGAAGATCACTAACACTGAAAGGTTGAACTCCATGCTAGAAGGAGCAACAATGAGTGCTACTACAGAAGCGATTTGTACCACATCGACAATGGACAGGACTATATCCACAACGCGGACCCTCACACAACAAGAACTAGAGGTGAATGTCATGGCCGCATCTGTAACAGAACCAGCGGACATCAGGTCTAGCTCACCCCCACTAGACCGAAGCAGGCTATTGGATTACATCTTAGCCCCACCTCTGCCGTTATGTACAACCATGCAAGAAGACCTAGCAGGTGCAAATCAGGGCACAACTCTGAACTTGGATCTAGTGGATCCCATCATCAATTTGTCAAGTCATGAAATATCATCTGCAGAAAGAAGTGGTCCTTAGTAAAGGACTTTCGTTTGTCCCGACCAGTAAACCAGACTCCTTCACCACAAAGCTGGAACTACAAAGATTTTTTCGGAAAATCAGATTAAAGTACCATTTTGGCAGAAATGAATATACACCAAAAGTGACGGCAACTCCATTCAAACCACCATCTTCCTTCACTCCTGGATCATATTGTATGAGCCAACGCATTCTTGCATTTGAACAGATCGTGATGCAAGATGCATCTTTGGAAGAAAAGCAGTACATCAAGTATATCATCTCCAAAGAGGAAAAGCAGTACATCAAGTATATCATCTCCAAAGAGGAAAAGGAAGCATTGAAGGAATTGGGCCAGAACAGTTCCCTAATTGTGAAGGCAGTGGACAAAGGGGGTGCAGTTGTACAACAAAACACGACGGATTACGTCAATGAAATTGAGAGACAATTGGGAGTCAGGGAAAGTTATCAGCCGATCAGTCGGGACCCCACTACCAACATCAGAACTTTAATTGAGAAACTTGCCAGTGCTGGCGTAGAGGGATTCCTTAGCCCACCTGAAAGAGACTTCTTGATTAAAAAGGAGCTAAGGATATCAACGATATACACATTGCACAAAGTGCATAAGAGCTTGGTTAATCCGCCAGGAAGACCTATCGTGTCTGGGTGTGGTTTCGTCCTGGAGTCATTGAACCAATTCCTAGACCACTTCCTTCAGCCGATGGTACCGCTGACCAAATCATACGTCCGGGACTCAATGCACATTATCCAATTACTGGAGAATCAACCATATGATAACACCACCCAGTTCATGGTGACACTTGATGTATCTTCACTCTATACGTCGATACCACAAGCTACAGCCATAAAAATCCTCAGGGAGATACTTGAAAAACGCACTACGCCTCATTGGATACCAACGGATTTTCTGATTAACCTCCTAGAAATTGCGATGAAGAAGAACTACTTTGTCGTCAAACAGCAATTTTACTACCAATGCAAGGGCGTGGCGATGGGGGCCACCTACGCACAGAGTCTGGCAAATTTGTATATGGATAACTATGAGGAGGAGAACCTCTACACAGAAGGCAACCCATACATCAATTCAATATCAATCTGGAAAAGGTATATTGATGATGTCATGATGATTTGGTCAGGGACAGAAGCCGACCTAATCCTTTTCTTCGATTGGCTGAACAAGAGGAACAATGACATCAAGTTCACCATCTCACTTTTCAAGCAGAGAATGGCTTAATCTACTGCGATCTCTATAGGACACCTACTGAGAGAAATACTTTGCTCAAATATGACTCATATCACCCCCGGAACCTCCGCGACAACCTACCTTATGGCCAATATCTAAGAATGAGGAGGAATTGCACCAAAAGGGAGGACTACTTCAAGGAAGCGCCTACAGGAACGAGGTCACCCCCATGGCCTACTCAAACGTGCTAAGAAGAGGGCATGGTATTGCCCGAGAGAATGACTTCTGAGTCCTAAACAAAAGAAACAAGATGCCAACAGGTTAGTCTGTATTACCACCTTTCACTCCAAAAGCAATAGCACCAAGAAAACAGTGTTGAAATACTGGAACCTAGTGGCCACGGAACTAAAAATGGATGAGAGTCCTTTGTTTGCATTCAAGAGAGGACGCAACGTAAAAGACAATGTTGTCAAGGCATTCCTTGAACCACTAAAACCACTAAGCCTGCGTGATCAGCTTGGTATGCCTCCTGTCTTGGGCCATTTCAAATGCGGGACATGTAAGGCCTGTCCCTTCAACAGAGAGGGGCCCTCACTGATACATAACAATAAAACTCATAGGTTGCCTTCACTAACCAACTGCAACACTACTAACGTGATTTATTTGATCATATGTCCATGCAACAAACCGTATGTGGGACAAACCACCCAGGAGGTTAAAATGAGAATGTTACAGCACATGAGTAAGATCCGCTGTAAAGTGCAAGGTGCCCCTCTAGTGGACCATTTTATCACCCATAATCATGGACCAGAGAATATACGCTGGAGAGTCTTGGAGAAGATAAATACAAACCCGCGAGAGGGCTCCTTAACCTCTGCCCTTAACAGAAAGGAATGCAAGTGGATACATTTTCTAAACTCTGTAGCTGCTGGCCTAAATGAACATGAGGAGATATCTAAACAAATGGGCCTACTCTAAGTTGACATCATCGGGGTCCCTTTATTTATAGACACAGCACAGGTTGAGACACACATTTACATGATGCAGATCGTCACAGCTGTCATGCATTTCGTACTAACCACCAAATGTGATATCTTAATTTGTACCATGATATACACCACTGTGCCGTACTGTGTGTCCTATGTGTGCTTGAACCTTGTCCTTTCATCCGAAACTGTGGTTCCCACACATGTGAATCAATGTAAGTTTCATTTTTCTCTGTATCCGCACATATTGGCAATTATTGAATTCTTACATTGATGTTATCCTTAGTTTTCGCATACTCGTTGCTACCTTTAGAGTCCTCCCCTTAACGCTGCCTCAGTCCTGAAGTAGTTAATTTTCCTAAAACACGCAGTTTGCGTGGTACAGTCATCGCCCGACGCGGTCGCCTAGCAACAGGCGTGATGGGCGTACACACGTGTCCAAGAACTGCCTTATACCGCCTCTGCGTAGGCTCGCTTCACATCACTAACAGTCGCTTTGGACCAAGTGTTATCTGATCGTCTCTACGACGGGTTAGTTTACAAATGGGGGGGTTGCCGTACTTAATCCACATCAGTACCTATTTAGCGAGTCCGGATCGTGACGAATTTTAATGGGCACACTTTTACCGTAACGCGCCACTTAATTTATTACACCTTACCTTTCCTCTTTGAAGTCTTTTTAAAAGTTAGCGCGTTTGTTATTGAGCACCATCGCACTGAACTAGTCGGGCCCTCCAACACTTTGATCACCACTACTGACATTTAACCCATATTATCAGGCATGGCTCGAGTCACATTTACCCCATGTTATCAGGCATGGCTCGAGTCACTGCTGGGTCTACCTAACGGCACCGGACCCTCAGTGCACGTTTGTTAATGGGCAATTTCGTACTAGATTAGCCGGGGCTTTTTTAACTCCTTGATCAACACTGCTGACGACTCACCCCATGTCACTGTAAGGTCAACTTAACTCCATCGGACCTCCAGTGCATCACGGCATCCCCCAGCCACCGCCGGCTTAACGACTCAGCTTGTTCTATCACGGGTTTCACTGAATCACAAACTAGTTTCCATTCGTAACTGAAACCTAAAATAACATCCTTTCCCTACCAACAGATATGACCAGCAAATGAGAGGCAGTACATCAGGCAAATCATTATTCCTGATCCATGTGAGTACCTATTGACTCACCCCTAACTCTTGTGCAATTTCCCACTGCACGATACCCTCTCTGATACTTAGCCTTATACATTGCAGACTGTCACCGTCCGCCTCCTGTCTTGATAAAGACCCGCAGCGACCACCGACTGGGGCGCACCAGGGTCAAAACGTCGACGCTCAATTAGGTCCAGAACACTCCATGATTCCTCTACAATGCACTAGGATTCATTGGAGATTAATTAATTGTTGGCCTATCTATCACCTGTGTATATAATTGTATTTATTCATTTTCACTGTATATATACCTCAGCACTTGAGCACTTCTTTCAGCAACTGTCACTGAACTGTATCTATGTTTGATGGTCCTACCCAACAGAACCATTTGTTGGTTTAACCACTAATACCCAGGTTCTGAGGGACACAGGGTTACCCCTTTTTTGTTAAGCCTCATAAAAAATTGAAAGCAGAAAAAAAAAAATCGTTAAACTACTGTGAAATTTCAGGTATCATTTTTTGCAGCATCATTTAATCACATGCGTTGATGCACGCTACTATTTCCCCGAAATATTCATAATGGAAAATATGTGTAACCAGTTTAAATAGGATTCGGGGAAACAAAAATAAACAAGCATGGCCAACGCCAGTAGGTCTGAAATTGGTGGTCAGTTTTTTTAGTTCTCGACTGACGAAAGCATTGCATGCGCTGCTCTCGCAATGGAGAGAATCTTTTGGAATAGATTCAGCCAAATGGACAATGATGGCTGCTCTCGCCACCTGCAAAGCTAAACATACACGCGTAGGGACAAAAAAATGCACGCGCATGTGGACAGCCCAACGCCATCTTTGTGCACACGAGAGCGCATTTTGCATGCGCTTCTCTCACCATGGAGAGGACCTTTTGGAATCGATTCAGCCAAAGCTGAATGCAGGCCCGTCCAAATGGAAAAGATGGCGGCTCTCGCCATCTGCAAAGCTAAACATGCACGCGTAGGGACCAAAAATTTATGTGCAAGTGGACAGCCCAACGCCATCTTTGTGCGAGTGCATTTTCTGACCCTACGCGTGCATGGTGGAGTGCTTTCGCTTTCCCAGATAAGCTGATGGACCCGGCGGCAGTGCTTGTTGGTAGAGTGATCAGATTCTGTAATTAACTTCTTTGTCTTGGTGAGGGTATTTAATCTTCCCTTTAGCTCTGGGCAGTATTCTGCTTTGGCCCTATGTTCCCCTCTATGTTCTTTACATGTTTCCCAAAGCCCCTGTTCTAGTTCTCCCATCTCTGATCGAAGTTGAGTCACATAAGCTAAGGAAGTTAACTTCCGAAATATGTGGCTGTCTTGAAGCAGGACAAAGCAGTACTCTTGCAGCACGAGCATCAGGTCCAAAAATCCTTATAAATGCAGAGTTCTTACAGAATGCACGTCCGGGACAATGAGACTAAGAGGAGTCTTGCTCAAAATTCTGTAATTTGAAGACCCATGTAAGACACTGAACAAGTCTATCCCGCTCCTAAAACAATAAAACATTTGTACAAGGACCACAACCCATAATACGTTATAGCTCTACAGAGGCCCTGGACAAGCCTGCCAATCAGACGCAAACTCCACTTGCATTCACAGTGTATTCCCTAGGGCTTTCTTTCCATTTAACTTTCAATCGTCCTCCCGGCCGAGTCGGGTTAGAATGTGCCGCGGATAGGTTTCGGCTCACCCAACAATTCGGTTATCTGTCATCTGTGACTAATCCAGCCCATTGTTCCTCCTCCAGACTCACAATCGCGTGCGCAGATTGGAAACCTGACACACGTTGATTTTGTCACCGTTTTTCAGTCACCCCTCCCTTCCCCGTGCTTTGGAGCAGCCATTGAATGTTTGCTGAGCATTTAGGTAAATGAATAAACATGAACCAAATTAGCCACCCGTGTCAAACGGGTACAGGAAATATGCACAGGAACTAAAAGTGACCCCCATTAGTGAATCGGAAAGCTACAAATGCGGGCTATGTTTGCAAATTGTACCATACACTGCACCGATCCGAGCTTGCTGCTGGTGATGTTTGTCTTAATATCAGGGAAACCAATAGCTAAACCGGTCCAGCAGGTCATAAACCAGACCTGCCGGATGAGCTGGTCGGAAACTGCCTGATTGTACTTGAAGCCAGTCCGACCCGGTTAGCCATACAGTTTGTTCTAATTGAGTTTCACATGAGACGTGCAAAATATACACCACAGAATTAAGAAAAGATCTATTGAATTTTAAGCAACATATTTGTATATGATTCCCGGTGTGACCTGATGCATATACATTCCTCTAAACCTCTTTAGAGTAAAAGGGATAAATGATACACTCCACAATAGATGATCTAAATCTTTGTGTAAGACAGGACAAATACTCTTTTTTCACTTATCTTATATTTTGTGATCTCTTTTCTTGATGGCACAGCACCCCGAGCACCCTGCACTCTTATCTCACAGATCTTGGGAGTCAGAAACCCACCCTTGCTGTTCCTTAAAATACAAATATTTATTACTGCCCCAACCTATAACGGCTGTTCTAACACTATAATATCTTCCAGGCCCCAGGAGAAGTCAGTGCTTTTTCTTTGTTAACTAGCACTGTCTTGTCCATTGTTTTGTACTTCATGCTTACATTTTGTGATATTACATAATAATGCTCACCTACCTCGACTCCACAGCCCATCTCTGCTTCTCCAAATTGACCACCCAATTATTTGCTCATACCCTTGGTTTGTATACCCCATGTTCCAGGCAGGGGGGCAGAAGCAGCTCACAAGTGCAACTGCGGCTGAGATATCAAGTCTGGCATATGCAGGACATAATCCAAAAATTGGTGGTCTTTCCGGTGCATGCAAGTATTTACACTCTAAATAGGGTAGACAAGACATCCATACTGGATAAGGGACATTTTGTCTTGTTGTGTCACCCAGAAAGCTGCAACAATATGTGACTGACTAGCAATGATGCAGTATTTCTGCTCCAAAGTGATTGAAATACCGACTTAAAAAGGGAAAAATCAATGCTGTTGACGAGCGAAAATTTACAGCACCCACGTTGCTAAATAGCGCCCTGTTTCGTTGGGATGAGTGCTGAAACCAGGGGTGCCACATTAAAAGCGGGGTGGGCCGGCCTCTCTTTCATTTGCCTCATCATGACTTCCATACAGTTGTCACGTAATTTATGGCAAGCTTGCAGGTTGTCAAAGACTGTCACGGCCGCAACGTCGCCGTGCACACCGCTGACACAAACACGCCGGTGTAAAGGCAATGTATTGTTTCATAATGCCGGAGGAGGAGAGGCGCATAAAGTCACAGATTGCAGAATCTTCAGTTAAGTTAAAGTTTAGACAATAGGGGAGTGATTCTGTTGAGGGATTATGAGGAAGGAATCAAAACGAATAAATGTAAACAAAATACCTCTGAAACCATAAATCAGACTGTTACTTTTGCCTCATTATTCCTTTTTATTAACTATGGGCCTTAAGTAATTTCTCATATCTTTTTTTATCTACTTTTCGGTTCCTTAACCCAATATATTTTTAACATACCCTTAGAATGGCATTGCAATGGTAACAATAATTACATTACTTACATATGTACAATACAGACAGTGAAAAAAAAGACGCAACATTTTTAAACATATACAGAGATGTACTTTTTTTTTTTACGTTTTTGTCCTACACATTTCTAATTATTGTTGGTACCTTTCCTGTTAGGTCCTCAACTGAAACTTTACTTGAGGTCCTGTAGAGGTCAGAAACAATTTTGTATACTCAATTTTGTGGACTCGAAGACTAGAATTTAAGTTCTCAAAATGTTCTCTATTGAGTGTATTTTGTGTCCATATTAACTCTGAACTTCTCAATTATAGAATGCCAACGCATGTCGACCTTCGTTTTGATTGCTTCCTCTGAATCCCCCAACAGAATCACTCCCCTATTATCTAAACTTAAACTTTCAGAGGAATTTTGTTTACATTTATTCAGTTAAGTTAAAGCCATTTGCTTTGCTATACAATACCATTAGCAAAGCAAATTGCTTCCACTTAATTAAAGACGAGACCTATTGCATTTTTAATGCTTGTAAGTTTTGTCAATGCGTGAATTTTTTTGGCATGGTTTTTGTAAAACCTCATTGGTGTGAGAGCTGCTGGGCCCTCGCCATTATAACAAACATTGACAAAAGCAAAAATAGTTTTTTAATTCTCAAAAAGCACACAATGCCACAGTAGTTACTGGCACTGAGCAAAACAACTTTGTGTGCCGATATGCTCCTTGTGAAAAAGCAGAATGTTGTCACTCACAGTGAAGCCAACAGATAGAGAGAGACTGAATTTTTATAAACGCAAACAGTAATGGTCAAAGCCAGACCAAATTAGTGGCCCAATTATGAAAGAAAGTCTTAAAAGTGCACCCAAGGTATATGTCCTTGCATTAAGTGTAGCTATACAGCTTTCCAGGATTTCTAAGAATTTATAGAATTTGGACGAGAAAATATTTGTGAACTGCATGAGCAAATGTGCATGTGCAGATTTGCTCATGCGAAAATCTTAGTGTTTTGCAAGTTCACTTTCCCGCCAACTCTGGAAGAAGGTTTCGTCTGCCATTGTCGGGAGTACATTTGCAATATTTCTCAATATGGGAAAAGATTAGAGAAGAGTTGTTGAAAACCCTTATAACATGCACATTAGTAGGTTTGCAGAGGTTCAAAAGGGCATTCTAACCCTGGAACTACTGCTTACCACTACCTTCAGCCCCAGTATGTAGATCTGCCGAAACATTGCAATGTAGGGGGAATGCAAGTATTCAAACACTACAACGGTATGAGCCCTAGCATAATCAAAGAGGCTGTATCAGAGCTCTTATATAATGAGATTGCTGACATAATTTTTTGCCGCTCTACATGGCACCAAAGGGAGAAGTGGATTTTGTTACAGGACAAGTAGATTTATGAAGCAACCAGCCCATGGACAAGTAGATATTTTATTAAATTCCACACCCCTGAAAGAACCTTCAATGCTTGTCAACTACAGACCAATCTCCCTGCTACTGTTCCAGGTCAAAGTCTTAGAGAAAATCATCAACAGACATCTCACTTAGTACCTCAACAATCACCAACTCCTCAACACCTCTCAGTCTGACTTCAACAGAACAGAGGAGACATGGTGGATATCATCCTCCTGCACCTCTATGCAGTATTTGACATATTCTCCCACAACATCCTCATCCAATGCCTATACAACATCAGAATTCAAGAACACACGCTCTAGTGTATCTGGTTCTTCCTGACAGGAAGGACCCCGTAAGTCAGACTGGCACTGTACAAGTTGAACGCCTGTGCCCTCATCTGCAAAGTTTCGCAAGGATCCTCCTTGAGCCCGTATCTCTTCAACTTATACATGCTCCCTCTAGCCAGCATCCTCCACTCTCACATCAACATCCTCTCTTACGCTGACAATACGCAACTCATTCTCTCCCTCAAAGACAACACGCCCAATACAGGGTTCAAGTTCACTACCTGTATGCCTGAAATCACCCACTGGATGAAGAACAAGGACCGGATTACAATTTTGATGGAAGGGTTACTCTGTCACAACGGTGACGGATATCCCGTCCACCAAAATATAAATCCCATTATATCCTATGGGATTTATATTTTGGCGGACGGGATATCCGTCACCGTTATGACAGAGTAACCTGTCCGCCAAGATCATAATCAGGCCCCAACTGTCTAAAACTGAACACCGAAAGTGAGAAAAACAGCATAAGGCAAAGTAAGGAGAGTGATGAGAAGAGAAGCTTGATGCAAAATGAAGGAGTGTGATGAGAAGAGCAGTGTGACGCACAAGGAAGGAGAGTGAGGAGAAGAGCAGCATGAGGCACAAAGACGGAGAGTGAGGAGGGGAAGAGTAGCAAGAGGCACAATGAAGGAGAGCGAGGAGAAAACAGTTGGACGCATTCTAAACACCAGAGGTATTTTACTACTATATAAAGCCCATACTTTCTGAATAAACACATCTTAGTTGTAGGTATCTTCCACTGAGCTTTCATATCAGCTGATACGCTTGACTAACAAATAGTCATTCATTCTCATGGTTCATTTCGTACTGCAAAAATGTATAAGCTCATTGTGGCCAACAGCCCTTTTCAAGCTTCCAAACTTGACAAAACATGCATCACTGAGATGGTAATAACACCTATTATTTACAGTGCTAAGCAACACAGGCATTTGCAATGCAATAAGTCTTGCATTTACGAGTGTTTAAGCTATTGCCATTGTAAATGGCAATGCCTTTTATTTATCTCTTTTGATAATTAACATATACATAAAAGACATTGTCATTACAATTACAATAGGTCAAACTCTTGTAAATGCAAGACCTATTGATTTTCAAAGAAGCAGCAGCCATTGCCCAGGACTGCTTGGAAAGTGAAAGCGAGCTTGGCACTCTGAATGTTGCAGGAAAGCATGTGGTGCCTGCAACTGGAGAAACTCATTAAAGAAAATAATGCTTACAGACTAAATAAGAGATCCCGTGTATCAACATAAATAAAAGGGCCAGACCTCCTCGCAGGTTACAAATGAAGACAAGGTGGTACTAAGGAGGGACTATCAAGCCTATTAACAAGTCAGGAGATAGCATTTAGAATAGACAATGACACAAGATAATGACAAATATGGGCAGGGCTTCAAGTCTGTACTCGAATACAGCATGCCTTGCAGGCACCGCATGCGCTGCCCAGACTCGACCTAAATAAGACTGGAGTGGAATAACGGGTGCTGCGGAAAAATAGCCACAAACGTGCTGTGAATACCTCAACATTCATATGTGTGTATTATCTGAGTGTATAAATTAGGTCCGGAAAGAGGAATGTAGCTTTTCATATGAAGTTCAAATTCCAAAGGTGTAAACCAAAGAATAAATGTTCTTAAATGTACTGCACTGCTTACAGGTACCATGTATTATTGCTAATGGCCCAGGATTAGGGTGCTTTATACCCAGGACCGTCATAGTGTTACTACTGATTTGTTACTCTTGTAAAAGAAGACTGTATTTATGAATTTGTCAAGCATGTTTTCTATTCCACAAGTATTTAAAATAGGAAAAACTATGGAGTAAAATTGTAGTTTTACGTGTCAAGTACAGCGATGAAACAAAGCAAAAAAAGGGGGTATAAAAGAACTACATCCTAAAAAGGCATTTTTATGGCAGGGTCCCTATAGGCAGTCACCAGTTTTGGAAGTACAGGCTTGACACACTAGATGTCTGCGGTTCTAGAAGCAGTGTCATAAATCCAATGAATTCCAAGTGCAGGGCATTTGTGTATATGTGACCTGAAGGAAGGTGAATTTGGTAGTTGCACAAGAACAGGGGATATGGTAAATCATTTACCAAAGCTAAAGGAAGACAAGGGCAGTAATTCCACTGATGAAAATGAGACAGTTAAGAATTTAGAGGCTCGTACAAGGTGGCAACAGTTCGGTGGTTACAGTCAGGGGTTCGCAAGATGCTAGTATAATGTTAATAGATTCAATAGTCCACCTGTCAAGCGTTATACAGGTGCAGCACTGTCACATGAGGTTTTGGGGTATTGCAGCCAAACCCCTGCACAAGCTCCTTACCCGAGACCCTGCTCCTCCACCCGGCCCAAGGCTGCATCCTTCAGCAGGCGAATACACAGAACAGCACCAGGCAGAGCAGCGCACAACCCTGTGATGGACACATGTCCCGACTCATGCAGCAGAGCGGACTAAGCACTTGGGGCAGGGCAATAGCAGCACATCCTCCCACAGTCGGTGCAGCTGCTGAACCGACTCTACACCCACTGCTCCGTTGAGTCCACTCCAGTGTAAGCCACAAGCAGCACATGCTGCAGGCCCAGCGTGTTGGGAAGTATCAAGGTAGCAGATAGAAACTGCTACATACAGCGTGATTCATGGTTGTGGCCATCTTGTACTACTTCAAATATAAGAATATGACCTGCAAACTTTGCTAAACCCCCAAGCATTTGTCCCAAAATAGAAATATCAATGTTGAAGAGCATGCATTATTATTACAACAAAGATACAGATGCATTTTACCCTATTAATTGCAGCGCCATGCAATATGTAAAACAAGCAACGTTTATGAAACGGCAATATTGATTAATAAGTCAAAATAATATTTATTAAGTAAATATTTCTTTTGCCTCAGCTCTAACTATTGCAATTTAAATTTGTCAATGGAAAATCCAACCCCTACCGCACGAAGACCGCCATGAAGTAATCGCCCATATTGCAGCACTGACTGTGAGAACACGGAGGCGTGATTTATTAAACACCCTATAGGAGAACAACGCATCTGTTCTCTGCAGTCTACATCTCTCACTGAGAGGGAGACTAATGTATTCCTGCTGCACAAAAAGTATGCACACACAATGAAGGGGGGGGGGAATGGGAGCTACTGGGAAGACTTAGTGAGGGTGGAAGGGCGCAAAGAGAATCATGGAGGAAGGAGCTGGTGAGAAACAAGGGGGGGGCAGAAAGAATAGTGGGTAGAATGGGGGGTAAGAGAAAGGGCAGAATGTGGATATACATGGACTGGAAGAGGTGGATGAATATCAGCAGTGCCGTGGCGTGCAAGGAGAAAAGAGCCCAAGAAGCAGGATGGAAGAGGAGGCAGCTGCAGGAGTGCCCCGCTGGTTAAAAAAAAAGCAGTTGCGGGAGAGTCAGTCAGGAGAAAGTAATTTAAGAAATTAGTGCTCACATACTGTAATTAAAACATCCAGCGTACCAACACATGTAAAGGCAGTCCTCACGGGAAGTAACAATGGGAGAAAATGAGGTGCTAAGGAGGGACTACTAAGCCTGTTGACTAATCAACAGGCACCATTTATAAAGGACAATAACAGGAACCGATGGAAAAGTTGGGCACAAAATGGGTGGAGCTTAAAGCCCATATCTGAATACTGCATGTCTCTAAGAGACACCGCAAGAGCTGCCTAGGTGAGACCTAAAAAGGAGAACAAAAACCATATCCTCTACACACTGCCCCCGCTGCGAGAACTGTTCCTTGCGCAGCAAGAGTAACCAAGGTCTTAATACTAGCAAGGAAAATGGCCCCAAACACTCATTTCTGCTAGTAAAACAGCCATAATGGTGATGCGGTGGCCCCTCATACAACTGCCCTAGTGCCAGTGCACCTGCTATACTAATGGAAGTGATGGCCCTTTAAATAAATAGTAATAATGAGCCTGCATTTCTCACTACCTTCCTCAGACCATCGCTCTGAGGAAGCTGCTTCTGTCCATTTGTAAACTAAAAAATGAACCCCAAATAGCACCCCTTCTTCCTGGTAATCTCTTTGAGACAGTTCATGGATGTCGCCCCTTTCTACTTTATCCACTGCTATTACTCTGGGGATCTAGGTGTACAGATGATATGGGCTCTGCATATGAATATGAGCTTGCTAGCCTCCTCCATGCCCCCTCCTCGATTTGCCTGAAAGAATATCTGCATGTAGAGGATGAAGCAAACAGGGATTATGGAAGCCAAAGTGACTATCCTTTTTTAATGTTATTAAAACAGTGCCGTTACTTTTTGTTACAATCTACCACCCCTAAATAGCTAATAGGGACCTTGAGGTGCCTCTTGGTAAAAGTTTAGGTGGGTTGGTGTGAGTTTTTATGCAGAGAAGTAGACAGAGGCATCAATGTAAAGAAGAAACAGGCCTTTCAAAATGTAAAGGCTGCTTGCCACCAAGTATAGGCTTGAATTTATTGAGTCACTTGAAGGATCATTGTGGCAAAGATGTATTCTTTTTGAGAGGTAATGGAAAGGTGTGTTTAGGAAAGTGGCATTAAAACAGGCTTATAAAAACCTTTGTACTAGTTACAGTCTGATTACATAATACTAAACTGTATCCTTTGAAAGGACTTGTTTTATCTTAAATGCTAAATCATTTGGTGAAAGCCTATCTTATATTGTGTGCAATACAATTATAAAATGACTTTACTATTCACAAGGCTTTCTGTCACAGGCTGGGACTTTATAGCAGTGTATATACACACCACTATTCCAGACGATGCCGTCCAAGAATCATTACTTCCACGCTCCAGTGGTCTCTAACATAAAACAGTGTATTTCCCACTAATTAGTTTAATTGGCATTTATTTTTCCATTTAATAATTATATGTTACTTTAAATGCAGTTAGCTGAAGGTGAAAAAACAACAAAATACTTACAGAATGTTTTACTCTTTTTAGTAGTGTCTTTTATCATTCCCAGCACAAGGCTCAGGATCACAGGTGGCATACCTTTTTAATGCACTTCAACTGTGAAGACAGCCAGGAAGCGTGACAAATAAACAAAAGGTATGCTTCCAGGGCATCTTCATTTATAATTAAAAATTAGTGAGGCATGTTCCCCCTAAACCACCCCTGGGAAACAGAGCCACAGACCCCCAGGTGGGAGTGCCATAAGGTTTGAACACCTCTGCTCTCGAAAGACACATATTTTATGAAGAATGAAGGAAGGAGGGCAGATGTACTTATACTGTTTCATGTCCCTAAGACAGTTGTATAGATCTGGATGTGTATGGTGATGCAGTCAATACCCTTAGGGGATTAATGGCAGGGCTGGCCACCCAGACTCCACATATGCTGTAGGGCAGTAGTACAGGAACTAGATTGGGCCTCCATAATGACAAACCCTGCTTTGAACCATCTAATTCCTGGCAACTGGCATATGTCAAACTTGAGATTCCAGGTCCAATAATGAATGGCATTAAGGAGTGCTATGAAGCATAGTAAAGTTGAAAGGTGTGCTGGGAGCGCGCGCGTCCGCTGTAAGGCAGCAACCCCTAATAACTTTGCCAAAGCTTGCTCTTTCTTGCCTTTAACGAATCCTTGAAACCCAGAGGAAGAGCACCTGGATGGCACTTTGCATGAGCGCTCGCTGGGGTGACTGCTGCTTCGCTAAGGCATGTTCTTTTATCCCGTGCTAGATGTATGTCATGTTGCAGCTGGGGCGAGATAGTATCTAGCTGCTGACTCAGGGTGCACACCTCTTTCTGCAACATCTCCCGACGATCCATGGGGAAGGCGCCCACGTCCTGCAGCACTTCTTCCACATTAATGTTGAGTTGCTCGGCCTTGGCGTAGTAGGTGAGCCACACGGAGTCCAGGCCGTCCCTCCGGGGCCTGATTTCGCAGAGGTACTTGTGCAGCCCGTCGCGCTTCTTGCCCTGGGCCCGCCGGTGCTCCACCAGCAGGGTCCCCAGGTGGTGGAAGAGGCAGTCCAGGTGTCCCTGCTGCTCATCCACCCAGCCCCGGACCAGGTAGTATTGCTCGTGCCAGAGGTAGGGCGGCATGCATCTCCGCAGGCAGTGGGTCATGCACTCGGGCACCGGCTGCCAATGGGTCATCAAGCGGTTCAAGCCCCGCTGCATGTCCAGCGCCGTTTTCACCAGCAGGTGCACGTGCGTCATGAAGAGCACCGTCTTGACGTCTTCCTGGAGAGTGCCCATCCCGCCTCTGAGGCAGAGGCCGCCGCCGCCGTCGGTCGGGGGACTCGCTCTCGGTTGGTCACACCTAGCCCGCCGGTCCCACTTGAAAACAAACAGCAGACCCATGCGCCGGCCTTCGTCACCAGGAAGGAGCGCGGCCGCAGGGCAAAGGCGCATCGTGCGCCGCACGCCACGCTGCCGTGCGTCGCACGTCAGGCAGCGGCCGCGTGCCGCCCGAGGACGAGGCCTCGCGAGCAACCACCGCGTGCCGCCCTTGAAAACAAACAGCACACCCATGCGCCGGCTTTCGTCACCAGGAAGGAGCGCGGCCGCAGGGCAAGGGCGCACGCATCGCGCGCCGCACGCCACGCCGCACGCCGCCGTGCGTCGCAACGTCAGGCGAGCCGCCGCGTGCCGCCCCCGAGCACGAGGCCCCCTGGAGAGCAACCGGAAGCTGGGCGAAGGAAGGAGCGCCAACTGTCTGACCCGAAGCAGGAAACAAAAAATAAAAATAAAAAATGCAAAACAGGTTTAATTTCCTCATTAGGTTGCACTGGACTGAGGTAAATGTTCAGTTCTTCACAAATTCTCGACGTAGCTGCCACCGTTTCAGATTGCCAATGTCCTGGTGTGACGTTTGCTTGGTTTCAGTACATTTATGAGTGACATTCAACTGCCAAATGCAGTCCTGCCAAGTGTCACGCATTAGGCGTGACGCTAACGCATTTCACTGTGGTGTTCCCGCAACACCGCAGTGAAATACATTGTCACGCATTTTTGTCACTGTCCACACTCTGCTGACAGAGCTGAAACTGGCTGCCCACGACTCTAAGTGCTAGCGCGCGCCGCCACCTGCGTGCCCCCCCCCCGGGCGCTGCAGACTTCACTTGCCAGCAGCAGGAGCTCAATAGTTAAATATCAGCTCTCAGACAATGTTACAATTTCTGCCCGGGTGCCTGCGAGATTCCCGCACGCGCTGCGCCGGCTGCGCGGCTCGTTTCAGTCACTGTGAGCCACTGACTGCAGCCCAATTAATACCGAGACCCCTGGCGGTCGTTGCATTATATGCTGTGGCGTTGGGGGGATGCAACCTCAAGTCCTCCAGTAACAGGAAGTTAAGTGGTCCGTCAGAAGCGGTGGGCCGGGGCACTGGACTGACTGCTGTGCGCAGCGTCCCTCTCAGTCATCGCGTGTCTGAGACTGAATGGCTGCTGCCTGCGCAGGAGGGGCAATAATTTATTATAATATTAAACCGGCCGCGGCGTTAGACTGGCGGGACGGCACAACATCGACCTCACAGTGAAGTTCTACCGATTACTTACTATCCCTGCTTAGGTCGATTGTGACAATGTGGATAGTCACTCAGGTTTCCAGGGTTTTAGTTCCTGACTGAGGGTTCGAGCGAGTGTGTGACACCATGACGGAAGCGACGGGTCCAGGCCTCGAGTCAAGGTGCAGGGGGAAGTCATGACTCGTCGCGGCTGGCTGACTCCTACCGTGACAGCGCTGCAGTGTTCCCCACGCCACAACTACGTGTGTCACACTGGGTACCTTTTAAGTAGCAGTCGGATGTTTCAGATAATAGTTGCAGTATTATGGTCACACTCGCGCTTGGCATTGAAAGATACCAGCTCCGTCTTCATCGGGTGAGTGATGCTGCTGCTCACAAGTAGCACTAGCTCACTGTTGTACTTAGTGATAGTTTCACTATAGTAAATTCCTACTGTATAACCTACTTTTGTTATTTTTTTAATTCTAGGATTGTAACTTTTTATAACCGTCCATGGATTTACATAAATGTGCACGCTATATGAACATTCACGTAAATAAATAAAACATGTATTCCTCTTTCTTCTCCCACCCCGTACCTAAGCCTCCGTTTCTGTGAGGTCAGCCCATCTCCCGTATTAGAGGCATAGGCTATCTCTGCCGGCGGGCGGCTAGAGTACCGCAGGGGGAGCCTGAAAACTTTCACCATGTCATGTTTACACCCGGGGCGCACAGGCAGCCAGGGCCTCTAGGAACTGCTGGAGCAAAGTAAGGGCACAGGCAGCGAGGGCTTCCAGGCACGCGCACTGTTAGAACCGAGTTCAGGTACCAGAATGATAACACATAAACAGAAAAGGTTATTTGTTTAAGCGTGCATTGACAATACAATACATTAGTATTTTAAAATAAGTTCAACATTGTTATCCAGATCTGTAGTGCTACTATGTGAATAAAAAGATTGTTTTATTTGATTATTGTATTTACCATCGCATCTCTGCTGATGACATTTTAGTTAGTAGTCGCCATATATGACTAAGCAACACGTTTGCATTCTTGCACCTGTCCATGTAGTGTACACTGAAGTTCTATGTTTGTGAAGGGAGATCATTCTAAGTATATGCTATTTTAATAGCACAAACCAAGGCAAGTGGAGAAAGGCACAAGTGCAGTCAGCAAGTGATGGGAGAGGTACCTGGGTTCTTTGAGGAGACAGGCAATAGTACTGCATTGTGCTGTCATGTTTTTTAAAAAGGTTCGTCTACAACTCTTTCCTCAGTTGCAGCAGTGTTGAGGCAGTCCTGCTGGATACAGGGATATTTTTCCAGTCCCTTCATGCACAGATGGAGAAAGTCAATTGCCTGTTTTATCGCTTTTTAGAGTTTTTGGCCACCAGTCTGGTCTAAACCCTTTTATCTTAACTACATGTGATTAAACATATGATCCTAACGACCATCTCATTGCTCAAATAGGTGTAATTACTGACATTTATATTTTTTCCTCATCGCCATTGATTGATTTTGCACACGAGGAAGTGTCACTCATAGTTGTTGAAATGTCACTCATAATTACACTAAAATTATGACAATGTCACACATAGCAATCTGAAACCTTGGCAGCTATGCAAATGCGTGACCCTTAGAGTGACACTTTCTCAAATGTAGTTCCGAGCAATAAGGCGCATGAAAAGAGATATCAGAAACGTTACCCTTTTGAGCAGTTAGGAGCTCTGAAAAATATCTGCCGTGAAGCCACTGAAATTGAATTTTGATACTTGCTTTATAATGAAAGCAATTTCTGCACATTTTTGGCAGCCTATGTTATACTATGTGTAATACAATTCTAAAACAAAGTGCATATTCACAGTGCTTTCACTCGCATGTTGGGACCTCGTAGCACTATAAATACAGAAGTCTCTATCCACTACTGCTGCAACAAAAACAAGATTCTGTTTCTCTCTGGTTACATTCACACAAAACATTTTCAGTGATTGTGTTAACCAACTGAGTTTTCATAGCATTAACGCAGAAAGAAGGCACCTATTTTGTTTAACTTGCATGATTTATTATCTTGCAGTTAAGTTATGAGGTTATTTTGTAGGTACTTGTCTAGCGACCAACAAAGTGGTTATAGGTTGCGTTGGTTAAGTCCATTTATGCATTATGACCCCTGCAGCCTCACCAAATATTTATGAGGGGATTTACTTCAGGGCATCCAAGCAGAATATTTTATTCAATGCTGACAGCTTGGCTTTTAGAGCTGCTGGGAACTGGAAATAGCCTTACAACATTCATCACAATTATGGCGTTAATACACTTTATCATCTGCATGAAACAAGTTAGATTCTGGTCGAAGTATGTAATATAAATTTAGAAAAACATGCCACATTAGCTTTGTAAACACCCTGAAACTGCTAGCCAAGTGTGGGCACATGCTGCAGAGTTCTGATGAATTTCAGAGTGCCGAGCCTGTAAACTGAGTGTGTGTGAATAACCCGCCCGACTCCTGCTGCTTTCCACAATGCTTTGGGAGTGTATTGCCAGGTTAGCACTTTGATCCCTTGCTTTGTCGTGAGCTGTGAGTTCTTTGGCCTGCTTGTCAGGACGGACATGGGCTGCAACAGTAGGCAGCACGTCAAGGGTGTGCCTGAGTGGAAGAAGAGTCACAGGCTGCATCTCTCCTCAGTGTCTCATTTTGGCTGACTGGACAGCAGCAGTGGTGCTTTTATTATTGTGTGTACAACTGATTAAAACAAGAAAATGATTACTCGACTAGCAAAATCCGGGTTCTGCTAAAAATAGTTTGTAGATATATCTTTCTTAGACACAAGACTTTGGGCCAAATACATAAAATGTGCATAAGGGTTTCAGTTTGTGAGTCCCAAAAGTTGATAAACAGATTTTCCTTTAAGCACTGGATTCCATTTCCCTGCATATTCATAAATGGAAATATAGAACAATCTAAATCTTAGGAATTTCATTTTAATGTCTCAGGGCAAATTTGACCCAAGATATTGTTGGTTCTGAGGCGAGGGTTGCAGAAACTAAATACGTGTGTTGATTGTTGTAGCTTGGCCAATTCGTTCTCTCCTTCTGTCTACTGGTTAAGGTCCATATGGGGCAGAGCTGGACTGGCCAGACTGGGTATTGGGCATTTACACAGGATGCTGGAAGGGCGGGCGCTGTTTTTTCAGCTGCTGGGGCTAGTTTTGTTACTGTGGGCCAGTTTGGCAGCAGTGCTGCAATATCAGACCCAAGTAACAAAAAAAGCAAGCAAGCGTTTCCAGTCACTCAGGGCCAAGCAGTGCTTTCCCAGGGACTGGTCATAGAAAATTGCCAGGCCTGCTTTGGGGACCCAGTCCGGCCCTGCCCTGGGAAGACATTTTCGGCCCAGTCGATTTAACTTTGCCCCCGTCTGTTAATCAGGTAGATTATACGTTTCTAGAGCCTTTTTTCCAACGTTCAGTTCCATATCCTTGTATGATGTTTTCTTAAGTTCCAGGTGAATTAAGGGATTTAGGGTTGATGAAAAGGCCCTCGCACAATCACAAGAATAAATCAAACTGCTTCTGTAGTTGAGTTATGTTAGAGTTTCTAGGTGCAGCTCTAACCTGATGACTCAGTGAGGAGTGGCTATGCAAAGATGCAGAAGTTTATGTACACACTGCATGTACGCAATATTAAGACTTGCTATGACTGTCCTATTTAACGCGGGTGATATATAAAGTAAGTAAGGGATACGTTTCATGTTTAGCGCTTCAATGAAGATTTGTTTGCTCTTGCTCCAAACAGGTTGGACAATCTTATAATAGATTTTGTGATCATGGTTGACTTTAACTTTCTTGTGAATAGATGGTTAGTCCACAATAGCTTATTTTCAAATGTAACTCCAAGGTACTCGTATAGGTTAACTATTTTGATTGAAGCATCTCCTAAGACCCACAGTACAGACTTAGTTTTCTTTCCAAGTGTTATGATTTTGGTGATTGACAAGTTGGCAAATAATCCATTCTACAAATGTAATTCTTTCAAACAATGTAGTGAATATTGTAGCCCTTTTGGAGTTTGCAATAATATCACTAGATCAAGAGCATAGGCCAGGTGTGGTACTCCAGTGCATCTGAGCTGTGGTGGAATACTGAGGTCTGATTTAAGAGACTCGGACACATCAGCAATATATAAAGAGAATAATAAAGGGGCCAGGGTGGACCTTTGTTAGAGGCCATTCTCAGTGTGGAATATGGATGACGATATTATCAGTGGATAGCATTACTTGCAGCCATGTGTCTGTATGCAGTTCAATAAGGAAGTTCAATAACCATGGGTCAATTCCTCAGTTCTTGAGCTTTGTCCATAATCTTTGATGATTCACTTTGTCGAAGGCAGTAGAGTAATCCACAAAGCAGGCATACAATGCTGTTTTGTTTATTAAAGATTTTGTTACAAGAAGTGTTAGGGCCATGATGTTATTGACAGTTGAGCAGAATCCTGTTTGTGTTGGTGGTATTAGAAGTTGTTTTGTGGCCCAGTTTGCCAGATTAGTTAATAAATGTTTGGCAAATAGCTTCCCTTCAAGCCTAAGAGGGCTATTAGATGATAGCTAGCTAGTTCTTGTGTGGGCCTCTTTTTATAGATAGTATGAGTTATTGCACCTTTCCATGAAATAGCGACAGGCCCAGTCGTGGGGACATTAAGAAATAGCTGCTCCAGTATTGACCTCCAGAAAGAGACATCAAGTTTCATCAAGTCTATGGGTATGCCATTTGGGCCCACAGATTTAAAATGGCCGGAGGTTTTTATTCATTTTGTTATTTCCTCCTTGAAAACAAAGTATGGAACAAAGTCTGATAAGGGCTTAAATGATATTAGAGGGAATAAGGGACTTTATCTAGATTTCCCATCTATCGTTTGATATGAACAGGTCTTTGAGCTGTGGATAAACATTAGAGAGACAGTCTGTGATAATATTTAATCTAAATTGGAATTTCAGAAACTTCAACGAAAATACTGTGATGTTTTAGCTGCACCAAACTATAAAGTTAAATTAAAGAGCTATAGAAGCTAGACACAACACCCATGCTTCAGATATCAACATTAATTATAGAAAATTACTAGGCACATACATTTTGCACATGTATGCTTTAGGGAAGATTATGACTACAGTTTAGCTCAAGATTTATTAGTGTTCGTTCTGTCATCATGTAGACCAACAGCACAGAACCTCAGGTAATTACATAAGAGACCAGTCCAGTTCCATTGACTGCACAAACTGATTTTATGTTTTTATGTAGGTTTTATGAATACCCCCGCAAACCTTATCTTGTTGCACTTTTAAGGAAACTTAATTATAACCAAATCAAACCTGCCTTTTTTTATCTGCAGCTTTTGCACAGCGATAGTGTTTTACAGGTTAAAGAATTTCTAAAATTAACCGTCAAATTAAGGAAT
The DNA here is from genome assembly GCF_964261635.1 of Lissotriton helveticus. Classification (NCBI taxonomy): domain Eukaryota; kingdom Metazoa; phylum Chordata; class Amphibia; order Caudata; family Salamandridae; genus Lissotriton; species Lissotriton helveticus. Next base: position 1,857,478,323 of record NC_136068.1, on the reverse strand, counting down.
TGCTTAGATCAATGATATTGTACTTACCTTCTGCACTTTACCATGTATCTGGATCAATTAATTGGCAATGGGCTACGTGTAATATGATTTTTTTTTGTGTGACTATGAATTATTGTAATAGTATGAATAATGTTTTTAATGATATTGCATATATGTGTACTTTTATGGTGTGAAATATAACCGAATAAAGTCTCTATTGAATTGAATTGAATTGATTGAGAAAGCCTTGAAAAAATAGGTGCCTCTCTTTTCCCTCATCCCATTTCTCCTTCCCACATTTCCATGTTTTAAGCTCAACATTCCTTTTGTGGACACACCTCCAGGTAGGATAAAGTATGGAAGATCAACATTACTGTTTTTCCTGTCTGCTCACCTTCTCCATTGTTTTTCCTGTCTGCTCACTTTCTACAGTTCCATCTTTGCTACTTTTAACTTCCCTACAGCAAAAAAGTGGCAGATGTTGATTCTGTCATGTTTAGATTGCCACTGACATCAAAGCACTCTTACAGTTGCCTTGCCTTTTAAATCAACTACCTCTTATTATGCCGTCGGGGCATCGCCACCTTCTTGGGACTGATAAACCTTGTTTTACCTTGTACTATCACTTTTTTCGTTTACTCATCTCAATTTTCCACTTCAGCCATCACTTCATTATATTTGTAAATAGATTTTATATTCCGGAACACACATGCTGCTTGTTAAATAAAGATTAGTTAGTGATACAGTACACAAGTATTACATGTAGGCACAGCCATACTTTGTTCATTTACTGATTACGTTTAAGTCGAAATAGAAAAAGTAGCATTGTTACCAAAGAGGCCCTATGTAATCTTGGGAGTAAGCTAATACATTTTTGTTTATCTTAAAACAAATAGTTTACTATATTGTATGATTTTTAGAGGGAATCCTGTTGATATAATGCACAGCTAGCCCAGGGGTTAACCATTGAAGTTTGGATGCTTGGTAACATAGTTCCATATCTGGGGTCCAGAATCCTCCTTTGCCCATGGCGGCTTTAATTTGGACAATGCAACTCGTCTCCTATCATTTACCTAAGAGGCCGTCTAAGTCTTTAAGTATTGTTGAGAGCACTAGCACTCGTAAATTAACAAAGTGGTAGAGCCATCTGGGGTGCATGCCCATTTTTGTAACAGCCTGTTTACCTTTGTGGTAAACCTTGGTCACCATATATCTGAAGGTATGCGGGTCCCTTCTTATAGTAGTTAACCCATGAGTAAATTATCATGGAATGTGCCCTCTAGCTTGTGGTAAACACAGGATTTAGACCAGTTCACCTTCAGTCCTGCCAGCTATTCCATTATGTCTAATAAAAGATAGGTTCTAGGTTCCCTCAAATACCTTTGACAAATATTAACATGTCATCCACCTATAGTGAGACCAAAGGGGAAACCGCACTCTCCCCTAGTTCTTTATAGAGCCTCGGCAAATGGCTTCACTGCCAGTGCAGATCAAATGGGGGGATAAAGATCATCCCTATTGTGTCCACTTTTCAGTATTCTGTTGCGAGATGGGACCACCTATTTTGACTCTGGCTGTGGGACTAGTATATAATGATTGTATCCATTGAAGTATATGGTCATTTATATGGTCACTCAGTGTTAAGTATAGTATCTCAGTCTTAATGTATCTCCACCTTAATGTGTCAAAGGCCATCTCTATATCCAGAGAGTCTATGGCCGGGTATTTGTTTTGTATTTTATTTATTTATTTTTCACATTTATAGAGCGCTCTGTTACCCGGAGGTGTCCTGGCGCTAACGTGATTGAACCAGTGTATGTGGGTGGTTTAGAGCTTAGTGAGTAAAGAGCCAGTGTACGCTTGGAAGCACCTTCTATTACGCAAAATAGACAAATTATGTTTACTGACATGCTTCACCTCAGTATGAAGCGATTTTGGTCAGTGTAGACCTACATGGATATATATATGTTGCAGGAAAAACGGGATACAGCTTAAATGGGCCCATATCGATGCAACGAAGTTTGTCCCTGAACTTATATCCAATATACAAGTTGACATTCAATTATGTCTAGACCCGGAAGCAGAGGCAGGGAAAGTTGTCCCAGCCTTTTGTAACATCCTAAAAAAAAAAAAATCCGCCCTAACTAAAGATAAAATCTCGAAAAGGGGGAAGGCAGGGGCTGATTTAATTCCCTTTGCACAAAAGTAAGAAAGGCACTGATGGTTGCCTTAAATGCTAAACCTAGGAACTATGACCACATAAGAACACTCCGGGCTTCATATAAAACGGTACGGAAAATAAGAGAAAAAGAAATTAGGGATGACCTATGGGCTGACCTGGAATAAGCAGCCTGTTCTGGAAACAGCTGCGAATTCTGGAAAATTGTTAATACGCCACATTTTAAAACCCCTACTGACCCTACTACGGACATAAAGGTTGATGAGGAGTCGTGGCCCAAATACAACAAGTCTCTGCTATCTGCTTTAGTAAGCTAAAAAAATCTGCGGAAAATGCTGCACCTGCTTCCAGAAGATTGCCGCAAAACAGTTGTACATGCCACAGTTACATCTAGGCTAGATTATGCCAATGCGCTGTACCTTGGCCTCCCAAAATATGCTATCCACCACCTTCAAATGATTCAAAATGCGGCTGCGAGACTCGTCTGCCGGATCCGTTTCCGACAACATGTCTCTCTGCATTTAGACAAACTCCACTGGTTACCAGTGGAAAAAAGAATCATATTTAAGGCCATGACAATGGCCTATTGGGCTCTAAATGGAAACTGCCCGAAGTATCTGAAGGAAAGACTCTGCCCCTACCAACAAAACAGGGCGTTGCGCTCTAACTCTTTCCATTGGCTGCAAACTCTGCGCTTTAAGAAAGCACGACTGGGGGGAAGAGCTTTCACAGTGAAAACAGCTGTACTGTGGAACAACCTCCCTGCCTCACTTCGAGGCGCCGAGTCAGAACTCTGTTTTAAAAAGGCCTTGAAGACATGGCTCTTCAAGACAGCAGCATTACAGAACTAATAGTCGCATTCCTGCGCTTGCCATCTGTTTTCACCCCAGTTGTTTTTAGCGCCGGGACACCCCTGTGTCTAGGGGTAGCTGTCGCGCTTAATAAATATCAGTATTATTATTATTATTATTATGAGAACATTTTTTCCCCAACTTTTGATACTAACAACCATCATGCGATTACCATGGAAACATCTTATGCACAATATCTTTCTCATTAAATGAAGTAAAGTTGGCACTGAATTCATATAGTACAGGAAAGGCCCCAGGACCGGATGGCGTCCCAATTGATTTCTTCCAAACAAATCCAAATCTGTGGATCCCACTCTTAACCAATGTTTTAACACCTTGGCTGCTAGGGAGATTATTCTGCTGTGCTGAACTTTTCAGATTTCCATGATTCATGACGAGCTCAGCTCGTCATGAGCACACGAGTAGTGTACTGCATGATGAGCTGAGCTCGTCATGAGCATCGAAGGGGTTAAATAGCATAGCTTTGATTGGCACGCCCCCCCTCGTGGTCTTCGGGGGTTATTGTACTTATTTATAAAAAAAGGAGATAGGGCCGTCCCTAAAAATTACAGACCAATATCCCGGCTCAACACAACATCAAAGCTTATGGGCCGGCTCCTCCTCTCTACATTAGAGAGTTGGGCTTCTGTAAATAAGATCTTAATCCAGGCACAGTATGGCGTCCAGCAGGGGAGGGGTACTGTGGATCAATGCTTGAACTTAGCACTGACTATTGAAAACACACCAGTATGAAAGATGATATACTATACATGGCGTTCGACTGCGTGGCCCATGATAAATATGGGATATAATGGAGAGGATGGGGGTTGAACCCGCTATCTTAAATTACATTATGCAATCGTATGTAAACACCACAGCTTCAGTGCGCTATTCTAAATCTGGAAATTGTACACATGTCAGAGTCAAGATACTAAATCTTACCAACAACTTGCACAAGAACAGAGACACTGGTTCCCAACTCCCTCTCAAAGATAATCCGGAGATCCAGTAGAATGTACCTAGACTCCAATACTACTTTCAAGGGGGAAGAGGGAGTGGATAAAATAACAAATCAAGAAGAGACTGGTCCTGAAACTCTGGTCCTCTCTTTACTCGTCTACTTAGTCTTCTATTCAGCAGACTGTATTCTTCAAAGAGAACCTTAAAATAATAAACACAAATTATTGATACCTACTCTACTCTACTTCTATCCTCTCCTATGTTTCTAACTATCTTACCTACCCTAAGTTTCAAGAGCTGTGCCTCTCTTCTGTGTGTATTTTAGATGAAGATTCTCATTCCTCTTCTGTTCTTGTTGCTGTCTCCCAACGTCTTTTTACCTATTTAAACAAATCTCTTTTAGCCACTATTTACTGTCAAATCAACCTTAAATATATGTATAAAATGTGTGCTGAGCCTTTCTCTTCACTTAATTCTTTTGTGGGGGCTTCTATTCTCTGTATAATCTTCGCTCGAATTTTTCCTTGTACACTGTTATTTCTAGTTTTTCTTTATTTGAAGAGTTGCCTTTAAGTACTTATTCATGTGCCCATTCTTTTATTCCACGGATTAATTTCGACCCCGGCTCTCTGATGAGTATAGTTTTATCTACAATCTATTAATACTAATTGTAGTTCATGCGCTACAGTGCCTTCCCAATTTACATTTGTTCTATCTTTTATATCTACAGGTTAAGCTTTTAGTCTCATACACTGGTACGTAGTATTTATGCTAATTAACTATTTACAATTTCCTTAAATTCACATCTTGCATTTCACACAACATTTCTCTGAAAAGTTTTTACTTAGCTTTTGTCTTCTATTTTCTTTCCTCAGGTGGCGCTGTGGTAGCGATAACCCCAAGTGGAAGCAGCTGTCTAAAGATGAAGTCTGCTCACAGGTAAGGGCGACGCTACAACGTCTTCTAGATTCTGTATCTCTCTCGCTACTCTAAACATGCCAGAAATGAATTTTTGCCCTAACTACTCCCGACGGAGCAACGGGGGGAATACTGGACGACTTCCTGACGTGAAAGAACCTTCTAACCATAACTTTCTCTGAAGCTCTAATTACTTGATGCGTACTCGGAATTTACTTCAGTGAAGTGCGCGTTTGTCACAGTGCGCGCGCTTCACCTAGCTACTGGACACCTGTGGGGAAAAGACTAGACCGCCGCTGTGATTTTAGAAGCGGCGGCCACCTCAGAATTCCTTTGCTGATTCAACATTGTCCAATGATTGCTCTTAGGCTGTCTTCTCTCTATTTGGCAATAGGTGTTATTTAGTACTGCGCCCACAATGGTCATGTCACCTATTAGAGGTCTGACAACACCTCTCTTTAAAATTTCCAAAGGAGTCAGACAGAGCTGCATTCTGGCCCCTTTTCTATTCTCCCTATATACAAACAGAGTAGAGAAGGCGCTAACAGTGGCTACTAGGGACGTTCCCCTTTATGAAAATCAAATGCTACCAATATTTTCCTATGCAGACGATGCGGTTTTAATTGCAAGAACGGGGATAGGACTACAAAGGCTTCTAACAGCGTATGTCTATTTTATGGAATCACTACAGCTAAAAGTAAATCAATCTAAGTCCTTTATAATCATAGCTGGGGGCACTAAAAGAGATAAAGTCCTGTATTTCAGCGCAGATGCAGGAAAGATTGAGGTTGTAGACTCTTTCCCCTATCTAGGTATTCTTTTTGATAATGACTTGTCATGGGCAAAATTGATGGACGGTAGGAGGATGGTGATGGAGAGGGGCATTACTGCTGTTAAATCGTTTGCAAATAAATTGGGCGCCAAACCCCTACTGCCCTTGGTGTGTGATCTGGGGCCGACTTGCAGTTTGCTGTGATTACTAAGGAAGAGATCTGAGGAACTTTGCTGTGTGCTGTGTTCCCCTCCTGCTTTCAGAAAGGACTTTGCTGTGTGTTGTGTCCTACCATGTCTCCCAGAGCCTGAGATGAGCTGGCCTCCTGTTTTAACTCAGGGACATAAAAGTTAACTGAAGAACTTCCCTAAAGCTCGCCCTGCATCGTGCTCTGCTGTCCTTGCTGACTCTGGGATGACCTGGGTGACCAGATGCCGCTGAGGTCCGTCGTGCCGCCTGCCTGATGTGCACGGCAATTATTGTGCCCAGTGTGACCCTCGGAGTACCGGCCCTTTGTCCTCGCCGGCCCCCGTCTATCCTGAGGTATCATGACCAGGATTGCCGTCGCACCCGCCAGATCAGGAGCTCTACAGTGGCCCCCAGCCTCTGGCGCCTCTATTGTGTGAGGGCTACATTCACCGCTGCCGCCCTGGGGGGCTCGAGATCGCTGCATCAAGAGTCACCGCCAGCGGCCCTAGAGTCTTGCAAGCACCACTTTCCCCTCGTTGCTGATGTCAGGGGACCACCGCGCTGGGATTGGCTGCAGCGTTGGGCGTCCCCTAGCAACCAAGGGGCTCGCCTGGGAAGAGCTGTACAAGGACTGGAGGAGGCATGGGGCGTCTCCTAGCAACGAGGCCTCCCCGGTCCTCTGACGTCGACAGGATAACCGCGCATGAAGGAAGCTGCTCCAGAGAGAGAGTTGTCCGGCAACTGGAAACTCGGCCGACAGAGCCGCACTGGGATTGACCCAGCACGCAACGCTGGATCTGAAGCCGAGGGCGCTTTCCCGAAGTGAAGTTGCGCCGCCCGGAATCGAGTCAGGTTGAACGCCTCCACTGCCCCGCATTCCAAAAGGTAACTGGCTCCGGTCTGGGGGAAAAACCGCGCCTGAAAGCGGCTTGCTGCGAACCCATAGCAGGGGGTGTGTGAGTGTGCAGGGCTTTGTTCACGGCCTCCCGCCATAGTAGAGAAAGGCTCGTACTTGCCCAGGAGGAGCAGTACCGGGGCTTACACGAACACCCTATGTGTTTTCACCGTGTTCGGGGTAATTTCTGGAGTCACCACGTCCCGCGATACGGCGGGGACATTTGATACATTTATATCTTTGGTGATACTTAGAGCCTGCTCGCGCTCTTGGAGGGGAAAGTAAACAGCAGTGTGGGCATTCTTGGGAACATCCTTGCACTTAACAGAGCGGGGGCACTGCTGACCAGGAGACACCTTTCTTCCCCATTGAAGTGTGAGCTGTGTGAGCTGTGTTAAAAGGGTGTACTGGGAGCCCAAGGGAACATACTGAAGTGAGACTTTCTTTTGGCTAGAAACATAACAAGGATCTGATTTAAGAGGCATAAAAATACTAAAAGAACATTGCCAAAGTGAACGTTTTTCAAAAGACCATTTCTGAGGAAGGAGTAATTTATGTATGTGCATTTTTGGACGTTTGTGATCTGTCCTAAGCTTTATAAAGATATTGATATTTTTATAAACAACCTGTGTGGTGTACATGTGTGGTGTTTCACTGTGTTAATGCGCGTGTTGGTGAACATAATTTACACATTGCCTTGGGGATAAGCCTGTCTGCTCGTGCCAAGCTACCAAGGGGGTGAGCAGGGGTTATCAACAGTGTGTGTTTCCCCCTTATCCTGACTAGAGTGGTGGTGTCTGCCTGGCTTTGGTGCAAGCCTTAGCCAATCAGAAATCCCATTTCTAACAGTAGCCAATAACATTTCTGTAGGATTTTGGGTTCCATATATATCTACATTTTTTTAAACCTAAATATCTCTGAAACTTCTGAATGGATTTACACCAAATTGCAAAAAGCGCACTTTCTGAGTCAACATCTAGCTTTCTGCCAAATTTGGTGTAATTGTGTTTAGCGGTTCGGGCTGTAGTTGTGTTTAAAAAATGAAAAATGCCCATAGACATAACATTGGGAAAATGTGTTTTGGGACCGGTGGCAGCTCCTCTTCTAATGCAGAGGAGCCTCATCCCACTGTTATTTAAGCAGTGCACAAGAGAAAAAGAAAATTATAATAACTCTACGTTATTCTCATTTTATTTTTCTATGCGCCACTCGGAGCCAGGTGGGGGCTCTGTGATGCCAAGTAGAGTGAGAAATGGTTTTGCACTCCTCTGAGTGCATATCTGAGGCCGGCCAAACCGCCATGTGTGCTTGATATGTTCTCATTTGGGCTGTGTTGTACAGCCTTATGGAGCACATAGCCTGCCTTTCCAGGCACTTTCTGAGCGCCTAAACCGGATGCTCGGACCAATCAGGCATGGCGACGAAGGAAAAGGTACGTTTATTTTTTTACAGCAGCAATGAGTATAACAAGTGGTCCAAATATAAACATGTGACTGACACTTTATGTTTGGGTACAGGCTGATGCAGCTTAACAAATTCTCCTGTTGGTTCCCTTTTCATGCTTTTCTTTTGATTCTCAGACTTTCTTTTCTTTCATCTCTCTTCACGCTCATATCTTGTTTTGGTTCCCTCACTACTACTAAAGTCTCCTTCCACTGTCCTTTTTTGACCAGGCAGGCCTGTTATTTTTCTTTCTCTCAGAACTGCCAACAACCTTAATGTAAGTTCTATATTTTAGCTCCACAAGATCTATGCGCCTCTTTCTTACTGTTGCCCAATTTTGAATCATCGTATAGTGTATGCCCAAAGTACAACAAAAATTACTAAAAACCACAATTTAAAAAATAACATTCCTACTTTCAGTTTACTTCCCTGCCCATGTCTACACACCTTCAAATGCCACCACCCTTCCTTGGAAACATGGTGGGACTTCAACCATTAAGGGTAGAGGGTTTGAGATCCACCAGTCTTTTATCATCAGGTCGCCCTATGCTCCTAGCATCCTGTCAGTATCCTTGCCGTCCACACTATCTCTAATGTTGTTCACGTCCCAGCCGCAAATGTCCTTCCACCATGTAGTGCTGTAACCCGCTGTTCCTCCACCTCACTGTCAGGATTTACTCAACAATAGAACTGAGTGGGGTTTGAATCCATGGGAGGGTCAAGAACCAAAGGGTGACTTAACACTTGTGGTTCCTAGGGAGCTGGAGATTGGGGAGTTGTGACAGCAGGTGTTGGTGTCCTGCCTGTTTCAAGGTTGTGGAATTTTCTGGTGTAGGAAATAGGGGTCAGACCACAGCAAGTGTGGGCATGTTTTCCTTCCAGGTCTAGATAGGCACAGGGGCAGCTGGTGATATTTGAAAGTGGTGAGGCATCAACATTTGGAATGAGAGTCCTGTGGCGACTGAGCGTAGCGAGCGAGCCTGACTGTCATATGGGGGGATCGCATGATGGGGGAGGTTCTCCCCTTGAGAACATTTTGGGAAAAAAAAGAGTGGGCAAATGGTCATTTTCAAGCAAATCGGAGAAAGCAAAAAGGTGACTAAAGCAATTTTGAAAGTTTAGTCATGACATCAATAAAGTGATTTTCATGCAGCTCTCTCATGGCTGTTCATAGCTTACTGTGCTAGATTATGATTGTAACTTATGAACTTCACAGTGACAAAAGCAGTATCCCACAGAGCTATGCACTTATTGTTCTGTCATCTGCATAGTACACATTTTTTGTATAGCAGAAATATTAACTCTCTGGGCTACCTTAAATGAGTCAAAACTGCGACTGGACAAAACTCCGATCTCTCTCCAGCGGGTACATTAATCACCAGAGTTATCTTGGTACTGTTATTGTTGCCTTAAAACTGTTGGATATACAAGAAACTCTGCAGTGCTTTTAAAACTGCTGCACTGCTACAAAAGTGCCCCCCTCTCCCCCAGTAACAAAGTGCCCCCCTCCCATCCTTCCAGCCTCCTGGGAAAACACCAGATGCCTGGTACGGCCCGTCTGGCCTAGGCACTGATGCGTGCCTGGGTTCCCGAGTGCTGGACGAGTGCACAGTAATGGTTGTCAGAACGGGGCGTGCTTGTGTCTGGTCCTGAGTACAGTGCACCAGAGGAGTGCGCGTGTGCTCTTGCAAGTGTCCTGAGTGCATTATTTCATTGTGTTGCATTGCGCTCACGGGGGTCAACATGAAATATTACCCAGAAAAGCAATCAACAGAGAGGCGCTTACTAGCACCAACTAGTACGCAGATATTGGAGGACAAAAGTAAAATGTGGGCGATTGGAGAGTGGATGGCCTCCAATTACCTAAAACTAAACTCCGAAAAAACGGAGGTGGTAATTTTCGGACACCTTTCACCCAGCTGGTCTACCACCTGGTGTCCCCCTATATATGGAACCCCCCCAAAACCAGTCCCCACCGTCAGAAATCTTGGAGTGACTTTTGAGGAGAACCTGAATTTTATGGCCCATGCAAATAAAATAGCAGCCACTGCCCACCATAAACTCAGGTTGATAAAGAAAATGTTGTCGTTCTTACCAAGTGCAGCAGGTAAGACACTGGTAAGCTCCCTAGTGATGTCCTCCCTTGACTACTGTAATGGATTATTTATTAATGCCCAAGTCAGAGTGACTAATAAAATGCAGACTATCCAGAACGCTGCAGCCCGTCTCTTGTCTGGAACACCGAAGTTTATGCCAATCTCCAAGACCATAAGGGACCTCCATTGGCTCAAGATCCGAAACAGGATTAAATTCAAAACGCTTTGCATAGTCTATAAAGCATTGCATAACCATGGACCGCATTTTCTGAAATCTCACCTTAGGCTCCATTCATCCACAAGAGCGCTCCGATCCAACAACCTTAAACTTCTGCTGATACCACGAACCAAAACAGTCACCTGGGGCGATCGACGCTTCTTGGTAGCTGCCCTCAGATTGTGGAACTCTCTGCTAGAAGCCATCAGAGAAAGCCCGTCTGTGATGCAATTTCGCAGAAAAATAAAGACCTGGCTGTTTGATCAAGAATAGCTTCCAACTCAGCCTCTGGGAATTTTACGCACAGTATCTAGCGCCGAGACGCCTATGGGCATTTGTTCGCGCTGTATAAATCGCAAAAATAAATAAATAAATAAATGCATTTGACAAAACAAAGGAGCTTATTTTGAACCAGTAAGCACAGTGAATTATCGAATTATGCTGCTTGCCACATACGAGGAAAAATGGCAATTCTGCTGCCGTCATGGTAACCCTGCGTGAACATACTGTGTAAGATAGGCTTTCCTTTAGGGCAGAGTTTCTTTATGGGGCTTTGTTATGGCAATTGTCTTGTGGGAGAGTGGGTAGAGCAGACTTACAACAGGGTGCATTTCTTCGTTGTGGAGACTTCCCTGCGAAGTGCAGTAAAAGTCTTATACCCAGCACTTCTCCCACTAGATCTCAAGACAGCGGGCATGATTAAGAGACAACATGAAGGTGAACTGAACTAGTTATTCCATGCACCATGATCCAATCCTGCCTCAAACCTTCCATTGTAGTCATCATACAAGGTATTGAGACACCTTTCTACTTTGTACAAAAACACAGCATTTTTTAAATTGACAATATTTCACGAGTAGCTGGATAACTGAAAACATGGCAGCCTCCACGCTACTGTTACTGGGCTTTTCATGAGTAATTGAAGATACATGACAGTCCATGTCAGTGCCTAAGGCAGCTGATTTATCATTTATTTCATGAAAAATCTGTAAATAGTGAAACAAATCCTTATATAAATTGATTTTATCTAGAGAAGGAAACACCGTAATTGATACACGGATATTCTGGTTGCCTTAAGGTAGAAGTTTTCTTTAACTACATAATATGGCACTTTTTACATTTGTTGGTGTGCTCTACAACTTGTGGTCATTACTGTCCCCTACAACCACAGTGCCACAGTCAACTTTCCATTTCCTCCTGCAATTGTGATGTTGCCCTATATAAGCTGCAGACATGCTGTGTCACATGAAATCAACACATTTCACATGGTCAACCCTTGATGAGACAATATCACAGTCAGCAGCAGATGAGGTGGACATTTCTACATGTGCGAAGGTTCAGCACTAATGGCATGATCGAAGTACATGACAGGTTTCACATCCTCGCGGGGCCATCTGTGGGGGTGGATTTTGGGGACATTTGCTGTGTTTTTGGCTTGAGTAGGAGTACCCATCGCTTCTCAAGATCCTATAACCGGATGGCGATCCGGATGCTGTGCTTCCCTTAGGACATCAGGGCAATGCCACACTCATATTTTGCCCCCCACAATTAAAGGGGAGTGCAATTTCAAAACGATAAAGTCTTTGACGCGGACGAGCATTTGAGGTAGGTTCTTGAGAAGCCAGTGCGACCATGCCTAAGGGGTGGGGCTTAAATTGACAAAGACTAGACTGAGAGTATTAGTGAAGTACAGTGGCAGCGTGCACTTCGCCCCAAGTGTGCATGTCGCGTTGGACAGCTGCCTTTCTCCGGCCAACCCAACATGCGTACTAGAGATGTCTCCACCTGCATATTAGTGAGCCTGGGGTGACTCAAATCCGCAGTCCCCGATCTCAGTAATGAGCGGTATGGCCACCTGCCCGAGTCAATCTTGGTGTTTCTGTAACAGCAGGAGCAGTGTCCAGATGGGATCAGAGAGAGCCACAGTGGTTGGATTAGGGGCCTCCTAGCAGTGTGTGCTCGTCAGCGACACGTGAGGCAGCGGGGGTGGGAGTAAAGGCTGCCTCTCTCTTATTTCTCTCCCATTTTAGTGCGACATGATTAAGACTGAGCTGAGTCACCTTAGCTGACTTAAGTTCAGCAGAACACAGGTAAGTAAATATAAGTTTAATTACTAATTAGTGACTGTGGATTCATGCGACTAGAAGTTTGTTTTTATTGCCCCACTGTTGTTGGAGTGAATCGATAAAGCAGGCTGCTAACCTGCGGCTCCCAGCAGTATATGAAGAATGCAGTCTCAATCTGTCTCTGCTTGCCTACAGTGGGCCTCATTTATGAAAAGTGATGCATCGCTACGTGAAAACAGTGATGCATCACTTTTCATTGCGCCCTACTTGCGACACCGATGATGCGTCATATTTAATGTATAACGCATCATGTCGCAAAGAGTTACAGGTACGTCAGTATTTCTGACGTATCTGTAGGCGCAAAAATAACGCATTGCTGGAGTGTGTCACAAAAGTGACACAACTCCAGCAATGTGTCCTTTCACATGGGGCAAGTCCCATGTGAAATGTGCCTGCGTCAGTCTTACGCCTGCTGTGAGGCAGGTGTAAGATATTGACGCAATTGCGCCCTAGAAGTGACACTTCTACAAGGCTACTTGCGTCAGCAAGCCCACCCTGCGTACATTATACCTGGCGCAGGTATAATGTGGCGCAGGGGGTTACAAAGTGACGCATGTACCTAGATGCGTTATTTTGTAAATATAACGCAACATGGTGTATTTTTTACGCCACTGGTGCGTCACAAAAAGTGATGCACCAACGGCACAAAAGTGACGCAAGGGCTCATTAACCCCTTGGGCGTGGCCGCGATTCTGCCCCTGTGCGGCGTTTTCCGTAGTGGGCGGGTTCATGACGGCCCCCAGCCGTCATCAGCACACAAGCCTCGTGATGCATGACGCCTGGGGGCCGTCATCAGCATCGAAGGGGTTAATAAGCCCCTCTGTGTGTTGATGGGTTTATTTGCCCTCGCTCAGGTTCCCAACCATCTCTTCTCCAATTTGCTCCTTTAATGTTTTCTTGCGTTCCTGTGGGTACCTTCCCAAGCAAAGAATCATTGTGTTGTTTCTAAATACATGTTGCTCTTCCTACCAGCTCCTTTTCGTCCCCATATCTCTGCATCCAGCTCCTTGGTAAAACGTTCCCATAATCCTCAGGGGGTGAGTGATTGTCAATGACTGTAAAATATTGGATTGGTAACTTTCCGGTTACAAAGTATGTTCAAATCTTGAATGCTATATACTTTTTCTTAACAGGCAGTGCAGTGAGCTTCATAAAAATGAGAATGAATGATGTAAGACTTCAGGGAGACTTGGCCATATCTGATTGGCTTGCGGGTATAGCCTTGGTTGTGACACTTGCTCTGTGGGTCCCAGGGTCACCTGAATAGTTCTCCTGGGCTGTACATCCTGGAAAGGTCCTCTTCCAACTTGATCCTAGGAAGTAAGTGACACAATCCTATACTTCTTTTTAGGTTTCGACTGGCCGAAAGCTGCGCACTGCGCAGCTTTTCGGCGCAGCCGAAATCTTATGTCTACAGTATGTGGCTTGGGAATCCGCCCTCTGTTCCATTAGCTAGCTCCATAAATGGAGGCTAGCCATTGGAACAGAGATCTGTCCGTCGATTGCGGAGCAGATTCGGGGGCGTTCCCGAGAATTTTAGGCTTTCTGCTCACGTCATGCAGCGGTGGGCGGATCTTTTTTTTTCTCGTCCTGTTTTGGTCCGTTTCAAAGTGTCCTTTGCAGGAGTGGGCGGCGAGATTGAAGTTGCCAGGATGCGGTGGGCTGCGTGATTTCTTTCCTTGCAGGTAAGCGGCATTTTTAAATATTTTTTTATCCATTTTTCGCTCCCCCCTCCCACTGTCCGTGTGCCCGTTCCCGCCCCCCCTCCCACTGTCCGTGTGCCCGTTAACCCGCCCCCACCCGCTGTTCGTGTGCCCGTGCTTCTTGTTACACTTCCTTTGGAAATGTGCCTTTATTTTGCACTGGAATTCACGGTGATTTACAGTTCCCTAAGACTACACTGCATTTGCCAGCACTGTGAAATTGATAACGTTTAAACTGTTCACGGTGGGATGCTGGGATTCCATTATTTAGACCCGTGTTAAAATAAATAATATTTGCGACATCTCTAGTTGCCCCACACCCCATAAGTACATAACTGCCAACATGTCAGAAATTCCAAGAGCTCGAAAGAGGGAGGTTTGCATTTTGGCCATTGACTAACACTTGAAAACAAAGTATGGAAAATATCAAAACAATTCTGCCGAGGAAAAACAAATCTCCCGCCTAAACTGAGATGCTTAGCATGTATGTGTTTTAGTTCCATATCAAAGCATACTTTTTTCTTTCAATTCTGGTAAATGTAGAATTGCTTTTCATATTGTGAATCCAATTTACAGGTACGGAATGCTCACTGACTAGTGAAACCTTCGGGTTTCTGTGCATTTGTAGAGTCGGAAAATAGGCCTTTCCTTAACGCCACTTATAAAATGTTTCTCTAGTTATCGAATAAAAATTTAAAGTATACATTTTCTGCATGATCTTTCTAGTTTGTTTGCATGAGCGTGTGTGCGCATTTCCGGAGATACTTATGAAATTAGGGAAGCGCTGAGAGGCTGCATTCAAAGAATAGCAGACTGTGCCTGAATACAAATGGATCCTATTCTACTCTCACTTTATCTCTCTCTGAAATTGATGTAATTGCAGCAAATGTTTCAGAAAATGTCGACTTTTACAGTACTCCCTAGGTTGACAAACACATTCTCAAATGTACATGGAATAATGAAAACATTGGAAAAGCGGAAAAGAACGCTTTATTGCAATCATTAAAAACAACGATATGCAATATATAAACTCATAAAATGAAATAAAAATAAAATTGTATATCTTTCAAATCAGACTCTTCTAGTACAGTAACCACCGGTCCTCCGAAATAATCTGAAAATTAGTTTTAGCCACGACATGCTGGAAGACACAAAATGTCAACGCCTATCTGTAAAAGACAATCAGCATTAGGAGAAGAGACATGACAATACACAGTACCTTTCAGAAAAAGCACAACCCTGTTACAGATTATGTGATATAGCTCTCATTTAACACAGAAAGAACCCCTTTTCAACATTAGTGAGCCAAATTAGGTAAGTAAGGGTTTTAAAGGAGCTTTTCTGTATAAAAAAAATCTAAGATAAAATCAAAAAATGTGTATCTCTAAAAAACTGCTTCATATTTCCTGTCACTGCTATTTATAGTTTTAAGGCACAAATCAAGTGTACTGTATTCAAGGTAGATACAGCAGATAGACTAAACCCCAGAAGACTACAACAGTGAGGTGTTGGTTGTCTTAGTCTGAACATACGTCTTAAGGCACTGAAATTTAACACACTAAGAGCTGAATCTAGTTTACTACAACAAACCAGTGTACCATACCACAAAATAATTAAGTCATGCGTGGACCTGTACTACACAACTTTTAAGTGAGCTAGGTGTGCGTTTAAGCCCCTGCATAAATATAACATTTTCTACGGGTTTGGTACCCAAGTACCACTTGTAGGAACCTGTTTTCTAGAAAAGTCCTTGGTTTTAAACAAATTGATGGGGATAAGGTTTTAATCATTGACACATTTTCAGTATAAGACACAGACTTCATATAGGGGTAAAAAACACTAAAGTGAAGTCATATAACAGTGTAAAGCAACAGATGGCCATTCTCCAAAAACTGGGGTGGATAACAGAGTACAGTACAAAGACTCCATTCTTTTTGTATTTATTGTTGGATTACTTAAAATCATTTAATTAAAAAGAATATTTCCTATAAACAAAAAGTTAAAGAGCACTCGGTAGTACTATATAAGCAAAATAAATGAATGCCTTTGCTGTCCTTGCTTTAAGCTGTTAATGAGGGGCAAACGTCCCTCCAAGATTAGTGTAATTGTGACTGAGGTGTCAGTGTGGAATTTACCAAGGATCAAGCTTAAAGTACTGTGTATTATTTAGAGTATTTAAGGTATATAGGCCTGCGTCTTCTAATCCTTCAGAAGTGGCAATATGGATGGAATTACAGTGATTTTGATTGAGGCAACATAAAAGGGAATTTGCTGTTACTGTTCCAATTATTGTAAATTATGCACTTTTATTCCAATCCTTCATTTTTAATCGTATAAATTAAAAATTCTCAAAATTAAAAAAATATTTTCTTTAGCCTACAAGTTTCTCGCTGTGTTACACTTAATCACAGCTTTTTATTATAGTTCAAAATCTTACAGATGTACATGAATAGCAGAATGCTTCACTCGTTTGCCCATAGGTTTCCAAATCATTTCATTCAATATGGGACAGGGTACAGCTCCAGTCTCTCAACAGCAGAAGAAATTGTGACATTTTGCAGAGATTGGGGCCTGTGATATTTCCACAGTCTGTAGTTGAGTTACATTAGTTGTGAAATCCACAAAAAACAAGTTTGAGTGCTTTCTGTAATGAGATATTTTTTTCTGTATAGAACCAGATTTTTCTTGTTCAAATCAATATTTCGCATCTTTGCTAAGATTCTCACATTTGGCCATGCTACTTTTACTTTTTGCAACAAGTGTAATTATAGGCAAATACTATCAACCCATATGATAAGCTAATTTGGTTGTTCCATCTCTACACAGCTGAAGGGCCAGAATTTTGTACACTATACCTATATCCTGTTTAATACAGCATGAGTATCTCAATATTTCTGACTAAAAGACAAGACCGGAGGGGATAAAAAGGAATCGGGTGCGCCAAAGGCAAGCCTGTCGGCGCCCGGAGTGCACCATGCACCAGAACTCCTGCCATCTTTTCTAGAATTACCTACTCAAGGAACCAACTATTAGCTCTGAACAATGGTAAGTGCAAGAATCACTCCCAGTTAACTAACAGCCCACTCACGACTCCCTTTACATATCCGCAATGTAAATATTGCCGGGTCAATAACACTCGGTTACTCTTTGCCAAGGCAATAGGCCCGCCTGCTGAGGTCTTCCAACCTCCGTATTCCTCTAGCCTTAGTAATAACAACATGGCAGATGAAGGCGTTCCATCGGTCACCCCTTTATGTGACATTAACCTGCTAGCTATAAAAACAGTGACGCTTAAGGCCATTTTACTTAATGCGAGATCTGTCAACAAACATAAGCTGGAGATAGAATGCCCTTTGCAACTAACTAGTCCCAACCTGATTTTCCTCACTGAAACCTGGGCTACACCCACTCCGAACCAGATTAGGTAGAAGCTTTGCCCCCTGGCTACCTGCTCGCCTCGGTGCCCAGAGTGGGACAACTGGGAGGAGGTATTGCTATCATACATAGAGCTGAACACAAGGTCAAATTTGAGCAAGTACCCCTTCCCGGAGCTGAAGCCATGACTTTTTCTATCAAGATGAATAACAAGGCTTCCTTTCCAAGACTGCTCCTCTACAGGCCTCCAGGGACTAAGTCACTTTTTATTCAGGGCTTACCCGCCCGCCTAGAGACCTGCATAGATACCCCTTCTTTCACTATACTTGGTGATTTCAATTTTCACCTAGAGTTTCTCACTGACCCCACAACTGCGACACTTCTAGACAATCTAGAGAGCCATGGCCTATCTCAGATAGTAATGGGACCCACACACACACACTGGATGGTATTTTCACCAACACACTGCAATCGAGATTGACAGTACCTGCAAACCCATCACAGCCCCATTTGTCGTAAATACAAGCCCAGGGCCTGCTTTCGCCTCCACTTCTTTTTATGTGTTTTATACCAGCATCACAAGTACTGTGTTCAGGAGCGAAGCTATTAATGTGCGGCAGGTTCAGTGGCACCGGGGCCGAAACTGTCCTTTTTTTGCATCAGGGTCCCACTAGTTTGTGTTTTGACCCACGCCTTTGACCCTGCACCCACTCCCCCCCCACACTTCCCGTACTTTTTAATGCACTTCGACCTTTGATTACATGGTAGGCGCATCCTTCGTCACATGGCTTCTCAGCGCTAGCACATCCCGCTGGTCTGCTCTCCCACGAAGCAGGCGCGTCCCTGCATGTTTATCAATCCCCAGAGGCGGTGCCTGTGAGAGCCGGGATGAACTGGAAACAACCCACACCTGCAGTGTGAGAGACAGTGTGTATAAGAGACAGCAGTGTGTGTAAGAAAGACAGCAGTGTGTGAGAAACAGCAGTGTGTGTGAGAGAGACAGCAGTGGGTGTTTTCAAGGCAGATTCAGCAGTGTGTGAGAGAGAGCAGTGTGAGATCTTTAATTTATGTTTTGGTTTTTGAAACATAAATAAAAGGAATTATTTGCAATGTCATTAGCACAAACTTGCGTAAATACGTGACCTATTGCATTGAAAATGCAATAGGTCTCGCATTTGCGAGAGATTAAGATATTACCATTGTAAATGACAATGCCGTTTATTTATCTGTTTTCAAAACCAACACATACATAAAAAGTTTGTCATTTACAATGCCAATAGCTCAAACTTTTGCAAAGGCGAAACCGTTGCATTGTAAATGCTTGTTATACTTTCTCTGTATGATTCCTCTTCAAGTTTGTCTCCCATTAATATCTACTCTCTATCTACTTTCCTTAGTCCCCTCTTCCCAAGTCTGTCTTCCCTCTCTTATTTTTCCTTTGTTAGTCTTTCTTTCTTGTGCAAGCTACTTTAGTTTCCTTAGGTGAATTTGCCTGTCCCGTGCCTTCATGAGGACAGTCATTGGTGCACCACGACATCCGCAGGTAATTCCCTGTTACTAGTGATATTCCATTTCCGTGCTTTAAAATAGGAACTGGTGGCATAGATATGATCTGATCCTCTTGCGCATTCAGTACAATATATAGGAAAGCAATCTTAGATCTGCTAATAGTATATGTTCAAATCATTATAGTTCATAGCATCAGTAAATTAGAGACCTTCTTCATTGCCTGTCCCAATGCAAAATACATTGGGGCTTATTTACAAGCCTCTTGCGCCACTTTTGCGTCGCTTTTCCCATATTAAAGATGACGCAAAAGCGGCGCAAGGGCCTTTTAAATCTGCCCCATTGTCTATAAATGTCACTCAAAATATATTACTCATAATTTGTAAAATATAATCCCCAATAAGCCCCTGTTCTTTACATCCATATGCAAATATCTTTATCATGTACGCGCTTTGCTCCACCTTAGATCAGGCAGATTTGAAGTTGAGGGTTTGGCTATTGTAATAGTCTTTTTCTTGGCATCAAAGATTCACATTTACTCGGACTTCAAATGGACTCATACGAGCCATTCTTCTTTGTTATTGGTGCCACATGTTCAGTTTTGCTAAGCCTATCCTTAAAGCTCTGCATTACCTGCTTAATCATCAGCCTGTCACTTTTAATGACACAAAGCCCCTTATGCCGGTACTGGGGGCTCTGTAAAATTGCATGTTATTTTACCGTTACTGTGCTGTAAATCTGCCCCAGCACAGTGCAATTTACAAGTTAAACCCATGAAATAGGAAATTACCGCGTGGAACTGATCGTTCAGGTTGGAAAACCACACAGAATTTTCATTTCCTGGGGCATTAATGTGTACATTTACAACCTGCTCTGATCAGGTGATAAATATATGTAGGAATCTGTGGATGGTGTGGTGGGGGCGGGGGGGGTGAGAGGAAAGGTGTTTCCTGCAGGGGATTGTATGCTCCCCGTTCAGAAGAAAAAGCGGGCATGAGGCTTGACTACTGCTCCTTCCAAAGCCTCCTGCATTTTTACTGTACGGAATATTCACACAGTAAAATTGGGTCTGTTTCTCTCACACCTGGAAAAAAACAGTGTGGAAAAAGAGACCCATTTAGAATCAGGTGCACAATAATTCCATAAGGTAATTTTGCTCTGCCTGACTTATAATGAGCGTCTATGTATCGTTAATTACATCCTCTATGATTAAAGCACTTGTTATATCTCTAAAAGATTCCTAAATTAAACTCCAGCTAGATTATTGTGTTCTCCGTCTTCTGTGCCTTGCACATCCCTGGCTTTCTCAAAGCCCTTTTCAGCGGTGGGCCTTTTCCACCTCAGGCTGGCATGGCCTGGAATAGCCCACCAAGATACCTGCAAGACATGGCAAATTATTTGACATTTAGAAAGACCCTTAAAAGTTCACTATTTTCCTAATCTGGTGCTTCTCATACTGAATCCAAACCAGCTTTAGCACAAAGAGACCTATCAGCGATATTGTGTTTAATAAACCAAAATACAAATAATATAGTGTAATTTATTTATTTCCATAACTGTTTAGCAACGGAGGCCCCAGGCTTGTCATTGTGTATTCTTCCAGTTCTACTCTTGTTTACAGAAATAAAGAATTCTTCTCTTGCTTTGTTGCTCCCTTTTACATGTTTGAAATCCTTACATTTGAATTTATTTGAATCTTTTAGTATATGCATTTCATTTGCTTATGTTGCTTGAAAATGAAATACCTTGGAAAAACAAAAGACAAGAGGCGTTTGGCAAAAGAGGAACAGTTTTTTTAATTAAACAAAGCAGCCGGGAGTACAGTCACCGGCATAGGGTCTCAGGACTGTCACAATTTACAATTCAATGTGTGCAATAAAATGGTACAGTCAATTCTTTTTTGGAAAGGAATGCGTTCTGCTGTCTTCGGAGCCATAAATTAACATATTGGATGAGAATTCCAGGTGGGTCTCTACCTTTTGAGAACACAATAAGGCCAGTAGATAACCTGTCCAGATGTCTAGCATGGAGTGCACGTGATAACTGCGTGTGCCATGTGTGCTGTGTCTTGATTCGCTAAGTGATCCTAACTTTATGTGGCATCTGACTTTATGGTGTTTTGGGTGCGCACTCCTGTTCGCACGTTTGTCTGCTGGCCACATGCTACCCCACCTGTGACCTGTCAATCAGTGACCTCTTGCCTGGGTCGCAGGGCCAACCCCATTTCTAAGTCTGGTTGAAGTGAAGTTCACAATGGGTAAATCCGTCAATAAAGATGCAATTTTGTTTTTGTACGTGAGTGTATTGTTATTCACATTGACATCAACTTTTTCAATATTAACATTCTCCTCTCGAGTTGAATTTTCAACTACACTGTCAAACCCATACTTTATGACAGTTAAATTATTGGGGGACTGTTGTTCTTCATTTTTGACAATTACTACTTTCCTAGTTTTTTGCATTCTACCCAATTTGTTCCTTTACCTCTGAAACACAAGGAATACAATCTTAGTTTCCGTACAATTAGGGGATGCCCCCTTCCTTGTAGCCAAGTGTTTCCGCCCATCTTGGTATCCCAGATTTCTTGACATGACATAGGATGTCTATGCATATATACATAAACAATCCTGAAATGCCATTTTGTCACTTTTATGTGTGCTGCTTCATGCAGCACACATGAAAGTCACACAATGTCTTTTCTTTACAGATTGGCTATGTACAGGAAAGGGGATCTTCTTGCTTCTTGTACATGAACAATCCATGGCATTTTGCTTTTTCCATGGAAAAAGCAAACACGCTGAAAAATAATGCATTTCTCGTCATTTCGCCAAGTTAAGACCAGGTTTTTCCCTGGTCTTAATTTTGGCGCTACCTCCTATGTACGCTGCCATTGTACATAGAGGGCAGCATCAAAATCAATAGGTGTTGCGGTGGAATGCCCACTGCAACACCCACTGCCCACCCCTTTCACGCTAACCATAGCTTGAAAGGGGGCCCTATTTACAAGGCAGTGTTAAGCCACATTAAGTGGCGTAACGCTGCCTAGTAAATAAGGCTAAGCCCCTATCGCCACCAAAACTGCTAAAAAAGTGGTGTTGTGATGGCAATAGGCGCTTGTACATATGCCCCCAAGTGTCAATTTATGTACATTTACCAAGATTACCATATGCAAAACCAAAGAACACTTTTAGGAAACAAAAGCAAAATGTTGAACTGCACTTCCTTTTTGTATGCTCCTAATAGGGAAACATCCTTTTCAACGCAACTTTTACCACGCAGTGCCTTTACGACGCAACTATTACAACGCATGTCATTACAACGCATTGCGCTGGGGGGCGCTCTAGGATAGGGAATGGATTTAATTTACTTTCCAACACCTTCCCTACTATTCACGGGGACTGGAGTTGGAATAGTAAATTAAACTATTCACTATCCAGCACCCCTTAACGCTATGCGTTATAACAGCATGCGTTGTAAAAACTGCGATGTAAAGGCATGCGTGGTAAAAGCATGCGTTGTAATGTCATACATCCCTCCTAATAAGCAAAGACAATCTCCATCTGGGAACTCACCAAACAAGGCTGATCAGACAATGTGCCTTTGTCAAGCAAAAAAAAAATTACGCTTTCTTTTTTTCAGTTTTTGTTTATTTGTGAATACTGGGAGGTTTGTTCATTGGTTTCCAATGTTTGAAAAATTAGTGAAAATTAGTGGTTATCTGTGTTTATTGTTTTTGCTCCCCACGTAATCACAAGGACGATGTCTTTCCCGTGGTTATAAAGAAATATGCTTTAATTTCCTTCATTCACTCCTACAGTCAATTATTCCTGCTGTCTTTCTTGATCCTATCTTCCTTCTTTGTACCCTTGAATTGAATGTGCCCCTTCAAATAACTTTTCATTATTTCTCTCAACTCTCTGCCTAATTTCTTGTTATTCAAATCCTTCTTTGCTGCAGTCATGTCCCTTCCCATGGCACAGATGTGTATGAATTAGGATATGTTTGCGTCCCATTAAGATATGATTGTAGCAGATGAACAGTTACCTGTCGGGGGCGTGGCTTGCCAGCCAACATGGTGGACGCGAGTTCTTAGTGCTCTAGTGAAGAGCCCCTGTAATCCGGCATAATTCTCCTTGCAGTGCGCCATCCACGCCTGTAGTGCGCCATCTACGCCTGTAATGCGTGGAGCCAGAAAGCAGAAGTAGAGCAGAAGCCTGGAAACTCTTTATTGTGTGGTCTCCGCGGCCGAGGGCACGGTGACAGCTATGGAAGAGGACGCGGCCCTCGTGTGGTGAGGCCGCGAGACGGGGACCCCTGCTAGGAGGCGCCCGCTTGCACGGTGAAGGTGACTGTCGCCGTGGGAAGTTGCGGTGAGAACCCTGCAGCCCCCGCCTTGCTTTGTGGGGCGGACGAGCCTGCTATACCACAGCCGAGGACGCAGTGACAGCTATGCAAGAAGAGGCGCCTTCGCGTGGTGAGGCCGCGAGACGGAGACCACTGCTGGGCGGTGGCCGCTTGCGCGGTGAAGGTGACTGTCGCCGTGACTGCAGCGCCGTTGACGAAGAGCTTGCGGTGGGATCCCTGCGGCCCTCGCCTTGCTTCGTGGGGCGGACGAGCCTGCCATACTGCTGCGGGAGGTGCGGCGTCTGTCGGGGCTGCCCGCGGCACAGGATCGGAGCAGTGTGCGACCTACGGACTACTGACAGCCGGAGGAGCGGAGGCCTGGTGAGATTCATCCAGTAAGGAGCCGGGCGGCCCGAGCAGTGAACAGTTGTGCCCCGAGTCAAGATCCGAGTGGAGATGGGGAGGCTAGGCTGCTGGGTGGGGCCGTGCAATTCCCACTAGCTCCACCCTGACCCAGAAGGACCCCCAGGGAGCGGGATAGCGTGGTGACAGAGGACCGAGGAGCAGCAGCCCACGGCCGGGCTGTGTTCATCACACCGGGGTGATACTAGCCTGCGGACCCCCCAGCGGCTATCCACTAAGAAGACGGCCCATACTTGTGTGCGCCGTAATTAGACTGACCGGTGAGTGCACGCACCCTTGGCCACACCTGGGAACCCCGAGGCGGCTGCACTGGTCACACGGGTCATTTATACAGAGGTAGTGGTGATCGGAGAAATCTGCTCCCGCAGACACAGTGAATGGAGGTGTATGAGGCACATGGAGATGAGATCTGGGGTCTATGTGCCCTGAAGCGTGCCCTGCATCCTATGAGCTCTGGCACCCACACACCACTATAAGGAGAGGCCTGGAAAGCCTTGTTGGCATGCGGGGCCACACTCCTCAAGCGCAGGCTGAGAGCTGCAGTGGGAAGTGAGGGTGCCATTGAGACGAGGTGAAGGTTAACGGGGTACTCCCTGCTCCTCAAGCTGAACTCTGCACCACGTGAAGAGCGCCCAACTGCCAGAGTAAGGAAGATCCAAGATAAGCATGCAGATTTCCCGCCCACTCAAACGCGTTGAACGGCCCCAGCCCTGATCGGTGTTTTGAGGGCACCTGCCGGCTGCCGCTAACCTACTGACAGTGACTGCCTGCGAAGGGACCTGCCTTTGAAGCCACACGGTCCCCCCAGTGAAGTACCACTGACAGAGTGTGGCTCGTGCTGCGCGCACTGACTCTACGGCTGTGACCACACGGGCACATAGCGGACTAGCACTTGCCGCCGTTCTACCTGCTGAGAGCTGCCCAGCCCCTAACTGACACAGGGCCCCACTCACGTGGTGTCGGGCCTATCCGGTACCTCGGGGGCAGGAAAGACGGCTGACACTCTGGAAATGACCATAGTCGTGGGCAGCCGACAGTCCATCATTGTACGGCAGGCTGGCTGGGAATAATAGGCGCAGACACATCTCTGGAGCTGCCCTTGTTGGCCCACGTTGCCGCTACAACAGTGTACTGCTCGCAATTGATACACCCTGAGATGGACTGCCAAAACAAAGTGGACGCGGGACTCTGGCTACATGGGGCGGGCCTATCCAGTACCCCAGAGATGATGCTTGCAATAGCAGGCCGTCAAAGGTCCCTCATTGCATAACAAGCTGTCTGGGAACAATAGATACGGGCACACCTCTGGAACTGCCCTTGCTGGCCCGAGTCACCACGGAGACAGTGTGCATTCCACAATTACCATACCTGGTGGAGAACTGCCATGGATAGGGACCGGGTGCTTGGACAGGATACTGAGTGTCGTTAGTTGGAAGAGCGAATTACATAGCGACTGTGGGACCGGTACCAAAAGGAATTCGTTGGCGAAGGCTGTGATTAGTACTGTCATCAGACCGAATAGTTCACAAGCTGCACTCCTATGTGACAGAACATTTCTAGCCTGAGTTTCTAACGCGGTCGAATTACAAGCCTGAGGGCCTTGCCAGGTGCTGACTGTGAATGCCCACGGTGCAACAACTCGTGATGGGCCGCATGCGCACCAAGATGCAACAAGGGCCGCTACGTGCTGGCAGCCCATCTGAAAAGTGAGAACAAAATGGAACCGACATCCACAGCTCTGGCAGCCAAACTGGACTCTGTCTTGGCAGCTGTGGAGAAAATCGGAACTACTCTAGACCATACCACGGCATCCTTGGAAACCTGAATAGACAAGGTTACCTCTGACTTCACATTTCTACATGCAGACCATCGCAAGTTGACGGATAAGGTCGCTGCCCAGGGTCAAGTGCTGGTGGAACTCCAACCGGTCGCTCACAGCCATGCGGCTGCGCTGCAAGATATGATGGAGCGAATACATGCCCTTGAAGACAGAGCGGGGGACGCTGAAGGGCGTACTCGACGCAATAATATTCGGGTTGTGGGATTGCCAGAAGGAGAAGAAGGAAGACACCCTGAACAGTATACGAGAACTGGCTGTGCGACCTTATGCCACAGGGAACACTGTCAAAACACTTTGCGGTGGAAAGAGCCCATCAAGTGCCTGCGCAGATGCCTCAACCAGAAGCCAGACCGTGCCCGTTTCTGTTCAAACTCCTCCACTACAGAGACAGGGATGCAGTGTTACGTGAAACCCGGAAATTGGACGACCTGACAGTCAGTGGCAGCCGCGTCATGCTCTTATCCGATTATACTGCCCTGGTGCAATGCCGAAGAAACAACTACATGGCGGTGAAGAGACAGCTCAGACAGCTGGAGTTGCCATACTTCCTGTTGTTCTCTGCCAGACTGCGAGTGGTTGCGAAGGGTAAAACCCACTTTTTGACTCATGGGTACAGACGTGGGACTGGCTAGAAGAATCGGGGCTCTGGGTGGGTAAGAGACCAGCGGACCCAAAGAACGGCATCGCAGGGGGCAAGAGAAGCAGGCGCCGACCAAGACGAATGACACGTGGAGCAACGCCGAGAAATGTGGCCCCAAAACCGGAGAGGATGCGAACGGAGCACCAAAATGTACTGGAAGCGGTCACGACACTAGGCACCCCGAATGCTCAGCACCTCCTGGAATCTTTCGTGCAACGCACGGTGGTGTCAAGTGGCTCACCGACGCTGTCAACCAAAGTCTCTGAAGAACTTTGCATGCCGGTGGTCACCCTACAGACTGCGGACGGTATCTAGGGATGAGAGCGTAACAGTGATGAACTTTGTGGAAGATTGCTCACACAAGTAGCATGTTGTCGGTTACAATGGTTTGCTTATAACATGAAGGGGCGGGGGTGGACACTGCCTGCGCATGCCAGTTAGTTGCTATTTGGGAATTCCTGCGCTTATGTCTCCAGCACCTTGTGGGTCTCTGTACAGGCGGCCCAGACGGGTGCGTTGATAATTCACACTTGAACCCTAGTGCTACTGACTCCGTGGGCTACACTAACGGGACCTTTCGGAGACGCACCACATACGGGGGCATGAGGGGGACAGCCGCAGCAGATTGTTGCTAGCGCGCACACTACATCAGGCCACGCATTGACCTAGTTCCTCCATATGCATGGTTACGGAGTTTGGACGGTCAACAACGCGAAGTTCGCCCCAAACGTTATGTTGTTCACAGTTAACACATTGTTTTGGTTAAAACAGACCGGTTTGTACATGCTCAGACAGGCTCCGCGCTCACTAAGGCATACTCCACCCCTGGCTTCCCGGCAGACTACACACCCTAACAATGACACGGGTTGACATGCTCACGTGGAACATACGTGGCATGCACACTCCTGCACGATGATACTCCATATTTGCCTACCTCCAGAGGCACTCGGTCGAAATCGCCTTATTATAGGAAACACACATATCACAGCTAGAACTGGAAAGACTGCGCAGGCGCTGGAGAGGGCAGGTGTACGGTACAGTGTACTCCACCCATGCTAGGGACACACTCATTTGGGTGAGAGCGGGCATCCCATTTGTTTGCACAGACACGGTAATTGATTCTGAAGGCAGGTACACTCTGGTGATAGAACGCTCAATGGTCAGCACATATTGTTGGCCTCGATCTATGCCCCGAATGTTGCTCAAGCGTCATTCTTGGCACAGCTATCGCTGGTGCTTACTCCTTTTGCTGGTCTCCCCTGGTTACTGGGAGGCGACTTCAACTCAGTGCTGGACGTACACATTGATAGATCCTTCCCTCCTCTGCGTGCAACGTGAGCGGTGTCCAGTGCGCAGGCGCTTACGGACTGGCTCTTGCACTGGGCATTGTTAGACATGTAGCGGGTCCTCCACCCAGCTGATCGTATTTATTCCTACTACTCAGCGACACATGATCTGCATGTCTGGCTAGATAGGGTGGTGGCGTCCCAGTCTCTACTACCATTAATCATGAATTCGGAGTATTTGGGACGGACGCACTCTGATCATAACCCCCTATACCCACATGGCGCCTCCTGCCAGCTGCCCTGGAAGACTCCGAATTCCGCTCATCACTAGGGACAGCTATCCTGACATATTTTGAACTCAACAAAGGCACAGCTAGTAGGGCACTGGTATAGTGGGATGCCCTCAAAACTACACTCAGGAGTCACTGTTTAGGCGCGACATGAAACATACGGAAGCAGTTATCAAAGTCCATTACCCGCCTCGAATCCCAATTGCTGCAATATGAGCGCGAGGGGGAAGGAGGGAGTAGGCACTCATATCGCCTAGAGGCTCTTCGGACGCAACTTGCGAAGCTTCTGGAGCGCTTGCAGTGTCATAACTATGCAGCCCACACAGCCCGCACACACGGCATGGCAGACAGGGCGGGCCGCTTGCTCGCCTTGCTGCTCAAACAAGATGGAACTCGTGCTCCGATTGCAGCTATATTTACACTGGAGGGAGAAATGGTGTACACGCAGAGGGTCATGATGGATCATTATACACAGTTGTACCAGTCAAGAGTCCACTGTTCGGGCCACGAGTTAGAGACATTCCTTGAACAGACATACATCAGGAGGCACTTAATTGCCCCTTCACCCTGGAGGAGATAGGGGAATCGATCGCATCCATGGCATCCGGGAAAACACCAGGCCCAGACGGCCTGCCGGCCGAATTTTATAGGGCTTACCTGGAGTCTCTAGTGCTGCATTTGCACACGCTTTATGCAACAGCATTGGAGGAGGACAATCTGCCCCCTTCGATGCACGAGGCATACTTGGTGTCCCTGCTAAAACTAGATAGAGATCCCACGACCTTGGGGTCTTATAGACCGCTGGCGCTTCTCAATGCGGACTATAAGATACTCGCCAAGGCACTAGCGGAGCATTTGGCGCCAGTGGTTTCAGCCCCGGTCCACAGTGACCAAAATGAGTTTGTGCCCAAGCGGAGCACGTCACAGAACCTGCGGATGTTCTTTAGAGTGGCGACGGATAGTGTAAAAGAGTGGCCAAAGGCTGGTTGTTTGATGTTGGACCTGGAAAAAGCCTTTGACTGTTTGGAGTGGAGGTACTTGTCAGCGAAGCTGCAATGATATGACCTGGGGCTGGAATTTCCACAAATGGTGGGCCTCTTGTAGAAGAACCCCACAGTTCGGGTAAGGTGGCGTCCATACATATCTGATGCCGTGCCCATATGTAGGGGTGCCCACTGTCACCACTCCTGTTTGTGTTAGCGATCGAACCTCTGGCGGCGGTCCTCCGCGCAACACTACGGGACAGCATACCGCTGGGAGACGCAGTATACCAAGTGTTGTTGTCTGCAGATAACCTGCTGGTGTACGTGAGAAACATTGAGAATTTCCCCAACCCGTTGGCCAGAGTCCTACGGGATTTCGCTGCTATCTCGGGACTCCGAGTAAATGCCAGTAAGTCCTGCCTCTATGCGTTCGAGGAGGGGAGACAAGATCCGGGATACACCCTCAATGGTACGAGGGTACAGTGGAAGGGAGACACCTTCCGATACCTGGGGATACAGGTATACCGACAGCCGAGGCACCTCTTTGATGGCAATCTGGGTAGGGCCTCCACAACCATCAAGTCGCAAATGCGTTTCTGGGGCACATTACAGCTAACAGTCTTGGGAAGAGTGGCGCTAACCAAAATGGTGTTTCTCCCCAGGTTATTGTATCACTTTGCTAACCTGCCATTATATATGCCTGCGCCATTTTTTGCTACACTCTCTAAGTTAATCAGGGACTTCATCTGGGGGAACAGTCGACACAGGCTGTCACTAGCGAAACTATACCTTCCACAGACCAAGGGGGCTAGCAGCACCTTGCTTTGAACACTACTACTTAGCTGCGCAGCTGCAATGGATAGCCCGCTGGTTTGTGGATAAGGATCGGGAGGATACAGCTTCTACAGTGCCTCCATGTTCTTTGGATAGGCTCCTTACACTCTTCCACCCAGCCACCAAGGCCGGGACGCCAACGCCACTCCTTCTGGCGGTGGCGTACATATGCTACTGTAGAAGCCTATTTCTCACCAGAGCGCAGGTCCCCTGCACGCCTGCGCTACCGCTAGAAGGTTCCCCTAGCGGGATACAAACACTCACCTTCCTTACACTAACTCAATGGCGAGAAAAGAGTGGTAGAAAGGATTTAGAGCCTTCGGATGCTAGTGCGGTAATTATAGATAAATGCAACCCACAAGAGATAACACTAGCAACCATATACGAAACAATGATGAAACACAGGGAGGAAAGTAAGGCTGAGAATCTACACACTCAGGCTACGTGCTGTAAAGTTAAAAATGCGGTGAGGAAAGCAATAAAGAGCTGCGCTGAGACTGCAGACAGGGTGACGGAAACTGAGTCCAGAATTTCTGTGTTGGAAGACGAGCTGGGCGCTCAGAAAGCGGAACTGGACTTAGTAAAGGGGCACAGAGATGATCTCAATAATAAGCTTATGGAATTGGAAAATCAAAGCCGTAGGAATAACCTGCGCTTTCTGGGGGTCCCTGAGGAGAAAGAGGGTTCTGATACACGGAAGTTTGTGGCAGAACTGTTACAGAAAGCCTTTCCGGATCTGACATCATGGGATTGGATGAAAGAAATACAAAGAGCTCATCGCTTCCCGTTTAACAAGAAGCAAAATCGACAGGCAGAAGAAAACTTTCCACGGGCAATTCTAGTATGCTTTAATAATTTTTGGGCACGGGAAGATATTTTTGCACGAGCCCGTCCCGACAAGAGGGCGTTAGCTAAGGGCTGTAGCTTCTTTGTAAGACCTGATTTTTGTGCAGCAACAGTTTCTAAACAGTGGCATCTGCGTCAATTGATCCCACAATTTCAGAGTAAAGGGGCAGTGGCATACCTGCAGAATCCGGCCAAGCTAAAAGTGTTGTTTAAAGGGCAGATGAAATTCTTTTTTATGGAGAGCAAGGCCAAAGAATACTTAGAATCTATTAGTGGAAGGGTGTAATAAGAAAGGTGTATAGAGCATATGCTAGAAGACTTAAGACTTGGATATGGTATGCCCATGTTTATTTATAAATATCGGTGTTCTTTCTTCCCGGGCAGACTGGGAAAAAGGAGGCACGGTACTCCATATCATGCGGGGACTAACAGTCCCTGGGCCTCATGTGTGGGGGGGGGTGAGGGGTGGTTGGGTGGGGACTGTGGGGAGGGAGTTGGTGGGGGGACCAAGGGGGGCGGTGGTGGCAGGGTGAAAAGTCAGCATTAGAGCACAAGTGGGTTTTGAAGCCTCAGAAGTATGAGAATTATACTTTTTCGCTAATCTTTTTAGTATTGAGAGAAGAAGAGGTATTGTCTAAGGGCAAGCTGCTGGGGATAGAATTTATTTTTACCTTTATGATGAATAAAAAGGTGAAAATATGTACGTTGAACATTGCTGGTATGAATAATGTTAAGAAGCAACAAATGTTGGCAAAAATATCTCAAATACTGCAAATTGATATATTATGTCTGCAAGAGACACATGTGCCTTGGTTAAAAAAAGATCTTCTGAAGAATCTGGGTATGCAATTGGTTGTTTGTTCTAGACAAACCGGGATAAAAAGAGGGGTGGCTATACTGATGAGACATGGATTGGGCAAGTGTATTAACTCTGCTGCAGATAAATGGGGCGGGTGGGCTCTAGGAACGTTAATGATCGAATGCAGGACATTTACTATCTGTAATATTTATGGGCCAAATCTGGATGACTCGGAACTGTTTAATTTTATTAACGAGGAATTGGCCCAATGGCCACAATCTGTGGGGACTTGAATATAAACATTCCTGCTGCTTTAAATGTTAGATCGAACCACAGATATACTGGAAGAAAAACTCTGATGTATAGCGCCTTACGTGGCTTAATGATGGATCAAGGCTTGTATGATGTTTGGAATGCTTTATACCCTGAGAATCCTGGTTATACATTCTTTTCTGCACCTCATACAAAGTTTGTTAGATTAGACTATTTTTTGGTTTCTGCCGACTTGCTGAACAAGGTCAATATAGTTATTCATCCGAAATTGGTCTCGGATCATAACCCTGTGATTTTAGAGCTTGAGTTGGAATTGACACAAAAGATACAGCAGAGAACCTGGACTTTTGATAGGAAGGTATTAGGGGATGAAGACTATTGCCAACTAATGGTTAATCGAATTCAGGAGTTTTTTTAGATAAATAAGGGCACGGCCTCGCAAGGGGTAGTATGGGATACATTTAAGTCGGTTATTCGTGGGGAAACACTTAAATTCTCAAACTATAAACGTAAACAATGGTTGAGTAAACATCACCAAGATTTTGCAGAGGTTATTCGGAAAGAACACAAACTAGCGGAAGTATTATACCAAGGTGGAGACTCAGAATCAATAAAAATAAAAAATAAAAGATTTAACTGTTATAAGGACACTGGCATATTCCAATGTGGCTGAGCAGATAGCGGAGAAATATAAACAATACAAGGAAGAAGCATATGAGTATAGTGAAAATACGGGGAGATTTTTGGCAAAAAGGTTGAGGGAAAAGGCCGTATATAGTGATATTGTTAATATTACAGACATGAATGGAAGGTTACAAGAGGCAAAAAGTGGGATACTTCATGCATTTCATGAATTTTATCAAGCATTATATTGCGAGCCTGGAGATGGAATAAGTGGTGAGGATGAGCTAGATTATCTTTCTCCTCTAGTGACTAAAATATTGCCTGAACATCATAGGGTAATGCTATCTGCCCCACCGGCTTGGGAGGAAGTGGAAGCGGCGCTAATGGGTTTAGCACAGGGAAAAGCTACTCTATCCCTCTGGAATTTTATAGGACGTTTCGTAAAGCAATTCAGAAAGAATTATTAGAAGTATGTCAACAAGCCTTTAATGGACACGCACCAGATTCATGGTCGCAGGCTACAATAGTTATTTTCAAAATGAAAGGGAAAAATGCATTAGAAATGGGCTCATATCGGCCCATATCTTTATTAAACGCAGATAACAAGATTTATTCAAACATTTTAGCCAACAGGCTGAATGACCTGATGCCAGAGTTAGTGTCACTACGCCAACACGGTTTCATACAGCTCAGAGATACTACGGATCATATTCGTAGAATAATAGCAATACTGGACTGGGCTCAGAACAGTAGATCACCGGTCGGAGTGGCCCTGTTGGATGCCGAAAAGGCATTCGACAGGGTCACCTGGCGGTTTTTGTGGGCAGTTCTAGCCTGGAAGGGCTTTCCTTCTGAATTCATAAGAGCTATACAAACGATGTATCTCCACCCAACAGCCGCACTTCGGATAGGGGGTAGACTATCAAAACAGGTTTCTATAGCAAGGGGCACAAGACAAGGGTGTCCCTGCTCCCCGCTCTTGTTTGCGTTATATATCGATCCCTTTATTTCTATAATGGAGGCAGACAATAATATTAACCCGGTACAGATCAGGACACAATGTCATAAAGTTTATGCATATGCGGATGACATTGCGGTTGTTAGTGCTAATATAACTGAAGCACTCCCCCGAATTATCTAAGCGGCTGAAGCCTTCGGCAGATATTCAGGGTATAAATTAAATGTTGGAAAAACTCAGGTGATTCATTCACAGGCTGGACGACCTGAGAATAATAATCTAGATTCTGAGGCAACATATTTAGGCATAAGAATCACAGCCGATGTCGAGGATATTATTGCTAAAAATCTCGACCCTATTATATCCTCGGCAAATAAAACGCTGCAAAGAATTAATAACCTCCATTTATCTTTGTACGGTCGCAGCAATGTTATCAAAATGCTGATATTTCCGAAATTTTTATATGTTTTCTGGGCCATTCCCTTTTTAATACCGGCAGTATATTTTTCTCGTATTGAGAGAATGTGCTCACGTTTTATATGGAGTTACCACCGGGCACGGCGTGCTATGAATTGGTGTATTCTGCCACGTGAAAGAGGAGGTTGGGGACTACCAGATTTTCAGCTATATCATTGGGTTGCAATCTTATTAAACATGGGGGTGTTATTGTTATCAGAAGATACAACTCCTGCTCACGCGGCGCCCTCAATTTATGAGATGCTCTTGGGCTAAGAATCGAAGCAGTGTTTAAATCGTATAATTGAGCCTAGTTATTTAAAAAAAACGAGGTTTAAGCCGGTAATAGCAGCCTATACAATTTGGAGGAAAACTAAAAAGAGGTTGGGTATTGGCCAGAATTTGAATATATACACTCCACTACAAGGCTGCCCTATATTACCCATAATATTTGCTGACCCGGTTATGAAAAGATGGTATAATTTAGGAATTCGTACTTTAGGGGATTTAATTGTAGGATTACAATTTATGTCTTTTGAAAATTTACAAAGTAAATTCAAGTTACCGCGAGGGGATTTCTTTAAATATTCTTTAGTTATTGTGAGGGGAAAAAAGCTCAAAACGCAATTATTTTACGGAAAATTGAGATCATGGAGCTACTTAAAGCACAAGTTAAAATGGGTCCTCTGTATCAGTTATTCTTGAGCGAGGTTAACAATGATTTAGAGCTTCAGGAGGCAAAATGGGCCATCAAATTGGGCTCTGAAGGGGTCAATTTGACGAGAAGTATTGAAATTTCACTTAATGTTTTGATTAATGGCCCGTTGAAAAGCCAGCACTTAATGGCAATTTTTGAACTTTATTACACTCCGGGGAAACTGTCTAAATGGAACACAGGTAGAGGAAGTAGCTGTAGTCGTTGTGGCCAATATGCTGCTGATTCGCTCCATATGTTTTTCAATTGTCCTAAACTTAAAGACTTCATAAGGGAAATTCAGACCTTTATGCAGTGCAGTTTGGGAATCCCAGTACAAATAACTGCATCTTTGTTAATTTTTGGATGGCAATGCAATTGCCGACCGGTTGATGAGGAGGGGATGATATTCATATGCATGGCTCTGTATCGGTTGTGTATAACTTCGCAATGGCTTGATGCTAATCCTCCATCTTTTGTTAATTGGCAAAAAAAGTTGCTTGTAATATATCATCTCGAGATGGCACTGTATAGAACTACGGGTCGACGGAAAAAAAGGCAAGGCTGTCAAAGTATAACTACGTGGCTTGGATTCTAGGAATGTTATGTAATCAGGAGTGTATATAATTGTCTTAAGATATTCTTTTTTCTTTAAAGTCTGTGCTTTTATTTATTAGTGCTGGCTGTTCTGCTTTGTTTTGCTTTCTGTATATATAGTGGCTGACGTATGTAAATTGTATTGTGTGCTCTAAGTGCTGACAAAAAAAACGTCAATAATTTTTTTTTTTTTTAAACTCAATGGCGAGATGCTGACATACAGACATTGGGAGATTTGTATCGGGATGGCATGCTTGCCTCATAAGACTCTGTAGTTGAAGACGATGGATTGCCGCCAGGGCAATTCCTAGTGCACCGCTTACTGATTGCAACCCTGACCGCTAAATGGGGAGACATGTCCACAGAACCCAACCTGCACGTTACCATACAATATCTCCACGTTATGGAGCGGGACAGGCACCTGGTCCGCTGGTTTGCGGCATCACTGCGAACCCACGCGGTGATTAGCTTAGACCCTCTTCAACGCAAATGGAAAGTTGACCTGGGGAGACCACTGGAAGACAGGGAATGGGAATGTGTATTGAAGAGCCCGGTGCGCATACCCAGGAATATGAGGTTTCGACAGATACAGTTGTTCATCATACATAGGGCATACCTCACACCTGAGACGATCAATAGGTATTTTCACCGTACGGATGCAGTGTGTCCTGGATGTACCGAACCTGGAGTAGGCGTGGTTCACATGCTATGGAGCTGCCATGGGCTACACACATACTGGCACACAATCAACGAGCTGCTA
Source organism: Lissotriton helveticus (assembly GCF_964261635.1). Lineage (NCBI taxonomy): Eukaryota > Metazoa > Chordata > Amphibia > Caudata > Salamandridae > Lissotriton > Lissotriton helveticus. The sequence goes on along the minus strand of NC_136068.1, from coordinate 1,857,442,467 downwards.
CGCATCAGCACAGGTCGTAACCTACCCTTTACCTGGACTGTTTACCTGCTGCACCAGTTCCGTAGAACCCCAGCCACGAAAGTTACATCCCGATTCCTGGATCTGGGGTTAGTGGTAGCGAAGTGATTGCTCACCAAGAGATGGAAGGCACAGGATCCACCTCACACGCGAGCATGGAGACATTCGCTCTCAGCATGGGCCAGGGTAGAGGGAAAGGCTATCAAACGGGAAGAAACATTGGGATTGAGGAAGGAGCCCATAGCCGCACAGTGGGAGGGACTGCTAAAGGCAATTCAGCAGATTGAGGAAGAATTCTCAGGAGGACAGCCCGAGGGGAGGCTCGGGGACCCAGATTAGGCGTCAGGACCTATGACGGTGTGCGGCTCTGATGTTCCATGTGTGCATTATCTAGCACTGACACCAAGGTGAACTCGATAGATGCCAATGCAGGGGAGTAGCAGTCTGTCTGTAGTGCTGTGATGCGTTGTTGGGGAGGGGCAGGGGAGGTGAGGGGATGGGGATATTGGTACTAATGCCGGTCTGTGTTGGGATTGTTGGGGGTTACCTGTTTTGATTGTACTATGTCTGTCCTGAAGTCCACACTGTACCAGCTGAAAGACACTTCTCATTGGGCTGCCGAAACCATGCAGCTGCCAAACTGGGATTTAGCTTATGTACGGAACGAGCGGAATGTTGTCCTTATATGTAACCTGATGCGATAGGCACATTTTGTATGCTTACAATGCTCAGCTTTTGTGCAACAAGAATGTTTTCCCTTGCTATTAAGGACCACCGTGCATGGACAATGCTAACAGTATAATAACTTTCATGTATCTGTAACTTAAAAGTCAATAAAAACAGATTTAAACTAAAAAATTAACAGTTAACTGTCGGCATTTAACATATCTTCCTGCTCCTCTGTTCTTCAGACAAATGGTAAATATTTGCTGAATGAAGATTTTTTACTTAGGATATGAGATATATATAGTGATGTTCTCTGTGTTATTTTCATCCATTGTAACTTTGTCCTATCCTTTGCCTTGAGATTCCAAGAAGGAATTGGGCTAATGAATTTATTGTTGCTGTCTGATCTGGGCCCAACCCCACTCTGCCTGGTCATAAGGGGAAGCTTGCTAAGAAATTATTACATTCATACTATTAGATCTAGGGGCTTTTGTGACAGCAACCTGTGCCACTTTATGAATAAGCAGCTTTAGTATTCCAACAAAATCGAGATGCAGAAATATCGAATTTTTATCATTGTGATCCACAAATATCGTGATGCTGGAATATCATTGATAAGATATTGATTTTCTAAGGTAAGTAATATCGTTGTTAAAAATATCTGTTATTAATATTGTTTACAAAAATACCTATGTTGTTAATATTGATGTTTAAAATATCTATGTTGTTAACATCATTTAAAAATATAGCATTGTTAAAGAATATTGTTTTGAATTATTTGTATGTATTTTTTTTTAAATCTTTTTATTGAATTTTCAAATAACAAAAAACATAGAAAAGAAACAGAAAACAAGGCATACATTACAAATGTGTCATTTCAGCATGGGGGGGTACATATGTAAATCAGATTATTTGTATGTATTTAAGTATATGTTTTAATTGAATATGTCATAAATTGTTTGTATAATTATTGTTAATGTTTTTTAATATAGTTTGTAAAATTGTAGTTGTTTTATAAATTGAATTTTAATGTTTATTGTAATTTTTACTGTCGTCGTGGTTTGTGGGGTTTGTCGGGGTACAGGGTGGGAGGTAACTTATTTATACTTAAGTATTAATTATTTTTTAATTATAAATCATTTGATTGATAGTTGTGTACATTCTGTAATTAATGTATTGCATTATTTAAGGTATGATTTAGTTGCAGGTAATGGGGTTTGTAGGGGTACAGCGTCGGAAGTAAATTAATTATAATTTATAAATATTATTCATTAATAATAATTATTTATTTGATAATTATGTCTATTGTGTCATTAATATATTTCCTAAGTTATATTTCAGGGGTGATTTGTTGTCTTTGTAGGGGTGAAGGGTGGAAAGTTAATTTAAATAATTAATAATCAGTTCATTATTATAAATTGTTTAATTGATAGTTAATTATGTAAATTATGTAATTGTTAGAATTTGTAAGATATATTTTAGGTGTCAGTTATTGGGTTTTTAGGTATATAGGATGGGAAGTTAGTTAAGAAATAATTTTTGAAAGTTGTTAATTTGTTACAAATTATTTAATTGTTAAGTTGTATTTTAGGTGTGTGTTGTTTAGTTTATGTAGGTATAGGGTGGGAAGTTATTTAAGTAATAATGCAATTGTAATGTATTATGTAATGTGTTGATTGTGTTATGCTTTTTAATTTCAATTACATTTTAATTGTTGGCTGTTATGATTGTGAGAAAACTGTGGTACTTTAATTAAATTAATTTTATTTGTTTTAATTGATAATAATTATTGAAAAATGTAAAAATTTAAAAATTTAACGATGATGTAATTTGTTTCGTTTCTGTTAAATTTTAGACATATAATTTAAATATTTTTGATATTTAATAGAGTTGGTAAAATATTTTACCTGTTTGAAATGAACTACCTCCTTCAACTGTTGAAGCGGCATCGAAACGCGTCAGGCCATGGACTTCAAAGGGATGTTAAGCTGCCTGCTTGGTTTAAATAGAGTTGTTACTCACCTGCAGTGCTGTGCGGCCTCAAGCTTCTGGGCATTTTTGGTTACATGTTATGCGGCGGTTCCAGGCCGCAGAGGGATCGCACTGCCCGCAACCAATGGGCATTAGGAGAGAGGAAGCTCCCTCTTTCTGAAGCTGCAGGAAACCTTTAATGAAGCAGGCAGAGTCTCATCCAAGGCTCAATGGAGGGCCGAGAAAAATTGTCCATAATTAGCTGCAGCGGAGGTAACCCACTAGAGGGCGTTAATTGGCAAAATGAGACCTCAAATCCCAGCGTGCATTTAAAAATTAACTGCCACCAAAGGAGGAGCACTGAATGCCCCCTATTACGGAAACACACAGGGGAGATGCGGTAGCCACTAATCACCTCCGCTGACACGGCCTCTGAGGAGATGCAAACAGCGGCATCGAAACGCGTCAGGCCATGGACTTCAAAGGGATGTTAAGCTGCCTGCTTGGTTTAAATAGAGTTGTTACTCACCTGCTGTGCTGTTCAGCCTCAAGCTTCTGGGCATTTTTGGTTACATGTTATGCGGCGGTTCCAGGCCGCAGAGGGATCGCACTGCCCGCAACCAATGGACATTGGGAGAGAGGAAGCTTCCTCTTTCTGAAGGTGCAGGGAACCTTTAATGAAGCCGGCAGAGTCTCATTCAAAGCTCAATGGAGGCCCGAGAAAAATTGTCCATAATTTTTTTTCAGCAAGATAAACAATACATTCCCCCCCAAAATTGGCATCAGCATGGATAAATACAGGTGTACACAGTTCACAGTCCTAGTATGGCTCCAACAGTTGCAGATATAACAGGAGATGCAAGAATCAAATCCTCGGGATGCAATACAAGTATAGAAACAGACAATAGTAACTTGTGCGCAGTCATCAGGGCATTACCCCACCACCTACTCTCCCTCCCCATCTCCCGCCGCCCCTTCCTCTGGTCCCGATTCCTCGGAGGAGAACAATGCAGCACTAGTTGCATCGGAGTCGCTGCCAGCCGACCCCACAGCGCACATCATACGCCATGCAAGCAAGTCCTCCTGTAGCCGTTCATTTTTACGCGTATGCTGCATGTGCGTCTCTTCAGCCAATGTCCATTCCCCAACATCCCGAAGCCACAATATCATGTCTGGTCCCCTCTGTCCCATCCAGGTAATAGCCACCCGCCTTCTAGCCAGCACCAAGAGCAGCTGCAGCATTTTATATGACAGATTTCTCTTCCTAGGTTTGGGGACCAGGGCCAACAAGCAGTGGAGCGGGGTCAGGTCAAGACGCAGACTCGTGACCTTCCGGATGTGGACTACTACTACCCTCCAGAAGTCCCCGACCACCGGGCACTCCCAAGCCAAATGGAGAAATCCGACACCGACTGAACCACACCTAGGACAGGCATCCGATTTATCCGCAGCAATGCGGTGCAAAGCAATTGGGGTCACGTAGGCGCAGTGCATGAAATTAAAATGGATCAATTTGAAACATGCGTTACACGACACCTTCCTGGTAAGCGTCCCTATCCGTTTCCGTTGTCCTGGGTCTAAAGCAACCCCTAGATCCGCCTCCCATGCCGCCCAGGACGGGGATATCGGGGGGGCTGAGTCACATTTCATCGACGTATTTAACAGCGTTATCAGTCGCCGTCCTGTGCCGCACGATAGCTGGATATTCAAAGTATGGGACACCTGGGGCACCTCAGGGAACTGCGGCCAGGTCGCTCTCGCCATGTCCTGCAGGCCTCTATAGTGAAGATATTGACCCCCAGTAAGACTAAAGGCCTCCGTAGCTCTCTCCAGGGTCATGAAGGACTCGTCTGGATACAGGTCTGCCAAGGTTTCACAGCTGCCCTCACGCCATTCCCGAAACGACATGGGCTCCTCCATTAATGTGACCGGTGGCAATATCCATACTGGTAGCTCCCTATGAAAAGGTGCCCGTCTCAGCACCCTTTCCACAACTTGTTGCCAAAGTCCCGCAGTGTGCCGGACAATATACGGCAGGGAGTTGTCCGCTCCTCTACCACGCATCAGAGCCACTTGTAACATCTTCTCATCTGCGCTACCTGCCAGGAGTCTCAACTCCCAATTGTCCGTACCCGCGAACCAGCGCGCAGCTGGTATAAGTTGGGCCGCGTAATAGTATAAATCAAAACGCGGGGCTTCTAGGCCCCCCTCTTCCCAGCGTCTGACCACCGTGCGCAACGCAACTCTGCTGCGCCTGCCCGCCCAAAGCAGGGAGGTAAGCATCGTATTAAGTTTGTTGAAAATACGAGGAGAAGGAGGACAGAGGGTATTCTGCAGGATATACAATACTCTAGGCAGCATCACCATCTTCGAGACGGCTACCCGTCCCATGAGAGAGAGTGGGAGCGTATTGTGGAAAAGTAAATTTTGCCATGTTCTGTGTCCCTACGTGTCATCCATCATATGTTATGTGTGCATGATTAAATATGCATATGTTATTCCCCATGTTCAATTAATGACGCAATTACAGTTGTGTCCCCCTCTAGTATGCCAGTTTCCAGTCCTCGTGAATACTACGAATATCAGGTCTATGTAAAGCTACGTTGCCACGTTTCTCAGTGTGCACGTTATTTCATTGAAGGTCCCCGTTTCTAGGCCTCAAAAGGGCCTGGACACCAGATTCAGCTCCTGTCTCCTGAAGCCCTCGCTGAGGAGCGATACAGCCCCCACCTGTATCCTCGACCCTTCACTTACTTCCTGCCTTGCCGTGCCCGGCCCAGCCTGGCTCAGCCTCTGAGTCTGCCAAGACTATGTTATAGTTCCAGTTATCAGTTCAGTCCTCCTTCTCTGCATTCCTAAGCTACTGAACCGCATCAATAGTTTCCGTCATTGTCTAGCCTTCCCGTCTCCACGTTAGAGAAATACTGCATTTAATGGTCATTTCATATTCTTCATCACGCACTACATGTAGAATAATGCATGCTCCAGTCTTAGAATCAAGTTAGCCTTTCCCCTCTTGACTTCTAGTTTATATCAACATGTTCTCTAAACATCAGATACTAGATAGGGTTTAGGTACATGTCGCTCCGACCCTCCAGACTTCAGTCTCTGCTCCTAGCACAGAGTTCATAGCCCCCAGCTTCTCCTAGTGATACGTCATTGCTAGTTTGCGCGCACCATTAGGTTAGAGGTCCCGGCTCCTCAGGTAGCCCCCTCCATGGTTTCCGCCCCATTCATGACATATCCTGTTACGTCTGCACCACATGTCTATGTATACGCCCAGTTACACCTACTTTTGCCTTTATCTTTCGCGACTGCTACGCGTCACACCTATTGCTCCACCCACTGCTACGCCTACTGCAATGTAATGCTATGTGTTTGCGTTATGTATATATGCTCATGTATTGTTATTAAAAGCCAGCGCGCTCATCCCAGATCCAGCCCCAGCAGCTGCTGGGCCCTGTCATCCTATTCCTATGCAGGTTGTCCTGTTCCTGTCCTTATGCTGTAATAAACCTGCAAAACTCCTACTACCTCGAATCTTGACTCTTATTTATTGAGCTATCTGTTATGATACATGTCTAGTCAAAAATAGGGTATTATTTATTTATTTACCACAGTATTCCAGAAGGATACAGACTGTTGTAGGGAACTGAGGACACGGTTGGCGTTCCGGGCCAGCAACTGTTCATCAGAGACGGCCACTTGGATACCCAGATAGCGGAAGGCCTCCGTCTCCCACCTCAGTCCCAGTGGCGGGAAACCCACACTGGGGTCTTCACCGCATCCCGCAAGGGGAAAGATCAGGGACTTCTCAGGATTAAGGCGCAGCCCAGAAGCTGCACCAAAACGCTCCAAGTGGTGTAACAGGAGCGGTAGCGACTCCCGAGGGGAGGTCAGGTAGAACAGCGCGTCATCCGCGTAAAGCGAGACCAAGTGCACCACATCCCCCACTCGTATTCCCCAGGGTTCCATCTCCGCACGGAGTGACACCGCCAGGGGCTCAATCGCCAGAGCGAATAGGAGCGGTGACAGGGGGCACCCCTGGCGGGTGCCCCTGCCCAACTGCCACTCCTCAGAGCGGGCCGCTCCGAGTCTGACCCTGGCTGTAGGCGCACTGTAGAGAATACGGATCCAGGCGCAGAAGAGGGGCCCCACTCCCGCCAACCGAAGCACCTCCAACAGGTACCCCCAGCTAACTGTATCGAAGGCTTTAGCCAGGTCTATCGAGACCAGGACCTGAGGATCCTCCCTGTTACGCACTTCATGTAGAACGTGGTTCAGGCGCCGGAGATTCATGGCGGTGTTGCGGCCCGGAATGAACCCGCACTGATCATGATGAACCAAGCGCGCCATATGTGATGCCAGCCGGGTGGCCAAGATCTTAGTGAGGATTTTTGCGTCGGTAATAATTAAAGTGATTGGTCGGTAGGCCGCGGGATCACAGCCATCCCCACCCGGTTTCAGGAGCATGCAGACCCCACCCTGCTGCATGGTGGGCGGGAGTGTGGCACGCTCCAACGCTTCATGGTAAACCTGCAGGAGATGGGGCGCGAGGGTATCTGCAAACGCCAGATAAAACTCTGGAGGAAAACCGTCTCCACCCGGTGTCTTAGCCTTGGGTAGGGCGGCCAACGCTACTTTGACCTCATGTAGCGTCACTGGAACATCCATTTCATCAGCATACTCTTTAGAGAGGGTCTGAAGAGGCAAACCACGGAGGTATGGCTGATACGATGCCTCTGTCACTAGGGGGTCAGCGGTATAGACCTTCTGCAGATGAGTACGAAGCACCACAAGGAGGTCCCGTTCCGAGTGCACCAGGTCCCCAGCGGGGTTTCTCAGCGCCACGATCCATGCAGGGGCCGATTCCCTACGGAGAATCCAGGCCAGCAATCGGCCCGACTTGTCCCCCTCACGGTGGAGTCGCTGTCGATAGCGGCCAAGAGTGAATCTATCCAGGATATCATGAACGCCCTCTCGGGCCGTTCGCTCAGAGTCCATGTTCAACCCATCCGGGTCCGGTAAGGATTGGTAGGGGCCGAGGTGCTCCTCAGCACGCGTGAGTTCACGGAGCAGCTGTTTGCGGACTCCATAGGTCAGACCCATACATGCGCCCCGCACGACCGCCTTAAGGGCATCCCATTTGGTCGCAAAAGGAATATCCCCCACTCCCCAGTTCAGATCCAAATAGGTACGCAGGGTCATCTCCACATGGTCCCGTCCCACCGGATCCTTCAAAAGATCCCCTGGTATCCGCCAGGTCCTTGGGCGGGAGGACTGGTCCACCCATTGTACCACGCACGTCACAGGCGAATGGTCAGATAAAAACCAGGCCTGATGAGTGACCGATAAGACAAGGGACGCACCGATGTTGGCAGCAAGGACTCTGTCGAGCCTATGTGTGTTGTGCGTGGGGGTATAACAAGTGTAAAGCTTCAGTCCCGGGTTACCAAGGCACCAGACATCGACAGCACCCAGGTTATTCATCACCTCCCGGAGACGTGCCGTCATCCGTGGTTTCGTACCCGCGCGGGGGGGATGCCTGTCCAGCAGTGGATCCAGTACACAATTAAAATCTCCAAACCTGAGGAGGGGGGCATCTAAGTCTGACACAGTGAGCTCCTGCAAGCCGGCAAAGAAACTCGGGTCATCTACATTAGGTGCATAAGAATTCACCAGCAGGAAGTCCCTCCCATCCAGTTTCACTCGTATAAGAATATATCTGCCCTGAACATCTGCCTCGACATACTGGACCGCCAGGGGAACCCCGGGTGCCACCCAGATCAGGACCCCCCTAGCATAGGTAGAGAAGGAGGAATGGAACATCTGACCCCTCCACTTCTTCGCCAGCTTAAGAGCACCCTCCTCATTCATATGCGTTTCCTGCAAACACGCCACAGAAACTCCATGGCGGCAAAGGAAGGACAGCACCCTGTGCCTTTTGGAGCAAGTACCCAGGCCACGCACGTTCCAAGTTAAAAATGTGTATCCCATAAGCTTTGGCCCTGCCCATCCGGGCACCCAAGTTTAGCCTCTGCAAGCAGTACCCCAGGGGCGTGAACAACAGTACACTCTATGCCAAAAACAGATTCCCCCCGCAACTCCCCCCAACCCCACATTGCCCCCAACCACACAACCTCTAAAACCCCCCTCCACCTCCCCCACCCATGAGCAGGAATGGTGCAACAAGAAAACACGCCATCCCGCCCTCCCCCCGCCAGCGCCATCCAAAAACAGCGGGACTCAACACCCCGTCAGAAACAGTCCCCCCACCCGCAAGCAAAAGGACAGCAACAACCAAAAATGCTCCCCTGCCCTTCCCCTGCCAGTGCCAGGACGTGCAGAGCCACCCCATACAACCCACGCACCCCACACTCACACACAACCAACCAGAACCACCCACCCTCCCCCCCAACTCCCAGGGGACCCAATGTTCCAGGACAGTCTCCGGGAACGTCCATGAAAGACAGTTCCAATGCTGGGCGACGGTTCGCCATAAACTCTTGGACCCCGCATCACATCCCCCCGTCCAACGGGCAATCAGTCCTCCGCTTCAGTCAGCCAACCAGGGTTCCCAGCACCAGGTAGAGACAGCATTGGTCTGATAAGATCCAGGAAGGGAGGCCCACCCAACCTCCGAGGACAACAACGCTTTAACAAGACAGTACCTCATATCAGAGCTCACTCAGGTCGTGTTTCGGAGAGGGCAGTTTCCGTTATCACCGGAGCAGCGGAGTGCGCATCCGGCAAAGTTTCCTGCAAGGTATCCGGGACCAGGATCTCACCAGGTGCAGGTGTGACAGGGGACTCCGGGGCGGCTCCCGTTTACGATGTTCTCACGCGGAGCGCTCCATCCTCTCCCACGGTAATCCGAGGCTCGGCAGAACCCCGAGATCTAGATCTGCGTCTCCCTCTGCCTCGCCGGCGCCTCTGGGGCCGGGTCCCCCAGGTATCGTGGGGGCCGCCCCGCTCACCAGGGGGTAGGTCGTCTCCTCGTATCTCGAGCCACTCCTCCGCCGGGGACTTGAAGAAGTGAGCGCGTCCCTGGGAGAGCACCTTGAGTTTGACTGGGTAAAGGAGCATGTATTGGAGCTTCATGTCCCGGAGTTTCTGCTTCACTCCCAGGTAGGACTTCCGTTGTTCCTGCACCTGTTGAGTATAGTCAGGATAGATGGAAACACGGCTATTTTCAATGGTGATGGACTCCATTTCCCTCGCGGCCCGTAGAATACAATCACGATCTTTATAGTTCAGGATCTTTGCAATGAGGGCTCTAGGGGGCTCGCCCGGGCGTGGGAGGGGGACCAGGGCCCTGTGTGCCCTCTCAATGACAAAGACACTGGACAGGCCGGTCGGGCACAGCTGGGTACGGATCCACGTCTCCAAGAAGCGTTCAGCGTTTCCCGCCTCCCGGCGTTCCGGGACGCCCAGGACCCTGATGTTACTCCGACGGGCACTGCCTTCCGCACCCTTAGCTCTTCTCTCCAGTGCACGGATAGTGGACGTCAGGTGTGTGACCGATTTTTGCAAGGAAGCCACTTCAGTCTGTAATTGTGCGATGTTGCCCTCCGCATCTGAAACCTTGTCCGCCACCTTTCGGAGATCCGTCCGGAGGAGGTTTACATCTATAGACACAGTCTCGATCTGCCTCTCCAAGGCAGAATGGGATCCCTGGATAGCCTTCAGGATCTCCGCCCGGGAAGGCTCATGCGGGTCATCACCCCCATCCTCCGGTCCTGTCTGCCGTGTGATCCTCTGCGATGGCAGCCTTGGGGTGGTATACTGCACAATGGTGTTGGGTTGGGAGGATTTCGCAGTCCTATCCTTGCGGGTCGCCATCTCGGGGGGCAGATCGGGAGCCCCCTCGAAACGTCTCAGCTAGGTCCCGCCGGGTCCCACCGGTCAGGTACAGAGCCCAGCGACAGAGCAAAGATGGGGGGACAGGAAGAAGGGACAGCTCAGCAGGCGGCGGCAGGTAGACTCGGTCCAATCGGTGACTCCCACCACGAGAAAAGGGAAAAAATGGCAACCAGCAATTCACGATGCACCCACCGGGCCGGGCGGGAGGATCTCCGGCGATCAGGTCAAGAGCAGCTAACCAACCGGTTCCCCATGCCAACCAGTGCACCCTGGACGAGCCCCCTCACCTTCCAGGCGCGACAGAACAATCTTCGAGCCTCTAGGGCTGTGTTTCCCAAACTGTGCGCCGCGGCGCCCTGGTGCGCCGTGATGAGCAGCCAGGGGCGCCGCAGCGCGCCAGGCAGGATGTGGGTGATCCTACATTGAAGCCCAACATGCGGGGGGGTTTTAAAACGGCACCCTCTGAATGGTTTGGCCCAGCATACGGATCCATGCGTACGTACGCACGCACGCGACCTACTTAAGCTGCGTAGGCTCACCATTAGTGCCTTAGCAAGCTTGGAGCGTAGGAGGAACGTTGCCCTTGACCCCCGTGTTTTGCCCTGCCCCACCCCGCCCCACCTCACCTCACCTCGCCTCGCTTCGTCTCGTGGGACCCTGTGTAACGTCGGAGGAACGTTGCTGTTGACCCCCGTGCCCTGCCCCACCTCGCTTCGTCTCGTGGGACCCTGTGTAACGTCAGAGGAACACTGCTGTTGACCCCCGTGCCCTGCCCTGCCCTGCCGTGCCTCGCCTCGCCTCGCCTCGTCTCGTGGGACCCTGTGGAACAAAAATCGGTAAGTAAGCTAGTTGTAAACTAATGCAGCAATGACTAATGCTGTATTTTACACTTCTGCAAGTATTTGAAACGGTAGCAAGTGTAGTGGCCTCCATGTTAAATTTTACTGGCATAATAAGATCTTCTGCGGTTCATTTATGATGAGAAGCGAAACTTGACCATGCATCCGGCTGAATGAATGCGACATGGGGCAGAAGTAATATTTACATTTTTTTGCAGGAAAAAGTGTCTTTGTGAAAGAAGGGGCATATGGTATCCATAATTTCTACTAATATGTCCAATTAAAATCTAATTAATATCATGGTTTGCCAATCTCCTCGGGCCTGAGCAGCTCTTCAATGCTCGGTGCATGCTACGATTCACAGGCTTCCATCTGACTACACAATAAGCTTTGTTAAGGTGATGGGAAACCGTGTTTTCCCCTTTCAATGTCGTCTCAGTTTTAAAGGACATCTTTCCTCGTTCAAATGATGCGTGTGGTTTTCTCCAGCGGTGACATCGTTACCTCAGTCAAGAAAATTGTATGCACGACTCTGGATGCTACAGTAAGGAGCAGAGGACCAAATCATAATATGGGGGTCACAGCTGTGGCATCAGAAATGGAAAACTCTGTGGGAACATTTTCTGAATAAAAATAGGTTATTGGCAGTGGAGCTCTCTGGAATGGCACAGAGAGAGGTGGGTGGGACTCACCTGGTAGAAATAGTCCTGCATGCTCCAATGAATGGGTCTCCACTTCTGCATCATTTATTTATTTATTTATTGATTAATTTTATGCATTTTTATATAGTGCAGACTTTACCCGAAGGTGTCAGAGCGCTTCACAATAGGAACAGTAATGATACATGAGGAGAAAATTACAAGTGACCAAATTACAAAAGCAAACGTTAAGTTACATGAGGCAGTAACATGAGCAAACAAAATACAAGAAGTAGCAAAAGGTACATTACAGTTGGAAAAAGTGACTTGTGCAAGTTACAAAAACGTAGAAACTACAAGCAGAGGTATACTACTGCAATTGATGAGCATTCTCTGTGTTCATGAGTCCAGTCTATCTGCGGCTCAATGCTGTTCTGCTGCGCTCCCATTGTTGCTTTATGGCAGGTGCCACGCACAGTGCCTGAAGGCTCTTTATTAAGGATGTTATTTAGTTTTTGCACTAATGCAAGCATTCTGTACTTGGTCCTTGATGCCCTGTTTTGGTGCTGACTGCTGTGTGGTAAGCACGTGGTTTTACCAAATGCTGATCCTTTGCAGTCTATCTATCCCACACATCTCTTGACTCAATTTCAGTGGGGGAGGCACGGACCCTCTCGACCAGTGGTAAGGCCCACCAGGATGTTGTAGATGGCTCAAGCCCCCTCCAGGAGTGAGAGGGAGGGTGGTTTAACCCGTCATCAGTAGAGAGCAAAACGTATTAAAGGGCAGAAAAGTCATCAGGGGTTGCTGAAATGGTGCCCAAGTCTTCACAGGTCACAGTACCTCTCCACAGGCACACAGGCGTCTGCATTCACACGTTTTGGGCTTTGCAGCATTTGCCTCTCATCCCAGCAGAGTTCATCCCATTGCATCCTGGTAAATGCAGTATGCTTACTTTCAAAGTTGCTGTAGTCTTTCACCAAAGTTGATGCAGGTAGTGCTGTTCCCTCTAGACACATGTTTCTCGGTTTAGCCCGTTCTCAGTAGAGAGCAAAAAGTATTAAGGAGCAGAAAAAAGTCAGTAGGGGTTGCTGTAATGTCAGTCAAACTACTGCCATGATTTGGATTAAAAACTATATGTCCGTTCTATAGCGTACTCTGTACTACTGTGATATGTCCATGGCTGGGCCCAGGAATTGTTGAAGTGTGGTCTTTGGTGTTACAAATCAGTCTGATGTACACATTAGCTGCAATTTGGCTTTCTTCATTGTTTGCAAAAATGTGCCATCTTAGATCTCATTACAAAACTGAATGCTCTTTCTATCTGTGTGGGGTACCAATAAGAATAATTACTCCAAATGGTCATCATCATCACGGGCTGCTATTGGAAATTAACATCAATAATAGATCCATCATTAGAAAGAGAATAACTTTTGTTCTACTTATACTTTTCTTACCTGGATGTTTTGTACTTCAGACTTATTATACCGTGGAGACTGGATGAGACCCAAAAGAAACCTGGACATACTTGAGCAAAGAAAAGAAAAGAAGACCAGGAACTTTACAGATAGAAAGACTCCTCCATCCGAATAATTCAGAAGTGTGAAACTGATTTCCTTCTTTCTGATTGACAATGAAGAGATTTCTAAAGCCGAGTTCAAGTTCTTCTGCGCAAAGTGAAGTTGCAGGTTCTTCTGACAAAGAGGACGGGAAACGAAAGGCCAAGTACAGAAAGTACGATGACAGGCATCTGGATTATGGTTTCACATGTGTTCAGGTTAATAATGAGGACCGTCCTCAATGTGCAATCTGTTTAAAAGTTTTGGCTATGGAATCCATGTTTCCAAGTAAACTTAAGCGGCATCTTGAAAGTCTTCACCCAAATGTGGTCGGAAAGCCAAGGGAATTTTTTGTAAGAAAAGTTGCAGAAGCCAAAGTACAAAAGTCCACTCTCTCTAAACAAACCAAAATTAATAGTAATGCCCTCCTGTCCTCATATCAAGTGGCCTGTCTAGTTGCACAGAGTAAAAAAACCCACACAATTGCAGAAGAGCTGATTTTGCCTGCTGCTGTTAAAATGGTAACAAACATGGTCGGCGAAGATGCGGGTAAACAGCTGCTGAAAGTGCTTTCTAATAATACTGTCAGCCGGAGGATCAATGATATGGCTCTAGATATTAATGATCAGCTCATCTGTAATCTAAGAGGAAAAGACTTTGCACTGCAGTTGGATGAGGCAACAGACAACCACAAAGACACCCATCTTATTTGCTATGTCCGGTTTGTACACGAAAAACAAATTGTTGAGGATTTGTTGTTCTGTAAAGAAATCAAAGGTGGAACTACAGGTCAAGACTTGTATGCAGTTGTGGATGATTTTATGCAACAGAATCAAATTGACTGGGAGAGATGTGTTGGAGTTTGTACAGATGGGGGTCGTTCAATGGCAGGATGCTACCAAGGACTTCAAGCTCGCATACGATCTAAAGCGCCAAATGCTGTTTGGACACACTGTATAATACACCGAGAAGCACTGGCAGCAGGAAACCTCAGTGAAGAACTGCATGGTATTTTGAAAATAGCAATTAAAGTGGTAAATCATATTAAAACAAGACCAATGAAAGCACGATTTTTTGCTAAACTGTGTGAGGAAATGGGTTCCGACCACTCATGCCTCTTGTTCTACAGCAGCTCTCGGTGGCTGTCTCTTGGTAATTCCCTGCTTAGAGTGTATGAGCTGAGGAATGAAATATACTCATATTTACATGATGAAGAACATTGTTTTGCTGACAAATTTATTGATGCTGACTTTCTAATACAAATGGGTTTTCTTTCTGATCTAGTTGAAAAACTGAATGTACTGAACAAGTCCTTGCAAGGCAATAACACTAACATTTTGCAACTGTCAGCCAAAGTTTCAGGCTTTAAGAACAAAGTGAGCCTTTGGAAAAGCAGTGTAAGCAAGGGTGACTATAAATGTTTCCCTTCATTGGACCAGTTTCTGCAGGAGAATGGAATGGTGTTAAAGGAGGAACTGCAGACAGTTTTTGTTCTGTATTTGTCTCAACTGCGTTTTTACCTTGACAAATATTTTCCAGAGGATGAAGTGGAGCCAATAAAATGGGTGAACAACCCTTTCAATGCTGAGATACCTCAGCATTTCAACAATGAGGAAGCAGAACAGCTTATTGATGTTGCAAGTGACTTGGCATTGAAAGTAAGGTTCCAGTCTCAGTCACTGTTTGAGTTCTGGTGCCAAGCTGGGGAAGAATACCCAATGATAAGCAAGAGAGCCCTGCATGTTTTGATCCCGTTTGCTACTTCATACCTTTGTGAAGCTGGTTTTTCAGCAGTTGCAGTAATAAAGTCCAAATATAGGGCAAAAATTTACCTTGAAAAGGAAATGCGTGTTGCAATCTCAAAAATAGCTCCAAGATTTCAGGAGCTATGTAAGGAAAAACAAGCACATCCATCTCACTAGAGTTTGTAAGGTAAATTCGGATTACGTTGTTTTTCCTGTTCATTGAAAAAGATATTTTATTATACAGAAGATTTTAAACTATTGTTGTGTGGTCCAAAAAAGTCTTGTATTGTTTCACACTTAACAAGTTTTTATTAAACAACTGTTATCTTCTTATTTTGTTACTAATATCATTATAATACCTTCATTGCGTCCCAATTACTTTACGGAAGACAACAGGAAGTACTCCCGAGGTCGGGCTTACATCCCGCCCAGGTGGTAAAAAAAATAAATGGTGGGGAGCCACGGCCAACTGCCGATTAGGTCAAGGGAGCCACGGGTCAAAAAAGTTTGGGAACCACTGCTCTAGGGGTAAGGCGCACCGTGGGCCGGGGGTATCACAGTCTGTACTCCGCTGCTACGTAGGAAGGAAGCCGCCCCGGCACCCGGGCAAAATGGCGTGTATACCAGGGGGGGGGCTCCAAGCCGCCCGCGTCCCCCGGAGGTCAGCACCTCAGGTCACCGCAGGTCCCAGCGCCACCGCAGGCTCCACGTGGAAGGTCCGCTGTAGTTCACTGTCCCCACAGCTGCAGAGAGACCAAGAGGGGCAGCCCGCGCAGGCCGCACAAGCACTCAGTGCGGGGGCGGGCCCCAAAGGCCAACAGTTCCGGCAAGACTAGCGACGAGCCCCCGGTGACCGCACCGCCTCAGCCCTCCAACAGTCCTGCAGAGCCCCAGGGACCAGGGAAGCACTCACCCGGGGCTGCGCTCCGCAACCGGCAGTAGAGGATCGGTGGGGGGAGGGGCGGGTGCTTCAACCCCTCACACGGGTCAGCAGGAGTCACCGGACCCCAGATCAGCTTTCCACTAGTCGCTCTGGACGCTCGCCACTATGTCCAACAATCGGGGGATCAGCCGTGGACGCGATCAGCCCCGGAGCAGGGAAATGCCTTCCCCGAGCGGCCGCACGGACCGCTAGTCCCTCGCGCAGGCCCAGTCCACGGTCTCGCGTAGAACCAGGCGGAGCCCTCAGAGCGCCGCTTCGATCTCCGGTGGCGTTTGCCGGGGCACCGGAGGCTCTCTCGGCAATGTGTGGGGTCCCAAACGTGGCAGGAGAGGATCCGCACCATCAGCTCCCCTTTGGAGGGTCCAGCAAGGATCTTTTAGGCAGGATTTAGTGGGTCCTCGGACGGAGCTGGTGAAGCTCACGTACTGTCGGCCATGCTGCTTGGCCACAACCCCAAAATTGTCCATAATTAGCTGCAGCGGAGGTAACCCACTAGAGGGCGTTAATTGGCAAAATGAGACCTCAAATCCCAGCGTGCATTTAAAAATGAACTGCCTCCAAAGGAGGAGCGCTGAATGCCCCCTATTACGGCAACACGCAGGGGAGATGCGGTAGCCACTAATCACCTCCGCTGACACGGCCTCTGAGGAGATGCAAACAGCGGCATCGAAACGCGTCAGGCCATGGACTTCAAAGGGATGTTAAGCTGCATGCTTGTTTTAAATGGAGTTGTTACTCACCTGCAGTGCTGTGCGGCCTCAAGCTTCTTGGCATTTTTGGTTACATATATATATATATATATATATATATATATATATATATACATTTATGCAATTTTTAAGATATTTTACTCACTTATTTGTATGTATTGTTTACTTTTTATGTATAATTACATTTGAAATATTTAAAAATAAATTTCAGTTTGTTGTACTTTTACATTTGTCAAATGTATGTAAATATATATAATAACATATATTATATATAAATATATATATAATTGTTATATCCGTAAATTTAAAAACAATTATAAAATAATAATATAAGTTAAGATTTATACTTTTTAAGATAGTTTTATATTATGTATTTGTCTACAAAGATTGTGCGTGTTTGTTTAAATGAGTAAATATTTATATATTTTTAAATATTATTTAAATATATTTAATTTACATTATTTTAATGTTATATTTAAAAAAAAATAAGTTTGACTTATGTAGACTACATATATAGTTACAAATAATATTTCTGTATATATTGTTCAATATTAGTTTAAAACTACTTTCTTTCGATATTTTTGTACTTACCATTATATCTATTGAAAAACCATCTTTTTGTGATCAGTATTTTAGACGCAATACTTTCTTATCACAATATTTATGGTTTTGATATTGTGTCAGTGATCCGCAGCTACACCACCTGCAGGATGCCTTCGGTTAATTACATGTGCAGTTAACAATGGAAATCAAGTTTATTTTACAATGTAGGGTCATGTCTATGGGATTTTGTGTTTACATTAGGGCCTCTAAACCTTTAAACATTGATTGATTGTTTCCAAGCACATGGATTCGTTTTTAAAGGATTGCAGGGTCTGAGTTCCTGTGGGGCATTTGTGACAGTTGCACATGGCACTCTAGCTGCGTACTATGTGCGGTGCGCATAATTATAATGCATTTTACATCATAGCGGAAAGAAAGAGAGGGTGTTTTAATTAAATGCGGACACAGTGTTTTCTACAAATGATTTTGCCAAGTATCAAGTCTTGTTTCAGCACCAAAAGTGACAGGGTTTTTCGGCATACAGGCAGTAGGAATGAAAGTTGAACTTGTTGATATTAGGGCTGTATCTACACCATTGTGAATTCTCAGATTGCTGCAATGCTGTTTAATGAAATAATTAGTAACCTGTGGAGTTGCTTTTAAAAGTTATACAGGGGTATATTATCAAGGGGTTTTATCTCCGCTTTTTTGGCTTTAAAAGCCAAGAAAGCGGAGATAAAATTATCTCCCTATTACCAAGCTGTCGCTAACACCAGTTAGCGACAGCTAATAGGAGATAGCGACCATCATGGGCCCCACTTTGCATGTCAGTGATATTTATCACTAATGATATGCAAAGTGGGCGTGCCAAGATGTTAGCGACTGGAAACAGTCGCTAACATCGCTATCTCCTATTACCAACTTTTGGAGATATTTGCGCTAAGGGCGAATATCTCCAAAAGCTAACACCTGCCCTGAGCAGTTCTTAGCCATGTTATCCAATGGGAGGTGGATAACATGGCTAAGAGCATTTGCTCGATAATGCATGAATATCGCTGACTTTTCAGCGATATTCATGCATTGCGGGCGTTTTTTATCGCATTTGCGATAAACCTTGCTAATAGCAAGGTTTATCTGCGATAACAAGTTAGAGACAAAAATTATCGCTAGTTGTTGATAATATACCCCACAATTCCCTAGGCCAGGTCTCATCAAAAGACAGATATGCTGAACACTGCATTTTATCAACATTGTATTATGGAAATTATTCACTTTCCGCACAACATCAAGAAACTCATCGTGCTCGAATGGACACACAGGAGACCACCCAACAAGCATGCAGTGGTCGTATTTGTGAATGACCGCCGGGATGGCGGCCAGAAAGTTGGTGGTGCCACCGCAGTGGCATGGCTTGGCCATACAGAAGGCCTACAGCAGATGCCACTGTGGTGCAGTGCCTTCTGCTCATCTGTGCACTTTGTGCCATACACTATGTCGTACATGATGCATGGTGCACGTAGGTAAGTGGGGGCACTATATGTGCCCACAGGGCCAGTTTTCAGTGGCCCACCAGGGATGGGGGCACTGTTAGGGTCCGCTCATATCCTTTTCCGATAACATTTTCATGTCAGAATTCCCACCATGAAAAGGCTGTCGGAAAGGGATATTGTTATCCTGATAGCTGTGCCTGCCTCAGCACCTCCATCATGCTAGGACGCTGCTTCGCCCAGTTGGGATCTCTGATCCTGGCGGAGCCAGTGGTCTTGCATCCAACATCTGTAGGTCAGAATGCCAGCATCGTAATGCGATGGTCAGACCGAAGGGATACTGGCGGTTGGACCGCCACCGATGGCCTGTCGGTGATCCGACCATATTGTATTAGCAGTTATTAATTTTGTTTGTTCTCACTTGGATTTTTTGACTTGCTGAACGTTGATCTACTGAGTGCTATCCTTTTTCTGTCAGATCTTTTGTATGTTGTATGTTAGTTGGCCATAATAGAGACTGAGACATGGATGGCGAAGTTTTGACTTTTGGAAACTCCTGGGAAAAATCTGTACTTTTAATTAAGTCTGACTCTCTTTCTTTTCAGCCACTCAATGCCCAATTCCTTTGTTCATACACCTAGTAAGGTTACTTTTGTTCTTCAGTTGTGGGTAAGAGAGAAAACATCTACCCATATGGTAAGGCGGACAACTCTTAGGGACCGATTAAGAGTTTGACAGTGTGGCGGCGGCACCGCCCCGCACCCACACCGCCAAACCCGGTTGAGAACCGCCTGCCATATAATTACATTTTTAGTCATTGGGCGATTCCTTTGGCGTTCCCACTGGGGTGAGGCACTGCAATGGGAACATCAAAAACTGTTCCAGCACGGCATGGACTTGGAAGTCCATGCCGTGCTGAAATTCCTGTGCGTGCACAAAGGGGGCACATCCCAGCTGGGGTTTTCACGGAGGAGGAACTGGCATGAAAACTCTGGCAGAGAGGAGACGGTCCTGCCAAGCATATGGATGCCTCTGGACTGTCAGCACCAGGGAACAATGATTCCCTGGCATTGTCGGCGGTTCCATGACAGAACAACCGCTAGGGTCGTAATGTGTCGGTTGCAAGACCGCCACTGCCACCCCACCATGAGTCTGGCAGTTCAAATACCGCCAGACTCGTAATCTGCCCCTAAGTGCAATGACCAATGTCGTTAGTCTTCAGTGCAGATGTTGTGTTTGTCTGACAGAGGTGGATCAGGAGTGTGTGAAGGAACACAAAGGGATCTAAGATGGTTTGAGGAATACACATCTAGCTAGTCTGGTAGGGGTTTACTGAGTGACAATACAACTGATGTCTGTGCTTACATATGGGCAGTTCAAATGTAGGAATACTGCCTCTGAGGAGGACACCATGGTGTTTGCATCCAGTATGTCAAAGGGTGCTACACTTAAACATACAGATGTGAAAAGGGCATTTTTAGCAGTCAGATGGACTATTATGAAGTGTAGAGTATTTGGGTGCAGGATATGATTAAAGTAAGAGCTGACCACAACCTTTTAAAGATGGTATTTATGATAAAAGGGGTGAGCATAATTCCATCCAGGATCTATTTATGAGTATCCTAGCTGCAGGAGCATACCTGTGATAATAGAATTTGGGGATGATATAAATAGCTTTACAACAGATTGTCATGTTTACCTTCTGATGTTGAGAAAGGGGAAGCCAAGGGTTAGATGAAGCATGTCTTTTTGGCATTCCCTGAGACAGTGGGTTAGTCAGAGTTGAAAAAGACTTTAAGGGATGATAAGTTGCTCTTTAAGGTGTTTGAGTGTGCAATGGTGGTAGGGCACATAACATACTGAATAACCTACTGAAAACATACTGAAAATAGTCCATTCGAGCCATACAGATACAGCTAGGAGCCTATATAGCCTATTGGGTGATTAGCAGTGCTCTATAAATCGATTAATTTTAGAGGCAGACAGTATTGGTGATTCTGCAAAAAAACTATTTTATCACCATTAGCAACTCTGGCCTTGAAGCCTTCTATTGCCATTGCCATTGAGACGAGGTGAAGGTCAACGGGGTACTCCCTGCTCCTCAAGCTGAACTCTGCACCACGTGAAGAGCGCCCAACTGCCAGAGTAAGGAAGATCCAAGATAAGCATGCAGATTTCCTGCCCACTCAAACGCGTTGAACAGCCCCAGCCCTGATCGGTGTTTTGGGGGCACCTGCCGGCTGCCGCTAACCTACTGACAGTGACTGCCTGCGAAGGGACCTGCCTTTGAAGCCACACGGTCCCCCCAGTGAAGTACCACTCACAGAGTGTGGCTCGTGCTGCGCGCACTGACTCTACAGCTGTGACCACACGGGCACATAGCGGACTAGCACTTGCCACCCTTCTACCTGCTGAGAGCTGCCCAGCCCCTAACTGACACAGGGCCCCACTCACGTGGTGTCGGGCCTATCTGGTACCTCAAGGGCAGGAAAGTCGGCTGACACTCTGGAAATGACCATAGTCTTGGGCAGCCGACAGTCCATCATTGTACGGCAGGCTGGCTGGGAATAATAGGCGCAGACACATCTCTGGAGCTGCCCTTGTTGGCCCACGTTGCCGCTACGGCAGTGTACTGCTCGCAATTGATACACCCTGAGATGGACTGCCAAAACAAAGAGGACGCGGGACTCTGGTTACATGGGGCGGGCCTATCCAGTACCCCAGAGATGATGCTTGCAATAGCAGGCCGTCAAAGGTCCCTCGTTGCATAACAAGCTGTCTGGGAACAATAGATACGGGCACATCTCTGGAACTGCCCTTGCTGGCCCGAGTCACCACGGAGACAGTGTGCATTCCACAATTAGAACTGCCATGGATAGGGACCGGGTGCTTCGAGAGGATACTGACTGTCGTTAGTTGGAAGAGCGAATTACATAGCGACTGTGGGACCGGTACCAAAAGGAATTAGTTGGCGAAGGCTGTGATTAGTACTGTCATCAGACCGAATAGTTCACAAGCTGCACTCCTATGTGACAGAACATTTCTAGCCTGAGTTTCTAACGCGGTCGAATTACAAGCCTGAGGGCCTTGCCAGGTGCTGACTGTGAATGCCCACGGTGCAACAACTCGTGATGGGCCGCATGCGCACCAAGATGCAACAAGGGCCGCTACGTGCTGGCAGCCCATCTGAAAAGTGAGAACAAAATGGAACCGACATCCACAGCTCTGGCAGCCAAACTGGACTCTGTCTTGGCAGCTGTGGAGAAAATCGGAACTACTCTAGACCATACCACGGCATCCTTGAAAACCTGAATAGACAAGGTTACCTCTGACTTCACGCTTCTACATGCAGACCATCGCAAGTTGACGGATAAGGTCGCTGCCCAGGGTCAAGTGCTGGTGGAACTCCAACCGGTCGCTCACAGCCATGCGGCTGCGCTGCAAGATATGATGGAGCGAATACATGCCCTTGAAGACAGAGCGGGGGACACTGAAGGGCGTACTCGACGCAATAATATTCGGGTTGTGGGATTGCCAGAAGGAGAAGAAGGAAGACACCCTGAACAGTATACGAGAACTGGCTGTGCGACCTTATGCCACAGGGAACACTGTCCAAACACTTTGCGGTGGAAAGAGCCCATCAAGTGCCTGCGCAGAGGCCTCAACCAGGAGCCCGACCGTGCCCGTTTCTGTTCAAACTCCTCAACTACAGAGACAGGGATGCAGTGTTACGTGAAACCCGGAAATTGGACGACCTGACAGTCAGTGGCAGCCGCGTCATGCTCTTATCCGATTATACTGCCCTGGTGCAACGCCGAAGAAACAACTACATGGCGGTGAAGAGACAGCTCAGACAGCTGGAGTTGCCATACTTCCTGTTGTTCTCTGCCAGACTGCGAGTGGTTGCGAAGGGTAAAACCCACTTTTTGACTCATGTGTGGAGACGTGGAACTGGCTAGAAGAATCGGGGCTCTGGGTGGGAAAGAGACCAGCGGACCCAGAGGACGGCATCGCAGGGGGCAAGAGAAGCAGGCGCCGACCAAGACGAATGACACGTGGAGCAACGCCGAGAGAGGATGCGAACGGAGCACCAAAATGTATTGGAAGCGGTCACGACACTAGGCACCCCTAATGCTCAGCACCTCCTGGAATCTTTCGTGCAACGCACGTTGGTGTCAAGTGGCTCACCGACGCTGTCAACCAAAGTCTCTGAAGAACTTTGCATGCCGGTGGTCACCCTACAGACTGCGGACGGTATCTTGGGATGAGAGCGTAACAGTGATGAACTTTGTGGAAGATTGCTCACACAAGTAGCATGTTGTCGGTTACAATGGTTTGCTTATAACATGAAGGGGCGGGGGTGGACACTGCCTGCGCATGCCAGTTAGTTGCTATTTGGGAATTCCTGCGCTTATGTCTCCAGCACCTTGTGGGTCTCTGTACAGGCGGCCCAGACGGGTGCGTTGATAATTCATACATGAACCCTAGTGCTACTGACTCCGTGGGCTACACTAACTGGACCTTTCGGAGACGCACCACATACGGGGGCATGAGGGGGACAGCCGCAACAGATTGTTGCTAGCGCGCACACTACATCAGGCCAAGCATTGACCTAGTTCCTCCATATGCATGGTTACGGAGTTTGGACGGACAACAACGCGAAGTGCGCCCCAAACGTTATGTTGTTCACAGTTAACACGTTGCTTTGGTTAAAACAGACCGGTTTGTACATGCTCGGACAGGCTCCGCGCTCACTAAGGCATACTCCACCCCTGGCTTCCCGGCAGACTACACACCCTAACAATGACACGGGTTGACATGCTCACGTGGAACATACGTGGCATGCACACTCCTGCACGATGATACTCCATATTTGCCTACCTCCAGAGGCACTCAGTCGAAATCGCCTTATTATAGGAAACACACATATCACAGCTAGAACTGGAAAGACTGCGCAGGCGCTGGAGAGGGCAGGTGTACGGTACAGTGTACTCCGCCCATGCTAGGGTCACACTCATTTGGGTGAGAGCGGGCATCCCATTTGTTTGCACAGACACGGTAATTGATTCTGAAGGCAGGTACACTCTGGTGCATAGAACGCTCAATGGTCAGCACATATTGTTGGCCTCGATCTATGCCCCGAATGTTGATCAAGCGTCATTCTTGGCACAGCTATCGCTGGTGCTTACTCCTTTTGCTGGTCTCCCCTGGTTACTGGTAGGCGACTTCAACTCCGCGCTGGACGTACACATTGATAGATCCTTCCCTCCTCTGCGTGCAACATCAGCGGTGTCCAGTGCGCAGGCGCTTATGGACTGGCTCTTGCACTGGGCATTGTTAGACATGTAGCGGGTCCTCCACCCAGCTGATCGTATTTATTCCTACTACTCAGCGACACATGATATGCATGTCCGGCTAGATAGGGTGGTGGCGTCCCAGTCTCTACTACCATTAATCATGAAATCGGAGTATTTGGGACGGACGCACTCTGATCATAACCCCCTGCGGATTCAACTTTGCTGGGACGCTGATCGACCCCCTATACCCACATGGCGCCTCCTGCCAGCTGCGCTGGAAGACTCCGAATTCCGCTCATCACTAGGGACAGCTATCCTGACATATTTTGAACTCAACAAAGGCACAGCTAGTAGGGCACTGGTATAGTGGGATGCCCTCAAAACTACACTCAGGAGTCACTGTTTAGGCGCCACATGAAACATACGGAAGCAGTTGTCAAAGTCCATTACCCGCCTCGAATCCCAATTGCTGCAATATGAGCGCGAGGGGGAAGGAGGCGGTAGGAACTCATATCGCCTAGAGGCTCTTCGGACGCAACTTGCAAAGCTTCTGGAGCGCTTGCAGTGTCATAACTATACAGGCCACACAGCCCGCACACACGGCATGGCAGACAGGGCGGGCCGCTTGCTCGCCTTGCTGCTCAAACAAGAAGGAACTCGTGCTCCGATTGCAGCTATATTTACACTGGAGGGAGAAATGGTGTACACGCAGAGGGTCTTGATGGATCATTATACACAGTTGTACCAGTCAAGAGTCCACTGTTCGGGCCACGAGGTAGAGACATTCCTTGAACAGATCCAATGACCCTCATCCTCAGACATACATCAGGAGGCACTTAATTGCCCCTTCACCCTGGAGGAGATAGGGGAATCAATCGCATCCATGGCATCCAGGAGAACACCAGGCCCAGACGGCCTGCCGGCCAAATTTTATAGGGCTTACCCGGAGTCTCTGGTGCTGCATTTGCACACGCTTTATGCAACAGCGTTGGAGGAGGACGATCTGCCCCCTTCGATGCACGAGGCATACTTGGTGTCCCTGCTAAAACTAGATTTAAGAACCAACTCTAATCCCTGTTCCTCATCCGTTCCCTAGGTCCTGGGTAACTAGGACCACCCCCAGAACTATGTGTTATCTCTGTATCCTACTACCAATAAGTCCTACTGTTACGAACTTTTCCTCCTCCATTATTGTCTTTCGATGATCGCCTTTATTTTTTACGTGTCTTTTTGTTCACCTTTTCATTCCTTTTACTGTAAAGCGCTCTGCTCCCTTCGGGTCTTGTTAGCGCTATAGAAAACTTCTAAATAGATAGAGATCCCACGACCTTGGGGTCTTATAGACCGCTGGCGCTTCTCAATGCGGACTATAAGATACTCGCCAAGGCACTAGCGGAGCGTTTGGCGCCAGTGGTTTCAGCCCCGGTCCACAGTGACCAAAATGAGTTTGTGCCCAAGCGGAGCACATCACAGAACCTGCGGATGTTCTTTAGAGTGGCGACGGATAGTGTAAAAGAGTGGCCAAAGGCTGGTTGTTTGATGTTGGACCTGGAAAAAGCCTTTGACTGATTGGAGTGGAGGTACTTGTCAGCGAAGCTGCAAAGATATGACCTGGGGCTGGAATTTCCATAAATGATGGCCTCTTGTAGAAGAACCCCACAGTCCGGGTAAGGTGGCGTCCATACATATCTGATGCCGTGCCCATATGTAGGGGTGCCCACTGTCACCACTCCTGTTTGCGTTAGCGATTGAACCTCTGGCGGCGGTCCTCCGCGCAACACTACGGGACAGCATACCGCTGGGAGACACAGTATACCAAGTGTTGTTGTATGCAGATAACCTGCTGGTGTACGTGAGAAACATTGAGAATTTCCCCGACCAGTTGGCCAGAGTCCTACGGGATTTCGCTGCTATCTCGGGACTCCGGGTAAATGCCAGTAAGTCCTGCCTCTATGCGTTCGGGGAGGGGAGACAAGATCCGGGATACACCCTCAATGGTACGAGGGTACAGTGGAATGGAGACACCTTCCGATACCTGGGGATACAAGTATACCGACAGCCGAGAGACCTCTTTGACGGCAATCTGGGTAGGGCCTCCACCACCATCAAGTCGCAAATGCGTTTCTGGTGCACATTACCGCTAACAGTCTTGGGAAGAGTGGCGCTAACCAAAATGGTGTTTCTCCCCAGGTTATTGTATCACTTCGCTAACCTGCCATTATATATGCCTGCGCCATTTTTTGCTACACTCTCTAAGTTAATCAGGGACTTCATCTGGGGGAACAGTCGACACAGGCTGTCACTAGCGAAACTATACCTTCCACAGACCAAGGGGGGCTAGCAGGACCTTGCTTTGAACACTACTACTTAGCTGCGCAGCTGCAATGGATAGCCCGCTGGTTTGTGGATAAGGATCGGGAGGATACAGCTTCTACACTGCCTCCATGTTCTTTGGATAGGCTCCTTACACTCTTCCACCCAGCCACCAAGGCCGCGACGCCAACGCCACTCCTTCTGGCGGTGGCGTACATATGCTACCATAGAAGCCTATTTCTCACCAGAGCGCAGGTCCCCTGCACGCCGGTGCTACCGCTAGAACGTTCCCCTAGCGGGATACAAACACTCACCTTCCTTACACTAACTCAATGGCGAGATGCTGACATACAGACATTGGGAGATTTGTATCGGGATGGCATGCTTGCCTCATAAGACTCTCTAGTTGAAGACGATGGATTGCCGCCAGGGCAATTCCTAGTGCACCGCTTACTGATTGCAACCCTGACCGCTAAATGGGGAGACATGTCCACAGAACCCAGCCTACACGTTACCATACAGTATATCCACGTTATGGAGCGGGACAGGCACCTGGTCTGCTGGTTTGCGGCATCACTGTGAACCCACGCGGTGATTAGCTTAGACCCTCTTCAAAGCAAATGGAAAGTTGACCTGGGGAGACCACTGGAAGACAGGGAATGGGAATGTGTATTGAAGAGCCCGGTGCACATACCCAGGAATATAAGGTTTCCACAGATACAGTTGTTCATCATACATAGGGCATACCTCACACCTGAGACGATGAATAGGTATTTTCACCGTACGGATGCAGTGTTTCTTGGATGTACCGAACCTGGAGTAGGCGTGGTTCACATGCTATGGAGCTGCCATGGGCTACACACATACTGGCACACAATCAACGACCTGCTACGCATCAGCACAGGTCGTAACCTACCCTTTAACTGGACTGTTTACCTGCTGCACCAGTTCCGTAGAACCCCAGCCACAAAAGTTACATCTTGATTCTTGGATCTGGGGTTAGTGGTAGCGAAGTGATTGCTCACCAAGAGATGGAAGGCACAGGATCCACCTCACACGCGAGCATGGAGACATTCGCTCTCAGCATGGGCCAGGGTAGAGGGAACGGCTATCAAACGGGAAGAAACATTGGGATTGAGGAAGGAGCCCATAGCCGCACAGTGGGAGGGACTGCTAAAGGCAATTCAGCAGATTGAGGAAGAATTCTCAGGAGGACAGCCCGAGGGGAGGCGCGGGGACCCAGATTAGGCGTCAGGACCTATGACGGTGTGCGGCTCTGATGTTCCATGTGTGTATTATCTAGCACTGACACCAAGGTGAACTCGATAGATGCCAATGCAGGGGAGTAGCAGTCTGTCTGTAGTGTTGTGATGCGTTGTTGGGGAGGGGCAGGGGAGGTGAGGGGATGGGGATATTGGTACTAATGCCGATCTGTGTTGGGATTGTTGGGGGTTACCTGTTTTGATTGTACTATGTCTGTCCTGAAGTCCACACTGTACCAGCTGAAAGACACTTCTCATTGGGCTGCCGAAACAATGCAGCTGCCAAACTGGGATTTAGCTTATGTACGGAACGAGCCGAATGTTGTCCTTATATGTAACCTGATGCGATAGGCACATTTTGTATGCTTACAATGCTCAGCTTTTGTGCAACAAGAATGTTTTCCCTTGCTATTAAGGACCACCGTGCATGGACAATGCTAACAGTATAATAACTTTCATGTATCTGTAACTTAAAAGTCAATAAAAACAGATTTAAACTAAAAAATTAACAGTTAACTGTCGGCATTTAACATATCTTCCTGCTCCTCTGTTCTTCAGACAAATGGTAAATATTTGCTGAATGAAGATTTTTTACTTAGGATATGAGATTTACGAAAGGCAAGATGGCTGCCGTGGGGAAGGCTGTGTAGGCAGCTAGCTCCCCTGCTCCTGGCGTCTTAACGTGAAGGGAGGAGGATATCTAGTTAATTCTTCTGTCTAATTACTACAAGAGTCGACTTTGAGACTCTATGCAACTCCTGTTGATTCTTCGAAAAGCGGGCGCACTTTAACCGCTTATCTGCAGAGTGGTGCGATTATCGCCGGCTGATTGGAGCCGTTGCCGCTGCTGGCGGAGGCTGACGGAGGCTGCCCTGGGCTGGGCTACTCGGAGGCGGCTGTGGAGCCGCGAGCTGCGCGGAGACTGGGAGACTGAAGGGTGTTTCCCACTTCCGTCCACTACCTTCGGACCTGATTTGGAGCCTTACAGTTGCCGAGAGGCGTCGGCTGTTTTTTCTGGTGGCGAATGCCGATTCCCTTTGGGTGTACTACGTTATAGCTGTATCTAGCTCTGACAAACTGCTACAAACAGCTACAAACTGCTACAAACTATCATTGCAACAAACTATCTTCGTGGCGGGCGGTGTTCACGAATGATACTAAACTTCTCTGAGCTTCGACGGCGGTCTCCGCTGTGGCGCGCTACACTCTGCCTCTGCTGGGCTCAGAGGAACGTTTTTCCTGGCAGAGGGGGCTCACGAAAGAAGAAGAGGACGCCGCTCCCCTCCTCCATTGCAACACGTAGCAGTAAGAAAAACGACACTGGGTCTAAGTCGAAGGACGTGGGACAAGTGAGTGTGGAGGTCGCGATGGCAGAGGCAGCCCCACTGATTCCTGGCAAAACTGTTACTAAACCGGGTAAGAGCTCCAACAAGGGGGCTGCTACTAAACCTAATGTATCACAAACATTACCTGTCTTGTTTGAGAAGCATGCCGCTAAAAAGAAAACTTTGGATAATGGCATGGAAAATCAAAGTACTGATTTAACTGCTATACAGTTTTCAAATCAATCACCTACTAGCGGCGGTATTCAGCATAATACTAATATTCCTTCAAGTTTGATAATGGCTCCGATTCCGATACCGATACCGACTGATTCCTTGAGGAGGGGCATTATGGGAACTGTAGTCCCTGCTGGAGCCATTTCCAATCGGTCTTGCTCGCTTCCATCATTATCTTCGGTATTAAACGACGTACCTAGCGATCTGCGCTCTGAAAAAGAAGTTATTACGCAGCAAAACAACCAGGAGCTTCCCGAAAACTTTTATTCTCTCTCTGATCTCTCATCTGATGAGGCGACAGGTGTAAACAAAGATTGGGCAGACATTAGCTGTGAGACCTTATCCTCTGCTGGAGAGAATAGTTTCAGCCCTGATAATGCAAACACAGCTACCATTATTAAAAAGAGGCTGAAGAAGAAAAGATCCTTTCGTGCAGCGAGCAAAGAGACTACTCTTAGGCTATCAAACAATGTGGATTCTCTATCTCCTAATTTAGTAGCTACTGCTTCTGCTATTGTTGATGAAACTCCTCGATCTAATCATAATGGCTTACCTGACTCAATTCTGCCA
Source organism: Lissotriton helveticus (assembly GCF_964261635.1). Lineage (NCBI taxonomy): Eukaryota > Metazoa > Chordata > Amphibia > Caudata > Salamandridae > Lissotriton > Lissotriton helveticus. Next base: position 1,857,412,484 of record NC_136068.1, on the reverse strand, counting down.
CTAGATGATTCTGCAGAGATCACACTGAAAACGATATTTGACACTATGATGACTCATAGGGCAGAAAGTAAGGCGGAGAATCAACGCACGCAAATGACATGTGCTAAAGTTAAAAATGTAGTACGTCGTGCAATTAAACTATGCTCAGAGACTGCGGATAGGGTCACTGAAGCAGAGGCCAGGATATCCGTCCTGGAAGAGGAATGTATGGCTCAAAGGCAAGAAGTGGGAGACTTTAAAATGCAAAAAAATGATTTATCTGATAAGTTAGCTAGTTTGGAAAACCAGGCCCGCAGATGTAACTTGCGTTTTTTGGGAATCCCTGAAAACAAAGAAGGAGGGGACCCGAGGCGGTTCATTATTAATCTACTAAGCGATGCTTTCCCAGAAATCACTGATTGGGACTGGGCTCGGGAGATTCAACGAGCTCATAGATTCCCTTTTACTGCAAGGAGACCGCGACAAGGCCAAGAGAGCTACCCTAGGGCCATTTTGGTATCATTCAATAACTTTCTTGCCCGTGAAGCCATTTTTGTTAACGCAAGGCCAGACAAGAAAGCGGATGGTCTTGGCGTTCAGTTTTTCGTGCGACCAGACTACTGCCAAGCCACGGTGGCTCAACGCTGGCATTTGAAGCAACTAATACCTGACTTTCAGAAGAAGGAAGTTGCAGTATTCCTTCAAGGTCCTGCAAAACTTAAAACTATATATAAAGGCCAAACAAAATTTTTCATTTCTACAATTAAAGCTAAGGAGTATTTAGATTCACTTTGAACGATTCTGACCAACTCAAACGTGTGTAAGAAAATGCCAGAATTTAAGTTCAGGAATTACACTGAGTAATAATAATCATTATTTTCATGTAGGATTTTCTATGTTTCTCTTTGTTCTCAAATTTCCTTATACTCCTTTTATTATCTGTCTGAATTTTGTTTGAATTTTGTCTGAATTTTGAATTTTCTCCTCTCTTATTCTGCTTCTTTTTACTTTTCCTCTCGTTTTTTTTTTGGTAAAGATGCTAGGAGCCAGGGACACGGCATCCATATGTTTCAGGAGCTAATAGTTCCTGTGCCTCCTATAGTGGGGAGGGTGGGGGGAGGGGTCTCGGGGGTTGGGGGTGGGTATGGGCAGCGGGGGGTGGTGGGGGTGTAAGGCAGAGGTGTTCAATACAGGGATGGTTACTAAGGCTGACGTGCCCATGGCAGGGATGGTTATAATGTTGATAAAGTATAATTTGGAGGCGCAAATTTTTGTGATGATGGCCAATAATTGCTATTCTATATTGTTTTTGAAATGTATAAAAGGCTGAAAATATGCACTATTAATATTAATGGCCTTAATGATTTAAAGAAGATTGCTATGTTTAGTACCATGCTTCTAACTCTGAATATTGACCTGTTATGTGTTCAGGAAACTCACATTTCATGGGACAAACGCTCTCTCCTGAATAATTTGGGGTTAGAAGTTTTGATTACATCTAAACAAATGGGTATCAAGAGAGGCGTTGCTATCTGTATGCGAAAGGGAGTAGGGAAGTGCGTTAAAACATCCTCTGATAAATGGGGGAGATGGGGGCTCACTGAATTAAAAATAGGGAGTTGTAGATTTACTCTATGTTGTCTGTATGGCCCCAATTTGGATGACGCTGAATTATTCAATCTTATCAACACAGAGTTATCCTCTTGGACACAACCGATAATAATGTGTGGGGACCTTAATATCCATATACCAGCCGATTGGAATATTAAACTAGGAAAAAGATATGTGGGCCGTAAGATTCAAGCCTATAAAGCACTTAGAGATTTGGTATTATGTAACGGGTTAACTGATGTCTGGAATAAGCTTTACTATAATGATCCTGGTTACACTTTTTTTTCTACCCCCCATCGAAAATTTGTCCGTCTAGATTATTTTTTTGTATCTTCAGTTTTTCTGGAGCAAATTCGTATCGAAATATTACCACAGGTCATTTCAGATCATAATCCTATCATTGCCGAGATCCAATTCCCTATCGATTGTCAAAGTCCCAACAGATCTTGGTCATTTCAGAGGAGTTTATTACTAGACGAAGAGTATCTCCAGTTCATGGTCACAATCATTAAAGAATTTTTTTCCATAAATAATGATTCTGCCTCTCCTCAGGTAGTTTGGGATTCTTTTAAATCCGTTGTACGGGGGGAGACTATTAGCTTTGCAAATTACAGAAGGCAAAAAAATCAAAAAGATTTCAAAGATAGGCTAAATAAGGTTAGACTGGCGGAGCTTGAATTATCTACCGCCTGTAAAAACAATGTCAGTATAGAGGATGCACAAATTCGACTAACTATTGAACGTTCAGGACTCCGAACACATTTTGCTGAAGAAGTAGCCGTAAAATTTAAACAATATAAAACAGAACGTTATGAACTCAGCGAACGTACGGGGAAAATCTTAGCGCAGCGCCTACGTCAAAAATCTTCTTTTAACGAAATACAATGTATCAAAGACATTAATGGGGTCCTTAAAGAAAATAAGGCAGGAATACTAGACGCATTTCATGGTTTTTATAAGGCGTTGTATAACGACGAAAATAATGAAGTCGATAAGACTCTTAACCCTATAAATTACCTTCCAAACTCTAATCAACTGTCATTGTGTACAGATGATATTGATTTCTTTGCTAGGCCAATAAGCTGGGAAGAGATCGAAGAGGCTATTTTGAGTCTAGCTGCCGGCAAAGCTATGGGGTCCGATCAGATCCCTCTCGAATTCTATCGGACGTTTAGACATTTGTTGAAGGCAGAACTATTAAAAAATTTTAATGTAGCATTCCAAGATTATCCTCCTGATTCTTGGTCGACTGCCATTATCGTTGTTTTTGTAAAAAAAAACAAGGATGCAAAGGAATTAGGTTCATATCGTCCCATCTCCCTCATCACGGCAGATAGCAAGATATATTCCAAAATTCTTGCCAATAGATTAAACGATGTCATGGCCGGTCTGGTCTCTCATATTCAACACGGGTTTATCAAACATAGTGATACCACAGACCATGTTAAACGTGTTATTGCACTGTTGGACTGGGCCCAAGCAAAGGAATCCCCAGTCGGAGTGATTTTACTCGATGCTGAAAAAGCGTTTGATAGAGTAGACTGGGGGTTCCTTTGGTCGGTGTTAGAATGGAAGGGCTTCCCATTACAATTCATTAAAGCTATACAGTCACTCTATTTTAATGCAAAAGGAGTAATAAGACTTGGCACTGACATTTCCAGACCATTCTCTATCACTAGGGGGACCAGACAAGGGTGCCCCTGTTCTCCACTTTTATTTGCACTTTATTTAGAGCCTTATTTGAACAGATTAATTACAGAACCTGGTATTCCTCCTGTCCGACTCCATGAAGTAGACCATAAAGTTTTAGCATACGCCGACGACGTGGCCATCGTAACTTCTGACTCTTCTATAGCTTTACCTAAAATAATTGAAGTTGCCAGCGAATTTGGCAAATTCTCTGGCTATAAATTGAACGTTTCCAAAACCCAAATTATACATTCTAAAACAGGTACGCCCCTTGATTTGCCAATTAATTCTACTGCTACATATCTCGGTGTAACTTTATCTCCCAAAATAGACGACATCGTTGGACTAAATCTGGACCCTTTACTTGTATCCACTAATAGGACTTTGAAAAGGATAAACAACTTACATTTATCCCTATTTGGACGGACCAATGTCATTAAGATGCTAATCTTTCCAAAGTTTCTTTATTTTTTTCGTACTATTCCTTTATTTTTTTCCATGTCTCTTTTTAATAAAATAGATAGGATGTTGTCTAGATTTTTATGGGGGTATCGTCGGTCAAGAAGATCTATTAAATGGTGTACACTCTCGCAAGGGCGTGCTGGGTTAGGATTTCCGAATTTTAGGCTATACTATTGGGCCATTACCCTTAAAACTATTAAAGTTTTACTATTTCATGACCATGTTAATGAAATTAGTAAGGCACCTTCTATCTTTGAAATGCTTATGGGTGATCATGTGCGTCAATTATTATTGATATTTATGGAGCCGAGCTATTATAAAAAAACAAAATTTAAGATTTTGCTTTCTGCTTTTTCGGCTTGGAAACAGATGAATAAAGTTTTGCGGATTATTCCTAAATATAATTTCTATACACCTATACGTTGTAACATTTCAACATCAGGGATTCCTCAAAGTATTCCTACTTCTGGATTTCGTTTGGGATCGATTCACTCAATTGGGCAATTGTATTCAGATGGGACCTTAATGTCCTTCTCTGAACTCCAAAACACATTTGGTCTTTCTAGACACGATTTTTTTAAGTACTTACAAATCCGTAGCTTTTTGGATAGAAAAAATCTGCTTCATAGTGATGTAATGGAGCCTAATGAAGTTTTGGAGAGTGGTAGGAAGGATGCCCGTATTGGCACCATCTATCAGTTGATGATAAATAGGTTACACGATGACCTCGATCAACAAGCCCAGAAGTGGGAGAGGAAACTGTCTATAGAAGGGATCGATTTGGCAAGGGCATTTGAGATCAGTAACACAGTATTAATTAACAGCTCTCTTAAAAGTCAACATTATATGGCCTCCCTGGATCTGTATTACACACCTGCCAAACTTGTTAAATGGAAAGCTACGAAAGGCATCAATTGTAGTCGGTGTGGAATTTTAGCAGCTGACTCATGTCATATGTTCTTTAGCTGTCCTAAACTTATTGTATATAAAAATAAGATAGAAAATTTTTTGACTAATTTGCTAAATGTCAACATCAAACTATGCCCTTCTGTCACTATCTTCGGTGTATACTTTCCACCCGAGAGTCTATCTGTTGATCAAGAGTATTTTCTTTTCATTGGAATGTCCATTTACCGCTTTTGTATAACCTCAAGATGGTTAGATGCTGACCCACCTTCATTTGAACAATGGCTAGGTAAATTGCTAGATACTTATCGAATGGACAATGCAGTTTACAAATTGAAAGGACGAAGAAAAAAGTCATTTGCTAGGAAGTTATGGCTTCCTATTGATAACTGGATTTAATTTAACCATGCTCATACCTTTAAAGAGACAGTATCTGAGTGTTATGTTTTGTTTTGAATTTTGTCATTGAAGTCTATCGTCTTATTACTGTCTTATCTCTGTTACTGTTGTACCTTGTTCCATCTTTGTATTTTGTTCTGCCTCTGCCTTTGAAAAAAAAAAAAAAATAAAAAAAAAAAAATAAAAAAAAAGGATATGAGATTTATATAGTGATGTTCTCTGTGTTATTTTCATCCATTGTTACTTTGTCCTATCCTTTGCCTTGAGATTCCAAGAAGGAATTGGGCTAATGAATTTATTGTTGCTGTCTGATCTGGGCCCAACCCCACTCTGCCTGGTCATAAGGGTAAGCTTGCTAAGAAATTATTACATTCATACTATTAGATCTAGGGGCTTTTGTGACAGCAACCTGTGTAACTTTATGAATAAGCAGCTTTGGTATTCCAACAAAATCGAGATGCAGAAATATCGAATTTTTATCATTGTGATCCACAAATATCGTGATGCTGGAATATCATTGATAAGAATATCGATTTTCTAAGGTAAGTAATATCGTTGTTAAAAATATCTGTTATTAATATTGTTTACAAAAATACCTATGTTGTTAATATTGATGTTTAAAATATCTATGTTGTTAACATCATTTAAAAATATAGCATTGTTAAGAATATTGTTTTTAATTATTTGTGTGTATTTAAGTATATACTTTAATTGAATATGTCATAAATTGTTTGTATAATTATTGTTAATGTTTTGTAATATAGTTTGTAAAATTGTAGTTGTTTTATGAATTGAATTTAATTGTTTATTGTAATTTTTACTGTCGTGGTTTGTGGGGTTTGTAGGGGTACAGGGTGGGAAGTAACTTATTTATAATTAAGTATTAATTATTTTTTAATTATTAATCATTTGATTGATAGTTGTGTACATTCTGTAATTAATGTATTGCATTATTTAAGGTATGATTTAGGTTCAGGTTATGGGGTTTGTAGGGGTACAGCGTCGGAAGTAAATTAATTATAATTTATAAATAATATTAATTAATAATAATTATTTAATTGATAATTATGTCTATTGTGTCATTAACATATTTCCTAAGTTATATTTCAGGTGTGATTTGTTATCTTTGTAGGGGTAAAGGGTGGAAAGTTAATTTAAATAATTAATAATCAGTTCATTATTATAAATTGTTTAATTGATAGTTAACTATGTAAATTATGTAATTGTTAGAATTTGTAAGATATATTTTAGGTGTCAGTTATTGGGTTTTTAGGTATATAGGATGGGAAGTTAGTTAAGAAATAAATGTTGAAAGTTGTTAATTTGTTACAAATTATTTAATTGTTAAGTTATATTTTAGGTGTGTGTTGTTTAGTTTATGTAGATATAGGGTTAGAAGTTATTTAAGTAATAATGCAATTGTAATTTATTATGTAATGTGTTGATTGTGTTATGCTTTTTCATTTCAATTACATTTTAATTGTTGGCTGTTATGATTGTGAGAAAACTGTGGTACTTTAATTAAATCAATTTTATTTGTTTTAATTGATAATAATTATTGAAAAATGTAAAAATTTAAAAATTTAACGATTATGTAATTTGTTTAGTTTCTGTTAACTTTTAGACATATAATTTAATTATTTTTGATATTTAATAGAGTTGGTAAAATATTTTACTTGTTTAAAATGAACTACCTCCTGCAACTGTTGAAGCGGCATCAAAACGCGTCAGGCCATGGACTTCAAAGGGATGTTAAGCTGCCTGCTTGGTTTAAATAGAGTTGTTACTCACCTGCAGTGCTGTGCGGCCTCAAGCTTCTGGGCATTTTTGGTTACATGTTAATCGGCGGTTCCAGGCCGCAGAGGGATCGCACTGCCCGCAACCAATGGGTATTAGGAGAGAGGAAGCTTCCTCTTTCTGAAGCTGCAGGGAACCTTTAATGAAGCCGGCAGAGTCTCATCCAAGGCTCAATGGAGGGCCAAGAAAAATTGTCCATAATTAGCTGCAGCGGAGGTAACCCACTATAGGGCGTTAATTGGCAAAATGAGACCTCAAATCCCAGCGTGCATTTAATAATGAACTGCCACCAAAGGAGGAGCACTGAATGCCCCCTATTACGGAAACACACAGGGGAGATGCGGTAGCCACTAATCACCTCCGCTGACACGGCCTCTGAGGAGATGCAAACAGCGGCATCGAAACGCGTCAGGCCATGGACTTCAAAGGGATGTTAAGCTGCCTGCTTGGTTTAAATAGAGTTGTTACTCCCCTGCTGTGCTGTTCGGCCTCAAGCTTCTGGGCATTTTTGGTTACATGTTATGCGGCGGTTCCAGGCCGCAGAGGGATCGCACTGCCCGCAACCAATGGGCATTAGGAGAGAGGAAGCTTCCTCTTTCTGAAACTGCAGGGAACCTTTAATGAAGCCGGCAGAGTCTCATCCAAAGCTCAATGGAGGCCCGAGAAAAATTGTCCATAATTAGCTGCAGCGGAGGTAACCCACTAGAGGGCGTTAATTGGCAAAATGAGACCTCAAATCCCAGCGTGCATTTAAAAATGAACTGCCACCAAAGGAGGAGCACTGAATGCCCCCTATTACGGAAACACGTAGGGGAGATGCGGTAGCCACTAATCACCTCCGCTGACACGGCCTCTGCGGAGACGCAAACAGTGGCATCGAAACGCGTCAGGCCATGGACTTCAAAGGGATGTTAAGCTGCCTGCTTGGTTTAAATAGAGTTGTTACTCACCTGCAGTGCTGTGCGGCCTCAAGCTTCTTGGCATTTTTGGTTACATGTTATGCCGCGGTTCCAGGCCGCATAGGGATCGCACTGCCCGCAACCAATGGGCATTAGGAGAGAGGAAGCTTCCTATTTCTGAAGCTGCAGGGAACCTTTAATGAAGCCGGCAGAGTCTCATCCAAGGCTCAATGGAGGGCCGAGAAAAATTGTCCATAATTAGCTGCAGCTGAGGTAACCCACTGGAGGGCGTTAATTGGCAAAATGAGACCTCAAATCCCAGCGTGCATTTAAAATGAACTGCCACCAAAGGAGAAGCACTGAATGCCCCCTATTACGGAAACACGCAGTGGAGATGCAGTAACCACTAATCACCTCCGCTGACACGGCCTCTGAGGAGATGCAAACAGCGGCATTTATGCAATTTTTAAGATATTTTACTCCACTTATTTTTATGTATTGTTTACTTTTTATGTATAATTACATTTGAAATATTTAAAAATAAATTTCAGTTTGTTGTACTTTTACATTTGTCAAATGTATGTAAATATATATAATAATATATAATATTATATATAAATATATATATAATTGTTATATCCGTAAATTTAAAAACAATTATAAAATTATAATATAAGTTAAGATTTATACTTTTTAAGATAGTTTTATATTATGTATTTGTCTACAAAGATTGTGCGTGTTTGTTTAAATTAGTAAATATTTATATATTTTTTAATATTATTTAAATATATTTAATTTACATTATTTTAATGTTATATTTAAAAAAAAAAGTTTGACTTATGTAGACTACATATATAGTTACAAATAATAGTTCTGTATATATTTTTCAATATTAGTATAAAACTATACTTTCTTTCGATATTTTTGTACTTACCATTATATCTATTGAAAAACCATCTTTTTGTGATCAGTATTTTAGACGCAATACTTTCTTAACACAATATTTATGGTTTTGATATTGTGTCAGTGATCCGCAGCTACACCACCTGCAGGATGCCTTCGGTTAATTACATGTGTAGTTAACAATGGAAATCAAGTTTATTTTACAATGTAGGGTCATGTCTATGGGATTTTGTGTTTACATTAGGGCCTCTAAACCTTTAAACATTGATTGATTGTTTCCAAGCACATGGATTCGTTTTTAAAGGATTGCAGGGTCTGAGTTCCTGTGGGGCATTTGTGACAGTTGCACATGGCACTCTAGCTGCGTACTATGTGCGGTGCGCATAATTATAATGCATTTTACATCATAGCGGAAAGAAAGAGAGCGTGTTTTAATTAAATGCGGACACAGTGTTTTCTACAGATGATTTTGCCAAGTATCAAGTCTTGTTTCAGCACCAATAGTGACAGGGTTTTTCCGCATACAGGCAGTAGGAATGAAAGTTGAACTTGTTGATATTAGGGCTGTATCTACACCATTGTGAATTCTCAGATTGGGTTCATGCACCTGCTTTTGCTGAAACTGCACCATCTCTATTTCATATCAAGATTCTACTAGCTGTACTGTCTAGAGTTTATACACCGACTAATACATTTTCTAAACTAATGTATGCACTGAACGAAGCAGTTTCTCCCAAACCAGCTCATTGACTTCTTTTCATTGCACACTGTAACTGAGCATATTCATGATATGGTCCATGATCCTTTTATATGGACAGGCATGCCTTTTAGACCTTCACAGGGTAACCCTAAAAATAGGAGTGTTGTGTTTTGTGATTTATTGGAGGACATTGATTCTGGAGGCATCCATATGCACAGTGTTTTGTTGCCACAGTCAAGATACTTGAGTTTTCAGAGGGTACACCTTTCACCCACTTTTCATGAAGGAGGATGGAAATATGGAGATGCTCCTTGGCTTGGAGTTGGACACTGTTTAGAGAGTAGCTGCAAACCTGCTGGCCAGTTTACAGCAAGTTGTAGTGAACAGTAAGCTGAAGCCATATGATGTGTACCATACTTCCAAGATGGGAGTGTGAGTGTTTCCTAGGGTCCAGGGACCTTGCAGATGTCTACAAGGGCATCTTAAGTGGCTTAGCATGGCCCACACTGGTCATAGTTGGAGCATCCATCACAGAAAACTGCTTATAGGTTGGGGTTGCAGTTATACTGTTTGACACCAGAGGTGACCAAAGCAGTAAAAGTGCAGCAACATTCTGTGTTTTCTGGTTTCTACTGAACACCAGTATTCCCTTCGGTGGTGGTTTACCAGTTAAAATCGTTTTAAACTCAAAACCCTAGAAATAATAGTGCTTAAGTTTGCGTGTTATTTTGGTACATCACTTGATGTCCTTTTGATGTAACAGCTGCATAGGATATGACAGGTCCTTTATAATCCCTTAAATATTAGTGGTGTACAGTCTTTCCTGCATTGGGAAAGCCAAAAGGTCTGGCTTTTACTCCAAGTGCCTATTCTCTGATTGGTCATGTTGTGAGAGTGCTATTTTAGTTGGGCGAGTGTGTGATTGAAAGAGGTGGATGCACATATGCATATCGGTGTGCATGAATGAAGAGTGACTGACTGCATGGATAGCTGCACCATTCCACCCACTCATGAACTCGTTTGTGCATACACTCACTCTCACATCCATAATAACACCCACACAAAGTCACCACTCAACTAAGAGGCACTTTTGGTAATAAGCCAGATGTTTAGCCTTTTCTACTGCTTGTTTGGATATGGCAGAAATCTGTACTACTTTTGTAACAAACTATGCTGCAATGCTGTTTAATGAAATAATTAGTAACCTGTGGAGTTGCTTTTAAAAGTTATACAATTCCCTAGGCCAGGTCTCAACAAAAGACAGATATGCTGAACACTGCATTTTATCAACATTGTATTATGGAAATTATTCACTTTCCGCACAACAGCAAGAGACTCATCTTGCTCGCATGGACACACAGGAGACCACCCAACAAGCATGCAGTGGTCGAACCATTGTATTTGTGAATGACCGCCGGGATGGCGGCTGGAAAGTTGGTGGTGCCACCGCAGTGGCATGGCTTGGCCATATAGAAGGCCTACAGCAGATGCCACTGTGGTGCAGTGCCTTCTGCTCATCTGTGCACTTTGTGCCATACACTATGGTGTACATGATGCATGGTGCACGTAGGTAAGTGGGGGCACTATATGTGTTAGGGTCCGCTCATATCCTTTTCCGATAACATTTTCATGTCAGAATTCCCACCATGAAAAGGCTGTCGGAAAGGGATATTGTTATCCTGATAGCTGTGCCTGCCTCAGCACCTCCATCATGCTAGGACGCTGCTTCGCCCAGTCGGGATCTCTGATCCTGGTGGAGCCGGTGGTCTTGCATCCGACATCTGTAGGTCAGAATGCCAGCATCGTAATGCGATGGTCGGACTGAAGGGATACTGGCGGTTGGACCACCACCGATGGCCTGTCGGTGATCCGACCATATTGTATTAGCAGTTATTAATTTTGTTTGTTCTCACTTGGATTTTTTGACTTGATGACCGTTGATCTACTGAGTGCTATCCTTTTTCTATCAAATATTTTGTATGTTGTATGTTAGTTGGCCATAATAGAGACTGAGACATGGATGCAGAAGTTTTGACTTTTGGAAACTCCTGGGAAAAATCTGTACTTTTAATTAAGTCTGACTCTCTTTCTTTTCAGCCACTTAATGCCCATTTCCTTTGTTCGTACACCTAGTAAGGTTACTTTTGTTCTTCAGTTGTGGGTAAGAGAGAAAACATCTACCCATATAGTAAGGCGGACAACTCTTAGGGACCGATTAAGAGTTTGACAGTGTGGCGGCGGCCCCGCCCCGCCGCCACACCGCCAAACCCGGTTGAGACCCGCCTGCCATATAATTACATTTTTAGTCATTGGGCGATTCCTTTGGCGTTCCCACTGGGGTGAGGCACTGCAATGGGAACATCAAAAACTGTTCCAGCACGGCATGGACTTGGAAGTCCATGCCGTGCTGAAATTCCTGTGCGTGCACAAAGGGGGCACATCCCCGCTGGGGTTTTCATGGAGGAGGAACTGGCATGAAAACCCTGGCAGAGAGGAGACGGTCCTGCCAAGCATATGGATGCCTCTGGACTGTCAGCGCCAGGGAACAATGATTCCCTGGCATTGCCGGCGGTTCCATGGCAGAACAACCGCTAAGGTCGTAATGTGTCGGTTGCAAGACCGCCACTGCCACCCCACCATGAGTCTGGCAGTTCAAATACCGCCAGACTCATAATCTGCCCCTTAGTGCAATGACCAATGTCGTTAGTCTTCAGTGCAGATGTTGTGTTTGTCTGACAGAGGTGGATCAGGAGTGTGTGAAGGAACACAGAGGGATCTAAGATGGTTTGAGGAATACACATCTAGCTAGTCTGGCAGGGGTTTACTGAGTGACAATACAACTGATGTCTGTGCTTACATATGGGCAGGTCAAATGTAGGAATACTGCCTCTGACGAGGACACCATGGTGTTTGCATCCAGTATGTCAAAGGGTGCTACACTTAAACATACAGATGTGAAAAGGGCATTTTTAGCAGTCAGATGGACTATTATGAAGTGTAGAGTATTTGGTGCAGGATATGATTAAAGTAAGAGCTGACCACAACCTTTTAAAGATGGTATTTATGATAAAAGGGGTGAGCATAATTCCATCCAGGATCTATTTATGAGTATCCTAGCTGCAGGAGCATACCTTTGATAATAGAATTTGGGGATGATATAAATAGCTTTACAACAGATTGTCATGTTTACCTTCTGATGTTGAGAAAGGGGAAGCCAAGGGTTAGATGAAGCATGTCTTTTTGGCATTCCCTGAGACAGTGGGTTAGTCAGAGTTGAAAAAGACTTTAAGGGATGATAAGTTGCTCTTTAAGGTGTTTGAGTGTGCAATGGTGGTAGGGCACATAACATACTGAATAACCTAGTGAAAACATACTGAAAATAGTCCATTCGAGCCGTACAGATACAGCTAGGAGCCTATATAGCCTATTGGGTGATTAGCAGTGCTCTATATATCCTGATCGATTAATTTTAGAGGCAGACAGTATTGGTGATTCTGCAAAAAAACTATTTTATCGCCACTAGCAACTCTGGCCTTGAAGCACTCTATTTGGAATTGCCTCCATGGCAGGCTGCCTACCGGCATAGATATCTTAATCTCTACCTTTGGGTCCATCAAGATGCAATGACATCTCTGCTAAAAATGGTGGATGAACAGTCACTTCCTATCTCTGGAGCTGTTGAGTCAATGAAACAACAGGCAGCAATATTGTGTTGAACTATCCCAAAAATATAAATATGATGTCCTTTAGGTGTTCAAAAACATCCCCGACGGCATTTTAGAGAGATGAGATGTGTGTACTGATAACTGGCCCCCACAACTGGTGGTAGACATTCCACAATGGTTTGCTCATGTCTGAGGGGGAATGGTGCTCAGAAAGCAAGGTGGTAGTGTGTGGCCCTGTGTAATTACCAGTGGCTGATAAAAGGACAAGATTTCCGCCTATCACTTTCTTGTTGTCCTCCTCAGTGCATCACCCTAATTGTAGTGGATATGCGCAGACATGGGGCTCATGCTCTCTGTGCCTTCTGAGGTTGCTTATGTTTCAGTTTAGAGGAGACTTGGCCTGGCAATTCAGGCTGGACTGTCCCTTATGAAGCAAGACCAAAGCTGATTTGCCTATAGCTGATTCCTGTCTGAGGTTTCATGGTATGCAAAATGTTGACGGATTGGATTGTGGCCCAGAGTAATTACCAGTACCTGAGATTAGTTCAATCATTCCATCAATAACATGCTTTTGTTTATCCTCAGTGTGATGCCCTAAGTGTGACAAGTATGCTTGGATGTGGGCCCTGGACTCACTATGGAGAAGTGTGGCTCAATGGTTAGAGCAGGCAGACCTTGATGCAGAGCTCTGGCCAGGGACCAGGGTTCGATTCCCGCCTCGGCGGGTCTCTGGCTCATTAATTCCCCTGACTGGATATTCTCGCCTCAGTGCCTGTTCTGATCATGGGTCCCACGCTGCAACTCTGGGCAATAGCTTGCTTAGTCTCCACAACGGCCCCAAAAGCGCTGGGATGCCTGGCTGCACCTGGGGGGTGCCCAGGAGGGGACATTTCCCAGGAAAGCCAGGAAGGGTTCCTAAGCGGTATACGGACAGCGCCGGGACACCTCCGGTGGAGGTAGCTGTGCGCTTTACAAATTCCGACATTTACTACGCCGTAGGACTCAAGCTACACCCGAATGACAAGCAGCAAATATGCTGAAACCGTCAGAGGTTGCTGGTGTTCACGTTCATAGGGGACTTGGCCTGTCAGTTTGGGCTGAACTGTTCCTATTGGAGCAGAACCAAGTCTGATTTGTTATGTATCTGGTTCCTGTCTGAAGTGTCCATAGCAAGCAGAATAATGTGATGTGAAAAGTATTTGTCAAGCACAGCGTACACTATACAGTTTCTTGGCGCTGGTATAGAAAGGACAGAAGGCACCACCTGGGCAGGGCGCGGGGGTGCATAGTGTGGTAAATAAATAAATAATACCCTATTTTTGGATGTATAAATGAATAACAGATAGCTCAATAAATAAGAGTCAAAATTCGAGGTAGTAGGAGTTTCGCAGGTTTATTACAGCATAAAGGACAGGAACAGGACAACCTGCATAGGAATAGGATGGCAGGGCCCAGCAACGCTGCTGGTGTCAGGATCGGGACAAGGAAAAGGACGACTTCTTAAATAACAGTGCATGAGCATATATACATAACGCAGACACATAGCATTACATTGCAGTGGGCGTAGCAGTAGGTGTGACGCGTAGCGGTCGCGAAAGATAAGGGTAAAAAGAGGTGTAACAGGGCGTATACATAGACATGTGATGCAAACGTAACAGAATATGTCATGAATGGGCGGAAACCATGGAGGGGGCTACCTGAGGAGCCGGGACCTCTAACCTAATGGTGCGCGCAAACTAGCAATGACGTATCACTAGGAGAAGCTGGGGGCTTCGAACTCTGTGATAGGAACAGAGACTGAAGTCTGGAGGGTCGGAGCGACATGTACCTAAACCCTATCTAGTATCTGATGTTTAGGGAACATGTTGATATGAACTAGAAGTCAAGAGGGGAAAGGCTAACAGACTCTAAGACTGGAGCATGCATTATTCTACATGTAGTGCGTGATGAAGAATATTAAATGACCATTAAATACAGTATTTCTCTAACATGGAGCCCTGAAGGCTAGACAATGACGGAAACTATTGATGCGATTCAGTAGCTCAGGAATGCAGAGAAGGAGGACTGAACTGATAACTGGAACTATAACATACTTTTGGCAGACTCAGAGGCAGAGCCAGGCTGCACCGGGCACTGCGAGGCAGGAAGTAAGTGAAGGGTCGAGGATACAGGTGGGGTCCGTGTCGCTCCTCAGCGAGACTTTAGGAGACAGGAGCTGAATCTGGTGTCCGGGCCCTTTTGAGGCCTAGAAACGGGGACTTTTTAATAGAATAACGTGCACACTGAGAAACGTGGCAACGTAGCTTTACATAGGCCTGATATTCGTAGTATTCACGAGAACTGGAAACTGGCATACTAGAGGTGGACACGACTGTAATTGCGTCTTGAATCGAACATGCGGAATGCATATGCATATTTAATCATGCACACATAACATATGATGGATGACACGTAGGGACACAGAACATGGCAAAATTTACTTTTCCACATTCCCTCCTTGTCACTACGTTTCCATCAGGAAACATCAATTTTCATGATACCATCTATCATTTCATACAGTATCATTTGCTCATCTCGAATTGTCTTGGAACGGGATTTAGAACGGGGCGTGGGACTAGGAATACAAGAGGTAGCACAAATGCCGCAAATCGCAGGGCCACATTGTATACAGAGACAGCAGCTGAATATGATCGCTACTGCAATACCTAGGAAGGACAAGACTTTCCATCCCCAGGCGGAAATTATATTCCAGAACCAACCGGACCATGTCCAGGTGCCTGGATCTTGGTGTATCAGATGGGCAATTTTATGGAGTCTGGTTATAGCTGAATAAACAGACGGCGCGTTATTTGGAATGAAAATGCAGCAACTAGATCCGATGACTCTACAGGCCCCGCCCCTATCGGCCAGTATGACGTCAAGGACGAGACGATTCTGTAAAACTACAAATCTCATAGCAGATTGCTCTTCGGTTAGGTTACCTAGAGCAGAGGCAGTCTCGTTTACTACAGCTTCAAGGGTTCTGGTTAACCTACGGATTAGCTTACTATTCTGGATAGGTCCTATAAAGAAGAAGAAACCTCTGTTGAAATCTGTATACTGTTCTAGAGCAGTTTCAGTATAATCGACAATTGGGGACTCCCTTCTATGTCTAACGTGTACTAGATGTGTATTTCTATGATAATCAGGTGGGGCTAGGAAAACAGGTGGCAGTAGGAAGGCAATGTAACAGGTTCCCTCCCAATCGAGGGGCAGACGGACATATGCGGTCTGACCACAAATAAAATATGAATGACGTGAAGCTTTAAAAATAGATTTCCCACTGTCACTATACTTGACAATAGTAGTACAATCACTATGTCCTACATGTACGGAACCATTATTTCGGACACATAATTCACCTTTGACTGGCAGTACTGAAATAGCAGGTAAGTCTGGAGTAGTGTCAGACTGAACATTCAGGACCATGAAATTCGACGAATAGTTACCTAAATTATACACTTCATTTTCTAGATCTAAACCTGTTCTGTGGGGAAGACCTTGCTTGTCTGGGAAACATGTACTGTTAAGAAAAGACATATCTGTTGAGGATGACGTTAACGTGGACCATGCCCCACACGAACCATTATGTGAAAATGGATAAGGAAAGAGTGGCAGAACTCCCTTCGGTGTCTGGAAAGGGGGGAGTCGACCACATACCCAACAATTAGTGGCATTGCTGGACTGGTGTGAGTAATGTAACATGCGGATGAATGAGTTATTTCGCATAGCGAGGCGGTAAGAGAGTTCATGAGGAGGCAGATCACTAAACGTGTGCTCTACTGTAGCATTAGCAGACTTATTTACATGAAGAACTGGGAAATACAAGAAAAATGCATAACTGGTGCAGGAAATCATAATGCTGAGAAACAATATGAAACATAGAAAAACGATACATCGGATTGAGTTTTGACTAACTCTCTCACTATGGGGGTCTATTTTATACATGTCAGAAACAGTCTAACCGTTTCACCTAGGGGAGGACTTAGACAATCAAACTGACTGACTTATTTTACTAGACCGTAGTTTCTGTTTATACTCCTGCTGCGGAGTTTTCTCTAACAGGGGGGGTTTTGAATCAATGTCATTTGCGGGACAGTCCTTGAGAACAATGCTTTGGCAATCCTTCAAATCCTGGGAAATGTTCTTAAAGACGGGTTTCAGTCCATTAA
The DNA here is from genome assembly GCF_964261635.1 of Lissotriton helveticus. Classification (NCBI taxonomy): domain Eukaryota; kingdom Metazoa; phylum Chordata; class Amphibia; order Caudata; family Salamandridae; genus Lissotriton; species Lissotriton helveticus. Next base: position 1,857,395,263 of record NC_136068.1, on the reverse strand, counting down.
ATTGTTTTATATGAGAAAGGTGCACCCAGCCTTTTCGACCTTCCAACTTCACGGCTGTACGGGTGGTGAGGAGGACCTGTCGGGGCTCCTTCCAGCGAGGCTCCAGCGGACTTGATCTGTCAAAGTTGCGGACCATCACCATGGATCCTGGAACGATTTCATGCGGTGCCACCTCGGTATTGTCTGGAAATGCGGCGGCAACCTGTGAACGACATGAGTTGAGGGCAGACATCAAGGAAGCTAGGTAATCTGTCAGCATATTACTTGAAACATCGGTAATACTTCGGGGTCTAGGAGTACCCCACATGTTTGGGGGGCGACCGAAAACGACCTCATACGGGGACAGACCTGATCTGGAATGTGCGACCATGCGCATATAAAATAAGGCGACTGGCAGAGCTACTAGCCAGTCCACACCTTTCTCTTTACACACTTTGGCAATTCGGATTTTCAGGGTCTGGTTATGTCTCTCTACGAGACCGGCTGCTTCAGGATGGCGTACACAATGAAACTTCCACTGGTACCCTAACAACAGGGAAACATGCTTCATTAACTCTGAGGAGAATGGCTGGCCGTTGTCAGAATATACGACTCTAGGGAGTCCATAACGAGGGAAGAACTCACGAACCAACTGCTTAGCAGTGGTCGCGGCTGTGTAATCTGGGACTGGATATGCTTCTGTCCACCTGGACAAAGCGCATACAACTACAAGGACATACTTGAAACCTCGACATCGCTCCATCTGAATATAATCCATCTGGAGGACTTCAAAAGGGTGGTCAGGGGGCTGGAAACCACCTTGTTCCACCGGGACACTTTTACCTGGCTCAGTGGTTAGAGGCAGCAGACCCGGAATCTGAGATCGACCGTGGACCAGGGTTCGATTCCCCGCCTCGGCGGGTCTCGGGCTCATAAATTCCACGGTCTCGACAATTCTCGCTCCGGTGCCTACTCGACTCACGAGGTCACACTCTGCGACTCTGGGCAATAGCTTGCTTAATCTCCACATCGGCCCCTCGCGGCGGGATGCCTGGCTTTCACCTTGTGGATACCCTTCCGGGGTTTCTCACAGGGGAATACCAGGACGGGTTCCCTAAGCAAGCGCGGAGATGCCCCAGGGTAAGTCCTGCGCTATATAAGTTTCATACATTTACATTTACATCATACAGGTACGGACTTTCTGCTTGGCTGCAGCTCGTAAATGCTTGTTGAACCAAATGTTCTGGATACTGTCTAACATAGCTTTTTCTCCTAAATGTGCTGGACTATGTGCGGTATTAATAATGACTTGAACCATAGAGTCGGGGAGAAACCATGTGGCTCTACCCTTTGTTAACCATCCTTGATCTGTCTGGACCCCTCCTTGTTCGGACCATTTCTTGATTTCTTCGGGAGTAGCATGTAACTGTATGTCTATGACATCTTGTGTAGGGTCCTTAACTGTCATACATGTAGTCGGATCTGGAGTATGTGTCATGTTAACTGGAATGTCTAGAGTCTGTGCTGTGAGCTTGGCTGTGCGATCTGCTAGATCGTTACCTTGAGAAATGGTGTCAGTAACTTTCGTATGTGCTTTGCACTTCATGATAGCAATAGATGTCGGTAAATGTATTGCATCTAATAGAGCTTGGATAAGGAGACCATGCTGAATCTTGGTTCCATGAGAAGTCATGAAACCTCTCTCCTGCCAGAGCACTCCGAAGTCGTGTACAACTCCAAATGCGTAACGTGAATCTGTGTAAACATTAACTTTCAAGTTCTTGGCGTGTATGCAGGCTTGTGTCAGAGCAACTAGCTCTGCTGCTTGAGCGGACAGGGTATCAATACGGTGTGTTTCAATAACTTCGGTGTCAGTAGTCACTGCATACGCGGCGACTAGTTCTCCTGTACTAGTTCTCATACATGAACCGTCCACATAAAGTGCCAGGTCGGGGTCTGGTAACGGAGTATCTGTCAGATCTTGTCTTGGCTTTGTCGTAATGTTAACTACTTCCACACAGTCATGTGTGGCTGGATTCGAAGTAACTGATGGTAACAGTGTAGCAGGATTAAGGATGTTGCAGCGTCTGATTTCTATGTGTGGCTGGAACAGTGTCAATTCATAACCTGTTAAACGTGCAATTGTCAAGTGCTGAGTTTGTGTTCGGTTTAACAGAACTTCCACGGAATGTGGAACTTGTACTGTCAAGGAGTGTCCTAAAACTATGGAATCACTTTGCCTAATAGCTAGAGCTGTGGCTGCAACTGACTTGAGGCACGCAGGCAGAGCCTGGGCTACAGGATCTAATGTGCTCGAAAAATAAGCACAGGGCTTGTATTGTCCTGCTTGATCTTGTGTGAGAACAGATAATGCTGTACCTTCACGTTCTGTGACGAAAAGTGTAAAAGGCTTACTGTAGTTCGGTGTCGCTAGGACTGGAGCTTGGCATAGGGCTTTCTTTAACTCATTGAAACTAAGTGTATGTTCAGATGTCCAAGGGAGGACAGTCGATACGGCTGCCTCCTGTGTCGTTAACTGTATCAGTGGTTTGGCTAGAAATGCATACTGAGGAATCCATTGTCTGCAGTAAGAAGTGAGGCCGATAAAAGCACGTACCTCCTTCTGGGTCTTGGGCTGAGGAAGACTCGCTATTAACTGGATACGGTCTGGTGTCAACTGCCTACCCCTCTTGGACAGTAAGTGTCCTAAGTAGACCACTTGCTGGACACAGAATTGAAGCTTAGAAGGGGACACCTTGTGCCCCATCTCGGCTAGGAAATACAAGACTGTAAGGGATGCTTGCTCGCAAGCACGTTCAGAACGGGCTGTGATCAGTAGATCATCGACATACTGGAGCAGGGCAGTGTCAGTTGGCATGTGAATGTTGTCTAGTTGTCTCTTGAGTGCTTGACTGTAAATACTAGGACTTTCTGTGAAACCTTGAGGAGCGCGTGTAAACATATAGCTCCTTCCATTTAAACAAAATCCGAAAAGAAACTGGCTGTCTGGATGAATTGGAACACTAAAAAATGCGTTCTTGAGGTCGATTACAGTAAAGAACGTGGCTTCGGAATCAATGGCTGTCAATAGGGAAGAGATGTCTGGAACAACTGGGTACTGCGGAATAATACATTTATTAAGCTCTCGTAGGTCAATCACTAATCGATATACTGGGGGTGCATTTGGATCAGTACGTTTCATGACTGGAATGATCGGAGAATTACATACATTGGAGTCAGTTTCTACAACCACTCCTTGAGCCATGAGCTCGTCAATAATTTTGGATAAGGCTGCTACAGCCTCAGGTGGCAATCTGTACTGTCTGATTCGTGGTAACACTACACCTGGCTTGAGAGTCACACGATAGGGTGTGATTTGCATATAACCAACATCAGTTGGACCTTGCGCCCATAGATGCTGCGGGACATTAGACAGTCTTGAATCAAAATCTCGTAATACATAGTGACCCTTAAAGTCACGTAGGAACAATCGTATTCCCTCTGGGGAACAGCATATAACTGCACCTAACTCTTTCAGTGTTTTAATGCCTAATAGATTTTCTGGGCATGACTTAGTAAGTAACAGATCAGTAGTGCGGGACAATGGACCTACTTCTAGAGTAACTGGCTTTGAAATCTCATTTACGATAGGTTTTCCTGAAAATCCAAGGGAAACATTTCTTGAGCCTGAGAGCGGAGCCCCTGGAACTTCGGCGTGACTAATTGTGGTCCTACTTGCCCCTGTATCAATCAAAAACTTTCTGTCTTTCCCTAATACTTGACTGTGAACATAGGGACCTTCTTGATCTACAGGTATCTCGATGAGAGGCAAGCCTACCTCCCTCTCTAGGCTGTTTCATGAATATGGCTGATACTCTGGATACTCGGACTGTGCATACTGGTACATCTGCTGTGTGACGTGCTGTGTTGCAGCAATAGGCTGCGGTGCGGTAACTGTCTGTGGCGCATTCTGTGGCTGAGGAATCTGTGAAACTTGTTCTTGTCTAGGCGGACGTGGTCTTTCTTTAGTCTTACCAGTAGCTATGTTGTGTTTCAGAACTGCACACTCATTTATAAAATGACCTGGCTGTTTACAATAGTTGCAGTTCCCTTTAACGGGAGCCGCAGGATGATTGACTTGATTCGGACCCCTCTTCTGACTGTCTTGAGGAACGGATTGTGCAACTAATACTTTCATTTTCGTGTCTTTCATACGTTTTCTCTCGTGTTCTTGTTCTTCCCTGATTCTATTCTGGTGGTACTGGAGCATCTGTAACATTTGGGACGGAGTATTAGCTTGCCAGGTACTTTCGACTTTCAAAACTCGATTTTTCACTTGTGGACTTGAATTCTCGACTAATTTAGTAACAAAAAGATGAGGGTATGACTCGCTACTTGTCTTGAGACCACTATTGATGCTAAAGCATTTTTCAAACCTAGAATAAAAATCACTAATGTCTTCTTCTTGTTTCTGTTTACAGGCTGAGATGGCATCCCAGTCTTCTTTTCTAGTTGTCAATAATCTGCGTAAAACTTGTATTAATAATTCCGGTAATTCTTTACATTTCTCTCCTAGACCGGTACCTGGTACACGTGACTTATCTTCTGCTTCTAGAACTGCCCAATCGATCTTTTTCTCCCCCACCTCCCATTCTTTTTCCTTTAGCTTTTCATACACCCCTGCGGGCAACAGGACCTTTAACATTTTAATTATATCTGGATACGTGTATTCTCCCATACGGAGCATGTCTTTTAATTCTCTATGGAACCCTGCTGGATCTTTGTCATGACAGGGAATTAATTTCTTCATTTCGAGGAGTTCCATCTTTGTAATCGGGGTGTAAACAAACACTCGTTGCATTTCACCATCCTCTGTCTTAACTGGATGCACTTCTCGTAACGGGTTCTGTCTTTCCATGTAAAATGGTTTACTTTCTGGGGGTGAGACATGAACAAAATGCGGGTTCAGAAACGTTCTATATTTGTGACGCTGTTCTAGAATGACACTAATTAAATCGGTACCTAGACCTTTCCATCTATACTGGAGTAACTCGTTCAGGACATCATGTAACGGACCTGGATCAGAATGTTGACCCTCATACAAAGTAATGAGGTGCTGAATCATATACATACCCACCAGTCGTTGTTCGGCTGGGGGTAGTTTCAGAAACATCTGTGCCACTATTTCGTCTGGAAAAGTGGTAGAATCAGTAATCCATCGGACTGCTGATCGGGCTAGTTCTTGTTCATGCATGGTACTTAACTCACTGTAACCGATTCGTGATTTCAGAATGTGATCGGTAGCTTGAAACACTTGTTCTAATGAACCTTGTTCTGGTGCTGGAGAATGAAAAATAGACTTGTGTTCTAGACGTAAATGGCGATCTGGAAATCTAGATTTTCCTACATACGCTATTCTGGCGGGATTCTCGTCGTCTACCTCTTCAGTATCAGAGTTACTTTCTTTCTCGCTTACTTGTGCTGCTTTACGTTGTTCGTGTAATTTTATTATTTCTTTACGGATTTTCTTGTACATACTCTCCATAGCACCGACGGTCTTGTGCTTACCCTCGGCTATATTATCACTCCACCTTGTCAGGGTTTTCATTTCAGCCGGATCTTTAGACGGGTAATCTTGTTCTCTTATTAGACAATTGATCAGAAACTTTAATATCATGAGCTGGATCTCGGCTTTCCTTTGAGACATGGCCTCGCTAATGCTTTCTGGATCATCCCCTGTACGGATGAAACGATATATTCTGTCTAGATCTTCTTTCATATTGGGTAGGGTGACTAGATACTCGGTCACCCTCCTTACGCGTACTGAATATAAAACCATATTATTCTCGCCTGGGACTGGGTCATAGGCACATTCGCCAAGGGCTTGCCTGATTTCTGCAACAGACTTATTACTCTTGGGAGTACGCTGTGATGCTTGAGCATGTAATTCGAGTGCTGATAAACGCTTGCGTGGCGGCGGGGTTTGAGGAGGACCTCCTCCTGCGGCCCCTAGACTAGAATCGTCGACTGATATTCTTCGTGACGGAGCGGGAAATTGAAATGCTGGCTGGACCGGGGGTACCGTAGCAGGTACTGCATGGGGTGCCCCGGTATCTGGAGGAGCAGGATGTGCCTGATTTACAGGGACTGGCGGAGCGCGAACAGGATTTGCATATTCAGGTACTGTGTCGTCCAGATAGGACGAAATAAAAATATCAGCTGCGGTCTGTTTGTGACGTAGTTTGGTCGGAACTAATGGTGGCGGGAAATTACTGGATGCCTCTGGGGTCGCTTTTGGCAAGCCCTCGGCAAGGAGAGGATACATACCCCTAATAAGGGCATGCCTCTGTCTGTCTGACTGTTCGGCTTTGACTTGTTCACCTATCTCGATTAGTTCTTTTTCTTGTGCTCGTTCTAAGGATTCTCTACTTAATTCTGACTTTCTGATTTCCTTTTCAGTTCTTTTATGAGCTTCTTTGCGCCATAACTCGATGGCATCTTTCTGTGACTGTCTGGCTTTCTTTTTCCATAATGCTTCTTCTACTCGCATGATGCATTCGGCATCCCATGTACCCGATACGGGCCATCTATACTTTTCTTCTAACTGTTTGGTATACTCTACCCATAAATCTAGATACAATATGGCGCTTATGCCATGCTTCTGATACATAAAATGACCTGGACTGTCCCTAGGCGGAACTGGAACTGCTGCTTCCAGCAGACCCTTTCTGGTTTTTAACTGACGTAATTTCGAAAAGAGCGGCATGACTGAACTATAATCTAGACACAATACAATACACCATAAACACGATACTTATTCCCCATTCATACCACGACATTAAAATACATGAAGAACATTTAAAAATAACAGTTCGAACAGAATACTACCTGGAATACGGAACACAGAATACATGAATTTTCTCGAGAACAGAACTGACTAGAACAGAAACTAGATGCACTGCTGAAACAGTACGAAACTTACCGGTCTCATAAAGAGATACGTCAGGACCCGCATCCACCGAAGTGGACACTTCGTTTGTGGGTCTGTGTACCACCAACCCACGGACCAGAGTCAATTAGATTGACCCTGTCTAGATACCACCCCAGTAACGGTACTCACCGGGCAGCAAGAACGGAAGGCCTCGGACTGGACTGGACTGCTACGACGACGGACGACGAACTTCGGACTTCAGTTACGGGTGGGCCTCCGGATACCTCGGACCTTGGACTCTTGGCTTGGGCTCTGGTCGGGACTCGCCGCGTTCCTCCACCGTCTCGTTTGGATGCTGGACCGCCTCCTCCGTCTCCTCCGTGGGCCTGAGGGATACTTGAAGCAGAAATATCTGCCGGTGCGCAGAAGAGTTCCGTCGCGACTGCAGAGGGTCAGGGGGTCGGCGTGGCTTCACCGACGCGTGGGGAAAGGGCAAGTCCCTATTCGGGCACCATTATGTGGTAAATAAATAAATAATACCCTATTTTTGGATGTATAAATGAATAACAGATAGCTCAATAAATAAGAGTCAAAATTCGAGGTAGTAGGAGTTTCGCAGGTTTATTACAGCATAAAGGACAGGAACAGGACAACCTGCATAGGAATAGGATGGCAGGGCCCAGCAACGCTGCTGGTGTCAGGATCGGGACAAGGAAAAGGACGACTTCTTAAATAACAGTGCATGAGCATATATACATAACGCAGACACATAGCATTACATTGCAGTGGGCGTAGCAGTAGGTGTGACGCGTAGCGGTCGCGAAAGATAAGGGTAAAAAGAGGTGTAACAGGGCGTATACATAGACATGTGATGCAAACGTAACAGAATATGTCATGAATGGGCGGAAACCATGGAGGGGGCTACCTGAGGAGCCGGGACCTCTAACCTAATGGTGCGCGCAAACTAGCAATGACGTATCACTAGGAGAAGCTGGGGGCTTCGAACTCTGTGATAGGAGCAGAGACTGAAGTCTGGAGGGTCGGAGCGACATGTACCTAAACCCTATCTAGTATCTGATGTTTAGGGAACATGTTGATATGAACTAGAAGTCAAGAGGGGAAAGGCTAACAGACTCTAAGACTGGAGCATGCATTATTCTACATGTAGTGCGTGATGAAGAATATTAAATGACCATTAAATACAGTATTTCTCTAACATGGAGCCCTGAAGGCTAGACAATGACGGAAACTATTGATGCGATTCAGTAGCTCAGGAATGCAGAGAAGGAGGACTGAACTGATAACTGGAACTATAACATACTTTTGGCAGACTCAGAGGCAGAGCCAGGCTGCACCGGGCACTGCGAGGCAGGAAGTAAGTGAAGGGTCGAGGATACAGGTGGGGGCCGTGTCGCTCCTCAGCGAGACTTTAGGAGACAGGAGCTGAATCTGGTGTCCGGGCCCTTTTGAGGCCTAGAAACGGGGACTTTTTAATAGAATAACGTGCACACTGAGAAACGTGGCAACGTAGCTTTACATAGGCCTGATATTCGTAGTATTCACGAGAACTGGAAACTGGCATACTAGAGGTGGACACGACTGTAATTGCGTCTTGAATCGAACATGCGGAATGCATATGCATATTTAATCATGCACACATAACATATGATGGATGACACGTAGGGACACAGAACATGGCAAAATTTACTTTTCCACAATAGCAACAGTAGGAAAGAAAAAAGAGAAAAATTAAAAGGACCAGAGAAAAGGAAAACATTTTAATTGTACGCAATGCGGAACAGATGAGTCTTAAGGAGGGATCTGAAATGGGTATAGGGTGAGGCAAGCCTAATGTCCAGTGGGAGGGCATTCCAAAAAGATGGAGCAAGGAATGAGAATCTTAAACCTCCCCATTTCTTACGCTTGACTCTCGGGACTTTGAGTAGAGCCGAGTGAGCCGAGCGAAGATTGCGAGAGGGTATATAGGGATGAATGAGGGAGGAGATAAAGGTAGGGCCTAGGCCCGCCAGAGATTTGAAAACAAGGCAGCCCAGCTTAAATTTGCAGCGTTCAGAGACAGGGAGCCAGTGCAGAGATCTTAGTCGGGGGCGGACGTGGTGGTGCCTCGGTTGATGGAAGATGAGGCGGGCTGCCTGGTTCTGGACAAGCTGCGGACGTTTGAGTTGATAGTCTGGGATGCCTGGGATGGACTGGATTGTGGCCCAGAGGAATTACCAAGAGTTGAGATTATGTTAAGAAATCCATCCATCACTTTTTGTAGTCATGATCTACTGAAAGGCAGGGTCGGTCCTTAACTTTCACTACCATCATTTAAATCATTTGCTTTGTGAGATATAAATTCTGAATATTATTCCTAGATTTCTTTGAACATTTCTGGAATCACTCCTTTCTACCTTGTCTCATCTTGGAGATTTGGTAATGCTTATAATGGAAGAAATCTGAGGTGTTCTGCTGTTCTGCTTTTTTCTGCAATCTATATCTGCAGATATTTTCTAATCTGTGACTTTGACAGGATAAATAGAGAGAACAAGTACATACTCCTCTACAGATGTCTTGGAGGCTTCTATTGCTATCCAATGAAGAGAAATATTACTTCTCTCGGATAGGCCCCTATTCTTAGAGAGTATGTAGGCCCTCACACCCATCATTTCAACAATACTGAGACAAGTGAATCATATATGTATTGTAAATTACAATTACATTTTTTTTTAACTCTCTGTTTAGAAGATAAGCAAGATTTTAATATATTTGATTTTCACATCCTTGATTATTGAGGGAAGTGTTTCCATCATAAGTTGGAAAATTAAAATAATTAAGTAAATGAAGTAAAAAAAGGAGAAGTATCAGTGTTGTTGAAATGACGAGATAGGCAGCCCTCAATGGCTTAGTTTTTTTGCTTCTCGTTTGAAGAAAACTGTGTCTCTGTAAGAAACTAATGGGGAGGTGGCGATCGTTATGCCATCCTAATGTCGACGGTGTGTATCCCAGTGGACGCAAAGTCCGTCCGCCTCTTTTCCACCATTCGGCAATCTGAGCTGGGCCACTGATATGGTGCCTAGCAGGTACCGCCAGCCATATTAGGATGTGGGTGGTTTAAAGGCCTTTCAATGGCGGCGCTGCCGCCATGGAAAGGCTGGCAGGAATTGGTGGGAGAGGGGGTGCATTTGAGGGGTACCATGGTAGGTCCCTGCACCAGGTGTCAGGCACCGCGTCGCGATTGCCACGTGGTGCAGGGAAATGCTGTGCATGCCCTTTTACCAGTGTGGATGGTGCTGCAGCCAGCAGCACCATCCGCAATGGTTAAAGGCCAGGATGCGCCCGTCAATACGGTGGGCGCATCCTAAAGGGGCCGGTTGGACCGCGCACGTCATAATGGGCTCCCTAGTTACCTGTTGAGGGGTGCGGAACTCTACTGAAGCAGCAACAACAATCTTTGTCAGGGTGAAGTCACAAGCAATCCCTAAACTAGCCTGTTCTCATCCCTCTGGTACCTTGTTTTCCCTGAGAGCTATCTCACAGGCAGAAAAACATCTGTCTATGTCATCTTCCACTACAAAAGTGGGCACCAGATCTTTAGGGATGCAGACTTTCTTTTCTCCCTCAGATACTGCAGGTATGCTGCCACCATAGCAGATGGACTCTGAGGCTTGTCTAGCTGTGAGCTCCAGTTCCTTCTGGCTTATCTCATGCTCCAGCATCATTTTCTTTTCTGCCAAGGCCCTCTCAGCCTTGGCCTTCCTTTCTTATGCCTGCAGTTTAATTTTGGCCAAACTCAGATCGAGCTCCCTTTCTGCTCTCCTGTCCTCTAACTCTTCTGTGGACATGTTATTTGAAAACACACACTGCTCTCTGCCCTCACACTAGGCTCTCTTTCAGTGGGCAAATGGTCAGACTCTTCTGGGAGCTCCTGTTCAAGGCCCACAGTCAGGTCCGTCTCTACTTCTAAATCAATGTTGTCATCATTCTGATTGCCCTCATTAAGATCCTCCTCCTCAGACTCCTCTGTATTCCATCCTTGAGACTTTGTCTTAGACACAGAGGGCTATCTAAAGGTCCAGCTTTTTGGTTCTTTTTTTTCTGCACGCAGTCCACTCTTCTTGCAGAGTTTCTGCAGCTCAGCCCTGCCAAGGGTGTCCACATTGAGCACCTACATCTCCATGAAAGAAGACAAACTTAACTTTAGAAAAAGGAAAAACAGCCAATCAGAAAACTATGGAGAATCTAAAAAAGGCTTAGAGTGGTCTCAGATTACTTATCTGGGGTTTTAAGCGTAAATAAAAAAATAAAAAAATAATAATAAAATAAAATAAATAAATAAAAACAAAATCACTGCATGGTACTGCACAAACACAAATCCATATCCTCACCGCAGAACAACAATCTTGACCCGTTTACCTGCTCCCAAATGAAAGGTACCACTTATTAAATGTGATAAGTGAACCCAATTTTAGTCTATGGGATAGGAGGCTTTACAGGAGGGAAAAACAAATGTAACGGTTTTTCACCACCAGGACGTGGAAAACTTAAAAGTAGATGTTCAACCTTTTAGATACACTGCACCCTTCTGTATGGCCTATTTAGGGTCTACACTAGGGTTGAATTATATGTATTACATAAGAATGTTTAGGCCTGGCAAAACGGTTCTTTAGCCAGGTCGAAATGGCAGTTTAAAACTACAGAGTGGCTGTAATAGCATGCGTACGCCAAGTTTTACAAGGCTCCTTAAGTGAGTGGCACAATCAGTGCTACAGGCCCACTATTAGCATTCATTTACAGGCCTTGGGCACAGGTGGTACTACTCTACTAGGGACTTACTAAATAAATGTACCAATTGCATACAAGACAGTTCTTCCATGTTTAGGGGAGAGAGCACAAGTACTTGATCACTTGCAGTGCCGGATTACCAGATAGGCAAAGTAGGCACCAGCCTATGGGCCCCACTCCTATTAGGGGCCATGCGACAACAGATAAAAATAATATCGATTTGATCTTGAAAGAAAATCAAAATCACGCTTTCAAAACAATAGAATTTTTTTATTAACTCAATGAAACGAAAACTTTACATTAAAGACTCTATAGAGAAAATACTGTATTAATGTAATGTACCCATTAACAACTTAAGGTACATAAATCAGATACATCAGATTCACATTACAGCTTGTCCCATCTTCTGGCAACTGTCAGTTTGTAAATAAATCAATACATTGGGTATTGTGACATAATTTGCAAGGGGGGCCTGACATTGCGACTGCCTAGGGGCCTCCACAGGTTTTAATACGGCGCTGAGCAGTGGTTAGCAGTGGTAAAGTGCACAAAGTCCTAAGGCCAACAAAAACAAAATCTAGCAAAAATTCAAGGTAAGTAGGCAAAACATTTGAGGGAAGACTACCCCAAAGCTGACAGGTCTCACACAGTGTGTTACTATTGGATTCATTGGACCAGAAGTGTTTCATTAGGAAAAACAAGATCTAGTCTTATCATTTGTTGACTATGAAAAGGCGTTTGATAAAGTTTGCTTTCCCCACTTCATAGAGGAAAAGGAAAACATGAGGGTTTGTGGGAAGGCTACTTTCCTTAATCATATAAATCCATTCTAAAACTCTTTTAAAGCTAATGGTGATAACTGATAAGGAGGCCAGCAAAAACGAGATCAGCAAAAATAGGAACGGTGAAGGCAAAAGTTGTGGTGGAAGACCACCCTAAAGATAACTGGTCAAACAGTCACGTTCTGTACTCAGCTGATCAGTTCTTCCCCCTCCTTCCAGCCTTCCTACATATGCATCTCTTCTTTCCTCTCTCTCCTCCAGGTCTCCATTAGGTCTCTATCCCCTACATTTCTTACATTCCTTAGTTGCAATTATTTCATTGATACAATAATTTTAAAACTTGAGCAGTAGAAATGTACATAGCTTGATGGCAAAGAAGTCTTTATTTTTGCCATGCACCTAGAAGATGGGAGCAGTTGAGGACATGACGGCTGAGAGGACAACAAGAATAAAACTTTGAGTAAGTATTTGATTTCCTAGTTTCTTCTGATCCCACACTTCTGCTTACTTTACTAGTAGTGGAATTCTTTTAGTGATTGGCTAACATTCTCTCTTATCTTAGCATAGACCCCCAAATCTTTCTTTCATATACATAAATTACTGAAATATCAGTGAACTGTCAAGGAAGGTATTAAATGTAAGTAGGCATCTTTAATTGGTTTTATCTGTAGAAATAGAATTGCGGATAAATAAATTGCCACATTCTAATGATTTTAGTGATATATTTGTAAACTTGTCATTGTCTATGGGTACTAATTGAAATTCCGTAGTCCTCTGTGTGTTTTCCTTTTCATACCCCATCTCTTAGTGATAGTCCTGCAGTTGGATTCCATTCTGTAGGATAGAAAACGTCATCGTCCACTGCGTCCTCGTAACTCGGTGGAGGGGTCTGCGTTTCCTCCCGAGGTGACCCCTCTGTTGGCTGAATAAGCTCATGCATGGTTAGGGGACCTCTGAGTGGACTGTGGGGCTTCAGGATCTTGAGCACCAGGGCGGGGCCTGTCATGGGCTCCTGAGTGCCTCTATTGTCTTCTGCTCCACAGACCCCTCTACCACATGGTGTGACCTGCTGCGAAACAGGTCCCGCTGTACATGGCGTTGCAGGCACCTTTATTACTGCGCTGTATGGAGGGGGCTTGTCATCAAGGACTCCAGTAGTCCAGATGCCGGACAGTGTACTGTTTATGGGCCCCACAACTTCCTCATATGTTGGTACATCATAAACAGCAGTATCCCTAGATTGGGAAGCAAATTGAAATATTAAGAACAAGACAGTGCAGCAAAAAAGTGATCAAGTAGACCAGAGAACAATATGTATGGCTTCGCCAAAGTAAAAGAGAAGGAATATACCATATATACCCAATAAGGTGCATTCCTGTCCTTTCCCCTAGCTCTGGGGGATCCGTTAAGTTTGAAATCAATGAGGATTGCAATTTTTTCCATTATGTGTAATTTGATAAGAGATTCCGTAATTCAAATGGCTAAGTTCCTATCCAGAACCTTAATTTAGTTATTGAGCAAATTAAAGATGGTTGGTCAACATTGTTTCAAATAGTTTTTTTAGTATTAGTAAGTTTACTGTATTTATCGAAAAATTATTACAATAAATCTAAATTAAATTGCTCTGCTTGAATATATTAAACACTTTATATCAGCTCATGCAAGATCATGTTGTAATAAAACATTAATAATCTTGTACAGTGTAGTTAAGTTAATAATAAGCATAGTCTAAACATGTCATACATTTACTGATAAAAGTGTTAGATCGTTGCAGTAAGCAACGTTTTATAGACTTTTTGACTATCCTTAAAGTACCTTCTCTGAAGACTGCACTTAGATATTTCTTGCTTAAATCAAGTAGTTTGGGGCAAAGACAGATAACCCCCCCCCCTCCTCACCGGCATTTAAATGGTTCAAAAACGTTTTAAAAAATGTATCTTAAACTGTAAAGCAGCTCTTTCATGGATAGGGAGCATCATTATCCCTATTCATAGGAAGGGTCCTCTGGTATAACCTGAAAGTTATCAGTTGAGAGCACTCCTGGAATGTTGCAGGAAATACATTTTGAAAACTCCACCAATATATGTTTAAGGAAAAATTAAAGTGGAAAGATAATGTATGATAAATTGGGTTGTTGGTTTACTGGGGTGTGAGCCCTGGTCAAGCAACAGCCACAATCGCTTGGAGGGTGAACTACAAAAAGTCACTAAATTAACCTGTGCTTAACCCTTGGTAGCTTGGTACAAAAATTATTCAGGCTTAACTTAGAGGCAATGTATAAAGTATTTATGCAGCACCCAAACAGTAATTAAGAGAAAACACAACACAAGAAAAATCCCAAACCAATTTAGAAAAATTGACACCAAAATGATAGAAATCTAATCAGTAGAACCAGATTCATTAATTTAAAAATTTTAAGTGAAATCTAGGGCTTAAAAGATCAAAGTGCTAACTGCAGACATCTAGTCATGCGAGGCCGGGTCAAAGTTGAACATTAGGGTCCACTGTAATGGAATGGGGTTCGGATAGAAGAAGTGTACGGGGCCCGGTCAGCGCTTACCTCCAGACTTAGAAAAATTCTGAGAAGGTGAAGTTCAGCGTGGCAAGGCTGCAGGAGGTGTCTAAAAAGGAAGCTTCATCCTGAGATGGCCTCGCTTTTAAGCTGTGGTAAAGGTTTCTATGTTTGGACTTAGTTGCTGAAATGGAAGTCAAGAAACTGCACCGGGACAATGCCAAGAACTGTAGCCGAAAACAATTCCACAAGCTTGGAGATCCCTCTGGCGAAGGACTGCTGGAACGAATTTGCTGCTGTGGAGAAGAATGTAGTGGGAGAAGCAGCAAATTCAGTCCTACTGGCGATGCACCTAGGGCGGATAGGCTAGCACGTTGGTCTTGTTCTCCTGGTTCTCAGAGCACTTTTTGGCCAAATTTTCCTGTGTTCCTTTAGCACCACAACCAAAGGTGTAGGATTGGTGGGACACCTCTTGGGGGATCATTACTCAGGCTGGGTCGAAGGTGCAGGTTCAATATAGTAGGACCTTTTTATGACCCTGTGGCTCTGTGGCTCTGAACAGTAGGCCAGCAAACTCGCCCTTGGAGTTACTTCTTTAAGTCCTGGGTGCCGGTAAAGATGCAGGGCTCAACAGCAGGGCTGGCCTCTGAGGGTTCAAGGCAAACTGCAGGCAGCAACGCAGTCTTTCCAGGTTCAGCAGCAGTCTAGCAGAGTGCATAGCAGGTTTCAGCAACAGGCAGTCCTCTGTTAGAGCTTAAGCAGGTCCAGTAGTGAACTGAAGGTCTTATTTTTATACCCTGGTGCTCTTCTTTTGGAAGGTGAGAGAAGCTTCTGGAATGGTTATTTGAAGTGCATGGAATTTCCTGACACCTCTGCCCTGGCTCCAATCTGGCTGCAGTGACAATACAGGGCTGTTAGGCCCATTGTATGAAGGCAGAGCACAGGCTATTCAGGTGTAAGTGGGACTGTGCTTAACTCCACCCCACCCCATCCTGCCAGCAGGTGGTCCATTGAGGCACATCTAATCATTCTATTGTGTGACTGTCTGGGAGAAATTCACAAAGTCTGACTGTCAGCTACACCCAGTCATGTGATCCAAGGCAGTCTGCAGGCACAAAGGGTAATGGGCAGGAAAATGCCAACTTTCTAAGTGTGGTTTTTCAAAATTGTAATGAAAAATCAGACTTTAACATTAAGGAGGGTTTACCATTACATTGTCATAGGTACCAAACCTGATATATCTACCTTCTCTCAATTAGGAATTACAGCGTATTCAAAGTAATAAGGAATCCCCAATGTTATTCTATGGAAGGGGTAGGCCTCACAGTAGTGAAATGAATTTAGGAGTATTACACTACCAGGACATGTAAAACTTGAAAGTACATGTTAGATCAGTTAACTACACAGCACCCTGGCATATGAGCTACCTAGGAACTGCCTTGGGGGGGGCTATATGTAATCAAAGGGGTTTTAAGGCTTGGCAAGGGGGTTTAAATGCCAAATCCACATGGAGTGCTACTTAGGTAGGTGGCACAATAAATGCTGCAGGCCCACATGTAGCATTTAATTTACAGTCCCTGGGTATATAGTATACCACTCTAAAAGGGGATTATAAGATAATTAAACATGCCAATTAAGTATTTGCCAATTAAACCATGCTTAGGGGAGTGAGGACAAGCACTTTAGCACTGGTTGGCAGTGGTGAAGTTTACAGAGTCCTAATGACAACAAAAAGGAAATCCAGCAAGAATTGGAGGTAAATAGACAAAAGGTTTGGGGGAAGGCCACCCTTAGGCTGAAAGGTCTAATACAGAGTGTTCCTATTGGAAAATAGACCAGAAATGTTTCATTAGGAAAAACAAAATCTAGCCTTATCATTGGTTATCTGTGAGAAGGTGCTTGATAAAGTTTGCTTTCCCTACTTCATGGAGGAAAATAAAAAAGTGGGGGTTTATGGGAAGGCTACTTTCCTTAATTATATCAATCCATTCTAAAACCTTTTTTAAGCTAATGATGGGATCCGACAAGGGCTTACGCCAGAAATGGATTATGTCAGGGTTGCATCTATGTCCCCTTCTGTTTCTCATTTACATTTCTGATTTACCAGATGCATTTCAAGCTCTAAAGATTGTCCCACCAAGATTTGGCTCAGAGGATTACACTATGGTAATGGTTACAACGACTTGGTCAATTTGAAACAAACTCAGCTTTCAAGAGAAGTGACAACAAAACAAACAAACAAACAAAATTCTTGACAGACCTTCCTTGCCTTCAATCTCTTGAAGACTAGAATAATCTCTCTCTCTCTCTCTCTCTCTTCTGGTATCAGTTGAAATTGTTTCTTTATTAAAAATAAACAAGCTCAAATTTCATATTAAGGCAGATAAAGGCAAGACACCTCTCATTTTAATATATGGTCTAGTCATGATGTGTTGCATTGAATTACATTATTTTTTCTACCCTATTGACCACATAGGAATGTTAAGAACTCTGATTCATTGAAGATGTTCACACAGCCACAAAGGCATCAAATGCTTACTTTGAGAATATTGATTATATTGAGAGGTGTGGTGCAGCAGCCAGGGCAGCTGACTTCAGAGCACAGGGTTCATGGTTCGATCCCTGGCTCTGGCAGCAGCCCAGCACCCTGTGACTCTGGGCAATAGCTCGCTTAATTTCCACGATGGCCCCAGCGCCTTGAGAACCTTAAGGGTGAGTACTTCTCACTTTACAAATACGGATTTACATTTACATATACATTATATCCCTCGCTTTTACGACATGCAATGGTGTCTGGTTATTTGCTTCTACGCAGTAAGGTTGTATACAGTAAATTATCTTTAAATAACCCAGGCACTACCCAAAAACTGTGACAGTTCTTCAGGACATTTCTTCAAATCCAGGACATCTGGTCACCCTACTCAGCAGTGATGTAGCCTTCAGCCCATGACATTCTTTCCCACAGCGCAATGCAGGTAAAAAGCCCTGCATGATGATGTAAGGCCTTTCACGTCAATCATCACCGAAAACCCTCCATTTTAGGACAGTCCATATTCAATGTTTATGTTTAAGTGAATGCAGACTATCCCCTGCAGAGGGTGTATTCTGGTACAGCCGTTGAATGCCAGTGATGTTTAAATTTCCAAAAAGGCCTCAGCAACCTGTACTTTATTTAAGATGCTTGAATTTTTGCTTTACAATTAAGTTTCAGAAATACATCACTACCATTTCTACTAATGAAATATGCAGAACTATTTTGAATAATTATATTTGAGGAGGTAGTGGTAGCATAATTCATTCATCCTATATTTGGTACGTAACTATTTTGCACATGTGTATCGGAAAACTGATACTGCACTGTTGAAATTTGAGTAAATAATGCCTCCTTCAGGAATGGTTCAACTGTAGTTTAATGTAATTACAATGTAAGGAAATCCTCTGTTTCTCTACCTATAATTGTGAAGCCATGGCATGAAGAATTGAACTGTGTTTCTATTCAATGTCCAGCATGGACTGATTTTGGGGTCCTTGAGGAAGAATGTAATGGGATTTGGGATTTGCTATGGATCTTTGGTGGCTTGCTTGCAGTATCTCCATATTTGTCCTCCACTGGGAAACAAACACCCCGTTGTAGCACTTGACTCTCTCAGGGTAGCGAAGCAGAGCAGTCCAAGGCCTAGCAGAGCAGTCTGAGGCCTAGTCAAGGGCTGGTGGTTTAGGCTAGTAATCACCATCCGCTGCCACCAATTATAACACTCAATAAATGATTGTCCAGTCTTTCAATGTTTCTTTTGAAAAAGGAAAAGTGCATTTATTACTCAGTACTACACAGAAATTTACAAATTTACATAAGGCTGCTGAAATTCCTGATGAATACATTGTCTAATCACCTCTGGACACTTAACGCGGTCCAGACCAGCAAACCACTTGTCAGAATAGCATAATTCTTGGAGAAAATGCAGTAATCACAAATAATCAATTGTAAATACACTTAATACTACATGACCAATAATCAGGCAATGTTATTCTTTTAAAAAAGCATTTAAAAAGGATACTAAAGCATGTACCAGAGAGGAGAAAAACAGTGCCAAATGAGCGAGCCCTGCAGGGCTTTATGGGGCACTCTTTGCGAGTGCATGCATATTGGATCAGCTGCTCTCCCACTATGTCAGAGAAAGCCGCTGCCTTTGTTTGCTGTTTTCGTATTCACCACTTGTCCTTTTATTTTCTTGGGGGTGCACGCTCCCACCCAACAACCCGTGCATTTCCAGGATGGGAGGCAGCCTGAGAGACTGCTCCTTGCTGCCCCCGCCAGCTCCTGGCATGAGCATCAGGTGGCAGAGCGCTATGGCAGGTGGTGGCCCTCCTCTCCCTTTGGACTTGGGCATGGGGAGAGGGACAGGCAAGAGTGCTCCCCCTCACATCCTCTTGGTTCTGTGGCCAAGGGAGAGGGTCCTGGGACTCTCCTGCACACATCAGATGCAGGGAAGTGCAACAGCACTTCTCCGCCTTCACTGACATTTGGGGTCTGGAGTTGACAGCGGCGCTCCTTATGATCTGGGCCTTGCTTGGGGGATCACAGGCCAAATTCTTTGCATGCGGATTTCTCAGGCCCCGTTAGGCCATTTTGTGTGATCTTTGTCTCGTTTTCCTCCTCCTGGTGCTGAGACCTAGCCACCTGGGGCCCTTTTGTTTATGTCTCTGGACTTGAAGGCAATGGCATTCGCAGGGAGCTAATTTAATTGGCTTCGTGCTCCAGCCTTTCTACTTGATTTCCTCTGGGCCTCTCCTCCTTGTCGCAGAAGCCCAGTCTTTGACCCAACTAGTCTTCATGGGTTGTAAGGGAACCAACTTCCCTGGTCTGGGGAGAGCCCCACTGGCCCTGGGGTCAACTTGAACCAGAGCCCTTCATACAACTGGTCATCTGGGGGTTGTTCTTTCCAATTGTCCATGGCTGCCATCTACAGTCCCAGTGTCCATCACAAAGTCACATCTAAGAGAGAGCTCTCCCCCTGCACAAGACCTTTTAAGTGGGTGCAGGAGGGTCTAGCAGGGAGGCACCTCGGCCCTATACTCAGGGGCCACATCATCTCTCCAGCCCTGTGCCTACCTTTTTCCATACACTGCCGGAACCCTTCATAGTTACGTCACCCAGGAGTCACTTGCCACATCTCATCTGGGGGCCTCAATTCCACCTCTTGCTGACATAAGTCCCAGGGCCTGCCCCAGAAAATGTTTAAAGGAAGTCCCCTACTAGGTTGGCTTCAGAGGTCTGGCTGCCTCCTTTGTTTAGTGGGCTTAGGCAGGTGCATCTCTGGCACAGTGTGACAGCTGGTTGATTGATACAGGGCAGTCCGCCCACCTCCTCAGGGTATGAGTGAAGTGCTGTTAATTGCTCCTGTTGTGCGGGGAGGCCTTTTTTCCTGCCCCTGGAGAGAAATGTAATTAACTTGGCATAGTAGGGTGACAAAAGGGTTGGGCTTTGATCCTGAGCTGGGCCAGAGAAATATGACATTCCTGCATAACCCATAAGCTGTACAGATTTGTTTTTGGAACTTGCACAACTGATTTTGCCATATAGGTTACGCCCTAACTTGATATTACTCTGGTCTCAGTAGGCCAAAGGGAAGTGAACATGCCCTCTTAGGGAGCCCTCCTCATAGATGTATAATTGAGTGTCACTGCAGACAGGTCAGTAAACCGCACTGACTTTCTCTTTGAGTGTGCAATAACATCATGAGGCCTACCCAGGTCAATACCCAATCCTGCACAGACCCGCTGCACCAGGCTACCTCTGTGCTTTTACTGGGCTGCGCCCAACAGGAGTCTCCCACGCGCGGCACTCACACATGCACACACACATGTGCATGTCTTTATGTATAACCATCCAGGTGCCCCTTACCCTTGCTCCATCACAGTGGCCTTACCTTAATAGGCAGACTCCGGCGGTAAACACGCACAATCCATTTGCCAAGAGTTTACCGTGTCCAAGTCACCAGTTGGTAGGCTCACCCACAGTAAAAAGGTCAAAATCCAGGTGGTCAAAAAGCAAAAAATTCTGATGGATTTGATGGGTAGAACCCATTTTCTTAGGGTGGATATTTGGGGCCTAATTTATGAGGCCGTGCATCACTTTTACGCCACTGGTGCATCACTTTTTGTGACGCACCAGCAGCGTACAAAATGTGCCTTGTTGCACCATATTTACAAAGTGACGCATCGAGGTAGATGCGTTACTTTGTAAACCCCTGCGCCACATTATACCTGCGCTGGGTATAATGTATGCAGGGAGGGCGTTCCGGCACAAGAAAGGGTCGTGGATGTGACGCAGTGAAACTGCACCACTTCTAGGACACAAATGCGTCAATATCTTACGCCTGCCTCACAGCAGGCGTAAGACTGCCGCAGGCCCTTTCACATGGGGCTTACCCCATGTGAAAGGACACATGGCTGGAGTTGCGTCACTTTTGTGACACACTCCAGCAATGCGTCACTTTTGCGCCCCTACAGACATGTCAGAAATACTGACGTATCTGTAGCTCATTGCGACATGATGTATCCTAGAGTAAATATGACGCATCAATCATGTCGCAAGGAGGGCGCACTGAGAAGTGACGCATCGCTGCTTTCACGCAGCGATGCGCCACTTCTCATAAATGAGGCCCTTGGTGTTTTGACTGAGAGATAGAAAGAACAAGCAAGAGAAATGGAGCCAGAGAAAGACACCAAGAGACAACATGATTAATAGAGAGAGGGGGACACTCCACTTCTCTCTATGTCATCTTGGCTATTTTTAACAACAGCAAGACAATGGAGTACTGAGTATATAGATGCTCACCAGCCTGTATTGCCCTGTACCGTCCAGCTTCCCTGTGTCACATGATCCTCTGTTCGGTTCATTGTGGTTGGCAAGCAATGTTTCTTAAACCACTGTGCTACGATGCTCAAACTTGTCAGCAGATAGAGGAAGAGGACTGTAGAACCAGAAGCGATGCAGATGACACCAGAAACAATTGTATGGAATCTGAAGGCCAGCAGGAACACCCCAATCACATCCATAAAAGCACCAATGATCAACAGCCATTTCCGAATCCAGTTCCATGTGACGTCACCATTGGAGGCTTCACAACGCCACATGATGGGATCCCCTATGAAGTAGGTCACATGACTGCCCAGGGATCTGTAGAAAAAAGCATGAAAACAAGAAGATGATTTTTAAATAATCTGAATATATTTTCTATTTAGGTATTCCCCTTTTGAATTATGTGTGGTGATTTATTACAGTAGATGTTTAAATCACTTGAATACATTGTTCCATGATTGTTCTAGCATAGCCTGATATCTTGATTTTCTAGTTATTATTTCTAAACAGTCAACAAGATTTCATAGAATCTGATATCTTGACTTCTCAGTTGTTGTTGCTAAATAGTGGACAACATTTCACAGAACATGAATAGGTAAAGGGCTGGGATGCTTTTATTGTGATTGTTGTAAAAATATTTAATTTCTTTTGGACAATATCAGCTGCACGGAAGTATTGTACAATATAGATAGAGAGGAACTTTAATCCAACAATTGCAGGCTGAGGGGTTGTGCTGACAAGAGATTTAGCTGCAAACACCTTTCCCTCCTGAAGGTTACACAAAAGGAACATTGAGTCTTTTGACAGGCTGATCTACCTGACTGAGGACAATAACTCAGCTGTGTCACTGAAACCACAGCTATCTGCCTGCTGAACACTGCTTCTTTTGTTCTAAAACATCTAGGTGCATGTGAGCAAGGTCAACTAAAAAAAAAACATAAAATGCCCCCTTGATATTAAGATCAGCCTAGTTAGCCAAGAGAAGAGAGGGGTTGGGGATACTGTTAACATGTTTTAATTAATGGAAAATAATAATTGATTTAAATGGTCTTTAGTTGGCATAACCAGGCTTCAGTTGACATGACTAGGCAAAGTCAGAAATCTTTGTTATTTATGTTAAAGTGACAGAAAGAAATGTGCTTTTAGAAGTACATAATTGAGCTTTCTACATAAATGTTTCTCTTCTGTTTGTTTCCATTTCACAAAGAAATAATATTTATTTCATAGGGCTGTTTAATTTTCAAGCTAGAATTTATTAGTTTGTGTTCCTTGCAAAGAAAGCCAGGACCTGAATGTTTCTGTTTTTGCAACAAATTAAAAGTTCTTTACCAAATTCTGCTCCAATACTTATTCATCAGCTGTACTGTGTATTGTTTTTATTTGTTAAGCAAAGGCCATGTTATTTCCTTCAGTATATGCATGCCTTATTATAGTTATACATGAAAATAGGAGTTCCTAATTATGTGCTATTTGATGTATCAAATTTTCGCTAAAAACTATTGTTTATGTATGCATGGAACTTGATTAGAACAGCCCTATTATGTCAGATCTAACTATGCAGAGTATGTGGCATTCGTTACCTAAACCCTATAAAATATGGCCTGTTTGGGAGATGTGCCAGACTTGTTGCTTATTTCTGAGAATGCAAATTATATCAGACTGTCTATACTTAGACTTTTCCTGCTTTCTGAACTGTGCAGACTGTGTGTTACTCTGTCTATTGATGTATACGTATACTTTCCTTGATTTCTTAACTGAGCAGATTTATGTTAGTCCTTTTGCTTAACTATACTTTGGTTCTAGCTATTTACTTGCTATGAAGATAGACCTTATATCGCTCCTCTAGCATTTTTATTATCTGATGTATTATTGGTGATGATTTTGGCTAACTAATTACTTTTTGCCTTCTGTAATGAATATTAGATTTGAATAAACCTTTATAGTTTTGAATTTGCATTTTGTACTGTGAAGTTTTCTTTTATTTGCACAATTGCCATTGTCTTATGAGACTTAAATGGCCCCAGGACTATGCCTCAACCCTTTTGATTTACTAATAAAAAAGCATTTTCCGATTTTGGTGGAGTAAAATGGGCATATTGTGCCAATTAAGTTGCATAATTTGCATAATTATTGAACTTACATGATTAGTCAAAATTGTGACCCCAAATTATTAGAATTTAGACTGTGTTAGAATTGTTTGTATTAGTGTTAATGTACCTATTGGTGTTGTTGGTAGTTGAATTAAATGAGTGTTAATTGGGTTAAGCATGATGAGTTGTCTTGCTCGGTGTGTGCTTCTTGCAGCATGTGATTTGGAGTGAAATAATTAGTTTTGTGTGCACCGCACAGTGTATTCTGTTAATAGTGTTTTGCGAATGCATCAAAAACTGCATTGCATTGCAATATGTATGAATTACTAAAGCTGTTTAAATTGTACTTTTGATGAAGAAATATTATTATTTTACGTAATCTTTTTGAAAGGTTTTTGGATTTAGATATAAGGTTTACAGATTTATGGAAATCTAAGATCTCAAGATAATATTATAAACTTTCTGTTGAATAAAGCCATGTGGCACCACACCAGGTTCTAGATTAAAATTTCATAAAATCCTTAATGGTCTACTTGGGTATGAGAACTAATTCTGAGTAGTGGTGTTTATTCTGTGCACATGGATAAACACTCGGCTTCATTTACAAAGAATTGGTGTAGGGCATCCCCGCAAGTCATTGTGCTGCGCTGCCCTGTGCCCTATGCCAATTTGAAAGGGCAGGAATGCACAGTATTTACAAGATACAGTGCACTTCTGTCCGTTCAGCCAGTGCTTTCATACCATTTGCACCTGAGCGCCAATGTAGGCACTCTTGCACCATGGTGCAAGGGTATCTGTGTTAATGGCATGATTGTTTTTGTGCAGGAAGGGGCATTTTCCTTGTTTTATGTGTGCTGCAGAATGCAGTACACATGGAAAGATGAAAAAAGGAGGAGAAAATTTCTCTTTTTTATGCCTGATCTGGGGAGGCGTACGTTTTTGGCAGGGCCCAAATCCATGGTTGTTGCGTGGGAACACCCACTGCAACGCCCATAGAACGCCTCCTTGGCACTTTGCGCTGCCTTGCCTTACTCCATATCTATGAGGCCATGCAGGGTGGCTTTGTGTCGCCTCATAGATATGATTGAGAGGCTTGAGCCACCAGATCATCATAAAACATGACTCTCCGGTGGCACAGGCTTTTTTAAATGAGGGCCTCTGGCTTTAAAGGTAGGTATCCTCTTGTCGGTGCCTATTTTGGTGTGTCTGGAAGCACCCAAGATGATAACCATTTTCTGTGGTGAGTTTGAGTTTACTTCCTGTAGCCCCATAGGCACAGAAAGGTTTTATTTTTTGGGGTTATTAACATTATGTTTTGTGTTTCATGGCTTGTGTTGAAATTGTATTGTGATTGGTTGTATTAGTAATACATGTATTATAAAGTTAGGCTGAGATTACAATGGGTAAATCGTCAATTTGTAACCGTGGAGAAGAGGCTATGACCCCAGTGGGTACCCTAACCCTTGAGATGCTTCCTAACTTGGGTAATAGAATAGAATTGCCGCTGATGACAAAAAATTACAATTTCCTGTGAAAGGTGCATGTGAAGTGAAACAAATTGAGAATTTGATGAGTGTCTTCTTTCAGATGAGGCCGGAGCTTAGACCTGTGCAGTTCTAACCTCTGAATGAGTGGGACTATATGACAAATGATAAAACACGTAGGAAGATGTAAAAAGAACAAATTGGTAGACCTGTTAATAAATTGGCTGGATGTGAGATTGGGTTTACGGAAGAAGGCATGGCTTAAGGAAGTGCTGGAAACAGTGGCTGCTTTCCCTGAGTTATTGACGAATGAGACAAAAAGAAAACAAAAGATGACAAAAATATAAACAAAGACGAGAAAAAGAATGAGAGGGAAAAGAATGAATGTGTCTCTGAGGGAGAAGATACATTTATAGACAAATTGTTGACTGAAGTAAGACCGCCTCCATATAACGAGGCTCATTTGCAAGAGCACGTGCAAGAGAAAGGAGCAGGAGAGCAGAGTGTGTGGAGAGATGAGGTGGAAGCTTGTTTGTCTTCACAAAGTAAGGCATTTTTGATATGTATCCTTTCATTCTTGAGTGGGGGATGGGACATTTAGGAATCATAGGCCACATTCTTGCGGATTTTGCCATCACACTTAGCACCCCTATATTTGTGTAACATCCTGTAATGACAACTAGCCTTCCACATGCATTTAAGCTCCTCTTGATGAATGTATGGGAACTAAACTCTCCTTACAATAGATGCCAGGTCCAGTAATATTTTCGCCAACATGGCCCTGATATTATATTTCTTCAAGAAATGCTCACCAGCACAAGTGTCAGTCAAAATGCCCCCATCAATACTGGGCGTCTCCTCTTAATTAAACTCGGAGTGACATCCAAAGTAAACTCCATATTGAACAGAAGCCTCTCTCAGTTGTCAGAGACACAGATGGTCGCTACATAAAGCTAAGAATACAAAATGGTACACCAACCCTCACAATGTTTAATCTTTACACTTCTAATAACTCTCAATATGTATATACATGTTCCTTATTGAGACAGAAGTTATGGGATGTTCAAGGTGATATAATTGTGGGGGTGGAGGGACATCAACCTGGAATGAGATCCAGAAAAGGACAGGAAGAGGAATGTATAGCAGGGGACAGGGGCGATGTTTGCGCTTCTCAAAAAGAAATTGACTGAACTAGGGCTGAATGGTGACTGCAGTTATTTGCACCTTGACCTTAGAGACTACTCTTTCTACTCTTCTTTGTACAGTCCACCTATTCTCACATAATTACATTTTCATTACTGGGCCATTTCTATTCTCCTTGGACTTGGCCTCAATTTTTGGCATATTTATATAGGCTCACGCCAACTTGGACTTCACTTGGAGTGAGGGATCTTGCTATCCGGTGACCCCCTTGCTGGCATTTTAACCCTCAAATATGGAGAGGCCCAGTGAATAGAGCTACTGTCATTGATGAGATCCATGACTACCCTAATGCCTCCCTAGATATTACCTGTCACATGTTGTGGGATGCCTTCAAAGCTAACGTCAGAGTCACCGTTTGTCACTATTAAAAGAGACTGGACTAGGGAGGCTTGCCTATAAGAACAGAAGCTCACCTCTGAGATGAGGTTGCTAAAGAAAATGGACCAACAGAATCCTAGCAAATGCAACCAATGACAGTTAGCTATCACAAGTAAACAGTTAAAATCTCATACAAGCAGTTGTGCGAGTGAGGCGTTGCTCGCCCTGGGCCAACGGCTCCATGACAAAGGGGATAAGTTGGGTATCTTATTAGCAAGTAAAATAAGGGTAACTGATGCCTCACAGAATGCAGGAGCCAGGCTAAAGTTCTGTAAAAAGGAGTTAAACAGAGAGATTTTGATGGTCTTGCAGCTGAGACTATAGGAGCTTTGAGCAGATGTCAATAACAATGTTTGATAGGTGACCACTCGCAATGACGGATGCAAGTTGTCCTGTTATCCGCTGAATTCTTGATTCCTTGGATATAAAGAGTTTGATAGAATTTGTAAAAAGAGTTTTGTTTGTCTTTGTCCCTAACCGCCCAAGAGTGAACCTCTTTTTCAACCTGTGGAATAATTGTTTTTGCCCTCTGGAGTCTTATTTTACTTGCTAATAAGGTACCCAACTTATCCCCTTTGTCATGGAATCGTTAGCCCAGGACCAGCAACGCACATCAGACTTGTGTTACAACATAAGGAACTAGTTGGCCTTGAGTTTTTTCCTTGGTCCAGAGTGCCAGCTGAGTCTCACATTGAAGGCTTGGTTAGACGACCTTACTGTATTCCTGTGTATAGTAATACTTTGTCGGCTGCCATAGGGGAAAGCCACAGGCATTGTCCATCAGTTATTTATGTATTTATTGAGGGTGTTCGTATAATACCGATATAACTCCCTGTGATCACTGTGGAGCGCTGCAGGCAGTGCTTAATTTGTGCTGGGGTTTACTGGTGCTTGGAACTGGCACTTAATTCTCAGCACCGGCACTTATTTCTGACAGTTGACCACATGGTGGCACTCTTTGTGCAGAGTACATCCAAATAATGTTAAAAAATTCAATATACATTAAAGTTATAATAATAATATCTAGTCCAGGCCATTTTGGGTGTCGCATGATGGTTAGTAGGTAGCAGTGCACTGGCATGCATTGGAAGTGGGTTGTGCAAGCTGTACAGGACACCCTTGAAATACCCTGGGCACTGACACTTATCTTTTTTCAAATTAAACAATGGCTGCAGAGGAGAAAGCAGTCAAAACCTTTGCGTGGGACCCCTTGTTCCTTACATGAGGATGCCCAACGCTCCAGTTTTCTGCCCCCTGTTGGTTGGGGAGAGGGTGTGCACTGCATGATGCATTATTAAGCTTGTTGATGTTATTATCCCTCGCTTAGGTGTGCACTCCTTAAGCTTAGGTATGCACTCCTTAAAAGTGCCTTAACGTCCAAAGTCTTTGAGGCGGTGCCAGACTCAAGTAAATTCTTAAATCTGCAGATTGTCACGTGATCGTACCTTTCAGATATGTTATTGCTAACTTCTAGCCCATTCCCCTGGTATCGGCATAAAAAGAACATTTTCCCACCTCCTCAACAACTGAGGGCCTAATTTACAATATTTTGCCGCAGGACAGTGCCACAAGCCTTCCTGCAGCGCTGAATTATGGACAAAGGAAAGGGCAGGAATGTGCTGTATCTGTCAGATACGACAAATTCCTGTCCTATTTCCCTGCTCTGGTGTTTTGGCTGCCATGCACCAACGCAGGTGTCTGTGTTGTGGCAATGATTGTTTTTATGCAGCAAGGTTTACCTTCCTGCACAAAAACAACCAATGAAGGTGATTTCCTCCACCTATGTGTGCTGCTGAATGAAGCACACATAGAAAGAGCAAACAACAAGTAGAAATAAAGTTATTTCTCCTTGTTGCGCCTCCCCTGAGGAGGCTTAGGCTTTTGACGCATTCCCGGGTTTACAGAGCGTTGTAAAGCTGGGAATGTGTCAAATGCCATGGGTGTTACAAGGAAACACCCACCGTAACAGCCAAGGCACATCCCCGTATCACAGTGTGAGCCACCGCTGGGACTTGCGCTGCATTGCCTCACGCCATATCTACAAGGCCATGAAAAGTCACGCAGGATATTTTGTAGATATGACTCTGCACTTTGCGCCCCCGGAACATCAATAAAAGTGTCATTCTGTTGGCACACCGGGGCTTGTCAATTAGGCCCTGAATCTCTAAACTGTAATAAACAGGTGTTGGTAAGTGGTATAACTCATAAGTTGTAACAGACGTTTTTCAAAACAAGGAATTTACTTTGGGCAGGGGAAGCTAAGAAGAATCTGGTCAAGTCCCTCGGTAAGACTTCATAATCTTTATGTCTGGCTTTAGCCAAGAATTCTTTTTATATCACGTTTTATACATTTTACTAGTAATACATTGCAAAATATAAATCAAATGGAAGAGACAGAAGGCCATATTGGAAATCTCAGCCAAAAATTCATGTATATAGCACCAATAGTTTTGGGTAGCTGGACCTTCCCAAACCAAGTGGTAAAATGTTGCTGGCGGTTGCACAACGTGCACATGTAGGGCTACTGGCTCTGTACGTCTTCTGATCATGACAGCAGTTTGCCCTTTGTAGGTAGTTAAACTGGACTGCTGTGAGGTTAGATGGTATTGCCAAGCCTCATGCCACCATCTTTGTTTTTTTGCCATTCCTCGCCATCCACTCACCCAAATCTTTTGCCCAAGTCACCCTAGTGCTACCCAAGATGTCTGGTGTATGGGAAGCAAGAACCCTAACGAACTGGAGCTACCCGTGCATCGGGGAGACTCCAATACCAATGCAGCCTCCAAGGGGTTAAACTTGGTTATATTTATGAAATTACCAATATGTCCTGAGAGTTCCTGTCAGAGTTACAGATATCTAAAAAAACAGAAACCTAAGAAGTTTTGATTTTTGCTGACGTATCTGTAGGTACTTACAGCAAGCCTTCTTCATCCTTTGGTCTACTGCATCATTCACATCTCCCTTCAGCCCAGAAGAGCACACAGCATGGAGCAATGGGCAAGCCCATTTTAACCATTGGCTAACTCCAGTGTGAGTGACAGCTTCTGATCCTTCACAAGGAGCACATCTACACACAAAGTAGTTCCCTTCAGTGCTAGGAACTACTACCGAAAGCAAAAAATAGTTTTGCGTTTAGCCAATTTTTTCTTTTATTATGTTGGCGATAGCTTGGTAGCTTCACCAATAATTAGGTTTTACAAGAAATATGACAAAACAAGTATTGACAGGGTTACATGGCTGGGGATGGCGACCAACACCAGACATGTCCCTTTTTCCAATGCAGTTTTTAGGTTGAGCCTGGGCAGCGCATGCACTGCTCTGCGAGGCATGTGTATTCAAGTATGGACTTGAAGCCCCACCCATATTTTTCATTGGGTGGTATCATTGTCCTTCGTAAATGCTGCCTACTGATTCATTAATCAGTTTATTAATCCCTCCTTAGTACCGCCTTGTCTTCTTTTGTAACCTCTCATGAGGACTGACCCTTTTACGTCTGTTGTTACACAGTATGTCTTTTTTAATCTATAAGCACTATTTTCTATCATGAGTTTCTCCTACTGCGGGCACGGCATGCTTTCCTGCAACATTCAGCACGCTGGGCACGCTTTCACTTTCCAAGCAGCCAGCGACAATGGCGGCCTCTTCTTTGAATAGGTCTCGCATTACAAGAGTTCGAGCTATTGGCATTTTAAATGACAATGCTTTTAATTTATGTGGTAATTATCAAAACAGATAAATAAAAGGCAATTTCATTTACAATGCCAATTGCTTAAACTCTAGCACATGCGAGACCTATTGCATTGCAAATGCTTCTTCACTTCGTAGTTCTTACACCAAGCGATTCTAGGAGTTTTATTCTTCAAGTGTCTTTCCTGAGTGCTGGGTTTTGTTCAACAAAAAAGAATGGTATATTTGTCTTCTCTATTGGCCCAATTTCCAAGCTTTGCACACTTCGGTCGAACTTCAATGTGCTCCATTGCCATTTTGCACTCGTAAGTTCCTAATCATGATTCATACAATCAGGGTTGGTGCAGTATTTCATGTGCAAAGTGCATAAACATGGATGGTTTATTTTGTGGTGGGTGCATTAGCGTTCCTTGGTAGGCTCGCCTGTCAAAGTTGCTGAACACCTTAGTCACTAACAATGGTCAGGTAAAGGTCAGGTGGTCAAGTTCGAATCTCTAGTTTTGGCCCACCGCGCTCTCCATGGTTATGGCCCCCTTTATCTTCAGAGGCGCTTCTCCTTTTACTTTCCTTCGCGTGCACTCCGATCTATGTCCCTGCGTTTGGCTCGGGTTCCGCGCTTTATGCTCCAGAGAGTGGGTGGGCTCTTTTGTGGTGAAGGCAAGTGCAGCCTGGAATGCCCTCCCCCTTGCTTTGCGGTCCATCCAGGACCCAGCTGTGTTCAAAAGGAAACTTAAGACTCACTTCTTTGCTTGATAGCTTCTCCTTGCACCCCTCTGGCATCGCGCCGGGACACTCACGAGTATCCGAGCACGCTACAAATGGATATAACATAACATAACAGGTGTCAAGCGCTCCTTGGGTGGTGAAGGTGAAGAAAGCACCCAGACGAACGGGGGTGTAGAGGAAGTTGTTCCTGCCCCGGGAATATACATTCACTGTTGCGAACAAAAGTTATAAGTGTAGACGCCCCCTTACTTTACATCTTTGTATGCAAACATTTCCAAATGTGGTGAAACTTCTGCTTGCATGAATGCAGATGACTGCTGCTAAAATCAACGACTATCAAAGCATCCCATAGCCCACAAAGCATTGCACGCCACGGGTGCAAAATACCTACAGAAGAGGCTGGACTTTTACCAGCCGACACGATCCTTAAGATCGGAGTCCCTAGCACTTGCAGTAGTTCCACGTATAAAGAGGGCACGTCTGGGAGGTCGGTCCTTCAGATTCCTGGCCCCTCAGCTGTGGAACTCCTTACCCTTGTCTTTACGGTCCACATCCAATCTGCTCGCCTTCAGGAAGGGTCTTAAGACCTGGTTATTCTCTGATTAGACCTCTGCTATCCTATCCTCTGTTTTAGCCTCCTATGTTGTTATGTTTTTCAGTCTCTTTTCTGGGTCTGGAGCACAAAGCGCCGGGACACTCCTTTGGAGTAGCCGTTGCGCTATACAAGACCCATAAATAACATAACATAACATAACATCCAGGGGGGCTTCTAGAATTCCGTGAGAAATGCAACAAAATCAGACATTTACTCAAAACGCATGAATACACCAATGGGCAGGGTCACTGGAATTATGTGGCAGGAGAGGGCCAAATTATGCGGCAGAGTTGAGTAAATTATACAGCAAAAAAAGGCAAATTATGTGGCGTAATGAGGCACATTTTTTAAATAGTATTACTTCATTATTCTGTACTTTTTGCACTTGTTAACACTGCCTGGGCATTGGGTGCACCTATTTAGTACCAGTTTAATACATAAATATAGCAAGCAACAAGCAACAGAAAGGTGACCAGTCGACCTTCGCAAAAGGCCTTCCACTCTGCGGTAATACATGCTGCTGCGTTTTCAGTAACTCTTGAACTGTTTGAGATGGGAATAAACATTTTTCCTGTTACAATCTGCAGATTATGCAGCAGATGATGGATTATGTAGCAAGTGCAGCAAAATCAATAATTATGCGAAAATAGCCGCGGCCGCACAATCGCATAAATCCAATGATCCTGCCTATAGGCACATATCGAATTGTTTAATCCTCAACACGTGAATTTAAAGAAATTTAGGGGCAGATTTACAAGCCTCTTTCGCCACTTTTGCGTCACTTTTCCCATGTTAAAGAGTTATATCTTTTTAAGGTTACATTGCCATCTAGTGCTTACAGACAGTATGAGTTTCGTTTGAACTCAATGCGATTGGAGTTACAAGCTGCTTTTCCTTTGATTTTATTCGGCAGTTTCCAAGTTCTGTGGACTATTTCACCGGTAATAGAAAATGTGTTTTAACCTAATTATAACTGATAACTTTAGAGCATCCGGTGGATGGGTTTGCATGTTGATTTATTTCGGAACTATTAACTACTAATTTAACATGACATGATTTTCATTAATTCCTAGAAAACACTTGCAGGCCGCAAGCGCCTGAATGTGAAGCACACAGACCGATGAACGAAACCTGGGGGCATATTATCAAGGACCGGTGTTAAAATTATCGCCGTTTTATCGGCAGGAAACTGCCGATAAAACGGCGATAATGGGCTTGATAATACGCCCTTGTTAATTCCCATAGAAGCCCATGTTCTGGTGAGAACATGGGCTTCTATGGGAATTAACAAGGGTGTATTATCATGTTCTGGTGAGAACATGGGCTTCTATGGGAATTAACAAGGGTGTACTATCAAGCCCATTATCGCCGTTTTATCAGCAGTTTCCTGCCGATAAAACGGCACTAATTTTAACACCGGTCCTTGATAATATGCCCCTTGGTTGTTTTCACAATCATTGGTGACGTACTTTTATCGCTGCCCTGGAAAATAACAAAATAATCTGCATTATGAAGTCAAACATAGAAAGAAAATGAGGATGAAATCGTCACGTTTAATTTCATATTGTTAAGAGGCGCCTTCGACCAGGCTGCCGTAGAAAGAGGGATGCATATCCGGAGAACAAACCGCATATCGGAAGTGTAATTGCAAGCGATGTACCCCCCTCTCCTGGTGAGGCTGTGAAGAAGACGAAATTGGAGCCGCTGTTGAGAGCCACGCTCTCGTCCGCGGTAAAGAATGTGTACGTTCACAGCATTTTCTCATGACCGTTTACTGAAATATATTTTGTGCACTTGTATCACGATGGGAGCAGCATTCTTTGCACATCCACACCTTTTCATAATACATTGCAGCTTTAAAGCTGGAGGTGGTGCAACTTGTGTTCACCTCCTGCTAGACAGCGGAGTTAAAGCTAGTCTGAATTGTTGCCCTCTGCGTCAGGGCCCATGTGCCTTACGGTAAAAGGAGCCATTCACATTTTAAGTGACCTGCCCTATGATGACAGCAAGCCATTCCATTCACATTTTAAGTGACTTGCCCTGTGGTGACAGGCGGCCATTCACATTTTAAGTGACTTGTCCTATGATGATAGAAAGTCATTCACATTTTAAGTGACCTATGATGACAGGAGGCCATTCACATTTTAAGTGACTTGTCCTATGATGGGAGGAAGCCATTCACATTTTAACTGACTTGCCCTATGATGACAGCAAGCCATTCACATTTTAAGTGACTTGCCCTGTGGTGACAGGCGGCCATTCACATTTTAAGTGACTTGTCCTATGATGATAGAAAGTCATTCACATTTTAAGTGACCTATGATGACAGGAGGCCATTCACATTTTAAGTGACTTGCTTTATGATGACAGGAAGCCATTAAAGTTTTAAGTGACTTGCCCTATGATGACAGTCATTCACATTTTAAGTGACTTGCCCTATGGTGACAGTCATTCACATTTTAGGTGACTTGCCCTATGATGATAGTCATTCACATTTTAGGTGACTTGCCCTATGATGACAGTCATTCACATTTGAAGTGACTTCTCCTATGATGACAGTCATTCACATCTAAGTGACTTGCCCTATGATGACAGTCAATTACATTTTAGGTGACTTGCCCTATGATGACAGTCATTCACATTTTAAGTGACTTGCCCTATGATGACAGTCATTCACATTTTAGGTGACTTGCGCTATGACGACAGTCATTCACATTTAAGTGACTTGCCTTATGATGACAGTCATTCACATTTTAAGTGACTTGCCCGATGATGACAGGAAGCCATTCACATTTTAAGTGACTTGACCTGTTATGACAGGTGGCCATTCACATTTTAAGTGACTTGCCCTATGATGACAGGAGGCCATTGACATATAAGTGACGTGTGCTGTTGTGAGAGGAGGCCATTCACATTTTAACTGACTTGCCCTATGATGACAGGAAGCCATTCACATATAAGTGACTTGTCCTGTGGTGACAGGAGGCCATTCATATTTTAACTGTCTTGCCCTATGATGACAGCCACTCACATTGTAAGTGACCTGCCCTATGATGACAGGTGGCCATTCACATTTTAACTGACTTGCCCTATGAAGACAGCAAGCCATTCACATTTTAAGTGACTTGCCCTGTGATGATAGAAAGTCATTCAGCTTTTAAGTGACCTATGATGACAGGAGGCGATTCACATTTTAAGTGACCTGCTTTATGATGACAGGAAGCCATTTAAGTTTTAAGTGACTTGCCCTATGATGGGAGGAAGCCAATCACATTTAAGTGACTTGCCCTATGATGACAGGAAGCCATTCACATTTTAAGTGACTTGCCCTGTGGTGACAGGTGGCCATTCACATTTTAAGTGACTTGTCCTACGATGGGAGGAAGCCAATCACATTTCAGTGACTTGCCCTATGATGACAGTAATTCACATTTTAAGTGACTTGCCCTATGATGACAGTCATTTACATTTTAGGTGACTTGCCCTATGATGACAGTCATTCACATTTTAGGTGACTTGCCCTGTGATGACAGTCATTCACATCTAAGTGACTTGCCCTATGATGACAGTCATTCACATTTTAGATGACAGTCATTCACATTTTAAGTGACTTGCCCTATGATGACAGTCATTCACATCTAAGTGACTTGCCCTATGATGACAGTCATTCACATTTTAGATGACTTGCCCTATGATGACAGTCATTCACA
Organism: Lissotriton helveticus; assembly: GCF_964261635.1. Lineage (NCBI taxonomy): Eukaryota > Metazoa > Chordata > Amphibia > Caudata > Salamandridae > Lissotriton > Lissotriton helveticus. The sequence goes on along the minus strand of NC_136068.1, from coordinate 1,857,359,539 downwards.
TTTTAAGTGACTTGCCCTATGATGACAGTCATTCACATATTAGGTGACTTGCGCTATGACGACAGTCATTCACATTTAAGTGACTTGCCCTATGATGACAGTCATTCACATTTTAAGTGACTTGCCCGATGATGACAGGAAGCCATTCACATTTTAAGTGACTTGACCTGTTATGACAGCTGGCCATTCACATTTTAAGTGACTTGTCCTATGATGATAGAAAGCCATTCACATTTTAAGTGCCCTGTGATGACAGGAGGCCATTCACATTTTAAGAGACCTGCCCTATGACGACAGGAAGCCATTTACGTTTTAAGTGACTTGTCCTATGATGATAGAAAGCCATTCACATTTAAGTGCCGTGTGATGACAGGAGGCCATTCACATTTTAAGAGACCTGCCCTATGATGACAGGAAGCCATTTACGTTTTAAGTGACTTGTCATATGATGGGAGGAAGCCAATTACATGTAAGCCACTTGCCCTATGATGACAGGAAGCCATTTATGTTTTAAGTGACTTGACCTATGATGGGAGGAAGCCAATCACATTTAAGTGACTTGCCCTATGATGACAGGAAGCCATTCACATTTTAAGTGACTTGCCCTGTGGTGACAGGTGGCCATTCACATTTTAAGTGACCTGCCCTATGATGGCAGGAAGCCATTTGCGTTTTAAGTTACTTGCCCTTTGATGACAAGAAGCCATTTAACTTTTAAGTGACTTGCCCTATGATGGGAGGAAGCCAATCACATTTAATGGACTTGCCCTATGATGACAGGAAGCCATTTAAGTTTTAAGTGACTTGTCCTATGATGATAGAAAGCCATTCACATTTTAAGTGCCGTGTGATGACAGGAGGCCATTCACATTTTAAGAGACCTGCCCTATGATGACAGGAAGCCATTTACGTTTTAAGTGACTTGTCATATGATGGGAGGAAGCCAATTACATGTAAGCCACTTGCCCTATGATGACAGGAAGCCATTTATGTTTTAAGTGACTTGACCTATGATGGGAGGAAGCCAATCACATTTAAGTGACTTGCCCTATGATGACAGGAAGCCATTCACATTTTAAGTGACTTGCCCTGTGGTGACAGGTGGCCATTCACATTTTAAGTGACCTGCCCTATGATGGCAGGAAGCCATTTGCGTTTTAAGTTACTTGCCCTTTGATGACAAGAAGCCATTTAACTTTTAAGTGACTTGCCCTATGATGGGAGGAAGCCAATCACATTTAATGGACTTGCCCTATGATGACAGGAAGCCATTTAAGTTTTAAGTGACTTGCCTTATGATGGGAGGAAGCCAATTACATTTAAGTAACTTGCCCTATTTTGACAGTCATTCACATTTTTGGTGACTTGCCCTATTATGACAGCCATTCACATTTTGAGTGCCCTATGATGACAGGAGGCAATTCACATTTTAATTGACCTGCCCTATGATGACAGGAAGCCATTTACTTTTTAAGTTGACAGTCATTCACATTTTAAGTGACTTGCCCTATGATGACAGTCATTAACATTTAAGTGACTTGCCCTATGATGACAGTCCTTCACATTATAAGTGACTTGCCCTATGATGACAGGAAGCCAATCACAATTAAGTGACTTTCCCTGTGGTGACAGGTGGCCATTCACATTTTTTTTAAACTTTATTTTTCAGTGTATACATTACTAGCAGCCCGTCCCGACGTTGTCCGGGTATGAAATAGAATGTGTGTAATGTGTGTATTTGGCAAGGGCAATTTATTTTAAAATCTCGCGGTAGACAACATTTTTTGTTTCATTAGAATAGGGACGGAGAAGGGCCAGCTGCAGCCCTGGTTGATGTTAGCAGGCGCGTGTAATTGGTGTAGTGATCCACCGCCTGAGCCCGGCTACAGCCCTGGTTGATGTTAGCAGGCGCGTGTAATGTCGTTCAATGAGAGAGTTATAAGCCGCGGGTAAATCCGTTTAATGAGAGAGTTCAGTGACAGCGAGTGGGAGAGGCTGCAGTAATTGTCCCCGCAGACATGCTCATTTACGTGTTCCCCCGCTTGAGGCCCAGCTGCAGCCCTGGTTGATGTTATCAGGCGCGTGTAATTAGTGTACTGATCCGCCGCCTGAGCCCGGCTACAGCCCTGGTTGATGGTAGCAGGCGCGTCTAATTTCGTTGAATGAGAGAGTTCCGTAACAGCGCGCAGGAGAGGCTGCAGTAATGTTACTTACCAGGCCTCCAGCTGAACGCGTTTGTCCTGCCCCCAGCACACGGCCACAGTAGACGATCTTCTGATTAATGTACGACCCACATGGAATGAAGGGCGGAACGTAGCACACGCCCCCAGCGTTTCTCACGCCCCCAGCGTGCCCCTTGATGCGGTGCAATTGCGTTCACATTGCATGAAGGCCGGACACACGCCCCCAGCGTTTCTCACGCCCCCAGCGTGCCCCTTGATGCTGCACAGCAACGTAATTGGCGCTTGTATGTACGACTCACATGGCATGAAGGGCGGACACACGCCCCCAGCGTTTGTCACGCCCCCAGCATTTGTTATGCCCCTAGCACACGCCCACAGCCCACGATGTGATGGTCGTACCACACGTCCCCAGCGTTAGTCACGCCCCCAGCCCACACCCACAGCACAACGTAGACACGCCTACAAGGGACTACTTTGCTGGCACGGTTCTTTTAACTTTTAAATGTATATGGTGTCCTACGGTACAATTGTATGTCTTGCACTGTATGATTGTGATGAACACCACTGTTTCTTGAAAAGTTAATAAAAACTAATTCTGAATAGCCTATGTCCTTCTGCTGCAACTGCCCTTTCCAATGCTGTATTGGGTGTTGTGATTGGTGCTGTGGTTACTGAGAGTACCCGCCTCAAAGGTTTGGGCTCTCTCTTTATAATATTAGTATGGATAAACAATAACACACAACTGGCATCCAATCAGTGTATGTACGCAAATCGACGACCTCATTAGTGGCACTTGGGACTACAGGTGGCATTAGGGAGGGAACGGACTCCTGGGAAGGGATACAAAAGCATACTTTAATAATACTGTGAGAAAGGAACCAGGCATGGGGCTGATACCGGTAAAGAATATCACTGGGGTCCTCCCCACTGTTCCTCACCAGACCCAAAACCAACGGGTGTGTCCAACCCACTGCTCCCACTTTCAGTTGTGCCATGTGAGGAGATCTCCTCTGCTGCCAGTCCTGACTCACACATTACGCGTCAGGCCATTAAATCGTCCTGCAGCTTCTCATCCCTCCGAGTGAGTTGCATGTGAGTTTTCTCGTCCAGGGACCACTCCCGTACGTATCTGAGCCAAGTGGACACCTCTGGGGCCCTCTGCCCCATCCAAGTTATCGCCACCCTGCGCCTGGCTAGCACCAACATTAATTGCAGGAATTTATATGTAAGTTTCTTTTTCTTGGGCTTCCAGACCAGTGCAAGCAGACAATGTAGGGGTTCAAGTGCCATCCGAAGGCCTGTGGCTGCGACTATTCATTCCATCCACCCACCCATAATTGTCCAACCAGAGGGCAGCCCCAGGCTAAGTGCAGGAAGGCGGCCCTCTCGGCATTACATCTAGGGCATCCGTCTCCCCTATCCTCAGAGATACGTTTCAGTGATACTGGGGTTAGGTAGGTGCGTGTAGAAAATTGAAGTGCGTCAGCTTAAACCTTGCATTGCATGAGACCTTGCGCGTGAGGGAACCTATGCGCCTCCACTGTCCCTGGTCCAGCGGGGTGCCGAGATCCGCCTCCCAGGCTGCCCCGGACGGTGGCACCGGGGAGGTTGAGTCCTGTTTCATGGTCACATAGAGGAGTGAAATCAGCCTACGCCCCTTGTCGCAGGAAGGAGGATATCCAAGGTGTGCCTCAGTGGTGGCGCGTCTGGGTACTGGGGCCAGGTGACCTTCGCCACCTCCAGGAGTCCCCGGAAGTGCAGGTATTGTCACCGTCCAAGGCCAAATGCCTCTTCTGCCTGCTCATAAGTAAGAAAGGTCTCGTTAGGGTAAAGGTCAGCCAGAACCTCGCCGCCGCCCTCCTTCCAGGAATGAAAGGACCTGTGCTGCCCATATCAAGAAAGGGGGCCAGTATCCAAATCGGTAGCTCCCTGTGAAAGGGTGCCCTCCATAATACTCTCTCAACAAATCGCTGCCATATAGCAGCCGTGTGTTGCACAACATAAGGAAGGGACGTATCCGCCCCCTACCTTGCATTAAGACAACCTGCAGCGTCTGGGTATCTACCCTACCCGAGAGGAGGCGTGCCTCCCAATTGTCAGTGTCTGTAAACCAACGGGCGGCATGTTGCAACTGGGCCGCATAATAATATAGGTCGGGGCACGGGGCTTCAAGGCACCCCTCCTCGTAGCTGCGGACCACTGTGGGAAGAGCAACCCTACTGCGCCGGCCCGCCCAGAGCAGAGACGTGAGAAGCGTGCTAAGAGTGCGATAGACACGCGGTGGGAGCGGACACAGGGAGTTCTGGAGGACATATAACGTCCTAGGAAGCATCACCACCTTGGCAACGGCCAGCCGTCCCATCAACGAGAGTGGTAAAGAATTCCAGAAAGACACTGACTGCTGTAAGGACGCGATTATACGATCCACGTTCTGAGCTAATGCCTATGCCTCTGTCGGACCCACCCATATGCCAAGATAACGGAACCCCTCCCCCTCCCAGCGCAGCCGGAGATCTGGTAGGTCTCCCAAGGGCACCGAATCCAACCCCGCCAGTGGAAAGATCAGGGATTTATGGCGCTTGAGTCGTAGCCCCGACACTTCCCCCAAAGCGGTCTAAATGTTGCAGCAGTATCGGCAATGCGTCCCGGGAAGAGGTTTTCTCCTCTGACTCCCTGTATGATCCTGGGCAGCACTGTACTCCTCCTTTCTGTGTATGTCTTCTACCCAGTTCCCAGTCCTTGTCCAAGTCCCTGACTGTGTTCCCCACATAGTCCCTGACAGACCCTGACAGAAGGCGTTGCGTGGTGTACTGCGTTATGGTGTTGGGCTGAGAGGCATGGGGCAGTCTGTCCTTGCCCATTGCGCTGGCCTGTGGGGGTCACTCTGGGATCCACAAGGTTCAGCGTCTCAGGTCTACTCCTCACAATATGCACACCCTGCAGGCGAGTCAGGGAAGGCACTGCAGGGGTCCTTCGGGGGAAGCGCCCGGGCCCGACCACGGCACGCCGTCATCAATCCTCTCCAACTCAGGCAGCGCAGAGGAAGGGAAACCACAGACTCCGCGGGGGGGCTCCGCCGCAGTCCACCGCCACCCCCAGTGCAATGCCACAGTTCTCGGAGCCTCAGGGCAAAGCAGGAGTCAGCAGCGGGCACCACCTCCACTCCAACAAGCGCGCAAGAGCCTCCACCAGGTGAGCGCCAGCCCCGGCCCACGCGTTTCACCTCTTGTTATGCAGGCCGCATCCCCAGCCTCACGTATGTATGGCCTCAGGTGTTTGTCCGTTATGCGGCCGCCTCCAGACAGGGCCGCGCCACTGCACACACACCGCCACAGTTCAGGTGGGCCCCAGGAGCACTTGATGGAAGGATCACCTGCACCGGGCAATGAAGCTTGACTACTGGTCCCAGGGCACCACGCGGTCCCTCGCGCGAGCCACTGTCCACACGTGGGGGGCCCGAGGCAACACAGAGGCCCATCCCCCTGCAGCATGCCTCAGACGACTGTGGGGACCCCCCCCCAGTAACAGCGAGACACCCAGTCCGGTCATCCAGGTGCGTGACTGTCTCAGGGAGCGGGTCTCACCCGCGCCGATGCAGGCCGCATTCCCGGCCTCTCGTAGGTATGGGCCCGGGTTCCCAGTCAGTCTGTCTCCCGATAGGGCGCCACCACCGCCCGTACATGGCCGCACCACCGAAGGAACCAGAGGAGCTAACGAGGAGCAGATGGGTTACTCCAGGCAATAGAGGCTCCGCCGCCGTTTCCAGGCCCCCCGCAGCACCCCACACAATCCGATCTTCACTCCTGGGGGACAGAGGCAATGCGGAGGTCCAGCTCCCCACGGGAGGCCCCCGATGATAGTGGGCGCCTCCCCCGCAGCGGCAAGGTGCCCTGATCAGTCCATCGGACACTCGGCAGGCGCCACCACCGAGTCACCCTCACGCAGGCATAGGCCGCATCCCCAGCCTCAGTTAGTTTCGGCTCGGCAGCCTCTCGAACCCAGCGCTGCAATGTCTGTTTACAGGCCTTGGACCAGCCTTGCCTCTCTAACGGGCACTCCCCCCACCTGTAGGGTTCCGCGCAGACCCACGGGTCCGATCTGTTCTCTGCCACAAGGATTATTTCAGGATGAATGCGGCTGGCCGGCCGGGAGCTGAAGGAGCTCACGTCCTGTCGGCCATGCTGCTTGGCCACGCACCCCGGCCATTCACATTTTAAGTGACTTGTCCTATGATGATAGAAAGCCATTCACATTTTAAGTGCCCTATGATGACAGGAGGCCATTCACATTTTAAGTGACCGGCCCTGTGATGACAGGTGGCCATTCACATTTTAAGTTACTTGTCCTATGATGATAGAAAGCCAAATACATTTTAAGTGCCCTATGATGACAGGAGGCCATTCACATTTTAAGTGACTTGACCTGTGATGACAGGTGGCCATTCACATTTTAAGTGACTTGTCCTATGATGGGAGGAAGCCAATCACATTTAAGTGACTTGCCCTATGATGTCAGGAAGCCATGCACATTTTAAGTGACTTGCTCTGTGGTGACAGGTGGCCATTTACATTTTAAGTGACTTGTCCTATGATGGGAGGAAGCCAATCACATTTAAGTGACTTGCCCTATGATGGGAGGAAGCCATTCCCATTTTAAGTGACTTGCCCTGTGGTGATAGGTGGCCATTCACATGTTAAGTGACTTGTCCTATGATGATAGAAAGCCATTCACATTTTAAGTGCCATATGATGACAGGAGGCCATTCACATTTTAAGTGACCTGCCCTATGATGACAGGAAGCCATTTGTGTTTTAAGTGACTTGCCAGATGATGACAGGAAGCCATTTAAGTTTTAAGTGACTTGCCCTATGGTGACAGGTGGCCATTCACATTTTAAGTGACTTGTCCTATGATGATAGAAAGCCATTCACATTTTAAGGGCCTTGCCCTATGATGACAGTCATTCACATTTTAAGTGACTTGCCCTATGATGACAGTCATTCACATTTTAGGTGACTTGCCCTGTGATGACAGTCATTCACATTTAAGTGACTTGCCCTATAATGACAGGAAGAAATGTAAGTTTTAAATGACTTGCCCCATGATGGGAGGAAGCCAATCACATTTAATCATATTCATCTATGATGGCAGGAAGCCATTTAAGTTTTAAATGACTTGCCCTATGATGGGAGGAAGCCAATCACATTTAAGTGACTTGCCCTATGATGACAGTAATTCACATTTTAAGTGACTTGCCCTATGATGACATTGATTCACATTTTAGGGGACTTGCGCTAGTGACTTGCCCTATGATGACAGTCATTCACATTTTAAGTGACTTGCTTTATGTTGACAGGAAGCCAATCACATTTAAGTGACTTGCCCTATGATGACAAGAAGCCATTCACATTTTAAGTGACTTGGCCCATGGTGACAGGTGGCCATTCACATTTTAAGTGACTTGTCCTATGATGATAGAAAGCCATTCACATTTTAAGTGACCTATGATGACAGGTGGCCATTCACATTTTAAGTGACTTGTCCTATGATGATAGAAAGCCATTCACATATTAAGTGACTTGTCCTATGATTTGAGGAAGCAAATCACATTTAAATGACTTGCCCTATGATGATAGGAAGCAATGCACATTTTAAGTGACTTGCCCTGTGGTGACAGGTGGCCATTCACATTTTAAGTGACTTGTCCTATGATGATAGAAAGCCATTCACATTTTAAGTGCCCTAGGATGACAGGAGGCCATTCACATTGTAGTGACTTGACCTGTGATGACAGGTGGCCATTCACATTTTGAAGTGCCTTGTCCTATGATGGGAGGAAGCCAATCACATCTAAGTGACTTGCCCTATGATGACAGGAAGCAATTCACATTTTAAGTGACCTACCCTGTGGTGACAGGTGGCCATTCACATTTTAAGTGACTTGTCCTATGATGATAGAAAGCCAAATACATTTTAAGTGCCCTATGATGACAGGAGGCCATTCACATTTTTAGTGACTTGACCTGTGATGGCAGGTGGCCATTCACATTTTAAGTGACTTGTCCTATGATGGGAGGAAGCCAATCACATTTAAGTGACTTGCCCTATGATGACAGGAAGCCATACATTTTAGTGACTTGCCCTGTGGTGACAGGTGGCCATTCACATTTTAAGTGACTTGTCCTATGATGACAGTGGCCATTCACATTTTAAGTGCCCTATGATGACAGGAGGCCATTCACATTTTAAGTGACTTGTCCTATGATGGGAGGAAGCCAATCACATTTAAGTGACTTGCCCTATGATGACAGGAAGCCATTCACATTTTAAGTGACTTGCCCTGTGGTGATAGGTGGCCATTCAAATGTTAAGTGACTTGTCCTATGATGATAGAAAGCCATTCACATTTTAAGTGTCATATGATGACAGGAGGCCATTCACATTTTCCGTGACCTGCCCTATGATGACAGGAAGCCATTCGTGTTTTGAGTGACTTGCCCGATGATGACAGGAAGCCATTCAAGTTTTAAATGACTTGCCCTATGGTGACAGGTGGCCATTCACATTTTATGTGACTTGTCCTATGATGATAGAAAGCCATTCACATTTTAAGTGACTTATCCTATGATGACAGTCATTCAGATTTTAGGTGACTTGCCCTATGATGACAGTCATTCACATTTTAAGTGACTTGCCCTATGATGACAGTCATTCGCATTTTAGGTGACTTGCCCTATGATGACAGTCATTCACATTCAAGTGACTTGCCCTATAATGACAGGAAGAAATGTAAGTTTTAATTGACGGGCCCTATGATGGGAGGAAGCCAATCACATTTAAGTGACTTGCCCTATGATGACAGTAATTCACATTTTAAGTGACTTGCCCTGTGATGACAGTCATTCACATTTTAAGTGACTTGCCCTATGATGACAGGAAGCCAATCACAATTAAGTGACTTGCCCTTTGATGACAGTCATTCACAGTTTAGGTGACTTGCCCTATGATGACAGTCATTCACATTTTAAGGAACTTGCCCTATGATGACAGTCATTCACATTTTAAGTGACTTGCCCTATGATGACAGTCATTCACATTTTAGGTGACTTGCCCTGTGATGACAGTCATTCACATTTAAGTGACTTGCCCTATAATGACAGGAAGAAATGTAAGTTTTAAATGACTTGCCCCATGATAGGAGGAAGCCAATCACATTTAATCATATTCATCTATGATGGCAGGAAGCCATTTAAGTTTTAAATGACTTGCCCTATCATGGGAGGAAGCCAATCACATTTAAGTGACTTGCCCTATGATGACAGTAATTCACATTTTAAGTGACTTGCCCTATGATGACAGTCATTCACATTTTAGGTGACTTGCGCTAGTGGCTTGCCCTATGATGACAGTCATTCACATTTTAAGTGACTTGCCCTATGTTGACAGGAAGCCAATCACATTTAAGTGACTTGCCCTATGATGACAAGATGCCATTCACATTTTAAGCGACTTGGCCCATGGTGACAGGTAGCCATTCACATTTTAAGTGACTTGTCCTATGATGATAGAAAGCCATTGACATATTAAGTGACTTGTCCTATGATTTGAGGAAGCAAATCACATTTAAGTGACGTGCCCTATGATGACAGGAGGCCATTCACATTTTAAGTGACTTGACCTGTGATGGCAGGTGGCCATTCACATTTTAAGTGACTTGTCCTATGATGGGAGGAAGCCAATCACATTTAAGTGACTTGCCCTATGATGACAGGAAGCCATACATTTTAGTGACTTGCCCTGTGGTGACAGGTGGCCATTCACATTTTAAGTGACTTGTCCTATGATGACAGGTGGCCATTCACATTTCAAGTGCCCTATGATGACAGGAGGCCATTCACATTTTAAGTGACTTGACCTGTGATGACAGGTGGCCATTCACATTTTAAGTGACATGTCCTATGATGGGAGGAAGCCAATCACATTTAAGTGACTTGCCCTATGATGACAGGAAGCCATTCACATTTTAAGTGACCTGCCTTATGATGACAGGAAGCCATTTCTGTTTTAAGTGACTTGCCCGATGATGATAGGAAGCCATTTAAGTTTTAAATGACTTACCCTATGGTGACAGGTGGCCATTCACATTGTATGTGATTTGTCCTATGATGATAGAAAGCCTTTCACATTTTAAGTGACTTGCCCTTTGATGACAGTCATTCACAGTTTAGGTGACTTGCCCTATGATGACAGTCATTCACATTTAAGTGACTTGCCCTATGATGACGGTCATTCACATTTAAGTGACTTGCCCTATGATGACGGTCATTCACATTTTAAGTGACTTGCTCTATGATGACAGGAAGCCAAACACAATTAAGTGACGTGCCCTTTGATGACAGTCATCCACATTTTAGGTGTCTTGCCCCATGATGACAGTCATTCACATTTTAAGTGACTTGCCTATGATGACAGTCATTCACATTTTAAGTGACTTGCCTTTGATGATGGTACTAATTCAATCCAGATGATGCCTGTGGTCGCATTATGGACATGGCGCACTGTCCCACTCTGCATATTTAAGTCTGTGCACATGGAGCAGTCTAGGACAGTGGACCGTATTGCACCAAATGCATTGTTCCAGGTGCAAACCTGCCCCTGCACTGGAAACTTTGCATTAGTGAAAGCCAAATCAGCTTTGGAAGCTGCCAGTCCGTGTTTCATTGACGAGGCAGTACGTGGGTACGCAATTCAAAGGGTGTCAGAGATCCCGCTGCGGGCAGATCCAGTGAGTGACTTCACCTGCCTACAGGGTGATGCTAGGGGGGTCTCTGGGGTTCCATTTCTCTTCTTCCAAGGAACTCTGAAAGGGGACGCACTGACTTCTTGCCACCTCTATGTGGTGCACAGTCAGTGCGCATTGTGTCGATCTCTGCCCATTTTTGGACTATGGTGCGGGTGCAAACACAAAGGATTCCTTTGTTTACAAGGGGCCACTCCATCTCACAGATGAGGGAATGCCCCCTTGAGATCATTTCAGCCCACATTTAACAATAGTGTGATGTGTATTGTAGAGGAGGTCATACAAGCATCTGCGGCCCCTTATGTAATACCATAGTACCCCCGGGTGTGCATAAAACAGGCACAAACACTCCTTATGCCTAGCGGATGCTTTCTACAATATAGCCTCAGATGGTTCACGCGGTGGGTGAGATCAAGAAGCAGCCATTTATAACACAATGGCCCATTTTGTGAATGAAGAAGTACACTCAGATACCAGGGCTGGACTGGAAACCAAAAGCATCCCTGGCAAAAATGTTCAAACAAGCCCCAATCAATCAATCAATCAATCACAACACTTGTATAGCGCGATACTCACCCGGAAGGGTCTCAAGGCGCTTAGGGGAAGGGGGCCGCTACTGCTCGAACAGCCAGGTCTTGAGTTGTCTCCTGAAGGCGAGGTGGTCCTGGGTTAGCCGAAGGTGGATGGGGAGGGAATTCCACGTCTTGGCCGCCAGGTAGGAGAAGGATCTGCCTCCGGCGGTGGCTCTTCGGATGCGTGGTACGGCGGCGAGGGCGAGGCTAGCGGACCGTAGCTGGCGGGTGGGTGTGTGGAAGGTCAGGCGGTCGTTGAGGCACTTGGGGCCCAAGTTGTGGAGAGACTTGTGTGCGTGGGTGAGGAACCTGAATGTGATCCTCTTGTTGACGGGGAGCCAGTGCAGGTTCCTCAGGTGGCCGGAGATGTGGCTGCGTCGAGGGATGTCCAGGATGAGTCGGGCGGTGGCGTTCTGGATGCGTTGTAGTCTTTTCTGTAGTTTGGCTGTGGTTCCGGCGTAGAGGGTGTTTCCGTAGTCCAGCCGGCTGGTGACGAGGGCCTGTGTGACTGTCTTCCTGGTTTCGATTGGGATCCATCGGAAGATCTTGCGGAGCATGCGGAGGGTGTGGAAGCATGAGGAGGAGACGGCGTTGACTTGTCTGGTCATCGAGAGGGAGGAGTCCAGGATGAAGCCCAGGTTGCGTGCGTGGTCTGTCGGCTTGGGGGCGGTGCCCAGGGCTGGGGGCCACCAGGAGTCGTTCCAGGCGGAGGGTGATGGTCCGAGGATGAGGACTTCCGTCTTGTCTGAGTTCAGTTTCAGGCGGCTGTTCTTCATCCACACGGCGACGTCTTTCATCCCTTCGTGGAGGCTGGTTCTGGCGGTGTCGGGGTCTCTGGTGAGGGAGAGGATCAGCTGGGTGTCGTCGGCGTAGGAGATGATGTTGAGGTTGTGTTGGCGTGCGATGGTTGCGAGGGGTCTCATGTAGACGTTGAAGAGGGTGGGGCTGAGTGATGATCCTTGCGGGACGCCGCAGATGACTTCGGTGGCCTCGGAGCGAAACGGGGGGGAAGCGGACTCTTTGTGTTCTTCCGGCGAGGAACGAGGTGATCCACTTCAATGCCTTCTCTTGGACGCCGGTGTTGCTGAGGCGTTGGACTGAGGAAGAGGTGTGGCGCCGCGGCCAGGGCGACTGACTCCGGAATCTGGGGATCACGGTTCGATCCCCGGCACCGGCGGCAGATTAACCCAGCACCATGTGACTCTGGGCAATAGCTTGCTTAATCTTCCCAACGGCCCCCAGCGCCAAGAGACCCTTACGGGTGATTGTGCGCTTTACAAATGTGGATTTAGGGTGCGGTGGCAGACAGTGTCGAACGCGGTGGAGAGGTCGGGGAGGATGAGTGCCGCTGTTTCCCCGTTGTCGAGAAGAGCTCGGATGTCGTCGGTGGCTGCGATGAGGGCGGTCTCGGTGCTGTGGATGGCTCTGAAACCGGACTGCGAGGGGTCGAGGGATCCATTCGCCTCGAGGAAGGCGGCGAGCTGTCTGTTGGCGATTTCTCGATGACTTTGGCCGGAAAAGGGAGGAGCGAGATGGGGCGGAAGTTTTTGAGGTCGGTGGGGTCCGCTGTTGGTTTCTTCAGTAGGGCGCTGAGCTCGGCATGCTTCCAGCTCTCCGGGAAGGTGGCGGTGTCGAAGGAGGTGTTGATGACGTCTTGGAGTTGGGGTGCAATGGTGGAGTCGGCCTTGTTGAAGACGTAGTGGGGGCAGGGGTCAGTCGGAGATCCGGATTGGATGGTGTTCATCGTGCGGGCTGTGTCTTCGGTGGTCACTGCGGTCCAGGTGCGGAGGGTGGCGGTGGGGTGCGTTGGTTCGACGGTTGTGTGTGAGGATGTTGCACCGAAGCTGTTGTGGATGTCGGCGATCTTGCGGTGGAAAAATAAGGCGAGGGAGTTGCAGAGATCTTGTGAAGGGGTGATGTCGTTGTTGCCGGTGCTGGGGTTGGAGAACTCCTTGACGATGGTGAAGAGTTCTTTGCTGTCATGGGCGTTGTTGTCCAGTCGATCCTTCAGTGATTTCTTTTTGGTGGTGCGGATGAGCTGGTGGTGCTTGCGGGTCGCGTGTTTGAGGGCGGTCATGTTGTCAGTGGTCCGATCGAGGAGCCAGGCTTTCTCGAGGGTGCGGCAGGTCTTCTTGGAGTCCTTGAGTTCGTTGGTGAACCAGGGGGCCTTATTGCTTCTGGGTTTGCTGGGAGGGTTCTTCAGTGGTGCGAGGTCGTCGGCGCAGGCGGTCAGCCACTGCGCGAGGTTGCGGGCTGCTTCGTTGGGGTCTGGTGTGCTCGCAGGTGGGTTCTGGCTGAGGGAGGAGGTGAGCAGGTCGGCGGTGATCTTGCTCCAGCTTCTGTGAGGAACCTGTTGCGGGTGGTGGTGGGTTGTGGTTTTTCTGAAGCTGAAGTGGACGCAGCTGTGGTCTGTCCAGTGAAGTCCGGCGGAGTGGCTGAAGGCGATGTGCTTGCTGGATGAGAAGATGGGGTCAAGCGTGTGGCCGGCGTAGTGGGTGGGGGTGTTGACCAGTTGCTTGAGTCCGAGGTTGGCGAGGTTGTCCAGCAGGGTGATGGTGTTGCGGTCCTTGTTGTTTTCCAGGTGGAAGTTGAGGTCCCCTAGGAGGATGTAGTCGGCGGAGGGGAGGGCGTGCGGGCTGATGAAGTCTGCGATGTCTTCGCTGAATTGTGTGCGTGGTCCCGGGGGTCTGTAGATGAGGGTGCCTCTGAGGGTCAACTTTGGGTCGGTGTGAATCTGGAAGTGGAGGTGTTCGGCGGCGGCGTAGGTGTCGTCGGCGTCGGTCGTGATGCGTACGGTGCTCTTGTGGACGATGGCGATGCCTCCCCCAGTCTGGTTGACGCGGTCCCTCCTGATGATCTTGTATCCATCCGGGATGGCGATGGCGATGTCAGGGGTAGAGGAGGCGTTCATCCAAGTTTCAGTGAGGAACGCGACGTCTGGTGAAGTAGTGTCGAGCAGGTTCCAGAGTTGGACGGCGTGTCTGTGGACGGAGCGGTTGTTGAGCAGGATGCATTTGAGGTCGCTGCTGGGGTTTGGCTTGGCGGGCGCGGTGCATGTTCGGAGGCAGGTGAATTTGCAGGTTGTGCAGCTGAAGGGTCCGTGGAAGCGTTTCGGGGCGGCCCGGCAGCAGGCGGGGTTCCGGCCGGCATTGAGTGCGTTGAGGGCGGCGGCGTCGTAGGTCTGTCGGGTCGTCTTGCGTCGGTGGGGGCCAGGGGTCCTGGCGCTGGGTGCGATCCAGGCGCGGACGGGCGCAGACGGGCTTACTTTTGGCGCGCCTTCGGCGCACAATCGGCGCGCCCGCTGCGTGTGACCGCTGCGCGTTCGCACGGTCGCCATTTATGGTCAAGTGGGAGGGAGGGAGGAGCAGCTGGGAGGCGGGAAGGGCACAGAACAGAAGGGGGCGTGGCCGATGGACGGCGGCGGGAAGCGGGGAGCGGGGCGGGCACAGGGGGCTGAGCAGAAATGAAGCAATATACTCGGGGGCAAAAACACACGCGCGAGGAAGGAAACAGTTAAAAACAAATAAAGGGTCAATACAGTAATGCAGTGACACACGCACGAGGAAGGAAACTGTTAAAAAACAAAATCAAGGTTAAGTACAGAAGGCAGAAACACACGCACGCAAAATGCGGCGTAGGGGCGGGGAGCACGGAGGCAGTCACAGCGAGGCTACGGGCAGCAGTGGCAGTGAGGCAGGGGGCACACGCACAGCTTTTGGCTGTGCGGCGCGGGGGTGTCCTGAGAGCACTACACACTACAGGAGGCCTCGACTAGAATGGGGCCTTGGGGTCTATCGTGTTTGGGGCCCCGTAACCCGTTATGCTTTAAAAGTAGCTTCCTGGACTTTGGCCTACTGAGACAATGCCTAAGAGTGAGACTCAGACACTGCACACTCCTGATGAGGAAGCAAATCTCAAATCAAGCAGACCTGACCTGGGCAAACAGAATTTCCCAGGTTTAGCAAATCGTTATCCTTAGGCCAGCCTGACCAAGAGGGCACTCAAACAGGAAGAGATTACAGTGAATGGGCCAGGTGTGATGTAAAGTGATTCCTGTACCCTCCCTTGCTAAGCTGATTACTCCACTGTATAATGGATTATGTCACACTATCATTCTCTCCCTCCTGCCTCTTATGCAAACCATGGTCGTGGACAGGGCAATGAAGAGGACCGCCTTGGCGTAGACCCCGACTGCTCCTACAGTCAGCAATGTGCTGCAAGGAGGGGGCGACTGCAGATCTCAGTGGGAAGGCAATAGGTCCGCAGAATATTGTCCACAGAGACGCACAACTGACATGAACATTGTTGCCTGCATATTGTTTACAAAAATAGTGTCCCAATGAGTGTAGATTTTCTATTATTAACTCCTATGGAGTGATCTTTCTGTAAACAAAATGTAGGACACAGTGTTTATGTCAAGTGATAATCTGACAATGATACTCTGTTATTATACCCTGACTGCTCCTTCACTCAACAACCTTCTACCAGGAAGGAGCAGGCTGTAGCATGCAATGGAAGGGAAATAGCTAGTTTGGAACCAAGACCCAGATTTACAAAGATTTCGCGTTGGAGTCACTTTTTTTGATGCATCCTTGATGCAAAACCTTTTTGGCATTCACAAAGCCACCCAAAGTTCACTTTGCATGACTTTGTATGAAAAAGTAATGCAGCACGGTGCATCGCACTGCCTTGCGTTACTTTGCTTCAGGGAGACATTGCATTGGTGGTGCTTGGGCGCTTCTGTGCATCCACCCATGGATTTTGATGCAAAACCATATTTACAAAGAGAGTAGAAATGAGTTTCCGTCAAAATGTTGCGCCAGCCTGAGGGTGGTGTAATGAGGAGAAATATATTTATTTCACCTCGTAATTTAATCTTTGCATGTGCAAACTATCCTTACTATAACGCAGGCTCCCTTGCACTATGTTTCGTGTGAGAATGTTAAGCTCTTAGACTAACACATGAGGCGATGAGAGTGATGTCAGGACTTGTTGTGTGTGGACTGCTATGAGCAGAAAGACTTTGGACTTGTTTGATAACTACATGAGGCAAGGGGCACTGGAGAAGTCAAGGACTCTCTTGTTCAGTGTTATAAGCAAGGCAGAGGGTTTGCAACCAGCCCTGGGTACTTACCCTGAAGTGTGCGGTACACCCCTAGCTGGGGCATGTGGGAGGAACCCAGTCACAGTTAGCCCAGGAGGAGCTGATCTGCAGTACGGGAGCCGTAAAGAGGGGTGTGTTGTGAAGGGAATACAATCAAGCAACAGAATCGCGCATAAACATGTATTATTATAGAATAACTGGTCTGTGTATGCATTTTTTTCAACATCTGCTTGCTAATATTATTGTACTATCTATTTCCCATCAGTTATTTTAGATTTAACCAACTAAAACTGTATCTTCTATACCTGCCATTATGTATTTTGGGGCAGATTTATCATGTAACGCACCACAGTGCAGCGCAGCAAGCTATCTTGCTAAGGTGCGTGGAAGGGCAGCCGTATTTAACATGATAAAGGGAATTCCTGCCCTTTCCTTGCGTGAAATATGCTGTCTAGCGTCAAAGCAGGCACCCTTGCGCCATGTGAAAGGGCACCTGCATTGCAGACAGGATTGAAGGGACACCTTCCTGCACAAAAACAACCCCCAGAGGCACTTTCCTCTTTCTCTGTTATCTGCAAAATGCAGCCCACATAGAAAGAGGAAAAATGAGGAGAAATAAAGGTATTCCTTCTTGTTAAACCTTATCTGGGGAGGCATAGCATTGTGACACATTCCCAGGTCTTCCAGTAATAATAAATCTGGGAATAAACCAAAATCCATGGGTGGATGGGAAGGAAAACCCACGCTCCACCCCTGGAAAGTCTCCCTGGGGAGTAGTATTGCAACTCAGTGATTTGCGCTGCTTTGCGTTACTCTAGATGTATATAGCCTCACAGGCCCACTGAAGGTGGCAATGTGCGGCTTGATAAACCTGCCTTAGTGATTGCGTCACCCTTGAGCCCCCTTGCATGGCGCAAGGGCAACACAACTCATTGCTAAATTTGCCCCTAAGTGCCTAAACCTGGCATGTATCCTGTCTGTCTTATTACAAGTGCATTATACCCAGTGGCCTTATCAGAAGCCCAATATATCCTGTGGCACTTGCAATAAGGAGGACGCGATATCCACAGGGCTGGACTGGCTCCCAAAACCGGCCCTGGCAAAGTGCTCGGCCGCCCCGCCCCCCCCCCGGGAGTTGGGAGTGTGACCGCGCTGCCAGGGCCGGTTTTAGGCCGATATTGTTACAGGGCCATTTTTGCAGCAACGCTGCAAAAACGGCCCTGTAACAAAAACGGCCCCCAGGGGCCCAAAACCGGCCCCCACCCTTGCGGCGCACCGGGGGATTGCCCGCAACTGCCAGTCTGGGCCTGGATATCCATCACGTTTATGGCAGAGTACCCGTCCACCAGACTCTAAACCACACCCTTTTTGCTTTATACAGCACTTCTGCTGGAAGGACTCCTAAATCTGAATACCTACACAAGGATGGGGAGCACTGGAGACTAAACAGGGTCTCTGGTGTTGTAAAACATTATTGAATTGACAGATCACTTGGGTCTCAAGGTCTTTAGCTTCCCTTCCTTACAACAAAATGATGATACGTATAATATCCTCGCCACAATGATGTAAAGTGTACAGGTGGTGACATATAGGAGCTGCACCTAAATATCTACAGTAAATTACTCCTGCTCTTCGTCAGCGGTCCAAAGAGCAATGGACTCCGTTGTACAATAGATTGCACTGGTCATTGCTTCATACTTACTGGCTGCTGCGCAAAGTATGTTGTGGGAATGTTTATTAACATTATGCTGGGTACTTCTCAGGGATTCCATCATGAAGTGTTCTGTGTATTTTTTCTGTGGGTGGCATCACCACACTGATACTTAAGGGATATCTCTATCATATGAAGGTACCATTATGCTGTTTAAATACCCCTGTACTGAGGCCTTCAGTAAGAGAAAGTACATTTAGGGGAGGTTAATGGCTCTCAATCAGGCACCCCCCCTCAAAATCAGATGCTGAAAGTCACTCACAAAGACAGAGCAAGGCCATCCTACAGTAACTGCTGCTCAGTGCATAGATGGCTGTCAGAGGTCAAGCTTCTCTCCAGAAACAATGAGGTTACAGGTCAAATAAACAACCCAGTTCAAGTAGTTGAGAAATATAATGAAGCCTGTCCATTCATACCAATTAAAAAAAATATCCATAATTTAAGATAAAGCCATAAAAAGTGTAATTAGATAATAGAATACACTGACTGTACCTATAAGAAGCAAAACAGTTAACACCAGAACCTGGGCTTCTATGGGAATTCACAAGGCCATATTATCAAGCCCATTATCGCCGCTTTAGGGACAGTTTCCTGCCGATAAAAGCGGCGATAATGTATCGCCCATTCTTGATAATATGGCCCCAAGTTATCTGAAGATTTGAGTTAGCCAAGCTTCATAAGTAACAATGGCACTCCCTCCCAAGGATTAGCGGACACCTTAACAGTTTGCAAATGTCAGTTCAAACATAGCATTTTGAACTGAAAGATACCCACTGAAATTCAATAGTTATTTCAAGTAACTATAACTCTTGCCCTACCATGGACATTGTTGTGATCAATGATGTCAGTTCAGTTTCCACCAGTGAGGTTATCAATGATTGCATAGAACATGTCATGAGTGTTGTAATATGTGAGATCATAAGCAGTGCATAACAATGATGCAACATATAGTTACTTGAAGTAACCATACCTGACAATTTCACCTGACTATAACGTGACTTTAACCTTTGTTTTTTTCAGTGAATTTCCAAGTTTTTTTAATGCCAAGTAGACTATTATTATCATACCTAACTATAATGTCACCTTAGCATTTTGGGTTTTTAGTGAATTTATACGTTTTTTGCTGTACAAATTGTGAATGACTTTGGGCCTCATTTACAAACTTTTTGCATAGGGCAGCGCCGCAAGCCTTCTTGCTGCGCTGCTCTACAACAAAACAGAGGGACAGGGATGCGCTGAATCTAGAAGATAAGGCGTATCCATGTCCTCTTTCCCTGCGCTGGTGCACAATTGGCTGCCATGAGCCAACGCAGGTATCCTTGCACCATTGTTCAAGTGCATCTGTGTTGTGACAATTATTGTTTTTGTGCACACATATAAAGAGGACAAAACATAGAGACATAAAGTTATTTCACCCAGTGGCGCCTCCCCTATGCTTCCCTGAGGAAGCATAGGCTTTTGACGCAGTCCCAGGTTTACAGACCATTGTAAATATGGGACTGTGCCAAATGCCATGGGTGTTCCGTGGGAACACCCAGTGGCACGCCTCACCATCACAGTGTGAAGTAACGCAGATTTTTGCGCTGCTTTGCCTCACACCATATCTGCAAGGCCATGAAAAGCTACGCAGGGCTGCTTTACGTGGCCTTGTAGATATGGCACTGCACTGTGTGCCGCCGGAAGGTCAATAAAAGTGACGTTCTGGTGCCGCACAGGGACTTGTAAATAAGCTTCTCTGTCCCTTTGTAAATTGGTCTGGATGGCACTGTGCGAAGCCTATGCTTAAAAACTTTGGTAGAAAAACAGACAGTTGCTGTGAGCAGATTTTAGAGTGTCACTGGCATTATAGGGTGCAATATATAGGAGCTGCTCGCACCTAAACTTGGGAACTACCTAGAGTTCTCGGCTTTGTTTTTGTATAATTTATGCGGCACTCTAAGCCTGAAAGGGTATTGTTTTGACTTACACTGGGTGCTCCCTTGTGTGTGGACAGAGCTAAATCTCTCTGAATAGCTGTAATGACAGTGAAATCTGTGTCAGGGGGTGCTTTTATGTATTCCAGGTTGGCTTGGATGGTATTTTCCCAATCCAAAGCAGTGACACCGTGCCTGTAGTGGTAAAAGGCTTTTGTGGTTTTACCGCTTGGCAATTTTATGCTTAAAGACTTTGCTTTATAAATGGCAAAATACTTTGTCCTTTTCTAGCTCAAAGTGGATGGCACTGAGCTAATCATAGGCGTAAAAACTCCTTGAAAAACAGACATTAATGGTGAACAGATTTTAGAGTGTCACTAGTGTAGCAGGCTGCTCTATATAGGAGCTGCTTTTCACCTAAGCTTGGGAACTACCCAGTGGTCTCTGCTTTTATTTGCATAATGTATGTGCCACTCTAAGCCTGGAAGGGTATTCTTTTCATATAAATGCATGTGTACACACACCCATACACACACAAGCACGTACTTTTGTGTGTACTTCACATTTTTTAAAAACCTTAAAAATTCTAAGGAAAAAACAACGGTTGAAGGGACGTTATAGATAGGTGAAATGTCAGTTGAAACATACAATTTTAAACCTAAAAAACACCCATGCTTCTACAAGTGAAAATGTGAATAAACACCCAGGCTTCTACAAGTGAAAATGTGAATAAACACCCGGGCTTCTACAAGTGAAAATGTAAATAAACACCCGGGCTTTTACAAGTGAAAACATGAATTAACACACAGGCTTCTACAATTGAAAATGTGAATAAACACTGAGGCTTCTACAAGCGAAAATGTGAATAAACACACGGGCTTCTACAAGTGAAAATGTGAATAAACACACGGGCTTTCTTCAAGTGAAAACGTAAATAAACACACGGGCTTCTACAAGTGAAAATGTGAATAAACACCCAGGCTTCTACAAGTGAAAATGTGAATAAACACCCGGGCTTCTACAAGTGAAAATGTAAATAAACACCCGGGCTTTTACAAGTGAAAACATGAATTAACACACAGGCTTCTACAATTGAAAACGTGAATAAACACTGAGGCTTCTACAAGTGAAAATGTGAATAAACACACGGGCTTCTACAAGTGAAAATGTGAATAAACACACGGGCTTCTACAAGTGAAAACGTGAATAAACACACGGGCTTCTACAAGTGAAAATGTGAATAAACACCTGGACTTCTACAAGTGAAAATGTGAATAAACACCCAGGCTTCTACAAGTGAAAATGTGAATAAACACCCAGGCTTCTACTAGTGAAAATGTGAATAAACACCCAGTGAAAATGTGAATAAACTCCCAGGCTTCTACAAGTGAAAATGTGAATAAACACCCAGGCTTCTCCTGGTGAAAATGTGAATAAACACCCAGTGAAAATGTGAATAAACTCCCAGGCTTCTACAAGTGAAAACGTGAATAAACACACGGGCTTCTACAAGTGAAAATGTGAGTAAACACCCAGGCTTCTACAAGTGAAAACGTGAATAAACACGCAGGCTTCTGCAAGTGAAAATATGAATAATCACCCGGTCTCCTATAAGTGAAAAGACGTTCGCAGACAGCTGTTGTTGTTATAACCTGTCTCTTTTTTTACGTATGCACTCAAGTAATTGAAATCACTTTGGCAAAAACACTTTTTTTCAATCACATTACTAGTAAAACTTGTTTTTATAATAACATCTGGCAAAGTACTATGTCGTGTGATACTTTTGCCTGCATATCTCAAAGGAACCCATTTTTAATGGATACAAATACCTTTCCTGACAAAGCTTTGGTATATACAAGGCAAATCCTGCCTGGTTTCTGGTATTTTACAAGAAAAAAACATATTAACATTATCTCGGTGCTGCTGGTCCATTCACGGTTTTGAGGGGGCGTGGTCTGAGGGGGGTTTCACGCATGTATCATTTTTGTAACACTTTATTGAAATCCGTTTTACTGAGTGATTCGGAAGCCATAAAACAAATTATTCGGATTTCGAGGGCGGCCATTTAAACTCCGGGGGGGGGGGGGGGGGGGGGATATCCTGTTGTCAAGGCATGTGGGTTTAGGTAACTGTGGTGACAGAGGACGGGGCTTTTCTGCTGCTGCAGAGGATAGCACTATATTTACACACAGTCAGTAGTTAAAACTCAGAAGCTACCAGCGACAGACACAGATCTTTACAGCAGCCGCAGAACCCGCTGAGCTATCTTCTTGTTGACTTCAGCATCAGGTACAGTGGCTTGGCTGTGGCCTGTTTCTGACTGTAATCTCCTTTCACCTAATGGATTAGTCCAACTCTGTTGAACTCCTCGTCCTGGTATTGTTATTGTGTAAACATCTGCAATTGGCCAATATAATATAACTAGGGTTAATGTCATGTTTTGCAACTACCGGATGTGACCTATAGGGGACTAAAGAAGATGTGGCTTAGAAAGTGTATTATGCCAGGGGCTTCCAGCTTAACAGCATGATGATTCACTGGTAGCATTGATTAACAACTCAGATGCACACATTTTATCGACTTCAGAAGGATGAGCGCTCAGTTGGCCCACACCGGATTCACAAGTGCGGGTTGCACAAAGATTTCAGCACATGCATGAACCCGTTGAGCTATTTAACAGCTTTCGAGACAACACGGGATAAATAAGGGGCTCAACTCCGCCTGAAATTTCCATGTTAAACAACCTTTTCAGCCTTGGATCACCAAAGGTGAGATGTGCAGACCTTTCAAGCGCTGGGAGCGCAGCCCAGCGTCAAGGCACGTGGGCTTAGGTAACCGGTGACAGAGGGCAGTGGCTTTCCAGCTGCTGCCTGGGGATAGCACTATTATGGGTCATATGCACAAGGGAAGTGGTGGAAAGAGGCGCTAGCCTTCCTGGCTTAATGCCTCTTCAGAAACGCAAGGCTGCACCATATTTACAAGTCCTGCGTTGCCCCCTGCGCTGGCGCTACACTAGCGCCAACACAGGCACCCTTGCACCATAGAGATTGAAAGAGAAAAGGGAAGATAAGAGAGAGCCAAAGAAAGGGAAGGGAGAAGGCGAGAAGGAAGCCTACAGAAAGAGATGTACTTCACAGACCAGTGGACAGCTGAGAGATTGGTGCAAAGAGGCAAAGAAGAAAGGCAGAAAGAAGGTTAGAATGACACTAGGAGACGAGATTGAAAGAGAAAAAGGAAAGATGAGAAAGAGATGTAGTTCACACACCTGTAGCCAGCGGTGTCTTCTGGTCTGCTGCAGTTCTCTGGAGATGTCCCCTCTTTAATCTGTTCTCTTTTCTTCCCTTTTCGTCTCTTCTCCTTTTCTCTGCTTTCCCTGCCCCTGGAGTTTCTCCTCCTTTGCCCCTCTGCTCCCCTCTCTACCCTTTCCCTGGAGTTCTTTCCTCTCTACCCTTTCACTCCCCCTGGAGTTTCTCCCCCTTTTATCTGCCCTTTCTCTCCCCTTGGAGTTTCTTTTCCTTCTCTTCTTCTCCTCTCTACCCTTCTCCCTCCCCTGCAGTTTCTTTTCCTTCTCTTTTTGTCCTCTCCCGCTCCCTGTCGTTTGTTTCCCTGTTGTCCCTGCTGCGCCCCCGTCAGAGTGGAGCTGGGCAGGCGAGAGCCACCTTCCTTGCCAGGGGGGACCCACCCCCCAGAGAGGCCCTGTCCTCCTCCAAGTCACGGGAACATGTCCAAAGTCCCCGCACTTAGACGGCGTCCATGATAACAGCGCGTCTTCACCTGCACTTAGTGGCCTTGTGTAAGCACGGGGCTTGGCCTGGCGCCAAGAGGCCTGGCCACCCAGGCGCTAGCTTTACTGCTCTGTACCAGGCGGTTAATGTTTACCCGGCTCGCTGCAGGCTCACAAACACGCCAGAGGGATTACAGCCGCCCTGGGCCGCATGCGCCTAGAGACACCAGCTTTAGCGCGCTTTTACCCGCGGGGGGAGCGAGGCGCTACTGGAAAAGTTACTATGTTATGCTATATCATTTATAATGAACATAGCTGCACCGACGAGGGGGCTTCTTAGCGCTGGACCCACAGAATGTAAGAACTGAAACTGACGGCTAATCAGAGGGTAAAAGAGGGAGGGATGCTGAGGGGAGCAAGGCCATGTCTTCAGAGCCATCTTATCAATGTGGAAGGCCACCCTCTAGACATATTAACCAAAGAACTGACTTACCACAGGCGCCTAGAGGAGGGAAAGTCCTAGACTTAATAGGGACAGCCAAGCCAGGTCAGCTTGGCCCTAGAAGAATCCAAAGTGCCTTGGGGTTATCTACTGACTCACCTTGTGAGCTTGGTCAAGGGTGGTATGGGGGAAGACCCCAAGAGTCTTTAAAAGCCAAATACAGTTTTTAAAAAAATTGGATACTTTTCAGTGCTTCAGTGTACTTCAAACGGTAGCTTTACTACATTGAGGGGCAGTTCTTAAAAATGGTTCTCTTGTGAGTGCACGTGCACCAGAGTTTATTGGCGCTAAATTATAATTCCTTAAGATGAATTTACAAAGATTGAATGAAGAATACCCGACAACATCGCCTGGATGATCTGTTAGACATTTATACTTTTGGTGTGCACTATATAGTCCATTATGTAATTATGGATGGAGTAAAGAAGCGTGTATTAAAGCACGCGTGCGTTCCCCTGCCCACTGAGCAGCACACTAAGCGCTTCATTCAATGTCCCATGATAAACCACATTCAGTTTTAACCTGGAGTAGCTAAAAGTCTCACAGATTTCACTGCGCCACTTCTACGAGCCTATTTTACAGGGGAAACCCCACCCTGCATACATTATACCTGACGCAGGTATAATATGGCGCAGGGGTTTACAAAGGGACACATCTGCCTGGATGCGTCACTTTGTAAATATGTCACAGTGAGGTGCATTTTTTACACTGCTACAGCGTCACAAAAAGTGACGACATTGTGGACTAAACTTTTCATAAATATTTATTTCATAAATAAGGGCCTGTATCTATAAATGGCAGTCAGCATTCAGGCTTGCCGCGTGTGTTTACGTTAGAATGTATATGATCAAGAAACACAGTAGTCAAGGTCTCTGAGATATGGGCTCAGACTATTCGCAGGCTATCTGAGCAGCTCCTTTGAGGTGAGATGCCGAAAGTGGCCTGCTGCACACCCTAACTCATGCTGCTGATAATCCATACGAAAAACCTAGAAACGACAGCATTCCCCATACTCCAGAACCATGGCTAGCTTAACCATTTGCAACACCAACCAACCACCCTTGGGCTGTAGTCCTTGTTCAGAGGGAAACAACCTTTACTACGCGGTCTTTACACCGCAATACAATCACAACACGGTCGTTACAACGACCGCGTTGTGACCACGCAGTGCCATTACAACAAGTCATTACAATGACTTGCGCTAGATGGCGCTCTAGACTAAGGACTAGTATGATTTACTATTCCAACACCTTCCCTAGTGTTGCACACACAAGAGTTGGAATAGTAAATCATACTATTCCTAAGTCCAGCGCACCATCTAGCGCAAGTCGTTGTAAAGACTTGCATTGTAATGGCACTGCGTTGTCCCAACGCGGTCGTTGTAACGACCGCGTTGTGATTGTATTGCGGTTTAAGAACCACATTGTTAATGTTTATAGTCTAGTTCAGAGCCTCCCATTCAGCTAAATACCAGGATCAAACTGGACACTCTTTTCTGTCTACATGCCAGTGCAAAGTAGTGATTGTTCATCATACATCTGTCATGGAAATGTAATTCATCAATAAACGTTCAGTCATACCTGCCACACAATAAAGCACACACTAAAGAAAGCAAATATTGCCCAAGAAGGCTCTGCCATTGATATTTGGAAGTCATGAACCTCATATCAGTGGTGGGATATCAGGAATGCACTTATTTGTGACACATTAAAGAAAGTGAGCCAGCGGACATGAGCGTAGCTTCATGCAGGGATCTAATTGGTTGTCAGGCATGCTATGTTTAGGTCTAGGTTATAGAGATCTTTTGTAGTAAAAATAACGCATGTCATCAATTCTTCAAAGAAGTACAATAAGAAGTACACAGAGAGTGGACTTTGGGTCAGCTATTAGCTTTCATATGTTTTCCATGGTTCTCCATTGCTTGGAAGCAATGCCCATTAAAGCCTTGGCATTTAGGGCATGGTCACATTTTCCCTGTGTCTGGATTCTGGACCCAATTACAAGGGCACAATGTCATTTTGCTGTACTTCTGAGCAGAGTTCACTTACTGGAAGCATTCTTGTTTCCTTATTGGATAATCTCTGCTCATCTTTTTTTTTCCTTATTTTTCGCACTAATCTTGCAAGAGAGTACAAGGTTCAAAGTCTTCAGGAGCAGGCAGGCCTTGATGGTCATGGCATCGAGGCGACACTTGACAAGATTTCTTTGTGGTTCTTTTTCTCCTGGAGCCGACCCCAGGCTTTGCGCCAGAAATCAGAACCCAACGAGAAAGAATTAGAAACTGCAGCTTGGAGAGCACAGAATTTTTGAGTAGACTTCAAATGGTTGTACAAGGCTCTGAGACAAATAAAGAGAAGGGCAGCAAAGTGTGTTTGGGGTGAGGAGGCTGGGTGGAGTTACAAAGAAGAGATATTGAGGTGCAGATTCACAAATGGACACAAGATAGTGGACAGTGAGTGCGTATATACATGTACATATATAGAGATATATATATATATATTTACAGGGCTCCATAACCGCTAGGGGACATTCTTGTAAATATATATTTGTCAGGTGATACGAATTGGTCATCCCAATTCACATTCTAATATAAGGTTATGAATTTATAGGGTAAACCTTGTAGAATGACCTTTCTCTCAAAATGTTTGAGTTAATATTATATGTATTTATACATTCACATGTTTAATAATGCGTGTTGCAAAGCGGTATTAACTGTTTACTATCATCAAAATCTTAACTCTCCCCTGCGTAAACTTTGCACTTTACTGTTTGTTGTAAATATGTCTTTTTTATTATAAGCACGAAAGCACTTTATTTTTAAACCTTTCCTCTCGAAATGCATATAGAATAATACATGTTTAAAGATGGCCGTTGCATTCGTAACTTGTGCAATGAACCCCTTTCCTATGCTTATGAAATTTCAAAATGCGCTGAGAGTAGAAATGGCTATTTTTTGCACACAACAAACCGACACTGACGAAACCGCAAGGCGAAACACGTCTGTCGGGGCGCGTGAGGGGTTTTCAATAAAACAAAATCGGAAGGATACCTGTGTGATCTCTGTTTTTGGCTGCATGAGGCTGATTGTGTTCGAATATATCGATATATATATATTTATTGTTTCACTAAAAAAAACAAAGGCTAAAGTAATGTTATAGTTAGTTGTGATAAAAAGATCCGTGATGTCATAAATGTCATAGAACATGTCATGAGTGATGTAATATGGGAGGTCATAAGCAGTGCATGGTGGGGGCGCAAGTTGTAGTTAGCGCTGCTAACTATAACTGTTGAATTTCTGTGTTCTTTTTAGTACAAAATCTCAATGTTGCCACTGACGTATTCACCTAACTATAATTTTACTTTAATATTCCTTTTTTTTGTGAATTTCTAAAGCTTTTTTAAAACAGAAACAGATCTTTTAATCACACCTTGCTATAACGTTACCTTTACATTTATTTTTTTCATTTAATTTCTAGGGTTTTCTATAAATAAAGTAATATGTTATTACCATAGATAAAGACAACCACATGCCATGAGCAGGGGGGCATTGGGTGCAGGGCTTGGCTTCCAACCAGGCCCTACGACAAACCCCCCAGAGGAAGCCAACCCCATTCTGCGCACTGCATTTTGCTGTGCAGAGCAGGGAGAGCAAGAGGGCATGACATGTGGTCAGACACTGTGGCTAATCCACTTGGAGGCAGCCAACCCACCCGCAGGCAGCCAACCCCTTGCTACGTGAGGCCTCTTCTCACATGCAGCATAACGTGAACAACACAATATCACCTCGGGTCTTGCCAATGCACTGTAAGCCTATAGGCTATATAGAGCCGTTTTTCAAGCCTCTCTCGACAAAGATCAAACAAATACTAGTGATTAGAGAAAGTAAACAATAAGGGGAATTTATTCCTTAAGGACTAGAATCCTCACTCACCCGTAGGTGACATGCTTCATCATATGGGTTTCTCCTTACAGTAGGAAAACCTAGTCCCACTGGGAGCTACGACTTCTTCGGTGTGATGAAGGAGCTCAGAGATGTTTTTTTGCAGTTATTCCGAGGGATGGATACTAAATCCCATATGTGAGTCTAAAGGGGTAGTAAGGGTGCAGCGCAAAAAAGGGAACATGATTTTGTGGTAAAGAAAAAAGTATGAAAAAGAAGTTAAAACTGCCTAGGTAAGATGCACAACCTCAAATTTATTCACGTGCCCTACCTGACAGGATTAAAACGCAATGCAAATCAGTAGTATGGATTTAAAACTAATATAAGGACAAGGTCGACATGTTTCAGCCATATGATCAGTTTCCTGTATCAGTGGCTTACTTCAGGACAAACTATGATGAGTAAATATAATTTGCTGCTGCAACAAGCAAAAAAATGGCAGATCATCTTGGGTGCTTGCTACTGACATGATCATTTCTCATTGTCAATAGCCTTAATTATCAATAGTGGATAATAGTTCACTTACCCTCTATAGTAGGATATTCAAACCTCACCTCAACCTGGCAGGCCGCTCAGGGAAGGAGGCCCCGCGCTGTGGGAAGTAAATTGTATAATAATAATGAGTCACCACTAAACCTTAAAAAACTGAAAACAGTTTTGTGGGGGTGACTCTAATGCTCCTGTGTACTCTGAGGTGCCAAATTATCACTTTGTAGAATATGCTGAAATATCTCTGTTCAGGAGATTATAAACTAGCTTTTAAAACATAAAGGCCCTTTATCAAAAAAACGTCAAATAGGCCTTTTCTGTAGTGTACATATTTCACTGGCTTCCCAAATTGTATTTATATAATCTCAGAAATGAGCCTAAGAGTTGTCTTCATCATACAGACTCACTGAGAAAGGAAAAATAAGTGAAGGACTGTACCTAGTTGTTTATGAGTAGCGCTGATTTTATTTACAACAAATATAAACCAGGAGGGCCAGAGCTTAACCTAGTGTTAATTGCATATCCTAGAATAACGTTTTCCCGAAATCCAGTTTTACACAGGGAATAAGGGATATTCTCAACACCCTTGCTCCCAACCATCCACACTAAAAAGAATCATTCTGCAATGTCTTTTTAACACAGCAACCTTAAATAGACTAGCTGCCACCATAGTCTAAATAATTTCTATGCTGTTAAAACCCAGTGACTTACCTGTCCGTCTGTACCTCTAAGCAGCAAGAGCTTGCCCCGGGAGGTACCGACCTGACAGTAACAAGCGATTTTATAGGGCTCTATGTTGAAATGGCGTGAATCAGGCCGGCAAGTATTTAGGTGTCCAGCAAAATGCCCGAAAATACGAACTCCATTGCGCATGTGCAATGATGGGTCACGTATAGTAGCCGGCATGCACTGTGGCAATACGCTGTGTTGTTATAGAACGCATGCGCAAATGTAAGAAATAATGCGCATGCGTTTTGGGACAAAAAAGCGTCTTTAACCCCGAATCTATGGGTCGCGTATGGTAGCCGGCATGCACTGTGGCAATACGCTATGTTGTTGTGGGAAGCATGCGCAAATGTTGAAAATGATGTGCATGCGTTATGAGCCAAAAAAGCCTCTTTAACCCCGAATCTGTAAGGAATGTGCTTATTACAAATCTTTCTTAGTAGCTTTTCATAGTTCCCAGTGGGACTAGGTTTTCCTACTGGACGCTTTTCGTAGCTCCCAGTGGGACTAGGTTTTCCTACTGGTAAGGAGGAACCCATATGATGAAGCATGTCACCTACGGGTGAGTGAGGGTTCTAGTCCTTAAGGGATAAATTCCCCTTATTGTTTACTTTCTCTAATCACTAGTATTTGTTTGATCTTTGTCGAGAGAGGCTTGAAAATGGCTCTATATAGCCCACAGCTTTCCAAACCTTTTATGTTGGGGACACACTTTTTGGAGGTGCATCATTTTGGGACACAGTAAGGCAGTGTAGCGAGCGAATGTAGCGTAGCGAGCCCAAACTACCTAAGGGTGATTCTGGGGGGGGGGGGGCTTCTCACTCACTCTGTCTGTCTCCCTCTCTCTCTCTCCCTCTCTCTCTCTGTAACTGTCTTCCTCCCTCTCTCTCCCTCTGTCTCCCACCCTCTCTCTCCCTATGTCTCCCTCCCTCCCTCTTCCTATGTCTCCCTCCCCTTCTCCCCCCTCCCTTTCTCTCCCTCCCTCTCTCTCCCTCCCTCTATCTCCCTCTGTCTACCTCCCTCTGTCTCTCTCTGTCTGTCTCGCTTCCTCGGTCTCCCTCCCTCTGTCTGTCCCGCTTCCTCAGTCTCCCTCCCTCTGTCTGTCCCGCTTCCTCGGTCTCCCTCCCTCTGTCTGTCCCGCTTCCTCGGTCTCCCTCCCTCTGTCTGTCCCGCTTCCTCGGTCTCCCTCCCTCTGTCTGTCCCGCTTCCTCTGTCTCCCTTCCTCTGTCTGTCCCGCTTCCTCGGTCTCCCTCCCTCTGTCTGTCCCGCTTCCTCGGTCTCCCTCCCTCTGTCTGTCCCGCTTCCTCGGTCTCCGTCCCTCTGTCTGTCCCGCTTCCTCGGTCTCCCTCCCTCTGTCTGTCCCACTTCCTCTGTCTCCCTTCCTCTGTCTGTTGCTCTCTGTCTCCCTCCCTCTGTCTCCCTCCCTCTCTCACCCTCCCTCTCTCTCCCTCTGTCTCCCTCCCTCTCTCTCCCTCTGTCTCCGTCTGTCGGTCTCCCTCTGTCTGTCTGTCTGTCTCCCTGTGTCTGTCTCCCTCTGTCTGTCTGTCTCTGTGTGTCTGTCTGTCTCCTGTCTGTCTGTCTCCCTGTGTGTGTCTGTCTCCCTGTGTCTGCCTGTCTCCCTGTGTCTGTCTCTCTCCCTCTGTCTGTCTCTCTCCCTCTATCTGTCTCTGTCCCTGTGTCTGTCTCTCTCCCTCTGTCTGTCTCTTTCCCTCCGTCTGTCTCTCTCCCATCGTCTGTCTCTCTCCTTCTGTCTGTCTGTCTGCATGTCTGTCTGTCCCCGTCTCTGTCTGCATCTCTGTCTGTCTGTGTCTCCCTCCCTCTCTATCTCTCTCCCTCCCTCTCTCTCCCTTCCAGTCTCACTCCCTCTGTCTCCCTCCCTCTCCCTCTATCTCCCTCCCTCTCCATCTCCCTCTCCATCTCCCTCTCTCTCTCCCTCTCTTTCTCCATCTCCTTCTCTCTCTCCATCTCCCTCTCTCTTTCCATCTCCCTCTCTCTCTCTATCTCCCCCTCTCTCTCTCTCCCTCTCTCTCTCTCCCTCTCTCTCTCCATCTCTCTCTCTCTCTCCATCTCCCTCTCTCTCCATTTCCCTCTCTCTCTCTCCCCATCTCCCTCTCTCTCTCCATCTCCCTCTCTCTCTCCATTTCCCTCTCTCTCTCCATTTCCCTCTCTCTTTCCATCTCCCTCTATCTCCCTCTCTCTCTATCTCACTCTCGCTCCCTCTCTCTCTCTCCATTTCCCTCTCTCCCCATTTCCCTCTCTCTCCCCATTTCCCTCTCTCTCTCCATCTCCCTCTCCCTCTCTCTCCATCTCCCGCTCTCTATCTCTCTCTCTCTATCTCCCTCTCTCTATCTCCCTCTCTCTCTCTCTCTCTCTCTCTCTCTCTCTCTCTCTATCTATCTCCCTCTCTCTCTCCATCTCCCTCTCTCTCTCCATTTCTCTTTCTATATCGATCTCCCTATCTCGAACGATCTCCCTCTCTCTCTCTCTCTCTCTCTCCCTCTCTCTCTCTTTCTCTCTATCCCTCTATCTCCCTCTCTCTCTATCTCCCTCTCTCTCCCTCCCACTATCTCCCTCTCTCTGTCTCCCTCCCGCTGCTTATCTCCCTCTCTGTCACCCTCTGTATCCTTCTCTCTGTATCCGTCCCTCTGTCTCCCTCCCTGTCTCTGTCTCCCTCTCTCTGTTTCCCTCTCTCTCACTGTCTTCCTCCCTCTATCTCACTTTCTCCCTCCCTCTGCCCGTCACCCTCTGGCACCTCACCCCAGGCTCCCAGGCGCACACACACCTGCACCACGAGTACTACACAGGTCTTTAAAGGACCATTTACTTGTTAATGGGGCTTTGTTGTGAATCTCCCGGCCCCCCTATAGCAGAGTGTCTCAGAGTCTGCGCTGCTGTGGCTGACTACAAGACACTCTTTCAAAGGAATGCCTCCTAATTAGCAGTTATGTGCTAAGTGCCTCATCCTGCGACACACCCACCACTTGCAGGTGACACACTACTGTGTCGGGACACAGAGTTTGGAAAGCTCTGATATAGCCTATAGGCTTACGGTGCATTGACAAGACCCGAGGTGATATTGTGTTGTTCACATGTATGGTTTACTGCCACTGATTTTCTTTTCTGCCTTCAATGGTCTGTTTTGTTGCCACAGCCAAACTTGCTTGTCCTGTATGGTTTGGTTTTCTACCCCAGACCCCCATTCATCCTGCCCTCCATGGTTTGTTGTGCTGCCATTGCCCTTCTCGCCTACTCAGCGTGGCCACCTTGTCGCCTCTGCCTGTCCACCCTGCCCTCTGACCTTTGCCTCCCCATACTATTCTAATGAACAACTAGATTGCTAACTTTCTATATTTATTACAAAGCATGGCACACCTAAAGTCATGTTGATGTAAACCAAACTGTAATACCTAAAGCATTTCCTTTAGAAATGATAAAAATTAGGGTTTTTCCCATAGAAATGATTTTCTGAGTTTTAAACTAGCGACAAAGTGCTTTTAAATATTTGCTATATTTATGTTTTTTATCCATTTCATCACTTAATTATTTGTTTAATATAGGAGAGAGGATGTGGAGTTATGGCCAGAGCTGCCGACTTTCCAGTGGGATAACAAGGTTCAAGTTTTGGCATTGGCTCAATAGCCTATGATTCTGGGCAAATCACTTAACCTCACCATGACAAAAACCAAAACAAATTTGTCCAGAACGTTCAGGCCAAGTTAGCGCTATATAAAACCATACATGCCAACATTTTAGGACAGGGACGTGGGAGATTTCAAATAAAAAATCGGGAGAATGAAAATTTCCCAGTGACTTCTATTGTAGAAAATCAATTTCAGGCGGGAGACAGCTAAAATAAAGCCATGTTTGAATCCGGTC
The DNA here is from genome assembly GCF_964261635.1 of Lissotriton helveticus. Lineage (NCBI taxonomy): Eukaryota > Metazoa > Chordata > Amphibia > Caudata > Salamandridae > Lissotriton > Lissotriton helveticus. The sequence goes on along the minus strand of NC_136068.1, from coordinate 1,857,325,999 downwards.
TATTGGCATGTATGATAAAACGGCAGAAAAAGAGAAGAAAGTAAGTGTTTTGTACACTTTTGTCTTTGGGCTATACCTGGGCTACATTTGGGTGATATTTGTGCTACATTTGTGCTCTTTTTCTCAGGCGGCCATTTTGCTAGACTTTTTTCTTATGAAGCTTCTTCATTTCCTCATTCACTTCAGTAACCTCAGTAGGAAATACTTTTAGTTTTCCTCTTCAATTCCACACGTTTGGCATAATCTGAGAATGTTAGCATTCTAGTGGTTCATTAGAACACTGTGGTAAGGCTGCAGTTGATCACCAGGGAGGTAACTGGCAGTCTGCTGCTGGTGTTGAAAGTGCATACTTCAATCTGCATGTCGGAGTGTTTTTAATTAAATAGACAAGGAAGATATTTGAGAACTCATTTAAAGTGAGTTCTAATTGTGCTTTTGTCAGCACTAACTAATTTCTATGACAAACTGAACCCCCTCAATTTGTTCCTTACTAAATTAAATGTTTTAAGTTCTAGCAGTTTGATTCAATCAACATGGCTTCAAGTGTGCCATAGTTCATACGTAACACTGTTAGCGCTCTAGTTGTTCTTTAGAACACTCTGGGAGGCTGCAGTAGAACACAGGGGAACCAACCGACAGGCTGCTCCTGTTAGAAGTATATGATTTACTGCATTTCCCTATGGCTGAGAAAGATAGTGTGAATTTACAGAAAATAAGCTCTCATTGTAACTTTTGGAGCACCTTCCATAATCTCTATGACAAAATGAAACATAAATCATGAAATCCCAGCATAAGCTCACTATTTTTCACAGGGTAAAATCACAGTTTATTCGTTCTTCTTTTTGTGACCCTCAAAACCTGCCATTCACTATAATGCATTTCAATGGGGTCCATGTCCCAGAGTCCTGTAAGTTCTGCCACAGCATGTTGTCCATATTGTGGCCGGCCAATAAAGGGGGGTGTCCCTTTTGGACCCCCCACATGCCCTTTGGGGTTGGGTGTGCTCACCCTGAACCATTACATATTTTTAAAAAAACATTTTCTGGTCTGACCAAGTCACGGAGTCCTGTAATGGCTGCCAAAACACATTGTTCAGGTTGAAACCATCCAATCAGGATTGCCTAGTCTCCTCTAAATTGGCCAATCAGACCATATCTGAACACTAACGGGTCAGATGTACAATTATTTTTTAACTTTCATTTCCCCACAACTTCTGAACAGATTTAGAGCAAATCACAAAAAGCACATTCTGTGGACCAAGATCTAGCTTCCAGTCAAATTTGGCGCAACTCCTTTCAGCAGTTTTAGTTTTTGCCCGTTTTAAAGAAGTCTATGGAAAATGCATGAGAATTTTGTAGTTTGGGACCCCATGTTTTCCTCAACCCCTGCTTAACAGATCACCTAAAAACTTTCGCCGAAGGAGCTTAGGCAGATGAACTTTATTTTTGGAAAGTTTGATGAAGATTTGTCAAATGGGGCTGAGGTCATTAGGAAACCCAAAAACACTCTTTCTATAAGGAAGCAGTCCTACGTAGAACTACCTAGTGGTGAATTTCCACTTTTTTTAATGGGAAGTAAGAATTTTTTCGTTTACCATACCTAGCCATCCCAATCTCTCACCATACCCAACATTCAGCCTTTGGCAGTGTGCCGCATGAGGCAGTGCCCTCAATCCCCTGTGAGTGAACGACCCCGGTCATGCATGGCCTTTAAGGGGACCATTCCCCGATTGCTGGCCAACACCCCATGGTCACATAACACCAGCAGACACCCACCCAACAATTAATTTTTTGCCTTCTTAATTTGGTCCCACTGTAATCTCACCATATTTTCATAGTACTCTCACAACTTTTCACATGGGTCACACTGATTACCGGGAGTCTGCAGCTACAATGAAAAAATGTTTTTTATAGTTCAGCGCAGGGAGGGGATCCCTCTAGGACCCCCACACAAGAGTCAGGGGGGGAAGGTACCCCTTCCTGAATCCTAAAATGGCAGCTGCAACATTTATCTGCATGCTGCAGCCAGCCAATCACATTGTTCGGTCTCACAGGATGGTCCAAGTCCCTTGGGAACCAGCCTATCAGAATGCTTCATTTTTTCCCTCGGTACTCCCTCAACAGTACCACAACTCAACGGCGAAGCAATAAAAAAAAGTTTTTGCACTTTTGCCCCTTACGGTCTCTACAGGACATCTCTACAAGGGCAAGCACATCAAGGTACCCCTGCCCTGAAAACTTATATGTTGTTTTATTTTAATATTTACAACACAGGGACTAAATCCTAAAATAGCATAGTAACATTTCTCTTCATGTTGTGGCAAACCATTCACAATGCTTGGTGGTACTGGTCCCAGTCCTGTGGGACCAGGTCATCAGAATGCTTCTTTTGTTATTTCTTTCTTCTGTAGTCTCAGTGGTACTTAGTCACATGATATCTGTATATACTGAAGTTTAATTTCTCTCAAACGGCTAAACAGGTTTTCACCAAATCACATAAAGCACACCTTCTGGGTAAATATCTAGCCTTCTACTAAATCTGATGTAATTTTATTGAGCCGTTTAAGCTGCAGGGTTGTCTAAAGATTCTAATGCACATTGCATGGACATAACATGTTTTGGGTTTCCCACCTTTTTCTATGTCCCCACCTGACGGATCACCTCAAAATATTCCAGGCAGCTGCTGAGGTGGATAAACGTTTTTGAAAAGTTTCATGAAGATCAGTCAAATGGCGCCAAAGTTATTAGCCAAATAAAAACTCTATTTACAAAGTAAACCTTGTCCTAACTATAACTACACAGTGGCACCTGAAAAAACACACTTAAAAGTGAGTTATACCATAATTATGATTCCCACTTGTTTAACTTGTTCTGGACTACTTTCTTTCCAGTGCCATATGCAAAAAAAAATTGTGCCTGGAAGGCTTTGTGAGCAATGGTGTACATTAAGTGTGTTGCATAACATAACTATCAAATTTCAGTGGTTTTGTGTGCTCGGGATAGAACCATAACTCAGTTGTTAACTTTTTTCACATTGCTTTTATTTTTCAACCACTTGCCAGCAGCCACCTCCTCAGCCCATGGCCATTAGCTTTGCACATCAGCGCATGAGGGCAGGCTTGAAGTGAGACACTCACTCAGTTCCATGCCGTGGGCTAACCGCTTATTAATTCGGCTGTGCGCTGTTAGGGTTGGGCACAGGGTCTAACTTCCTTGCCTGTGTATTTTCTCACAGAGCTTTCACAAAACAGTCATCGCACACAAAGCACTCCACAACACCGGACCAGTGTACCTCAACAGCCGCCTCAGCCTCTCACCCCCACCCGCCAGCTCCGCTCTGCAGACCGTGCCGTCGCCACCGTCCCCCGCTTCCGAAGAGTGAGCGCTGGCGGCAGATCATTAGCCCACCTCGCAGCCAAGACATGGAACACCCTCCCCATCCGCTTGTGGCAAACCGAAGACCTTCTAACCTTCAGGAGACTTCTCAAGACCTGGCTCTTCGAACAGTAGCAGCCCCCCTACCCCTAGCGTCTTGAGACCCTCACGGGTATGTAGTGCGCTTTACAAATGCTATGATTGACTAATTGATCCACCACTGACCCTGCCGAGTGGTTACTGCCAGCGTTCCTGTACTACTTGCCTTCCTGTTTGCCCGTCCGGCCACTGCGCCACGCCTCGCGGCCCCCGCTCCGCGGGTGCCGCTCGTAGGCTTCAGACTTTGTCAGCGGCAACTCCTGGGCTCCAACCCGTGCCCCAGGGCACCAACGCACTACGAGGGACTTCAAGGCTGACCCCAGGAACAGAGGCGGGACTGCGAGGACCAGCGTGCTCAGCGGCGCTGATCGGCCGCAGCTGGTCCTCTTCCCGCCCCCTCCTCCAGTTAAAAACAGCGCGGGGAGAGTCTTTCCTGGGATCCACCACTGACCCTGCCGAGTGGTTACTGCCAGCGTTCCTGTACTACTTGCCTTCCTGTTTGCCCGTCCGGCCACTGCGCCACGCCTCGCGGCCCCCGCTCCGCGGGTGCCGCTCGTAGGCTTCAGACTTTGTCAGCGGCAACTCCTGGGCTCCAACCCGTGCCCCAGGGCACCAACGCGCTCCGAGGGACTTCAAGGCTGACCCCAGGAACAGAGGCGGGACTGCGAGGACCAGCGTGCTCAGCGGCGCTGATCGGCCGCAGCTGGTCCTCTTCCCGCCCCCTCCTCCAGTTAAAAACAGCGCGGGGAGAGTCTTTCCTGGGATCCACCACTGACCCTGCCGAGTGGTTACTGCCAGCGTTCCTGTACTACTTGCCTTCCTGTTTGCCCGTCCGGCCACTGCGCCACGCCTCGCGGCCCCCGCTCCGCGGGTGCCGCTCGTAGGCTTCAGACTTTGTCAGCGGCAACTCCTGGGCTCCAACCCGTGCCCCAGGGCACCAACGCGCTCCGAGGGACTTCTAGGCTGACCCCAGGAACAGAGGCGGGACTGCGAGGACCAGCGTGCTCAGCGGCGCTGATCGGCCGCAGCTGGTCCTCTTCCCGCCCCCTCCTCCAGTTAAAAACAGCGCGGGGAGAGTCTTTCCTGGGATCCACCACTGACCCTGCCGAGTGGTTACTGCCAGCGTTCCTGTACTACTTGCCTTCCTGTTTGCCCGTCCGGCCACTGCGCCACGTCTCGCGGCCCCCGCTCCGCGGGTGCCGCTCGTAGGCTTCAGACTTTGTCAGCGGCAACTCCTGGGCTCCAACCCGTGCCCCAGGGCACCAACGCGCTCCGAGGGACTTCAAGGCTGACCCCAGGAACAGAGGCGGGACTGCGAGGACCAGCGTGCTCAGCGGCGCTGATCGGCCGCAGCTGGTCCTCTTCCCGCCCCCTCCTCCAGTTAAAAACAGCGCGGGGAGAGTCTTTCCTGGGATCCACCACTGACCCTGCCGAGTGGTTACTGCCAGCGTTCCTGTACTACTTGCCTTCCTGTTTGCCCGTCCGGCCACTGCGCCACGCCTCGCGGCCCCCGCTCCGCGGGAGCCGCTCGTAGGCTTCAGACTTTGTCAGCGGCAACTCCTGGGCTCCAACCCGTGCCCCAGGGCACCAACGCGCTCCGAGGGACTTCAAGGCTGACCCCAGGAACAGAGGCGGGACTGCGAGGACCAGCGTGCTCAGCGGCGCTGATCGGCCGCAGCTGGTCCTCTTCCCGCCCCCCTCCTCCTCCTTTACTCAGTAATAAGCAACCTGAGTAACGCGCACGCGGGACGCGCGCGGGGCAAAGGCCGGGGCGAAGACCGGGCAAAGAGCGGGCCGTTTAAGGCCGTTCAAGGACGGCAGAGGACGGCCCTGGCCCTGAACCCCTGCCTTTTTGTCTTTTTGGCCTAAATCCCATAATTGCCTGAGGTAGGCGGAACTGAGTCCTGTATTTGTTTATTGTAATACCAGTGGCCGCCCCACAGTTATATTACATCCTCCCTGTGCTATAGATGTCGGCTATGCGTAACAGAACTAGGAGTCGTACCAAAAAAGCTACGGTGGTAGCACAGGTGACTGGGCCTATAGATCTTTTTATTTCACGGGTGAATGAGACTATTGACCAAAGCATTGTATTATTGGAAAAAAGAGTCTCCATGGATCTTGCGAATGCTAAGCGCTCATCCCTGGGTTCTCTTGCAAATGCTAAGTCACCCGCTTTGCAGTTACCGAACAATTGTTCTTTACCTTTATCTATGCCTACTATTAGTGCTACGACTGTACCGAATGCTGTTGATTTATCGGTTGCCCTATCGGACTCAGACCCGTCTTTTGTCGATCTAGAGGTCACACCAGATCTAGAAGCCTGTCAGTCACCTGGCAAGGCGGTGCTGAGTCCGAGCGGGCTTAATGATGATGTGGTAATAGCTCCTGTACCTATAGATTCAGGAGGAAGGGTCCCCTATCTTCCAAAAGTCACTTCTAAGAGTAAACATAAACCAAAAGTTGGAGTTAGGAACCATAATCTGATTTCACCCACCCCGCAATTGGCATCAGGTATTCCTTGCTGGGTGCAAAACATGGTAACAGATTTAAAATTGGACCTTGAAGCCACAATAGCAGCACAAATTAAGCCTTTAATTTCCAAACTTGATAGGCTTACGTCTCTAATTCATTCGAAATGGCCACATAAAACGAATGGGCAAGGGCCCGATCAGCCACAAGGGATCACAAAAGTGGTCCCCAAATGCTCATCTTGTGTCCAGCCCCCTAAAGAGGTATTGAATAATGCTCAAGTAACTATAGCCCCCGATAACCCTGTTTTACCTCATTTGTCGCAAACAGGGAATAATTCTGTTCAATCTACAGTTTTACCCACTCTAAAGGCGGGGGGCCCTATTCTGACCCACCAACACTCTGTTGTTTGTAATAAAACTACTACTCCTCAAGTAACAGATGTTGTAGAAAAACCGAATACCCCCTTAGTATGCCCTACCACAAATAAGACCGATGGTCCTAAGTTAAAACAGGCACGTTTTAAGTCTATTAATCTGCCACCAGAAGTTTCCCCTTTTGTGGTTGTGTTGACAGCAGTTCCCCCGCTGAAGGAGGGAGTAAAAGAAAGTTTTGTTGAGCTAAGAAATAAATGTGCTCAATGGCTACATCTACATAAACCTCTACCCAGCAATATGAATGGGGAAATTCTTACTGTGCGTAGAGGGGATTGGGTGGGTAGAAGCAAGAAAACGATCGTAGGGGATGTAATCACAGTTAACTTCAGGGATATAGGGGCAGCTAGTTATATCTGTAATGCGCCTACTAGTGGTCCTGTGACCCAAATCAATCCACTCCCTCTGTCTTATTTTCTTCCGATGTCAACAAGACCGAATCCTCCTTGTTCTGTTTTTCAAAGCAATGGAGGTCCTGTGTATCCCCCGCAACATGCTACTAAACTCTGGCAGCAGCCATTACAGCCCTCTTCTTTTTTCCCACATTATGCTAATTTTCAGCAGCAGCCACCGCATGCTTTACCTTTTCTCCCGCACCAAGTTAATCCCCAATGGCAACAACCTCCCCATTTTTTACCACCTTTATTTCAGCCTGCCCATCAGTGGCAGCAACCTTTTCAGCCTTTACAACCAGTTAAATCCCAGCGGCAACAAATTTGGCAGGATCTGCCCCTCTCTCAAGAGCCCCAGTACTCACAATTTGCCCATCCGAATAGGTATGCCGCATTAGACGCGGTAGATTGACTCAGTTTTACTGATGTTTGGGACTTAAACATTACTATGCCCAATTTAGATATGGAGACTGTTCCTCCAGTTACCCCTCTATCTGCGCCCCCTGAAGTGCCAATGGTGTCATCGCTAATATCCCTTTTGTATACAGGGAACAGGGATAGCTTTGATGCATGCACTCCTACTGTTACTTCCAGATTAAGCCAGGACATCAATTCCCGGGAAGGTGGTCCTACCCGATTAGGTGTAATCCAGCCAGAGTCGACCGTTACTGGCGATTCTGGTAAACCAGTAGGACTCTCCCTTGTTTCCTGGAACATTGCTGGCCTTGCCAGCAAATTAGGTACACCCTTTTGGACTAGATTTATGGGGGAGGGACTGGACCTGATTTTGTTGCAGGAAACATGGTGTCCGGACCCCATTTTTATCGAAGGGTACGCATCCTACTGCCTTAAAGCCACCAAATCTAGTTCGGGTAGGGCTAAGGGGGGCCTCTTGATGCTTTTATCCACTAAGCTGTGTGATTGTACAGTTAAAAGCAGTACAACAGTTGGGACCCATAGTCAAGTCTTAAGGGTGGAGTGCAGGAAAGGCATTGATTTAGTTGTAGTAAATTTCTACAACAATATTTTTGATGCTAGTAGAGGAGATATTTTACCGCCCCTGGAAAGGGAAATTACCAAGGCCTTGGGTAAATCCAAAAGAAAGGCCGAGGTTGTTTGGGCAGGGGATTTTAACTTGCAGCCTTGCCATTTGTCTAATGGGAATATTTGCGGCTTTGGAGCAGCTATGAGTAGCCAATGGGGGGGTTTGGGAGTGAGGGAGGATTCTCCTCATTTCCAACATTGCAGTTATGGTTCTATATTAAATAACATGCTAGCTACACTAGATATGACCCTGTTAAACTGCAACATAAACAACCAGGCAAAAATGTGCCCTACTTTTACAGGCAGAGATGCAGGATCATTTATAGATCATATTCTTTTGTCTAGCAGTGGAGACTTTACTGATCTGTATATAAATGAAGAAAGTCTCAGCGACCATAACAGCATTCGTGTTACCCTCTTAGGGCATGGTACTTCGACAGTTTCAGGCGAAAAATGCACAACTGACCTAGTACCTATAAGACCGAAGGGTCTTAGGATTAAATGGACTGGATTTAATTCTAAGGTTAAACAGAAGGAGGTACTGACTAGTTGCAAGTATCAAATTGGTTTTTGTTTACATGATGACTGCGACCCGGGCTGTTTGGTAGCTCATTTTGTTTCCATGAACAGTATTATTGATGGTATTTTTACAAGGGCCCCGTCACCCAATAGTGGTCCGAAGCAGGGGTGGTTTGATAAGACCTGTATAGTCGCCCTCCGAGAACTGAAAAAAGCTTTAGGTACCAAACCACGTGATAAGACGGAGGTACAATACTTTAGGGCTAGATATAAAAGTGCTATTAATAATAGGAAAAAGGTATTACAGACTGAGGCGTGGGACAAGCTAAAGGAAGCAGCTGAGACCAAAAACTGCAAACTTTATTGGGAAACAATTAACAGCCCCTTTCTCAATAAAGAAGTTGTTCCAGAACTCACATCCCATGTGGCGTGCAATGATTGGGTTAGTCATTTTTCAAAAATTTTTAATCCAGAAGGGTTATCCCTTGAGTCATTGCTACCTGAATCTACCCCCTGGCTTCCCCTACCGTTGGGAATAACACTAGAAGAAAGCCATGAAGCAATTTCCAATAGCAAAGGAGGCAAGGCCCCTGGCCCTGATGGGGTCCCGCTGGATCTATATAAAGATGAACCAGCTTTGTGGGCCCCCATCCTGGTAAGGATATTTAATTGTGCGGTAGAAACTGATTTCCCGCCTACTTGGGGTCAATCGGTTATTATCCCTTTACACAAGAAAGGTAACAAATCAGAGGCTTCTAACTATCGGCCAATTTCATTATTGGATTCATCTGTAAAGGTAATGAGTAGGATTATGCTCAAGAGGCTGGAAGACTGGGCAACTGATTTTAATATTTTAACTAGAGTCCAGTATGGCTTTCGGAAAGGCATGGGCACATTGGATCAATGTGTCAATCTGGATCTTTTAATTAACAAATTTACTGTGGCCAAAAATGGCAACCTCTTTTTATGTTTCGCTGATTTGAGCAGCGCTTTTGATTTGGTTAACCACGCTATTCTTTGGGAGGTTCTGCTTGATGCAGGGGCCCCGAAGGAAATTGTTCATTTCTTAGCCAGACTTTATGGAAAACTCTCCTGTAAAGTCCGCTATGGCACCCTTGGCGAATGTACCCCGTTTTTTAAAGTGTCCCGGGGCATACGCCAGGGATGTGTTTTGGCCCCGCTTTTATTTTCCCTTTTTATTAATGATGTCGACCGTTCTTTGGTTGACATTCCAGCAGATGCCCCCCTGATTGGTGGTAAACCAGTTCCGCTGTTACTTTATGCGGATGACGCTGTTCTTTTATCCCGAACACAGATTGGCCTTCAGCGCCTAATCGATAATTTTATGCAGTTTATTCAAGCTAGGCAGCTCCGCGTGAATAAAACTAAGACATATGTTATGTCATGCGGACGGGCAGCTAAACAGTCCAAACATACTTTCTTCCTCGATAAGGAAAAGTTGACTCATGTCAAGTCCTTTTGTTATCTAGGAATCACTTTCAATAATAGTGGGTCTTGGACCTCGGAATTTGATTCTATTAGTTTAAAAATGCTGCGGTCCACTAGCAGTATTTTTCGCTTTGCCTCTAAACTTGGCTCACGAAGCATTTTAGATATGATGAACATATACAATGTTTGCTGTGTCTCCTCCGCATTGTATGGGGCAGGTGTATGGGGCCACAAAGAGGGTATTTCCCTGCAGAAGGAGCAGAATAAGTTCCTAAGGAGGTTGTTGTGTGTTCCCCCTTCTGCCTCCATACAACTGATCCATGAAGAGGTTGGGGTCGAGTTTATATCTGACTTAGCAGCAGTCCGGCCACTCTTATTGTGGCGTTCTATTTGGGCTAAGCCAGAGACTCGATTTACTCAGGATATTATTCTTGATTGTATAGGCTTGGACCACTCTTTACGCATTCAGTGGCTAAGATACATCCACCATTGGTATCTTCTTCTTTTTAACATTGATGTGTTCCGTGAGCCGGAAGAAGTTGTCTCCATCTCAAAAAAGGAAATTAAGACAACATTTCTAAACTTCCGAAAAGCAGAGCGAGATAAAGTTTATAGCAATTTAATTACTGTAAAATTTTACAAAAATCTGAATTTGATTTCGGGGTTCCAACCCTATCTTACGTATGTGACCCGTCCCTCCCATCAGTATGTCTTAACGCGTGTCAGATTGGGTATTGTTCACCATCTGGTTGCATTCCCAAACACAAGAGCCAGTCCAGAGATATCCTGTCCGTGTGACAGTATTTCCCGCCAGAGTAGTTGCCATTTTTTACTCTTCTGTAAATTTTTTCATTCTTTTAGACTAAAATACCTTAAACCGATTTTTATTAAGTATAATATTCGTACTACAGAAACTGCACTGACACTTTTATCTTCATTAGAGAATGAGGAAATTTGCTTTTTTCTGGCTACTTTTATTCTGAAGTGTACAGCTGCCAGGAAAAGTATTGTACTATAACATTTTATATACTTACCTGTCTGTACCTATGTTATACAGCTGCCAGGAATTGTATCATGCTGCTATTATTCTTTACATTCCTGTCTGTATATATATATGCATTTAAGTCTTCTATCATCAATTTTGTCATTAAGGTATTATCTTATTTATTTTATTGGTTTATGTCCACAGTATAAAATGATTATTTAAATTGTTATACACAGTTGCCAGGAAAAGCCTATTGAGTAAATCTTACTGTTTTCCTTTCTGTTCACATATGTATGTCCTGCATTTCTGTAACAGTATGTTGATTTAAAATGGCAAGAGTATTTTTTAATTGTTGCATCCCAGCCTTTGCACATCTCCCTACTCCCTTTCCTATAAGTGTTAGTATGGTGATTTTAAATATTTTTAATCATGTATCTTTCTGCTTGTATGATTTGATGTACAAATCGAATAAAAGCTTTTTGAAATTGAATTGACTAATTGATCGAATTCAGCACCAAAAATGCCAGCTTTTAGGATTGCAATCCCTTTTTGATCACAAATTGTGCGTCGGTTGGACAGCTATCACAGTAGTTGTAGACATTGGTGCATTGGAGTTGTGGACTTGAGAGCCAGGGCATGAGGGTGAACTAAACTCAGACTCCTACAGGAGGTTCTGCAGACACAGCAGAAGGCCTACTAGAGCTTCACTTCTTCAGGGAACCCATGGAGAACACAGGAAGGAGATCAGGCTTAAGGACTGACGCGGCCTCATGTCAGCTCGATAAGGGACTGAGCAGCAAGGAATGCATATGGCGGAAGGTCTCACACTTTGTGGGACTCTTGATGGTCACTTACATGCAAGGGAGCTGGAAGAGCCTGCTGCAAGTGGACAGGGTTGTCAGCAATAAAGGGTGGCAAAGAAAGGTAATGCAGCATGTGTGATGGGGTCAGTGTGCAAGAGTGACATCCCAATGAGGTCCCTGTCTCATCTGCAACAATTTACAGTCTACAAGGGATTCACTCACTCAGGTCCATGAGAATTTAAGGGCTGGGAAACCTCCTTTGCAAACCATGAGATGGGTACCAGGAAGGTCTTTGAGTAAGCCCTAGTTGGGGTGGCATTTTTTTTTTACTGATGGGAGTGTCTTAGTTCAGACTTTGTTAGGACACTAAGCTCTGTCCTTCTCTTCAAACCAGCTCAAAACCCACGTTCCCCTAGTTCACAGGAAGAGAACCAGTTCTGACCAACCTACTCTGATATGACAGACTCACCAGCCTGTCCCGATGGATCACATGAGCCTTCAGCAGCCCAAGAATGAATCTGTTAATCTCACACACACCCAAAACATCCCCTCATTCATATACAAGGACAAACCCTCATGGGACCGGGCCAGGTGCAGACATGAATAAATCTGCAGTAGTAACTATGATTGAATTACAAGAGTGTCGCAAGTGTGTAATGTCCACAGTAGGCACATGTGATCTCCTGCACCCAGTTCCTCCTGGATTCAGTAGTTCTTCGTTTATACTAAGTTTGGTCTCTCAGTGGTCCAATACATCCACACCAGGATTTTGTTTTTGACCTAAAGGTAACAAGTATGAATCCCAGTGGGCCCAACTCAGTCATTCATTCTTCTGATGTCAATAAAATGAGTACCATCGAGTTGAGCAGACCCAAGGGGTGAACATTCGCTTTGCAAATGATGTGTTTATGGCAGTGTCAGTGCTGTGAGTCACCTAGAGTGAGGATGGTGGTTCAATTCTGTCACCTAAAGCTGCTTACATTACTTATATTTTATATGCTTGGGAAATGTAAAAAAAGTGAGAGGTTAAAATGACATTTGCCATATAGGCGAACCCAAGCATGATACATTGTTGCTGTACATGACAACTGACTCCATCATAACATAGTGCCAACTGCATAACAGCTTAGATTAAGAACCGAGAGCGCTGTAGCATGATCAGGGTGAGGTTCCAGAAAGTTGCTCAGATGATACTCCATCTGTGCTGTGGGTGTCTGCGGTATCGACCACTTTAAAGCAACCATGTGGTGAATGTATTGCAGTCCAGCAGCACCATGCAAACAAGGGAGGGAAGTTTTATCAGGTAAGTCTACATATACTCTCTGTCTCCCTCGGATGCACTGGGCCTAGACAAGGACACTACCTCATACTACACACAAAACGTGCTGTTCCCAGTACTGGCACAGTTGTACCATGCGCTTGGGACAGAAGTGCCTTGAAAGGCAAACTAGCAGCTTCTCCTTTTTTTTCAGCAGGGCTTGCAGCCCTTATAGGAGGGGGGAGAGGTCATCTCAGAGGAAGGTGCAGTGTGTTACTGAACCACCTGTGGGGAGATGTATGGGGCATTACTGGGACTCCATATGCCCCTTCCAGTGGGCAACATTGGATGGTGCACTATCTGCATGCCACTTCACGCGTGGAGCCCTATAGATGCCTGTTAACCCCTGCACCTGCGTCTGTAGTAAGGTATATGCGCATAGTCATTCTCTTATTTCCACCAAACCCCATTGCCCCCTAGAGATTGCCTGGTTGGGCATAAAATGTGCCTGTGCAATCTATATTACAGAAGGTGAATTGTCTGTGGCTCCATCTGTAATACCAAAGAGCTTCAGGTGCACAATAAATGGTGTAATCACTCATGGCACCACTCTGGCACTCTGTTACAGTGGAGCGATGTTATTCATGGCTCAGCACAGTGTGCAGTGTAGGGGTGAACTTGGGTGTTCAGTCAACTGGCCACAAGATGACAGCATAAGCTATGTACTTTTGGAAACCTACCTTGGGCTATATCATATAGCAGTAGGAACTGCAGTGCAAACAACCTTTTAGTTCAATTCAAATTCACTTTATTCGGTTTCTTTTCTAAACTTAAAAAACCATAAAAGCATAGTATACAAATACAAAATGTCAACATTTAAAATCTTTAGTTTTTAAAAGAGAAACCATCCAGTATATTATAAAAATGTCACGTCTTTCCCAAGCAACGGTCTGGTCATTTCATCTCAAATTCATATTTTGCAGAAATGCTTTATACAAAATAGACAAATGTTTTTTAAAATAGTATTACATTTTTCCGTGATTTGATAACAGCTTTTAAAAATAATGCTATGTTTTTTGCATAACAGTAATTTTCCAATAATTGGAGTGAAAAGTAAGCCGGGCGACATTGCCTCAAACTCCACATTTTCAAAATTGGAATGATCCATCTTTTTCTATATTCCCCATAACATTTACAAAATAACACGATGTGTATTGTTGATTGAACTGCAACCCCATCACACGGGCATGGTCCCAAGTATCTTGACCAGTCGTTTGTTAAAGGGAACAACACTAAATGATAAAAGCAATCTAGTCTAAATCTGACTAATACAAATCTTTCATATTCAGTTAACTGGTAAGTCAGGTATGATTGCATTCCTAAAGTGGAAAACGTTTTAGTTAGTTACTTAGAAAATATAATCTGGGTGTTTTCCTTTGTATTCCAGATCCCTGGCTATCTCAGTCATGTCCTGAAGGTCTTCAGACATGCGTATATCTTGTGGAGTCATTCAGGGATCCTTGTTGAGCTCCACACTTTTCAATATTTACATGTATCCCTTTGGCGATTTAGTTAGACCTCTCAATTGTAAAAACATCTCGTCCTCTGACGACACACAAATGACTGTGTCTTCTGATAACTATTCTATCATCAAACCCAGCTTTCGACCTTGTGTGTCTTACATTGCGTCAATAATGAGGACTAATTGACTGAAACAGTGACAAGAGGGAGGTCCTCTTGTTTGATAACCAGTCCTCTGGCTGATCTTTAACTTGGTAACCAGCTGACGTGGGAACCCAACCTTCTTCTAAATCATCTGCCAAAAATCTCAAGGTCATTCTCAAAGTGAATCTTTCCTTGAATAGTTGGGTTAATAAAGCCTCAGTTATGTGCTTGTCTATCCTTTGAATGGTGAGAAAAAACTTCACCTGGCTGCATGATGTAGTCTTGTGATATTATGCGTGCTAGGACCCTTGGGGTTCTGGGCGGACTCTAAACAGGAATTACGTAATCCGCTGGGAGGTGTTAAAATATGGCTATAAAAGTTATTATGCAATGTGTGTAGTGTGTTGTTTTATGCTGAGTAAAAAAGATGTTTGTTACAGAGCTCTATGTGTGGCGTGTTCATTTGCCTGCTCCCGGGCTGGGAAAGTTGCTGCAACAGGGATGGGATACGTGTCTCAGAGGGAAAAGGCTGCTCTCCCTGAGAGTTTGCAATGGTCCAGTAAACTGCTTATGCGTGTCACATGTGCCCCAAATCGATGCAAAGCAGTCTGCGGTTGGTGTATGTGGAGTCAAAGCCATGCTCCAGCCTATACATGGCCATCGAAGAAGTTGAAGGCCCTGCAGAGAAGCACATTCGAAAAGCCCACCAGAACCTAATAGTAAGGCTGTTAGAAGAGCTAATGCATGGCTCCATAACACAGAGCCATCATCCACATGAAGCAAATACTAAAGGCAGTGACAACACATACGAAAGCAGAAACGTACTTAGCGTACTCGCGGCACAAGCGAGTGAAGTGCTATACGACCTAGAAATTGGATGAGGTGACCAGGCCCAAACAACAGCGGGGTGCGCGGAGAGGTTGCAGGGCCTGATTTGCATGAAGAATGCTGCCAGAACAGCACATGCTCTTCATGGTGACAGAAGGGAGAACAAGGTACTACGGGCTACATTCTTGAAGCCATCACCTTTGTTTGACACAACAAAGAAACAGAACATCGGTGCCAGCTGGGCTACATAGATTGGAACATTTGTCAACTTCATAGGTTAACTAGATGAAAAAGACGACAAGAAAATCATCAAATATTTGAAAAATCTTGCTGGTGATGGTGTTAAAGAAGTGCTAAAGGAAGTCTCACAATCTGATGCAACATCGTACCAAAAGATAAAAGAAGCGTTGGAAGTCAAGTTCAATCCAATGCCGAATGTCGACTATGAAAGGTACATTTTCAATCGGGCACGATAACAGGCTGGTGGAAAGGATAGATGAGTTTGTTGAAAAACTTGATGCACTGTGGGTTCTGTGACTTTGATAATTAAGAAGTCATGCACCTCTTAGTCATTGATGGCTGTCGTTCAGATTCCTTCAGAAGTCGCATGCTGAGAGAGACACTCAGCTTAGAGAAAATGCTAATGGCTGCAAGAGCAGAGATGGGGCAGTGCCCCCCTCAGGGCGTTGGGGCATTGCCCCACTTATATGTGGCCCTCATGCCCCCCCAATTCAATGTGAAGTGCAGTAATGCTAAAACTGTTTACATGTTTCTGCCGTGGCCAGGGAGGTTGCACTATTGAGGCCTAAGGGGGACGGGGGGTCCTCCTGAACAATTGAATTCCCTTCGGCCTGAGGTCGGCACACTTCCGGCCATTTGCTTGTTTCTGTGTGGTTAGCTAACACCATTCCACAACCAGGAAAGCAAATCTGCACATTGCAACATACTAGATCAGCGTGAATAAATCGGTGATCCAAAATGCTCTATTTTATTTGTTCTCTAAAAATAAATTTTCTCTGCTTCGTAAGCTGCTGCGAATGCGATCTAAGCAGGTGCTGTTCTCGCTCTTCCACAGCAGCCTCCCAGTCCTGGGTAACGCTATTAGAATATCTTCTCAAAATACGCATGAGCCGATACCTTTTTTGATGCGGTGGGCTTCACGCAAGAATGCTCTTCACAGCTGCTTAGCGCCAGGGTGGATTGGATTGCGCTGTGGTTAGGTCCAGCCAATCACGGTGACCAGAGCAAACTGCTGTGAGGATCCCAACCCCTCCCCTTTCTTAGTAATCCTTTCGAAAGCCTGGTTGCTGTTAATGCAGATCCTGCAGCTCTCCCAGTTTCACATGAAAAGCTGCTAACGTAAATGTTGCCATGCTACAATTGGCCAGTTCACGCAATGCAAATACCACAAACAAAGATGCATATAAATATTTGCTCTTGCTGAATAACTGCTGGCATGTTCAGAGGGAGTCATTACATTGCATGAGAATGTTTGGCAGACTGGTGTGCTCACACTGAGCTAGGCTGCAGATTACTTCTTTGCATACGTGCTCGACGACGACTGGCCTTAGTGCCAATATCGGCCCAGCCCCAGACCTTTCTTCATACAACACACCACTTCACCAATAACCGACACAACACAAGTTTGATGGAGAAAGTTGTTGCAGTTTTATTAGCATATACATTATGCCAATGTTGGGTTATCTTACGGGTCGATCCAGAGCAGGCCGCCTCTCGCGACCCGCCCACCTGATGAGCCATAACCCCCCGGGGTGTTAACCGCGGGGGCGTTGTCAGTTTCCGCCCCTTGCTCACGCCCCACCCCTCGGGGGGCGGAGCGTTGTGGCAACCCCCGGTTGCTCAGGTCTACAACCGCCCGAAGGACTAACGGGGTGCCGTCGGTCCTCCAGGATCCATCACAGCGTGGATCTCCCTGGGGGATAATTCTGCTCTCGCACCCACCGATGCTCCTGTAGAGGGTACCCCTCTGTACCTTTCTGCATTGGATCGCCCTGTAACTCCGCCATGGCTCTGGGTGTGGCCGCCGCCGCCCCAGAGTCCCCCCACCTACTAGCTTCCTATTAGTACAACCTGCTGCTCTTAGTGCTTTCCGCTATATCAACCAAAGATCGTCATATCAACTTCGGGTAAATGAACCCAGTCTACATCAAAGCACACAGTGCATTTGGCAAGTAGCAACCCGAGCCTGATGAAACAAGTTCTCCTATGCTTCAGGCTACTCCCAAGTTGTCGGGCGACACTATCCACCTCTCATTGGCGCCAAGGACCTATTGCACTACAATTGCAATCACCGGCCTCCTTCGGCTCAGGCAAGGACAAGTCTGCTCTCTTCCTCAGCACCGCCAAGCTGGCACGCAACCCAACTTCCTTCTCACTTCTGCCGCCCTCCGGACAGGGAACTGTGACAGTGATGTCCATGAACTTCACAACTAACTGCCAACTGTGCTTTGCAGGTGTCCATCTAGTGTGCCATCCCCCAGTCTGTTCCTATTCTGTACCGCTGGCTGACCAGCAACCAACAAGCCCCTATCAGGTAACAACACCACTGCCACTGGCATGGTGTCCCCGTTCTAGCATGTGGCCTTACACCCTTACTTAGACCTACTGGGGACATATTCACCATCAAGGTCACGCCAGGCGGCTCACTCCCCTGACGCCGACCCTACTGTAGGCTAACCAACTCCTCGCATGTTTAGCCTCACTGGAAAGACACGTAACTTTCAAACCCATGGGAACCAAATTGTAAGACCATCACCTCTCAACTATGCCTGCCAACTGCGTTCTGGTGTTGGCTTAAAACACTGTGTAGAGGATCTCCTCATTCATGTTTGACACTTGTACAAGACGTCCCCCTGTGCCTGGCCTTCAATGGACCCTATGAAGCTTGTAACAAGCCGCCTATACAACTGTATATACAAGTTGTGCAACTAAGTGAACTAATCCTTCCTCGCTCTTACTTCCTGGCATGTGCACACTGCCAAAGGAATCCTTACTTTAGTACCTGAAAACAACTAAGTAGATACTATCTAGGTGAAAACTTACCCGAACACCTAGCCGCGGGCCCTCCACTGTGTGACAAACCCTGTTGTTTATTTTTAGCAGTTAAAATTGCCTGCCCCCTACCGAACCCTTCACGTAAAACCAGCCAAACCAAACGCTTACATGGCCAACATGTGCCAGCATGTGTCCCATGAATTACAAGTTAGAGGCATACTGTATCAGCCTGATCCAAAGTGGATGCAGAGCTGAGCGATCTTAGTGGGATCAGACTGGAGGAGGTATGTGAGTGGCTAATGCAGGCCCAAAATTCTGTGCAACCTGATAATGCATCCCCATAGTGCCAATGGGCCAGAGTAAAGGAAACTGGCAATGCTGTGGTACAACTATGTGATTGTCTCAGCGAGGGCCAGGATGCAGCAGTTAATGTGAGGCTTATGCCGGCCCACTAATCTGCAGGGCTATCCAGCTTGTTCAGGTAAAGTGCTGAATATTGCCTGGTATATAGCCGCTATGCCAATTGCCTCCCTGTAATTTACAAAAGGAGCACTTCACTTCCACAGTCGATGTTGCTTAGTTGCCCAAGATGAAGAAGCCACAGTTAAAGCTTTCTTGCATAGCCAAACACGAACTAGCCACCCCCTTCAGAGCTACACGCGTAAAACTGCTATGTGGGACATTACAGTGCACGATGAGTGACATTGAAGGACTAAGAAAAACACTTTCTTGCTAGTACACATCATTGAAGTTTAAGGGGAGCCAAATGTCAGAATTGCGCCCCTCAGACCCGCAAGGATTCTAGGCAGACCATGGTTATCAGGCTGCTTTTGTCAGACATTCCATAGCTTGGAGTGTGCATGTGTGAGGCAGTAACCTATGCACGAAACCTTGGGCGTAAAAGTGCCTGGTCTTGAATGAGACTGCGTAGCTCAAATGGAACAGAGTATCACAAAATTACACAGTCAGTCAGAACTGCCTGGCCCTGTGAGACCAGAGATTTTAAGAGAAGTCCTCCATGTACCCCACAATGAGGACCCGCCCAGTCGTCTACCCTTCTACCCATGAGGTTACTTGTCCAGTCACCTAGGAGCTGTAGCCCGACAGGAAAATAAGACTTTGTTGCTGTTTGGTCATTGCCTAATGTTGTTAAACAATAACTGTGGGTATCGGGGAAGAAAACAAAATTCCACCATCCTGAACTGATCAGCCTGTGCCAAGGGAGTAGTCCCAACAAGGATTTTATCAATGTGCTACAGGTATCAGAGCCCCCTCCCGTCCCTCAGTGGATGGGGCCTCAGATGTTCAAACTACTAATAAATTATTAGAGAACAAACGGCACAACAATCCATTAATGCACATGAGATGCATTATATGCCCAAATCAACCTGTTGTTGAGCTGAAAACACATTTCCCATTTGCTTTCGCATTAAATGCATGATTAACCCCTGTTCTGCCACTGCATCCAGCGGGAACACCCCAATTATTGTACCGTAAAACCCATTGCCCATACTCAAGTAAGAGAGAACATCCAATTCTGCACAGGGCTGCCTAAAAAGTCCCAGCTCCCAGTTACTATCCATGTATTACTTCCATGAGTGAAACCAGCACGCGTCCCACACCCCGTATAGTAATGACAACTGGGGAGAACATGGGAATCCCAGACCCTAACACACTGCCCCCAGTGTGCTATGATCCTTATACCTGTTGATAATTCAGGTGGCCCCCATGTGGGTGGGGCGGCTCTCGTGCGCGGTTCCTGCATTAGAGACAGAAAACATTGATTAAAATGTCCCCCCCCCGATCCACGCTTTGCATTCTCTGCAATGAGACATGGCCCTCAATGCCCCCACAAGCTACCCAGGCCAGTAGGTGTTACCAGCATTAATTAGTGAGCATTACCTGCACCCTTCCACAATTAAAGTTGTCCTCTCTTAATAATTGAAGGAAGTCCATTCATAAACGAAACACTTCCCTCCTTGGCTCTGAAGGTGTCTACCCAAGTGTTCTGATGCCTCGAGAGGCTGCCCATTCTTGTATTAATATCCCTCTGAGTAGATCCTCTGTTGTTGCATGCGCCCGTCACCAACCTCTGGTAACACACAGCTTGCTACCTCTAACAGTCTGTTTAGATCCGAGGTTTGCACGCGTTGCCCCAATGCTTAATTAACGTTTGATTATTAGGTTAGACTGACCGCCTTGAATGTACCTCACTAGTACTATATACGCTAATGTAATTAGTACCCAAGACCTATTCTCCTCCTGTAATGCCAAGTACAAACATCTTCTACTATCCGCTCGTGTTGAAACTTGCTTCTTGTAACTGCGCGTAGCTATATACGAGAATACCTATGGGAGTATTGATTCTGTCCCCTTTGAGAAGCGTTCTAACCCCCATCGGGCAAAGTCTGTGCTCCCACGCCAGGCGCATAGAACTGCAGAGACCTGCAACAAGGTTCCTTTCACTCTAAAACTACGCGGTCTACTCTGTAGCGGACCTCTAAATAGAAGCTTGGGTCAGTCACTCCACGTTTAACTGAATGATTAAATCTATTCTCGCTCCCCCAGAGTTCGGCTTCAAGTTGTTAGGAGTTCCTGCAATAATATCCTCATGCAAGGCCCAATTCCCCCTGGTAGGCCCGCAATGTCCTTTTTAAACTTTTATTCATTGCTAGCATGGATACCCTCACTCCAGCGAATCATGCCAGGAATGATGGATGAAGACACTATTTCCGAAACACCAGGAATACGCTCATAATGATCAGCAATGCTAATAGATCAGTTATTAACGATGTAATTCATAGATATGCTATTTACACACCACCTAGACAGTGTTTGTGTGTACCTTACACGCCATGAAGAACATTGACATTAAGTAAATTGCAACAAGGCATGCCCCACCATCAATTTCTACTTTGTACCAGTGTCAAACCACCACAGGTCGCTTCGATGGCTGCCATGAAGGGATCCACGATGTCCTCCTCTGACCGATACCTGCAGGGATATAAACAAAAGACATCCAAGCCCGCTGGACGGGCTCGAGAACCCCCATGGTGTTGAGTTACCTTTGGCATGCAATCGTATAATTGACACGACACTTCCCCATATGCATAGAATCCTGAGGCATGCCTAATGCCTATTCACTTAATAACACCAACTAAAACACGATGAAGCATTCCATGTTCTCCTTAAAGCAATACTAGTCCCAATGAGCAACAATGACCACTGGAATCATATTAACATTGGGCACAGCAGCAGTGTGTTGCCCGTTGTAAAGAGCCCATGAAGAACCTTCACGCTAAATTAATTGCAATAACAAAGTCATGCACCACCATAAATTTACCACTTGGGACGCATTCCTTACCCAACACGGGTCACTTCGGTGACCTTGATATCAAAAAGGGGGAAAGGAGGTAGGACAATTTTTAAGGGGGTCCAATGTACTTGTCCTAACAACAATCAACAACAAATGGTGTACAGAGTTCCCCCGGGTGAGCTCAAGAAATTTGGCTCAACCTATAATTCTCTCTCGTGATATCTAGACAAGGGGTGAAGAAAGGGTCTCAAGTGTGCAGTGTAGACCCATATTCCAGAATGAAAAGGTACCTCACACAGGCTATCGACAGGACCACAGCTGTAGCCCCAGTCGATAGTTGTCCAGCCTCATCATCGGTACCCTGCTCCTTCGGCAGGCTGGCGGTGCAATGCCCGTCGGGCAGCGGTGAAAGCTGCACTTTTGGTGGAGATCTTTAATTCTGGGCCAGCGGGTGTGTGCGTGTGAGGGGCCTAAGGGAGTGTAATCGTGAGCGTGGTAGTGAAGTTAAAAGAAGTCAGGGGAGTCCTGTTGGTGAATGTTTTATTGGTCAGGCTCCCTGCTTCAATAAAAAGAAAAGGGGTACTAAGGGGTGGCAAGTAATGGAACCAACCCTTATTCAACCCTTTATGTGCAAGAAGTGGTCAACATGTTTCACGCCCTAAGGGCGATTCATCAGGACCTGGGTGCTCATAAATTACTTGGTTCCTTTAAAAATTTGTCAGGACACCAGTATACGACCTGAGGTAGTGTCGTATCATAATGGTTCCACTGAGGGGACCTTCTGGAACTGAAAAAGAAAAGAGAAACAAAAGTATAAACACAGATAATGACTCCTTTACTGTAAGTTACTGGTGACTTATTTTCTGTGTTTGTGTGCATGCTATCCCAAACATGCGTGCCCAGTGAATGGCTTTGCCTAGATATTAGAAGCATCAAGTATTTACCGTGCGGGAGAGAGAGAGAAACAGAATCCACTTGATTCTGATCAGTGCGTGGAAGGTGCTCGCACTAAACAGTGGTTTGCGTGCTGCTTTTACATTGAACCATGTCGTCAAATGAACACTGCCGCCTGTATCTAGTGACCAGGCGCGTGTGCAATCAAACCCCTCGAGGAGATGCGGTGGTGGGTGACACTGGTCAGCCAACCGTGAGAGGTTCGACTCTTTATACTTAAATGAGAGAGCCACACAGTGAAAACCGAAGACGAACGTAGTTTGACACTCTGTGGGGAATAATTGTTCTGTGCACCAATCGGCGCACTTACCCCTAATGTTTCCTTCTTGAAACCTCACGGGCCGTCCAAGTGGGGCCAGCAGCGAGATGAGGGAGCCCTACGAAGGAAGAAGACAACGGGGCAGGTGCCCAGTGGGGAAGGATATGAACACCGATCAAGGTTGCTACGGATATACTGAGAGGTCGGCAAACCGTCAAAACAACCAGCCGGTAACGAACCCGCCCCACACCTTACCTCTAGCGTCGCTGCAGGCAAGCTGCTCTGCACCTACCCCTCCCACAGGAAACCAAGGTCTGGACAGCCGGCATGGTTGAACAGAACGTTTCCGGGTTTAAAAGAGGGAGGTAGCGCGCGCACAGACAGGGTGTGTCCGTCACGTTGCTTAGCGACGGAAAGCCTAGCTGACAAGGAAGACGGTGAAGAACTGCACACCTCGGGCGCGTTAGTGTGAGCGCCATCTTGGAACGGAGTTAGATGTGTTAAAGTCAAACGGATGCACAGTTATGGAAATAACCGTGGACAATGTGTCCAGAATCATGACTATCTGGCGAGAGTCGTCCAGGGCACCCCGTCATTTAAACCCAACGTATCACACTGCAAGCGATGTATCCATCTTTGTTCATGCATGAAGAGTGCTTGTTGATTAAGGTGTGGTAGGGATTCAATCACAGTCCATCGAATGCTCTCAGGGGGGTGTTCCTTATCCTTGCAATGGTCATACAGTTTGGTGTGAGATTTGTGACAACGAATGTTACTGTTATGTTCCATTATCCTTTGCTTGACAGGGCGCATGGTCATCCCTATATATAGACAGTTGCAAGGGCAAATTAGGACATATATGCACCTAGAGCTGTTGCAGTTCGTATGCTTGCTGTAAGTCCATGTGAAATTGTTGTTCAGGGTAATGGACTTGCCCTGGATGGTCTGTGGACATACTACGCATGTGCCACACCGATAGTGTCCAGTTACAGGCGGGAGATCCCACAAAGTCTTGGTAGTTTGAACAGTAGTCTTCTTGGGGCGTGTATGTACAAGAGTATCTTTGAGGTTTGCCGTCCTCTTAAAAGCGAAACGTGGACGTGGCATCTCCAGTCCTGCAGAGTTCAGGATACCCCAATGGGCATTGACAGTTTTTTTGATAAATATTGAGTTCCTGGTGAATGAGGTCACACAAGTGATCTTATCGTCTGGTACCTTAGGGTGCACCTCGAGAAGGGCCTCTCTATTGTTATTGAGAGCTCTTTTAGTGGAATCTTTCAGGAGGCGGGTGGGGTAACCCCGGTCCAGGAGTTTGGTTTGGAGGGAGCGTGCCTGTCGTTTATAGTCATCAGTAGAACTACAGTTTCTCCGAAGGCGGAGAAACTGACCAAATGGTAGGTTATCCCTCAGGGACTTAGTATGGTGGCTGCTATATGGTAGCAGGCTGTTCCTGTCCGTCTCTTTCTTGTAGAGGGTGGTGCTTATTGTCGTGGGTTCCAGCACAATGGTGAGGTCAAGATAAGGGATATTTTCACTTGACACGGTGCCCGTAAATTTGAGGAACGGGTCCTGTTGGTTAATCCAAACACAAAACCTCTCACAGGTCATCCGGTCACCTTTCCAGAATACCAGAATGTCGTCGATGTAACGACGCCAGCAGGTGATGTTCTCACGGAATGGGTTTCGATCCGGGGGGTAGATGCACCTTTCCTCGAACGATGCCATGTATATGCAGGCTAGGCTCGGCGCAAAGGTCGAGCCCATAGATGTACCGCGTATCTGATGGTACAGGGACGACTCATACTTGAAAAAGTTTTCAGTTAGTGCCAAATGAGCCAACTCCATAATGAGGGAAATCGGTGTTGGTGAGACCCACTCCTCTTGTCGGAGGAGTGTTTCCACGGACTCCAGTGTTGCTTGTTGGGGGATGTTCGTGTAAAGTGCTTCCACGTCAAGTGTCAGGAGAAGATCGATGTCCTCTCTCCCATCCATATCGTTAATGAGGCGAAGCACATCTCTAGTGTCCTGAAGGTAGGATGGAATGCGTTTAACCAAGGGTTGCAGGAAAGCATCGCAGAACTGGGAGAGGGGTTCTAAGATAGAACCAATACCAGACACAATGGGTCGTCCTGGGACAGGGGTGATGCCCTTATGTATCTTTGGTAGGATGTAAAAATACGGTGTTACAGGGTCTGTGGTCACCAGGAATTCTGCCTCTTTTTTGCTAACCCATCCATTGGTCTCTGCTTCAATGACCAGGGACATCACGGTGGTCATGAGACGGTTAGTGGGATCTTCTGTCAATGGTCTATAGTGGTTAGAATTAGACAATTGACGTCTGCACTCTTGGTCGTAGTCATCATAATCGAGAATGACAGTAGCTCCCCCCTTATCGGCCTGCTTTATCACAATGGAGATGTCATTGCCAAGTGAGGAAGCTGCCCGTCTCTCATCATTAGAGAGATTGTTGAACGGTTTGGTGGATGGTTTGTTCTTCAGGGTTCTCAGCACAGCTCTTTCGAATGTCAAGACCTCAGGGGGGACCATCCCATCGGTTGGAGTAAAAGTGGAAGGTTTCCTGAGGCCAGTGTCTTCACAGGGGATGTCCGGTTTGTTGTCAAAAAACGCTCGGAGGCGTATCTTCCTGAAGAATTGCTTCAGTTCTATCATTTCATGGAAGCTGTCGGGGGTCGGAGTAGGGACAAACCCCAGTCCCTTCTCCAGGACTGTCTTCTCTGCAGTGGTGAGGGTTCTCTTGGAGAGATTAACAATCAGGCTCTTTTCCCCCTGGACGTCGTGCTCCTGGTTTCCACCCCCGTCGGTTCTGGCACCTGGTCTTGCCACTGAATACCTTTGTTCCCGCCTCGCTTTCGCCCTCTTCCTCTGCCCCAACCTCTGCCCTGAAAAGGAGGCGGATTGAGGGGGTAGAATTGCGGGGGGCCCTGGGGGTAAAAAGGGTATTGCCATGGTGGAGGTATATTGGGTGGGCCATGGAACATTGGTCCTTGATGATATCCTTGTTGCCAAGGGCGGGTCGCTCTTGCATTTCTCACTGGGTAGCCTCCGCTGGAGTCACTACTCGAAGAGCCACGCCTGGTGTCAGTGCTTGAGTTATCATCCGAGGAGTAGTTATTCTTTTTCCCTTTAAAACCATCCTTGAGGTATGGGTATACCTTTTCCTTTGAGAACTTCGCTATATCCTTTTCCAGTTTGGTTGTTTTCTGTTTGAGCAGAAAATCATGGTGATCAGACATCTCCTGATTGATCTCAGTAAGTTTAGTCGTGTATGCTGATTTGTTGTTTTTTGAAGTAGCATTTTTCATGGTCGTTTCTAGGGCAGAGATTTTTTCTTGGAGTGCCTCAGCTAGTCGTTTCGCTGTCTGACTAATCAGGAATAACAGGTCCTTGGTGCACTTCCAGGAAACCTGGCACCAGTCTACCTTGAAGCGATTGTCCTCCAGGAACAATCTCGGGACGATGTTCACAATAAGGCCCTGCGGGGCAATACTGCTCCTAAGATACTCAGTCATCATCAATCCGTGGATTGTTATCCTGATCAGTTCTTTTTTCATGTCGCTCAAGATAGACCATTCATTGGATGTCGCTCCGGATGTACCTGATGCCGCTGTCGGTGGATTATTAAGTAGGGAGGGTGTGTTCCTTAATGCTTCGGCTATCGTGTCTTCGTTGAAGCTGAGGCCAGGGACATCCTCCATGTTGGGGTATCGTCAGGGGTGCCCTGAACTCGTGAGCCAGGGCAGAGTGTCAAACAAAAACCCTAGTCAAGGGTGCGTAGGAGGTTCACTGTATGGCTTGGTCCAAAAGGCGGGTAAAGACCGCCCCTGGTAACCTAATTCAACAAATCCCGTGCACAAGGCACGCTGACTATGATATCAAAAAGGGGGAAAGGAGGTAGGACAATTTTTAAGGGGGTCCAATGTACTTGTCCTAACAACAATCAACAACAAATGGTGTACAGAGTTCCCCCGGGTGAGCTCAAGAAATTTGGCTCAACCTATAATTCTCTCTCGTGATATCTAGACAAGGGGTGAAGAAAGGGTCTCAAGTGTGCAGTGTAGACCCATATTCCAGAATGAAAAGGTACCTCACACAGGCTATCGACAGGACCACAGCTGTAGCCCCAGTCGATAGTTGTCCAGCCTCATCATCGGTACCCTGCTCCTTCGGCAGGCTGGCGGTGCAATGCCCGTCGGGCAGCGGTGAAAGCTGCACTTTTGGTGGAGATCTTTAATTCTGGGCCAGCGGGTGTGTGCGTGTGAGGGGCCTAAGGGAGTGTAATCGTGAGCGTGGTAGTGAAGTTAAAAGAAGTCATGCACACAAACACAGAAAATAAGTCACCAGTAACTTACAGTAAAGGAGTCATTATCTGTGTTTATACTTTTGTTTCTCTTTTCTTTTTCAGTTCCAGAAGGTCCCCTCAGTGGAACCATTATGATACGACACTACCTCAGGTCGTATACTGGTGTCCTGACAAATTTTTAAAGGAACCAAGTAATTTATGAGCACCCAGGTCCTGATGAATCGCCCTTAGGGCGTGAAACATGTTGACCACTTCTTGCACATAAAGGGTTGAATAAGGGTTGGTTCCATTACTTGCCACCCCTTAGTACCCCTTTTCTTTTTATTGAAGCAGGGAGCCTGACCAATAAAACATTCACCAACAGGACTCCCCTGACTTCTTTTAACTTCACTACCACGCTCACGATTACACTCCCTTAGGCCCCTCACACGCACACACCCGCTGGCCCAGAATTAAAGATCTCCACCAAAAGTGCAGCTTTCACCGCTGCCCGACGGGCATTGCACCGCCAGCCTGCCGAAGGAGCAGGGTACCGATGATGAGGCTGGACAACTATCGACTGGGGCTACAGCTGTGGTCCTGTCGATAGCCTGTGTGAGGTACCTTTTCATTCTGGAATATGGGTCTACACTGCACACTTGAGACCCTTTCTTCACCCCTTGTCTAGATATCACGAGAGAGAATTATAGGTTGAGCCAAATTTCTTGAGCTCACCCGGGGGAACTCTGTACACCATTTGTTGTTGATTGTTGTTAGGACAAGTACATTGGACCCCCTTAAAAATTGTCCTACCTCCTTTCCCCCTTTTTGATATCATAGTCAGCGTGCCTTGTGCACGGGATTTGTTGAATTAGGTTACCAGGGGCGGTCTTTACCCGCCTTTTGGACCAAGCCATACAGTGAACCTCCTACGCACCCTTGACTAGGGTTTTTGTTTGACACTCTGCCCTGGCTCACGAGTTCAGGGCACCCCTGACGATACCCCAACATGGAGGATGTCCCTGGCCTCAGCTTCAACGAAGACACGATAGCCGAAGCATTAAGGAACACACCCTCCCTACTTAATAATCCACCGACAGCGGCATCAGGTACATCCGGAGCGACATCCAATGAATGGTCTATCTTGAGCGACATGAAAAAAGAACTGATCAGGATAACAATCCACGGATTGATGATGACTGAGTATCTTAGGAGCAGTATTGCCCCGCAGGGCCTTATTGTGAACATCGTCCCGAGATTGTTCCTGGAGGACAATCGCTTCAAGGTAGACTGGTGCCAGGTTTCCTGGAAGTGCACCAAGGACCTGTTATTCCTGATTAGTCAGACAGCGAAACGACTAGCTGAGGCACTCCAAGAAAAAATCTCTGCCCTAGAAACGACCATGAAAAATGCTACTTCAAAAAACAACAAATCAGCATACACGACTAAACTTACTGAGATCAATCAGGAGATGTCTGATCACCATGATTTTCTGCTCAAACAGAAAACAACCAAACTGGAAAAGGATATAGCGAAGTTCTCAAAGGAAAAGGTATACCCATACCTCAAGGATGGTTTTAAAGGGAAAAAGAATAACTACTCCTCGGATGATAACTCAAGCACTGACACCAGGCGTGGCTCTTCGAGTAGTGACTCCAGCGGAGGCTACCCAGTGAGAAATGCAAGAGCGACCCGCCCTTGGCAACAAGGATATCATCAAGGACCAATGTTCCATGGCCCACCCAATATACCTCCACCATGGCAATACCCTTTTTACCCCCAGGGCCCCCCGCAATTCTACCCCCTCAATCCGCCTCCTTTTCAGGGCAGAGGTTGGGGCAGAGGAAGAGGGCGAAAGCGAGGCGGGAACAAAGGTATTCAGTGGCAAGACCAGGTGCCAGAACCGACGGGGGTGGAAACCAGGAGCACGACGTCCAGGGGGAAAAGAGCCTGATTGTTAATCTCTCCAAGAGAACCCTCACCACTGCAGAGAAGACAGTCCTGGAGAAGGGACTGGGGTTTGTCCCTACTCCGACCCCCGACAGCTTCCATGAAATGATAGAACTGAAGCAATTCTTCAGGAAGATACGCCTCCGAGCGTTTTTTGACAACAAACCGGACATCCCCTGTGAAGACACTGGCCTCAGGAAACCTTCCACTTTTACTCCAACCGATGGGATGGTCCCCCCTGAGGTCTTGACATTCGAAAGAGCTGTGCTGAGAACCCTGAAGAACAAACCATCCACCAAACCGTTCAACAATCTCTCTAATGATGAGAGACGGGCAGCTTCCTCACTTGGCAATGACATCTCCATTGTGATAAAGCAGGCCGATAAGGGGGGAGCTACTGTCATTCTCGATTATGATGACTACGACCAAGAGTGCAGACGTCAATTGTCTAATTCTAACCACTATAGACCATTGACAGAAGATCCCACTAACCGTCTCATGACCACCGTGATGTCCCTGGTCATTGAAGCAGAGACCAATGGATGGGTTAGCAAAAAAGAGGCAGAATTCCTGGTGACCACAGACCCTGTAACACCGTATTTTTACATCCTACCAAAGATACATAAGGGCATCACCCCTGTCCCAGGACGACCCATTGTGTCTGGTATTGGTTCTATCTTAGAACCCCTCTCCCAGTTCTGCGATGCTTTCCTGCAACCCTTGGTTAAACGCATTCCATCCTACCTTCAGGACACTAGAGATGTGCTTCGCCTCATTAACGATATGGATGGGAGAGAGGACATCGATCTTCTCCTGACACTTGACGTGGAAGCACTTTACACGAACATCCCCCAACAAGCAACACTGGAGTCCGTGGAAACACTCCTCCGACAAGAGGAGTGGGTCTCACCAACACCGATTTCCCTCATTATGGAGTTGGCTCATTTGGCACTAACTGAAAACTTTTTCAAGTATGAGTCGTCCCTGTACCATCAGATACGCGGTACATCTATGGGCTCGACCTTTGCGCCGAGCCTAGCCTGCATATACATGGCATCGTTCGAGGAAAGGTGCATCTACCCCCCGGATCGAAACCCATTCCGTGAGAACATCACCTGCTGGCGTCGTTACATCGACGACATTCTGGTATTCTGGAAAGGTGACCGGATGACCTGTGAGAGGTTTTGTGTTTGGATTAACCAACAGGACCCGTTCCTCAAATTTACGGGCACCGTGTCAAGTGAAAATATCCCTTATCTTGACCTCACCATTGTGCTGGAACCCACGACAATAAGCACCACCCTCTACAAGAAAGAGACGGACAGGAACAGCCTGCTACCATATAGCAGCCACCATACTAAGTCCCTGAGGGATAACCTACCATTTGGTCAGTTTCTCCGCCTTCGGAGAAACTGTAGTTCTACTGATGACTATAAACGACAGGCACGCTCCCTCCAAACCAAACTCCTGGACCGGGGTTACCCCACCCGCCTCCTGAAAGATTCCACTAAAAGAGCTCTCAATAACAATAGAGAGGCCCTTCTCGAGGTGCACCCTAAGGTACCAGACGATAAGATCACTTGTGTGACCTCATTCACCAGGAACTCAATATTTATCAAAAAAACTGTCAATGCCCATTGGGGTATCCTGAACTCTGCAGGACTGGAGATGCCACGTCCACGTTTCGCTTTTAAGAGGACGGCAAACCTCAAAGATACTCTTGTACATACACGCCCCAAGAAGACTACTGTTCAAACTACCAAGACTTTGTGGGATCTCCCGCCTGTAACTGGACACTATCGGTGTGGCACATGCGTAGTATGTCCACAGACCATCCAGGGCAAGTCCATTACCCTGAACAACAATTTCACATGGACTTACAGCAAGCATACGAACTGCAACAGCTCTAGGTGCATATATGTCCTAATTTGCCCTTGCAACTGTCTATATATAGGGATGACCATGCGCCCTGTCAAGCAAAGGATAATGGAACATAACAGTAACATTCGTTGTCACAAATCTCACACCAAACTGTATGACCATTGCAAGGATAAGGAACACCCCCCTGAGAGCATTCGATGGACTGTGATTGAATCCCTACCACACCTTAATCAACAAGCACTCTTCATGCATGAACAAAGATGGATACATCGCTTGCAGTGTGATACGTTGGGTTTAAATGACGGGGTGCCCTGGACGACTCTCGCCAGATAGTCATGATTCTGGACACATTGTCCACGGTTATTTCCATAACTGTGCATCCGTTTGACTTTAACACATCTAACTCCGTTCCAAGATGGCGCTCACACTAACGCGCCCGAGGTGTGCAGTTCTTCACCGTCTTCCTTGTCAGCTAGGCTTTCCGTCGCTAAGCAACGTGACGGACACACCCTGTCTGTGCGCGCGCTACCTCCCTCTTTTAAACCCGGAAACGTTCTGTTCAACCATGCCGGCTGTCCAGACCTTGGTTTCCTGTGGGAGGGGTAGGTGCAGAGCAGCTTGCCTGCAGCGACGCTAGAGGTAAGGTGTGGGGCGGGTTCGTTACCGGCTGGTTGTTTTGACGGTTTGCCGACCTCTCAGTATATCCGTAGCAACCTTGATCGGTGTTCATATCCTTCCCCACTGGGCACCTGCCCCGTTGTCTTCTTCCTTCGTAGGGCTCCCTCATCTCGCTGCTGGCCCCACTTGGACGGCCCGTGAGGTTTCAAGAAGGAAACATTAGGGGTAAGTGCGCCGATTGGTGCACAGAACAATTATTCCCCACAGAGTGTCAAACTACGTTCGTCTTCGGTTTTCACTGTGTGGCTCTCTCATTTAAGTATAAAGAGTCGAACCTCTCACGGTTGGCTGACCAGTGTCACCCACCACCGCATCTCCTCGAGGGGTTTGATTGCACACGCGCCTGGTCACTAGATACAGGCGGCAGTGTTCATTTGACGACATGGTTCAATGTAAAAGCAGCACGCAAACCACTGTTTAGTGCGAGCACCTTCCACGCACTGATCAGAATCAAGTGGATTCTGTTTCTCTCTCTCTCCCGCACGGTAAATACTTGATGCTTCTAATATCTAGGCAAAGCCATTCACTGGGCACGCATGTTTGGGATAGCATGCACACAAACACAGAAAATAAGTCACCAGTAACTTACAGTAAAGGAGTCATTATCTGTGTTTATACTTTTGTTTCTCTTTTCTTTTTCAGTTCCAGAAGGTCCCCTCAGTGGAACCATTATGATACGACACTACCTCAGGTCGTATACTGGTGTCCTGACAAATTTTTAAAGGAACCAAGTAATTTATGAGCACCCAGGTCCTGATGAATCGCCCTTAGGGCGTGAAACATGTTGACCACTTCTTGCACATAAAGGGTTGAATAAGGGTTGGTTCCATTACTTGCCACCCCTTAGTACCCCTTTTCTTTTTATTGAAGCAGGGAGCCTGACCAATAAAACATTCACCAACAGGACTCCCCTGACTTCTTTTAACTTCACTACCACGCTCACGATTACACTCCCTTAGGCCCCTCACACGCACACACCCGCTGGCCCAGAATTAAAGATCTCCACCAAAAGTGCAGCTTTCACCGCTGCCCGACGGGCATTGCACCGCCAGCCTGCCGAAGGAGCAGGGTACCGATGATGAGGCTGGACAACTATCGACTGGGGCTACAGCTGTGGTCCTGTCGATAGCCTGTGTGAGGTACCTTTTCATTCTGGAATATGGGTCTACACTGCACACTTGAGACCCTTTCTTCACCCCTTGTCTAGATATCACGAGAGAGAATTATAGGTTGAGCCAAATTTCTTGAGCTCACCCGGGGGAACTCTGTACACCATTTGTTGTTGTTCACTTCGGTGACCTGCCATGAAGTGCGCCACAACGTCCTCCTCTGACCGATCGCCTGCATGGATATAAAGCAAAACGTCAACCAAGCCTGGACGGGCTCGCGAAAATTGCATAGGCTTAAGCCCCATGGTGTTGTGTTACCTATGCCATTGTAATCGTAGAAACGACATATGACATCGCCCCACATGCATAGATTCGTAAGTCATGCCTAATGCCTGTTCATATCATATACACCACTAGAAACAGAGCAACAGCATTGTACCATACTAATCACAATGAGCAGCAATAGCCACTGGAATCAAATTAACATTGGGTACAGCAGCAGTGTGTTGCCTGGTGTAAGGAGCTCTACCTAGTGGCAGTAAGCGCTATGTAAATGTAATAACTCTATAATTAGAAACTCCTGACATCCAACAGCTGTTGTGGTAGACATCAGACGTAGGAGAGGGGGTGCGGGCTGATGGAAAGGACCTGTTCGATTAGGATGTTTAACTGCAACTAATTGTTACATTTGCTCACATTACCAACAGCTCGATTAAGTCCTCCCTGGGGAAGTGTTGGTCTTGGTTTAGGGTGAAAAACACAAGGAGGACTGGGAAAGCGAGAAGGAGATTAGGGATGTTAAGTAATGTAGGCTGCACTGTCCACTGTAAGAAAATAGCTCTGCATGCGTAAGTATTATATGTAAATATACAAACTCCCAGGAGCATCGATGTTTGCGTCAGCTCTCCGTTCTGATATGTTCCCTATTTTACTCCTGACGTAATACTCAACTCCTTGAACCTTGTAGAGCCATGTCGCAGTAAGAGGCGTCAAGTGGGTTCCACTCACCCATGAACTACCTCATCCCTGGATAGCAGACCTAGGCTACCTGACCTGTACAGAGTGTGTGCCGCATTAGCTATCCAAATCAATCTCACCCCGCAACTGTTTACGTTATTGCCGGCCCACAGGCCTACCACTGTCCACCCAGTCACAGTGCGCCACCTGTTTACCCATGTTCATTCTATCCACGTAGTGTGCTCCGACAACCTCCCCTTGCTGTTGTCCTGCAGTAAGAAAAAGAGACATCAGTTACGTATGCCCCCCCCCCACTGCACTCTGCGTAATCAATTATGGTCATTCAAGCCGAAGATAATCTTTCAACTTTGCTACCTCTATTATTTTGTAGCTCGCGATTTTCAATATTGCTTCGTTTAATGTAACGTTTGCATTTGTATTATGTTCACTTGTAAAGTACTCCTGTATCAGTTCCGTTCCTAATGTGAAGCGCTCTGACACCTTCCGGTTAAGTTCGCGCTATATAAAAACGCACATAATTTAATAAATAAATAAATTGACGGCAGCGATCTCCCCAGTGAAGTAGACGCGTAAATAGGAAACATCCAGCCGGAGGAGCGCGAAGGGAGGCGGAGGGGTAGGAGAGGGTGGGAGTCCCGAGGATCGCGCATGAGAATTGCGCATGCGCGACTCAGCGCCAAGATGGCCGCCATATCGCACCCAAACAAAGTGCTACATGGGCCCCCGCCACGAGGACCCGCCACAGAGCCAGAGCGGGACGCCGATCCTCGACTGGCCTCGCGCGGTCAGCCCAAAGGAAAGAACCCCCCAACCCCCCGCCACAAAAGCAAAATTCCGCCCAAAATCCTGTCCTGCGTGGGACCAAAACCACGAGGACACGCACAGCAGCAGGGTGGCCGAGAGAGGATGCCGAGAGACTAGCCTTGCCCCAAAGGAGAACTCAAAAGAGAAGGCACAGCGTGAGTACATATCCGCTCGTGCTCGCATGGCCCCCAGGGAACCCCGGCCCCCTCTCCCCACACGGACCACAAACCACAGCTGCCCCAGCCGCCCACCTCGCCTCCCTCAGCACCACCCTCCCCCCACAACAGGAGAAGCAGAACGACCCCCCCCGCACATCCCCATGAGCAACCAACAACCCTCTACCCTGCAACAAACCCACACCGTCCTTACTCACCTTAAGCAGAAAAACGCCGGCAGGCCACGGAAGCAAAAGTAGGTCCGGGACCAGCGCGTGCAGCCCGCAGGAAAATGTGAGCCCACCCCCCTTCCTGCGCCACCTTCCCGCAGCATTCCGCCCCGTCCCAAAAGCAATCCCCGACCAACAGAGACAGCCACCCTCCCCCACACAACCCCACCCTATCACCACTCATCCATACCCCGAAAAGGCAACAGGCAGTCACCCGCTCAGGGTCCAGGCAGGGGAGGGCGAGGGTCAGCGCGAGCAGCGGCCAACGAACAAAGAGGGCGCTTGACCCTCGCACCCTGGGCTATATAGTCACCCCTCCCCCCAAGACACAGGAAGTGACGTCACGGGGGGGACCACTGATCCCCCCAGCCACTAGACCGTTCAGGGTCCGTGCCATCCTATGGCACTAAGGGTGGCCGCCCTCGTAGGTGGCCACCTTTGGTGTCCTGGGGCAGCCAATCAGTCTCCAGTCATCTCACTCACTCAGTCCTAACGGGAGTGATGCATGACAGACTGCTGAATTTATAGCGACCTACTTACTGCTCTATTGCTTCTCCCCAGAGTCTGGAGAAGCTGCCATCCACGTGTTTTAGCAATAGAGCCTGCTATGAGGAATGCACCACACTGCACGAATGCCTGGCTAGAACACAACCTTCCCCCAAATAGGATTCATTGGTAATTGTTCATTGTGAAATGAAACCCAGACAAACTGAGCCGACTGTAAGGCTCTCACTTCATCTCCACCAACCTTAATGGATAGATCCATCAAGTAAAGTGGAGAGGTGTGGTGCAGCTCCCAGGGCAGCTGACTTCGGAGCACAGGGTTCACGATTTGATCCCCGGCTCCAGCAGCAGCTCAGTTCAGCACCATGTGACTCTAGGAGATAGCTCACTTAATTTCCACAATGGCCCCCAGCGCCTTGAGACCCGTAAGGGTGAGTAGTTCAGGTTTTACAAATATGGATTTACATTTACATCCCTTGATTTAATCTCTGCTGTTTAAGAATGCATTGATCCCTTAATGTATCTCAAGCTTTTGCTTCACTGCTGCAGTTGAATGTTCCTGCTGGGCTTGGTGTAGGATGTAAAGACACATTTCACGGGAGTTTGATCCCACCTTTTGCATTCTCTTTTGGAGGTCTCTTTGCCAGCTATCCAGTTAAGATGCACAGTAATAGAAGCAACATTAATGCCAAAAACATGGATTGATTTTTGAACTATGAGCGCTAAAAACGTTAAAGCAATGCATGTCAGTGATTTAGTTAGTTCCTCTCTTATTTCGCATGCTTTACTTAATCTTGCATTCCCCAAGAGTGTTAGCTCTTCATATTATGTTTCTGTATTTTCGTGCATCCTATATTACTCTTGCATACTGTGAGTCGTGCCAGGTGTTTCTGAGGGGCCTTTATTGAGAGCGCTGGCACTGAAGCTGAAGCCAAAGCAAAGGGGTCGGCCTATCTGCAGAGCACACAGAACAATGGTTATGTATTCTGGTTGCAATTGAAATTATGTGTAAATGTGTGTGAAGAGGATACATGAATGTCAAAATATTTACAAAGCAAAAGGGAATAAATTGCTTACATGTGAGTGAGTGCAGTATATGTTTACAAGTGGTGAAGTGAGGGAGATGCCAGGAAGTGCATTCGAGGAAGAGTGAAACGAGGGTGCTGAAGAGAAAAGAGGCAGTTGAAGATGTGCAAATGGACGAGATGTGCAGAGAAAAAGAGCGTACATATCTAACATAAAGTGCACATAACTGACGGCCGAAACCCTTTCCACAGGCCTCAATACTATGTAATTCACAGACTCACAATTTCAGAATTGAAACATTTACATTCTTAGTTAATTATAACAAATCACTGCTGTTACTCATTTATCTTTAAACAGCTAACAGCCATTGACAAAGTCAATCATACTGATCGGTTTTAGGTGTATGTCAGTTGTTGTGTAATATATCTGGATGAAATCAAAATACTGTTCGGATGGCACACTATGGGAATCAGAAATATATTTTACATGTTCCCTTTTAGAGTCTCCCCACTTTTTTCATCCCACTTAAAGACCTGTCTGCACATATTCCTATATGACTGGTTGCAGCCAGCAGGTGTGGGTGCTTTCCAAAGCCTGGTTAGAGCATTTTATTTCAAAGTTGATACCACATGCAATGCAAGACACTGGGCAAGCACACACAAAACGGCTTAAGTTCTTGCTCTGAACAATTTGCACATTACAGTAACTGTTGAACGTATTAACACAGTAAGATATGGGGCCGTTTTTAATGTGTTTAATATTTCAAGACTATAGGTTCCCACTGCTTTATAAGCCTTGCTTTATCACTAAATGAATTTGCTTTAAATGGCACAATTTGCCAATTTGTTTGAATTTTTTCTTGGGAGGTGGACCCACACTGGGCCCTACCTTTGTTCATTAAGCGTGCTCATGTGATGCGTCACTCGCTACATAAAAGTCATACCCATCTTTTACGCTTCACCACTTTCCAATGTCACCAGCCACCACTGGCAGAAGAATGAGCAAATCAACAAGCTGCTGATATGGAAGCTGGAACAGCTCACAATGAATCAGCGATGATAATGAAAATCAAGCGTAAGCACAAAATAGAGGCACACAAGTTGACTTCTCCCAAGAAGAAATAATTATGCTTACGATGTGGGTTTTCATTTCCCCATGAAGATAAATGTCCAGCCATAGGACAAATATGCAAAGATTGTAGGTGTGAAAATACAGTTTTTGTAATGGACGAAAGCTCCTCCATTTTGTATTTTCCAGCAGCCATTTTGAGTTAAGTTTTCTCTAGCCTGCCACCTCAGCACATATAACATGGCCACTTCATCTGCACGAAGAAACGATGATACATCGATCGACCCCAGAGCATATGTTTGTACTCTGCTTTATGACACACAAGTAGAGCAGGGTGCATTGCTTAAAGGTCAATGACTCATTTGTTTAACTTTCCTACCTAACTACTGCCAATGTATTACAGTTAACTAAACACTGCTGATGGTGATAAATTACTGTTGACACAGGAGACATAACCTTTTGTTCCATATCCGGATGAGTAATCAAGTGAGCGCCTGACTCTGTAACCACAGGCCCGCCTATGTTTATACTTGGCACAAGTTATGCATAGTTCTGCTTTATTCTGTGTATCACAAGATTATTGATGACTGATGGGGTTTAGTGAGTAACCTTTATATTTGCGTTCTGCATGCCAGATATACATATTTCCAGAGTGACTCATCCTGACTAGTACGTGGGTCCGTCCTGGGATCATTCATCATCCTTGGCAGTTGCTGATCTGTGTATTCATTCCCACCTACGCTTATTCCAGCACAAAAGTATATAAGGCTGTCTATGACTTTGTAAGTTGTCCACTTCTCTCATAGCCACATGGAGCTGTGAGGTGGTGTACCCGCTCGAGCGCAATAAATCTTTTTATGTTACAGTTACCTCCGACTGCTGGTCTTCCTTTGTGAGCATACCTGGGCGAGGTAGAAGAAATCCACTTCGACAATTGGCGACTCTGGTGGGACCTCTCCGTGGGATATCCAACGGCTAGCTGAGTCCGTGGTTGAGAGGTGCGACTGAGGACCGAATGATCGTAGGGGCCCCTGCACGAAGGAGACGGCGTTTCTCCGCAGCAGCTGCCATCTGAAGTCCCGACTGGCCTCTTGACACAGGATTCCCCGGCAGAGGTCCACGAGCTGATCCCTTCTGAAACAGACGTGTTGTCCGAAGACCAACAGTCGGACGATTCAGGACACACCACAGATTGGTGAGATTGTTCTGTTGCATGTTTTATTAAAAAGAAGTTTGGTTAACTAGGGTTGTTGAATAAGTTTTGAGTAAAAGAGTAAAAGGATAGTTATAACTAAAAGAATAAATAGGAACAATGAAGAAATGCATTTCTAAAACGTTCTGTTGTATAAAGTCAGGTCACCAGTTGGACGAAAGCGTCCCCGCCCCTGTTGAAGATAGTCCAGGTTGGATATTAATGATAAAAAAGGGAATAAATGTGAATTTATACAATAGAATATGGCATGAGTACACAAAAAAGGATAAAGAATTACAGTTTCCTATTGATGGTACCTTTGATTTAGCCAAGTTACAGTATTTACAGCAATGTATGATGGAACGAAAAGTCCGACCTGCTATGTTTGAAGCATTTCAAACATGGGAGAAATATGCTAGAACTAGGAACATGAAACAAAAACAAGATAGAGAGAGAGAAAAGAATAAAACAACTACGGCCAAAGTGGCAGATTATAATAATATGAAGATAAGTGAGAATATAGAACAGCATGACAGAGAATTTAGGATGAAAACAGAAAAATGCTTTATCGCAGTAGACCAAAGGAATTGCCCTCCTCTTGATGAGGTATTAGAGGACTTATTAGACAAACCTCCTCCATATAATATTGTCCAAATACCGCCACCCCCACCAGGTCCGGGTATTGGGGGCCAACAGCCTAATATTGTTGCCCCACCACAAGCACAGCCTGTGCACCCTCTCGTTGTACCGGCCCAACAAGCATCCGCCCTCGCTGCACCAGCTCAGGCCCAACTAACCGCCCAACAAACAGTCTCTCCTACTAATACTTTGCAGGGCACACATGGATCTGTAGGAAGCATCCCAGCAACACCGTCCACTCCAGCACTTTCCAGCGTGACACTTCCAGTACCAATGACACCCCTCGCTTCACAAAGTGATTCCCCCGCATCAGACGCACAAAGAGCAAACATTTGGCCGAATTCCCCGTGGTTTAGATCACCAACGACAAATAGGCGAACACCAGACATGTACGTTAGACACACCCGATTAGGTCGTAATGAAAAAGAAACTATAAAAAAGATGGCACAAAAATGGATGGATCTTGGGGACATAACAAAGAGAGGAGCCTGGGAAACATTTGAGGGAATGAAGGAACTAAGAGCTAGAAATCTTGTTATTAATAGCATGGCGACTAGATTGCTTGACTACTGTGAACTCTTGTTAGAGAATAGTCCTGTTCTTTTTAGAATACCAATGTGGTTACACAAATTATGGAGGGAGAGCGAACAATCCATATTAACGAACACAGAATGTGAAAGTGCATTTAATGCTTGTTATCACTATCACAAAGAGCTAGATATTATTATGCATAACGCCACCGGTCAACATATCTACCAGCATTTTGGTCCAGAACACGAGCATGATACCGCAGCTTTCCCTATGAGAGAAGTACACCCAATTCCTGATCCAAGGGGTGGAAACCTCCCCGCCATCAGGCAATATGTGCACACCCCATGGACGAGGGCTGATTTATTGGCCCTAAAGAAAGAGTTGCCTGATCCTAGAAGTAATCCGAAAGTGTTTTATGAGCATCTTGAATCTGCTCTTAGTTTAACGCCCATGATATTGAAAGATGTTGATCTTCTGTTCGATTTTTTGGTACCGCAGGAATTGTGGCGCCCCGTTAGGGATCATAATTCGGCACACATTAACTGGGGAGCGATAGCGGCTGCGGATAATCGTAGAGCAGCAGGAGAGGATGTGCCACAAGTGTTAAAAGATTTACCTGGACACATTATAACACGCATGCAGGAAATTCTGCCTAGACAAAAAGTAGACTGGGATAAAATGACTGCATGTAGACAGAAGGAGGGAGAAGAAGTGACTGATTTTTTTAGCAGAATAGAAGAGATTTTTAAAGGACACAGTGGACAGGACATCCAGACAGTACAAGGAAAGCGCATTTTTGCTAATCAGTTTGTTAATAACATTTTACCTGAGCTATCGGACAGTATAAAGACATACGAAAGTACCTGGACTGCTAAAGATCCAGCTGAGTTATTGACAATGGCGTGCTATTATGAAAATAAGAGAAATTCAGACAAGGGAAAAAAGGATAAGCAAATGAAGGAATTGAAGACAAAAGCGTTAATGCAGCAAGCTTTTCCTGACAGAGGAAGGTCAAGAGGACGTACAAACTTTCAGAGGGCAGGTGGACGTAGTCGTGGGGTTGGTCGCGCTGCTTCAGCTCCGGCGCAACAGAGAGCAGGGTTAGGATATAATCAATGTGCTAACTGCTATGAGGAGGGACATTGGAAGAATGAGTGCCCTTACTTACAGGGCAAGGGTCAAACTATGAGAAATAGTGCAAACACTTACAGAGGAAATTCAACTCCCCGTGCAGACAGGGGGAGAGGTAGAGGACAGCAAAGAAATTACAGTGACACTGAGCAGGCAAATTATTTTGACAATAATAGGAACAATGCGTATTTCACTCAAGATTATACACCATATGATGACAACGAGGACTGGACACAATAGGGATGCCCAGGAGAGGACAGGGAGCGAGTGCAGATACCAGTGGATTCTTCAGGCCCATATGTAAAAATGGTAGTTGAAGGTGAGGAGAGGAAATTTCTTCTAGATACTGGTGCCACTAATACATCGATTTCCCACCGCTTGCTCCCCCATGTTCCTCTCTCGGGAAGATTAGATAAGTCGGTGGGATTTTCAAATGCTGTTGTCACAAGCCCCATTTCACGACCATTGGACTTCACAATTGGTCCTATAACAGGGAGTATGCCATTTGTACTAACAGAGAAATGTTCGCTAAATTTGCTTGGTTTAAAAGCTTTAAAAATGATGCATGCTACTATATACTGTACACCAGATGGTGTTTACTTAACTTGTAAGAAGCAAAAAGTGTCTAGACAATACATGGTTACAGATAAAAATCACATTCCGCCTGAACTGCGAGATATTGATCCAAATTTATGGGCACATGGACCAAACGATGTAGGGAAAATGGATATTGAGCCAGTGCATATTACAGTAAAGCCAAATGTTAGACTACCTCGCATCCCCCAG
Organism: Lissotriton helveticus; assembly: GCF_964261635.1. Taxonomy (NCBI): domain Eukaryota; kingdom Metazoa; phylum Chordata; class Amphibia; order Caudata; family Salamandridae; genus Lissotriton; species Lissotriton helveticus. The sequence continues at coordinate 1,857,284,171 of NC_136068.1, read as the reverse complement.
TACAAAATATCAAAAGAAGGTGAGGAAGGTCTGAAATTAGTTATCTCAGACCTATTGCAGCGGAAAATAATACAAGAAGTTACAAGCAGTCCCTGTAACAGTCCAATTTTACCTGTGGTTAAGCGTGATGATGGAACAGGACAGATCAAATATAGGATGATTGTTGATTTGAGAGCCATAAATAAAATAGTGGAACCACAATACCCTGTTGTACCCGACATTACAGCAATGTTTTCGTCTGTACCACCTTCAGCCCAGTGGTTTACCGTCATAGATCTGAAGAACGCCTTCTTCAGTATCCCCATACACCCAGACAGCCAGTATCTGTTCAGTTTCAGTTTCCATGGGCGATCGTACAAATTTTGTCGGGTTCCCCAGGGGTATACAGAAAGCCCTAGCATCTATAGTCAGGCATTAAAGAGACAACTAGATGACTGTGCTTTACCACCAGGTACAGTATTACTGCAATATGTGGATGATTTACTGTTAACAGCTGAAACAAATGAAATTTGTAAGCAAGCTACGCATGCTATTCTAACTTTTCTTGCTTCGCATGGACACAAGGTTTCGCCAGCTAAGCTACAGTACTGTCAACAGGAGGTAACCTACCTAGGTCATCTCCTGTCGAAAGGTGGGAGGAGATTATCATCTGACAGAATACAAACAGTGCAGAACATTCCCAGACCTAGAACACAAAAAGATGTGCGTGCATTTCTTGGAATGGTCTCCTTTTGTAGGCAATGGGTACCAAATTTCTCTTATCTGGCCAAGCCATTACTGTCCTTGACTCACAAAGATGTGGAAGATCCTGTTCCTTGGGATCAAGAGCATCAAGATAGCTTTGTGGCTTTGAAAACTGCTTTATGCAATGCACCTGCTTTGGGCACACCAGATTACACTAAGAACTTTGCATTGTTCGTACATGAGAAAGAAGGATGCGCAATGGCTATACTAACCCAGAAAAATGGAGAGAAGAATAGACCATGTGCCTATTTTTCCTCAACATTGGATCCGGTAGCAAGAGGTCTACCGAACTGCCTCAGAAATGTTGCTGCGGCGGCTGCTGCAGTAAGACAGGCAGACTCTATTGTACTTGGACATCCAGTTGTGGTTTACGTACCTCATTCAGTAGACATACTGCTGAACAAAACCAAAACTCAACATTTAACTAATGCCAGGTTGACTCAGTATGAGCTAATACTAATGGCCACTAACGTGACCTTGCAGAGGTGTAACACCATAAATCCAGCTACTCTGATGCCTCTCCCTTTGGAGCAGGATGAAGTACAACATGATTGCGTGATTGTTACTGAAACTGAAACAAAAGGTCGAGTAGATTTGGCAGACACACCTATGCAAAATGTCGATGGAACACTATTTGTGGATGGCTCTTGTTTAAAAAGACCAGATGGAACTACCTCTGCAGCCTATGCAATCACAACAAATAAGACAGTTGTTGAAACATGTAAAATAGAACAGATGTCTGCTCAGGCAGCCGAGTTGATCGCCTTAACTAGAGCATGTGAGCTCTCAGAGAAGTTAGCCGTAAACATTTACACCGACAGCCAATACGCCTGGGGGGTGGCACATAACTTCGGCCGGTTATGGGCCGAAAGAGGGTACATCACATCTGGAGGTGCAAAAATACAGCATGGCACCTTGATTACCAGACTGCTAAATGCTCTTGCATTACCGACTAAATTGGCTATCATGAAGTGTAGTGCACACAAGAAAATTACAGACCATGTAGGTCAGGGAAACGCTTTTGCCGATGAAACAGCAAAACACACTGCATTGAGTGAGTACACCTTAACATATGTAGTGTCACGATCTAAAGAAGAAGAGACAAATATTGATCCATATAAAGAGATAAAAGACATTCAAGACTTTGCAAGTGAAGATGAAAAGAAGCAGTGGGTTAAGGAAGGATATTATTTTGACACACATTTTGGGGCTTGGATGCACACACTTGGTGATTTGAAAAAGTGGGTCCTGCCCGACAGTTTTCTCCTACCCATGCTTCACATGGTTCATGGTCCGGCACACTTGGGGGCTGATGGAATGACAAATACCATTGAAAAGATATGGGTCAACAAAAACATTAGGAAGACAGCTGTAAAATTATCCAAGAACTGTATGACCTGTGCTCTCCATAATGTAGGAAAAGGGATACAAGTACCACCGGGTCATTTTAGATTGCCAGAATACCCCTTTGAATGCCTTCAGATGGATTACATAGAAATGCCCCCTGCCAATGGCAAGAGATATGTTTTGGTTGTTATATGTAGTTTCAGTAATTGGGTGGAGGCATTCCCTTTGAAAGACAACACCGCATTAAGCACGGCCAAGATGTTGCTGAAAGAGTACTTCTCACGCTACGGCTTGGCCAGAAGCCTCTGGTCTGATAACGGGGTACATTTTTCGAATAAAATAATGGATCTAGTATGTCAAGGATTAGGGGTGCAACAAAAGTTCCATTCAGTGTATCACCCAAAAGCGGCAGGGCTTGTGGAGCGCTGCAACGCTACATTGAAAAATAAACTGCAAAAAATATGTGCATCAAGCACTCTCAGTTGGGTAGATGCTTTGCCCTTAGCCTTGTTCTCCATGAGGACAACTGTTACATCCAAAAACAGACTCTCTCCATATGAGCTCGTTATGGGGAAACCAGCAAATGTATATGGGTTTGCCTCTCCACCAAAGTTGCAAGAATTGACGCATTCTGCTTTATTGGATTATTGTAAAGAACTAACTTCTGCCCTGTCTACCATTCGCCAACAGGTCAGAGACACTTGGTCCCCGCCTCTGGAAGGAGAAGTGCATGATATCAGGCCCGGGGACTGGGTCCTGACCAAGAACTTTGTGAGGAAGAACAGCCTACAGCCCAGGTGGAAAGGGCCAGCGCAAGTTTTGTTAGTCACACAGACGGCGGTTCGATGTGACGGACACAAAAACTGGATTCATCTTTCTAACGTGAAGAGAGCACCACCATTCTGGCCAGAGCTGCCCCCGGAAGAGGACCGTTCTGACCGAAGGACTGGTGACTGCACTCCTGCACGCATCGATGATCAACCAGCTGCATCAGGATACAATCTACGCCCAAGGAAATTGAAGAGTGCTTAGGACGGAGCAAGCACCAACTGCCGCACTGAATAGTGCCAACTTTAAAGGACTAACTTGTGCAGTGAGGTTAGTAGAATAAGGACACTGCCAACTCTGATCTGCAAAGAGAAGAAAGGATCACCTCCGAAGCCCAGCGACCCATAGGAGGAGAGGGTGTGAGGTCGAATTTGTGTTATTTCCACCAATTGCAAGGTCTGTAACAGTGAGGCCTATAACGAACACTGTTGAACTGCCGCACTTGTGAGATTGTATATTTCAAAATACGAAATATTTCGAATGGTATATTTGTTTGGAAGAACAACAAGACACCTTCCTTTACTAGAGATGGAGGATACATATTCTACCCTTAAATTGAACAAGAAGGGGCGTTGGTACTCCAAACTATGCATATTTTGTATGTTGTTTTGCATAATGTCTTTGGTCATTGGTTTACTATATCTTCTAGAGCTCTACCATCCTATTGCAAAAACAGCCCCGCTTCCATCAGAGCTTCCCTCTGACTTTGTCCCCTCAGTTACAGTACCACCAGAGGATATGGATCACAGAGAGGAGATGCGTCACAATTCTTTCCTTACCTTACTTCATCAGACCCACCAAGTCATTGATAAAAATAATTGTTGGATCTGTATGCAATTCCCAGCTTATGTAGATGAAGGTATACCCCTTCTCCAAGTACCCCTGCCATTTGAGGCGTCCTGTTATGCATTACACATTGCAATGCTGAAAGTTGAGTTAATAAGAGTTTTCAGTAGCTTAGTAACTCCCCGTTCTACCACCAGAACATCAACTGCCTCCTTGTATACCCATTATGACAAAGACATTCTCCAGGCAGGGAATTGCTCTGAAGTTATTTTGCCCAATGCAACATTCCCCTTTTCAAGTATATTCACCCCACTGTCTTTGATAAAGAATGATAGCACACCTCCGCTCCAGAGGGACACAAGACAGGTACCATTTTTGAAAATGAGGCAGCGTAGTGTACTTGGGAGTATATGTATCAGGAGTAACGGTACCACTGACATGGGGAATAGTACCAATTGCAATATAACATTTGAAGTGTCTTCCCAGGAAATAACTGTTCCACTTTATGTTGGTGACTCAGTCTATTTCATTTGTGGTTCCAGGGCCTACATTTGGCTGCCAGTGAACTGGGGTGGCTGCTGCCACCTGGGTCTTGTAACACCAGCATTGTCTGTAAAAAGTACTGCAGAAGTGAATAGAGCATCCAGAACTCTAAGGGGCAGGAGGAGTGTTGATCAAGGAGATACAGTGGGTGAGATAGCTGGTGATGTGCTAAAGGCCTTTGTTCCTTGGTATGGCCCTGCCATAAACTCCAGAAACATACGTAGGTTGTCCCGTCTATTAGAGGCGACTATAGAGGAGACCGCAGGTGTAATTGAGAACATCACAGTTGAGCTGAAGGCTCTTAGACTCGTTGCCCTTCAAAACAGGGTTGTGCTAGACATGATGTTAGCAGAACGGGGTGGAGTCTGTAGGGTGATCGGGTCCTCCTGTTGCTCATACGTTCCTGACTCATCTACATCAGTTAGAGAAGCTGTCAAGAGACTATATGATATAGGAGCCCAGGCCCATAATGATGTTGGCCCCTGGGACCCTGTAGGTTCCTTTTGGAATGCTTTATCTGCTTGGGGCTGGAAGATAGGGATGTTTCTGGTGATTATCTTCCTCGTGGTGATTGGGTGCTGCATTTTCATTAATTGCCTACCCATGTGCTGCCAGTGTCTGGGGCGATTGCTTAAACCACCCCCGATGCCCCCTGTGACAGTGTCCAATGCACTTATAATGAGAGATATTGAAACTCAACAATTGATGGATATTGATATCTCGGATAACAGCCCCACTGACACCAACACAGTTGACTATGTTAATGAGCGCAATGAGGCACACTATAGTAACAGCCGGCCTATCTACGAACATGTACATTAGGCCACAGCAAAATGTTGGACCTTGCGTCCAAAGGGTCGATTGTGAAAATACAGTTTTTGTAATGGACGAAAGCTCCTCCATTTTGTATTTTCCAGCAGCCATTTTGAGTTAAGTTTTCTCTAGCCTGCCACCTCAGCACATATAACATGGCCACTTCATCTGCACGAAGAAACGATGATACATCGATCGACCCCAGAGCATATGTTTGTACTCTGCTTTATGACACACAAGTAGAGCAGGGTGCATTGCTTAAAGGTCAATGACTCATTTGTTTAACTTTCCTACCTAACTACTGCCAATGTATTACAGTTAACTAAACACTGCTGATGGTGATAAATTACTGTTGACACAGGAGACATAACCTTTTGTTCCATATCCGGATGAGTAATCAAGTGAGCGCCTGACTCTGTAACCACAGGCCCGCCTATGTTTATACTTGGCACAAGTTATGCATAGTTCTGCTTTATTCTGTGTATCACAAGATTATTGATGACTGATGGGGTTTAGTGAGTAACCTTTATATTTGCGTTCTGCATGCCAGATATACATATTTCCAGAGTGACTCATCCTGACTAGTACGTGGGTCCGTCCTGGGATCATTCATCATCCTTGGCAGTTGCTGATCTGTGTATTCATTCCCACCTACGCTTATTCCAGCACAAAAGTATATAAGGCTGTCTATGACTTTGTAAGTTGTCCACTTCTCTCATAGCCACATGGAGCTGTGAGGTGGTGTACCCGCTCGAGCGCAATAAATCTTTTTATGTTACAGTTACCTCCGACTGCTGGTCTTCCTTTGTGAGCATACCTGGGCGAGGTAGAAGAAATCCACTTCGACAATTGGAATAAGAAAATCATTTCATAATGGTCCGCAGAGAAAAACAGAGGCCACATGTGGCAGTTACGAGAAGTAGAAACCAAGCAAAGTTAATTGTCGTCAAGGTCGTCATAAAAAGGCTCTTCAATGTCATTATCAAACGGTAGTGACGAAGAAGGTTGTGCACTGATGATATCCACTAAGGAACGACATGCAAATGTAGGATTAGCTGTTTGCAAAGAAGATCAAAAAAGAAACACCAAATGGAGTGCCAAAATTCATTTGGACACTGTCCTAAAATGACATTAAAGGTGAACTGTTGCTGCATAACCTTCCTTATTGACAGTGATGTGTTGATTATTATCATGCCCATAGAGAAGTTTAACAGCTTATCTCCTATGCCACGCCTTACCCCGTCAAACATGAAGGTATACACGAGGGCTGCGTCTAAACCGATACAGAGTCAAGAGTCATTTACAATAAACATGAGACACAAAACAACATCAATGCAAGCACTCATTCATGTTTTTCGGGGAACTTCATTGAGTGCATGCTGCGTAGGTTTACCATTGCTGCTGACCTGGGACTGATATCTCTCATCTACAACCTCTGTGATCAGTCTGGAATTGTGAGTCAGTTCCCCTCATTGTTTCATGGCCTAGGAAGACTCAAGAAAATGAAAGTTTCACTACTTCTTATCAATGAGGACATTCGCTTTGTTGCCAAACTGCACCACAGAGTCGCTTTTCACTCACGAGAAGCCGTTGAGGAAGAACTAGAAACACTGTTGAAGCTTGACATCATTGAATGCTCAATTATTCCTACGCCATGGGTGCCACCCATAGTTGTGTTGCCAAAAAAGTACTGTGGAGGTGCACTGCACATTACTGTTGATATGCACCAGGCCCACAAAGCAATCAAGAGAGAAAGACATTCTGGTCCCCACAAAGCTGACATGATCATGCAGCTGAATGGAGCCAAAGTTTTCTCCCGTCTTGACCTGAACAAACGATACCATCAACTCAAGCTGGAAGAGAATTGTAGGTACATTGCTATTTTTTCAATTCATGTTAGTTTGTTCAGATACGACAGACTGAGTTTTGAAGTGTCTTCGGCTGAGGGGATATTCCATAAGGTTATTCGCAGAGTAATTCAACCTGTTACACATCCTTTCAAATACAGTGATGACATACTGGTATTTGGGACAACACAAAAGTACCATGACAAGGCTCTTACACAAGTATGCAATTACTTGCTGGTGTAGGTCTCACTCTTAATGCAGGAAAGAGTGAGTTTCACAAAACCAAACTTACATTCTATTGGCACACATTTTCTCCTGCAGGAATGACTCCTGACCTGGATAAGGTGCAGGCACAGTCATCTACTTGCCCCGCACAAGATGTAAATCAAGCTGCGATCCTTCTTAAGCATGGCCAGTTATTGCTTAAGGTACATTTGTGGCTATGCTACAGTGAGTGCTCCATTGAGAGACTTAACAAAACAGAATGTCCCATTCTAGTAGTCTCCTAAATGCGACAAAAGTTTCAAAGAAATAAAGCATGTGACTGAGAACGCAACTTAAATGGCCTATTTTGAAACCAAGTTACATGCTGAGAGCACAGCCTGGTGGGGCTGGGGATAATTCTTGTTCAATGCAATGGGCAGCTGAATGCTCAGAGGCACATCTATGCAAATAGAAGCCTGTCTGAAACAGAATGTGCTATTATCAGCCGGAAAAGGAGAGTCTGGCAGTAGTATGGACCTGCAAACATTTTCATGTGTTTCTATAGGGAAAACATTTCACAGTCATCACTGACACCACTATTTTTTGAAACCCAAAAGCTAAGATGCCCCCTTGAGGTGGGGTTGCGACTGCAAAACTATGGTTATGAAATTGTCCACAAGCCGGGGAAAGATCAAAACCTTGCAGATTACATTTCACAAGTGCCGCAGCATCAACACAGTTCGACATCCAAAGCAGCTGAAGAGTATCTAGACTTCATTTTGAGGTCCAGCACGCTTAGCAGCTCTATCCATAGAACAGATTATTGCTGCTACCAAAGCAAATAAATACATGGTCATCCTCAAAGACCTCATTATGACGCAATCTTGGAAAAGAAGTATTTGACCCTTTGCTGATGATGTTGAGTTTCAAATATTCCAAACTGTACAGGGTGAGCTATCTGTCTCCCAAGAAGGTATAATAGTGAGAGGCTTTAGAATTGTCGCGCCTGCGAGCCTGAGAAAGCAAGTTATTGAGCTAGCTCATGAAAGCCATTGTAGCTACAAAGAGGTCCCTAACAAACTGAATGTGGTTACTTCATCTAGATGAATGTGCTGAGAAAGAGCTGAAAGCATGCCATCTTTGTAACTGTTTATCTCCCAAGGTGACGCAGCATCCATTGACAAGGTCTGACCTCCCTGCACAGGCTTGGGAAAGAGTTGCTGTTGACTTCTTTGGGCCTCTAGGAAACGAATATCACTTTATGGTAGTCATTGATGAATATTTGCATTTTCCTTTGGTGGAAAAATTATCTTCGACAACCCATGACAAAGTCATTGAGCGGCTTGATGACATATTTGCAGGTTGGGCACCCCCACTATTCTCAAATCTGATAATGGCCCGCCTTTCAATAGCAAAGAATTTAAGTTGCTTGTTCGACTCAATGTCAATCTAATGATTACCCTCCCTGGCCCCAGGACAATGGTATTGTTTTTTTTTAAATTTCTTTTTATTAAATAAAATCAACAAAGAAAACATCAGGTGACACAGTACAAAATAATACAGATCAATTGATGACATTCCATACCTACAAAATATGCTGCAGCTATCTCAATTGGCGGACCAAGGGGACGTGTGCTCCTCGGCCTCTTCGGCACCCGTTGGGGGGGTACAAGTGTCCCCCCTATATTTATTCCAGGGCTCCCAGATCTTGCCCCACTTCCCCGGACAACCCCTGGTGGAATATACTGATCTTTCCATAAACATATACCAGTCCAAGTCCTCCCTCCATTTCTCCACCGGAAGCGGCTGACTGGCTCCCCACAATTGGGCCACATTGCGCTTGGCAATCATGAGCACCAACGTTACCCATTGCTTTTTGTATGCGTTAACGTTGGTTGGCTCCCAGATATTCAGAATACCCCTCCGGGCTTCCAGCCGCAATTCCATGCCCAGGTCCACCCGCAACGTGCTGTAGACTCTCCCCCGAAACCCCTGCACCCTCGTACAATGCCACAGAATATGTGTAAATGTCCCCAGTTCCCTGCATCCCTCCTGCATTCCCCTCTCCCTGAGCGGCCCATGTGAACCAATCGGGGACCGTGACATACGACCTGTGCAAGATCTTTAGCTGCACCAATCTAAGCCTCATCAGAATTGCCACAACCCGCGGGGATGACACCGCTTCCTGCCAGTCCTCGTCATCCAGTTCCAACCCATCTTCCTGACAATGGTATTGTTAAACGATTCATTTGCACGGTCAAGAGGGTAATTTAATGAACATTGATAGAAGGAATCAATCTAAACCAAGCCAGGTGTCAAGGCCCTTCGTGCCTACTGATCAACTCCTCACTCCACACATTGCCACCTTGCTAATTGGGTGAGCCATCGGAACCGAACTACCACAATGGATATCAGACCGATTGATGAATGCCAACAAGGTTTGTGTCAAAGACACTTCTTGAGAGTGCAAAATGAAAATATATGACAATCAGCGCCGATGCACACAAGAAACAGTCATTGACAAAGGGAACTGGATACTAGTCAAACAGAAACGGAAAATGGACTGTTTGCTGGGTTGTAATGTGTAAAGGACACATGGTGACAGTGCATCGTCTTGAAAAGTCCATCACACGGAACTTGTTACACTTAAAACACCTACCTACCGACCGCCCTCTTTGCCTACGACAGCCCTTCAATCTCTGATTGATCTGATTTACGACCTCTCGAACTCGCATACCAATTTTCTAGTACTGGGTGATTTCAACCTCTGGCCTTCTGGCCCCCATGATTTGGCCTTCCGAGAACTGTGTCAAGCATGTAGCAATATCCAACTTGCTCAACTGGTTCAGACACCCACCCATGATAGGGGACATATACTAGACTTGGTATTTGCAGATAAGAACCTGGTTGTGGTAGATAAGGTCGAGGCCCAGGGTTGGACCGATCATTCTATGATTGTCCTGTCCCTCCTTATGCCTGGCCCATGGAGACCCAATAAATCGACCAGCAGGAAGCTGAATCGGCAATGGAGTCGTCTCCTTAGGGAACCGATTCGACCCACACTCCTACCGGGAACCTTTCAGATGGAGGAGAATGTGGATAAGAGCTATGCCTCTCTTTGCCAGCATATTGTATCATCTCTCGATGACCTGGCCCCCTTACGCAAGGTAAGAGACAGGCCCAGGGGCCTTAACGCCTGGTTCAGCGAAGAATTAGGGCACTCCAAACTCCGCTGTAAACAGGCGGAGCGCACTTGGAGGAGAGGATATAGGGAGCAGGATAAGGCAGCTTATAAAGCAGCCTTGCACGAATACAAGGCCCAGTTAAGAGCCGCAAAAGCCAAGTTTTTGGAAGACACTCTGGCGAAGGCCTCTAACAAATCTCAGACCCTGTTTAGACTGGTCAAGACTTTGTCTGACCCGCCTTGCATGGCGTCCACTATCCCGGCCTCACAGGCACTGTGCGACTCGCTGGCCCTTGCATTTGAGGAGAAAATCAGGACTATCCTGACTGGACTGAAAAATTGCGATCAATCTGTAACAACCGCAGTCTCTCCTTTGGAACCGTCTGACAACATGGATTCCAATTGGGTACCTAACAAGGAAGGTATGCCTCAGCTGTCCAGCTTTCCCGTCCCCTCGTTAGAGGAATTTGTTATCCTGGCAAGCAGTGTATCGTCAGGATCACCGCTGGACCCCATGCCTCACAAGATCTGGAAGGCCTTTCAAGATGAGCTTTTCCCTCCGCTGCATTCCATCTGCTGTCAATCGTTGACCACAGCGTCAGTTCCAGACAGCTGGAAGTTGGCCATTGTAACACCTCTGTTGAAAAAGGCTTCTCTGGACCCTCTTTGTGCGGCCAATTATAGGCCAATCTCGCTATTACCATTTGCGATTAAAGTCCTTGAAAGATGGGTCACAAGAGCCTTATCCAACTTCCTAGAAACAAATCTGTGTCTGGATGCTGTACAATATGGCTTTAGGCCAGCGCACGGCACCGAGACGGCCTTGGTCACCGTGTTGGACGATCTGCGAACGCGAGTCGACAAGGGCAAGTCTGCATTCTTGGTGCTACTTGACATGTCGGCCGCGTTCGACACGGTGGACCATGAAGTTCTACTTGGCCGTCTTCGGAGTGCGGGAGTGTGCGGCCTGGCCCTAGACTGGCTCACGTCCTATTTGGACAACCGACAACAAGCCGTGGCATTACCACCTTTTCGATCAGCCACTAGGCGGGTGAAACAGGGAGTCCCTCAAGGATCGGCAATTAGCCCGATCCTATTTAATATATATCTCCGTCCCTTGATAGCACTGATAAAGTCATTCGGCATATCTGTTGTCAACTATGCCGATGACACTCAGTTGATTTTTTCATTTGAGGGTTCAGAGACTATTTCAAGGGATGTTTTTCACCGTTGTATGGCAGCCACAGCAGCATGGCTGCGAGCCAATGCGTTGCAATTCAACGGATCAAAAACGGAGGTACTCCACTGCTCCTTGGACCGAACTCCCCGTACACTACCGGCAGATTTCTGGCCAGTGTCCATCCCGGGATCGGTGGAGGCGGCAGAGTCAGCTCGCAATCTGGGAGTTCTATTTGAACCCAATTTGCAGCTTGATGCCTCCGTAAACAAAACGGCAGCAACATGCATGGGTCTGCTCCGTGTTCTACGGAAAATCCTGCCACTTCTTCCACGGGGATCCAGAGCTGAGGTAGTGCGTAGTTCCACTCTCAGTAGGATTGACTACTGTAACGCACTACTTTTGGGTGCTCCGAAGATTCTGATCCTAAAGCTCCAAAGGATACAGAATATGGCCGCCAAATTGGCCTTGTCTCGACCTCGGTCCGCCTCTTCATCGGCAGCTTTGGCCGATCTACACTGGCTTCCAGTCCAGCAGAGAATTGCGTTTAAGGCTCTCTGCCTTGTCTTTAGGGCCCTGCATGGACTGGGACCAATACCTCTTCAGACTCTCTTCCTCTGGTATCAGGCAGCCAGACCTCTAAGATCATCTTCGGCGTTCTTGGTAAAAGTTCCTAAAATTAATAGAACGAGAATGGGTGGTCGCGCTTTCAGTTTTGCGGCTGCCACGCTGTGGAACACTCTCCCCCTGGCATTAAGGAGCTGCCCTGATCTGCTCACTTTTAAAAAGAGCCTCAAAACCTACCTGTTTCCCAGAGTAATGTAGCTGTTTTAATAGATGCACGGTTCGGTCTCAGCGCCAGGATACCCTTGGGGGTGACAGCTGCGCTTAATAAGCAATAAATACATACATACATACATACCTCGATGTTCATTAGCAGCTCAGATCAAGAATGAGACGACCCCGTCTGAATGTCCAGAGCTAGCATCTGAGCCTATGTCATCATTGCATAATCAAGGTGCATCTCAACTAACTCATACCACCTGATCTGGCCGACTAGTGTGAGCACCTGGACGACACATTGAGGAACTATAATGATGAACAAGTAACTTACCTACAGTAACGATATATCTGTAAGAAACATAGGTTAGTTATAGATTCCTTACCGCCCCACCCATCCTCGCCGTTCTGTGAACTGACTTCTAGGGTTAAGGGCATCCTTTCAGGGCACTAGTTTTGTGCAACATTGGTCAGTGTCTTGCATGGCTCTGTGCTTCTAGCATGGAAAGTCGTGTACAGAAATGACGTCAGCACGCGAGGGCGGCATCTATGTAGCTACCGCAATGCCATCCTGGCGACCACGACGCCGAACGTGGAGTCGACCAACGCCATCTTCCGATACGCAGGGGTACTACTGACGAAAAACTTTCTGGATCCAGTCTGACGCCTGTGGGTAGTTCTAAGGTAAGGAATCTATAATTAACCTATGTTTCTTACAGATATATCCTTACCGAAGGTAAGTAACTTGTTTGTCTCTGTTGTCTCTCTTATTCCATTTCCCTTTCCCCGCCGCTACCACCGGCCCTTATATTTCTGAATGCGTGGTAATTGGTGGGAGTGGTGAGGTGTCCAAAAAAGCTCCCATGGATCATGTGCATAAGGTTGGTGCAAACCTGATGCGGCATCAGTGGGGCACAACTTGAGCCTATGACACAGTGAGCACTGAGCCTACATCTGTACATAAATGTCAGAATGAGAAAAAAAAAAGTGATGGGTAGAATGTTTGCACTAACCCTGGCTACTAATAATTACTACGGGCTTTAACACTGCCACTCCAGACAGGAACCAACCTTATGCAAATCAGTCATACTCTTGCCCAATTGGAACCATCCAGTCTGACTTGTTAGGCTAGTTTCCTACATATTAGCAACTTCACACTTTTTTTACGTAATTGGGCCCCATCAATGTCCGGCTTGAATGTTGTTGCATAGCGAGCAGGGCTGGACTGGGAACCGAAACAGGCCCTGGCAAACTGCTGCTAATGAATGTGTGGGTGACAGTCTTCCTTGATTCAGGGGGATCCACTTGAAGGTCTTTCGGAGGATGCAGCGCGTGCCGAAGCAGGTGGAGGTGACGGTATTGACCTGTCGCGTCATGGAGAGGGAGGAGTCGAGTACGATGCCGCGGTTCCAGGCGTGGTCCGTGGGGAATGATGGCTGCCAAGGGCGGTGGGCCACCAGGTGTTGTCTCATGCAGAGGGGGCGGGCAGGTATGAGGACCTCTGTCTTCTCCAAGTTGAGCTTCAGGCAGTTGCTGCTCATCAAGGATGCGACGTCCTTCATTCACAATGCAGCAACTTTTGCTTGCTGCGCTTCCATGCACCACTTGTTAGTAAATCTTTCCTTGGGTGGCTACCAACTTTATTGTATATCTGCAAATAGCATACCATCTAGATTCTAGATTTGTCTGTAGCTAGACAAAAAACTTTTAGTACCTGCGTGCTACATCTTGGACTTGTGAATCATATGCAGCTAGCGACATATTTTCTATGCACATTATGTTGCTGTCACTAAATAAATAAGTTAGAGGCATGATTGTGGTGCATCCTGTCAGATAGTTTGACAAATCATAAGTTCATGTGCTTACGTATGCAGAGGCAGCCCTTAAGATGAATGCTGGTACAGCGTTTACAAAGGAGAATAGCCTAATATGAAACAAGCATTGGCAATACTGATAGGTCTGGTTTATGAATGCACTGTCAAGCCAGTCCTAAAGATCTATATGGGTTAATCACTACCCTCCTCCCATCTGTGCTTCTACCAGAGAAAAACACCATAAATCATCTAGTTATCTAAGACATTTTAATAGCATTACAATGTCTGGCGTGTGCCCCTAAACGCTCAATCTCAGCCAGCTGGATAAATAAATAGCTCACAGCTGTGTGGAGGGCAAGCACTTTTTTTGTGGAAGCACACAACATCTGCCCAACTAAAACAAGCACTTCTGGTTCCCAACATGTGGGCGGAGCCAAAGCGGGTCTCTAGTGTTGCTCACATAATTGTCTGGCAACAGCTGCGCCGTCAAGCCAGACCATGAAATTGGAACCAGGAAGTTGAAAATGGGATAGTAGAACTGCCAGTAAAATAGGGAACTACTTGTAGATTACTGCTTTGAGGTGAAACTTTCTACTTTTCTGAGTGAGTGAAGAGTAAGATCCCGGTTCAAAGAGGGGGTTGCAGTTTTTCTCTCATCGTATACCTCGCACTGCTACATTCAGGGATGTGGGACTGTGGGGCGGGTATTCTATGTGTCTGGAACCGTTAGGGTTTTTTCAGATCAGTAAGAACTGAACCCTTGAATTCTGTAAATCCGTAGGGGATTATGACAAGTTTTTTTTTAAATGCTGGAGCGCCTGCGAATCCGCTGATGACTGTAGGAATGAGCTCCAACCTGGGAGAGCTAGTAGGAGCACCTCATCCCTCCATTATGCATTCGGTTATTTCGGTATAAATAACAATGTGTTTCCCAATCACACGGAGGCTCTCAGCCGCGCCCTTTGGTTGATGGCCCTTTTGGGTGGAGCCCCTCTGCAGTATATTGGAACAGCTCTTTCAGAGAAGAGTGTAATTACACAGATCCAACTCCTAGAATAGAACTCAATCCTCTGCCTGGTAGATGTACATAGTATCCTTCATCCATGCACCCATACCCTATCAGAAAGGACTGAACTGCGAGGCCCGGTGTAACACCAGGTCCTGTAGACTCCTTTGCAAAGGGCACCACGCGACTTTGCAACCCTTGGGCATCAAGGGCACCACGCGACTTAGCAACACTTGGGCATCAAGGGCACCACACGACTTTGCAACACTTGGGCGTACTCATGCAGTTATTACAGGAGCTGTTACACAGTCATTGTTATCCTGTTGTAATTGTATTGTTAACTTACAATAAATACCCCTTCCCCCACTCCCTCCTCAGAGGTGGCATTACTTTTCACGAGTTTAGTTAACTGTTCACCTGGCAGTTCCAAGGTCCACGCATGGAGTAAACAGTCCACCTTTTTTTTAATTTTTATTTTTATTTTTAAAGTTTTATTTCAAGTTTCATTGATTACACAGCGTTGTGCCTACAACCCTGGGGCCGGCAGCAGTAAATCTAGCACTGTACGTCTTTATAACACAGCCAATTCGCAGACAACCCGGGGTCCGGCAGCAATGCAAGGGCACACATAAGTGTACCCACCAATTCTTACATGTTAATATAGTGCAATCTATACCTTGTGGGCTATACAACCAACCAAGTTAATAAAAGACAACAGGTGTTGTGTTTACATTTCTGCCAAGTCAGAAATGTAAACACGACACCTACCCGTCCCGCAGCCCACCATGCGTAGCCGTTTAAAATCTTGTAGCCAGCTAGGCATGTCTTACTTCAAGAAAACACCCCTATAATAGGCAGAGGACGTGTCACATATATATTCACAAAAAACAAACTTCATTCCAATTTACACTTGTTCATCCCTGTCTGTACGGAGGTCCAAGCCTCCCTGGGCCAGCCAGCTCCCGAAAGGTCCCCATATATCCTGCGGCTTAGAACCACTTGGCATTAATTCCCAATAATTTGATAATTGATCTTTACAATATGTGACTGCAGTAACCCAACCTGCTATATCAGGCGGACAGGTCTTCTTCCAGTGTATCGTCACTTGACGTTTCGCAAATAGTAGCAGCATGGCCACCAATTTCTGAGAATTCTTTGGGACCTCAAACACAAAGCCCAACAGCACCATAAGAGGACTAGCCTGTAAGGGGATGTTGATAATGTTACTAATGTGCCGAAAGATTTCCGTCCAGTATTGTGCCACCAGCCTGCAATCCCAGGAGAGATGAGCAAACGTAGCATCCGAGGCTCCACATCTCCAGCAGCCCGCATCTGAAACTAGGCCCATGCGACTTAGCTGTAGCGGTGTCCGATAAACCCTATGTAGGAAATTAAAGTGTAGAAGTCGTAGCCTATAGTTTGGCGAGAGGTGCTCCAGCTGTGTACAACAGAACCACCACTGCTTGTCAGTGATTGAAATATCTAACTTCCTTTCCCAGTTGGCCTTAGATGAACTAGAGGTAATGGGGACGTCTCCTGAGTTATAGTGTTTATTTGCGTTATTAATCTGCGAGGGGACTTGTTTGATATAATGTTTTCCAAAGCTGGAAGCGCTTCCGGAGCAGCCGGGAATCTAGCATAACTCGCCCGACATGCCACCCTAAGTTGATAGTATAGTAGCATGTCTGAGGCTGTGAGTGGGGGTGGGTCACACATCTGCTGCATGGTCATGAAATTGTCATCTGGGTATAGATCTCGGCCCACCATCAAATTATGTTTTTTCGCTCTTTCAGTAACAGCCCTGTCTGTCAACGGCCCTAGGAGGGGGTTGCCCCCCAGCGGCATAGAAGGTGCGAATAACTCCCTTTGTCCCGCCCTCTTTGCAATACGTGTCCACGCCCATTTCAATGCTTCCACTGTATCTATTTCCGAATTCGGACGCTTATAGGGCTGAAATACTGCTACCTCCAAAGGGGTGGGTGCAGTCCTGTCAATCTCTATGGTCACGTGCGGTTGATAGGGTATTGGGTGTAGCCAGTAGTGTAGAAATTGTGCCTGAGCACTATAAGCATATAGCTCTAAGTCTGGGGCCGCCAGACCGCCCTGAGAGAACGGCAGCGTTAACAACTTCCAAGAAACTCTAGGCTGTCTTCCCGCCCATACCAACTCAAGAACACTTGTTTGAAGCCTTTTTAAAAAATGAGTGTTAAGAGGCATAGGTATATTCACAAAAAGGTATAAAAGCTTAGGGAGGATCACCATCTTAGTTATAGCAATACACCCTGTGAGGGATAATGGGAGCTTTCTCCATCTTTTTACTTTACTCTCTATCCAGTCTACCACTCTCCCGTAATTGGCCAGCCATAATTCTTGAGGGGATCTGCTTATCCAAATGACCAGGTACCGTGTTGCTTCTGTCACCCATTTAATGGGGAACTCTGTATCGCAGGGTTTGGTGTCGTCTGTAAGTGGCATCAACACAGACTTCGTCCAATTTATCTGCATCCCCATCAGCCCCCCATAGCGGATCAGTGCTCTCATTCCGATATCAAAGTTTTCCTTTGGATTAACTAGATAAATCGTCATGTCATCCGCGTACATGGATATTAACAGTCCCCTAACCGTGAAACCTATGCTACCTGAGTATGGTGTTGTCTTAACCTAGCCGCCAAAGGCTCAGTTGCAATAGCAAACAGCAGCGGCGACAGTGGACATTCCTTTCTCGTTCCTCTTGTGATGTCGAATAATTCTGATATTTGTCCATTCACTTTCACTCTAGCCCGTGGATTGGTATAGATTAATTGAATTTGTTCAATAAATGGGACTCAGGCCCATCCTGGTGAGCAAAGCGAACAGGAACTTCCACTCCAAAGAGTCGAATGCTTTTGTAGCGTCAAGTAGAGCTGCCACTGCCTGAACATGCGGTGCCAAATAACAGACCAAAAATGACACAGAGATTGTGTGCCGTTGACCTGTCCGGTTTAAAACCTGACTGGTCCGATAGCGCTATCTGTGGGAGCATAAGCCGCAATCTGTTAGCAAGGAGCTTGGCATATATTTTTGCGTCCAGGTTAATCAAAGACAGTGGACGATAGGAGTCGGGCTTGGTTTGGTCTTTATCTGGTTTCAATAACGTTATTATTGTGTCTTCTCTTAGAGTGGGTGGAAGCTCGCCTGTCTCCATCGCTTCCTGAAAAACCAGCAACAGACGAGGGGCTATAATGTCAACATATTCCTTATAAAAGGCCGCAGTGAGACCATCCGGGCCCGGGACCTTATCTGCAGGCATGCCTAATATCACTTGCCTAACATCTTCCACTGTAATGGCCAATTCCATATAATTCCTAGCCCCATCATTAAACCATGCCAGCGCCACGGTGTCCAAGTATTCAGAGATGTCGGAATGAGACGGGTCAATATGAGAGGTATACATTGATTTATAAAAGTTAGTCATGGTCGCTAGGATAGTCTGCGGAGTTCTAGCCATCTCCCCATCCTCTGTGTGAAGTTCAGTTATATGTTCTGATCCCTTAGGGGGATGGAGCATATTCGCCAGCATTTTCCCAGCTCGATCACCCTCACTATATCTACGGGCCTGAGTATATTTATGCATATAGGCTGTTTCCCGTTCTGCCTCCTCTTGAAATTTTGTTAATTTAGATCGCAGCGCAGTCTTAGTGTTAGGGGAGGGATCGCCTTGAAGGCTCAATTCTAGCTTTTTAATGTCGCCTTCCAGCCTCTGAAGGGTATTGCGTATGTCCCTCAATACTCCTGTCTTTAGTGTCATACAATGCCCCCTAGTGACCACTTTAAAGGCCTTCCACAGTGTCCAAGGGGAGTCTACCGAACCCTCATTGAGCTAGAAAAATTCGACTATTTTCTCTCTAAGCTCTTCCCGGAAAACCAGATCTAATAGCGCCCTTGGCGGAAATCTCCAGCTGAATGGCTGTATTTATGGTGGCGGAATTTGCAATGTAATCTGAACGGGCGCATGGGCAGAGAGGGTGCGCGGGAAGTGCGTAGGTCCAGATACCCAAGCATGCAAGTCACGAGATGTTAACCAATAGCCCAATCTGGACCAGGCATTCCGATGCTGTGTTACACATGTACCCTCCCTGTCAGTCGGGTGTAACATTCTCCATGTGTCCACCCATTGTAGATCATCAATGATGCCCAATAGCATCTCAGCCGCCCTAGGATGGTGTTCCCGATCCGCACCCCGCCTATCAATAGTAGGTGACAAAACAACATTAAAATCCCCACCCCAGAGCATCGCTACCTCACCCAGTGATTGAATTTTATGCCACATAATCTGAAAAAAGGCTGGACAGTCAGTGTTGGGACCATAGGTGTTCACAATCACAGCTGGAGTGTTGCAAAGTGTGCCCAGGAGCAATACATATCTACCTTCATTGTCAATCATCGATTGATGCGTCTTCCATTGCAGTCCTCTGCTTATCAATATCGCTACCCCCTGGAGTAATTAGAGTATGTGGCTTCCACTACCTCACCCCATCTAGTATGCCTAAGTGCATTCGTAGCTGGTGATGCTAGGTGAGTTTCCTGCAACAAACAGATATCCACTTTACGTCTAATTAAGTAGGAGTGGACTAGTCTGGCCTTCCTCCTATCGTTCAAGCCTCTGACATTCCACGAGAGACACTTAACAACAGCCATATTTGTCATTTATGAACCATATACTGATGGACGTACTTGCTTTCCTACACATCCTGCCATAATGTCCCAGTGTGTGTAGGTGTAAAGTTTTGTGTGATCTTCTATAAAGAACTGCAACGCAAGAGGGCAAGGCAGGCAGGCATAAGCAACATATTGACTAAGATGTGTGACCTGGCAGCAATAACTAGTAACAGTCCCGTCCCTTTTCCTCCTACCTCCCACACCAACCCCCCAATTAGGTTGTGACCACCCACCCCTGTCCCACCCCACCAAAAACCCACAGGGTATGTGAGGTCACCGGCATACAACCCTACACTCTTGGTAGGGTGGCCGAGGCCAGGACATGCCAATTCAATTCAATACTTCTTGTCAGATTGACTTGCACAACCAACCAAACAACAGTGATCCACCAGCCAGTAATGGGGGCAGCAGTGAACAAGATACAAGTAGAAGCGTCCAAAATACAGGATATAACCAAATCGGAATAGGACATAAGTAACATATTTCCACTTATCTGCGACTCCAACGATCATGACCGGTTATGTCAGTTATTATCGCTCAATGTCCTTTCAGAGTGTGAGTCAGTTTGTGGAGCTTGCTGTTTATTTATTTATTTATTTTATTTTGAAAGTTTTATATAGCGCGAACAAGATCTTTGCAGATATCAGAGCGCTTTACATATGAGGGGTACGAGCATGTGAGTGAATAACCATTGGGGTGGGGGTGGTATACGAGGGAGCACAGACAGACAGATACATCAATAATGATAAAAATACAAATAAGTGGTAACATAAACAATCAGGTAAGTCAATATCACAAGTCATACAAAAATGCAAAAGGTTTGAGCAAGTAGTACAGCTCAAAATCGAGTCTTTGAAGTTAATCACCAGTAATAATTCAAGTGCATTTAGCCATGAGGATAGCTTTTACTTCTTTCTTTAAAAGTATGGTAGAGGGGATGAGCCTGGTTTCAGGAGGGAGTGAGTTCCAAATCCTGGGTGCCATTCCTGAGAAGGAGCGTTTATAGGTTTTTTCCTTGCGGAATCTTCTGGGCTTTAGCAAAAGATTGTTTGTGCCTCTAGTGTTTCTGGAGCCTCCA
The DNA here is from genome assembly GCF_964261635.1 of Lissotriton helveticus. NCBI lineage: Eukaryota > Metazoa > Chordata > Amphibia > Caudata > Salamandridae > Lissotriton > Lissotriton helveticus. The sequence goes on along the minus strand of NC_136068.1, from coordinate 1,857,263,322 downwards.
GAAATTGTCAGCTTCTGAGCGAGGTGGACAGCCTTGTGTGTCAAGCAAGCGATTTTCAGTTGTAGTCTGGCTTCAAAAGGCAGCCAGTTCAGGGATTTGAAGTCAGGGGAAATGTGTGAGTGTTTTTTTGATCCAGTGATGAGTCTCGCTGCGGCGTTTAGAGAAGCTCTTATGGGTGCCGTAGTAGCTAGGCGGAGACCGCAGAGGGCGATGCTGCCGTATTCTATTCGAGGTATGACTAGTGATTGTACCGCAGTTTGGAAGTCTTTGGCTGGAAGGAAGGGTTTAAGTTTCCTTAGGGTGTTGATTTGGTAGTTTGCTCCCTTAGTTGCTTTGTTGATGTGTTCCTGCATGCTGAGATTTGTGTCAAGTGTTATGCCTAAAGATTTTGCTGAGTCCACGATGGTGGGTTGAACATTGAGTGCCGTTAGGTGTTTAAGCCAAATTTGTGCGGTAGTGATCTTCGCAGGAGGTGAGATCAAAAGGAACTCTGTTTTAAGAGCATTGAGTTTGAGATGATTAGCGGCCAGCCAGGATTGGGTGCTTCTGATCGTAGAATTCAAGAGCATGATGTCTTTGGGTGATTGTAGTTTGAGATAAAGTTGGGTGTCATCAGCGTACATGTGGAAGTGTACATTGGAATCTTGTAGCAAGGTGGTGAGAGGTTCCATAACTAGGTTGAACAAAGTTGGGGATAGGGAGGTTCCTTGTGGTACGCCTAGCGATACAGGTATTGGCGAGGACATCAAGTTGTTACTCTTGAATTTCTGCGACCTGTTGTGTAGAAAGGACGTGAACCACTTGAGCACAGTTCCAGATAGACCCATTCTTGTGTTTAATAGTTCGAGTAAATTCTCATGTTTGACGGTGTCAAATGCAGAGGAGAGATCAAGAAGGATGAGGAGGCAGGTATCTTTTTGATCTAGGATTTGAAGGGCGTCATCAATTATGTGAGTCATAGCAGTTTCTGTACTGTGATTTGCTCGGAAGCCTGATTGATGCGAGTTGAGGAGATCAAACTGATTAATGTGTTTAGTCAATTGTATTTGTGCACATTTTTCCAACAGTTTGGCAAGAGTCGGAATATTGGTAATGGGACGGTAATTGTTTAGGTCAGAGGGGTCGGCTGTAGGTTTCTTTAGTAAAGGTGTGACTTGTCCAACTGTGGAAAAAGGGTTCAGGCAGATCAGGTCGTTTACCCCTTTTCTAGGTTTGCCCGGCGTTAGCCGCTTCTCACCCAACTCACGATTACCCAAACAAAGAGGCAGGCGCTGGAGACTGGAAGGCAGGAAACAGGAGTTTATTTCCGACGGAACAGAACACGTCAAATCAGACAACAAGGTATCTTCTCGAGGTGCTCTAACAAGTTTCTCTACGGCTCAGTCTTTTATACACAGGTTTATGATGTACAAACATTCCTTATTGCAATAAAGACACTTTGAAGTACAAAAAGGGCATGTTTGGGACCCCAGCTCCAGGCCCATTCCCATACTGACCGCTCTGATGTTGTTTTCCCCTCCCAAATGTGACATGTGATTGTAATCTGCAGCCGGACATTCCAACAGGGCACGAGGGCAGGAGGGGGTGGTCAGATCTAAGGTTGGGCGGGCGATAAGATCATGTTTCGCTATGCGAGGCCGGAGGGGTACATCCACGAGACCTAGTTTTATGATGTGTGACTGGGTCGAGAGGCCAGGTATAGCCAGGGGGGGGGGGCATCAGAAGAGAGGAAGGGTGTTCCTGGGAGGGATGCGGGGGTGTCGGTCAGGTCTAGGGGTGTGAAGGCCTTGATTAATCACCGCTCCTCTGATGTGAGGCGAGGTCCTACTGTAGGGGCAATAAACTGCATCTGTTGGGCTAGGTGATGGCCTGGGATCAGGCCGGGCAATCGGGCAGGGAGGAAGAGGTTACCAAAAGGGCCCGTTCTATGAGTAGGATGAAAGAGCGAGGGGGCAGGGGTTCAGCACGGAGACAAGGTCGTGTTTAGCGGTGCGTTTATGGCCCGAACAGGAGAGACCGGGGGCTGTCGGGGCGCGGGGTGCTTGCGGGACTGGAGAGAGGGAGAGAGAGAGTGTGAGAGAGAGATGATGGCTATCGGCAATGGGCAGGGAGGTCATGACACAAAGATGGCTACTATCTATGTTCGTGATGGAGCCTAAAAGGGAACAAGATGGCGGGGCCACTGTTTCGTGACTTTCTTTACCTTCAACAGTGGCGAGGATGAACACAAATGAACGCCGCTTATGTACATATACATTTTGTCATTTTCCACAGTCGCCGCTTTTTACATAAGCTAGATCATTTCCGTGTTTATCATACATATAGTCGTGTTTAGTCAATGAGATAGCGTTTGTCAAAATTGGTAGACTTACATATAACCGTGTGTAGTTGATGCAACATACGAGGTGGAATACATATAAATGTACATTTGTCGTACTTAAAAGTGACCGATGAAACATTTTACAGGCAAAAGTGATTGAGGGAGGAATTTAGTCCAATACAAGCAATTAGTCAAGGGGTGTAGAAAGTTCCGAAAAAAGGGGGGTCTTCGCCACAGTGTCTTTATTAGTAGCGAGTCATCACTGGTAGTTCGTTTTCTTCTGTTGGCGCTGTTGAGCACCGGCGGTGGAGCTATAGGTCCAGCTCGGGTCCTTCTTTACACGTCGCAGGGTGTGATCTGTCCTTTGCCGTTAGGCCACAGTCCTGTTTCCTAGCTAATCTCTCTTAAGGGTGCCTTATGCTGGGCACCTGCATTTCTGTCTCGGAGTCAAAATCCACGTGGAAAGGATAGAAGGGGTTTTGTCGGATAATCGGGGGAGGAGAGGGCGGAGTGGGACCGGATCTTTGAGACGGACCAGGGGAGCAAAAGGGTGATGCGCAGGCAGGTCCATCAATCGGGCTCAAAGGGGCGGGGACTTCTGGCACGCGTGGGTCAACAAGTAGAGGGCTTCAAGGCAGCCCTCCATTCCTTAGTTTTCTGCGTTTGAGAGTGGTGCATCGTCCGGCGTCCCGTTGCTCTGCGGCTCCATCTTAGGTCGAGGTCACACGCGCCTCACGATCTGTGGCCAGGCTGTGCGTCACGTCCAGCCCCTCTCCTCCGGTGGCTGTGTATCCTTGAATGGGTACAAAACAGGTTTGAGCGAACTGGCAAGAGAAGGCATTTATACATTTCAATTCCGTCCCAGATCTAGGTAGCTGGGGGTACGTTTCATCGGTCACGGTCAGAAGTTATCACTGTGGAGTATGTATACAGGCGTGTCTACTGATTTTGAACTAGGTCCATTTGGCGTTCATTCATGTCGCATGTGGCTTTCTGACCCTAGCCCTGGCAGTCTTTTATCATCATGAGAGAGGGGTAGAGGCCAAACACTCTTTTCTCGGGGAGCAACAGTTAAGCAGGGTCATCAGTTATACCTCGAGTTTACGGAGCTGGGGTCAAGCGGGAGGAACGGGGACGTTTTGGACATCCGTACTTGGGTGCGGAGGGGTGGGGCAATCTGGGCCTAGGAGATTGTGTTTCTAACGAGCTGAGAGCAGAAGGCCACTGACGTATAGTCCTCCTATAAAAAAGGCCAGATTAGGGGGACATCAGTCATCTTACCTGTCCTTTCCTTATAGCCAATTCGAGTTCTGTCATTTTTACAGAAAAGGAGAGGTAGTAACATGGCAAATTACAATTGTTTTAGTTTCTGGCAATTTTTGTCGATCACCTTTGTGTTCGAAAAACCAATTAGGCTCGTGCCGGTGGGGCACAACATTACCACACATAGGAAGAGGGAGCAGGGGTCGTTCGCATTTTAAATGAACTATTCGGTACACGTACAACATGAAGGGAAAGGACGAGAGAGAGAGAAACGTGTACAATAATAGGCCATTTTGGTGCGCACAAAACACAAAACAGTAGGGGTCATATTATATAGAAACACAGACTGAGGGACAACGTAAATCCATATACCACGTACACATGAATTCAGGCGAGGGGGGGAGGTACATGCATTTACATACAGAAATCAAGACAAAACATAGAACAGTACTTGGCCAAAGACATTTCCTCCTGCATGCTGCGCATCCTTAGTTTCCTATTTAATTCGCCTGGCTGTCTTTTGCTGTTCGTCTCTGTTGCAAATACTTATACTTTCGTCAATTGTTCGGGAACTATCCTGGTCGGGCTAGTACTTACGGTGGGATCTTTGAATCATTTTTTAGCGGACGGATATCCAGGCCAAGGCAACGGAGGGTGTTAGTTGGGGGAACAATGGGCAACTTCGAGTTTCATGGCGTAAGAATCTACTCGTAGGTGCACGTCATTCTTGGTTGCATTATTAGAGAGATGGTCGTTTCTAAGTAAGGGTGCGTTATATCTATGTCTGTTTATCGTGTATAGGTGCTATGTTCAGACCCCCTTTTTCCCCATTCCATCGGCCGTCCAATCATCACTCAAGTCGTACAAAAACATCTCTCTTATCAGGTCAACGTGTGCAACGTATATCCAGTTGAGTTACACACATTCGGTCATGCACACATGCATTCATATCACCCAAATCCGCGTTGCTTAGGTCTTCTCCACACTTTAGTCGATGTTCTGATGCGACCTGCAGAAAGAAGGGGAAGAAGAAGGGGTGGGGGCAGCGTTTAAAGACACATTCGCGCGCATAAACCCAAAAGGCTTTTTACTTACTACGTATTTCGACCTATCTCCGCGGGGTGCAGTCCCTTCCATCTCGGCGTTTAAGCCCCGTGGGACTAGTGGTGCGGGAGGCATAATCATTTATGGACTGCCCATTGCATAGATCGCCCACGTGTGGTATTGCGGATCTTGTGTGGGGGGGGTCGAAACAAAAGGGCAATCAGGGTAAAGTGGGTGAACTCGTGTTCTTCTTCGAGGAGTCGGGGTGGTCTACAGTGGTACCGGGTCTGGTTTAGGGGCATCTGAAACAATTTCCCTGAGATATGTGGCATACAAAGTAAAACAGAACATCGGGACCTTTATCGATTGCCTTAGGTTGCACAAAAGTAAAAAACACACGCAACAACTTGGATCGTTCACATTTTCAATATTCCTAGGTACTTTGCTTTTTAACCTTTCAGTAATCGACTTGCTTTTATTTCGCCTATATTTTACGTAGATCGGAAACAAGGGCTATGTATTCAAAACTTACCAATCCAAAAGCTACGACTATTTGTTTGTCACAAAATCTTTATTTTAAAAAATGTTGACGTACAAATGCAGGCCTACAACCACGTGGGCCAGCCACGGAGCAGACTGGAACTGTACATGAGGGCATATTTATCTGCGGAAAACATAACTGAGTCGGTGGTTGTTTTATTTCATCAAGGTACGATAAGTGCAATAAAATCATATCGAAAATTCATTGTGGGTAAGTACCATCAGTGTCAAAAAGATTCGAACTTTCAATAATACTGTAATCAATGATGCGTCAGAACTTAATATCAAATTCACTGTCCGAATGTTCGAGCAATACTCATCCCCTCCCGCCATGTGCTTCAAAACTGCATACATATCTCACGATATCAAGTCTGAGCATCCGGAACACAACGGGGAATTGTGAGTTTCGTTTGTACCGGCGCCATTTTGGGTGGGGTCAGGCAGGTCCAAGTATAGTCAAACTGTCTCTACCAACTCGTGGTTGGACCAGAACTTCTTTTCGGCAGTCCAGAAGTTGCGTTAAGGGGCAACAGAAGGGACCGGTGACATGAACCATCAATCAAAGAAAAGGGAGGGGCAACAATCTTTCCTACCGGGTCGTACTGACGTTCCACCGGAACTGATCAAATCGGTAGTCTGCAGTATCTTGGGTCATTCAAAACTGAGGCTGGCGCCAGCATGAGGGCGCCGACGTCTCGTGGTTACGTCTTGGTCATTCTGCGGGTGATCATGGCAGTCACTTCCTATCGGTGGCGGTTGGGGGCCCGCGGAGGTCGAGGGCCCTCCGCAACTCTCGTAGAATCTTCAAAGCTGAGGAGCACGTTTCTGAACGGAGGACTCGTTTTTCTAGTTGGCCAGCGACCAGGCCATCCTTGCACGCCAGGTTCGTTCCTGCAAGGTCGATCGCCATTTTTAGGAGTTCTGCAGCTACCGGCAGTCACTGGGTCAAATGAGCAGACGGACTCCAGCCTGTTGGGTGAGGCGTCGTAGCACCGCCACAGTGGACGAGACCCTGCTGGGTGTGTGGAGCGTCCCTATACTGCAACAGTGGACGAACCCTTTGCCGGGTGTGTGGAGCGTCCCTGCACCGCAAGAGTGGACGAACCCTTTGCCGGGTGCGTGGAGCGTTGGGGGTGCAGCTGAGGGGCCTCCACCTGGGGAGGCGGGAGAGGCTCGTCCGCGCCGCCTCTCCCTCCCAGTGCACCCCACGGCGTCTCGCTGACATTTGTTATGGCTGGACCAGGCGATGAAGAAGGGGGGGGTCGGAGGCATATGCAAGACATCCCCCCCCCCGTGGCCTGCAAGGCGCCGGGAGGAGAAGGGAATGGGGGGACCAGTTCATTCCGGGTCGGGCCCATGCCTTCGGCGGCCGGACGTTCTTTGCCACGGCCCCAGGAACGGGTCCCTTGGTTCATCCCGGGGACAGGCCTTGGCGCGTGGTGTCACCTCCGGACTATTCGCGTAATGGTTCTCCACCCCACGCCGCCGCCGACGGCTTTTGTAGACTTTCTGACGCCCAAAAACCTACTAGAAAGTAGCCCAAAGTAGCCCGACATTGCTACTTTGGGGAAGGAGGGACAGGAACGGCGTCAAGCAGACGGCGAAATGCATTGTGGGTTTGTTGTTGCAGCCGTTTGCCGTGTAAATAGTTGTTTAATATATTTTTGTTCAAAAATAAAAACGTTTTAACCTGTTACTTTGCTATTGCATTGTTTATTTCTAATATTTGCCTAGGGTTTGCCGTTAATTGGGCGGGGTGGTCTGTGGAGCCGAGCTGCCTCGCAGTCATCATGGCGTTGAGTTCGGCTTTCCTCACTAGTTTCATATTTCCTGAGGGGTTGTTCCTAATGCTTCCATTTCAGTGAGGTTGAAAAGAGATCTCATCAGTGGCCTACTGATTTTACTCGATTCCTTTTGTTTTTCCTAACGATTCTTGTGTTCTTTTATTTGCTAGCACGATACAGCGGCTAATCCGCATTTTCTTTATATATGTCCTTTTTATTAGGGGTGTCCTCTGGTGGAGCCAGATGGTCTACCTTTAATAAATGGTCCGGGCTGAACCAACTACTGAGCAATGGGGGGTTACAACGGGGACAAGAGTCAGCACTACCTATCCTTCACTACTTTGCGGAGACTAGGTAGAATATTTCTATTCTACAGTATTCGCAAATAGGGAATACCCAAAGAGAGAACCAATTCCAAACAGTCAAGTTTGGACAAACAATCAATCAATCAAATGAGGAATAAAATAGGCGCGACGGGTTACAACGGGGGCAAAAGCCTGCGCTACCTACCCTTCACTATCTGCAAAGAGAGAGATCTTCCTGTTCCTCTCTGTTTGTAGGCAGAGAAGATCCTTTCCAAGAACCAATTCCGAACGATCAAGGTCCGGTCAAACAATCAATCAGTGGGGGATAAAAATAGGCACGACGGATTACAACGGGGGCAAAAGCCTGCGTTAACTATCCTTCACTATCTGCAAAGACTAAACAGAGTATGGCGGCCCTGTGCTTGTTTGCAAATAGAGAATGATCCAAAAAGAACCAATTCCAAAACAATAAATGCTTGGATAACAATCAATCAAATGGAGAGGGAAGTAGGCGCGACGGGTTACAACGGGGGCAAAAGCCTGCGCTACCCACCCTTCACTATCTGCAAAGGGAGAATACTCCTATCCTTCCCCGTTTGTAGACAGAGAATCTCTCAGGACAAAACAATCAAAATGCGTAATACTAGTATTTTCCAATGACAATCAAACAATCAATTCGCAATTTGTCGTGTTTCCACGACCTTACCCGGACCGTATGGACGGTTTCTAGTCTTCCGTTTCCAGCGCCCGATCGTCCTCTATTCTCCGTAATTGCTGTGGCACTCCTGATGGTTCCCAGTCAGGACCGTAGATCACTCGAGAGAGGTCTGTTCGGAACCGGTGAAGTTCGGATGATCGGCTGCCAGACAAGGGTCTATCGGGCAGGAGCTCTTCCCGATCGTTGCAGTCGTTCACTCTGTCGTTGGGACCTCTCTCACTGGATCCACGTGTCGCTGATGGGCCCCACGCTTGGGACGCCAATTGTGGAAAAAGGGTTCAGGCAGATCAGGTCGTTTACCCCTTTTCTAGGTTTGCCCAGCGTTAGCCGCTTCTCACCCAACTCACGATTACCCAAACAAAGAGGCAGGCGCTGGAGACTGGAAGGCAGGAAACAGGAGTTTATTTCCGACGGAACAGAACACGTCAAATCAGACAACAGGGTATCTTCTCGAGGTGCTCTAACAAGTTTCTCTACGGCTCAGTCTTTTATACACAGGTTTATGATGTACAAACATTCCTTATTGCAATAAAGACACTTTGAAGTACAAAAAGGGCATGTTTGGGACCCCAGCTCCAGGCCCATTCCCATACTGACCGCTCTGATGTTGTTTTCCCCTCCCAAATGTGACATGTGATTGCAATCTGCAGCCGGACATTCCAACAGGGCACGAGGGCAGGAGGGGGTGGTCAGATCTAAGGTTGGGCGGGCGATAAGATCATGTTTCGCTATGCGGGGCCGGAGGGGTACATCCACGAGACCTAGTTTTATGATGTGGGACTGGGTCGAGAGGCCAGGTGTAGCCGGGGGGGCGGGCATCAGAAGAGAGGAAGGGTGTTCCTGGGAGGGATGCGGGGGTGTCGGTCAGGTCTAGGGGTGTGAAGGCCTTGATTAATCACCGCTCCTCTGATGTGAGGCGAGGTCCTACTGTAGGGGAAATAAACTGCATCTGTTGGGCTAGGTGATGGCCTGGGATCAGGCCGGGCAATCGGGCAGGGAGGAAGAGGTTACCAAAAGGGCCCGTTCTATGAGTAGGATGAAAGAGCGAGGGGGCAGGGGTTCAGCACGGAGACAAGGTCATGTTTAGCGGTGCGTTTATGGCCCGAACAGGAGAGACCGGGGGCTGTCGGGGCGCGGGGTGCTTGCGGGACTGGAGAGAGGGAGAGAGAGAGTGTGAGAGAGTGATGATGGCTATCGGCAATGGGCAGGGAGGTCATGACACAAAGATGGCTACTATCTATGTTCGTGATGGAGCCTAAAAGGGAACAAGATGGCGGGGCCACTGTTTCGTGACTTTCTTTACCTTCAACAGTGGCGAGGGTGAACACAAATGAACGCCGCTTATGTACATATACATTTTGTCATTTTCCACACAACTTTGAGGGAGTCTGGAATGGTCCCTTGTTGAAGTGAGCTGTTAATGATTTTAGTCCAGAGTGGAAGGAGCAAAGGGGTAAGGTCTTTGACAGCGTTAGCCGGAAGGGGGTCTGTGAGGTGATTGGATGGTTTCAGAGTACTGAGCAGTCTGCCAATTTCTTCTTCCGAGTAGGTGACAAAGGATGACCATGTAGCATTGTTTTTTGGTTTAGTGGGTGCTATGCAGTGGGGTTTGGAGTAGATGCTTGCGTCAATGAGGAGGTCATTCTTTATGTTGTCGTTTTTTTGGTTAAAGAAAGAGGCGAAGTCTTCGCAGGAGGGTGCTTCGCGCATAGTGCTGAGAGGTCGGGGTTGTTCCTTGGATTGTGTTCTGATAAGCTCAAACAGCTTTCTCGGACGATTTTTGGCTTGGTCGAGCTGAAGACTGAAGAAGTTTGATTTTGAGCGTTTTATTTTCCTGAAGTAGGCATTTCTCTTTTTCTTCAGGATTTTTAGGTTCAGTGCAGAGGGAGCTGATCTCCAGGTGCGTTCTGCCATTCGCATGGCACGTCTGTCGTCATTGAGACTCCCGTCGTACCAAGGATTGGAAATTTTTGCGGAGACTTTTTTTAGCTGCAATGGTGCGGCTTCATTAATTATTGAGGTCATAGTGTTGAGATAGTGATCAGTCAAGGATTGGACGTCCGTAACGCCAGTAGGAGGAAGTAATAGGTTGCAGCTGTTGGGGGGTAGAGAGTTTGAGTTTAGTTTTTTCATGTCTCTTTTCCAGACTTTGGGCCTGGAGGATTGAACAGGGTTAAATTTAACTTTTTCATTAATGAAGAATGTGATAATATGATGATCTGACCAGTCACAGGGTTGGATAGAATCGAGTTGGATAGAGGCCTCTTTGGAGATGATAAGGTCGAGGATAGGGCCTTTCTCGTGAGTCGGACTGTTGCATATTTGAGTGAGGTCAAGGGCGTTGAGGAAATGTTCTTTCGCCATCTGCTTTGCATACGTGAGCGCTGCCTTAGCGTCCGTGAAGAAGGTTGGTTTTCCGTGGCCCTGAACCCTCATCTTCGCCGGGTAGATCAAGGCATACCTGGTACCAATCTGCTGGAATATCTTCTTCGCAGGAATGAACTCTCGCCGAGCCGCCTGCACCTGTAGCGTGAAGTCCTGGTATAGTGCTATGTTGTTACCTTTATATTGGATAGCCCCCTTCTCCCTTGCAAGCCGAAGAATCGTGTCTCTATCTCTGTAATTCAGAACTCGGGCCAGAATGGGTCTCACCCGTGCTCTCGGCTTCGGCCGAGGGCCCAGGAAATGGTGAGCGCGCTCAATTAAGAACATTGCCGATAGATCCGAGCCAAATAGTTTGTGCATCATCTCCTCTATGTACTTCTCCATATTCTGAATGTCTGTGGATTCTGCAATCCACTTAATGCGAATGTTGTAACGCCTCGATCTAGCTTCCAAATCGTCATTCTGCTGTTTAATGAGCTGTAGAATACCGTCCATTCCGCGTAATTTCCAGTCCATATCAGTTTGACCTTCTTCCATTTCCGTGATCCTCGTTTCAATCACACTCAGGCGGCCGTCGTGTTTTTCAACTCGTTGCGTTATTCTATCTAACTGCTCTGCCAACGAGTCCATTTTCGAATCTATCCCTTGAAGACTGGATTTCAAGTCTTTAAACATTGATCGAATATCATCCTCAGGTGGCTGGACCACAGCGCTTTCCCCTGGTGGTTCCTGGTGGTCAGCTTCAGCATCTGTGGGTTTGTTAGTTTTTTGTCAAAAGTAATCTTCGGCTGCCGTGTTTCCGGCTTTCCCATGGTGGCACACCACTTCCGACCGAGACAACGTCTGATGGCACTAGCTTTACAGTTCGGGCTGCCCTAGTTCCCTGAACAGTGTCTCGTGAGGAACAGTGCACACCACCCACAACTATTTCTCCGCCTCCGATGTTTGGCCGTCAGAATCCAAGCAGCCACTATGTACCCCAACACGTCCAGGCAGAAGCTCCAGTGAAACGCCAGCAGTCACTCTTCTCTTTCGTGCCCCCTCCGTATAGCTCTACGTCACAACACCGGTGTCCTTTGCGGGATGCTCAAATGTATTACGACCCCATCTTCAGCTCGCGCTTTGAGGCTCTCAACCATCACGCAGCATTCCGGCCGGTTGTTATCTCTGACCCCAGGCCCGGGCCTGTACAATTTAAAGTGCACAAAGGGCCGCATGTACTGCCACAACCCCGCGCAACTCCACTATGCCAAAGGCCACAAACAGGAAAATGGAACAGTCACAGTAGTGTACCAGCCGATGCCTCTGCAACACACAAAGCACTCATGATCCCGCGGGAGGGGGTGCAACAAGACTCGAGGCAGGGTGCTCATGCGAAATTTCTCCGGAGCCTCAATCTTTGATTGTTCGTAGGGGCACAATTCTGTCAGGAACTTCCTTCCAAACTGTGGCATGCAGTGCGACCGTACCGCGTTTCCCGCAACGGCTGCCTGCACAAAATGGCAGTCCCGCAGCTACACCCGGGTTAAAATGCAACGTGCTGAATTGGAGCCAGCGCTCACCTCTCCCTCCAAAACGTCTCTAAGAGCCAGGGCCCTCGTACAGTATCCCAGGCGGCACCACTCGCTCAGTATTGTTGCCTCACCTCTTAATCGGTACAGCGGCACACAAGCGGTACCTATAGCTCCATTACTTGTGTCTCCTCGCAGTTCACAGGCACGGTCCCCAGCACCCCTTCAGGACTACCAGATGTGTCCCATGCGCATCCGAGCCCCACGGTCACTCTGCGCCTCCGGCGGCCCGAACTTCCGGTGGTGTCCCTCCAGCAATCTCGCCCCTAGCGCGGCCAGGCTTCCTAATCGATGTCCCGGCATGGACTCTGCTGCAACGGCGGTAGGTCGATTTCTCCGCTCCCACTTTGGGCTCTCCGTCGGGCCGATCATCGCAACAGAACCCACTGGTCGGCTTCAGTTGGCTGTAATACTCCGGCAAATAATCCCGATTGTACTCAACAGGTACGAATATTTGACGGATTTCTAGCTTCAGCCAGCGGAACCGCTCGATCAAGCGGCTATTCGCAGCCAAGCAAAGCGACGTCCCCCGTCGCCCAACAGTCCACCTTAAATCATGTGTGGGAGTCCTTTCAAGGCTGAATATTTACTTTACGGAGGTTGGTTATCTCTTTTTCACCTGGCTATTCAATTGGCTACAGTCTCGACAGTCCAGAAACAACTGACTATTCAATTCAATATTTATTAAATATTTGGAACTCCAATGAAGTCCACTTTAAAATACATGGAAATTATTACATAAATATAATAAAACATAAGGAAAACTCAATTCTTGGACCATTATACATTTTCGAAAGCCTACATAGCAGGGCTAAATTTTCCCTTACCTAACATTAGTAGATGTTGTCATTTACCCTTTACCCTTATTTACCTCCTGGGACCACGCTTGGAGTAAATAAATCCACCGCAGATCATTTGGATGAGTCCTCTTCAGGAATGTAGATTTAATTTGCCCCGCATGTAGTAAACAGTCCACCTTAAGTCACCTGGGTGCGTCCTGTTCAGGGCTGAATATTTGAATACTGCATTATTGCAGATGCCCTTGTAAGAAGACATCCCTCATAGTAGTTGTTAGAACTGGGGGTCTCTAGTTGGCAGAGGTAGGTACCACTGTCCAAATAGGGACCCTTGCTTCTAGTCAGGGTAAGGAGGAAACCCTCTGAGATAACCCCTGCTCACCCTCTAGGTAGCTTGGCACGAGCAGTCAAGGCTAATCAGAAGGCAATGTGTAAAGTATTTGTACCAACACTCACAGTAACACAGTGAAAACACCACAAACTGACTCCACAACAGTTTAGAAAAATAAAGGTATTTAATCTAAAACTACACAAGACCAAAACAACAAAAATTCAACATACACAGTTCAAGAATATGGGGGCATATTATCAAGTAAGGGTGTTACATTATCGCCGCTTTTATCGGCAGGAAACTGCCGATAAAGCGGCGATAATGGGCTTGATAATAGGCTCTATGCAAGCCCATGTTAGATGTGAAGACATCTAACATGGGCTTCGATTGGAATTCATAGAGCTTATTATCAAGCCCATTCTCACCGCTTTATCGGCAGTTTCCTGCCGATAAAAGCGGCGATAATGTAACGCCCTTACTTGATAATATGCCCCATGGTTTCAAAAGAGTTCTTAAGGTTGCGATAAAGTTCTTTAGGTTGCGATAAAAATATTTCACAGTTGCGTGGAAATTTTACAGTTGCATCACGTTTAGCTCACAGTACCTTTAGTTGCGACAAAGTTCCAAAAGCCGAAGCTGGTGCGGTGGAAAACAAGCGATGCGTTACTCCTGAGACTCTGGGGAGGCGTTTGCGACAGCCCCGCTGCAGCAGCGGGCGTGTTGCGATGAATCTGGTCTGTATGGGGAGGAAGGCCACTTATCTGGATTCCAGTCCGTAGGTTCCGTAGGAAGTTTGTTCTCGCAAAAGTATGATGCGATGATCTTTAGAGTTGCGACGATCTCCAGGGCGACAATGCGCAGACCAGCGGTGATCTTCTCTCTCGCAGCTCCTCCATGCGATGGCTTCGGCGATGACTCTTGCAGTGACGTGATGCGGTCCGCAAGCAGGCGGTGAGGTGATCTCACCCAGCGAAGACAGGCTCTGCGACGACACTCGCAGCGATGTTAGACTTCCCGCACCGATCGGGTGCATCCCGCAAACAAAGGATGCAACGGCTCTGACAGCGGCAGCAGGCGCTGCGACGATCTCGACCTTCGTAGCGGCGGGAATTTCCTCGCACTGTCGGGGATGCGCTCCGCAGCGAGCGATGCGAAAACGTTTCTGTAGCAATGTCTCTCAAGCTTAGTTTCCAGCTTCCCAACACAGGTACAACTTCCAGAGGCACCACACATGGGCCAAGCACTCCTGGAAGGACAGAACTCTCTCAGTAGAGCTCAGGGGAAGCTGGGGGTGAAGTCATTTTGTTCCTGGGACTTCAGAACAGGGAGCCAGCTCTTCTCAGGCCTTTGGAGATTCCTTCAAGCAAGGGGACACAGCACAAAGAAAAGTCCTTCCACTCTCCTTGGCAGCAAAGCAACAGCAGGGCAATCCAGCAGAGCAACAGCTGGACAATCTTCCTTCTTCAGTTTCAGCTTTCTCCTTGGCAGAGGTTCCTTCTTGATTCCAGGATGATCTAATTTTCTGTAGTCAGGGGTCCTGTACTTATACCCCTAAAAGTCTTTGTTCTCTTTGTGCAAGTGGGCCCTGAGCCCGGTCTGAACCAGTTCTGGGTGTTTCTTGAGCACTTTGTTTTCCTGGCTTCTCCTTTCCTTTCAGAGTGAGGGACAGGGTCGTCAGCTGCCCAGCAGGAGGTGGAGCCAGCATTGTAGAAGGCAGGCACAGCACTATTCAGGCCCAGGTGCTATCTCCTCCCACCACTCAAGTTGCAAATGCAGTCATTCAGCCTAGGGCTGACTGAGCCTGCCTCCCGGGGAATCCCCAGCCCCTGTCACTCTCAAACCAGACAGTCAATACACAAACAGGCCAAGGCACACAGGAAGGTCAGACAAGAGAACAGCAACTTTCTAAAAGTGCTGTTCTCAAACACAGGATTCAAAATCAACCTTTCCTAAAAGATGTGTTATTAAATTCTGAGTTCAGAGATACTAGACTTATGTCCTATCTTGTTCCTTTGGGAAGAAATGCTGGTAGCCACTGTAGCCAGCATCCCCCATGTTAACCTATGGAGCAAGATAGCCTTACAATAGTGAAAAACAGAAATTGCTGTAATTCACTACCAGAGCATGTCACCTGCACCAGTACATGCTATACCTTTCACATACACTGCACCCTGCCCATGGGGGTACCTTGGGCCTTCCATAGGGGTGACCAATGTGCACAAAAAGGGAAAGGTTAGGCCTGGTCAGTAGGGACATTGACCAGGAGGACATGGCAGTTCATAGACTGCACACAGGCACTGCGGTGGCTGGCCTGAGACACCATTTTAGGGCTACTCCTGTGGGTGGCACAATCAGTGCTGCAGGCCCACTAGTAGCTTTTGTCATCACCAGCCCTGGCACACCCAGTGCACTTTACTAGGGACTTTGTGGTGATACAAATATACCAATCATGTATATCCAATCATCATAACAATTTACACAGGGAGCACTTACACTCTGGCACTGATCAGCAGTGGCAGAGTGTCCAAAGCATCTAAACTAGCAAAAACGAAATCCAGCACAGCATCAAAAATACAGGAGGTAGAGGCCAAAAAGACTGGGGAAACCACGCCAAAAATGCCAGGTCTAACAGTAGTGAATGGCAGTAGATCTGCTTTCTGATTGGCTGTTCCCCCTCCCTGGATTGCTGTGTGAGGTGGAGAGAGCCCACTGGCATCTATGACTGATTTCGCACAGAGTCTGAAGCATCCCTACGCATAAGTGTATCTACTGGCTGCTGGTGGCTCAATGTATATTACTCTCAGAAATGTTCGACTCCACAAAGATTGATATTAGGAAATCAATAGACAAGAGCTGTAGTCTTGGATCACAGTGTAAGCGCCCCATCTAGGCTAATAATCCTAGAGTGTCCCTCATTGCAAAGGGTTGTATACTACACAGTACAAATCTAAGGCTATATACATCACAATAGCGTGTTTGTGAGAACATCCCTGGCCCAGTAGTAGTGGGGAGCGGCTAGAAGCCGGATTCACTGCACCCAAACTCCTACATGGTTCATGTCACAATTTCAAGGTCGAGAACATCCACCTGCACCCATATCAGCTCCACCGTATCGGTTGTCACCATGTTGTCTAGGTAAGTATGCATTGACTATTCTTAACTCCACAGCTACTTACCTTGACTGTTTGCTGGCCGTAGACAGTGTGGGGTCGATATAAGTGCAGTGGATAGACAAACAGGTAGAACACCTCCACAATTACCTGGGCTCAGTTATTCACTTCCAGAGATGAATCAAAGCCTCCCTTAAACACACACAAGGCTTACAAACTGTGGGTGTGATGGAATATAACTATGGCTCCTGGTTTTATGGAGTTTTTTTTTTTTTGTATTTCCGTCTGTATTTATCCATATTTATTTTTGGGCGATCTTATTGGTATTTATCCATATTTATTTTGTATTTTGAGAATAGATGAGTCGTAAAATGGTATATTTCTACTTTTATTTAACTCTTACAAATGCCCTTATACGTGGATATCTATTGCATTTTAGCAAATAAAGAAGCCACATTTAACATAAAACTACACCCACAGGTACATATTATGATTATACTTCAAATATATTTTAACATATCTGTATTTAAGGAAACCTCATCCTATGTTTTTTTAACTCCCTATGCTGTGTATCTGTTCAGGTTTTACTTGGAATCCATGAAAGACAGCATGGAGAGTCTCTCATAAGAAGCACAATTTTCTGTATTTTTCTATATTTAAAAATAAATACAGGCAGTAAACACATTGTTTCTGTCTGTATTTACCTGTAAAAATCAGTAAAAACGGAAAACTGGGAGCCTTAAATATAACCCAAAAGAGGATAGCAAGCGGGCAACCATCCATTTGGGAGAAAGAGGTCAGGTTTTAGAATAGCATAGTAATCCAGGCGTTTATTACAGTCGATGGTGGTAGAAAAATGTCTAAGTATTTACGAGTATTGTTACCAAAACCAGGTTCTGGAACACAGCTGCCCCTAGTAGACGCTGGTCTATGAGGGCGCTTAGGGCTTGGATGGACTTAGCCAACATGCAGCAAAGATTGGGTCAAATGAGAACATGTGTGCTCAGTCTTGAGATGTTCACACACACTGAACTTCTATGAAATGGAAGCGGACTGGTGAAAGGGTTTGATTGACTCATGTCCGCCTTGGATTGGGTATGTCAGTGCTTGTGGTCTTGATGCTTGAGTGAAGTAAAGTGCAATGGACGGAAGCATATGGAGCCCATGAAGATGGTAAGGTTGTTGGATCATCATGGCGATTGGCGAGATCAGTCCTTTCGTTCAGGAAGTCAGCCTCCTGAGGGATGCCACTGATGCAGAGAGTTGTCCGATGAGGATGCAGATACACAGGCTTGGCTTCATCTTTTGCGTGTGGTCAGTGGCCACATTTTTGCAGTCGCAGCTTTTTACAATTAAAGTTCTGTAGATGGGTATTCCTTGAGATTTGCATGGAAAGTCATTTTCATGAAATACTGTTCTTCAGAGCCCACAGAGCTCTAGGGAAAGATCAGTGCCTCTTTGCACCTCAGGATGGTTCACACTTGGGTAGTCTATCAGTGCTCACGTAGCTATCAGAAGTAAAGCCTTAGTGGCAACCATAGAGATGCCCACCATTTCTTCCGAAGACTGCTGCCGCTTCCTGGAGCAGGATGGCCATAGAGATGTAGATCACTCTATAGCAATTGCCCGTCTGTATTGGCCATTGAAAAGTGAAATTACTGTAGGGTGATGGCGTAATTAGCAAGGTGTGTTTATTATGTATGGGGGGGCGACCACTTAAATGCTTTTTAGCTATTTTGGCAAGTTAAATTAATGAACACTAACGGATAAGCACAAGCTTCCTTTTTGCATTGGCAAGGTGTCAGCCATTTTGTAATTCACGCTAGAGTCCAATTCGCATCTGATTGTAGATTAACCGTTTGAACGTGGCGGGTGACCGAAGTAGTTGGAGCAAGGGGTCTTCTCCAGAATTGAGCCATCAGAGGACTTTGTTTCATGTAGCTGTGGTGAGAGTCTGCATTGTGCAGATCTTTCATTCTATTACAGACAGATCAATGTGATCAGCTGTTAGTCTACAGGAGGTAAGTCTGCTGTAAATTAAGTTTCATTGGGTTTGAGGTGCTGGATTTTCCTTAGTTTCTCTATTACTTGGGCTCCCTGGTCCTGTTCATGTGACAAACTAGATGTTCCATCTGCTGTGACACCCAAGGATCTATGTAGTGAGCTCTCATCTTGAAGGTTTCATAGTTTCTAAGACGCTGGAATATTCTAGAGCATCTACCAGAACTTCTGCAAATCCTAGCGAAGGTGAAAGAAGGTGACTACAGAGTAGGTCGTACCTACCTTTTGTATCTGCCTCTCTGAATGGACCATCATGAATACGAAAGTGACGGTGAAGACAAAAATACATTCCTACCACAAAGCCAATGGACTCCTCCATGATACGTGCAGGAATGAGCGGCACTCTCACGGTAGAGGAACCAGTGTGTATCAGCCCACAGTATGAAGTGCCTTGGAGGTGAAACTGTCCCACTGCTAACTAGACCTCACTTCACCAGCCACTGTTTGCAGACAGCTAAGAGAGAGAACGAGAGAGAGTGGATGTCCACACATCCTAGAAAGAACTTACAAGGCGGATAGAATTCTTTTTTATTTTGCTCAAGCACATTCCTGAAATGTGGTATTACAGCCGCGAATCTCAGTCTGTATCCTTAGCCAGATGCAAGTTCCCCAGTTAGACTGTACTTAAATGTAGACTTTATCTAGAAGTATATTTTAATAGCCCAATTCAGAGTCATCACAAGCTGAACTTCATCGAAACCGGTTGGTACCACCAGAGCATACACAGAAAAGCAGAGATTCCTACTAACTCCCTGCAGCGGTAGTCCATCCGCCAGTTGGAATGTACTGCCCTCTCTGGGGATTGGTAGGGTTACATTAATGCGAATCCCTAAATCAAACCCGCTAGGGCTCAACTCTTTTACTCATGGTGTCCACCTAACAGTTCTGCATCCACAATAAATGCGCCATTGCCTTATATATCAAAACACTACAATAGCCTTTTACGCTCAGAGTGCCGCATAAACTATTTAATAGTAATAAAAAGGAGGTAGGGAGCCCTGGGTAGTTCCCCAGCTTGAGGAGGAGACAAGTTCCAGTATATGGAGCGCTTTACAGTACCACCTACACTCGAAATCTGCTCACACCAAAATGTCAATTTTTGTCGCAGAGTTTTTAGGCACAGGATTAGCACAGTGCCATCCGCGCCCAGCTGTAAAATGGAACAAAAGATTAAAGCCTTTTACCCTTCTAGGCACAGAATTACCGCTATTTTGCATTTTATATATATATACACATATACATACATACACATTTAATTCAGGAGCGTAATGCATGCCCCTGCAGTGCAGGAGGGGGCGGGGGCAGCCCTTCAACAGGAGCTGCCCAAACAAATGTCTGTCTCTGAAATATGGAAGACTCGGGCCCCCTCATGGTATTCCGCAGGGGCTCCCCTCAGTTTGCTTTACACCACTGACTTAACTGTTACTATTGACCGGGTTTTCATTAAAGTGGGACTGGCAGAGCTGTTGTAGAATCTCTCGTTTTTAGACATTTCCGGGAATTGAAGTCAATTGCAGCAGCACTTCCGGGGCTGTCACAGCTGGAAGCCATACTTAGACTAAGATTTACGGATAAAATTAAATCCCCGGCTTTAACCTTCTAAAGTTTTCTATATTTAATTAACTTAAAAACTTCGAGATGTTTCCAGGCTGGAGCAGTGCTGTCACCACCTTTCCCAACGAAGCTGATTTAGTATTTGTCTGGAGTGCACGTCACCGGGCTGATGTTAGGCTGTGTCGAGTCTCAGGCACGGGATGCATAGCCCATACATCAGAAACGCACTGGGCTGCTGACAGCGTTGGGATGAGCGGCCCTGCACCTACCTTCCCAACAAAGGGATCCATTCAGCTCCAGAGGGGGCAGGACAGAGGGACAGAGGGCGTCTGTCTTCGAGTGATGGAGCAAAACCGCTGGCAGCCCGCCCCCTGACTGATCATGAGCCACAAAACAATGAACCACTTCATGAAAAAACCCGATTAAATTGTGTGCGATTCCTGCAAGAAAAGATGCCCTTCGTGTCCCGGCATTCCATGCGCCTTGAAAGGCAAAGGACAGTGTGCCCTTGTGGGTACTCACCTCAGACACACTTGTGTAAAGTCCACGGCATTTTAAATCCGCCACTTGCTGGAAACGGATTAATCCAAAACCCAAGACGATCAGAGGTGGCAACACTGGGCAGGTGTTGGCCCCGTCCTCTGCCCTGTTCAGGCTTTCAGGTGAAGACTTCTAAAGGCGGGAATCGTTTGCCAAGTAGGCAATAGGCATGGGAATCTTTTCCTGCAAGAGTTGATGTATTGCTGTTCTGTTTCACAGAACTAATAATATTTATTATAATAACTCACACCTGTCCTACAATGCTCATGTGGACTCGTTTTATTTATTTATTTTAACAATTTTTAGTATAATTCAAAACAATCATAGGCCGTACATAGAATCACTGCGTGCATACATGGAGATCGATAATCACTTGGTCTAGATACATTACAGAAAGAGGGAAAACAAATGAAAAATAACCGCAATCCTCATTGCATTTGGGTACATTTGTGTCTATTCGTAAGTGTCCCGCCTGCCCCCTCCTACTCAGACTCACTCTCACTGTCCAACGCCGGGGGGTCACATAAAGATCCTCGGTACTCGTTCCATGCACCCCTGAGCCGTATCCATTTCTGTGGGCATTTTCGGTTTACATATACTGTTCGCTCATGTGGACTATTTTTTAATTTAAAAAAAGTTCTCCACTCCCACCTTGTAGAAGAGTTTTTTGCCCACGATAACATTTTACAATGTCCCTTCTTCACTCACGCTCCCTCTGCCTCACTCCTTTTCTCAGTTGTCTCATTCTGATTTCTTAGACCTTGTTGCATCCTGATGGAAACCTAGAGCCCCAGCCACATTGCAGCCTTCGGGAGCTTCTGGCCTTCACTTGCTTTTTCTCACGCTCCGGTTGTTGGAAACCTGCTGAACCCTCATTTCCACCTGAAATCTTTCCCAAACACTCAAAACCTATATCTGTCCCCTCCAGAACACACCTTCTCTTGACGTCAAGAGTGCCAACATCTTCCTCCAGAAAGTACACTGGACCTTCGGCCCCAGATTTAGACTCTGCCCGAAGCACCATCTCCGGATCCTGATTCAAAGATTTAACAAATTGCGACTGGAAATTGGCAGGAGGCTCCGCCCTGTGGTGTCTATGTTATGTTATGTTATTATTATTTGTATCGCGCACAGCTGCCCCAGCGAAGGGGCGTCCTGGCGCTTTGACAAGGTAAACACAACACAACACTAAGAAACTCAAAGAGGAAAAAGACAGCAGAGGGATTTAAGCAAACAGAAGAGTTTTGACGGCCCGTCTAAACTGGAGAAGATCATCCATCGCCCGGATATGCGGAGGAAGAGACTTCACCGCTAGCACACGGAAAGAGCGACCACCAGCTCTGACCAGTTTAAAACGCGGGACCATCACCATGTGTCTACATCATCTGTTGAGGGAGGCAAGAGAGTGAAGCCTTGATCCATGATAAATGAAACTATAAAGCACAGCGCCAGTGGTTTGTTGGGATGGATTCATTGGCTGGTCTTAGACCTCTGATAAGTCATGTAGATGACACTTTGTAGGATTGTCTTCTTGTGCATCTAAAGTTCACCATCAGATGGCTCACAAAGCTTTCGGTGACTCTAGATGTTGGCGGGATTAAGAGGAAAGACTCGCAGGTAGGAGAGAGATAATAATGGGATTGTATTTGTTTATAGATCTTGATGAATTGGAATCTCTTCATACCAGCCATGTCTAAAGTGTTTTATAATTATTTGGTAAACAATAAATGGGCTAACAAGTTATCAAACAGGAGATCTGTATTATCAAGTACTTGTGCAGAGGTCGCTGCTTCAGAGGAAAAAAGCGCACTAGAAAGATAATTCAACTTGTGAAATAGAGTGGTATTTTTGTGATGATTACAGCGCACCATTAGACTGGGTGGACAGGTTGTCCCTATGGAACAAAGTTAGTAGGAGATGATAGCTAATAGGGTTGACTTTGGTTATTGAGTTGCATACCTCCAAGAGGATCAAGGTTAAACTCCCAAGTGGTTGTGGTCACCTGCCAAAAATAGGAACTGCTAATGGTAGGAAAAGTAGTGTATCATCACCCCTCTTTTATAGTCTTTGCATTTCTAAGATTCAATAGATGCCATCTCACCTACTAGGGGTGGTCTGGAAGGACTGGCCTAGCAAGTGCGAAAACCAGGTACTTCCGGCATCCAATCCAAGTTTAGGACAAAAGTTGCTGTTCATGGTGGAAACATTAATCATAAAACGTTTTTGCTCTTTCATAGAAGACCAGGGGCATGACCTTCTCTAGGAAGTGGACAGGGTAAAGTTGGGTTTTAAATAGCACCGAGTTCAGTAATGCTACTTCCTATATTTATCGAGATGTCATCTTTAGCACTAAAATAAATTAGGAACCACATTGGCACAGTATGAGACAGAGATGAACAGAAAGAGGCCATCCAGAGTGAGCCAAAATAGAGTTCTCTTTCCTCCATCCGGCCCTCCCAACACTCACCAACTAGAGGCATTTCCGAAAGTTCCATTGATTGAGGGGGTTATAATCTTTTGGTCTAATAGAAAGGACATTATTACATTAGCAATGAACTGTACATGACACGTGTTTCATCTTTTTCACTCTACTCCAAAATGAAAAAGTTGGTTAGAAGTGTGCCTTCCTTCAGTGGTGACTTTCATGGAGAAGACCTTTCTAAATTACATGGTGGATTTTAATAGAACAACAGCACATGTAAGAGTTTGCTTGTTATAGTAAGCCTCTACTCCATCTTCACTCTTTGATAATCCCAGTATCAGATAAATGTAAATTGCTATATAAAGGAACTGCGGCAATCTTAGCAGTTTGGCTCATGAGACTAGGTCAGCTGACAACATTTCTGAAGCAAAGCTTGGGAGTAAGTCACTCCGTAATATGGCTTTCATGAGGACATCGAACAATATACGAAAAAGGTTAGTCTTATTATCTGTTTGATTTGCTATCTTTGAAGATCCAAGATCATAGTCGCTCAAACTTTATGCCAGTAGTAACAAAGAAAAAAGGTTCCTGTGGACTCAATAGGTGTGTGTATTAATCTTTCAACTTGAGGGGTCAGGGAATAGACAGGACAGGCAATATCCCCGCGCTCCTCTCATGCAACATTAGAGCAGTGCTGGGATTGGGCAGGGAGTCTCTGATGCTGTTCCAGGGGCTGCTGGGACCAGGAAGCAGAGGATCTCCGAGGCACGAGGCGGCCGAAGCAGCATCAGGTAAGTTTTATGTTATTTTTTTATTATTCCACCCCGCACAGCCCCCCCCCCCTGAACCTCCCCCCCTACTGCCCCGCCACTGTTTATATGCGTTGGCTGCCTCTGTATGATTTATTTTCAATGTATTATATTTACATGCGATGTAAAGTTCTCCGACACCCTGCCTTGGGATGAGTAGCACTATATTAGGAAAAAAATGATATTTAGCTTGTTTTTTCTCTACATACTCGGACAGACCAACACATCTAACATTTCTAACAGGGGAGCATATCTCTTGTATACAGGGACTGAACAAAGTAAAAACCATGCCTCTCTTAAGTACATGTGAAGTGATAAGCTGTGTGTCTGTGTTTCCCCTCACTGGGAGATTGAGTGATTTGCCCAGAATCAGGTTGCAGTGATATTATCAATGATGCCATAGAACATGTCCTAACTGACGTAATGTATGGGGTAATTAGCAGTACATGGTGGGGGAAGGCGCTGCAGTTACCTCAGAGCATAGGTTACATTTACTTTAGATACCCCCACACATGCAGCCAACCCCAGGCCTTGTACTGCATGGGGTTGGCCGCAGGGCCTGCAGCAGAAACCCTTACGCCAAGCACAGCCTTTAAAACCAAAACATAAACATGTCCCTATTGGCTTTATCAAGGGGTGAGCATATCTGTATATATGAAGCACATCTTCATGCTTCTCCGAAAATTAGCAATATTTTTAACCAAATATATATTTTTATAATTTGTACAATTCAAGTGTTAATGATTATTATAAAAATGCATGATAACGTTTTTAATAAAAAATAAAATCAACATGTCTGCGAGTCTTTCTCTGGGCATTGTTTTTATGATTGCATTTAGCGTGGCTGAAAAATGTAAAAGAAAAACTGAGGCATTGAAAAGAAAACCGGTCTGTGTCTTTAAAATTTTTCAGCCAACAAAATAAAATCATAAAAATTACCAGGGGAGGGCCTTTCAGCCAGCTAAAGAGCATAGAGCTCTTGCTTGGAGTGCTTTGAAAAAGATATGATAAGTTCGAGGGTGTTGGGGAATACTAGACAAGAAGGGTGATGTTACACGTATGCGAATCATCATATACATCAAAATTATACAAAGTTTCATAGTATGCCTTGATGTTTTTTACGTGATTAATGTGCGTTCATGTAGCACTTGACACGTCTGGCGCAAAACGGATAATAAGGTGGTTTTACCTTTGAGGTAACATGGGCTAATTGTGTCTTTAAACATCAGACACATGACCTAGGAAGTCACGTATGTAGTTATGGATTGCACACTAGTATTTCGGTAGCACCAATACTTGGGGTGCCCAAAGCAGAACGTAAGACTGCAGCCCCTTGACGAATATGTGGCAATATTACTGCCAGCCAGTGTGGGCTAATTATCACCACAAAAAACGTAGGTGATTAACATCATTTACATTGGCGAACTGTAGTCACGATGTGACTAATGAGTATTTGTACCCACTAATGGGTGGTTTTGTTGCGTTTTCCTAACAGGGAGAAACATACAGAGACGAGAGGTATTTATATAGCTCTCTCGCTACTGTAATTGGGGCTATATTGTACTGGACACTAGCACTTCCTTTCGGCTATCACTCACTATCTCTTCACAAGATCGATACTCACTTTTCTCAAGTTTTCCTTTCAGAAATGTTCACTGCCCTTTCGAATAGTGACACTTAGATCTATCATTTATTTTTTCCTCACACGCGTTTTACGTTTTTCATTCCATCCTTACATTTGGTCTTTCGGATGTAAATTTGTATCCTTTCTACAAGCGAACATTTCCTGGAAGCATCTTGTTTCACAAACCTTGTGCATATTTGAGTAGACACACAGAGATTTCCTTGTCACCTATCACAGGATGAATGTAGAAATATTGTGCACACTTAACAAGTGTATTAGGTGACACATCATGTATCTCATTTGTTTCTGTACAGCCTTGATAAAGTCGCGGGATGATTTCCCATGTAATCGACGAAACACGTGTCGACTGTTGGAAGACCCAAGGAATAACAGAGAAGAACAAGAACTCACTATTCTGCGTTAAATTTGTGCTCACACTTGGCACTCTGATAATTTTGTGACATTACTATCGTGTGCTGGGGATTTTTCTTTGCATTTAGCTTGCTGCCCCATCAACATCCACCCTACACTCTGTTGTCCGAGTCCATGCACGAGTCCCTCCCTCCTGCCGTACATGGAACGATGTGCTGTCACTGCCTTCCATTTACCTCAATGCCCCTGCCCACTCTTGCTGCCTCCGTTCCCCAATTCTATGCAGCATTATTGTCCTCCTCCTTACGCACGCTAAGCAAATCGCGTAGTGCGGTAGGGAAAATGCTGTTCGCACTGATTGCACAGTGCCGGATGCTTGTCCGCACTGTGCAATCATTGCAAAAGGCATCTTGCACAGTGCAAGTGGTTGTTTTCTGTCGCTCAAGTAGATTTGTACTCGAGCGGCAGCTTTCTCAGCACGGACTGGTAGTTTCTCATCGCGAGCGGTCACGAGCATACACGACCACTTGCAATGAGAAACCTGACCTCTCCGCGTTGAGAATGTCGCCGGGAGGTTTATTTTCCACGCTCGCGATCGACAACTTGATGTTGCTGATATCGAATGAGGAAAAAGTCTCGCCGGGATGTTGATTTTGCTCGCGGTCGTCAACTTGACGTTGAGGACCACGAGCAAGCAAAAAACACCCGCAACACTAAACGTTTTTGCACTGTGCTACGTGCAATTCGCGTAGTGCATAGTAGCGCGAGCGTAGCGTAGTACTACGCCCAGGGTTAGTTCCCTCACCTTTGCTTTCCATGGTCCGTTTGCTGCACTGCCACCCTGCTTGCCCTATGTGATGTATTGTGTTGCTGCAACCCCCCCCCCCCCGACACCTGCCTTGTAAGGTCAGTTTGGTGCCCCTGCCCATCTCTCTCCTGCCCTCTCTCATTAGAGTCTTTGTCCCTACCCCATTCCTCCTGCCCTCCGTGATCCAATGTACCAAACCTGCCAACATTTCGAACTCAGTAATAGGCAGGTTTTAGAAAAAACGTGGAGAATTGATTTTTCCCCATTGATTTACATTGATAGAGAGGACATTTTAGGCAAGAGACAAATAAAATAAAAACATTTTGGGCTTAAAAACATCAGGAGTCTTCTGCCTGAATCTGGGCTGTTGGCTTGTATGGTTGTACTGCTACTGCCTCTCCCTTCTGCCCCAAGGGTCGTTTATATTGCCACAGCCTCTGGTTTGTTGCCCCTGCCCCGCTTTTCCCTGCCCTCCATGGTCCGTTGTGCTGCCACTGCCTGCACATCATGGTCAACTTGTTGCCTCTGTATTGTTTTTAATTAGAAGGTCTTAGTCCGATAAAAATTATAGTTTGTACTCTAAACAGCTAAAATTACATTTTCTAACTTCTCAACTAGCAACAAAGCACATTTTAATAATTTGCTATCTTCGTTTTTTTTATCCAGTTGATCACTTGATTATATGTTAAACTTAAGGTAGTGGATGAGGCGTTACTGCCAAAACTGCAGACTTTGTAACTGGAGAACCGGGTTTGAGTTTCGGCGTCAGCTCGAATTCCTGTGATTCTGGGCAAATCACTTCATCTCCCCATGCCTAAAACCAAAATGAATGTTTCCTTGTGCAATATAACTGATGCTCATGTAAAGCACTCCTATACCTCCGGGTCAAGTCTGTGCTACATAAAACTGCAAAAAAGCAAAATAATTAAGCGTTTTGCACAATTCTGTCATTGGGCTACATTTAGGTGATGTGTGTGCTATATTCAGGATTTGTTTTCTCCGGGGGCCACCTTGGGAGACTTATATGTTTTGAAGATCCCTAATTTCCACATTTACCTCAGTATCCTCCGTAGAAAATGCTTTCAGTTTTCTACTTTGATTCCATAAAGAGGGCGTTCATATGTGTCACACATTTGGCATACATTCAGAATGTTAGCACTCTAGTTGCTCACTAGAACACTGTAGTAAAACTTCTCATCACCAGGGAGTTGACTAGCAGTGTTCTGCTGGTGTTGAAAGTGCATGTTTCGGTCTGCATTTCAGAATGTTTTAATGAAATAGGTGAGGAAGATATTGGAGGACTCACTTAAAATGTGTCCTAATTTTTCTTCCTACAGCACTAACTGATTTCTATGACAAACTGACCACCCTCATTTTATTTAGTTCTAAATTAAATGTTTTAGGTTTTACCAGTCTGATTCAATCAACATGGCTTCAGGTGTGCCATAATGTTGTCATAAGTAAACCTGTTTGCGCTCTAGTTGTTCTTTAGAACACTCTGGGAGGCTGCAGTAGAACTCCAGGGAATAAACGGTCAGACTTCATTTTCATATGGCTGAGATAGATAATGTGCATTTACATCATGCTCTCATTTTAGCTTTTGGGACATCTTCCATAACCTCTAAGGGGAAATCAGTTTTCTCTCAAATGGGATTCTTGAAATCTCTGCAGAAGGTTTTTCCACAAGGTAAAATCACCTTGGAACACACCACAATTCCTAAAATGAATATGGTACCATCAACAAATGATTTATATTGTAACTAAAATCTGTTATTGCCCTTTATACGTTCTCCTTTTTGTGACCCTCAAAACCTGCCATTCGCTACACTGCATTTCAATGGCGTGCCATCATGTATATTGGTCTCAAGATGGCAGCTAACACTTCCTAGTTGGAGTGTTGACAGCCAATCAAATTAACGTTAGATTTTGTGCTCTCAGATATCTATAACTTTTTAAAACCTAAATATCTCTTAAACTACCGAACGGATTTACACAAAATCCCAACAAGCATTGGCATAGCCAATATGCCTCGCCTTTGGGACCTTATAAGTGTTTAGTCATGCAGCACTTTATCCTGGTTGCTGTTCCGCCAGGGATTGAATAGCTACACTATTACTACATTCTGGGTCATGCAGTATGATTCAGGAATACATGCTTGCCTCTGCCACTTGCTTTTTTCTTTCTGGGCGGCATTATGGTGAACACTTGGAAGGCTTGTGTGACGTCAGATGCAATGGACACCAGAAGCCAGTCTACACAGCATGTATATCTCTTTTCCAGTGTGATCTTTCAATATGCAATGGCTCATGCAACAGAGTTGCTGGAGACGAGGGATGGGGCTGTGAATCAGCACATGCCTAGAAGAAGGTGGGTCACTAGTTATGCAATTGTATCCTTTTGCATATCCCAGCCATCACTGTAAGTGTCCATTGTGTCAAAGTTGTATTTAGTATGATCTATACAGTTACCAAGAATATAACAGCTGCTGATCATTGTACTGTGCTGTGCTGCCTTTGCCTAACTATATCTCCTGTGACTGATTGTGCCGGTGCCATTGCCAATTTGATCGCGTTTTAAAGTTTGTGCCCCAATCCTCTTTCGCTTTTGGCTCGCAGCCATCCATTTTGTTGTTTGTTGTTGTACCTCCCTGCCCGGCTCTCCACCCCGCTCCCGCCTCCCAGCTGCTCCTCCCTCCCACTGATACTGCAGGCTCCGCTCTCCCGTGGTAGCTCTGTGACCGTCCTGATCTGATCAGAAGCGGTCGCTCCTCACGCTGCTCCCAGCTCCCTGCTGATTGGTATCGTAGCGCCAGACTGCCAGATTAATACTTGCTAGCTCGCATTGCTCACGAAATTAATAGTGCCTGACTGCTCATTATATTTGTATAATAGCGCTATACTGCGATAGTGCGCTTGTTGTTTGTTGTTGTACCTCCCTGCCCGGCTCTCCGACCCGCTCCCGCCTCCCAGGTGCTCCTCCCTCGCCCCTCCCCCCTCCACTATCCACATATGACAGATGCATTTGCGCGCAGCGTTCACGCGCAGCGGTCGCGCCACATGCGCGCCAAGGGCGCGCCAGGGGTGGGCCCGTCTACGCCCGTCCGCGCCTGGACCGCGCCCAGCACCAGTCCCCCTGGCCTTCGCGATTCCCATTCCACCCGCATAACATATGACGCCGCAACCCTCTCAGCACTCAACCCCGGCCGTCTCCAAGACTGCTACCAAGCTGCCCCAGGACTTACTCATGGACCCTTCGCCTGCCACTCCTGCAAGTTAGACTGCACCAAGACCCACACCAAATCCACAATCTCCAAACAGAGCTCCGACACTAACCACCTAAAGTGCTTCCTGCTCAACACCCGCTCGGTCCACAGACACTCCATCGAACTCTGGAACCTACTCGACACTACATCGCCGGACGTCGCCTTCCTTACAGAAACCTGGATGAACGCCTCATCAGTGCCCGACATCACCATAGCCATCCCGGACGGCTACAAAATCATCCGAAAGGACCGCACCAACCAAACAGGAGGAGGAATCGCCATTGTCCATAAGAACACCATCCGCATCACGACCAGTACCGACGATAACCTCGCAGCCGCCGAACACCTTCACTTCCAGATCCACACCGACCCCAAGACCACACTCGGAGGCACCCTCATCTACAGGCCAACAGGACCCCGCTCACAATTTAACGAAGACATCACTGACTTCATCAGCCCACACGCCCTCCCCTCCGAGGACTACATTCTACTGGGAGACCTCAACTTCCACCTGGAAAAGACAAACGACAGTAACACCACCACCCTCCTGGACAACCTGGCCAACCTCGGACTCGAACAACTTGTCAATACCCCCACCCACTATGCTGGACACACGCTCGACCCAATCTTCACCTCCAGCAAGCACATCTCCTTCGATCACACCACAGCTCTCCATTGGACGGACCACAGCTGCGTTCACTTCAACTACAAAAAAAACATGACCCTCAACCCCCCACACCCTATTCCCCGAAGAAACTGGAACAAAGTTACCACCGACCACCTCTTCACTTCGCTTCACCAAAACCCTCCTGCCATATCATCGGACCCAAACCAAGCAGCCACCAACCTCACACAATGGATCACCCACAGCGCCGACGAACTAGCACCTGATGCTGGCAAGATGGTGAACGTCCCGAAAACTCGCAGGACTTACTGCAAGAAGTGCGGGAAGCATCAGCCCCACAAAGTAACTCAGTACAAGAAGGGAAAGGATTCACTCTATGCCCAGGGAAAGAGACGATACGATCGTAAGCAGAGCGGTTATGGTGGTCAAACGAAGCCCATTTTCCGTAAGAAGGCTAAGACCACGAAAAAGATTGTATTGAGATTGGAGTGCGTTGAGTCGAACTGCAGGTCCAAGAGGATGCTGGCCATCAAAAGATGTAAACACTTTGAATTGGGCGGAGACAAGAAGAGAAAGGGCCAAGTTATCCAGTTTTAAGTTCCGTCTTTGTTCTCTGTGCAATAAAATAACTTAAAAAAAAAAAAAAAAAGAAAAGAAAAACAAATCAAACAAGATAGTAAAAAAGCCCCCTGGTTCAACGATGACCTTAAGAAATCCAAGAAGCTCTGCCGTACCCTCGAGAAAGCCTGGAGAAAAAACCCAACCACGGACAACCTGGCCACCTTCAAGAACGCCACCCGCAAACACCACCAGCTGATCCGATCCACCAAGAAATCAGCATTCAAGGATCGCCTTGATAACAACGCCCAAAACAGCAAGGAACTATTCAACATCGTCAAAGAATTTACCAACCCCACCGCCCGCAACAACGACATCACTCCCTCCCAACACCTTTGCGACTCTCTTTCATCATTCTTCTACAACAAAATCATCGACATACATAACAGCTTCGAAAACCAGTCCGAAGACCTATCCACTCCACCCACCTCCGAACCAAAACCACACTCTAATAACCTTGGCGCCTGGAACCCAATCACCACTGAAGACACCATCCACCTGATGAACTCCATCCACTCAGGATCGCCAACCGACCCATGTCCCCACCACATTTTCAACAAAGCAGACTCCATTATCGCACCCCATCTCCGCGACGTCATCAACTGCTCCTTCAACTCCGCCACCTTCCCGGAAAGCTGGAAACATGCCGAACTCAGCGCCCTTCTGAAGAAACCCACAGCAGACCCCACTGAACTTAAGAACTACCGCCCCATCTCGCTCCTCCCTTTTCCTGCCAAAGTCATTGAGAAGGCCGTCATCAATCAGCTCGCCGCCTTCCTTGAATCCAACAAATCCCTCGACCCATCTCAGTTCGGCTTCCGAGCCAAACACAGCACCGAGACCGCCCTCATCGCAGCAACAGACGACATTCGAACTCTACTGGACAACGGAGAAACTCATCCTACTTGACCTCTCCGCAGCCTTTGACACAGTCTGTCATAGCACCCTCATACAACGCCTCAACAACATCGGTATACAAGGAAAAGCATTAGACTGGATCATCTCGTTCCTCGCTGGAAGAACATAGAGTCCGCCTCCCCCCTTTCAAATCAGAGGCCACCGAAGTCATCTGCGGCGTACCACAAGGTTCATCACTCAGTCCCACCCTCTTCAACGTATACATGAGTCCCCTCGCATCCATCGCGCGCCAACATAACCTCAACATCATCTCCTACGCAGACGGCACCCAGCTGATCCTTTCACTCACCAGAGACCCAAACACCGCCAAAACCAACTTACACGCCGGAATGAAAGAAGTAGCCGAGTGGATGAAGAACAGCCGTTTAAAACTAAACTCGGACAAGACGGAAGTCCTCATCCTTGGTTCATCCCCCTCTGCCTGGGACGACTCATGGTGGCCACCGGCCCTGGGAACCGCACCCATACCCACGGATCACGCAGGTAACCTGGGCTTCATACTGGACTCCTCCCTCTCGATGACCAGACAAGTCAGCGCCATCTCTTCATCATGCTTCAACATCCTACGCATGCTCAAAAAAATCTTCCGTTGGATTCCCACCGAATCAAGAAAGACGGTCACCCACGCACTGGTCACAAGCCGCCTGGACTACGGAAATACCCTTTACGCCGGAACCACAGCCAAACTACAGAAAAAACTCCAACGCATCCAAAACGCCTCAGCCAGACTCATCCTAGACATCCCCCGCCAAGCTCACATTTCCGATCACCTGAAAGACCTCCACTGGCTTCCCGTCAACAAGAGAATAACGTTTCGTCTCCTCACCCACGCACACAAAGCCCTTTACAAACTAGGACCCGAATGCCTCAACACACGACTGTCCTTCTACACCCCCACCCGCCATCTACGATCGTCCAATCAAGCCCTCGCCGATATTCCGCGCATCCATAAATCCACCATGGGGGGTAGATCCTTCTCCTACTTAGCGGCAAAAACCTGGAATTCTCTCCCCACCCACCTCCGCCTTACACAGAACCACCTCTCCTTCAGAAAGCAACTAAAAACTTGGATATTCGATAAGTAATGCACCCCCCCCCTCCCTCAAGCGCCTTGAGACCCTCTGGGTGAGTAGTGCGCTATACAAATCTCCGAACTTGAACTTGCCAGCTATGGTATTATGGTGTGAGGTGTGTTTTAAAGTAAGGACAAGCACAGGAAAATAAAGAAAGGAGCAGGAAGATATCAAGCAGGGAAATGCACACAACAGTGAAATAATGTACGCTGGGGAGTGTAGTTAAACTTAGAGAGGATAGGAGCTTTGAGTTACAGAAAGGGAGCAACAATAGAAGGTTAGAGAAAGCAAAATAAGGATAAGAGAAAAAGGTAAAGTTGAGTAAGCTCCAGCCGCGGTCGGCAGTGGGTGTACCTGCAGGGCGGTGACGTGGGGAGGGGGAGGGGCAGGATGGGGGGTAGTAATGTATGGATTACGGAGTTTTACAGGTAAGTAAACATTTAAATAAATGCATCGAATTTCGTTGAGTGCACTGCAACCCCAAATGCGATGCAGTGCGCGCAACGAAATTTGTCTCATTTATTTAAATGTTTACTTACCTGTAAAACTCCGTAATCCATCCATTACTATCCCCACCCTGCCCCTCCCCCTCCCCACATCACCATCCTGCAGGTACTCCCACTGCCGGCCGTGGCTGGTAAGCTCAAGACCAGGGCTGCTCGAACCAGGTTCGAGCCTCGGTGTCAGCACAGCAGCCTGTGATTCTGGGCAAATAACGTAACTGAGTAATGTAACTGGTGCTCATGTAAAGTGCTCGAATACCTTTGGGTCGATTTTAGGCTATAAAAATGTTTTTAAAAAACTAAGATGGGGGAGATGCTTAGCAGCTGCCAGCAATAATATTATGGTGTGAGGTGTGGAGTCGGTTGAAAGCAAGAACAGGAATAGCTAAATATAAAGACATGAGTGGAAGATAAACTAGCAGGTATATGCACGCAGCGATGTATTTATGCATTCATTCTAGGACTTAACCTGTCCTGACCCTCCAATTCACTGTTCAGAGAACCGAGTGGAGTCGGACGCATTAACTGTATTGAAGTGCATTCTCCCAATGGATTTAGTGCAGATTCTGGCAAGAAAAGCCAGCATCCTGGGAGGGGTGTAACCCCAAACTTGGCTGCCCTGTGTCGTGTTGTAGCTATTCGCTGGGCGGCACACCAAGTACAGGACACAGGTTAGTCGGGTACTTCCTTTATTATCATGTTGTACAGCTGCTCATCAGTACGTCCGTCCTCGTCTCTGCCCTGGTCATTGTCTGTCCTCTTCCTGTCCCGTCACCGGAACTGGTGTCCGGTGACGACCTGGTCACTCTCCCTTAGGACCCACAGGGTCCTAACGCCTTACTGTCGGTCGCCCACCCTATCAGGACACGACATCTCCCCCTTGTTGCAAACAAATGTTCATGACACATTTATCATAACCACTGTCGCCCACCATTGACAGTCCTCATTCACAGTTACATTGATGAAGGGGAAAGAACGAAAAGAGAGAGAGAGAGAGAGAGAGAGTACTTGTCATTCTACATTTCTTCAATGAGTCTCTGTTGTTTACTGCATGCCCTTTGTGAATCTAGTGTCTCCATCGCTTCCTTGTCCTCTATCTTCTACCTTCCATGTGGCTGCAGATGTCGCTGCCATTTCTTCTTTCTCTGCCTTCTTTGTCCTTGAGATGCTATCTCTTTCTTGTTATTCGTTGTTTGTCGTAGACAGCCGTTATCATCCATCCTTTCACTTTCGTCACCGCCAGTGACTCTTTGGAGAACTTGTTGTCTTATCATCTATATTATTGCGGTCTCAACACCTTTGGTCCTGGCCCTGCGGTGCCTCTTTCCTTTATTTCCTTGGTGGCGCTTGTCCGCTCTGCTCATTGCATGTCTTTGTCCTTTCTTTTTGCTGCTCTTTCTCCTGCGGTATGTCTTTTCGCGTTGCTCCTTTTTACCCCTTTTTTTCTAGGCTCTCCTTGTCCTTTTAGCCTTTTCTAGGCTCTCCTTGTCCTTTTCTCTAGTGTCCCTTTTGTGTCCTTTTTTCTTCTTCTTCTTCTGTTATTCTCCTTTTCTTTTAGCCTTTTCTAGGCTCTCCTTGTCCTTTTCTCTTGTGTCCCTTTTGTGTCCTTTTTTCTTCTTCTTCTTCTTCTGTTATTCTCCTTTTCTTTTAGCCTTTTCTAGGCTCTCCTTGTCCTTTTCTCTTGTGTCTCTTTTGTATCCTTTTTTCTTCTTCTTCTTCTGTTATCCTCCTTTCCTTTTAGCCTTTTCTAGGCTCTCCTTGTCCTTTTCTCTTGTGTCCCTTTTTTTCTTCTTCTTCTGTTATTCTCCTTTTCTTTTAGCCTTTTCTAGGCTCTCCTTGTCCTTTTCTCTTGTGTCTCTTTTGTTGTCTTTGTGTCTCCTTTTTCTCTCTTTTTCTTTTATGTCCTCCTTTTCTCTTTCCTGTTTCTTTGGTCCCTTCTTTCCTCGTTATTTTACTCCTCTTTCGTCTTTTCTTTATTGCCTTGTAACTTCTCTTTTGCTCTTTCTTTGTCCTTGCGCAATCTTTGTCCTTTTATTTCTCTTTGTTGTTCTGCTTTCTTTCCTTTTGTTTTCTTTTCTTTTCTTTGTTGTGTCTCTTTTCTGTCTTTTATTTAGCCTTCTCTGGCTTCTTCCACTCTCTTGTTCTTCTTTCTTATATATGTATATATTCTTTCCTTCTTTCTCCTTCTCTAAGTCCTCTTTGTCCCTCTTTTCTTTGTTATTTCTCTTTTCTGTCTTTTGTTTAGCCTTCTCTGGCTTCCTCCACTCTCTTTCTTTCACTCTCTTTTGCTCCTTTCTTAACTCTTTTCTTTTTTCTCTTTCTTTCTCTTTTATTTCACTTATTATTCTTTTCTTTTCTCTTTTCTTATTGCACTGTCTTCTTTCTTTTTCTTATTGCTCTTTTTTCCACTTGTGCGCTCTTTTGCCCGTTATTTATCCTTTATTCTTCAATCAAGACATTTATTTCCTTTGTCTCCCTTTTCAGACCTTTTCCGTGCTTATCTTTCTTTTCTTCTTTATCTTCTTTTTCTTCCTGTCTTTTCTTCTTGCTCGCGTTCTCCTTAATTCACCTTGTCTTATGTTCTTCTTCTTCTTTGCCCTTTGCTTGGCTTTGAAGTGGCTGCTCTGTTCTTTCCTTTGATCATTTCTTGAGTCTCTGTTTCTTTTGGTATGCTATGTTGTGCTCCTTTTTCTTTATCCTTTATCTTTTTCTCTGGCACCTTAATTGTGTTTGTACTTATTTTCTTCTCTTTTATCTTCTTTTGCCCCTTGTTTTTCTTCTTTGTTGTTTTGTTGTGGGGATCTTTAGTCCCTTTCTACCTCTGTTTACCTTTGTTTCTCTTCGTGTTCTTTAATTGTCTCTTTTTCCATGTTGTTTCACTTATTTTCTTCTTCGCCTGGCCTTGTAATGGCAGCCCCGCTGTTTCTTATGGCCTGTTTCTCCAATGTCCCATTTAAAATGGCCGCCGAGATTTCGCGATCGAAATCTCGCTTTTCCTGACCTCATAATGGCCTCCTCATTTGTTTCCCACTTTCATTGGCTCAGCCGCCTGACTTAGTGATGGCCGCCGAGACTCTGTGATGTATTCCTATAGGTTCTGTATCGATCCCCCTATTCCTGACCCTGTTCTGGTTAACAAGTTAACTAGCAGCCATCCCATGATGCAGAAACCGTTATCTGATTAAGCCACACTACGGCACAGGAACGTGTTATCTGATTAGGTCATAACGCTTGCCATCTAATTAGACAAGCGATATTCCTCCAGCCCCTGAAAAGGCATACGGAGTTCTCAAAACAAATCAAACCTATGACAACCTGGGAAAAACCCGGCGGCCATTGTTTTGATTTCCCCGAGAACTTCAGCAAAAGAATGTGCTAACGACCAGTTCGTATGACATCCTTATTGACGTATCTATGTCCATCCTTACGTCAATCTCGGCACCTTACAGGTATAAATATTACCGGTATTGCCTTAAGCAAACACACGCGGTGGTGACGAGATCGGAGCAGCCAGACTTGCCGAAGCCCAGAGCAGAGCAGACCCCGCTGGCGCAGCCCCGCCTTCCTGACGCGCTGAGAACAAGACGCTGCTTTCTCCTGCCGAGAAATCGAGCTCCGGCGCTTCCAAGCAGCCCTCGCAGGCAGCCTGGAATATCGAGACCAGAGACGAGAGATACCATCCCTCAACCATCCTAGATTCAAGGTACAGAACTGAATAACCCCTTGCAGAGAATTCTTGAGTCAGTCACTTGGCAAAACAAACTTAACTTAACTTAAACTGCTACTTTCTATTCCCGCCCACGTATTAGGCTTAGGTCAGGTACACTGGGGTAGGCATAGTTAGAAACACCAGTTGAGTACGATTAGTCAAATGTATATATGTATGTATCTATTTTATCCATTTTAAAACCACCATATGGCTTAGAAACCATATAAATGTTTTTACAGTATTATTTTATACTTCTGCTTTTATTGTATGCACTTTACTTAACCATAAGTATTGCGATAATATCGATCCATTTCTCTTGTATGAGAAAAGAGACTGATCAATAAATAACATCTTTTATTGAACACACCTGTCTCTTCCTTTTCTCTACAATCTGGTGAGACTAAGAATGCACGTACTGACTGAGTAAAATAAGTTGTCTTTTGTTTTCACACGACTCTAGAGATACACTCTTGATTAGGGGAGAGCAAAGTTGTCATGTTCTATGGTTGTCAGAAACTAAATCCCTTCTTGTCTATCCAGGGAGGTTAAAATCCTCCTTGCCTATTCGAGAAAGTTTCTAGTGAACTCTGAATTAGCTGGCAAACACAAAACTTTAAGTCTAATATCGTCGGTAGAAGACCTAGTTAACGTCTGGTCTAGGCCTATACTATTGAAGGTATTATTCCAATGCGCAGAGCCTATTGGGATAATAGGAACTACACTACATTGCGCCCAACGCGTTTGGAAGGGCGATAAAACTAACGCAAGACATTAGAGTAACTCAGTCGTGCTTTTTCACTCAGACCCCTTTTTCCCATAATACTCCAAAGACGTCTGGAGTGGGTGAAAGGTCATATCCGCCAGACCTCGCAGGAGGAAACTCCTATGTATGGTTCTTGGTTTAGTCAACGTTGAAGGATACACTGTTCCAAAAATATTGTGCATCTAATCTTTGTTTCCATAAGAAACCTGATCTGCAAACAAACGGAATAACCTTCTGGACAGTACAATGTCAGACAGTGAAGGAGAAAGAGAGGCAGCTAGAATAACAGTTGAACTCGTAGCAGCAGATAATGCTATGCAAGAAACAGACCCGAATATAATACTCATCCCGGTCAACATAAGAAAATCTATAACGTTAAAACTTATAGAAAATGGACTGACACCTAGAGGTGGCACAGTCATATTCGTAATAGAGGCACACGAATATCGGCAGACAGAGGTGTTCTATTCATGGATACACTTTCCAGCAGCGAACGCTGTAACAAAGGTCTTCCACTATTACAAAACAGAGGAACCTCCTAATGAGTACACTCCTTTCGAGGAGGTGGAAGTACCACTTAAATTTCAAGAGCACTTGCTCTTGTTTAATGGCGCCCTAAAACATAATAATCACATCACCAGGCTCGGTCCGTTAGGTAGACCAGGAGCAACGTGGCCGGTCCTAGTCGGATACACACCTCATCCAGACATCGACGGGATGTCTGCAGCAGCTCTTTTAATACAACTAAAACAATTAATAAAATTACATAGACAATTAGTCCAATATGTAATGCGGACTTCAACAATCCAACCAGCAATTAAAATTCCACAGCTGACCCCTCATCAGGGGAACACAAATACAATTACACCACAGAACATACAGTCCTGCCTAGGTAAAGTACCAGCTAAACGGGAACAAATACCATTCTGGTTAGCACAAAAAATCACCCAAATAGAGGCGGTGTTTCCAGACACCACCCCGTTAGAAAAACACAGGATTCTGACTATCTGTCTTCCAATGGGAATCGCACCACACGTGGAGGACTGTGACACTTGGGGTACAGTCTTTGCTTCCATTTACACAAAAACGCATGGCGTTCCATCCATCTCGGTAATACCAGATGTGCTAAAACAAATTCAAGATGAATACGGTCCAGAACCCGCTTTAACTCTTGGTATGAAATTACTAAAAGACTTCAAGCAGGTCTCGGCAATACTATTAGCCAACATAAAGGGAGAAGCAGCAAACGTGGCGATCCGCCAGAGGTTAAAAGAAATAGATATAGCAGAACAACCAGCTGAAATTGCCAGAATTATAGAAAAATCCTATGAGGAACTAGGTAGAGATAGTTTAGGTGGAATACCAGTAAAACCACAACTGATTGAAAGTCCTGAAAAAGTATTTTATAATAATAATTTAACATCACAAAAAAGAGCTGGGATGGAAACAAACAATCCAATCCTAAAGAAAAGAAATTCCAGTCCAGAGGAAGGTCTCCTCGGCGGAGAGAAAGATCTCCAAACCAAGGACACAGGTCTCCCCAAAGTGAGCCCTCTGGGAAAAGATACAACCTTAGAAATAGGGATAATATAAAGAAGCCTGATAGATATCAAGAAATTGATACACGCCCCTCTCAATCTTTTCAGACTTCCTCGCAGAAATCGGAAAGAAGAGGACGATCAGAACAAAGAGAAGAGCACGTCAAGTCCAAAGACAAGGAACCTGCTCATCTAAAAAAGAAATTACAATTTCCAAAAAAGAAGGTAGCCAGTATTAAAATAGTTAACAATGCCGAGAATTCTGAGGACACAACTGAAAAACGGAGAATGGGCCAAGACAATGCTAGACAGCGCAGCAGAAGTGAGCATAGCTCGCAAAGTCCTTATGAATCATCTGGAGACAGTGGACACGAATGAATACCTTCAAGTGGAAACTGCAGACACCAGAGTTAGCAAACCTCACAAAATATATGAAATAACTTTACGTATAGAAGGGGATAAGACTAGAAAAATAAGGGGACTATTTTGGGATAATCTCTCCAAGGGCTATGACATCCTTCTAGCTGAAAAAGACTGGCCACCAGAGTTTGTCAGGGACTGCCCTCATGGCGAAGAAATAATTATGCCTGCCTTCTCAAATCATATCCCAATTCATAAAAAAATACACACTTGCTAGAAAGTGGGCAGTAGCTCAAGCTCCTGCTTTATATAAAAATCATGTAGGATGGGATGAGGACTCTCCTCCTCACAAAATCCAGTTAAAATCACAACCTACTGCACAAAGACAGTACCCAATTAAGCAGAAGCTGAAAAGAAGTTCAGTATTAAAGAAAACATTGTTCATGCAGTTCAAACCGCAATATCTAGAGGAAAATATAAAGCTGACGGTAGACGTATCACAGTCAGAACAGCAGAATCAGCGTTTGAGGCATTAACAACACCGTGTAATTTACCAACAACAGCATTGAATCCGGAATGGATACAATGGGTGAATTCAATTACAACGGAATACATTGACGGTGAAACCGTGCTGGCAGTGAAAACGTCATCAAAAGGCGACTGCTCAGCGCTACCGATCAACTATCCACTCAATTATACATAATCGATGCAAACTCCGTCCCTTTTGCTCGAATCCCTGGAGTGGGGGATAGAGTAATTCCAAACAAGGACAGGAGAACCTTGTTAATAGCAGACGCACATATGGGCGAGGGTCTCAGACACCTCAAACTAAAAGATTCTCTGGAAGAACTACAATCAGTGTACTGGTGGCCAGGCATGAGCCTGCATCATCACATTTTTGTAAAAGAATGCCCGGACTGCAACAGAGATCGCAGTGGCGAGAGAAACGGTATACTACCGTGGCGTTTAACTCCAGAAAAGATCAACAGTAAAAAGCAAAGCGTCCGATTAACATATACAGGCTAGTTTCCACTTATAATGTAGATCCCCAGCACTCGGCTGACGTCTGGACTGTTATACAAAGATTTGCGAGTCTAAATGGCATATACGCTAGGAGCATGCTACGTTTGACCAATGTTTTCACTTTAGCTCTCAAGCCTGAGGGGAAACATGGCCAAATGAGCATAGCACAGCGGGATTCTTCTCACTTCCTTCCTGAGGGATACGGGATGGTGTAAAGAAAAAACCAAGGCATAAAGCTATCTATAACGGAAAGGATATTAGGTTCGGGAGCTGGGTGGGTCAAACATCTAATAAGTGTCCAACGTAGTCTAAACAACCTGCCAAGAAATTCTCTGAGGGGATTCAGCCCGTACGAATTATTGTTTGGAACTAGGATGTTAGTCTTAGATCTTGACAGTCAGACTTCAGTGGTGAAGGAAAAAAGCTTTGATATCAAAGATCGTTTGGCTATTTTGCAGGACTTAAACAAAACAAAAAAAGACCTGAGCAACATAAAGTTTAAACAGCAGCCAACAACCACTGAAGAACCACCACCTGTCCCAGCAAGACCTGTCTGGATTCCAAAAGTCGGGGATCTAGTCAGAGAAAAGATCGCGGTAAAGAAGGAATTTGGGCCTTCTTACAGAAAAGCAGTTCCTGTCTTGTCTATCAACGGGACAAGATCAGTTGTACTACCGCCGCTTGCTGGTAAAAAGGAGAACCGAGTTGTATCCATCGACCTGGTAAAACCACAATCATGTGGCCGATAACAAATAGTAGGCCAAGTGGACTCCCGATAAGTAGAGATACTAATAACTGTCAAGATAGATTCCTGAACAAAACACAGGGGTTCACATTGACCAGGCCAGACCCTAGATATTCCCAAAGACAACACCCAGGGATAATAACCACCTACAGTGTGGGCAAAGTATGCCTTCAATGGCTACAAACTTCCACACTGACAGAAATTAAGCAACACCTAACTTTACTTACTGATGGTGCTGACTTGCGTGATTTCATTATGGGACCGCGCAAACAGCGTCAAAAACGTTTCATAGCAGCCTCTGTATATGCAGCTTACAACGAGGCCTGGAAGGTGACTCAAATTGAGACAGCAGAAAGTATACGGGAAATTGACCGTATTAATTTGGAAAAATCACTTTCTGTAGTGGACAATGGGTTAATGACTGTCCTCCAGAATTTTTTCTCTGGACAGCATTGTGTCTTCAGCAATCGACATATTATCGCAAGACTTACTGTTGTTACAACACGGTCAGTCTCAATTGCGTTCTATTGTACAGCTTGGCTGGATGTTACAAAATCTGCGTTCAGGCTATGTGCCTTGGCGTTTAATCAACACAACGTCACTATTCAATATCTTTAACCTTACTGATACACAAATCAGTATGGCACAGAAGGGTGCTGATTATACAATCCTGAGCATTGAGAAACTCGAGAGATTACCAGTGACAATGTCAGAACGACCTGTCAGTGAATGGATAATACATGGGATAATTAATATTCCAATACCAACCTTCAGGTTTCAATACTGCCAAAAATATATACAGGCTGGCATGTACGAAAAATTGGGAAAAGGGTACATTAAGACAACATGGAACTTGCCCTATTCACATGCATGTGTCAGTAATAAAGGACAGAAAGTGTTTCTTAGTGGCAATAATTGTGCGATGTCACTAAGCGGTACACTTCTGTGTAATGGAATTAGTTTGC
Source organism: Lissotriton helveticus (assembly GCF_964261635.1). Taxonomy (NCBI): domain Eukaryota; kingdom Metazoa; phylum Chordata; class Amphibia; order Caudata; family Salamandridae; genus Lissotriton; species Lissotriton helveticus. The sequence goes on along the minus strand of NC_136068.1, from coordinate 1,857,220,862 downwards.
ATGGAGCCTGTGAAGGGAACTCAAATAACCTTTCATGTCACCAGCTAGGCACACCTGCAACAGAGATAGAACCATTCTTTCAAAGACTCTATAATGGGAGTTACGTTCTAATTGTGGACCGCAGATGTTGTAGTCTTATGCCCGGGACTCCTTATCTCGTAACTACGACTGCGAAGGTCAAGTGCTGTGGACGCTTATTGTTCCCCAGCTCCTTTCCAGACAGGGAGGCAAGGGCATGGCCTAACTTGAAAATTACTTCTATACGAATAGATACTTTAAGCAGAATGAAAACAGTGCTTCTTCAGACGCCGACCAGACTCACGTCATCAAAAGAAACGTATGATCTCCTAGTCGCAAGGACGACTGCAGAGATTCACTCTTTATCATCAACTAATTCCCCCATACATTTTGCAGAAATCCTGAATGAAATCTTAAATATTTCTGATACCAGTGGAGTCTCAAAGGTATTTAAGACAGCATTTTCGATGGCATTAACACCATTCAAAGCCATACTGGGTATTTTTCCAGATTTCGTCCATTCGATTTTTGGCGGACTTCCCCTCATTTTGGGACTAATTGCAGGAATCCTATTCTTGGTCCTAATATTTCGTTATGGCAAACCATGTCACAGACAAAACACCTGCGACAAGGGAAGAAACAATCCGAGCCATTGGATACCGGGACCGAATATCAAAAATCCTGGGACTATCCCGGCTTAGAGACCTGAACATGACTTGGTTTCTTTCATTTCGACCAATGTGGCATCGATGTGTTTTACCTGTATTAAGGTGCTTGCTATGCGGAGAAGAATGCGTGTTGGACACCTGTCTGACGCTACAATCGGATGCGCCAATGGATGCAGAAACATTGTTGAGTCCAATAACGGCTCATGCTTTGTGCTGCCCTCAACGGCTACCAATCCTGATGACGGCATTCGTGGAAACTTCACCACTACGATTGAGGGGTAGTGAAGTTCAAGATGAAAGCAGCATCGATCAGGTACGACCTTCTGTCAGCAATACTAATCAAAACGTCAATGGAGACAATCATGCGCACGAATGCATGGTTACACCTTTTTCCGAGTTAGTGGAACTCTCCCAGGAAGCTGTTGACCGCTTTTTCGACAGTCTAAATGATATGATGTTCTCACCAGAGCAGAAATAGAGACTTTTGAGCAAGCTAGCACACGGCGTTCCCAACACCCTGAATTTGGCCTTCAACTTTAATAATAAAGTAGCATGAACAATTTCCCCTCCAGTCACGGACAGCGAATTTTTTCAGCAGCCCCAAAATATTTTTACGATTTTTCGGGACACTTATCTTCTGCTTAAAGTAAGAACTATTCTTAGAGAACTAAAATTTCTATTTTTAGATACTTTATAGACATTAGCTGCCCGCTGGTATGTTCATAATTATTTTATTCTGTGATGGAATGGTCTCGAACCTTTTTTCTGTATTAAGAGCCATTTCATGTGTAAATTCTCATATACCAATTAGCAATAATGTATACATATGCGTGATTACTTTAGCATTATTCTACAGCTTGAGTGCATATAATACGTGTGATTATTTTTTTCGTATATTAGATAAATTCGAAATGCATTTTATGTATTTTGGGGTGGTAAGGTATACACAATACTCTACAGTATGTTTTACTATGCCTAGATTCGTAAATATGGCCATAGTTAGCGTGGAGTGGGTGTGATGTATTCCTATAGGTTCTGTATCGATCCCCCTATTCCTGACCCTGTTCTGGTTAACAAGTTAACTAGCAGCCATCCCATGATGCAGAAACCGTTATCTGATTAAGCCACACTACGGCACAGGAACGTGTTATCTGATTAGGTCATAACGCTTGCCATCTAATTAGACAAGCGATATTCCTCCAGCCCCAGATAAGGCATACGGAGTTCTCAAAACAAATCAAACCTATGACAACCTGGGAAAAACCCTGCGGCCATTGTTTTGATTTCACCGAGAACTTCAGCAAAAGAATGTGCTAACGACCAGTTCGTATGACATCCTTATTGACGTATCTATGTCCATCCTTACGTCAATCTCGGCACCTTACAGGTATAAATATTACCGGTATTGCCTTAAGCAAACACACGCGGTGGTGACGAGATCGGAGCAGCCAGACTTGCCGAAGCCCAGAGCAGAGCAGACCCCGCTGGCGCAGCCCCGCCTTCCTGACGCGCTGAGAACGAGACGCTGCTTTCTCCTGCCGAGAAATCCAGCTCCGGCGCTTCCAAGCAGCCCTCGCAGGCAGCCTGGAATATCGAGACCAGAGACGAGAGATACCATCCCTCAACCATCCTAGATTCAAGGTACAGAACTGAATAACCCCTTGCAGAGAATTCTTGAGTCAGTCACTTGGCAAAACAAACTTAACTTAACTTAAACTGCTACTTTCTATTCCCACCCACGTATTAGGCTTAGGTCAGGTACACTGGGGTAGGCATAGTTAGAAACACCAGTTGAGTACGATTAGTCAAATGTATATATGTATGTATCTATTTTATCCATTTTAAAACCACCATATGGCTTAGAAACCATATAAATGTTTTTACAGTATTATTTTATACTTCTGCTTTTATTGTATGCACTTTACTTAACCATAAGTATTGCGATAATATCGATCCATTTCTCTTGTATGAGAAAAGAGACTGATCAATAAATAACATCTTTTATTGAACACGCCCGTCTCTTCCTTTTCTCTACAATCTGGTGAGACTAAGAATGCACGTACTGACTGAGTAAAATAAGTTGTCTTTTGTTTTCACACGACTCTAGAGATACACTCTTGATTAGGGGAGAGCAAAGTTGTCATGTTCTATGGTTGTCAGAAACTAAATCCCTTCTTGTCTATCCAGGGAGGTTCAACTCCTCCTTGCCTATTCGAGAAAGTTTCTAGTGAACTCTGAGCTAGCTGGCAAACCCAAAACTTTAAGTCTAATATCGACAGTAGAAGACCTAGTTAACGTCTGGTCTAGGCCTATACTATTGAAGGTATTATTCCAATGCGCAGAGCCTATTAGGATAACAGGAACTACACTACAACTCCTAAGCTCTCGCGGGACCTCGCGCCTTGTTTTCAAAGGCCCGCGCTTGTTCTTAGCGCTTACCGCGATCTGCTGCCTCTTTCCACTGTCGCTGTCTGGTGGGCTCCCGCGTCGCTCTTCCCGTCTTCCATCTTACTTGCGGCACATCCAGGGTGAGCACCTGGTTTTTCCACGATGGTGCACGTGCTGGACACACGTCGATCCGTTTCTTTCCTTCGTCGCCAGTGTCGTGTTGTAGCTATTCGCTGGGCGGCACACCAAGTACAGGACACAGGTTAGTCGGGTACTTCCTTTATTATCATGTTGTACAGCTGCTCGTCAGTACGTCCGTCCTCGTCTCTGCCCTGGTCATTGTCTGTCCTCTTCCTGTCCCGTCACCGGAACTGGTGTCCGGTGACGACCTGGTCACTCTCCCTTAGGACCCACAGGGTCCTAACGCCCTACTGTCGGTCGCCCACCCTATCAGGACACGACACCCTGGGTAGCGGTTTATGTATAAAGAACATGTTAAAGGCAGCATTACTTGCATTACAGTGGTACGATGTGGAGACTAATATAAATCAAATATATATATATATGCATTGCAGTATGCATATTTCTTAAAATTTACTGCATTACTTTTCACAAACTGAAGCACATGGCACCTAGAAAGGTCGACACGGGCGTATGCCATTAATGCGTAGCTGCCGCAGATATGGTAAATACAGCATATGTTTTAGACATAAAAGTGAAAACAAAGTTTTTTCAAATAGTATTTCAATGTGGCTGACTCTACCATGTGAAACAATCGTATCTTGCTCTCTCTAGGTAGCTAAAATGTTGACTATGTAAATTGGCCAAGATCACAATATGGTGGTGTGACGCCAAGACTGAAATGCCTTTTTGTCCATTGAAATGTAACCGCCATGTACTTTACTTAGTTAAACAAGCAAAAAATGAGACTACAGACAAACGTCAAAGCTGAGGAAGCGCCACGTCTGGGAGAGGGGGTGAGTGGGGGGCAGCGGGCTGTCTTCGCTGCTATTTGAGATGTCTGAACTGCCTGTTCCAAACTTTCATTTGACTTCCTCTTAGCATTTCTGGCAGGTTTTTAGAATTCATCTTGGCTCCTCTGAGAGGGCTTAGGACTGGCCTCACAAGCACTCTTCTCCTCTGCACATAAAGGAGAGCTGCCATTCACGGCCGCCCGCGCACCCCCAGAGAGTAAGGGGCGCCTGACTGATAGTCAGAGTGACCCCCAGAGGCCTCACTCACACAACCTCCGGGTGAAGTCATCCGCAGATCCAGGCAGCAGCTCCAGAGCAGGACGTCTGAAGGTAGGGCTCATTCGCACCCTCTGTGCAGCACAGTTATAAGAAGCCTGGCAGTGCAGCACATGCGCGCCGCGCTAGGCTCGACCAAAAAAGCACGCTTTCTGAACCAACATCTAGCTTTTTGCCAAATTTGGTGTAATTCCGTTCAGTGGTTCGGGCTGTAGTGTTAAAAAATTGAAAAATCTCCATAGACATAACATGGGGAAAACACATTTTGGGATTCCCTTTTGTCTCGGCCCCCGCTTGACGGATCACTCCAAAACAGCTGCAACAAAAAGGGGAAGTTTTGTGAACATTCGTGAAGATTCATCAAGCGGCGCCAAAGTTCTTGGCAAAATAAGAAACCCTTTTCCTAAGGAAACTTTGGTCATACTATAACTACCTAAGGGCTATCAACAGCATATTTTGGTGTTCTGATCCTTTGAGAAAGCCAGTAGGTCTGCCTTGCTTAATATAGCACCTTTTATATTGTTACATGACCTAGTCAGCTATGCGCAGTGACCATGTTCTAAAGTAAGTAAAACTTGTGCCCGTGTCATGCGCTCCTAATTACTTCACATATCACATTACTCATGACATGTTTTATGACATCATGGATAACATCACTGCAACATCTGAAATGACTACATTGATGGCAACACTGCATGGTGGGGCGCAAGGGAAGTTACTTTAGGCCACAAGATATAAATTACTTAAGAAAACTATAACTGGTGATTGTCAGTGGTTTTGTTAGTTTAAAACAGTATGCGTTAGCTGCCACTTCCCCCCTAACTATAACGCCCCTTTAACCTTTGTTTTTGTCAGTGCATATTTATATATTTAAATATATATATATTATATATTAATATATATATATTATATATTAATATATGTATATATATATATTATATATTAATATATATATATATTATATATTAATATATATATATATATATTATATATTAATATATGTATATATATATATTATATGTTAATATATATATATATATATATATATTTAAATATATAAATATGCACTGACAAAAACAAAGGTTAAAGGAGCGTTATATTATATATTATTAATATATATATATATATATTATATATTAATATATATATATATATATATATATATATATATTAATATATAATATATATCACAAGGATTTGCAATTAGGGAATCGCAAAACGGTTCCTACATTCATCTGGCCCTATATGATTTTACATTTTTTTGAATGTATTCTTTTATTTTTTTGTTACACTATTGGTAATTCCATTTAAATACATAAACATATGAATGCAATGACAATATTCTATGTGATACACTGAAAGTGGTGCTCTAGGTAAACGGTTTCCTATTCTTCAGTAATGAGGATCTGCAAACTGGACCCGTTCCGCTGTGGCACTCAGAAACTGTAATCCTCACTTTCCAGATCACAGTAGCTTGACCAGTTTAATTCTCTTGCTTAGTTTGTTAATAAAGCACTCAACATCAGCCAAATCGATAGCATCAAAGTGTTGTTTGTCATTGGAACCTTTGGCATTTATCAGGGTGCTTAGTTGTGAGTGTATTACTTTCTGTACTAAAGAGACTCCCCCTCACCAATTTCTTGAGCACAGGTCATAAAGCTTTTGCAAGTCACAGGGCTGTCACAATGATCATGGCCCAAGAAAAGGATTCAGCTACACTTCCTTTGGCAGCTGCATCCGTTGTATATGCACCACCAGTAGCCTTGCTAGGATAGCTTTAATGTCTCTATAAATTCTAGAACCCAAATAGGATTCTTGTCCTCTCTCCATTTGGGATGGTATCAGAGAAGAAATGTATCTATCCTTGATCCCTCATACCTGCATCTGTGGTCGTGACCTAGGCCTGCTGACGCTCTCACGTGCATGAGGTGGGTGTGGTCATGCGCAGGCCATTCCCTATCTTATAGCAAAGATGGCACCAGGAGCTGTCCAAGCCCCGGAACACTTGGAAACAAGCAGTTTGGTAGACACTAAGGGGCCCATTAGGATGGCGGGCGGATTGGCCCCGCAAGGCTGGCGGTAGCCACCGCCGGCCTGGCGGGGGCAATCCACCCACCATCTGCACTGAAATGACCCCCCGCCACATTAGGATGGCTGGGGGGTCCGTGGAGGACGGAAAGACTGTCCGCCGCTTTTCGCCCCGGTCGCCTTGCGGCCAGGGCGGAAAAGGTTTAAATATGGTGGCGGTGTCTGTTAGACACCGCCAGCCACATTATGATGGGCCAAAACAGATGCCGCCACGGAAAGGCATGTGGTCTTCACTTCGGGGGCCCCCTGTGTGCCCCCGGAGTGAAGGAGAGGTGGGGGGTGCACACGGGGGAGGATGCCTGTGGTAAATAGAGTGCGTTCACAGGCAGGTTTTTAGCCTGGAAAACAAAAGATAAACAAGCATGTGGGGAAGGCAGTATTCCGATTGAGTTTTTCAAACTGTTTAGCTCAAGCCTGCTTAAGGAACTCGAGCTGCTGGCCAATCATATTTTACAAGGAGGGGGAATACCATCTTCTTTTAGAACAGCTGTGGTAGTTTTGGCTAATAGAATTAGCAACTGTACAGGGTCTATAATCCACAAGGATTAATGTGGCTTTGTTGCAGGGCGACAACTATCTTTTAACATCACTTTTTTAATTGAAGCCTTGGATTATTTTAAACATAAGAAAACACTGTCTCAGAGCATGCTTTTAGACGCAGAAAAGGCCTTCGACCTTGTGTGGTGAGACAGCCTTTTTTACTCACTTGCTAGATTTGGTTTCCCCTCAGAACTGATCGCAGTTATTTAAAAAATCTGCGAGGGTGCCACGGCCCAAATAATAGTGAACGACCAAGAGGGTAGGTACTTGCAGAGTATTTAGGGGGACAAGACATGGTTGCCCACTCTCCCCCCTGCTCTTTGCTGGTTTAATCGAACCACAAGCAATAGCCATCCGCTGATTAAGTAGAGCAACTTCTCCAATGCCTGGTATGACCAATATTAAACTATATGCGGATGACATAGCCCTTTTTTTTAGGTCTCGCCTATGCAGCGCGCATGTGCGCCATAGGCAAAAAGACCTTTAGCAAGGGCTTCGGCTTTTCAGCTAAAAACATGCACGCCTTCCATTGCCTTCAACGGCAACGCGTGCACGTGTGGCGATTCAGTTCCGGGAGCGGGCGGTGCCATATGGCAGCAATTATCGCTCTGGCAAGTGAATCGCGCAGGCCCCCGTCCTCCCCCTGCTGCCCCGTGAGGCGCGCGCGCTCGTCTTTTTTGCCAGCTGCAAGATGGCGGCGGAGAGTGTGTCCCTGTTCACGGCCATTGGTCTGAGTGAGCAGAAGGCTCGGGAGACGCTCAAGAACGAGGCGCTGAGCGCACTGCTCCGGGACGCAGTGGTTCAGGTAGAGCCGAAGGGCGCGCTTGGCCATGCTTCTGCTCTCATGGGTTCTACATCGCTGTCACGCAAGGGAACGTCTGCCTAGGAATAGGAAGTCCCGATGGGAAGTTGTATTACCTAATCATTGCGTCCATCTTGCATTGGGATGAGGCCAGTCTGTTGTGGAGGAGTCCATGTTGGAATGGTATAAGTTTCACCTAATAGTCCCTGATGTAAACATTTAATGTAAACCGGGGGGTCAAATCGGTTGTCATTGGCTTGACTAACAGTATTTCCCGTGACTATAATAACTTGTGAAAAAATACCTGTGCGTCCTCGTGCTGCACTTGTTAAAAGCAACTTTAATTTTTAGGGATGTCTGCAATGGCTTGTTTTGTTTTTGGTCTATAACGATATCTCTTGGCTAACAGCGAAGGCTAGAAATGATGGCAAGTAATCCTGTCACCTAAATCAGAATATAGTGTATTGTGTTTAGTGGGCTCTTGAGAATGGGCCTGCGGGCGTGCTTCCGGTTCTCCGGCATGTGAACACGTGGGCGTGTGAGCGGGGCTGCAGGCGGGAAGGTAACGAGGCGCCGATATCGAAAAAGCATCTCAGGTTTAAAATCAAATTAAGTTTAAGTCGCTGCTGCGGGGAAATGAAAGGCAAGCTGTTCAAAGTGAACACGACATGCATGTCAATGAAGGTTCCCAGGGACCGAAGCACCGTTCAAAGGGCTGTTGTCATCCACCGGGGTACCTGCGCTTCCCCCCTGACTGAAGTGAGAGGGAAATGCCGCAGTCGCCCTTGCCGCAGAGAGATGCCAACATTTATTCAGTGAACTCATCTCAGACAGGCCAGCTGCCCCTTGCCCTGTAAAGTAATATTTCAAACACACAGGTGTGCCCCCCTCGCAGCCCACCGGGCCCTTTCCTCCTTCGGTGTAGCAGGGTTTGTTGCAACCCGAAGCTGCTATGCAGAAACAAGGACTCCTCAGCCTTTTTTTGCAGATTTATATAGCGCGAACTCGACCCAAAGGTATCGGAGCGCTTCACCTGAGCACCAGTCGCATTATAGACGGACACATTAATTTAAGGTACTGGCAGAACATCAAGTGATTTTCCCAGGATGCTTGAGCCTCCCGCCAGATTCGTACCAGGATCCCCAGCTTCACAGATGGCCGCTCTAGACGTTAAGCCACATCTCTCCTAAGCCTCGCCCAACCTCCCCCCTCCAACTAAATGTTTATCAGTTAGGTCAGCAACGTGCCGGAGGAGGGGTTGGGGGGGCATGGGCCTCATCACAAGCAAGGGGAAATGCTCCCTTGTCTGTTGGGCAGCTAATGAAGGACTTTAATAATGAAGGTGCAGTTGGCCTCTCACAATGTTGGTCCCGGATGGCGCTGTACCTGCTATACTGAGGATATCACATTTTTGTTTTTTTATTTTTCCAGAGTTGTTGAGTTACGGAACCTGCCTTGGTGTAAAGAGGCCAGTTTAATTAAGGTTATTTGATTTCTTTATGCGCTTGTCTTAGCGTGCTGGTGGCCTGAGGTTTACTGTGTGCGACGTGACTCAAGCCAGCTGTCGTGCAAGGCGTTCTTGAACACAAACTCAATCACCTCCTCCAATCCGTCCCCGCTGGCAGCTCCCAGGGCTTGCAGTTACACTGTCCTTTTTCCTACAACCAGGCTCTTCCTATCTCTTTCTGGTTCCGTGTTTTTACATCCACATATCCTCTCCACTCCCCTCTCATCTTTATGTAACGTTCTCTCATTAGTTCTGCCCTCTTACTCCCACTTCTCAGTTACTCTCTCCACAAGTCTCCTACATTTTCTCACTGGTTAGGTCTCACCTACGCAGTGCACATGCACTGCATAGGAGACCTTTAGCCGCCGTGCAGCTCTTTTTCAAAGCACATACTCGTGCTTATGGCGGCATATGCCTTGCAGGAGTGCGCAGCGGCGTGCCACAAGCACGAGTATGTGCTTTGAAAAAGAGCAGGGTGTGCGTGCAAGCAAACACGCACGCACCACTCCCGAACCAGCTACCATGCGATGCTTCCTTTCTTGTTTATCCCTTCCTGAGCCCAGCGACAAAGTACAATATCCTTCCACTGATAAGTATTTTGTATGGGTTTGTCAAACTTTTTTTGTTTGCAAATGTATTGATACAAATGGTTGCGTTTTCTCCTTGTTGCCAGCATCAGTGGTAATTGTTCTGTTCCTACATTGAATCGGTTTCCTGTGACTTGCCTTCTGCACTCCACATATTCCTTAAAATGTTAGTATCCAGTGTTCAGATCAAAGAGCTGTAAGCAGCGCAAGGTATAATCTATACACTTTTCAAAGCAATTTTTGTATGATTGCAAGAAAGAAGCACAATTTTTTTTTCTTAAAAAAAAAAGAAAAATACTTTTGAAAAGCACACGTTCATTAGCTTTCTGATAGATATTTTAATAGTTTGCGATGGCCTGTAATAATATTTTACCTCCACAACTTCAGAGGGTGCCTCGGGGCTGGCGGCAATTACTTTTGGCAAGGTAGCACTTTTGCACTTTTGTTTGTTTCGTTGTGTATCTTTGCCGTCTGAAAATCTTTCTTTTTCTTTGTATTTCTTTTGATCAATTGTTAATTTAGTGTCCTCTTATGCTGCTCTACAGTCAAAACCCACAAGTATACAAAATTAACAGTTTTCTGAACAACAGACAATGAATGAAAACCATTAATTTACCAACGACAATGAAACGCAAGCAAATTACCGATTAGCTTTTCAAACTGCACAGATGCTAACAAGCTATAATGTTGCACTCACAGAATATTTTTCTATGTACATTATTATTGTGCTAATTGCGTTACATATTGCACCTTGTTCTCACTGAACGTTAAAGCCCTTATGTATGTAATATAACAATCACTTAGTGAATGAACCGGCTTCTGCTGTCTTCTGTTATGCGGTTGGTAGTATTATCGGCTTTATGTGTTTTGCCTTTAGCACTGGGATATTTACAACAAGGGGTGGTGAGGGACAGAGTCTCTGAATTAAGCAGAGTACTCTCACCCAGTCAAGAGATCAGGGCTAGATCCAACACCGTTTTTTAGCTCATTGCACCATCCCAGTTTCAGAACCTGGCTGTATGCAAATTAGTCTGTTCCTGTCCCAGTGCATGATGGGAACAGGACAAACCAAACTACAAAAGCCAATTCTTACACTGGGAAGGAAACAAGCTTCCGGGGACCGGTTTCTGGCAATACAGCCGTCTTCGGCCCGGCTTGCTTGAATCCTGATGGTGCAATGAGCAAGGGACTCATGTCTGAGTATACCCTTCCACGCTTAGGGTGGACAAAAATATTTACAACAAGGGGTGGTGAGGGACAGAGTCTCTGAATTAAGCAGAGTACTCTCACCCAGTCAAGAGATCAGGGCTAGATCCAACACCGTTTTTTAGCTCATTGCACCATCCCAGTTTCAGAACCTGGCTGTATGCAAATTAGTCTGTTCCTGTCCCAGTGCATGATGGGAACAGGACAAACCAAACTACAAAAGCCAATTCTTACACTGGGAAGGAAACAAGCTTCCGGGGACCTGTTTCTGGCAGAGTATGCTCAGATGTGAGTCCCTTGCTCACTGCACCATCAGGATTCAAGCAAGCCGGGACGAAGACGGCTGCAATGCCAGAAACCGGTCCCCGGAAGCTTGTTTCCTTTCCAGTTAAGAATTGGCTTGGTAGTTTGGTCTGCCCTGTTCCCATGATGCACTGGGCCAGGGACAGACTAATTTGAATGTAGCCAGGTTCTGAACTGGGATGGTGTAGTGAGCTAAAAAACGGTGATGGATCAAGCCCTGATCTTTTGACTGGGTATGAGTGTTCTGTTTAATTCAGATGCTCTGTCCATCACCACCCCCCTTTTCTGAATCGTTTTGGCCACTATAGGAGTGGCAGGGTATGCTCAGATGTGAGTCCCTTGCTCACTGCACCATCAGGATTCAAGCAAGCCGGGCCGAAGACGGCTGCAATGCCAGAAACCGGTCCCCGGAAGCTTGTTTCCTTTCCAGTTAAGAATTGGCTTGGTAGTTTGGTCTGCCCTGTTCCCATGATGCACTGGGCCAGGGACAGACTAATTTGCATGTAGCCAGGTTCTGAACTGGGATGGTGTAGTGAGCTAAAAAACGGTGATGGATCAAGCCCTGATCTTTTGACTGGGTATGAGTGTTCTGTTTAATTCAGATGCTCTGTCCATCACCACCCCCCTTTTCTGAATCGTTTTGGCCACTATAGGAGTGGCAGGGTATGCTCAGATGTGAGTCCCTTGCTCACTGCACCATCAGGATTCAAGCAAGCCGGGCCGAAGACGGCTGCAATGTCAGAAACCGGTCCCCGGAAGCTTGTTTCCTTTCCAGTTAAGAATTGGCTTGGTAGTTTGGTCTGCCCTGTTCCCATGATGCACTGGGCCAGGGACAGACTAATTTGCATGTAGCCAGGTTCTGAACTGGGATGGTGTAGTGAGCTAAAAAACGGTGATGGATCAAGCCCTGATCTTTTGACTGGGTATGAGTGTTCTGTTTAATTCAGATGCTCTGTCCATCACCACCCCCATTTTCTGAATCGTTTTAGCACTGGGAGGCATTTATAAACGCCATGCCTTATTATGACATGCATAAAACATTTGGAGCAGATCAAGGTAGCCTGTATACACTTTTCAGAGCTACTTGTGTATTTGATTGAAAGGAATAAGCACGATGGCTTTACGATATAAAACAAAGTCTGTTTATAGTCCGCTTCAGCCTGTTTAAAACTTCAGAGGGCACCTCGGGGCTGGCAGGTAGCACTGCAAGTGTGCTTGGCAAGCTAGTGTTTCTGCACTTTTCAAAGTTATTTCCTTGTTTTGAAGAGCCAGCTGGTGGGATTTTGAGGCTTGTATTGGGTGACCGGTTCATACTCGCAGTCTGTTTTTTTCCTAAACTGACATGAAAGTTGCTGGTTAGACTTAATAGTCCAATCATACTTCCTTGGTGCGTTATTTAGACGCAGTAAAAGTAAGAAGCTTTTGAAGCTCTGACATTTTGTGGCTCCCAGCAATCAGGTGCGCACTCCTGCACCAAAATTAAAGGGGCTGTAAAATGTGGACATTTCCCAGCCCTCTGCTTCACATGAAATTCTGCGGGCTCTACTTCAGACCCCCCAGGATATAGCGGCATGGATTAGCAAATTTAGCAGCACAAATATGGAAATTTGGCGGCACAAATATGGAAATTTAGCGTCACAAATATGGAAATTTAGCGGCAAAAATATGGAAATTTAGCGGCATTTTTGCGGCACTTTATTTTACTCATAATCATTCATTCTCAGCCTTAAATCAATGTAAACTGTTTTAGCCCAGGCTGAGACACAAATGGGATTGGGGGGGGGGGCGTCAAGTGATACACTGAAGGAAATAGTGCAGTGGGCAGATACTCACAGGTATACTGAGTACTGCTTTAATTTGAGAAAGGAGAGCACCAGCACTTCTCAGTGGGCGTCCAATACTATTAATGAGAGTGTACCAGCACTTCTCAAAAACCCACATCCAGGGAAGTTGTGAACCCACGCTTTAGAAGCTACAGCAGGGATGGGTTCTTTAAGGGCCTCTTCTGTCTACTACTTGGCAGACAAAAGGTCCTAATTCATGCTATAGAAGAATGCAGCCTCAATAGAAGCGCAAGGAAGAATGAAAGATGGGTAAACAGGAAAGCAAAAGATGGAAGGAATATTGAAGGGAGGAAGGATGGATAGAAAGATGAGTGGGTGAAAGAGTGGGTGGGTGAAAGAACGAATTAAGGGATGGGAGAAAACAAGGGGGCTAGCAGGGAGGAGTCAAAGTACACAGGACCACACGGAGGTGAGAGGAGACGGAAAGGATAGAAGGAGTGCAGAGCAGCAGGCAGGAAAGAAATTGGGTTCAAAGAGGAAAAGCAGAGCAAAGAAAGGGCAGCAGCCCTTTTCAACACCAAAGCTTGTCACACACTCGCATAAATAGGCCGCACACAAAACTGTAAGAGGCAAAATGTGGTGAATACATTTTTTGTAGTATCTGTTTTCGTATGTGTCTTTGGCTGTTTTGTGTGTTTATTTGTTGGCCGTGTTTGATGCTTTCAGTGCGTCTGAAAATGTGAGTATGTTTGTGTGTGTTCGATTTAACAGCCTGTGAGTAAAACGGTGTGTTTGGCAGCTCGAGTGTGTTTGTGGAGGCGTGTATAGTTGTTATGAACGAGTGTGTAGGAGAGCGAAAGAGCGAATGTTTATGGCGAAACTGTATTTGTGTGTTTTTCCTCAGTGATAGTCCGTTAAAATTGTTTGTGTGTGCTTGTGTGTCGTGTTTGTTTAAGTGCATGTGTTTACATCTGTTCTTCACTGTGATGCGGCGGGCATTTTACTTAATCACGTGTGTGTGTTTAAATACGCAACAGTGTAGATGCTTCACCAATAATGTATTCGAGCAGCGGTGCACGTGTTTATGTTTGAGTTTTCTACATGTCGCATAAATGCTAGTTTCAACCTCGTGTAGAATATTTGCATAACATAGACCAACACAGACGTGCTCCAAGTCACCCAGGATGGCGTGTTTTCAAGTAATGCAAGAATGCGTTCGAGTGGACAGACAGGTAGCAGTGAACGGTACCCCAGGGTCAAATCTTCTCTACGTCAACGGTGTCTCCTTCAGTGCCCAATCACCTTCCGATTTTGTAGGCACTTTTGTAAAAATTGTGGCATTTTTACAAAAGTGCCGATTTCATGGCAAACCGCAAAATCGCGAAGTCCTGGAGGGTTTGTCTACTGGCTCAATTGCCACCTCCAGGAGAGAAGTGGGGTTATCATGCAGAATACTCCTTCTTAATTAAAGGTCACATACATAGCTCTCCTAATCTCAAGATTATGAGAACCCCAATACTCTACTAAGAAGCCAATAGCCCAATCTCTGTTGTCAGAGTAAAATGTTTTTGCGTTAATTGAAATGTTTTTGCTACAGCGCTCTAGAGCTTGGACAAGTGATAGTGTGCTTTAAAATAAAGGGTAATAACAGAAGAAGAACTTGAACAGCACTTGCTGATGAAAAATAAATTACACTAATACATATGTTCGAGCTATAGGCAGTTGTGATTGGCATCAGTACAGCCCCAATGCATTTAAAATATGTATACGTTTGTAGTCAGCAGTGATTAAGCACATCAAGTGAACAGCAGTACATTACAAAAGTACAACAAGCATTGGCATAGCCAATAGGTCTCGCCTTTGGGACCTTATAAGTGTTTGGTAATCCAGCACAATATCCTTGGTGCAACAACATCAACTGTGGCATGGCTAAACACTTCTAAAGTCCCAAAGGCGAGACCTATTGGCTATGCAAATGCTTGTTTAGCCCTGAAAGGGAAGTGTAATTGAAACTGTTCAACTTGTTTAATGAATTTCAATCGATCAGGGGCTATAAAATTAATACATCGAAGACAGAGATTATGCTATGTAATTGCACAGCTGAATCACTACTAACTGATTTGGACTCATTAGTTAATACACGACCGAAGACGTATTTAGGGATATGCATAACGGAGAACATTAATGATCTCTATGCCCTAAACTATAACCCTCTTATTAATAAAATAAAGAGTACAATTGCTAAAATGGAAAGAACTTCTAGTTTCGTTAATAGGCCGTGTAGCTTTAATTCGGATGATGATTCTCCCACTATGCAATTTCCTGTTGTTATCCACCCCAATACAGTCCAAATGAATTTTTTTTAAGGAAGTCCAAGGCCTCTTTTCTACATGTATATGGCAAATAAGGAGTAAAGACTGTCAATGAAGACACTCTTCAGAGCAGTAGCAGAAGGGGGACTAGCTCTTCCTAATTTGAAAGAATATTATTACGCTAATTTTGCACACACCTTATACAGATCCATGAAGGTTTTTTTTAACATTAATAAGTACAATATTTTTCTTAGATCTCATTTACAAGGAATACATATATATTTTTTTAAATCTCTTTATTAGCATCAGATTGGTCCGTGTAAGCATACAATCACATAGTAAACCGATTACATTGAAAACTTGAGTAGTCATTATACAAAAGAGGCAGCTGGAGGACGTGACCAATAATATTACAAGTGGTGCAACACATTCTAGAAGTCTTATTTTCCTTTTTCCAGTTCTACACGGGAATCGCACGTGTGGAAGGATAATGTAAAGAGATATATATGCTATCAAACATAACAAAAATGAATATGCCTTCGTGAGAGAGAGAGCGACAAGCAACACATCAATTATGATCAAGGTGGTACCAGCATTGGCATAGGCAGACGAGGATTGATGGAATGACATATGAAGAGACATAGGTAATGCAATATCTTCAATCGGGGCCAAGTAGGCAAGGAAACAGAGAAGAAAACACCCCGTTCACAAACATCATCAATCATTGAATCAGCAGTTCCCGCCTCCCCCGTCCCAGTAGTATTTTAATAAAAAGACCTTCATAACGCCACAGGCAACGCTCAACTGTCATGCTAGCTATACCTAACCCACCCCTTCCGGGACAATAGAACTGGCAGCTTGGGATTGTGTAGCCTGCGTTAATTTGCTAACGTACTGTCGGTATGGGCCCCAGATATCGACTGGGCGTGAGGCTGTTGGGACCTGTGTGGAGTATTCCACACTATTGATATTACAGTGGGCAAGGCTGCGTAACCATGCCTTGGAGTTGGGGATTCGTCTGGACCCCCAGAATAAAGCAATTTCCCGTTTTGCGAGCAAGAAGCCTATGGCAGCAAGTTTCCGCGTGGCACGGGGGAACTCAGCAACATAACCAAGCAGCGCAATCTCTGGTATGGGCTGCAACTCGCATTCTAAAATGTCGCCCAAGATGTGGTGTACTTGCAGCCAGTAGCCATGCAGTTTTGGACAAGTCCATGTAAGATGTGCAAAATCGGCATGTGGAGCCTTGCATTTGGGGCAACAATGAGGCCTGGTTGGGTCGATTTTGTGGGCCAGGGCCGGTGTGAAGTACAGCCGCCTCAAAAACTTAAAATGTATCAATTTATGCCTACTGTTAATGGAGACATCTTTAGTAGCTCGGCAACAGGCAGCCCACTGGTCATCTGTGATAGAACTACCCAAATCAGTTTCCCATGCCGCACGGACCCTCGCGTCCGAAGTAGGAAGGGCCGCCACACAGAGTCTGTACAGCTTAGAAACCATATGTGCGCCCGTTTGGGACTGGAGCAGGAAAGTTAGGGCAGCCATGTCATCTGGGGGTAGTGGGAACGAGGGAAACTGCGCTCTAAGCATGGATCGCACTCTGGTCAATACAAACGAATCCATAAACGTCCGGTCGGTGAGTCGCTGATCCTCCGACACCGAAAAGACATGTCCGTCTGGGAACAGGTCTCCTATTGTGGCGAGCTGATATTTGGACAGTGTGTTGCGAACCACCGTTTCAGCGGTGATAGGGAACCAGTGTGGGTTCGGTAGTGGAAGAGCCGGGGAATACAGCACGTCTAACTGGAGTAGTCTACGTAATTGCATCCAAGCCCATGACGTAGTGGAAACAGTCTGTATGTCTTGCGGGTCTCGGGGTAAGCCTTTGGGTAATACCGTGTTGAGGGCAAGCGGTAACACCAAGTCCGCCTCCGGTCTCAGATATGGAATCCGAGCGTCCGGGTGGAACCAGGGATGTGCATAATCGCATTGCGCGACTAGGTAGTAAAGATAAAAATCGGGCACTCCAAAGCCACCTCTTTCATAAGGCAGTGTCAGGATTCGCCAAGAGACTCGTGGGTTCTTGTCTCCCCACACCAACCGCAGCAACAGCGAGCGTAGTTGGGTGAAGAAGATTTTAGTGAGTGGGATCGGAATGTTGTTAAATACATATAGAAAACGGGGGAGCACAATCATTTTAATTATGGCAATACGGCCAGCCATCGAAAGAGGGAGGCGAAGCCAACATGCTAGATTATCTTCCAGAAAGTCCAACGCCCGGCCATAATTCAGACGAATCATAGATACCGTGTCCAGATGAATGTGGATACCCAGATATTTCACCGAATCAGCATTCCACTCCAGCGGGAACGGACAGTCCCAGCGGTCAGTGGAGGGGGTGAGTGGAAAGAGGTCGGATTTGTGCCAGTTAATACGAAGGCCGGAGTATTCCCCAAAACGGGTCACCTCCAGAAGCAGGGGTGTCAGATTCGTCTCCGGAGACCTGACATATAAAATGGTATCGTCCGCGTAGAGGGAAATGAGTAGCGGACCCATTCGAAACTGGAGTCCACGGTGCAGGTGGTGTTCTTGAAAGTGCCGCACCAAAGGGTCCATGGCCAGGATATATAGCAAGGGGGACAGGGGGCATCCCTGTCGGGTTCCCCGAGAAAGAGGGAAGCTATCAGAAAGTGTGCCATTAAGGCGCAGACGCGCCCTAGGGGTGGTATAAAGCAGTTTGACCGTGGAGACAAACAGCGGTGGCATGCCCATCCGGTCCATGACTGACAGAAAAAAGGGCCATTCCAAAGAGTCAAACGCCTTTTCGGCATCCAAGAACACCGCAGCCGCCGGTGTATTTAGGTCTATTCTGTGGAGCACCGAAAACAACGTTCTGAGATTAAAGGAGGTGGATCTGTGGGGGACAAATCCGGACTGGGCCGGCGAGATAATAGACTCCATCAGTAAAGACAATCGGGTTGCGAGGACTTTTGCTAAAATCTTGTAGTCAAGGTTGAGTAGGGAAAGGGGTCTGAAAGAGCCACATCTCGTGGGGTCTCGACCCGGCTTAGGAAGTAAAATGATGACCGCCTCTCGGAGCGTGGGCGGCAAAACCCCCATTTCAAGTGCCTCCGCATACACCTCTATGAGGCGCGGTACTAGTTCCTCCTTGTATTCTTTGTAAAAGTCGGCCGAAAAGCCATCTAGACCCGGCGCCGAGGAGCCCTTCAATGCATCTATGGCCTCAATGACGCAGTCCGGATCAATAGGCATAGCTAGAAAATCCTGCATATACTTCTCCAGGAATACCATTGAGATCTCGTTGATATAGGGGCCTGGGTCGCGACGGTCCACTGCTAGAGTGGAGGTATACAATGTTTTGTAGTAGGATAAGAAGGCATCGCAGATAGCAGGGGTGGTCTGATGTCGAACGCCCAAGTCATCCACCATGTCAGAGATGTAGGAGGCCTGACGGGGAGGGCGGAGCAATTGAGCCAAGAGTTTGCCAGGCCTGTCTCCCTCTCCATATTGTCTAGCTGAGTGTTGCGCGCACAGATAGTTCAATTCCCTGTCTGCAGCATCCCTGAACTCTTGCAGCAGTCCCAACCTCTTCGCCTCTATCTTACCATCAGAGTCTGTGAGTGCGTCCCTGTCCAGTGTGGCTATTTCTGTCTCGATACATGTCATGGCGGCACGAATCTCGCGCAAGGCCCCCACGTGTTTAGTGATGCAAACCCCTCTAATAGTGGCTTTGAATCCCTCCCATAACGTGGCCCAAGTGTCTACTGTGCCCTTGTTGTGCTCAAAATACTCCTCTATCGCTGTACGAATGTCTTCCTTGAAGACCGGGTCAGATAGCGCCTTGCCGGGGAAACGCCACTGTTTCTCATATCCCCCCCAGTCTGGGAACCAGTAGGGTTAGTACAATGGGAGAGTGATCCGACAACGTGCGTGGGAGTGTCGAATGATCATTCACCCAACCGGCCACCCCTGGGGAAAGGAGCCAGTAGTCGATCCTGGTACTAGTGTTGTGATATCCAGAGTGATGGGTATAAGTGGGTGTGTTAGGGTGGAAACGAGCCTCAATATCAATGAGCGGGTAGTGTGTGCACATATCGGTCAGTACAGCGCGTGAGCGGGACTTACAGTCTGGGGAAGAAGACGTGCTGTCCCTGGCAGGGTCCATCAACAAGTTAAAGTCACCACCTATCACCAACATATCAGTGTCCAAGCGTAGCAAAGCATCATGGAGACTCTGGAAGAAGGCGGGGGAGTCTGAGTTGGGACTGTATATTCCAGCAAAGGTGATTTTGAAGCCAAGAAGTACCCCCGTAACTATAACATATCTGCCTTCAACGTCAAATATACTGTCTGAGTGCACAAAGGGGACGCGCCTATGTATCATTATCGCCACCCCCCCTCGCATATCTACTATACCTGGAGAAGAACCTGTGTGCGCCCCAGCCCTTGGCAAAGGAGGAAGAGTCATTCCGTACTAAGTGTGTCTCTTGTAGAAACAATACATCGACCCCATGTCGCGCTGCGTAGTTTAGAACCTGCCGCCGTTTTCTCGTGTTATTTAAACCTCGGACATTCCATGACATGAGGATAAGTCTGGAAGGACCAGCCTGCTGTCCTACCGTAGCCATTTAAAACCGAAGGAATCACAATTAAACAAGTGTGTGCATATCCGCTGCCTCCCTCCCGCAAAACAGGCATCATTCATGAAGAAAAACAGTGCATTTTCATTAACATTAGAACCAGAGAATGAAACAACCCCTCCCACCCTCCCACCACCCAGCCACTCCTTAAGCCCCAGGAGGCTTCTCCCACCCCAAAGAAGAATACCAAGATCATCAGACAAAAGCAATCGTCCAGTAATGTACTTGAAAATTAAAAGCAAACTAAGAGAAAAGCACAATGCGGCTCGTGCCATGGGGGGGTGGCTACGCTCCGCCATGCGGGTAGCCCGGCCGGGGCGACATTCAATTCTCAACAAGTATAGAAACACTGCAAAAATAACAACGTTAGGTGCATAATACTGAAGGGAACAGCCAATCTAAAAAAAAAAGGGGGACAAGTCAACCTTGTCCGCTCTCAGCAAAAAGGTCAGTACTAGTCTGCGAGTCTGTGTGTGGCGGAGATTTTTGTGCTTCGCCTGAGGTTTGAGGCGACCCTCTGTTTTTGTAAGCTTGACAAAATTCCTGTGCCTCAGCGGGAGGAGTCAAAAATGCGAAACCTGCCATCCACGTCCACTCTGAGCCTGGCAGGGTACAGCATTCCGTAGCGCAACCCCAGCTTGCGCAAAGCAGCCTTGACACCAGTGTATTTTCGGCGCGCGTCTTGGACCATTATTGTGAAGTCTGGGTAGAAAGATAGCACTCCACCCTGCCACTTCACCTCGCCAGCCTCCCTGGCAGCTTTTAGCGCCGCGTCCCAGTCTCTGAAGTTCATGATTCTGGCTATGATGGGCCGGGGCGGCAACCCTGGATTAGGCCGAGGCTCCAACGATCTGTGTGCGCGTTCCACTATGAAGCCGGCCGTGAACGTGTCCCTTCCAAATAGTTCGATCAGGAGATTTTCCACAAATGTGTCAAAGCGTCCGGTCGCCGTCGTCTCCGCCACACCAATTATGCGAATGTTATTGCGCCTACTGCGCGCTTCTAAATCCTCGTTCTTAATTGCGACATCCTTGAGGATCTTCTCCACGCGTTCTAATCTTTTCAGCGTCGATGCAGCGCCATCCTCTATGTCGGAAACCCTGGATTCAGCCAAATCCAGGCGCCTATCATGCGATTGAATCGTCGCGCCCATATCCGCCATTTTCTTTTCGAGGGTGTCGAAGCGGGAGTCCAAAGCCTTGAATCCAGCACGCATTTCGTCCAACATCTCGGCGACCATACCAGCGGTGTCTCCTGCTGTCGCTGGGCCTTCAGCGTCCGCAGCATGCGTAGGTGGGTCTTTAACCGTACAGAGGGAAGCCGTTTCGAAGGTAAGTTTCCTCTGGTTAAGATCTCTTTTTCCCATGGTGGAAATGGCGGTGGACAAAACACCAGTGTGTCAAGACACAGCGACAAGTGCGACCAGCAAGAGTGTTGAGCACAGTTACAGGGCACCCCGCAAGCAAGGTGTCCGGTCCAGGACAAATGGATCAGGGTTCTCAAACACCCACTCGTGTTAGGCGTAATCCGCACCGCAGAGGCCGCGGGGACGCCAAGGCCGAACCGCGCCATCCCGGGGGGTTCCTGTGCCGGGGTGACACGTCCGTCCGGAGCCAATCTGGCGGCCAACCCCCGCAGTAAGTAGGGCCAGTGGAGGGTTGTGACGACAATACAGCAGCAGCAGGCAAGACTATTCCTCCATCCAGTCAGGCATCAAATGGCAGCGTAGCAGGGGGACCAGGTATCCAGGACATCGAGGCACAGTCAGGTAAATTGGCCAGAGTCACACAGGCTATGCAGACCTCTTGTGGCAATCTAGCGGGTCACAGGCGTGCAGTAGTCATGGCCTGTTGCAGCATTGTGAGGGCTGGAGAGTGTGTGTCGTTCGTGGGCCTGTGTGGGGGACAGGCGCGAGGCAGGGCTGCGTGTTGGTGGTGAGGGCGAAGATGTAGCGCCCCCACCGAATGCAGAGATGCGGGGCCGCCTGGAAGTCGCCCTAGAGCCCCCCGGTCGCACCCCCGTCACCCCCCAATCACCATCAGGGCCCGCCGCCCGCCCCCCCCGCCCGCCGCCACACAGCCCGGGCAGTCTCCAAAATCGAGGCCCCGGCTCCCAAGGCCGGACCAGGCCGCAAGGGCCGGTCCCGCACCGAGGGTCCGTCCCTCCACCAGCGGAGACCACCGGGGGCAATCAGCGGGCCCGGGAGAGCCCAACAGCAACCCCAATGCCGAGGGGGCCAACGAAGGGGCCACCCAGAAGACTCACCAGGCGCTCCGGCGCAGCAGGGTCACGTCCAGCGAGGCCCTGGAGGCCTCACCACCCCTCCGCAGCTGCACCCGTTCTCGCCGTCCCCCGGCCTCCAATCTCGGCCAGCTGCATCCGATGGTGTTAGGGGTCGGTATCAGGCATTTTCCGACCCCTGCGCAGTGTCGGATCTCGTGGGAATGGCCCCGTTTGCAGCCCGCTCGGCGGAGCTCTATATTCAGGCGGCCATTCCGCTCGCCTGCGTAGCCACGCCCCCATTTCTGGGAGAATATGAACAAATATTGCCAGGACATTGAAAGTCCCACAGACTTTAGACACTCAGACAATGGTATTAGGATATTCTGTAGACTTAACAGCAACTATGCTTAAAAAAAAGATTTTTATCTTGGTCCTGGCTGGGTCAATGATTCTGCAGAGGTGGAGATCGGCGGATATTCCTACTTTTATTCAGGTATTAAGTAAATTGGGTAGGATTAAAGACCACGAAAGAAAGTACACTCTAAAAGCAGATTCTTATAAAAAAGTTAAGGCTCTGTGGGAGAACTCAGGTTAAAAGTTGTTTGGGGATGCTGAGAAGTTGGAATCGGATTTAATTGGAAAACATTGCTAAACCAGAATGCATAATTTAAGGACTTGATTTATTGCACTTTATTATCATTGTGGTTTTTATTGTGTATGGTTATAAACATAGATTTTCTATTATGATGTGGGCGTGCTGCGTGTGGCACAAATGCATTCCTTCCTCTTAATGTCTTTTGTATTCACGATTCAATATCTCCTGAATAATTTTTTTTTTTAAAAAGGGCTACCTGCTGCACACGGTGTCCTGTGGGATCCAGCATGGAGTCAGCACTGACCCAAGAAATTGGTACACCTCTCCCAGCCCTACTGACCGACAACAGTGCGGAGGAAGATGGCAAGGGTCTCTCTGGGAACATCTATGGGCACCCTCTTTGGTCCTCCTTGTGCACAAGAATATGTTTCAAAATTTACGAAAAATGTAAAGAAGTACTTGGACTATACATCTCGGGGCTTTATTTTTCAAACCAGAACACAGATACAGCGTCAGCTATATGATGCACTAGGTAAATGTTCAACTCCTTTGCAAAAAACAAATGTAACTGATTGTTTGGAATCAAAAGCCCAGTTTGCTCACTTTTTTGTGCGTGTCGGAGCGAGAAGCCAAATCCCCTAAACAATAATTGATGTCAAATGTATGTGTCTGAAACACAAACCGTTATAATTATTTTCGAGAATCTTTACTGTTGACAAGGCAAACGTTTTTTTACTGCATGGATTTTATTTAGTCTAGAACTTTACACATCTTTAACAATTATTTCCTTGAAAGACATCTTGACAAGACAGAAGGGTCAGTAATTCTTTAAAATGCTTGTTTTTCCATTAGTTTCTTTAGGATGTTTAGGAGACAACCCTTTTGTTGCAGTACCTGTAAAGTATATTCTTCTGAAAGATAATTCCTGCATATTAGAAGGCATCATTTTGCTCCTTTTTACACATCAACTCTCAAGACAACAGGCTCTCTAAAATATGTTTTAGCTCTGTCAAAATTTGATTCAATATTTGGCAAACTGGGTATAATTTCAAAAACATTAATATTTTAAGAACTAGTCCAAGATCTACGCATACGTGCCTACAAAAATGGTGGTCCTGAAAGTGAGTCTAGGCTGTGCACCCATCTTAAACTAAGCTGGGATCTACCCTGTGGAAGAAGCAAGGGGGAGGCTGGAGAGCTCACCAGAGAAGTGCACGGCTTCTTAGTAAACGAGGTGTTGCATTGGCAGTGCGGGTACTAGCACAATCTGGAGTGTGCATAACAGGCCACGCTCACGAAGATCTACTCTAGAGCACACAACAAGCTTCCTGGAGCACATCAGAGTTCCACTCAATTGTTCTTTATTAGATAAAATTAACACGAACAAATCTGAAGATACTTTAGGCAATGTCATAATAAACAAAAAAATGCTCCAGAGAATCCGGATCATGCATAGGCGATGGGAAATTTGCCCCGTGATCTCCGGATATGCTCATCTGAATAAGATAAAATATATTGGTTACAACTCAGAGAACCAGGCAGGTCCAGATACACTGCAGAGCATTTCTTTGTCAATCTGGTCCCAAGACTGTCCCTTTTAGGAAATCAAACGCAGAGGTCAGAGTAAAGACACTCTGGCATTCTGCGGCCACAGAGAGGAGCCACCTGAGTTCATGAAAGGGGAGTAGTGCCACTTTATCCTTCCTATCCTGAAAGACCTTGAGTTTTTAAAAGGACTCTCACCCACTGGAGTTCCCTCTCGTGGCATGCTTCATCGAGTCCACACCCGAAGCACCTAGTGCACTACACTTTACGGGTGATAACTTCACTAAAACGGCTGTATTATGATATTCCTGTTATTCATGGCCAGAACTCAGCACCAATTAAGCCACAAAAAGTGTCTAAGTGCCGAAGAAATAAGTACAAAAAATTATGTAACAAACCGACATTAACATATTTACATGACGAAACAATAGACAGGAGAGCAGAGTGCAAGAGAAACAAGTACAGAAAATCACTAAGAGATGTTGCTCTTTAAACCCTTGGATGTTCCACTGGAAGAACCACCATTGACAAGCATTCAAATGTCGGCAACTATGCTAGCCAGAACCATAAAGCAAAGGCTAGAAGGGCATCCCATCCATACTACAACCGAAGAAACCACTAGCGACCATTCGCAGTGGGCAGTTGGCGGGTCAGCAGAGTACGTTACATCTTTGGTTTATCACTCGCGTTATCTTAGTGGAGCCAAGCCTAGAACACAGACACTTGACTCAGCAGTCACTTCATCAACCTGGGATCAGCGCTGCAAGGTCTGACCAGCAGCTGCTTCCGATGGCTTACAGGACCATCAGATATTCCTAGAATCCCTTAAAATGGCTCCTGGTTTTGGATACGCCATGATCTAAGGTGGACCTGTCAATAACATTGAGTCAGAGACCTTATTGTGTCTTAGTTTTAGGATGGATTTGAGCTGAAAACAGCTGCTGCCTCAGGCATGCATTAGTGAACGGTGTGCATGGCAGTGTTTCTCGCGTCATGCACCTGCTTAGCGCGGTAAATTGGTGGCGGCTGGATGTTGTGGCATGCACGCATACAATCCGTGAAACCGGAGGACAGTTGGACTGCCCATGTAAGGTCTAGCTACTCTGAGGACTATCATCTGTGTGTGAGGGAGTCTGGCGAGTTCACTCTCCAAGCTAATGAGGAAGTGGGATATGTGGGCTAGAACCAGTGATCACAATGACGTCAGAGCAAGAGGGATCTTCTTAATGTAAGGGAAGGTTATGCAGCCCCTTTACTGTACCAGACCCAAGCAGGGACGCTCAGGAACAGCGCCTCGAAGAGCTTTTGAGAGGGGGCCTCTAAGGGTGAACTGTGCAGGTACTGGAGAGGTAGTGCTGCTGTCTCCAACACAACCCCAAGCCTGCTGCTGTCTCAGACACAACCCCAAGCCTGCTGCTATCTCAGACACAACCCCATGCCTGCTGCTGTCTCAGACACAACCCCATGCCTGCTGCTGTCTCAAACACAACCCCAAGCCTGCTGCTGTCTCAGTCACAACCCCAAGCCTGCTGCTATTTCAGACACAACCCCATGCCTGCTGCTGTCTCAAACACAACCCCAAGCCTGCTGCTATCTCAGACACAACCCCATGCCTGCTGCTGTCTCAGACACAACCCCAAGCCTGCTGCTGTCTCAGACACAACCCCAAGCCTGCTGCTATCACACAACCCCAAGCCTGCTGCTGTCTCAGACACAACCCCAAGCCTGCTGCTGTCTCAGACACAACCCCAAGCCTGCTGCTGTCTCAGACACAACCCCAAGCCTGCTGCTGTCTCAGACACAACCCCAAGCCTGCTGCTGTCTAGACACAACCCCAAGCCTGCTGCTGTCTCAGACACAACCCCATGCCTGCTGCTGTCTCAGACACAACCCCATGCCTGCTGCAATTGATTTATTACTTCACACAAGGGGCTCTGCAGTCAGCACCTGTGGTGGCGGGGTTGGGGAGTGGCGGGGGGGTTCTGCCTTCTTACAGACCTACCTGGACATATGTGTTACGGGAAGTCAATCCTCCTGTTTGCTTTAGGAGTCTACATGACAGAGATACTCAGGTGTATTGTCTGAGGCACATTACTTTGCATCTGTGTCATAATCCTGTGCTGCTTGCATAGCAGAGCATGTTCGAGACCTGAGTATTATATTCCTTCTGCTGTGTCCACATCATAGGAGCTGTAGAACATGCTTTTCTTTTCACATGTGAACAATTGAACTAAGTGAGACAGAATAATTTTTCCCTTTTTTATTACAAACTAAATAATCAGTGCAAAATGAACTTCCCATTTTATTCTTGGACCAAAATTTATTTGTTAAACACTTTATCACACATTTAAAACGAACTATAAAAAGTACTTGTGAACTATAGTTGTTCTATAAAATCTATAAACAGTACTTTGCACTATACGGGCCCTATAAAATCTATAACAGTACTTGTGGGCTATATGTGCACTATAGAATCTATAATCTGCACCTGTGCACTATATGTTCCGGAGTGGTTCTACCATGCATTCCTTTTTGGCTCATGTGCAGAAATCTTTTGGCGATATGGAATGGATGAAACTGCGCGTGCTCTAATCACTGCTGCACAAGTAGCAAAGCAGCACCCCATGGCTGTGCCTCGCTTTCTGTGGTGGTGCTCATGGTGATAGGATGCCTCGAGTCTGTGTGCACTGCATGGCATCTGATGCACACCACAGATATCACAGGTGTGTGTAACCCTAGGGCTGGTGTCCATGGACTTCAGCCGGAAGGTCACGACTGAAAGAAGCCAGGCTCGTCAGTAATTTAGTTATATGTTCCATGTAGTGTGTGATCGCTCCAGAGCTGGAGGCATCCCTCTTTAACCCCTCCCATGCTCGTGACTGAACCGCTCCGTCACGAGCCTCGGGTGCGCTGTGCTGGTGACGGAGCGGTTCCGTCACGGCCGGCTCGGTGCGCCTGCGCGGCGCTGATTTCGCACCTGCGCTGGACGTTCCATTGAGCGGGCGGGGCCGTGACGGAACCGGTCCGTCACCAGCACAGCGCGCCCAAAGCTCGTGATGGAGCGGTTCCGTCACGAGCATGGGAGCGCCGTGCAGCTCCCCCTACCAGCTAGTATTGCGGCGGAATTGTCGCCGCAGCGAAGAGGTTAATGCATACCGGATCTGTATCGCTCTGTTGCGTATGGCATGACCCTTTAGAACTTTTGCAGAGCAATGCTTGATCGTACCCATCAGTGCACCTTGGGGATAGCTCTGCTGTGTATGGTGTGTCCCTTTAGAACCCGTGCAGTGCAATGCTTGATCTTACCCTTCAGTTCACCTTGGGGGATAGCTCTGCTGTGTATGGCGTGACCCTTTAGAACCCTTGCAGTGCAATGCTTGATCTTACCCATCAGTGCACCTTGAGGGATAGCTCTGCTTTGTATGACATGTCCCTTTAGAACCCTTGCTGTGTAATGCTTAATCTTACACATCAGTGCACCTTCAGGGATAGCTCTGCTGCGTATGGTGTGTCCCTTTAGAACCCGTGCAGAGCAATGCTTGATCTTACCTCATCAGTGCTCCTTGGGGGACAGCTCTGCTGTGTATGGCTTGTCCCTTTAGAACCCTTGCAGAGCAATGCTTGATCTTACCCATCAGTGCACCTTCAGGGATAGCTCTGCTGTGTATGGTGTGTCCCTTTAGAACCCGTGCAGAGCAATGCTTGATCTTACCTCATCAGTGCTCCTTGGGGGACAGCTCTGCTGTGTATGGCTTGTCCCTTTAGAACCCTTGCAGAGCAATGCTTGATCTTACCTCATCAGTGCTCCTTGGGGGACAGCTCTGCTGTGTATGGCTTGTCCCTTTAGAACCCTTGCAGAGCAATGCTTGATCTTACCCATCAGTGCACCTTGGGGGATAGCGCTGCTGTGTATGGTGTGTCCCTTTAGAACCCTTGCTGTGTAATGCTTGATCTTACCCATCAGTGCACCTTGAGGGATAGCGCTGCTGTGTTTGACATGTCCTCTTTAATCCTTGCTGGGTAATGCTTGAGCGTACCTGACCAGTGCACCTTGGGGGATAGCGCTGCTGTGTATGGCGTGTCCCTTTAGAACCCTTGCAGTGCAATGCTTGATCTTACCCATCAGTGCACCTTGGGGGATAGCTCTGCTGTGTATGGCGTGTCCCTTTAGAACCCTCGCAGTGCAATGCTTGATCTTACCCATCAGTGCACCTTGGGGGATAGCGCTGCTGTGTATGGCGTGTCCCTTTAGAACCTTTGCAGTGCAATGCTTGATCTTACCCATCAGTGCACCTTGGGGGATAGCGCTGCTGTGTATGGCGTGACCCTTTAGAACCCTTGCAGTGCAATGCTTGATCTTACCCATCAGTGCACCTTGAGGGATAGCTCTGCTGTGTATGGCGTGTCCCCTTAGAACCCTCGCAGTGCAATGCTTGATCTTACCCCATCAGTGCACCTTGGGGGATAGCGCTGCTGTGTATGGCGTGTCCCTTTAGAACCCTTGCAGTGCAATGCTTGATCTTACCTCATCAGTGCTCCTTGGGGGACAGCTCTGCTGTGTATGGCTTGTCCCTTTAGAACCCTTGCAGAGCAATGCTTGATCTTACCCATCAGTGCACCTTGGGGGATAGCGCTGCTGTGTATGGCGTGTCCCTTTAGAACCCTTGCAGTGCAATGCTTGATCTTACCCATCAGTTCACCTTTAGGGATAGCTCTGCTGTGTATGGCGTGTCCCTTTAGAACCCTCGCAGTGCAATGCTTGATCTTACCCATCAGTTCACCTTTAGGGATAGCTCTGCTCTGTATGGCGTGTCCCTTTAGAACCCTTGCTGTGTAATGCTTGATCTTACCTATCAGTGCACCTTGGGAGATAGCGCTGCTGTGTATGGCGTGTCCCTTTAGAACCCTCGCAGAGCAATGCTTGATCTTACCCCATCAGTTCACCTTGGGAGATAGCCCTGCTGTGTTTGGCGTGTCCCTTTAGAACCCTTGCAGTGCAATGCTTGATCTTACCCATCACTGCACCTTGGGGGATAGCTCTGCTGTGTTTGGCGTGTCCTCTATGATCCTTCCTGTGTAATGCTTGCAAGATCATACGTGATATGTGCACCTTAGGGGGATAGCTCTTCTGTGGGCAGCATTAGAGCACTTGTCATGTGTCCATTGAGGAGGTTAGGCATGTCTAGGTACCTACAATGATACTTCTGAGTTTTGAAGGGGGAATGGCTCGGAATATGGTAACCTAAACGATGCGCCTGCACAAGACGTCCATTGCATGGATTGCGATTGACCTCATGATGTGTCAGTCTCGCGCCATCATTCAGGAGTACAGAGCTGTGATCTCACTCAGGAGGATACATGGAGAGGGCAGCTCATGCCTGTGGGACCTCTCCCTACTGAATGGACCACTTCCAGCCAGCTGACCCCACCAAGGTGTATGCAGTCCCAGGTAGGGGCACAGCTCTGGAAACCCAACCTGTGTGAGATGACAAGTTATTGCAGTTGGAGACAGACACACCTAGAGAGTGCTTTGAACATATGCGAACCACCTATTGGTGCATTTAGTGTATTTTGGCTCAGGCAACACCTCCAACATCCCCGTATGGATGGTGAAGCCTCCCTTTGACCGACAAACTTCTGAAGTGCGCAAGTGCAGTCACCATCAGCCATCATTGAGAACGACCAGTCCAGGTCACGTGCCCAAACCCAGAAGGACGATTTGTATAGTGACCATTTCTTGCTTCAGTGGACACATGTATGAAACCCCTTCGAGCGGTCACAATGTTTGCTTGCTGGCCTTGCATCAACTTTGCTCTCTTTAGGCCATACTAAAGTCCTATTCCACAGGCTGGAAATGTCCTTCTGCTAATGGGTGTTCTTCAGTTTCAAGGTATGAAGGGGGAGGAGTCAGTGGTTCCAGGTGCATTGACACGTCCTTCAGTGCTAAGATTTCGTGGATGTCCGAGCTGATCCTTCGCAGCTGGTGGGGCATCGTAACCCTTGGACCTCCTACGATACCAGAGTGCGGTCCTTGGTTTCCGCCATGGTTAGCGGTTGAGTTCATTGCTGCCGGGCTCCTACCGTCTGCAGACTCCGCCTCGTGTATGTCGGGGGTCAACGTAGCTGGCACTCCGTGCTCCAAGTCTATTACGCTGTAAGGAGGGGGCTCGCTCAGCTCGGCGGCGAGGGGGCTCTGACCAGGCCTGAGCCCAACAGTCCAGATCTCAATAGGGTGATTCAGGTATCTGGGGTCCACCACGTCTTCATATGACGGGGCGGCATATGCAGCAGCATTACTGCAGTAAAGAAACCAGAAAAAGTTAGGATGCAGTTTGTGAGATAACAGACCTAATACACTATCTCTATGCAGATTAAACTAATAATTGAGAATAATTGACAATACAGAGCAAAACAAAAGCTGTGAAAAATTCATAAATATATATATATATATAGACAATACCCTTGCAGGCTTAGAGTGCTGCATAAATAATGCAAAAAAAGAAGTAGGGAATTCTGGGTAGTTCCAAAGTTTAAGTGGAGCACATGGATCACACTACGACACCAGAGACACTCTGAACCTGCTCATCTCAAATGTCTGTTTCTCTAGCAGAGTTTTTAACCCTAGGATTAGTACAGTGCCGCCCGCGCCGGGCTAGAAGGTGACAACGCCTTGTGCCGCCGACTCCTATTGGCATTCTCATGCTTTTATCTCACAGGTTCATAAAACGAGCATCACTGAGCGGAGTATTAATGCTCATGAGTAAACAATACAATTTGATTTGCAGTGTGTGTGCTCTATAAATGGGGGATATTGTGTATCATTAATAATTACCCCATGAAACTGCCCATTTAGTTAAATTTAAAGTAAGAAATGCATTGGCCAAACTAATGTAAAAAAAGTTCACCGAAAATCGAATCAAAGTGAAGTTAGTCAGTCAAATCACTTTATTCGATTAATTAAAATCATAAAAGTAATTACACAATGCACAATATAATAAAATCATGTAACCCAATAAGCCATTTGAGCGATTTTTTTTAAAGGAATTAATACAGCAGGATCCATTTTCTAATGTAAAAAGAGCTTAAAAAACAATTAAGAAGTTATCGTTGCAAACCAAAATCGAAATTCGCAAGTTATGGTTAGGATCACGATCCGTATTTTACACAACCATGCAAAGCATAACACACACCAGATGCAATGTACATGATGCAAAGAATCCTTAGGGAATTAAAGTGGGGAATGCCACTTGTTTAACCTCCACTTATTGGTCTTCGCTGGGTGGATCTACATGAAACGTCAGAAAACTAATCTAACGATTTTGTTTTATTGGAAAATTTTGTGAAGATTCGTCAAATGGAGCCAAAGTTATTACGAAAACAAAAAATGCCTTTTCAATGGAAAGTCTGACCTAACCATAAAACACTCAGTCTATGGCCATTGTGCTTTGTAAAAAATGAATATACACAGCTGAAAAAACGCAGTTAAAAATTGAGCTATGGTTCTGGCTCAATGGCGTAACGCCGCTGAATTTTGGTAGTTATGGCCATCAGCAAACAACTCATGCCAAAGGCAAACCAAATATGGACTCTGGTACAACACAGTCACTGTGGCATAGTATTTAAAACCACTTTTTAAAAAGAGCTTGTAAAACTCCCCTCAGAAAGAAGATACACAATGTGCAAATTAGGGTACATGGTTAAAATCTACCTGGAGGAGGCATCACTTGCCTGTTTGGCTTAACGTCAGAGTATCATAGAGGGAAACACTAAAACATGGATAGAACTTGCACATCAGATGCCTTTTTAGCACCCTGGCTTAGGTGCAATGGAATTCAATTGCAGAGCTATGCTCCCAGCAGTCTAAAGGACCCACCTCACAGGCTCGCCTTTGTTATGGCCAGGATTTGCAAGGATTTTTTTGGGCAGGGTAATACTTAATTTGTGCTGGTGTTTGCTGGTGCTCTGTGTCAGCACTGGTTTCTAAATATGGCACTTATTTATGACAGTCCACCACATATTGGCGCTATTTTTGAGCAGATCTCAAAAGAATTTAAAAAACGTGTTCAATATACTTAAAAAAAGAAATAATAAAAACTCTGGGTCAAGCCATCGCAACTGTGGGAGGTGAGCTTAATACCTTGGGACCAAGCGCTTCTATTTTTACAAACTTTTGCACTGGAACGCTTCCTGACGGCTAACAAAAATGCCATTGGTGGAGGTTTTCTTGTAATTTGACCCCAAGTGATGGTGCCCTAAGATATACTTTGCATTGTGGGTGCTCCAGCCTTGGCCAGAATGGCCAATGGGGTCAGGTTTGACATATAAGCACTCAGGATTTGAGCACCAGGTTTGCAAGTGGTAAAAGACATTTTGGTTTTGTGGTCATATGTGCAACAGAAAGTGCCATGGTGAGTTGTGAAAAGGGAATGTCTAAATAATGGTGTTTTACAAAATATTCATTTAACAGTGCAGTCAATCCGCTGGCCCAAAGGTGGTTGTAGGCCACAAACAACTTTGAGAGGAATGTAAGAGTGGCCAGTTAGTGAAACTGATCTAGTTTGCTAAAATGAGGTCTATATTCCTAATAAAAATATTGTCAGGTGTCAATCATGCCTACAATTAAACATAACGAAATATTTATTGCAAGAGGATGTGACTTTTATACATTGAAGAAGCTATATTACCACTGGAAGGGCGAGTAGAGAACTTCGACTTGTGTAGAGTTCATGAACAAGTCCTGAACAAACACCAGGGGAATGTCTCAACACGGTCTTGCAGACACAGACATATGTTGTACATACATTGTGCTGGGATAGGGGTCTAGAGCTTACAGCCAGAGCTAAAAAGCGAGACAATAAACCAAAAGAAGGAGAAAAAGAGAGGAAAGGAAAACTAAATGGAGAGAAGAAAAAAGTATGAAAATGGGTAGCGAAGAAGAAACACAAAAAGGAGAATAGGAGAAGAAATTGGTACATCCAAGGGGGTACACTAATGGAAGAAAGAACATGGGAAGGAAACAGTTAAGGGCAGGAAAAGACAAAAGAGTAACGAGATACAAAGACGAGGAAGAAAGCAGTGAAGGAGAAAGTGAGGTGAGGTAATGAGATAAAGTAAAAAAAGAACATAAAGGAAAACAAACGAAGCCAAGAAGATAAAAGAGAAGATGAAAACAAAGTGAAGAAAAGAAAGTAGGAGGGTCCCAAAGTCAAGCAGGTGTAAAATCGAGATCATAGTACTAAGGAGGAAGAGTGTTGTACCTTTATCTAACAGCTTTGCTTGTAAACTTTGTTTTCCTGCCAAATGAAGGAACATGGCGTCTTTCCCTGGTTTGTATTGGACTAGGGTGCACTGCTCCAGCTCTTGTTATGTTTTATTATTTGTGGTAAAACTGTCGGCAGTGACCATGAAAGACAGGGTCACAGAGGGAAAGAGGGGAGGACAGATGGAATCAGGGACGCAGAAGAGAGGCAGGAACACTGATTAAAACCTACAAACCATCCCCACATCGTAAATCGTGCATCTGGATTTGACACCACAACAGCACACCATTAGATGAGCATGACTCCCTACTCTCACCTCCTTATAATTTATGACTCACACTCAGAGTGGCCGTCACTGC
The DNA here is from genome assembly GCF_964261635.1 of Lissotriton helveticus. NCBI lineage: Eukaryota > Metazoa > Chordata > Amphibia > Caudata > Salamandridae > Lissotriton > Lissotriton helveticus. The sequence continues at coordinate 1,857,186,763 of NC_136068.1, read as the reverse complement.
AGGCCAGCAGGGATTCTCGTAAAGGGGCCCATGTGTCTCTGGGTTTTGATGCTGTGGGCAGCTCTTCTGCATATGTCTCCAGCTGGTCCCTGCAGTATACCATATCCTTCAGCCATCCCTCTACTTTAGGGCATTTTCTGCTGTCCCACGTGAACAGAGTTCGTCTTTTCGCTAACAGCAAGGCCACCTGTACTAGTCTCTCCGTGACACCTTTCAGCTGTGGAGCATGTCCCAGCAGGCACAGTGCCGGAGTATTTTGCAGCACAGTCCTTGTCATCTTTACAACACTAGACAAAACATCGTCCTAAAATGCATGCACATGACCGCATTCCCAAGCCAAATGCAGAAAGCAAATCCATCAAGAGCTAATTATTACATTTAATGTTTTTGATTAAGTGATACAAGTCTTGTTGCTCTTGTTATGAACTATGTCTTTTTTAGGATTGTGATTAATGAAATAATTTAGCACATTTCAAATTCTTGAATCGGATTTTGTAAATGTTCGTTGGATGATTTTTTTTAATGTTATTTCCTTAGGTGTTTTTGTAATGTTTCATGTCAATTTGGAATGTAGTTTATTGATTGAATAAGATGTAAGTGCTTTGATATGTGTATTCTATTTACTGCCTTTAAAATAATTCTTTCTGGAGTATACTAGTTTCCACTGAGAATATTTGAATAATAGGTATAAATAAATGTACCAGACCAGATCTAATGAAATTGTTTATTTGGTCGTTGTTAAAGTCATATTGGAAGTAGCGTGAGAGGGGGCATTTTGTGTGTGTTTTGATATTCTAAAACGGTCCAGCCCTCCCTCAGCCCCCTCAAGGACCTAACTCCTTTTGTGTGCAATGCAGAAAGCCAGCAGGGTCCAAACCACATATTTTGCACTTCCCCTCCTCGCGTAACCCTATTTTCCACAGTTTGTGAGGGGTGTGGTATGTCTGGTGCAGAAACTTTAGATGTATATTCCTTAAATTACTGTTTGGGGTCAGTCGCCCACTGACCGAGCATATTCGCCCCCAGTCTGCCTCCGTCAATGGAGCATCTAGTACAGTGTTCCATCGCACTAAGCTAGTATCTACAGTGTGTGGTATATCAGCTTGAACTGCTTTGTACAATTTAGTGACCATTTTCTTCTTTGTAGGGGCCGTGATTACCAATTGGAGTGGCAGTGACATTTCAGGTTCTGCCGGATAATCAGTATAGTGAGCTTTTACCGCCCGTCGCAGCCTGTAACAGGTAAAATTAAACAACAGCGTCGGGCTCGTTATATAGGATAATTCCTCCCCAGATATATACTTTCCCTCTACATATAGGTCACCCATAGTTACAATCCCGACCTCATTCAGTGCCTTTATCGACCCCTTGTCCCTCGATTCGTAGTGCAGGAGCGTAACGGGGAAGTTTGTGGGTCTTCCGTCCAATCGCCTGCCATGCCGCCGTGGTGACGTCAATTGTGTCAATCTCTGTTCTCGGTGTGTGTCTGCGGGAATGTGTGATAATGCCCTTCAATGGTATAGGAGCAGCGTCACCCTGTTCTACCGCCACGTGTGGCGTGAATGCATGATGTTTAAACCAGTAGTAAGCGTACTGAGCTTGACAACACAGATAATACATATAAATATCAGGCGCTTTAAACCGACCTCTGTCGTATGGGAGTGATAGTGTGCGCCAGCTGATTCTCGGTTGTTTTGTGCCCCACACAAGCCGTAATAATTGCGTTGGGACTGTTTTAAAGAAGTGAACTGTCAGGGGAACAGGGACATTGCAGAACAAATATAAGAACTTAGGCAATATTACCATCTTTATAATGGCTATCCGGTCCGCTAGTGATAATGGCAAGCCTAGCCATTTATCAACATGAGTGACCAAGGAGGCATAGGCCGCTCCGTAGTTTTCGGCAATGACCACTGCCGGATCTCTGTGTAGTCACACTCCCAAGTATTTAACCGGTTCGTCAGACCATACAAGCGGGTATTCCACAATTGGAGACTTGGTGACAGCGGTTAACGGAATTATCACCGATTTTTTCCAATTAATGTGAAGACCAGAGTGCAGACTAAACTTTACATATTCTCGAAGAAGGGGAGACAGATATGCGGACTGTTCACGGACGTACAAGACCATGTCGTCCGCATAAAGTGAAATCCCCACCGGTCTGTTATAAAAATTGAGCGCCGCAGCTCTATGTAGCGGACGGATTTTGCACGCCAGAGGTTCCAGCACAATGGCGAATAACAACGGGGATAAAGGGCATCCCTGTCGTGTGCCTCGTTCTATTCGCAGCGTCTCAGATGTGAAACCGCCAATCCGCACTCTAGCGGTAGGCTCCGTGTATAGTAATTTAACCCAGTTTACAAACATGGGGGGGAAGCCCATCCTATATAGTATCTGTACCATGTAACTCCATTCTATGGAATCAAACGCCTTTGCAGCGTCCAATCACACCGCAACGGCTGGTAGGTCCGGATTTAAGACATGTAACATGGCAAAGATAGTGCGTAAGTTTAGAGACGTAGATCGGTCTGGGATAAACCCAGATTGGTCTGGAAGGACCAGGAGGAGCATTAACGGCTGTAGCTTCGTGGCCAAGATATTCGCTTAAATTTTGGCATCTAGGTTGATAAGGCCCAGGGGGCGGTAAGATTCACGTTCATACGGGGGTTTGTTTTTCTTTAGTAGTGTGATAATCATTGCCTGGCATAGTGACGGTGGAAGTGTGCCAGCCTCATAAGCCTCTGCATACATTGCCAGTATGTGAGGTGCAAGTATCGTAGCGTATGCCTTGTAAAATTCTGCAGTCAGCCCATCCGGCCCCGGTGCTTTCCCATTTGGGAGTGATTTGATAGCCGTCACTACACCCTCTATATCTATCGGCAAGCTAAGGTATTTCCTATGCACATCAGATAACCATGCATATGCAATGTCATCCAAGTACTCGTTCAAATCCTTCCTGTCGGTGCCCCCACTAGAATTGTACAGCAAGCTATAGAAAGTACGGAATTGCTCCACGATTTCCTTTGGGGAGTGGTGTGCCCCTACATTGCTTTCCACTATACGGTCAATAGGAGGTTGCATAGTCCTACACGTTAGTTTAGCCGCCAGTGATCTGCTCGGTCTCCCTCCCTCTCCATATCGCCTAGCTACATGTCTTTTTGATATGTACTTGACCTCTGAATCTGCTAGCTCATTATATTCATCGATGAGCTCATGTATGCGTGCTAGTGTCTCTGTACCACATTCAGTGTCATATTGAGTCTCCAGCTCCCTCAGCTTGCCTTCCACCATATGTAGCCTATTTCGTATGTCTTTTAAGATGCCCGCTGACGTTCTAATGCAAGTTCCCCTGATCGTAGCCTTGAAGGCCTCCCAGAGTATCCCCTGGCTATCCACTGACCCAACATTCTCCTCAAAGTATCGCTCTATGGCAACCCTGATTGTGTCTGCATACGTGGGATCTAAAAGTGCCCCTGCTCTAAATCTCCATGTGAATGGCGGATTCTGATTTTGAGGGATAGTCATTGTAAGCAATATCGGGTTGTGATCTGATAGCGTTCGGGGCAGTGTCTTGACATCTGTCACCCAAGCGTTGACCTCGTCACTAATCAGCCAGTAGTCCAATCTAGACCACCCGTTCGTCGCCGGCGTGATGTGTGTGCCCGCTAGGGTCTCTGAGTGTCTGTGTTGCCAGGGATCAACCAGCCCAAATTCTAGCATGCAAGTTTTTACGCATGCAGCTACTTTGACCATCCTAGCCCCTTGTGGGTTTGATTTATCCATCTTAGGATCTAGGTGTGTGTTTAGATCCCCTCCCCATAGTATAGCTGTGTCCGGCCATGTGCGTAATGTTCTATATAAGTTCCCATACGCACTACTGGGCCATAGAAACTTATAATCGTCACCGCTGCATGTCCCAGTTTTGCCAGTACCGTCGCCCATCTACCTTCCTAATCTGTAGCAAAGTCTAGCATCTTGAAGCTGACCCCCCCTCTTTATTAATATTAGGACACCCCTTGCATATGAGGAGTAGGAGGAAGCAAGTCTATACGTCGCCCATTTTCTAGCTACTGTGTCCTCCGTTACCTTAGTGAGGTGAGTCTCTTGTAATAGTGCTAGTGTGACATTGTGATGATCCAAGTACGCTAATACCTGCCGTATCTTCTGTGGTGTGTTAAGCCCACGTATATTCCACGATCTACCCTTATATGTGGTTCCCGTCATGGTGGTATCAGTGGCAAGGCAATGTGTCTAGCATTTGAGTCTGCATGCGAGTGCAACTCTTCACAATTTGTCTGGGTTTTATTATACCTAGAAACAATTGCCCTTGATCTGAAAGAACAAAAAGAACCCCCCCCTCCCACTTCAGCACACCCCAATCGCTAAAGACATGTCCCCCATTTAACTCCCTAACAAACAACAACATAATTACCCAAAAATCAGGTTGGGGATTACCCATTGGGGGTCATGGCGGCTTCCACCACTCCCAGGGATCCAGAGGAAGGGGAGCCATCGATTCCATCGTGTTTCCCCGCATCTCTCCCGTGCCGGCAGGTGAGTATCCACCCTTAAGTTAGTTTGCCTACCATATCACTTACTTCGGGTCACACGCCATCTCAGGCTGGGTATAGGTGTGGGCATTGTAATGCCTTCGCAAGCGATCAACATACCCTCCTTACTGTTCATTCGTCAATATCTGATGTTGGAGAGTCAGAGGACTGTCGCTGCTGGCACCGCAGTGGTTTTACATGGTCCATAGCCTGCTTGGGCGACATGAAGATTTTACCTTTCTCGAATGTTCCAATGCGCAATCTCGCCGGATATAACATTGCATACGGTATTTGCTCTTTCTGCAGGAGTTTCTTGACATTTTGGTATTCCTTGCGCGCTGCCTGGACAGTGGGCGTAAAATCCGGATAAAACGATAACGTGTTCCCTTGGTGGTCAATGGAGCCTTTTTGTCGAGAAATGCGCAGGACTGTATCCCGGTCTCGAAAATTTAGCAGCCTGGCGATTATGGGCCTCGGAGGCGGACCCAGTGGAGGACGTGCCGCCAGTGATCTCTGTGCGTGCTCGACAGCGAACAATGGGGACAGTTCATCTTTGCCTCATATTTCCAGTAGCAAAGCCTCAACGTAGTCCTCTAGTTTCCCTACGTTCGTGGATTCTGGCAGCCCTATTATGCGAATGTTGTTCCTGCGGGATCTCGCTTCGCTATCCTCGCTCCTAGTCTGTATGACCTCCAATAGCTTGGCGAATTCTCCCGTTTTGTCCGCAACTTGTCGTAGGCCATCCTCCGTATCCGATATCCGCTGTTCAGCCTCATTTAATCGGACTGTGTGTTTATCAAGTTTCGATAAGAACTGGTCCTTCCGTCCAGGTAAGACTTCGATTTTACCGTCTATCGACTGTAGACTATTTTGTATAGCAGTTTTTTCAAGGGCGGAGTTTGGCGTCGCGGCAGCATCGTGTTCTGTGTCCGACGTCAAAGATTGTCCTGGGCGTCCCCCCTTCCTCAGCTCAAACATGAGTCTGGGCTGAGTTTTGTCCGGTTTCCCCATGTGAGCCAGTCTGTGGGGGGGCCGCAGCAATGAAATAGGTGCCCACTCCTGATGTATTGCCAAGGGTCACTTACTGCCACTCCCCGCCAGCTGCCTCCAGCATGCGCCAAGTTCTTCAATAGTGCACTGCGCGCACCAAGCAGGCCTGTCAACCCGCAGTAAATCAGCCGGGAGCTACCGGCTGGCGCCCCAAGAACGCCAACCAGCGTGTCCACCAGACTCTCCGTACACCACACTTGCTGCTGTCTGGATGTCTCAGCCACGTGGTGCACCCGCGCGGGGTACGCAGCGCACAGTGCCCGGAGCGCCCACTTTTGTCCGATCTACTAGTGGCTAGTCTCTGTCACAGGTCCTTGGGAGGCGACAGGTAAGTGTCTCTGCAGCGCGCCTGCTTTATGCACGTTCCTCCGTCTGCGTGGAGCTCCACCCCCAGTTGCGGCCTAGGATTGTCCTCTACGCCGGGACCTCACGTGAAGTTGTCCCAGGTTACCTCTCCAGGCGCCGCTGATCACCACCTCCGTTGTTTCGCCGCCCGGCGTCTCCCTTTCCATCTGCAGTCGCACAAGCGAGACTAGCGCCAGGAAAAGGGTAAGAGCGTTGCTGTTAGTCGTCCTCTCACCAGCAAGCGCTGCTTCACATGGCAGCCTTTGCTCCGGTCCTTCCCTCCGCATTTTCGACCGCCGCCGTTTTCAGCAGGTCCCGGACAGTCGCGGTGCGGATCAGCAAACTCCATTTCCCAGTCCGTTTAAGACGCTGCACAGCGCTCCGGCGGCTGCAGGGCTTCAGTAATTCGCTCCGAGGAATTATTCCGACATTTAGAGAGAGTAGGGCAAGGATATTCGCTGATTTTGTTCGATGGCTGGCGGAGCAGCACTACAGTGCGGCCATGTTCGCCGAGCTCCAAGCCACGCCCCTAAAAACACACAAAAGATGTTGAGAGGAAGGCTTGCACATAGACTGGCAATCGTTCTCGGTAACATCCCATCCCAGTTTTTTTTGTGCATCATGCCATCATCGGACTAGACCCAGCCGTAGGCACGGGTCCCATGCTCACTGTGCCAAGCTGTACATGGCGGAAGAGGCCCAATTAGGCCAAAACCGGTCTTAGATTTTTTGGGTGTCAGTCCAAGTGGACCTGGCTCAGCAGTTCGGGCTGGACTGTTCGCATTGGAGCAGGACCAAGGTTGATTGGCACATCGCTGGATCTATTTTGAGGTGGTAGGGCGAAGAAACAATGGACCAGGATACAAGTGGAGTGCTCACTAGTGGCTGGGATGATTATGCCAAACACTCCATGCACCTCTGTTTTGTATTTTTCAGTGCGGTGAATCATGTGTAGTTTCTGAAAAAGAAGAACCTAATTCACTGCCTCTTACAGATGTAGCAGTGCGAGGGGGGGGGGGGTAAAAGTGATCTAAGTAAGCACATGTTTATATCTATGTAATGTATATATCTATGTATGAAACGTATTTAAAGATTTAAATTCCTACTTAATATACACACTTTTGCACCACCTTACAGCACCCTCATGATGTACAGTAATCTACTGCTTCCCAGCTAATTCATGCATTCATAGGTGATGATGCTGGTTAGACTTCACTGTGCAATAATCACAATACCCCAAAGATGGCCCTTGGATTCACAATATTAAATCCTTAGCTCAGTCCCGGTAGTGTTGTAAAGAGCAGTCAGGTTTTACTAAACAAACATGTGCAAACATTTTATTATAAATTTTATTTTTGTGCAGGTGGAAAAGAATACAGTCACAGCCAGCTCACATTTCGGCATAAGAAAACTTACAACATGGTTCTATCTCCACAGCCTTCATGCCCACAGCCCGGAGGCCGGGCGGCGACTTTTGTTTTCGTTGAGTAATGTGCTGTTGTTTCACAACGTGCGAGCTCTGTAAATAACTCCCCGAACCTGCTTTTTTGAGTTATTTTCCCCCCACAACTCCCCCCCACCCCCTCCCACCCACCCCTGTCTTCAAACTAGTTGGTTTCCATCTCAATGCGGTTACAGTTCGGTCTCATGCGCGGCCAATGAAATGGCACGTGTCCATCAACACCATTCGTGTCCACTCTGCTGATGCCCCTCTCCTGTCCCATGATGCTGTACATAACCTCACATGTGTGGTGACCCTAAATTTCTCAGCGTGCCAGAGTGCCCCCAATTACATCTCTTCATCAGGTGATCTCCCTTTCCCGCCTACGCACCCCGTTCGCTTATGCGGAACCTCCCAAGCGCCCGGCTTCTAGGCCATGGTATTGTCTCCATTTACCCCATACCTTTCGGAATTTTCTGGGACAACCTCTCGCCTTGTACGTCACTCGTTCTGCAGCCATATAGAGGTCCAGCCCTCTCCTCCATTCCTCTACTTCTGGCCTTTCCGCTGCCCCCCAGTATTTGGCAATGTCTCTTTTCGCCACTACTAATGCCAGCACCAAGAAAATAATATGCGGGCGCGGCAGGTCTACGTCGGCCACCAGTCCCAGTAGTGCCAGCTTCGGGTCCAGTGTCAGCTCTACACCCAGTACCTCCCCCAGTTCCGTGAAGATGTGAGACCAGTACTGTTGAATCTCCGCACAGGACCAGATTGTGTGGTAAAAGTCCCCCGGTTCGGCCCTGCAACGCAGACAGGTGTCGTCTGTTATTTTGCCCATCTTGAGGAGACGCCTCCTATCAAAGTACGTCCTGTGCAGCACATTCAATTGAATCAGCCTCAGCCGTGACTTAATGGCCACTTCCCGGGGGTGCATCAGAATCAGTTCCCAGTCTAAATCTTCCAATTGTCCCACTTCTGCCTCCCACTTGCCCCTGAGTGTCGGCAACCTTCCAAACATGTTATTCGTGAGTGTTTTGTATGTGAGGGACACTGCCTGGTGTAGTATTTGTTCCTGTAGGAGTCTCCCTTCTAAGGGTGAGTACTCCGGTATATCTTGTAGAGCTATCTTCTGTGCTTGCCAAGCATGGACTAACTGCATGTATTTGTACTGTTGTGTGTGATGTAATCCAAACTCCTCCCGGAGCATCGCAAAGGTCTTCAACTCACCCTGCCTGATCACGTCCCCGATGGTAGAGATCCCTATATCGTCCCACCTATGGAAGCCCTCCAGTTTTTTAAGTTCCGTGAACCAGTTGCAATGCCACAGTGGTGTCTGGCGTGTAGGTTTCTCCTCCCACACCGTGGCCCTAGTGGCCCTTATCCATGAGCGGATCGTGATCATAGTCGCGGGCAGGAGCGTCCTCCCTGTCTCCCCTCCATATATGTAGTGAAGAATATTGTGTGGAGATAATTTATGTCTTTCTAATGCATACGTCGGGTGGTCCGCCGGTGCATGTAACCAGTCATTTATGGGGGTCAAGTGTTCCGCCCAGTAGTAAGCCTCCAGGTTCGGCAAGGAAATCCCACCATTGTATTGGTGCCGTTGGAGCGTTTGGAGTGCGATGCGTGGTTGTTTGCCTAACCATAGGAACGATCTTAAGCCTGCATGGATTTTGGCGATCGTGGCGGTCGGGAGTGAGTAATATTCATTCTGAAGTGCGTAGAGGAATTTCGGTAGAGTGATCATTTTGTACATAGCCGCCCTACCCAGGAGGGTGAGTGGTAGCAGCCTCCATCTCGTCATATCCTCTACTGCCTCTTTCATTACTCGTTCTACGTTGGTTTGAAACGAGCGCTGTTTGTCCAGAGTGATATAGACCCCAAGGTACTGAAACCCTTCCGTGGTAGTGAGCAAACGGTCTGGTAGAGGCACGTCTGTCACAGGTCCCTGCGGCATGTACAAGACTGATTTGTGCCAGTTGATGGTATGGCCTGCCACCGCCCCAAAGCCCTCCAACTCTCTGAACAACGTACCCACTGAGACCTCGGGTTTCGTAATATACAGCAAGACATCGTCGGCGTACAATGAAACCTTTTCCTGTGTCTCCCCCGAAGTACTCCATGTAAAACCATGGATCCTTGGGTTCTGCCGAATTTTGGCCGCCAATATTTCTATCGTGAGTGTAAAGAGTAGCGGGGACAGCGGGCAGCCTTGTCTGGTGCCCCTTTCTACCCAGAATTCGCGTGACAGCCATCCATTAACTCGTACCCGCGCTCTCGGCGCCGTGTATAGCAGCCCTATCCATTTTTGGAAGTGTGGACCAAAACCAAACCGCCTAAGTGCCGCCATAAGAAAGGGCCAGTGTACCGCGTCGAACGCTTTTTCGGCGTCTAAGGACATGAACCAGTGTGGTTCCGTCTTATCTCTCACTTCTTGGAGCCAGTTGTGCGTCCGTCGGAGGTTAAGCTTTGTCGCTCTATCCGGCAGAAACCCCGACTGGTCCGAGTGTATAAGGTCAGGAACGACCGTCCGGAGACGTGTCGCTAGAATCGTGGCCAGCACTTTCACCTCCATGTTCAGCAATGAGATTGGGCGGTACGAGGCACAATCCTCCTCAGGCTTGCCCTGTTTGTGGATCGGTACTATGGTCGCCAGTGTAAGGTCTCGTGGGAGCGACCCTATTTCGTAGGCTTCAACATATAGGGCTAACAGGTGGCGCGTCAGCAAGTCGGACGTTTTTTTAAAAAATTCCGCCGGAAACCCGTTGGGTCCCGGCGTTTTCCCCGTTTTTAACTTGTTTATGGCTACTCTAACCTCCTCCACTGTGATGTCCGCCTCCAAAGGGGCGCTGAGTTCTGCCTCCAGTACTGGGATATCCACATCTTCCATATACTGTAGGGCCTCGTCAACTGTTCCGAGGTCTCTGCCTCTATAGAAATCCTCATAGTGGAGTGCAAACTCCTCTGCTATGCCCTTGTCGGTAGCTTCCATGATGCCCCCGTCCCTCCTGATATTCTCCACCCACCTTGCTGCTCGTTCTCTCCTGCTGAGCCATGCCAGAAGTTTACCTGACTTGTCACCGACATCGTATAGGCGGTGCAGTGTTGCTAGTGATTGTGTCTTCGCCTCATTAGAGACCAATTGCCTATACTCCCTTTGTTTGTCTTGCAACCGCCTCAGTACGCCTTCCCCTTTGTGGACCAGGTATTCCCTTTCTAGCGCTAGGATGGCAGCCTCAAGCCCTGTCGCCTCCCTGTGCCGTTTATGGCGTTCATCCCGTAGTCTCCCTCTGATTCTGTCCCTCAGCACCGGTTTCATTGCCTCCCAGAAGGTAATATCGGAGTCTACGGAACCCTCGTTCTCCGCCACATATACTTTCACATCGGCCCGCAGCCCTCGTGTCATCTCGGGGGATTGTATGTCCCAAGCTGCCAAGCGCCACTCAGTCTCGCGCCGCACCGTGTGTTTCCCTAAGTGTGCATACAGAGGCGAGTGGTCAGATATCCCCCGTGCCTTGTAGGCGAACACGTCACCCTCTGCCAGGTATTGCCTGGCCATGAAGATGTAATCTAGCCTGGAGAAGGTTTTATGGGCCCCTGAGTAAAAGGAGAACGTCTCCTGTGTCGGGTGTCGCCAGCGCCATGTATCGGTGAGTCCCATCTCCGCCATATATTGTGCCAATGCCGTTTGTGTCCCCCCTCTGCGTGTTGTACCTGAACGGTCTAGTGCTTCTGACATGACGTCGTTGAAGTCCCCCCCCACTATCTGCATCGTGTCAGCCGTGTCCAATAGGATGGATGCTATTTCCCTGAGTGTGCGCGATTGGAGTTTTGGGGGTGCGTATACAGAGACAATTGTCATATGCCGCCTGTTCCAGAACCCTTGTATTCCCACGTATGTCCCCTGTGGATCGCTCCACGAGCGTGTGACGGTAAAGGGATGTGTTTTGCTTATTAGGATTGCAACTCCCCTGGCCCCTGACGTATAGCCCGCGTGAGTCAGTACTTTATACCTCCCCCTCGCTATGAACGTGCATTTTCCTGCCCTGAGGTGTGTTTCCTGTAGGAGGATAAGGTCTGGTGCGACCCTCTTGATGTACGAGTTTACCAATCCTCTCTTTATTTTGGACCCTAGTCCGTTGACATTCCATGTCAGAATGGAGAGGCCCCTCTGATGTCTCTCAGTGGTAATCAATGTATCTGCCATACTGTGTAGTGTGTCTGAAGGTCAGTAGGAGACCATAGCATCTGTTTGCGACCACGTGGAGTATTGGGCATCTGACTGTTTCCCCATGAGTATTCCGGTAACCAACATCCCCCCCAAGATCCCCAACTTGTGTACCTACCCATTTGCAACGTGTGGGAACTCAGTGTTGCTTCTCTTGAACCCCCCCAAACATGAACTTCTCCCCCCCCCACCCCACCTCCCTCCCCATCCAGGTGTGCCCGCAGCACGGGCATCTCTTTCTGAAGGAGTAGGCCTGTCGCCCACCCAATCCCCCCCCCCCTAACAACACCTCAACAACCTTACAATCTCGTCAAACACAACACAAAAAAGAAAAAGGGGAGGGAGGAGTGTCAACTTGCGTGAGTCCCTTCAGCTGACTGCCACTCCACAGTTTCCGGCCTGCCCTCTCATGAGTCCGTGGTCCATCATCGGAATGTCCCTGGGTTGATAATGCCTTGTTCGCCAGTTGTTGCCACTCTTCAGGATTTCGAGTCTTGCGATTCAGATTCCGGTGCACTGTGAGGTTCCGATCCGTCCCGCTCCAGTACCCTGATCTCTTGCACCAACGGATGATCCGATTGCATGTCATCTTCAAATTCTGCACCTCCACCAGAGGTGGGATCGTCACGTGTGTCCTCCTCTTCACCCTCAGATCTCGCCGTGGTGCGTAGCACTTCGTATCTCGAAGCCGAGGCTGCTGCTCCTCCTGGAGAGGCCGACCGCCCCCTCCTTGCCTGCCCGAGGTCGCGGCTATGGTACGGCGTCAGTGGCGTTTGTCTCCTGCCTAGTCTAGAGTGCATTCGTCGCGGCTTTGGAAGTTCCCATTGCGACCTGCTTTTCAGTGCCTTGTCTAGCTCCTCCCGTGTTGCAACCTCTCTACTGTTCAGGATTGGCCGTTCCTCCAACCACTGCCACGCGTCTTCCGGGTGGGTGAAGAAGAGTGTTTGGCTGTTGAATAGTACTTTAAGTTTCGCGGGGAACATTAGCATGTATGGAGGTTTCATTTCTCTGAGTTTGGCCTTCACCGAATCAAAGGATCGCCTCTGCTTTTGCACTTCTTGGCTGTAATCCGGAAAGATCATGATGTGGGAGTTTTCAATCCGGATCTCGCCCAGTTTTCTCGCCTCTCTCAGTATCAGGTCCCTGTCAGCAAAGTTCAGAAATCTTGCAATCACCGGTCGTGGTCGGGCCCCCTCCGGAGGTTTCGCCAAGAGCGCCCTGTGCGCCCTCTCTATTATGAAGCACTGCGAAAACGGCGCCTGTGGGAATGTGTCTCGTAGCCACGTTTGCAGGAAGGACACCATGTCGTTCTTCTCAATTCCTTCTCTAAATCCCACGAAGCGTAGATTGTTGCGCCGCGCCCTATTTTCGGCGTCATCTACTTTCCATGCGAGTTGGCGATGCGATGCCTGGAGGTCTGCCACGTCCTTTCGCAATGTTGTGATGGTGTCTTCCGCTTCCCCCACTCGGGATTCCACCGCCGTGACCCTATCCGAGAGGTTACGAAAATCCTGTCGTAGGAGCGTCACCTCCGACCCCACCTCACCAATTTTGACCTCTAATGCAGCTCTGGACTCATGGATGTCTGTACGTGATGCCTGGATTGCTGCCAAGAGCCGATCCGTGTCAGAGTCCATGGTAGGGACTGTTGGGAGGCCGTCTGCCCCCCGACGCGGGGCCGCCTAGTTGTCCATCGGGCCCTGTTTAGCCCCCTTCGGGGGGACATTTCCCCTCCCCATGACTTCCTCGAGCGTCCGCTAGCCCAATAGTCCGGGGGCCGGAGCAACCTCTCCTCGCGGGTGACCGGTGGCGCCGGCAGGCTGTCCCCTGCTCTCCAGGTGGCGTGGCCCACCCCCTCAGCCCCTGCTAGTATCCTCGGTCCCACAGGGTCAGCGTCTCTCTGTAGCGTGCGGGCGAGTCTACCCTGCAGCGCAAGGGCCTCTGCCAGACCTGTGATGGTGGTCTTGACCCGCCAAAACTGCGCGTGGGGGGGGGGGTATGGTCCAGCGCCCTCCCAAATGTGGCCGGGTGTCTCTTCCAGCTCTTCCTCTTGGGCGATATCTACCCTCAATGTGCGTTACTCCACGGGTGTGGACGGGCCTGGTACCGCTGCGTGGCCGGATAGATGTGCTCCCCCCTCTATGCGTGGAACTCTGGGTGTGGACGGGACTGTGACTGCCGAGTGACTTTGCAGCAGGGGCCAGACGTCCTCTCTCACCTCTCGCGCCCTTGCGCGCGTCCGCCTCCGCAGGATCACCACTGCCCAGCAGTAGGGTCGGAGGGCTCGCCTCCACGCAGTGCCAGGTCTCCTCGGTGTAGGCAGCGGCAGGGGGGGCTGTCACTCACTTCTCCCGCCGCTCCTCCCGCCAGCAGTCAGCGCCTTGGGTCTCTGTGTGCCGGCCTGCATGCGACTCTCCCCACTCCGCTCAGGATCGGAGGGGCTCCTCCGTCACTTCGGGCGCCATCTTGGTGCAGGCCATCCCGTCGCCTCTCAGGTCCTCTGCTGCCGGCGGGAGACCGAGCATCTACCGGGTGGCGCCCGGGGATGTAACTCCGGCGTGTAGAGCCTCCACTCCGACAGGGTCGCACACAGGGCAACGGCACGAGTCGGCTGACGGACCCCACAGCGCTCGGTGCTCTTAAACACTTGCCGCCATCTTGGTGAAGGCAGCGCACGAAATCGGGACTCCGCTGCAAATTTCCCGGCGCCAACACCACCGTTCTGCTTTCCGCACCTCGCAGCGGGTGCTGGACACCTTCAGCCACCGGTCAGGACTTAGCAGGGCAGTTGCGGTCTGTTATAAAGACGGATCATGCGGCTGTCGCCCCGGAGCTCCGCAGTCTCACTCCCTAACCGGCCATGCTGCTGGCCACGCCCCCCATGTGCAAACATTTTAGAGCACTAACATGGACAATAAGTAATTGACATGGCTTGAAAGAAATCATACACATTCATAAAATTAAAGCAGATTTGAATATAAATTTAGACACCAAAACAAAGTCAGTCAGATAAGTGTAACCAGACTTATAATTTTAGAAGCAAAATTAAATCAATGCAAATCAATACTGCAAAACTTTAGCACTGCAGTCGATAGTAAAAAGCACTAGTGACAATCGATCATTCGCTGGTCGAGTTGCATGGAACCTAAGCCGGGTTAAGGTGATGTGGGTCCCAGGGCCAAGCCATGAGGTAGTACAATTTTACTCAAGAGGACTGGGGTGCCGGTGCCCTGGATGCCTGAGGTGCGGAAGCAGGAGCAGTGGGGGGAGCTGGGTTTAACACATACACAGCGCTGATGGGGAACCAGGTGCAAAGAGTCGACAACGAAAACACAACGGACATCAGATGAAGATTTTGTGTGGTTTCCTTGAGGTGCCGCTTTGAGTAAAGGTGGTGGTTGCCGGACCGGTGATCAACAAGCTTTGGCAGCGGTAAGCTCAGCAAAAAGGTATTTCAACATCTGCAGGACTGAGGGAAAATGATAGCCACCTCAAACTAAGCTGAAGGCCAGAACTACATTTCCCACATTGCACTGGACCATCTACTTTTGCGCTATCCTCAGAGTGCCCAATGGGCAGCGATTCTTTTGGTACCAGTGCGCTGTTTTTACCTGCCGTGTGCTGGGAACTAGTGCTACTAATCCAGGGGAGTCTGTAGTTGCCTTTGGTTCTAAACACGTTGAATGCTATGGGAATTCCCCTGCTGTGCTGGGATTCCGCGATCCTCATGCTTTCATGACGAGCTGGGCTCGTCATCAGCGTAGCAGGAGGCTACTTCATGACGAGCCCAGCTCGTCATGAGCGTCGAAGGGGTTAAAAGGCCCCTCAGTCTGGGGGAACCAGTCTTCGGGCGAGGCAAGTCGCAGTCTTGCAGTTCCTGGAAGGTTACCACAGGTGCAGAGTACCATACCTTTGCTCTGTGCAGGTCCTGTTGTTGCAGACACGGGTCTTTTTGTCCTCTTGCAAGTCAGATCAGAACTGAGGTTCCAGTGTCAAGGGTGCGCCTTAAATCCAACATTTAGGGGTGTGGGTGCAAGTGACCAATAAGCTACTAGCCCTTGTAGCTAATCCACCCTGGAGGTGACCACATCCAGGGGGCGGGGAGGGGGTGTCACCTTTTCTACTCAGAACCCTCTATTCTGCCACTTTTACAAATGGCACAAACCTTCCTTAGCAGTACAGATTAGGTAGCTCACTCTAGGTGTGACACGCCTTCTGTGGGTGTACACCTCTTGACTACATAACTTGTCCTGGTGCAGATGTGCCTGGAGCAGGGGGACAGTTGTTTCTTCCTTTGGGAGGCAGCCTGGTTGCAAATCAGAGGCTGTGAAAGCTTTTAAGCTCAGCTCCTTGATGTGCCACTTCATTAGCCATCCTGTTAGGGTGGGAGGTGTTACCTTCTTCCCATCCAGGCCATTGTTTCCGACTCCTGGGAGAGTACAAGCCTTCTGGCAGGGGGTCAGATTCCTATTTTTGCAGCAGAGGTTGGGGGCTGGCAGCCCGAGCGCAGGAAAGGCTTCACAACCAGGCGGGCAACCTCCAAGGTAGCCACCTGGGTGCATGTCAGATTTCATGTGCCGTGAGAATCTGGTCAGGAGTGAGGAGGCAAATTGTTTGACACCAAACAGGACAGATTTTGGTGGTACCATAATGGAGATGGCAACCCAGAAGTTGTCCTAGTGCCAGCATGTGTTATCCAACGGACGGACGATCACTTACAATAACCCTTAATGGATAAGTGTACTATACAGACATAAGTTTGCAATTAGATGTCCTCACCTCCAATATAACACACCCTGCCTCCTAGGCTCAGGAGGTCTTCCTTAGGTGTAAATGACATTAAAAGTAGTGCTGTGGCCTTGCCACTCATGGTGAGGGCAAAATCGAATTAGAGCAGTTGGCACTGCTCCGGCAGCCTGTAATGGCAGGGCTGCTGTCATTAGTTTACTAGGGTCACTCAGGGTGTCACAAACAGTGCTTCATGCCCGGATGACACCTTTAACTTGCATGCCCTGGGTACCATATACTAGGGACTTATGAGGGGTTTAACATCCTTGCCAATTCACATGTATCAGTTTTAGGGTGAGAGCATTGGTGCTGGGGCCTGGTTAGCAGGCTTCAGTGCACTGTCAGAGTCAGAGTCTAAAACCATAATTTAGTAGTCCAAATAGTGGGGGCCATCTGCAAGAAGGCCTGTTTTCCTACACAACACATGGACCCCGCCACCCACAATGCCCACACGCCCCTCTCCTTTCCCTCAGACAACACATCCAGGAAACTCAACCCAGCCCTGTGTGAGCTTTCCTGACTTGCCAGCAAGAAAGGATGTACAGAAAACTTGCTGACATATTACAGGGTCTCACATCCTTCTGTCAGGGTCACGCCCTCTGGGCAGCTGACCCACCTCAAAAGTAAAGGAAGCCGATTTAAACTGGACTTTAACTAAAGCGGTGTATTTACCCTTGTCCCCTTTTACTTTGGGTAGTAGGTGCCCACCTCTTCTAACCCTATCTTAGCGAGGGAAACATTTAGCTTACCCACTGAAGTCACCCAACACTTTGGGCTTTCCCACCATGACCAACAATCAGGCTAGCACCCAACAGATGCTGCTGATAGCGGTCTGTGTCTAAACCATACCCTACGTTCTCCATTGACAGGTGTATGAGTTACTTTAGGGGCAGCTATGGGTTCTTGGAACCTCCCTAGCTGTTCAGAGTGGGGGGCAGGGGGGAATACCATTCTCCTGTGGCAGACACTCCCCTTCCTCTCCTGCTTCGGTCAGTTCAGGGCGGACACCTTGGTTCTCAGAAATTTCCCAACAATTCAGGACTTCCTTGGGGACAGGAGAGGCCTCACCAGTGCCAACTTTGGGGTTCTCCCTTATTGGGGTGGAATGCCCCGACAATCTGTTTGCAGATCGAGCGTGTGGAACCCAAGGAGGGTTAAAGTGATCCGGGTCCCAGGACCCAGCCATGACAGTCAATTTAAATTTTGCCTGGCTCAAGAAGCCCAGGAGCTGAGAGTTCTGGCTGTCCGTGGTGCTGAAGTGGGAGCCGCAGGGGAGCTAGTTTTGCCACTTACATGGTGCTGGTGTGGAACCAGGTGCAAAATGTAAAAAACGAAGCCATTGCAGACGTTGGATGAATTATTTTCAGGAATTCCTTGGAGGTGCCCCATCGAGTAAATGTAGAGGCTGCCGGGCTGGAGATCAACAAGCCTTGGCAATGGTAAGCTCAGCAGAAAGTTATTTCAACATCCGGGGGTCCTGGGGAAAATGGTAGCCTCCTGAAAGTTGCTGGAGGCCATGACTGCATTTCCCACAATGCACAGGACCATCTACTTTTGGGCAATCCCTTGGAGGGCCTGATGGCAAGTGATGTTTTGGTTTCGGTGTGCTGTTTTCACCTGCAGTGTGCAGGTGACTAGTCCCACTAGTCCAGGTGAAGCTGCCGCTGCCTCTGGCTCTCAAAAGAGTCCCTCTGTCTGGGGGAACCTGTCTTTGGTGCAGGACAAGTGCCAATCCAGGAGTTCCAGGAAGGATGCCACAGGTGAGGAATATCGTGCCTTTGCAGATCAGAACTAAGGTCCTGGTGTCAGGGTTGTCCCTTAAATCCTAGATTTATGGGTGTTAGAGGATTGGGTCTAAGTGGCCAATAGGCTACTAACCCCAGAGGCTACACCGCCTCTGATTTGATCGCATACGGGGGTGCCCCCTTTTCGACCCAGAACCCTCTATTCTGCCACTTTTTAAATTTGCAGTAACCTTCCTGACCCTAGGGGTGTGACTAGCCTTCTGTGTGGTTACACCTAGAGTACATAGATTTCCCAAGTGTAAATGTAGGAGGCAGCCTGGATGCATATCACAGGTGGCGTAAGCTTTGAAGCTCCCAATCTTAATATCCCACTTCAATAGCTATCCTGTAAGAGAGAGAGCCGTCACCTCATTTCTGTACAGTCCGTTGTTTCTGTTTTCCTGTGACAGTTCACATCTCTTGGCAGGGGTCAGGTTCCTGTGTTTGTGGCAGCAGCTGTGGGCTGGCAGCCAGAGCACAAGAAAGGTTACGGCAACCAGGTGGGCCACCTCTAAGGTAGCCTCCTGGGTGTATGCCACACCGCTTCTGGCATGAGATTTGCCCCACAGGTGAGGAGGTAAAATATTGGACACCAAACATGACATTTTGGTGGTACCATAATGGAGTTGTCCGGGTGCCAGTCCATATCAATCTATGGACCACTGTTCAGTTATAGTAGCCCTTAAGGAAAAAGGTCTACTATAGGGACATATAAACTTGCACTTAGATATCCACACCTTTAATATAATGCACCCTGCCTGGGCTCAGGAGGTACAAAAGGGGGTGGTAATGGACGGAGCATCTGAATCAATCAAACACTCACACCCAGTCAAAAGATCTGGGTTTAATCCATCACCGTTCTTTAGCCCACTCTGCCACCCCAGTTCAGACATGGCCATATGCAAATCCGTCTGACCCTGTGCCTCAGGGGAACAGTCCAGCCCGAACTGCCAAGCCATGTCTTCCCTGGACCGGAAACAAGCTTCCGAGGACCGGTTTCTGGCATTCCAGCCATCTTCAGCCTGGCTTGCTTGAATCCAGTGGCAAAGTGAGCAAGGGACTCACGTCTGAGCATACCTTGCCACACTGGGTGCGAGTGTTTGATTGATTCAGATGCTCCGTCCATTACCACACCCTTTTGTACCGCTTTTGGCCGCCATAAGTGTGGCAGGGTATGCTCAAGGGGTTTGCCCTCATCCCCGGAGGCCGTCTATCTAAAAGCGCTTAGATATGTGAATGCATTTATATAGCACGACATACCCCTGAGGAAGTGTTGAAGTGCGCTGATGGATGGGGGTCAAACCACGAGGAAGTGCTTGGTTGCAGCATGGTCTCCCTGAGAAGCATCGTCTTGTTGTGGGTGACTAGCCAGAGTGGATTTATGGCCTAAGAAAATCTCAGTGTGCTAAAGACAGATTATCTTACATTACCTTTCTTAGTTACTCTGTCCACTTACACCACATAGAAACATTGGCCTTGCTCCAGTGGCGCCCCCCACAATCTCTCCATCCCAATCACCTGCTCTTCCTCACCCACTCAGTACATTTACATAACTACCCACAGCCTCCCAAGAGCACATGGACTGGTATTTCCCCATCATGGACAGCATTTACATTGGTTCTGTAAAGTGGTGGATAGGGATATTCTGGGAATACTATGCGAGTCAAGGTAAGCAGAACATTCGACGAAGAGGGAGAACTGAAGACCATTGCTAAAAAGGAGTAAATTAAATAAGTAAGGTGGAGAAATTAGAGTCAAGAGCAGGAAAGGAGTAGCAGAAGGAGATGAGTAGGCACATTAAAGGAATCAGTTGACGGAAGTCTGGCAATGAGAAGAAGCGAAGGACAGGGAGATGGGAGAGTGGCAAAAGGGTATAAGAATGGATTCAAACCACAATTCAGATACATTGAAGTGTTAAGGAAGGGAGTGCTGAAGGTATAAGCGGAGTCACACCGTGACAGTCTGGGTCAACAACAGATATTGTGGAGCGTGAGGAGCACTGGCAGAAGGAAGTAAACAAACATCGGTGAGACAAGGGCCAGGTCTCTGGAGATGGTGATGGGGGACTGAGAAAATACATCAGAGCAGAAAAGACAGACTGAAAGAGAGGCTGCAGAGTAGCTCACACGGCTTGCTCACCTCTCTTGGAGCTCCTCCTGTGCCCTTCTCTGTTGGGCTGCTGCCTCCATAGCCGTAGGCTGCGTGGATGGCCGCTTGGCGAAGCACATCACGATCGTGAAAAGCAGGTAGATGATCACCCCGATGACACCGGCCACCAGGAAGAAGACTCCAACAGTGAAGACATTGCCCGGGATGGTCACCAGGATGATGCCAATGATGAGCATGACCATACCCACGGTCAGCAGGCTCTTTGTGATCCCGTTCCATATCCGCGTGGAGGACATGGCCACACTGGTGGAAGGGTGGCAGATTCAGCGTACAGGTGGGATGTCCGGCCCTAGCAGAACCAGAGACCTGCATCTGTGAAGACATAGGAAGACGAGTGGATTAGATGCTTGCAGGTGTAGTGGGAAGAAAAAAACTGTCTATTGCAAAGTTTCCCAACTATATTGGCATGACTAATGCTACATTAAGGTTGCGATAGGTAGCCACGTTAGCCCATCCCCATACCAAGGGCCACAGATAGAGTTGCAGGGATTCAGCTCTGGAACAAGAGCTATGCTTGGGACCATAGAACGTCAGTAGGTAGGGACCGAGTCACCATACCACCTCAGTATCCATGAGCCCGAGTCCGACTAGCTATAGTGTCTCACTTGCCCTTCTAACCCTATCAAGAAAGACAAGGGAATTGACACCAGAGAACATAACACTCAGTACCTTCTCAGGCATTACGGAAACAGAACACCCCCTTTCGCTCTCACACTTGTACTCATCCACAGTAAGATGTAACAGAGACACAAAGAAAGTTTGTAATGTTTATTTAAATGATCGTACTCTAGAATGAAGTATTCGCGCCACAATCAGAAATAAAAATGCCTAACAAAAATACCGTCAGAATAGTCAGTAACCCATATAGAATGAAAAGCCCCATCATATTATAAAACAGATTAGCCTAACACCCCTCCCCTTCTACAAAAGTGGAATGATTATACAACAAAGGTCTCTGGGATGAATAGCGGACCACGTACGTTACTGTACACAGGTGCACGTTCTACATCTCGGGGACAGCCGTGATCTCTCAGAAAGTCTCTTCTTTTATATATGTTACATTACTGTGTACACCTATGTGACAAGGCGCATATGCTCACAAACAACAACTGCATTCCTGTGTTGTGTCTAGGTGCTAGTGCCTAACCAGAATGAAACAAGTGACATTGTTGTTTGACCTGGTCTGCTGTTTTCAGACAACATCCACGAACGAACAGAACGTGAAAACCGCTGCCAGCTCTGTATGAAAGTACAATGTGGCACAAAGTCAAATTACTTTATATAGTAACCTACGCAATGCAGATGTGGCTTGTATTGTGCACAGTTAGGCTAACATAGGGGAGAACTACACTGGGCAATGCACGGAACCCATGACAACAGGACCAGTGGAGAAGTGCTCAATGGTTAGAGCGGCAGACCCTGATGCAGAGGTCTGGCCCGGGACCAGGGTTCAATTCCCGCCTCAGCGGGTCTTGGGCTCAATTTCCTCGGACCTGCTAATTCTCGCCTCGGTGCCTATTCTAATGATGAGTCCCACTCTGCAACTCTGGGCAATAGCTTGCTTAATCTCCACAACGGCCCCAACAACGCTAGGATGCCTGGCCTCGACCTTGGGGGTGCCCAGGAGTGGGCACTTCACAGGGAAAGGCCAGGAAGGGTTCCTCAGCGGTAATTGTACAAGCGCAGAGATGCCTCCGGGTAGTCGTGCGCTATACAAGTACCTCTACATTTACATTTCTATAGGCGCAAAAGCACCAAGACAACAAAATTACATTTTGCTGGGTCTCTGCTATGGCGTATTCCACAGCTGCCTCCGAGTCTCATCCCGTGAAGCCTGAGGGGAATGAATGGGTTCCTCAGAGGTGGACATTGTAAAAACAATCTATGGGCTTTCAGTAACTTTAGAATCCTCAGGCTGAAGTCGATGGGACATGAGTGACTAAAAGAAAAGAGTCCTTGCAATGTTGAAGAACCCCAGAACCGTACAGCATTCCTTCTCCCACTAATCAAAAGAAATACTTACAAGGAAACATGCATCACAGAGAGGTGTACTCAAGAGCCCCCACATGCTCATGTGGTACTCTTTGGTGCACTGACTTACACCATCACTGGCAATCTGCCTGCTTGCAGAGGAGACCAGAGTTTCTGACCCTGACATATGCCTGACTCAGGCCTTCCTCTCTCTACAGAGACTCTGTAGAAGTCTCTCAACCCGCTCTGCAACACCCACATGCTCACACACGTTGTCATGCTTACTCTGCATTTAAACAAGTGTGGAAAACCGGATGGTTCACCTAGGAATGGGGTGTCCAATGTAGGCCCAAAATGACCTGCTGCATGCTTAGTTTCAGCATAAGTACAGACTTAAGGCCGTACTTCGATTTCGGTGCACGGGTATCCTGTCCGCCGAAATATAAATCCCATTATAACCTGTGTGAATAACCCGTTCACTGAGCTCTAAATCAGGCCCTAAGTGAGTTCCACTTAGACTCATTATAAGTAAATGTATCCATTCCGTTTGTCCTGAACCAATACAGAGTGGCAGGTCTTGCGTGCTTTATTAAAACAACAAATTTCCTTTTCCAAAGTTTTTTTCGAGGATGGAAAAATCCTGGCAAGTCGCTAAACTGTATAGCGACCTACCCTTCAGTGTGAAGAAAGCCTTTGGGCAGGTTACCAAATTTACAAAACTCTTTGTAACAATTATTCATCAGGGGCACATTATCACACGAGCTTAAAATTATTTATTAAAGGTCTTGTTAAAATATCAGTGCAGTACTGGAATCATGTTATGCGTCATTTCAAAACAATTAGTCACAATTATAAAAACATATTTAGTGAAAAACATTCAAATTCACAATTTTCACAATTTATTGCTAAAAAAAAAAAAAAAAAAAGTTTTTCCTTGGTCACACTACAATGAATAGTTACTAGAGCCTACAAGCTGCATCGCTCCCCTTTTATTAATATTTTTATTGTTGCTTCACACTTTTTTTTAACAGTTTTCTACAGCGCGAACTGGAACAAAAACGGTAATCAGAGCACTTTACATAGCATCAGTTGCATTACATGAGGACATTTTCATTTTTCTTAGTCACGGGGTAGATTAAGTGAGTTGCCCAGAGTCACAGGATGTTCCGCATCATTGCCGCGACTAGAACCCGGTTTCCCCGATCGCAGGTCGACCGCCCTAGCGGGTAGGCCAACTTTGTTTGCATCTTTACAGTAGCTACAAGCAGGGCCTACTTGTGTTGTATCAGATCATTAAATAGGCATTGGCAAGGCTTTGCTGATGAGTTTGTGTGCAATATTGTCGATGAACAAACAGGTGACTGCAAAAGTTAGTCAATGGGAGGGCATAGATTAGATCAGCGGGGAAGAGACCTCCAGCACCCCAACAAAATAATACTTTTGTACCCCGGTGTACAATTTGAAAATCAATTTCAGTTAATGTGAGACGAAGAAGATGTTTGAAAATGTATCATGGTTTAGAACTTTTGCTTACATCAAGGTTTGTCCTTCTGAATCTGCTTACAAAGAGTGAGAAATTAGTAATTCTAGTTAGAGGGAGAAAGGTAGGTCAGGAGTTGGGAATAGCATTCGTATGTGGTTTGGGTGGAATAACTAGAGGTTCAAGACCCAAAAATGCCTATTTAATGTAGTCCAGATGCTCACAGCCTAATCGTCTGATATAGCATGTGCTTTCTTGTGATCTTTTCATTGCATGTTGTCAAGCAACACACAAACCAGTGCTTAATTTGTAAAAAACATAAGTGGCCGGGCTCTAGTCAGGAGGCCACTGCAGCTTGCACCGCACATTGCCCCCGCCGGCTCTGCCAGTGACAGAGAGTACAAACACACCAACGAGCATCACACTCCTCCTATAAATAAATAAGTGTGACAATACGGATTGTTCCAGGCCCCAAAGCTATAAGAATGGGTGATGGGCAGGTAATAGCCATTTGTAATGTATATTAAATTAATAATTTTTTTGTTGCGGTCACCTCTAAATTAAACAGACAGCGCCACCTTGAGGCAGACTGTCACAAGCGCCGGTGTTGATAATTAAGAGCATGTGGCAAGCACCAGAAACCACCGGCTCACACTAAGCACAGACACAAACACATGGGCACACAGTGTCTTTTGAACATTCTCCCTAGGGTGACCAGAATTTTAACGCCAAAAACCGGGACATTTCACAAAAATAGAAGAAGGACTACCATTTTACTTCAAGCAATGAGAGCACTCCTCAGCAGAGAATTACAGAACAGGCAGTAAGAACATACATAAAATGCAATTTTTAAGCCAAGTAGCTTGCCTGTTAATTAAATTGCTTTCTTGAAACAACTGCTAACTATCCCTGCTTTGTAAAACATAAAAAATACCTCCCACCATTTTCAGTCAACCCTCTCCAAAAACGGGGACATGAGCTAAATTTCTTGAAATTTGCTGGGACAACTGGTTAAAAACAGGGACCGTCCTGGCAAAACGGGGACGCCTGGTCACCCTAATTCTCCCTAGTCTAATGACGATGCACCAAGACATTTCCCAGAGAGGGGTGCCACTTTGGTGTCCGCCTGGCTGGCAATTGCTATTGATTACACTGTTTGGAAAATCCCATCATCGGAAACTGCTGCAGCTTTAGGTTGATGTGGGGGCCATCTTGGATGAGGACAGTCGCCTTTTCAGTCAGTAAGATTTGCAGCAGGGTTCTAAGTTGTTTCTTGTTTACTGTGCTGCGGCTCGCTGTGCAGCTAGAGCACCGGCATGAGCCAACAGTGCCACAAATATGGGCTTTGTGAAGGGGTTAGGGTGGCACACTGCGGTACACTCCACTCATGCAGTGACTTCTGGACAGCTGGGACGTTACAGGCACACTCTAATGCAGCAGCTCGGAGGAACTACTTTGCATCCCATGACTGATGCAATATGTAAACATCCGCAAAATACCCAATGACGATCTTGAACATGATGGACACAACATGAATAAAATGACAAAAGGGGGCTCACCAAAGCAACAAAATGGCCAACGGGGGCAGGCCTAAAGCCTCACCCATATATTATTTGTGTATTGTGTTCACAAGAGCTCTAGCAGCCACCTAGTGCTGTCCGCAACCAGACTTAAATAGCAACTTTCCTAAATAACCCTTCATAACAAATGTCTGCAATTTCTAGGTGCTTTAAATAACATGTTATATTTACTCAGTATAAGGGTAGTCAGTTTACCAGCTGTGAAGGATAAAAGACAGTCTCCTTTGCTGGGTTTCAAACTGGTGGCCTTTGGCCACAGCACCTCTTGTCTGCAAGTGAGAGCTCAGACATTTCCATAGAAACCATCAAATTATTAATTAAAAAAATAAGTACAAGGCTATTGAACCAGACACCTAGTTTCACTTTCTATGTGCCCAGGGGGGCTATCTCAGCCCCCTGAGCATGTAGAAAGACAGGAGAGGTATCATTGGAAAGGGGAGCATCTCTCCTTTCCAATGGTACCCCTCCCCAGTGGATTGGGGATCGCCCCTGAAGGGGATCAAGCAGGGATCCACCCACTACACACCAGGGAGGGGGTAGCGGCCCCTTGGGCAAGGGCCTTTGCTCCCCCAAAACAATCTGGCCAAATTCAGTCTTTCTGCCCCCCCTAGGGGGGCAGAAAGCCCACTAGATGCCAGGGATTAGTAACTTTATTAACTGTGCGATTACTTAAAATCTTTACAGTATAAAACACAAACAACACCCCCACCCAAAGTAACCTACCCCCAGTAAAAACCCAATGTTCAGCTTTAAAATAGCATGGTGGCTACGCAGGCTCTATTTACTACTTTGTGTCCGTTAAAACTTCAATTCAAAGATTTATTTTTTTTTAAATTAAAATGATGAGTTAGCACAGTTTCGCATCTTTGCACCTCCAAGGATCAAATAGTTGTATAAGAGTCCAGCAGGGTTATTCTCTCCATAATGCTTATTGTCATTACGATAAGTCCTTAACAAGCCCCCTGTCTGGCCCCAAATTGGATTTCTGATTCCAGTGATTCCAGTGGCCTTGCAAGAAATCCCTAAATTAGGTGACGACTAACAGGGTTAGGGCACCAGATAATTTTCATTGCAGAATGACAGGACCCCCTCAGTTCTGTGGCCTTTTGATGGAAGTCAAGTGCAATTCTAACTTGATGGATAAACTTGCCAACCCTGGCAAGTAAACAAGTTGTGGTTTCTGAGAAGCACCAGTCCGAGGCCTCTCTGCAAGTTCTGAAGCCCAAGTTCCTTAGGGCCGGGTGCAGCAGACGATGACAATCGCTGGCCAGCTTTGGTTTTGCTTTGTTCGCCATAAGTGTGGCAGGGTATGCTCAGACGTGAGTCCCTTGCTCACTTTGCCACTGGATTCAAGCAAGCCAGGCTGAAGACGGCTTCAATGCCAGAAACCGGTCCTGGTGAGCTTGTTTCCGGTCCAGGGAAGGCATGGCTTGGCAGTTCGGGCTGGACTGTTCCCATGAGGCACAGGGTCAGACTGATTTGCATATGGCCATGTCTGAACTGGGGTGGCAGAGTGGGCTAAATAATGGTGATGGATTAAACCCAGATCAGTTGACAGGGGGTGAGTGCTTGTATTGTCAACACTCCGTTCATCATTTCCGTTGGTTCAGCTTTGAACAGCAGCATAAAAGGTGTAGCCAAGATTCTCTGTGGTAGTTGCATAACCAACAGGAGATGGTACTGTCAGTTTGTGCCCATTTTGGGTTAAAATCCAAAATCTTAAGGGCCAGGAGGCGCAAATACAGAATTTTCTTTCCTGCTTGAGTTGAAAGTGAGTCTTGCAAATATGGTTGCAATTTGCCAGGAGTGTATGACTTGTCCAGGCCCAATGTGAGAGGGTTGTACCGGAGTGATGAGCGATCCAGTTCAAACAAGATGGTCTGGGCTTGGCTCTATACAGCTTGGGCCCAGGCAAAATAAGGAATTTCCTGAAGGGGCATGCTCTTTCCCTCGATTTTCAATAGGTCTATTGCTTGTTCCAACTTGGAGTGCCATGGGGAGCCCGCTACTCTGAAAATAATTTTAGAAAGTGTTTAAGATTGTTTTCAGGGGCTTTCAGTACTCTGATGTAATATTTTATTAGGTCCCCCTGTAGTACCAACTCCGGGCGGTTCAAACCTATTTCCAGCCTTAGCCTGGTGTTCCTTGCTTGTCTAAGAGCTTGTAGCAGAGTCTTGTAAGCTTTTATTCTATTGATGACTTTCTCAAGTGCTCCTGGGAAGGCTAGGTGACCATACATGATAGCGGGAATCAGTTTTGCCCTAAGTACAGTCAACATGGGTTCTATTGATGGACTAACTAGGCGATGGCTTAGACGTCTGAACGACAGGATTATTTTGTTAATTCTCTGTGTTGACTCCTTTATGTGTTTGACTGCAGTGGCCCTCTCCGATACCCATACCCCCAGATAATTGTAGGATGTGGCTGTCCCGATTCGGTGCTCACCCAAAGACCATGTTGCTTGTTTTTTGTGGGGGTATTTACCAAATATTACGATCTTGGTCTTGCTCTCATTAATCCGTAGGCTATTTTCCTGGTTATATATTGCAAGATTATTTAATGCTCTTTGGAGCCCCACACTAGATGCCAGGGATTTTTTGGGGCATTTTATTAGGGTGGGGGCTGCCCAAAATGGGCATGTCACTGCCACCACAATTGCAGCCTTTCTGCCCACTAGATGCCAAGGATTTTTCAGGGGGCAATTTAAATTAGGGTGGGGGCTGCCCAAAATGGGCATGCCCAATGCCCTCACGCCCGCAACAATTACAGTCTTTCTGCCCCCCTGGGGAGCAGATAGGGGCAGTAGCCCCCAATTTGCCCCCCGCCGGGGGCATAAAGCCCGCAATAAACAAGGGATTTTTGGGGGCAATTTTAATTAGTGTGGGGGCTGCCCAAAACAGGGCATGCCAATGTCCCCCACCAAAATAACATCCTTTCTACCCTGGGGGGGGGGGAGGGCCTGGGGGCAAAGAGCCCACTAGATGCCAGGGATTTTCTTTTGTCAATTTGGATCAGGGGTGGGGGCTGCCCAAAACAAGCATGCCAATGCCCCACCCACCCCAGAAAAATTCCAGTATTTCTTCCCCCTGGGAGTGCAGATGGGGCAGTGGGAGCCCACTAGGCGCCAGCGATAACGCTGGCTTTTTTTAATGCGAGGGGGTGAGGGCTGCCCAGAATGGGCATACCAATGCCCTCACAACCCACAAAAAATAGCCACAGTCTTTTTACCCCCCTTGGGGGCATATCGGGACAACCCACTTCCCCCCCATTCCCCTTCAGGGCGGCAGAAAGCCCACTAGGCACCAACAACGTTTTTTTAGTAATGTGCCTACCTGTCGATTTTGGTTTCTAGCGCAGCTGGCACATAGGGAAACCTAGCAAACCTGTATATTTTTTAAATCAAGACACCTAGGGGAATCCAGGAGGGGTTACTTGTCTGGCTCTCCTCAAGTTCTGTTACCCGGAATCCCTTGCAAACCTCAAACTTTGTAAAATAAAAAAAACAAAAAAACATTTTCCTCACATTTCTGTGGTGGACAATTCTGGAATCTGCATGGATCCACAAAATTCCACCCAGCCCGCATTCCCCAAAGTCTTCGGAGAAAAATGGTACATCACTTGTGTGGTTAGGCTTAGTGCCCGCGACAGGAAATGGGCCAAAACGCAACGTGGACACACCACATTTTCACAGTGAAAACAAACCCTTTTATTTTCAAAGTGCCTAGCTGTAAATTTTGAACCCTAGCTCTGCTGCAACATAGGGAAAGCCAAAATCCCTTGAAAACCTCATAATGTGTAAAAAAACAAAACACATTTTCCTCACATTTATGTGGTGGAAAGTTCTGGAATCTGCGTGGATCCACAAATTTCCTACCACCCAGCGTTCCCCCAAGCCTTCCGATAAAAATGGTACCTCACTCATGTAGGTTTCCCTAGATAGCTGTGGACCCCGGGACCAAAAACGCAGATGCCCCAGAGGTATCCGAAAATGACCTGGTTTTGCAAGGGGAGGTCACATGAGTTTTTGGTCCCAGGCTTCGATGCCATCTAGGGAAACCTACCAAACCCACACATTTCTGAAAACTAGACAACCGGGGAGTCCAGTGAGCTATGGCTTGCATGGGTCCCCCAACGTTTTCCTACCCAGAATCCCCTGCAAACCTCAAATTTAGCTGAAAAAAATCCCTTCTCAAATTTCTGTCTGGGAAAGTTCTAGAATCTACGTGGATCCACAGATTTCCTACCACCCAGTGTTCCCCCAGGTCTCCTGATAAAAATGACATCTCACTCGTGTGGGTGGGTCAAGTACCCGCGACAGGAAAGGGCCCAAAACTTATTGAGGCGACATCAAAATGACCTATCACAAAACAACCTGGTTTTGCAAGGGGGGGGGGTCACCTGGGTTTTTGACCCCGGCGGCCACCTTGGGAAACTACCAAACCCAAACATTTCTGAAAACTAGACATCCGGGGGAGTCCAGGGAGGTATGGCTTGCGTGGGTCCCCCAACATTTTCCTTCCCAGAATCCTCTGCAAACATCAAATTTAGCTGAAGGAAATCACCTTTTTCTCAAATTTCTGTCTGTGAAAGTTCTGGAATCTACGAGGATCCACAAATTTCCTACCACCCAGCTTTCCCCCAGGTGATCCCGATAAAAAAAAAAAAAAGTGGTCTATTTTTCTAAAATGTATAGCTTTCCAGGATCCATTATTGCTTTCATCATACCCATTTCTACCATTAGCAGGAAGGAGGTTGAAAGCACAAAACAAAAATAGCAAAAATAGGCTATGTCCCAGAAAAATGCCAAAACTGTAAACAATTTTGATTTTCTGACAAAAGTCTGCTTGTTCCGTAAAGCTGGGAAGATGGTGATTTCAGCACCATAACCCCTTTTTTCATACCATTTACAGGGGGAAAAAAACAGACGCTTTCATCTGTAACTTTTTTTTCCCCGAAAAACCCCCCAAGATTTAGTTGTATTTCGGCTAATTTCTGGGTCCCCTCCAGGGGAATCCACAATCCCTGGGTACCTTTAGAATCCCCAAGGTCCATTAGAGCACATGTTGAAAATGTAGGGCTTGGAGGTAACGGTAGGTTGGACTAATGGGCGGGCATCCTGGATGACTGTGCGAATACAGGGTCCATCCGCCTCCATCGCTGCCCTATGGTGCCCTTGAATCTGGAGGTGGTGAAGCCAACCTGTAGCTGGGAGTGACGGCAGTGCGGACGAAGAACAACCTGTAATCATAGGATGAGAGGGAGCAGCCCAATGTCCAGCAAGAACAATCCCTCTCCCTGTCTGTGGGGTTGGGGGTGGGCCAGCCGCTCATTGAACCAACCCAAGAGGTACAGAGACACTACAGCGGCAGGTGCAGCGACCATGCGGCTTCCACCATTCCCTGATCTAGGAAGGCCTGTGGTGTGCAGGGCCCCCATAGGAAGGTCTTTTTGCAATCAGTGATGGAAGTTTGTTTGGGTACACTGAGGGAATATGGGATCCTCTTCTCTTCTCTCTGATCCCTCCGCTTGTCCCTCTTCACTTCCTCGCACCCTGGGGAGCAGAGAATTGGAGAATCTGTTGCACGTGTTTATATCACAGCTGGAGACAATACATGAACATCTGGAATAGAGGGGTGTCCTGTCCATCTTGGGGCCAGACCTATTTCTGGCTTCCAGTAACAATGAGAATGGTGCCCAATGGAAATCACTGGGCTGAAATGCAATCCACGTAGATAGCATGAAACCGCTCATGGGCCCGGCCCTCAAACAAACGCTGGCATCCATGCTACAATATTTAGCAATAGAGTTGCATTAATGGTAGTAAACAACTATTATAAATTGGGACAATGTTGTATAATGCTTCGGTTGATTATCACTCAGTAAAAACAGTTGGGAACTAAAGATAACAGTTTGGGTTAAACTGTGATGCTGGCGCTCCAGTGAAAGACATCCCGACCCAGGTCCTGCAGAACTCACTGTTGCACAGACACAGCGACAGACATCCAAGCTAAGACCCCCCCTCTCCTTCACCTCTGCCTCCTCTCCTCACAAGAATTTCATCTTCCTCCAACCCATTTAATTGGCTCGGCTCTGTATGCCTCTATATCCGCTCGTTTACTCCTAAGGGAGGGTACATACTTCAAAAACATTCAAAAGTAGAAGACAATCCATGACCACTTTAAAAGAATGATGCAATTTTTTTCAAGGTGTGCACTGCAAAGCTGTACAGATAAACATGAAGTATTTCTGCAGAAAAAAAACAAATGCTATGCCAAATTACCTAGGAATATTAACTGCTTCTGTATTTTTCTAGCACAGTTTGAACATCAAACTGTGTTTAAATCTGGCCAAGACTTGACGGGGGCAGACTGCGTCTTGCAGTGCTTACTGCACCACCAAGAATGGGCACAAGAGGGAGCCAGACGACAACAAATGACAGAGAGGACCTGCTGCTAGGGCAAAAGAAGCTCCCCCCTGGTATAATACCATTATTACCCAAGGCCGTGAAGTCTGTGAAAGGGGAGACCAATAAAAACTCGGGAAGGGACGGAGTGGGAGAGCCCTTAACACAGAGCACCTGTGAATGACAAGCTTCCCAGGGAGGGAGGACAAATTACCCACGAGGGAGGGACGCCCTGAACTGGGGAGGCATGGACTGTCGACTCTTGGACATGAGAAATGAAGAGAGAGAAAGGGCGTAATTTAAAAAATAATAATAAACACGAGGGTCAAAGATTTTCTTAAGGAGCAACTGAAGGCTGGGGTGCCTAGACTTGTGGATAACTAATGCCTCTTTTTCCACCACACCCACACTGCTGGTCTCTCGCTTTCTCTTACAAGTTCTTTTTCGTCCATGCTTTCTCCTTTTTTTTGCTGTTTTTCTCCCCCCTTCATCTTTTTCCTTTTTCGGCCTTTATTTCTTACTACCGGTAAAGTCTGAATAATGAAAAATGGGTCCCATTCAGTTAATAAATAAAATAGAGCGCAAGATCCCGCCACCTGCACAAACGAGGCGCTGGAGAATTAGGAATTTAGCCGGAACAACAGTCACCCGGATGCCCCTTGCCAGCAGAATGCACCGAGTGGTTAAATCACCACAGCTGCCAATGTTTCAGATGGCTATGTTCGACATTTTCATAATTTCATTGTAATTAGGAGTCCGCCGCCGCAGGCGTTTGCAGCAGTTTTAAGATCTTAGGGGTAGATGTATCAAAATTCCATTTTGCGATTGCTAAATAGCGATTTTTAAGGAATCGCTATTTAGAATTCGCAAAATGGAATGTATGGAAAAATTCGCTATTTTTTAGCGATTTCTTAGTTTTCCTTATTTGAGAATTCGCACTTTGCGAATTCGCAAATAAGGAATAATTTCCCATGCATTCCTATGGGCCAGGAGGCCCATAGGAATGATTGCGCAATATTTCTCAATTTGCAAATCGCATTTTGCGAATTCGCACATTGAGAATAATTTCAAGGGTGCAGGGGTGTCTCAAAGACACCCTGCTGCACCCCTGAAATGTACATGTCTGTGCATATGGCGCACATACATGCCCTATGGGCATGTATCTGCGTCACATGCCACCTTCACAAATGCCAAATAGGGCATTTTTAAATGAAATCGCAAATTACCACCAACTACAATTTGGTGGTAATTTGCGATTCCTTAACCAAAATTCGCAATTTCAGAAACCCTCATACATCGCATTTAAGGAATCGCAAAATTTGCGATTCCTTAAATGCTTAAGAAAAATAAGGAATCGCAAATTATTGCGATTCCTTATTTTGCGATTTTTTAATACATTCCCAAACATGCAAATTTCGGCCTTTGCGATTCGCAAAAGGCTTGATACATCTACCCCTTAGAGTTTCACGTTGCTCCAATGGGTCTATTTTTTTATATCTATATGTTTCCCTCGTCTTTAATGCTAGAACTTTTGCTCGCAAGCGTCATTCATTCTCATTGAAACGTCACTCGTAATTACACTGCAATTATGAAAACGTCACGCATAGCAATCTGGAACCTTGGCAGCTTTGCTGTACAGCCCCCACCTCAATGTAACTTAGAGGCGCTGTGTGTGCAGTCTACACCCTGAATATGAGACTATTCCAACAAAACTCCTCCAAGAGCAAACCCCATCCCCAAGCAGTGGAGTCCCCCCCGCCCTCCCACCCCCCACACAGAGTATCAAGATCTGAGGGGTTCATTACTGTGCGTGCACTTTGCCATTACATTTGAATACATAATTCTCAGACTTAAAAAGTAACCTGGATATTTTGCAGAGTTTTGTAATGAAGCTATAAATGGCACACACAAAGAACTCTTGGGCCAAATGTGGGGAGGAATATATATTTATTTATATTCTTGCGGCAGGAGAGCGCCGGGCGTCTGGTACTCACACTCTAGCCCCGACTCGCGCTCTCGCGGCGAGTCTACAAAATGGCCTCTCGCGCGCTGTCATCACGTAGCGCGCAACAACTAGAGCGCGACTCTACAAGTTTGAATATAGTTGACTTTCTAAAACTCCTATAACCTCCGCCCCTTAGAAAATGTTTTTTTTTTGCGACTTTAATAAATGGAGCACCACGTGGTGCAGTGAAGTTGCTACATTAACAGGGTCACTAGAGCCAAAGCACACATTGGCCCTGATATGCAGGTAGCTCACATTTCTGTGTTAAATAATCGTGAACTGCTGGAGGGTCCGAGTAATTAACTACACCCAACTGTTCCAGCTACAGCTTTTCTGGAAATACACAAGGCCGCCTCCTCTAAATAAGAGGGTCTTGTAAACTGTATGTGGAATACCACTTATGACTGGTCAGCAAGATGGCGCAGTAACTTAAACACTCACTGCTGAAATATACAGAGCTAAGCAGGTCACAGGTCGAATCAAACGCCGCCAAGCGAGGCCGACTCAGCCGGCCATCCTTCCGAGGTCGGTACCAGAGTACGATTCAGCTTCGGATTGGCAACGCGAGCAGTCAGGCAATGCCTGAAGGGCCGGTGTCCAGTTCCAGCTGTGGGCTGCTGTTTTGAGCAGGCTGGAGGGGCGATTTGGGCGGTTTCTTCGCTGTTCGATGCCACCAGCGGCCCAGTGGGTGCCTGAGTGGCCTTTCTGGAGGTAGATAGGCGTCCATTACCTCCCTTTTATCAAGGGGCAAAGGTGTCACTCCCTTTCCCTCGCTGGGCCGGCCCATTAATATATGCATATTGACTGGGGGCGGTGGGCCTGAGCAAAAGTGGCCTCACTTGTTTTCAGGTGTGTTTCAACAGTGTAAAATAATTTGTGCGGTTTTTTTTAAACCACCCCCCACACTTTTTTGTTTTAATAATATTTCGCCACAGCAGTGTTTTGCGGGAAGGCAATATGCAAACGTGGGCCACTTTTTTTTAGCGTGCCCGGGCCTATTTTTAATCTCAATCCAACCCTGGTACGATTAAACTGGAAAGTAGTCTCACCACCGGTGGAAGAACGTACAAAAGTATGCGAACTGTGATCCTGAGCACAGAGTGGACGAAGTCACCGAGTGGGAGTAAGGGTCTGGACATAAACCAAGAGAACAAAATATTCTGCCACTATTGCTGGGATTTTAGTCAGAAGTAGCTGCATATAAAATAACGCACACACCTCTCAAATGAAAAACCAATGCAAGCTATAGAAGCTTTACAGCACTGGAGAACCCCCCCTCACCCCCCCCCCCCCACTACTTTCCTTACAACCCAAAGCAACTCGAGGTGTTCATTAACCGCGCAGGAATTGCTAATCTTTACCAAAATGTATGAGAATTGTTTTGATACAATGTAAAAATCTGGGAACGTCATTCCCAATAAACCCCGCCCACTCTGAACCCAGAGTAGCACCTTTTAGTTCTTAATATAATTGCACAAAGTGTTATCTACAAGTAGTTACTATCACAGTCATCACAATGGTCCAATATCCCTTTCTCTGTTGCCACTCTGAAGTGACATGCTAACTGCACGAATGTAGATGAATAAAAAAAATATATAAAAGTGCTAAAAAAAACAATATTTAAAACATCAAATGTACATCATTGCAGAGTGGGAAGCGCTACTAAAGTGCAGGGCATCAGAAGTATTGTATTCTAACGACATCTAAGGCTCCGGAAGTAGACTGCTGGTCCACAGGTCCAGAGAGAGACAGAGCCTTCCAGAGGGGAGGGAGGGACGAGCGGAAAGAGGAAATTACATCTCAGACCTCCGCTCATCAAGAGAGTTAATGGGAATTGAATGAAAGGAAATGGTCACGGTGAGTACTAAAGTATTTTATTACAGCATAATCCAAAGTGATTGCGTCATCGCTTCAATTGTGCTAGAGATGGACAACCTACAGCCGTACGGAGGCACCCCGCGGCTGGCCGCCTACACTGCAAAGACATCCGCCGTCCAAGAGAGTCT
Source organism: Lissotriton helveticus (assembly GCF_964261635.1). Taxonomy (NCBI): domain Eukaryota; kingdom Metazoa; phylum Chordata; class Amphibia; order Caudata; family Salamandridae; genus Lissotriton; species Lissotriton helveticus. The sequence continues at coordinate 1,857,150,963 of NC_136068.1, read as the reverse complement.
AACTACTTAGGAATAAGGAATAGCGTAAAGCTGTGCAGTGACACTCACTGAAGCACTATCTAACCCTATCACTGAATGCCAACAGAAGGCATAAGCAGCTCTTTTATGGCTGTGCGGCGGCACAATTTATTTGCTATCTGCCGGGAGACCTTTTCTTGCAGCCAAAATAGTAAATATTGTGGCCATCGCCCTAGTCATCCAATTTTACGATTTTTCAGTGAAGCGCAAAATGCGTGATGGTCTGTATTAACCCCTTCGCTGCTAGGCCTCCCCCCCACACCTCCTTTCTGCTAGGCATTGTTTTGGCTATTTGGAGTAGTTCGCGCTTGGGTCCCTGTAACTTTTTGACCACATAAGGTATCCACACCAAATTGGTGTCCTTTTCTTTCAACATCATGGGGATTTTAAAGATACCCAGGGGTTGTTGATTCCACTGGAGGGAAACCAGATATTAGCCAAAATGCAGCTACATTTTTTGAGGGTGGAAAAGTGGGAAAAAAGGGCTACAGATGAAAGTGTCTGTTTTTTTCCCAGCAAATGGTATCGACCAACGGGTTGTGGTGCTAAAATCACCATCTTCACAGCTTTCAGGGACAAGCAGACTTTTGTCAGAAAACCAACATGTTTTACATCGTTTTGGCATTTTTCAGGGACATAGCCTATTTTTGCCATTTTTTTGTGATTTAAACCTCCTTCCGGTTAATGTTAAAAATGGGCATGAAAGCAATGATGGATCCTGGAAAGCTATACATGTCTGAAAAGTAGACAAACTTTGGAACCCAGCAAGGGGTTATTTGTGTAGATCCTTCAAGATTTTCGTATAAAAACTAACAGTTGAAAATAGAAAAAATTGTAAAGAAGTTACAAAAACCAGCCATAGATGCTAACGTTTTCACCTGTAACTTCTACTAAGTATGACAGATGTTTGGAAGCAATATACTGTTACATCCGCTTGAACCTTCTGGTTGTGGGGATACACAGAACTTTTAGGTTCACCAAGAACCCGAGGAACCCAGAGCCAATAACTGAACAGCATCTTGCAATCGTTTTTTTATTGTGTACCGGGTATATAGCAATTCATTTGGGAAAATATAAACAGGGAAAAATTGGTATGAAAGTCACCTATGTATTTCAAAATGAAACAAAATATAGAGTTTAGAAACAGTAGCTATTTGCGCATATCCGAAATTGTGGGTACTCATACCAGCATGTGAATTATAGGTCATTTTTCAAAGTGACTTCTTTTTTTACACATGGTCTTGACTTTTAATGCATTTCTACCTTCCTAATGTAATAGGTAATAGTTGCTCTACAATTTTGTGTTCCCCTATGTGTCCCGATAAAAATTGGTACCTCACTAGTGTGGGTAGGTGTAGTGCCCGCAACAGGAAATATCAAACTACTGGGGGCTGGCTCTAATCAGTAAGGCTGAGCCTAAGAATGAACAAACAAAACGGGGGTGCCAGTACTGATGAGGACATTTTTTTTATGATCTCACAGTGTACATCCTAAACACGAAACAGAATTCGAGAAAGGGTATTTACTACTTAATAGCTTTTTATTAGAAACATTTTCTGGTATATTTCAAGGTTCAATACATAGTACAATAATACCTTTTCCAATATACAAATAAAACATAAAAATCTCAACATCCATTCAAACATTCATTCAAAAAGACAGGCATATCACAAGTTTGCGCCAAATGTTGGGCATGCCGCCAGTTACAGGACACCACAAATGTGGTACGTGCGTTTGCTGCGAAACCACAGTGGAAGGGTCCTTATTCCAACAATGGAATTTCGTGGAAGCATGATGCATTCAGCAACTGCAAATCAAAATTTGTAGTTTACGGGATAACATGTCCGTGTGACCGCCTATATATTGGTAAAACCAATCAAGAAGTGCACCAGCGTGTCTCCCAGCACAAGTCAAGATTAAAAAGGAAAGTAGAAAATGCACCATTGGTCAACCATTGGACCAGGATGAACCATAACATCAGCGATCTGAAGTGGACCGTCATATCCAGGGTCGAAAAAGATCCCCTAGGTGGTGACTGGAACTTAAAATTATCCAAACGAGAGGCCTTTCTTATAGTTAAATTTGATACAGCTACATCAGGTCTCAACGAATTGAGTGAGATCTAATGTCTCTAATTGTGCTCAGATATATTGCTAACTGTGTCTTTTTCTTGTCGCTTTGCACTACCAGCCCTGTCCGTGTACAGTTATTTGAGTCCCACATATCCAATATTGTGGCACATTGAGGCGACCTCAAATTAGTAGGTCATCACATTCCAAAACGCTTACACAGAAGCCTAACGTCACGCCGTGATTGGGTGTTTTCACCTAGTAGCTCATTTAAAAGGATCAGTGTCTTAAACGCATTCCTTCACGCATGCGCAAGAAATCAGTGTCAAGCCGAACGCTGGTCAATTTCGTGGCCGCCTTAGACCGAAGTAAGTGCGTTTCCCCTAATGGTCTTTAGACTGCTTCTTTACCTTAACTAGTAGCTAAGGTCATCTCCCCCCTGTTTTTGCCTTGTTTTAGAATGCGGCAATTCAGCTGCTTGGCGTGACCCAGCAACACCGACGCCTGAATCGAGCACGGGTGCTGTGGTTACTTTGAATCCACCCGGTAAGAACAAGTAGAATGGCCTTTAAGTAAGTGCTGTTTCACTTCTGCACTCTTACTAGTAACCCCCCTAACAGCTCTTTTTTCCTTTGTACCCCCAGCCTGCTTTCCAGTTGGGCAACTAATCTTACAACTAGACCGGGCAAAGTTGACGATCTAAATCCGACCGGTAAGATGCTCTAAAGAATGTAATAATAGTTCTGTGTACCTTCGGGCATTGGGGTTTAGTAGAAGCATTTTTTCCGGTCCCGTTTTACTTAGATGCCTAACAGTTCTCGAATGCGTTAACGGCAACGGACACGTCAGGCATTCCCCGCGGCGTCCCACATAAGTATAAATGTCCATCTCTCTGTATTTACAGTTCATACCGCTCTCCATTCCCGCGGTGAATTTCACCCGCCTGCCCTGATTCACTACCAAGTTCTATGAAGGGTAAGAGACTAAAAATTGTGCACACTCGATTCAGTTTGGCACCCCTCGTTTTATCAATAGTCCTAATCGAATCTGCTCTCCTCCAGGCATTTTATGTCACCCGAGTTTTGACGTCCCTCGACCACGTTTCTCATACCTCCTTTAGAACGAACCCTTTGGGCTACAAACAGGTTAGTAATTAAATGAACTCATCAATGTAACGGTTACTGGTTTTGGATTGGTAGAAGCTAGAAAAACATTTGCCACTACAACATGGCTTTACATCCATGCTGTAATTTTTACATCTTTCAGGACAGGACCCCCCATGACCAGTTAGTCTGTCTAGTACACGTCTAGGACCCCAGAAAGAATTTGGTAAGCTTATGCGGAGACTGTGTTGTTGTATTGCAAAGCTGTGCCCCCTGGTGTGTCCCACTAGCATAATTGCAAAAGTTCAAAATAATTCGCATCACTTATGTTTCTTTCTCTTTTCTCTCCTTTTTTTGTTTTAAATTCTTATAGATTTCTACAATAGGCCCTGATGAGAATCCCCAATAATCCAAGTGGGATTCGAAACACGTAGGCCCTGCCACATCCAGTCTACCTGAGCATCCGGGTATTCCAATCAGTTCAACCTGGAGCTCTCACTTTTTTGTACATTACCTTCCAATATTAATTTACAATGAATTCGAATGAAATTGTTCGATGTATAGGAATGTACTTTTGGTAATAGTTTATTTCATTATCATTGGAAATCATAAGTAGACTTTGGCTCCTTCCCGTCTATTGTTTTATTGGATATATTAAAAAAAAATCTTTTTTTCTTCTTCTGAGTGTATGAATTCCATTCGGTTACTTGTGATATGCCTGTCTTTTTTTTTTTTTTTTTTTTTTAACAAAACCTTTATTGCACTTTACATAGTACACAGCGTAACGCCTACAACCCTGCGGGCCGGCCGCTAAACCGCGCTCATCAGACAAAACATAGCTTCGTATGGTGTCCCAAAAATCAACAGTTCCTGTAATCGTCCAATAAAGCATTTTCCAAAGTAAAAGTGCATTTGTGATAGCGTTGTGAACATTCGAGATGGTTTTGATGGTATTTTATCTTTTTTTGAAAAACAACAAACTCCAAAACTTCAACATTAGGAATGATAGTACGGTCAGTCGTGGGTTAAACCAATCTGAATCATAAGTGCCTCTCGGGAGAGGCCCATTCCCATCCCATGTCCCAGCGGTCCAGCGCCCCCGCTCACTTCATGCATACATCCCCCCTCGTCACACTTCCAGCGGTCTAAAAGCAGGATGCGCTTAGCGGCCTCATTCGAACCCCCGCTCCACCATGACACCCAGACTCACTACCCCTCCCCCTCCCCATCCGAGTCCTCCTGGTCATCCTCCGATAAGGGATCACAAATATCTCCCCTGTACCCATTCCATTGCAACCACACTTTGTTCCATTTCCCGGGGCAGGCTCGGCTGGAGTACACCGCCCTCTCGGTCACCATCACCGTATCCATATGCAGACACCATTGGGACTTGGACGGGAGATCTGCCACACCCCATCGCTGCGCTATGTCTCTCTTTGCCACCATCAACCCCACCGTGACCCAGAGTTGTTCATACCTGGTGAGGTCAGTAGGTTCCCATATGTTAAGGAGGCACCTCCGCGGGTCGGGCAACAGGGACTGGTTCAGTGTCTGTGAAATCGTACGGAGTATTTGCTTCCAATAGTCCTGTATCCTGGGACACTCCCACATGGTATGAAAAAACGTGCCTTCCTCCCCACACCCACGAAGGCAATACGGATGGGGTGCCCGGTGTATGCGGTGTAGCATGGTCCTCGTGTAATAAACTCTGTGTAAGATCTTAAACTGCACTAAGCGCATACGCGCCGAGATGCCCACCTCCCTAGGGGACCCAAGTGCTTCGAACCATTCATGTTCATCCATATCACCTACATCCCCTTCCCACTTCCCCTTTAATTGGAGTGTCGGATCCGGGAAATTATTAATCAGTTTGCGGTACGTGAGGGATGTCGCCTTCTCCAACATGTATTCAGTAAGGAGGCGATCTTCCAAGGGCGAGGACTCCGGCAGAGGCGTGTCAGGGGGCAGGGCCGCGAGCAGTGCGTGTTGTATTTGAACGTACCTGTAAAGCTCCCTGTCACTCAAACCATACAGTGCCTTCAGCCGGACAAAGGGTATCACAGCATTCCTTTCCCACAAATCTCCGACCGTGGAAATACCTATCGTATCCCAGTGTGTAAAACCCTTCGTATTCCTCATATTCCCCAGGGCCCGGGAATCCCACAACGGAGTCATCCCAGTGATCTTCCCCTTCCAGCCCAGTGCCGCCGTCGCCGTGTGCCACAACTGAACAGTCAATTTGGTGGGGCCCACCAAGGCCCGCACCCTGCGGCGATCATACAAGGGACCCAGCAAAGTGTCTGTGCCCAGTTGAGCCCTATCCGACTGGAAAGCCGGTTCGGCCTGAGGGGCATGAATCCAGGAGTTTATCGACTTCAAGTGTGCCGCCCAGTAGTAGAGCTTAAGGTTCGGCAGCGCAATACCCCCGTCATACCAATCTCTGTGCAGCTTAGATTGCGCCACACGCGCAGGGAGATTCCCCCATAGAAGGTTTGAAACTAAAGCAGCCACTCTCTGAAAAAACCGCGGTACCACAGGATAGGGTGTATTTTCAAGGACGTATAGGAAGCGCGGTAGCGCCATCATCTTATAAAGCGCCGCCCTGCCCAAGAGCGTCAGCGGCAAGCCAGACCAGAACGTGACATCCCGTTTCAGCCTATCTAGGTGAGGTTTCAAATTTTTATCAAAGAATTCGGTCGGGTCTTTGGTTACATGAATACCCAGGTATTTGAACGAGGAGCCCGCCAGCTTCAGTGGGCATGTGTCGGCCAGATTCGGGGCTGGACCTTGCAGAACGTACAGTTCTGATTTAGACCAGTTCAACGCGTAGCCAGAAACTCTGCCATACGTATCGCAAATGTGTAGCAAAGCCGGCACCCCATCTTCAGGGTCCGTCAAATAAAGCAACATATCGTCCGCGTATAACGACAGACGGTCCTCCCAACCCCCCTTCCACGTTATACCCTTGAGGAGTGGTGAAGCCCTCAAAAGAGTCGCAAGAGGTTCCAGGGAGATCGCAAACAATAGAGGCGATAAAGGGCACCCCTGCCTCGTGCCCCTCCCCAATGGGAAAGTGCGTGAAATGTGGCCGTTAGCCAACACATGCGCCACCGGGTCGGCATACAGTAGTTTGACCCATGCTATATAACGAGGTCCACACCCCAAGTGGTTCAGTGTTTCAAAGAGGTACTCCCACTCCACCAAGTCAAAAGCCATCTTGGCGTCCAATGCCAAAATTACCGCTGATGTGCCGATGGTGTCCGCCCTAGCCAATACTCCATGTAGCCGCCTAAGATTCAACGATGTATTCCTGTGTGGCATGAATCCGGACTGGTCCGGGTGTATAATCGACGACAAATGGGGCAAGACCCTTTGCGCTAGGAGTTTAGCCAATATCTTCACTTCGGCGTTTAACAAGGAAATGGGCCGATAAGAGGAACACTCCTCCGGCGGTTTGCCCGGCTTGGGGATGGTCACGACGGTCGCTGCCCGCTGGTCCAGCGGGAGGCAACCTGTCTCCAAACAATCCTTATACATCCCTAACAGGTGCACACTAAGGGTCTCGGGCATCGCCTGGTACCATTCAACGGGTATGCCGTTCGGGCCCATTGCTTTACCCGGGTTTAGCGCCTTAATCGCCAACTGGATTTCGTCGGCAGTGATGTCTGCCTCCAACTGACTGGAGGCCTCAGGCGATAACCTCTGGACTTCGATTGGGGCTAAGAGGGTCCTAGCCCTCTCCGCTGTGATCGCACTCTCCGGGGTGTATACCCGCTCAAAATGGGCCGCCAGTATCTCCGTGATACGCCGTGGATCAGTATGTGTGTCCCCTCTCTCATCTTTCAGACGTTGGATCCCTCTAGAGTTACCCTCCCGCTTATCAAGCCACGCCAACATCTTCCCCGCTTTGTCACCCACCTCATAAATCCTATTTCGAGTATCGGCTATGTGTCCTTTCACCAGCTGGCGCAAGTGAGCAGTGTACAACTGTTGTTGGAGGGTGAGTGTGTGAAGGCCTGAGGGAGAGGGGTGCCGCTCATGAGTCTCAGTGTGTACCTGCAGTGTCACCTCCAGATCCGCCAGTTCTCGGGACAGCTGCCTCCTATGCCCCGTGATGGAAGTAATGGCCTGCCCTCGCAGGACCGTTTTGTAGGCTTCCCAGAGAGTCGCCGGGGAGCTCACCGAACACACATTCTCAATGAAATATTGCTTCGTCGTGTTTTTAAGGGCCTTACGAACCTGAGGGACCTTGAAGTAGGCAGCACTAATAGGGTAGATACGTTTGCGCGCACTAGTCTGCGAAGAAAGTGTCAGCGTGAGTGGTGAGTGGTCGGAAATCCCACGCGGGAGAATTATCATAGTATCAACATGTCGGAGGCCCTCCCCCAGCGATAGAAAGTAGTCAATGCGCGAAAGGCTGCCATGCACTGCAGAGTGGAAAGTGTATTGCTGCGCGCTAGGGTGCAAGTGCCTCCAGACGTCAGTCAATCCCATAGCTGCCGCGAAGCGCTGGAGGTAGGAGCCCCCCCCCTGTGGAGCCGGTGCAGGGTGTCGGTCCAGTTGCGTGTCCATAACCGCATTAAAGTCCCCTCCCAGAATAGTATCACCCTCGGGGAGATTCAAAAGGAATTCACCCAGCCTCGGGAGGTGGACCGAATGTAGTGCTGGTGGGATATAGACGGACACTACATTAAAAAGCTTCCCCTCCCACTGCCCATGTAAGGCTGCAAAGCACCCCTGATCATCAATCTTCGTTGACAAAGGTAGGAATCGTGAATTCTTCAGTACTAGTATGCCGGACCCCCTGGAGCCTGACGAGAACTCGGAGTGGACCCACATCTTGTAACCTCGCCTGTCCAGAGCTTTCACAGCCCCCCCTACCAAATGAGTCTCTTGCAACAGGGCCACAGTAGGCCGTTGGCGTTTGATTGCAGTTAAAACCAACCCCCGCTTAACCTTATCCCCCAGGCCCCTCACATTCCAGGACATCAATCGGAAGGGAGGACAGCGTGAGTCAGTAGACCCTACATCCACTGACGGGCCAGAGTTAACAGCCATCGGTGGTAAAGGGGCGCCTGATGTACCTGCTGAGAAGCAGGACTAAACAATCGGCCGCGCCATCGCACAGCCCAAAACACAGGGACATCACGGGGGCCTAGTATCACTTTCCCTCCCCATCAACATGCACTGGCACACACATAATTTAAAACAGCAACCCCGACCGTTTGCATACATTCCTAATAAGAACAAGAACAGTCCAAAACAAACCCCCCTCCCTGCCCCCCTGCCTAACGGACCTCGAACTGCCCGCCACCCCAACTGAGCAGAGTGCTGTATCCATCCCTCAACCAGAGTACTTGCGTGTGGGGGGGAGAGCGTCTCCCCGGGTATACGGCCTCCCTGTAGGCTGTCGGGGCGGCCATGCCAGAGTCGACGCGCAGCATTGTAACGAAACAGTAAACATTGGGAACTAGCGACCCTCAGGGATGCAGAGTTCGGGGTAGGAGTCACTCGTCCCCACCTCCCCCTTCAAATCCGTGGGAAGGAGACCGTTCCGCTCCCTCCATACGACCAGATGCTTGGGATCCCGTTCTGCTGCCACCTCTGCGGTCTTGATCCGGCCTGTGCGTCCTGCGTTGTCGCCCAACAGTGTGCCAGCCCTCCAGCCAGTCCCGGGCCGATTCGGGGGTATCGAAGAACCAAACTTTTTTGTCCGCAACCACTCAAAGCTTAGCCGGGAATAGCATGGAATACGGCAGTTCCTTCTCCCTCAGAGTCTTTTTCACTTCTAGGAACGTCCTCCTCCTCCTGGACACTTCCGCCGTATAATCCGGGAAGAAGGCAATCTTCGAGTTTTGGATTTGGATGGCCGGCGCCACTCTCGCAGCCTGTAGAATGGCGTCACGATCGCAGAAATTGAATAGTCTGGCCAAGATCGGTCGCGGTGCGCCACCCGACTTGGGCTTACCTCCCGGAACACGGTGTGCCCTCTCGACCGAGAAGAAGTTTGAGAGCCCCTTGGGTTGCAGCCGAGTCTTGATCAAGTCCTCCACATAGAGGTCAAGCGCCCCCTTGTCTTCCGATTCTGGCACACCCACAATGCGGACATTGTTGCGCCTAGAGCGACCTTCCTGGTCATCCAGCTTGTCTCTGAGCAGCTTGTTATCAGTCTGCAGTCGTTCCACCGCCGTTTGCAGTTCGGACACATCCTCGACCAGCGACTTAGTAACCACTTCGACCTGCTTGACCCTCTCATTCATTTTCTGGAGATCCGCCCTAATTAAGGTGACTTCGGTTGCCGTGGCACCCACCGTTGCCTGCACCTGGGCCAACGCCGCCAGCACATCATCCAGCGTGGCCTTCTTCGCCCCATCGGTCTCCGTCACCCTTCCAGCATTCTTGCGCTGTTCCTGGGGCGATGACTGCTTGTCATACGCAAACTTGTCCAGCTTGGCTTGGGTTAGGGTGTTCTTAGGGCCCCTGTGTGACATGGCGCCAGCTGGGGGGGTGTAAACGGGCGTGACGAAAGACGGGTCGCCCCCACGCAGATCAGTGAGAGGTCGCGGCAATACGTGCAGGCCAGCACTCAGCGAGGGCAGTTGACGTCTTCTGCAAGGCCGTGGCAGGAGGAGGGGGGGGGGCGGGGGGGCCGCCCCTATAGACGCTGTGTCGAATCTACGTCGAATCCACACCTCAGTAGTGAGCCCGATGGAGCTCAGTGGGGAACCGGGCAGTCACCCCCAAGTACCTCCAGCCACAGATCACGCCCCCGTGTAATGCCCCCGCCCGCAGCCGGGCCAGTCATCAAATGCCACTCGGCCACTCGGCGCCCCAAGGAAGCGGACCGCACGATGTGCGTATTTCACAGTCCGCGGGCACTGCGTAGTCAATTAGGCCGTCGCGCAGTCCCGGCGTGCCTCCTGGGTGCTGCGGTGTAATGGCGGCGCCGAGTCAAGGTCGTGCGGCGTCCTCCGCTCCTCGGAGCGGGACACACAGGTCTGCAGAGGCGTCGGGGCCACTCTCGCCCAGGCGCACAAGTAGTTTCGGCACCGGAGGGGCTCCTCGGATGTTCGGAGCCGGTCGCTCGGCTCACCGGCACTTCCGGCCTCTCCTCCACCGACACCCGGCCGCTTCCGGCCGGTCCCAGACGTTCCGCGGCTCCGCGGCTTCACTGCGGCAGACAGGCCCAGCTCCTCCTCCGCTTTGCACGGGGATTCCGCACCGTAGAAAGCCGCCGTGTACCCCAGAATTTCGGCAAAGACAGCCGCACGGACTCCGGGTCTGGTCCGCCCCACTCAGCTAGTGGGTGAAGGATTTGTAGCGTCGGATTGTTGCGGGAAGCCGCTTGTTCCCGGGAGCCTCCCTAAGCAGCGGCCGCCATCATCGGCTGCTAGCCACGCCCCCATGCCTGTCTTTTTGAATGAATGTTTGAATGGATGTTGAGATTTTTATGTTTTATTTGTATATTGGAAAAGGTATTATTGTACTATGTATTGAACCTTGAAATATACCAGAAAATGTTTCTAATAAAAAGCTATTAAGTAGTTAATACCCTTTCTCGATTTCTGTTTCGTGTTTAGGATGTACACTGTGAGATCATAAAAATTTTTCCTCATCAGTACTGGCACCCCCGCAACAGGAAATGGCCCAAAACGCAACGTGGACACACCACATTTTCACAGTGAAAATGAACCCTTTTTTTGCAAAGTGCCTACCAGTAGATTTTGAACACTAGCTCTTCTGGCACCAAGGGAAACCTAGCAAACCTAAACTTTTTTTTTAACTAAACACCCAGTTATGGGTGGGGTGACTTGTCTGACTCTCACCAGGTTCTGTTACCCAGAACCCCTTACAAACCTCAAACTTTGTAAAAAAAAAAAAAAAATTTAACATTTTCCTCACATTTCTGTGGCGGAATATTCTGGAATCTGCGTGGATCCACAAAATTCAACCCACCCCGCATTCTGCAAAGTCCCCTGTGAAAAATGGTACCTCACTTGTGTGGGTAGGCCTACAGCCCGCAACAGGAAATGGCCCAAAACGCAACGTGGACACACCACATTTTCACAGTGAAAATGAACCCTTTTTTTGCAAAGTGCCTACCAGTAGATTTTGAACCCTAGCTCTACAGGCACCAAGGGAAACCTAGCAAACCTATACATTTTTTTAAACTAGACACCCAGGGGAATCCAGGATGGGGTGACTTGACTGGCTATCACCAGATTCTGTCACCCAGAATCCCTTGAAAACCTCAAACTTTGTAAAACAAAAACACAATTTCCTCACATTTATGTGGTGGAAAGTTCTGGTACCTGCGTGGATCCACAAATTTCCTACCACCCTGCGTTCCCTCATCTGCCCCCACCCGAGACTGGAATTGTGTGGGGGGAGGGGTCGGGGCATTGGCATGCCCATTTTGGGCAGCCCCCACCCCCAAATTCTACGGGGGGAAAACCCCGGCATCTAGTCGGCCTTCTGCCCCTCCGGGCGGGGGCAGATTGGGAGCTACTGCCCCAGAAACATTCATTTTTAGGGGGGTGGGGGCATTGGCATGCCCGTTTTGGACAGCTCCACCCCCAATTTAAATGGCCGAAAGAAATCCCTGGTTTCTAGTGATCTTTCTGCCCACCCGGGGGGAGCAGAGTGGAGGCAACTGCCCCCATCTGCCCCCCAGAGGTGGCAGAAAGACGTAATTCACCCTCATTGTTATGGGGGAGCAAAGACCCTTGCCCAAGGTGCCGCTCACCCCTCCCTAGTGCCTAGTGGGTGGATCCCTGCTTGGGGATCGCCATCGTGGGGCTATCCCCAAGCAGGGATCCACTAGGGGGAGTTACCATCAGAAAGGGGAGCTTCTCCCCTTTCCAACGATACCTCTCCTAATTTTCTACGTGCTCCCACCCCCAATTTAAATGGGCGAAAAGAATCCCTGGTTTCTAGTGGGCTTTCTGCCCACCGGGGGGAGCAGATTGGGGGCAACTGCCCCCAAGGGGTGGCAGAAAGACGGAATTCACCCTCATTGTTATGGGGGGAGCAAAGACCCTTGCCCAAGGTGCCGCTCACCCCCCCCTCTGCCTAGTGGGTGGATCCCTGCTTGGGGATCGCCATCCTGGGGCTATCCCCAAGCATGGATCCACTAGGGAGGGTTACCATCGGAAAGGGGAGCTTCTCCCCTTTCCAATCATACCTCTCCTAACTTTCTACGTGCTCCCACCCCCAATTTAAATGGCCGAAAAAAATCCCTCGTTTCTAGTGGGCTTTCTGCCCACCGGGGGGGGGGAGCAGATTGGGGGAAACTGCCCCCAAGGGGTGGCAGAAAGACGGAATTCACCCTCATTGTTATGGGGCGAGCAAAGACCCTAGCCCAAGGTGCCGCTCTCCTAACTTTCTACGTGCTCAGGGGGCTGAGATAGTCCCCTGTGCACGTAGAAAGTGGAACTGAAATGAGCCTCTTGGCTCATTTCAGTTTCGGTTTCACTGAAATGGCGTCACTGCGACGTGCGCGCCGATTGGCATTTCAGGGAAACAAAGCAGACAGCCTCGGGAGCTGGGGAATAAGGGAAAAGGGGGGTGGGGGGATAAAGGGAATCCCTCTGGTGCCTGCACCAGAGGGATTCCCTGTGCCATGTGAGAGGATGGCCGGGGGCGTCCGACACACAAGAGCACTGGTGCGTCGGACGGCCTCTGGCACACCGAAGGGGTTAAGAGCACGTTGCACTATTTGGTCAATACACTAATGCTATAAGCAGCGCAGTAGATTTGAGCAACACTTGGATACACATTTGAAAGACATCAATGGCCCATCCGTAATCATGGTTAGAGTTCCCATTGAAAAGGCATTTTTTATTTTGCTAATAACTTTGGCGCTGTTCAACAAATCTAAATCAAACTTAAAAAAAAAAATACATGTTTTCTGAGTTGGGGATTCCCATTTTAACTCCACATTGGATTCTTTTCTGTCCGATACAGAATGGCTGAAGGGAATGACACCACGCTTGGCGCGAAGGCAGAACGTTACTCAAGGAAGTTTATTGCTTGTTTTGGTGTAAATCTTTGCAGTAGTTTTTGGAAAATTAGCTTTAGAAAATTCGCATCTCTAGATCTCAAACTGAGCAGAACTATTAATCATGGTAGAAAATATAATATATCCAATTAGAACAAGAGCACCAGAAAAATAAAACATCAGAATTGCATGTATATGCCAGGATGCTGCTATCAAATGCCGGGAAACGTTTAATATGTGTACATGTGTTAAGATTTATAAATATAAATCTGAACAAACGTGTAAAGAACCAATTCTGATGTCATGTTATTTTCCTGGCGCTCTTGTTCCGATTGGTTATTAAATGGCACAAGATCAATTGTGTGCACTCTATTTCAATCAATCAATCACAGCATTTGTATAGCGCGCTACTCACCCGGAGGGTCTCAAGGCGCTTGGGGGAAGGGGTCCGCTACTGCCAGGTCTTGAGTTTTCTCCTGAAGGCGAGGTGGTCCTGGGTCAGCCGGAGGTGGATGGGGAGGGAGTTCCATGTCTTGGCCGCCAGGTAGGAGAAGGATCTGCCTCCGGCGGTGGCTCTTCGGATGCGTGGTACTGTTGCGAGGGCGAGGCTGGTAGACCGTAGCTGGCGGGTGGGCGTGTAGAAGGTCAGGCGGTCGTTGAGGTACTTAGGGCCCAGGTCGTGGAGAGACTTGTGTGCGTGGGTGAGGAGCCTGAACGTGATCCTCTTGTCAACGGGGAGCCAGTGCAGGTCCCTCAGGTGGCCGGAGATGTGGCTGCGTCGGGGGATGTCCAAAATGAGTCGGGCGGAGGCGTTCTATTTCCTGATGAATACGCACAGGTGACGCACTGTTTTGTCCTTTTTGATTCAGAATAGAGGGCACTTTCGGGCCCTGAGGTCACAGGTCAGACATGGATCCCTTGCACCGTCCTCTGTTGGCGCAGAGCTCACCTGCTAATGCAGAGACAGAATATTCGTGGGCTCAGGAAGAAAATAGCTACATTTCATTAGAGGTGGAAACCCTGTGGCATTTTAGCCTCACACACCCACGCGCGCACACACACCCACGCGCACACACACACCCACGCGCACACACACACCCACGCGCACACACACACACCCACGCGCACACACACACACCCACGCGCACACACACACACCCACGCGCACACACACCCACGCGCACACACACCCACGCGCACACACAGACACACACGTCCAGTAGTCCCAGCTTGCACCAGGCACACATTGCACCCGGAGTTTGCACAACACAGTAGTTTGCACGTGCACGGACTGTAATTACAGTTTAACCAGCAGACCAGATACAGCTGGGACAGCGAAGGTCAGTCCCACCTCTCTCCGCCGTTAACCCCTGCCTGGCCGCAGACAGATGAGCAAAGAGCATTGGGAAGGACATGGCTGTGGGAAGCAGCTGAGGGTGGGGCACAGAAGGAGAGCTGGAGGAGGTGGGGAGAGGAGCTGGCAGGGGTGGGAGAGACAAATAGGGAGGAACGAAGAAAGGTGTGGAGAGACAAGAGGTCGATTGAGACAAAGAGGCGGGCAGGTTGAAATGGAGGGGGGAAAGGAGGGTGGGAGAGGGGGGAGAAAAGAGGCTGGGAGAGGGTGAGAAAAGAGGAGGGGGAGAAAAGAGGAGAAAAGGGGGAGAAAAAGGAGGGCGGGAGAAAGGAGGGCAGGAGGGGGGAAAGAGGGCAGGAGGGGGGAAAGAGGGCAGGAGGGGGGAAAGAGGGCAGGAGGGGGGAAAGAGGGCAGGAGGGGGGAAAGAGGGCAGGAGGGGGGAAAGAGGGCAGGAGGGGGGAAAGAGGGCAGGAGGGGGGAAAGAGGGCAGGAGGGAGGAAAGAGGGCAGGAGGGGGAGGAAAGAGGGCAGGAGGGGGAGGAAAGAGGGCAGGAGGGGGAGGAAAGAGGGCAGGAGGGGGAGGAAAGAGGGCAGGAGGGGGAGGAAAGAGGGCAGGAGGGGGAGGAAAGAGGGCAGGAGGGGGAGGAAAGAGGGCAGGAGGGGGAGGCAGGAGGGCAGGAGGGGGAGGCAGGAGGGCAGGAGGGGGAGGCAGGAGGGCAGGAGGGGGGAGGAAAGAGGGCAGGAGGGGGAGGAAAGGACAGCAAGGGGAGAAAAGAGGGCAGGAGGGGAAGGAAAGATGGCAGGAGGGGAAGGAAAGAGGGCAGGAGGGGAAGGAAAGAGGGCAGGAGGGGAAGGAAAGATGGCAGGAGGGGAAGGAAAGATGGCAGGAGGGGAAGGAAAGATGGCAGGAGGGGAAGGAAAGATGGCAGGAAGGGGGAGGAAAGAGGGCAGGAAGGGGGAGGAAAGAGTGCAGGAGGGGGAGAAAAGAGGGTGGGAGAAAAGAGGGTGGGAGAAAAGAGGGTGGGAGAAAAGAGGGTGGGAGAAAAGAGGGTGGGAGAAAAGAGGGTGGGAGAAAAGAGGGCGGGAGAAAAGAGGGCGGGAAGGGGAAGAAAGGAGGGCAGGAGGGGGGAGAAAGAAGGGTGTGAGGGGGAGAAAGGAGGTGTGAGGGGGAGAAAGGAGGTGTGAGGGGGAGAAAGGAGGTGTGAGGGGGAGAAAGGAGGTGTGAGGGGGAGAAAGGAGGTGTGAGGGGGAGAAAGGAGGTGTGAGGGGGAGAAAGGAGGTGTGAGGGGGAGAAAGGAGGTGTGAGGGGGAGAAAGGAGGTGTGAGGGGGAGAAAGGAGGTGTGAGGGGGAGAAAGGAGGTGTGAGGGGGAGATGTGAGGGGGAGAAAGAAGGGTGGGAGAAAGGAGGATGAGATGGAAAAAGGCCGGGTGGAAATGGGAAAAAGAAGGCTCAGATTGTGGGTGAGAAACACTGGTGATAGTTGTGAAAACAGATCGAGAAATGGGAGGAGATGGGTGTAAGTTGAGAGGAGGGAGAAAAAGAACAGGGTTGGGATAGTTGGTGAAAAGGTGAGTGGGAGAAGCGAGTTAAAAGGGATGGAGATGAGAAGACAGGAGGGGGAGAGACGATTAGAGAATAGTGAGCAGAAGTCAAAAGAGTGAGCACGACAATAGTGATGTGGGTTTGGAAAGAAACCTAAAAATAAAAAATAATTAGAAAAAAGAGGGCTGGAGAGAGATTGAAGGAGCGAAAATGAAGGAGTCTGTGGAAGGATGTGATGGTGGGGACTTTGGAGGTCGGGAGCAAGAATAGGTGGGAGTTGGGTGGACAAAAAGGGGGCAACAATTGGGGGCTATCTCAGAGGAGGTGGGGAAAAAGAAGGTAGGGATTTGGGAAAGAATGAGGTGTGTTTGGAGGAAAGGTGAAAGATGGGGGAGTTGAAAGTAGGGTGTAAGAGAGGAGATCCATCTCCCATCAAGGCGGCCCTACCACCACCCTGGCCAGCCATGCCACTAGCGTCGACCTGTGGAGCTCGTTTAACCCCTTGCACGTTCATGACGAGCTCAGCTCGTCATGAGTTACGCCTGTCGTACGCTCATGACGAGCTGAGCTCGTCATGAACCGCGGCTTTTTGCAAAAGTCAGCGCACAGCGGGAAGACCCGCAGCCCGCATGGGGTTAAATACTTCCGTTTCCCTCGCCAGCAGAGACCTATCCTAGTCAAAGGCAGGCAGAGATCTCCCATGGAACATTCTGGTGGGGAAGCAGAGCTGCAAAAACGCGAACACTTGAAATCACGCACTCCTGCAAGACATGCATCTACTGCACACTTTCTTCTCTAGGCTAACCTACATCCTAGTGCCGGGATATGGGCACTGATGTCCAGCGCCATCCTTATGTGAAAACCATACTATTCTAGGAGGTGGTTCCATCATTCAAAGACTCCAATCAGCTGATCTCGTGGGGCACATCAAAATATGGCCCCAGACCGCAAAGTCATTTCTAGCTTCTCACAATTTCCTTTGTAACACCAACAAATGGCTGGGTCTGGGTTGGCTAAAATGCAGAGGAGTTGAAATGTAGTTATTCCCCCCGCCCCCTTCGATTGAGGAAATACTGGGCAAGTGCCAAGGCAGATGCCAATCAGGGTTGGATTGGCAATATGCAAACAAGGAAAGATGAGAGGCAATGTAAGCATGCAATTGATTTAAGATATACAGGTAGATAAACAAGAGTCATTGATTGCAGTCTTGGATTCTTTATTTCAAGTGTGCACAATTTGCATCAGTTTAGACAGCTAACGCGTTTCGACACACACAGGGGCTTCTTCAGGGCGATGGGCGGCACTGTGAGCGTCGTGCCAAGGTAATAAGGTATCGGTGGTGCGTCCAGTGTAGGACGAGAGGTACAAAAGAGGCCTACTAAGGCTCGAGTAGCCGCCCGTATGTCTTTAGTTGGACAATTTCCGGATTAAAGTGTAGAAAACAGACAGGTAATGTCATATCACAACGATAAATTGTATATTAGCACAGTGTATAAAGGTGTATCCGTGTCCGGCTGGCGACCAAGTCTCCTCGGAGAGTGAATGATTGGATTTGGAATAGCAGCATCGGGTGTTTCACCGGGAGGCTGGGGCCCGGTTTTCCAGTGGTGCTGCAATATCTGCCCCCAGTAACAAAAGCAACAGGGCTTCACACTTTCAATCCCCCTCTCACCCCGGGGCTGGTCTGACAAAATTGCCGGGGCTGCTTTGGGTTCGTAGTCCAACCTGATGCCAAAAGATACAGCAAGTACTAGCTGCTGGTCGAGTTAAAAACATACGTGTCCTGCTATCATGGAAAGCCATCACACAAAGTCAAAATACAACAGTAAAATTGGTGCCTTTTTTTGGCAAAAGACACCCATTGTGCGGGAAGACCGGCACAAGTGCTCATAGGGCAGAAGGTAAGGTGCATTTGGGACATGAAGCGGGAGTCTGGAAGTCATGCGATGGAAAAGAGGGCGCGGTCCTATGGTCAACTAGTGGACCACGAAGGGATAGGGAGTAAGGGAGCGTCTGGGATGTCCTTGGGACAATTAATTGCCTCAGATGAGTAAGAAGCAAAAGATTGCTGTCACAGCGACAGGCGAGTGAGCATCACCCAAGAGCAGAGAGTAACTAAACCGACAAACAAAGAAGATTACGAAGGGTCACTCCGACGAAGAATGGATCAAGGAGCTGGGCAGGATGGCGCTCCCTGCAAACCCCTAAACGAAAAAGGGCAAGGCAGGAGACCTCTTTAATTAAAGACAATATTTATTGATATCTATAAAATGTGGCTTCCGCGTTCCAAAAATTGCTTTGTCCTGAAAAGGGCGTCCAATGCCAAGTAGGACTATCAGGAACTTATCTATACACATCTGTGGCCATAGAGAACCCTGAAAATTTTACACCCCAAAACTTTACCTCAACAGAACGCCCACCGGATGATGAATTGGACAATATCAAGGGTAGCAAACGCTATATAAATACATAACGTTTTCCCTCTTCAATCCCACCACCATCCTTCTCAATCCAAATAACGGACTAACATATCCACCACTCAAATTACTTTAATATTTCACTATACTAATTCAGCACTAATTCTTCATGGGTACTGGAGTAGCGTGCTACTCGCCGAAAAAGTGCTTCAACACCTCATCCGTGGTAGTAAGCGCTATATAAATACAACACAATAAAATACAATACTCAACCTTAATTTCATGAGGCAATGTGTCCCCGAGGTAAAGGATCCCCAACACATCAATAATACAGAAAAATTTAAAAAGGGTCCAATCAGTAATGGAGTTCTAGATCAGTAATAAAATGTGTAGGATTTATTACTAAAACTCAAAAAGGCTGGGAGAGATATAAATGTAAGGTGCAAAAGTCAATGCCGTGAAGTCTCTCATAAAACAGTAGCAGAAAAAAAAAAATCAAAGTCCCACATGAGCAGCAAAACCAATAGAGAAACAGACCGCGTGGTTAGTATTTATTTATTTTATTTAGTGCATTTTTATAAAGCGCGGACATTACCCGAAGGTGTCAGAGCGCTGTACAATAGAGTTACGTTACAAGAGAACAGTGGAAACACAATACATTACAAACTAAAAATGAAGGTTACATAAACACAAAATCAACAAAGCACGTAGGAGAGGAATGTACAGGAAAAAAAAGAAAAGGACAGAAAAAGTACAGATTCATCACGGGGGTGAACAAAAGTATTACATTTTTTGTAAATGAGGACATAGTGTAATTAAACTTATTACCTCAGCACCTAAACACTAACCCACAGCTTGAATATCGATTTCTGCCCTCTCAATAATAATGTCATGGGGAGATGGCAGGACAAACTGGTTACACAAACAGCAAACTATTATGAATGAGCAGGGCACGGTGAGCTCGCGGAAGAGCCATGAAAAAGATTCAGTGTTGTGATAAAGCTTGGAAAATTTCCACGAGAACAGCAGGAAGAAGGTCAATGGAAATAATCATTACTCGGCATGACTTTGCGCTTCAGAAATGATTAACAGTGAAATAGGACAGGGAAATGCATCCATTTTCAAAAAGATGGAACCCAGACCCGAATAGAGGGCCAGTTCACAAGAGCGAAGAAAACACACATTTACATGTCCTTGGAAATTAATCTCAAATACAATAGCACTTTATCAGTGCGTACATGTATAATCTAGAGTAAATTCACATTCTGCACTCTGTTCATGACGCACAAAAATATAAATGCACTAAAACTTCCAAAGATCCAACAAGTAATACAGACAGTTGGAGGAAGATCAAATTCTTTGTTTATGCGATGAAAGCCAACTATTGCTGGAAGAGAACTGTAACATTAGGATTATTGTAGAACTGCACCAGAGTCTCTGGCTGGTTGGTTTATAACCTACATGAGAAGTTAATATTAACTATCAAAGACTGGCAAAGTGGGAGTAGTCCTCTTGCTTTGATTTATTTGTATAAAATTGATCATATTTTATGTAACTGATTCTACAACGTGAGAGATATTAATAAATTGTTTCACTGTAGGACCCACTCATCTCCTCTCTTTTCCAATGATACATACAGGTAGACCCATTAGCTCATCCCTCTGCAAGAAGGCAGTGGCGTAGCTAGGCACTCTGCCGCCCGCGGCGGTCTCTGCCTTTGCCACCCACGCTGAAGAGTGGGGGTTTGGGTGCTGTCGATTAATTCTGCGTTTTCCCCCCATGCAGCAAACGCATGTAAGAACGGAGGATGTATGTAGTTATCCCGCATTTTTTCCCCTGCAGGGAATCACAAGGCGGTTGTTACAACGACCGTGTTGTGATTCCGCATACCATTACTCCGCAAGTCTGAACAACGACTTGCCGAGGGGAGGCGCTGGATATTGGAAATAGTATAATTTACTATTCCAACTCCAGTCTGTGCGGACACTATGGAAGGTGTTGGATTTTAAACCTAACACCTCACCCCCCCTCCGCAAGTCGTTGTTCCGACTTGCGGAGTAATGGTATGCGGAATCACAACAATGTAACAACCGCGATGAGATTCCCCGCGGGGAAAAAGTTTCATGGTAAACGTGGTTTACCAAGAGCGGGAGAAATGAAGCCGGCCCAAAAATTTGTGCCAACTGGGCGGACTGCACCCCTGCCCTCCCTTGCTACACCACTACAAGAAGGTGACTATTCCTAGGTATTGCGACGCCAGATGGGGAGGACGCTTCGTCTCGGTTGCTGCAGCTAAGCTTTGGAATACTCTGCCTGCTAATATTTCGGAAGCAGATTCTTTTTCTCGGTTTAGAAAACATCTTCAAGCGTGGCCCTTCTCTCCGTAGACTTCGCCCTTAGTGCTCCTCTTGTTTCCGATGCGATTGTTGTCTTTTTGGCTCAGAGCTTTGACACCTTTGGGTTTAGCGCGCTTTATACGTTTGTTTTCATGTCATTTATAAGTATACGCATTGGCTTACTGGCTGGGGGTCATGTGGCCTAGTTCTTGCATGTTTTGCTCATATGGATACCCAACACTAACTTAGGTCTCAAGTGACTATATGAATGGCTCAATGTACACATGCTGTAGGTAGGACTCAAGGACTGTGGAAGTAACCACAAGCGACGTGTCCATTTATATAAAAACTGTTTCTCGGCCCAAGCCGTGGTCCACGCATAGTGTTCGGTGGCATGAGTCTGTCCACACCAGGATCCTTTGCTCCGCCCCTCGATATCAGATGTCACAATGCTGATACAAGTGCCAAAAACGAGGTGGCCAATCACTGGGAGCCCTAAACTGTGGAACACTCTGGATCCCAAAGTCCACGTGAAACCAAACTACCGCTGGTTCAGGAAATTTTCTACAATCGAGCTCTTCTGGAAAGCATGTGTCTGAATCCGCTCCAGTGGGTTTCGGGATCGAAACACGTGGGTTCACTGTTTCACCTTCTACAGCTGGACTTATCGAACCACTGGCTACTGTATAGTGCTTCGCATCACTATTTCTCTGTACAAAAAAGCGCTATGAAGTGAACACGAGGTTCAGCATGCTACAAAACACCAAAATAAATCAGTAAATGGTGCTGAAACAAACAGGGGTTGTTGCAGACGACACTACACAGGAGCTACAACATGAGGGTAAATCAAACAAGCCATGTAGCTGATACATCACTCATGCTTCAGGAGTTATAACAGACACGGCGAGGAACAGAGTGTAAACTCCAGGAGCTCAGCTCCGAGCTAAAACCAGGACTAGAAAATTTGCAACGCCTCCCCCCCAGTGAACACAATCATAGTAACTAGAACTGAACTTTCTCTGTCTGTGATGCCCCTTTCATATCAGGCACACGGCGAGCTGTCACCAAAGGAGTTTACAAACTTCTTATATAAATATATTGACTGAAAAGACCAAGGCATAGGTTGCAGAGACAGTTCTGAATATAAACAAATGACATATTCAAACACTTCACAGCATACACTTTTGTCACCAAGAAAACTATACAGGTGTCCCATAACCAGTGGAATTATTCCATTGCGCAGTGTTTTTTCGATTAATAATACTGGATTTAAAATCTACAGATTTGAACAAAACAATGTTGTTTCCAACTCGCACCTTTAAAAAAATTACTAAAAACATAGCACCATGTAATGCCACACAATGGAAGGCCCCTACCATGCAAAGGCTGACTGGTCACCATTCGGTTGCTTATTGCAAAATTTGAGTGTTCAAGACTGCTACTAATCAGGTTCAACCTATGCCCAGACAATGTTAACTTTAATAAATGACAAAATAATGAGGTTATTCTCCCCAAATTTTCCGCATTATCTGCCTTGGTGCCGCATAATGAAGCTAACCCTGTCGCATAATTTGGCCCTCCCTGCTGTATAATTCCAGCGGCTGTCCCTTGACCCTCTACCCCCAATTCAGCTCTGAAAGCAGCAGCCCTAGGAGTTGTAGGAGACCAAAGGGGGATTAATGAACCCCACAAGAGCTTTAGTAGAGTGAAAAGACCACAGGAGCTGCAGCCTGACACAATCCATCCACAGCCGGTACAGTGTCATTGGGTGCGGAGACAAGAAACGGCGGTGCCCCAAACAGATAGGGCCGTGCAGAAAACAGTGTTTGCAACCAGCAACAGCTGAACGAAACCTGGAACATGTTCAGCACTGCCAAATTTGAAAAAAAAAAAAAAAATTCAACACATGGCAATTTTTAAAGAACTAAAAATGGTCAAACTCATCAGTACTGGCTGGAAAACCACCCGCAGTCAATATGGAGGAACGAATGTTCCATGCTTTATAGCAAAACTTAGCAGATGCGACAGCATCCCTTTTGTGGCAGTTGAGGACACACTTGGGTAAAAAGAGTAATGGAAAACTCTCCTTGTCTCCACCACAGCTGTGACACTTGGAGCTTAGTTTCAGCCTATAGATCAGAAATTGCATCCTTTGTCCAAGGCTATATGTAAACCTGCCCCGGCCTTCTTTGCCAACCTCCTGATCCACCTCCATTGCTAATCTGTCAATTTCACTCGATCAATACAAGCAAGTGAAGGAATTGTGATTTTTGACTGCAGTAGAATACATTTTTTTAATAAAACTTTTTTACGACTTGTACCATTTTGTAGCCCGTCTCTCAACTTCTCTTCATCGCGGTCTATCGTTCTGGAGATGCCACATCCATCATTGGACATCAATATATCGATGAGGGTGCATCGCAGATGCCAACGGTGGGACCACAAGTTCCCTTTACACCTCATATTTGACTTTCGTCTCCACCCTCAGGTTTTCACCCACGCCACCTGCGCACATTGCACCTCACCTTTCCGCTTGTGCTGCTCCAAGGGATTTGATTGTCCCATGGATTCAATTCATGGAAAATGAATTAGCAATTCTATGAATCAAGCTTATGATCTGTGAAGAATGGGATTTCAAGGAATCCACAGGTTGCAGGCGTGCCTTAGATATCTCTGCCAATCTTACACTTTAAGTGTATCCAAGATTCTCTCTGCAGACGCCAGTGGACTGTCCAAACGGAATATATATTCTTCAAGCATTCAAAAGCATATTTTCCACTTTGTTCCTTTAAGAAGGAACATATTTGCCCCAAGGCCAAAACAATTTGCCCCTAAACCCTGCCTGAGACACTAGAGGCAGCCCATGCCCTTCCCACCCTGGAAAGGGAGGTAGCCCTGGTTTTGCCAAGAGTAACTTTCAATGGAGTAGAACATTTGTGGGCATTTCCCAACTTTCTTAAGTTTTATAAATTTTTATTGTATTAAGAATAAACATTACAATAACTAAAACAGTTTGCCCACCTTTTGTGGAGTGGAGGCATCAGTAATGGAAAACCACCTACAATGGCAAATCATCAACAGGACAGTGCACTCTGGGAGCCACAAATGTCTGGTGATCCTCTGTTCTGGAGATCATAATCACAGAATATCTCATACAGAACAGCATTTCTGGGCTTGGGTATCTCTCACATGTGCATCTAACTTTCTGACTCAAGCTGTACGCGTGTGGTTTTGCATTGGATTACAATGAATTTTCTCCCTAGGATACACTCCCCATTTTTAAAAAGTGCTCATTCTCCTGCCCGGTCACGGGTAAGGCCTTCAAACTGGCTATTCTGGTTTGGCAGCTCCTGAGCAGTGTCGCTGTACAAAGATCTTTCGCCCTTATCACAGGAACAGGTTGTCCACCATTACCGATTGGATCTGGCAACCTCAGTGGTTGTGCGTAAGCGAGTGGATTGCTCACACCGCCGCCTTCATGCGCAGGGAGATCTGATCTTCATTGAAAAGGTCTCTGTGCAGTCATGCAAAGAGAGGAAAAGGTTAGGCTGCCATTATTGGAGAACAAAATTGGCCGACAATATTCACAAAATTAAATTTCCAGCTCCTAGGCAAGGTCCATTCTCATCTTAATTACATATGATTATAGGATTTGTGATGTCTCTGACCTTTTTTTTTTTTTTAACAATTTAGTTCAGTCCTAGCACCTCTATTTAATACCACCTCACCTCCATGGTCACCGATCTGCTAAACTTGACTTTTTATTTTTCCACCATGATTTTTTGTCTCGTTACTCAAAACGTACGACTATGCTCATGAAATTTGATGGCCAATGAATTAGTCCTTTGGTGTTACATCCGTACCACCTGCTCGCTTGCTTTCAATCTATACATTTGTGAATCTATAGATTCACATATATAAAGAAAACAAAAATCTGCATTCTTGAGCACACACCTACTGTGACTCATGACGGCCGGGAGCAGTCATGAGCACCGAAGCGGTTAATAAACAGCTGCTGATGTGCTCATATCTAAATTAGACAGACAGCGCCACCAGGTGGCAGACTGTCATAAGCGCCATTGCTGACAATTAAGTGCCAGCAACGAGCACTGGAAACCACCAGCGCAAATTAAGCACTGCCTATATGTCTGCTTACTCTCTCGTGTAGGGTCAGGTGTGCCGCAACAATTCATTGGGAGGTTGATCATACAGCACACAAAAACCTTCATGGAGGCATTTTTTTTTGCATAAAATTTGATCTCTCCTGCTTTGGTCTGATAGGCATAAAGTTAATTTGCCACTTTTGGGAATACATATGCACATATTTCATCCAGTCGGATTTCCCCCTTAAACAGAAGTGACAGTGCAGTGGATACAGGCATGTGCGCAAAGCCCACGGGGCTCAAATGGTTCCAGCCGCGACCCCACCCCCCTGGCATGTAGGCCATTGGGACTGTGGCAGCTTTCTGGTCACACAGACAGTTTTTGAGCTGCTGTAGGCTGGTTGGTCTGGCGTCCGTCTTATTGCAGCCGCACCCGAGTACTTCAGGGGTCTTTAAAAGACCGTTTACTTGTTAACGAGTCTTTGTTGTTTTTCACCCAGTCTTAGAGCCCCTGCATCTCCACTCTGCCGATTGCTGGAAGAATTAGCCCGCCCCTGATATTTTTATTAGCCCCCCCTGAAATTTGGCTCTAGTTGCGCCTCCGATTGTATCCCCACAGCAACAAATCCAATAAATATATATTTGTGAGATTAATTATAGTCTAGTTATGGGATTGCTCATAATGAAACCAGCAGCCCTAACTTCTATATTTCATATTTGTGTTATGTTTTGAGGTAGGAAAAACAGAAAAGTCAATATTTACTGAAAAACAGTAGAAAAAAAAGTCCAACTTAAAAAGATTTGCATCTTTGACCACAACATACCACTTGAATATAAATACTTTACCCAACAAAGAACCTAAAAACCAAAATAGATTTTGATTCGCGGTCCCTTCGATTCACAAAGTCATAGGGTTTGCCACCATGAAACAACTTTAAAATGCACTAGACCCATTTTGCAATTCAGAAAAGCCTTTCAGACATCCCCATCAGCAATGATTCCCTTACATCCTCCTGGCTTTCTCATCTGCCCAGTAAAATCCTGTGCTCAGTCCCTTCCCCGCAGCCCACAGACACTGCTTTGGGATCATGGACTCCCTTGTCCTACATGAGAGGGATTTTAGATTTGAAACAAACTGCAATGGTGCTCTTATTCCAATATGAAAAGACGAGCATACTTTGTGGGAACAATGAAGGAAACGGCTTTTAGGATTTATATATGAACAAGAAATCATCCATTGGACCCTACACAGTGACCTCGCATCTTGCCATTCTTGATGCGAGTAGTTGATGCATTGCATTCTGGTACTTGTGGTCCTGTCTAGAATGGGAAAAGCAAATAAGAACTAGGTTGCAAAAAGATACATCTGACAAGAGGGAGGGTGGCATCTCTGCTTTACAATACTGCAACATAAAATGGTTATTTAAATAATTAATTCACTGATTCCTTTTATGCAACAGAAAGGCTATCTGCTTTGCAGACTAATCTGGTGGAGAAAAAAAAAACAAAGTGCTTGAAAATATTTAAAGCTGGTATATATTTGTCAATTATTTTTAAACTATATGTATTGCATTTAACTTGTGCCCGACACCTGACTAATTCTTTTTGGATTCTGGAGTACCAGGCTACCTGCCAAAAAGCAACCTCAGAGGGGTACGAGGTAAACAAGAACTCTGGGATTCCATCCAAATCCTTTAATAGTAGCAGTGGGAAATCACTTGCAAAGACTAGCATTTAATGTCCTGGCTGCTATTTTTTTACCCTCAACAATACATACATTTAAATGTTAAATTAAAAAAAAATTACAATGGGTTTTCAGCTGCCCTAATGGCCGGACTGATAAGTTAAGTAAGCAAAGGCAGAAAGGCAATGTTAAAATAGATACAGATGATTTCATATAAAGTTCTACTTACAATCATGTGCAGGCCTTTGCAGAATCTTAACACATGAAGAGACAGAGTCATTTTTCTGTGGGAAAGGTGTCAACCCTACCTCTGCTCCAGTCAGATCTGTGCTGTGCTCTGTGAAGGGCTGCCGAGGGGGGCTGTTCAGGGGAAGGGGCCCCACCCACTCATGTAAGGTGCGTGTCAGGCTCTGATTGAAGGGAATCAGATACCTGCATGGCGTCAGCTCAAGAGTGTGCTGCACCCTGCAGCTGCTTCAGAGAGACACCCTGCACAGACATGCTGGGGGGCCTCTGCATGCAGAAAAGACTGCTGCCCCTCCTCCCACACCCCGGGGGCTGCAGGGGAGTCCCTTACGCCCCTGCAAAGGGCCTGAAACAGGAGATGATACTAGTTACACAAACCAGGTTTTCTTGAGTTTTCAAAACCATGGGAAACAGATTTGATGTCAAGCACAAAAGGGAGTGAGTTTCAGAGAAGAAGCCACAAACGTGATCCATCACAGAAGGACACAGAGGAGGGCGTGGTCTGAGGATCACACGTTGTGTCCTGTGCAATACCACTCCTAGCTGGTGACATGGAGATGTAGGGTTTTCTTCTTTTTTTTTTTTAAACACTTGGCTTCACGGGTTATGACCAAGAGCTTTGGAATTACCGGATTGTGCAGCCGCAGCATCGGATGCATAGTTATAGACGTGCTACATAGGCCATCATCTGCTGCTAAAGCTGCAGAGAGTTTACAAAAACAATTATTTCTACCTCAAATGGTTCAAAAGTTACCAACAGCAAAGCTGCATGTTGTGCTGCGCAGTGGAAGGCCTTTTTCAAAGTGGACTGTTCATCCTTCTGTTGTGCACTGATATATTTGGGTGTTAAACAGGTGCTAATGAGGTGCGACCAATGCCCAGTGCGAAGAAATGACAAAATATTCAAATAATACCAGGACAAAATGTGCTGCATCATGCTGCATAATTTACTTTTCCTGCTGCATAATTAAATGAAGCCTGACGCATAACTTGGCCATGCATCATAATTCCAGTGGCCCTGGTCATGAACCATGGTCTTCAAACATACCTTGCCACGGCCGGGGAGCTGGTGTAGTGATCTTAATGCTGCGGTTATAAGCTCCCGTCTGCCGAGGTGGTGATCAGTCAGTCCACTGCCTTTTGAACCAGCTCTGGACAATGAACCGCCTTCGGGAACGCCATTTATCTGATGGCTCCAGCATGGTCCAGATGAGACCAGCGGCCATATTATAGGAGTGCAACGGGCGTTTGCACCAGCTTTGCATGCCCCCGGGGCTCTTTGGTATTACAGGGGGCCACAGACGCTAGTATGTCCCCTTCTGTAATACCGAAAGTGCTGGTGCACATACAGCGCCAGCAGTGCCAGCACTTCAAGAGGACGTTCCCTCATTTGCATGAGGACGTGACCACATGCAAATGAGGGAATCCCTTGGCTTCAGCGCTCATGCCGTATTACAGACGCATTTTGAATAGTTAAGGAGGTAGGTCCGAGGACGTAGGGTCAGCAGGACCGTATACTGTATTTAAAAAGAACAAGATGCCAACCCCACCACTTTTCAGATGCTCATCAATCTGAGCAAACAAATCAAGCTAAATTCCAGATTTGTTCGGTATATTTTATTTATACCTTTTACTTTAGAAATTTTAAACACTTAAGAATGATCCTATGTCTGAGAGAGACAATCAACACATAACACACTACAAAAATGACAAATACATAACTATATTATTTAAACAAAAAGAATGTTGTACACCTTTTCTTATTGAGCAAAAAGCAAACAATGAATCTTTGCATATATTCAAGAACAACAATATTTAAACTCAATGATAGAGACACGTTCAAAGAAGAAATCAAAGAACACAAATCAATTAGGAGCATTAATCAAGATCGGAAATTAATCCTGTGTGATTCTGGCAGAATATAAAGAATACATTAAGACGCAGGCACAGAGGCAAAGAAGCTCTCAGGAGACGCACAACAGTGTGCCACAAAAGGGTGGTGCACTGTCAGTGCACCCCCTGATTGCAGCCCTCGGTAAGGGGACCCACTCAGACAAAAGTG
Organism: Lissotriton helveticus; assembly: GCF_964261635.1. Taxonomy (NCBI): domain Eukaryota; kingdom Metazoa; phylum Chordata; class Amphibia; order Caudata; family Salamandridae; genus Lissotriton; species Lissotriton helveticus. Next base: position 1,857,122,029 of record NC_136068.1, on the reverse strand, counting down.
CAGCCGGGTTGCCGCCTGCACTGTGAAAACCCCCGCGTCTTCAAAGCAGCTGCTCTGTTTTTCACATGAATGCGCTGCCCCCAGGGACAGGCCAGGTTTTGCAGGTTGAGGAAGAGGGTCAATGGTATGTGGTCAGCTCGGAATATCCAGAGCCGAATTGTACAAAGGAAGTGCGAAGAAACTCAGTTATATCTGAATTAATATTATCAGCACCTCACGATGGACAAACACCGGACCTGGTTTCTTTACTCCGGATGCTCAAATTCCGAAGTGGCGGCTTTAAACCGCCAAAATAAACCTTGGAGCCATTGGCACACATATTAAATATCACTCAGTTTAGACATCAGAGGAGTGCCAGGGACTGTAATGTGTATGATAAACAGGCAGGAGGCAATGCCAAAGCTTTATGGTCAAAACAGTCACGTTCATGAGCCACTGAGTCAGGAGTCAGGAGGGTGATGGCCGGTTGCTGGTTTGTGAGTTCTAATTTCTGTCAATCAAGAGCTAAACTCTTGAAACCAGCTGTGGAGGCCACTAGGAATGTTGTGGTTGATGGTGTCAGAAGCCACAGACCGTCCACACAAGAAGAGGGTCCTGATCCAGCGCCCACTACGATTACTGGGCTGTAACCTCGAAATAAACCAGCCTGAAACCAGTCTAGCAACCTATTCTCCTCTGAAACCTTTCATAGCTGGAAAAATACCAACTTCCCAAGGAGTTTGCCCATATAACCCCTTCGCCGCCGGGATAATTCCCCCGCAGAGTGGGGGGAGGGGGGAGGAAGAGGGGATTACGTGCGGCACCGCTGTGCTCGTGATGAGCTCAGCTCGTCGCGGTGGCGCTCTGCTCATGACGAGCTGAGCTAGTCATGACCACGCCCGTTTTCATGGAACGCTCAGCACAGCAGGGGAGCGCCGCGGTAGTCATGACGAGCTCAGCTCGTCATCAGCACAGCGCCACTGTGCTTCTCATCATGAGCACCCAAGGTGATACAAAAATAATTCACTGGTAGCCTTAGGGCGCAATGAAGTTTCTAAGACAAGTTTTGTCCATTTCCAATTTGCAAAATATGGGGCCTGGACCCATAGGAGAGAGCAGTCTCAGGAGTCATATCTTGCAGGACTGTGGGGCCGGTTGTTCGGGGTCACTGCGGGGCGGGATCTTCAGAGGAACCGGAGTAAGGACTCCTGGCTACAGTACCTGGTGTGGTGTTGCAGAGACCACAATGAATTCTCCGGGACTTCATAAGACTTGTCTGGAATAAGATCCCACCTTGAGCGCCAGGACACCGGTTGGTATTAGTGCGCTTTATAAGTGTTAAAATAAATAAATAAGTTTGGGTCTAGGGATAGGTTCTTGCTTAATCTGGGCAGGGATGCTTGTAGGGCCCACTTTTGGGTCGTGGCGCCCTGTGTGGGAATCTGTTGGCGCCCCACTCGCGCTCCGCCCTCCTGCTTAATTTGAAGAAGAAAAAAAAAAGGTACAAAAGTGCAGGTGACCACAATTGTTCTCAGGAGCCCTCGCCCTTTCCTGCTGCTGGCTTGGTGCACTTCAACCAACTTCACCACCTGCTGTCCGTGAGGACTGACTCAATTCAGGTGTACAGGTTACATGTACATTCAACGCAATATAGCACTTTTTCTTACACTGTTCTTAATACAGGCTGCTCTTTGCAAATATTGCAATAATCATCAATGCCTCCCCGTTTCATTCCTTTGGCAATTATTGTGCATGCTTTCATATAATTGTCTTTGAGTATTACCTGTTGAGACGTTTGTTACTTGTTGTATACACTAAAGAAACAGTGGCATAAAACTCAACACAGCACTAATTCAAAGCATCCACAATGCTATTTCAGACACACACTTACAAATGTAGCATTTTCAGCCACAGACACACTGCTCTCAACCACGGCCATAAGCAAAATGTCTTCCTTACAAACAGATTCCTCTGCAACACCTTGCCAGGAAATTGTGTACTGCTATATATCATATATGTTACAAACACACAAAACTGTTATACCTGCTGCTGAGCCTGTGTGTCTGTGGAGTGGAATGTTGGTGTGAGAGCTGGTTATGGAATGTTGGTGCGTGAGAGTCATTTGGTGGATGGGCTGAGCAGCAGGAAGGCTGCTCCTGCTGGGGCTCAACCTGGTCCCATCTTGCTTATAATAAATCTACATAAAGAAACTACATGGAACGGACCAACTTCTTTGCAACAAAAACCCTCCTATGAGCTACAGGAAAGACTGACTCATTCAGAGCGTAGTGTATTGCCATTGTATACCATTCAATCTACCATTCAATTTATCTAGAGTTTCCTTGCAAACCTGTAGCCACAGGTACAGGAGTGTCAGACAGAAAGTTGCGCGGCCAGTCAGACACACTGCTCTCTTCTCACATACTTCCATTGCACCCTAAGGCACACTGATTTACCACTGAATAGCCCCACATGCATACACTGATTCAATCTCAAACTTACCCATACATTATTTTATAGTATAGTTATTCACAATGAACGTTCTTAAACACACAACACTCCTACACTGTCACATCTCCAAGCCTAACCTTAAAGAAACAATTATTTAAACAACTGGCCGTCAAACTTCAGAATTCACGCGCCGACTGCCATTTCCACTGATAAACACGGTGCCTTGCGACACTTTCAAACATGCAAAACCTTGAATATGTACAATGTTACTTTACACAACCATAGATGTCAATTTTTACTCCCATTGTCACACACAGGCCACCGCATCACCTTCTGCTGGAATCAACTGGAGGGTGTGAGCCCATAATGGGCGGGAACAGACAACAGCGTGAACTGCTGTCACGTCCGTTGGTCGCCCATTGGGGCATCACGCAGTCGAACCCCCCAATGTATGGCCCAGGCCTGCCTTCATTTCCATGCAGCTGCGGACATGGGGATACACTCTTTCATGAAAACTGTTTTTTTTCAAATGAAAGTTCAGGATCATGCCAGCAACAAAGGGGGCTTCACCGGGCTGGGTTTAGGGCAGTGCGACTGGAGCGACAGCACTGGGCGCTGATCTGTGGAGGGGGCACCGACATCAGGGGGTGCTGTGTTTAGCAATAGCTTATGATTGGAGAGATGAGGGGCACTTTTGCCCGCCGGGAGTGAGCGAATCTGAGAAGGTGGTCATGGGCGCCAAAAATGATTGTCGCACCGGGCGCCACCAACGCTAAAGCCGGCCCTGGGCTCCACTGTCCCTTTGGAACTGTGCATGCGTCAGGCGGTGGCTTGTTCGCCCACCTCACACATTCACAGTCGATAGCCGACATGACACACTGGCCGCGAGCATTGCAGCACATCGGCAATTGAGGTTTCGGTGGGGCCTGTCACTTGTCATCCCCATGTCGTATCAGAAGCTAGGTTACAGAAAGAGGGTCCTCTTCCAGCCCTACCCGGACGTCTGATAGGGCAGTAGCTCGTGTTTCAGGCTGGGATAGAGATATGCATAAGCTACAATTCATAACAGCCTCTAGCTCTCCGCATGTTTATTGTAGCTTGCAGTTATTGGGAGGCAGAATTTCAGATGAAGGTAAAATGTTATGTTGTGTGGTTGACTGGGTGTGTGAGACAGTGTGTTTGACTGAACCTATAATATTTTCCCTGAAAAAACAGGTTTCAGGGAAGTTATATAGTTAGTAATTAGCATTTAAAAAACGTTGTAAATTCACTGAAAAAAAAACATTAGACATTTCACTCGTACAAAACCAGTGAAATTCGGCAGTTATAGTTCAGCTAACTATAACTCGTGCCCCCGCAATGTACTGCTGATGCCGTCACATATTACATCATCATGACATGGTCAGTGACATCACTGAGGACATCACTGAGGACATCTCAAATGACATCATCGACGTGATAATCTGATGCACCACCTCATTTATATCTGTGCATGTCTATGGATGTCCTTTCTACGGGTAGATCCACTGCACACTGATGTACTGCCTAACGGCGCGCTCGTCTTTCCTGCAGAGCCACCAGAGGGAAACAAGGTTGGCAGACGGAAACCACTTTCTGAGCCGCGCAAACAGACAGCGCCTTAACAAGCACAAAGGCTAAACCCCAAATAGGACTTCACAGCTACGACAAGAAATTCTACAATAAGCACAATGCGGGAATTATAAACCGTGATAAATCCATCAAAAACAGTTTTACAGACACCAGATGTATGATATTATTACCAAGATTGGAATGAGGTAACAAGTTGTTTTAGCTCGGGAAAAATTGTGACAATTAGAGGACTACATTTACGTAGTGATTTTTTTTGTATTTGGTTAATGGTTCAAGTGTTTATCACTTATGTATGGAGAAATGTTTGGTTAATTTGTTAACTGTTTAACTGAATCCACGTGAACAGATTTCATTTTTCTAGGGAACATAAAAAATCCTTCGGTACCAAGAAGATCTACACGTCTACTGGGGGAGAGGATGTGGCGTTCGGGCCAGAGCTACCCACTTTGAACTTGGTTCAAGTCGGGGCGACGGCTCAGCATCCAGTGATTCTGGACAAATTACTTAATCTCCCCATGCCTAATAAATACAAGCATTTGCAATGCAGGTGGTCTTGCATTACTGAAAGTTTGAGCTGTCGCCCAGACTTGAACCAAGTTTCCAAAGTGTGCAACTCTGGGCGTGACGCCACATCCTCTCCTCAAGTAGATGTGTAGATATTCGTAGCACTGAAGGATTTTTACGCACCCCAGTACAATGGAATCTGTTCACATGGCTTCAGTTCAGCAGTTAACAAAAGATTTTACCTACTAAAGTGATAAACACTAGAACCATTACCAAGTACAAAAAAATATATTGTCATGTAAACCTTGTCCTCAAAAGGAGCTGCGGCCCTTTCTGTAATACTTAAGTGCCCTGGGGAGCGCAAAGCGGTTGCACATGCCGGTTGCGTCCCCGGGGCACTTTCCATCATGTGACCCTGGTACACAGCCCCTCTCACCACCCTCAGTCACACCAATGTTAAATAACCCATAGGAAGGAATGTGCAACTGATGCACAAAGACGGTCCAGACCGCACTGAAGATATTGTCACCACTTATTATTTGGCAAAGTCACCATAGCAGAGAGTCCTGGTGAAAAACAAAAGTGTAGTGGGCTGCAAAAATGAAGTACAGCACCCACCCTTCACAGGCCACCAAGGAAAGAGGATGGATTCGGTGAAAGCATAACTGTTGGGGCTTCCCATGGAGCGCGTTTGAAGAGTGCATGGGCAAAATGCGCCCTCCCAGCTTGACACCCAGTGCGGTGGCACCGCCCAAAAGCTGCCACTGGAGGTTTGTGCTATAAAGGGGCGGGGCAGGTTAAATTATCTCCCGCCTGAAGTCTCTCTGAAGGTATCCAGTACCTGGAGAAACATTACTCTGCTTGGACTTCACCTACCCTCCTGAGAATTGGAGGGGCGACCCTGAGAACTTTGTCATTGTGGTGGCGGCTGCACAGCACCAATTCAGTTGGCTATGCTAGAAGTCAGTGCAGAGGGGGGAGAAGGGGAGCGGTCTGCTCTGGGCCTTTCCTATGTCAGTAAAGTAACCTGAACAGGCACCAGTCAAAAAGGTCCTCATCATACCGTGTGTAGGCATGGCTCCCGGAGGCAGGCCTCAGTGGGAAGGATGCTATGGATGATTGTGCACCCGCTCCCCAGTGCTTTGCAATAAATTTCAACAATTAGCATTAATTAGTGTGCAAGGAACATGGGTATGAAGGGCAGCTGCAACTGCAGAACCAAATATAAGCCATAGTCACCAATTGAAACTGTAACCGTGCAAACATGCACAAATTGCCGTGAGGTGAAAGCAAAACCTGACAGACAACCCAATGAGCCAATGGCGGTAGGAGCTCAGCCAGGCGTTCCAATGGCTCAAGAGCAGGGATCCGGGCACCTTCGGTAGGTTTGTGCCACATGAGGTCTAACCAGAGGGCTAAAGGGGTCTGTCCTCAGATTTAAAAGGACGATGTGAAATCAATGTCCGTGAGTGAAAGGAGACACAGGGCGGGCAAGTATGGGACTAATAGGTTCTGGTACCAGGAAGCACCTGGACTGCATGGGGTAAAGCTGCGGCAGGGCCAATCCATGTCACTCCTACAAACTGCCGCCTCCAAGTAAAGCAGCTGCATTTGACCTGTTACATGAACACAACTGCTCTGTAGGGTAACCTTGCTGGCAAAATAGATTAGTACTTCCCAGAAGTTACATTGAAATTACTTGGAACTGTGACATCTAAAGAATTTTTTTTTAGGTTGAGCCTGAACATGAGAGCCGTGCTGTATTCGAGTATGGACTTCAAGCCCCGCCCACTCCACCTCCCCATATTTGTCATTGGCTTGTGTCTTTGTCCTTCGGAAATGCTTGTTTTTGAATTCTTAATAGGCACGTTAGTTCCTGCTTTGTACCACCTTGTCTTCATTTGTATGAGATAATGGAGGGTGCACCAAGAACCAAGTCACACTCTGTTAGCTAAGTCCTTTTAGGTTTATTTTATTCTCCTTAGTAACACAAACGATAGGACATCAGCCAACGCGTTTCGTTCCTATCAAAGGAACTTCATCAGGGCTAAATAATTAAGGTGAAATACTCCAAAGCATCAAATGTTAGAATCGATAATTATATAAAGGAAGGAGCCCCACAATAGGGGTTATACGGTAGTAAACTCCGGCAACGATAATCTGGAAATTCTCCTTCAAAACGGCAGGTATGCCCGGCGATCGTCTCTCAATTTGTAACCTCCCAAGAGGACTGGCCCTTTTACTTCGGTTGTTACATGGTACGTCTTTTTTAGTCTATAAGCACCATTTTCTTTCAAGAGTTTCTCCTCCTGCAGGCACAACATTCTTTCCTGCGACACTCAGTGTGCCATGCACGCTTTCACTTTCCAAGCAGCTCGAGACAATGGTGGCCGCTTCTTTGAAATGAAATTGTTCTCACGTTTAGAAGTGTTTGAGCTATTGGCATTGTAAATGACAATGCCATTTATTTATGTGTTAATTATGAAAACAGATACATAAAAGATATTGTCACTTACAATGCAAATAGCTTAAACTCTCGCAAATACAAGACCTATTGCATTGCAAATGCTTGTTTAGACGGAGGAATTTTGCAGGTTCTCCTCCATTCTGACGGCATGGGAACACAAAAACCTTAACCTTCAGACCAGCTGGACAAGGCGAGACCTATTGGCTTTAGAAAGACAAGTGTGCACCCATTCAGCCCTGTAGGGCTGGGTCTTTGGTGACGTCACGGCAGGCTGGCACGAGGCATTCCAGGCTGTACCTTGAAAGAGGACGGCCCAACATTCTTGGACATGTCATGGCTAATCATGATGTTTTTACTTTCTATTTATGTAGTGGCAGTAATACTATGAACAGAAGCACTGTACTGAGGACAGTCACTCAGGGAAGGTAGGACAGTGAGCAGAGGGTGGCTAACGTAAGCCAAAGTCAGGGATTATTGAGGGCAAGGACAACACTGCAAAGAAAGTTAAACGGCAGCGGACATCGCGGAGCGCGTTGACACATCAGACCAGGCTCAGCGGTCCGAAGCCCTGGCGCCAGGCGCGTTACTGTAGAAGCGGGTGAAACAGCGCTGAAGGGCGACAGATGTGGGAACCACTGTCCTGCAAGCCGGAGACTCCAATTACAGCGAAGCAGACTCAACCTTTCCTCCTCCTGTTGTCGATAACCTAGGTTGAATATCAACAAGTCCTAGTATCCCAGTGCCTAGAGGCGATTCGGTGTGCATTGTGCACACTACTGAACAGTAGAAACCGCAGTTCAGAAGTACCCTTCAGTCAGGGCTTTAAGAGGGATGAAAAAACTAGGGGGTCTCTCAAAGGGGCGTGGCCAATGTAATTAAGGGCATGGCTTAAAAACAGGTAGGCTAAAAATCTGTGCGTAGCATAGTGTGCCGCCCGACATATTTTGCTGTTTGTCATTGCATCCAGATATATGATACAACAAGTAACATCATACCCAAGTCAACACTATTGGCTTTGTCAAAGGTTTTTAGCTGCAGGAGATAAATAAGCAGCAACTATGGCTGGTATATAATATTGAAAAAGCTTCCACTTAAAGCCCTGGGGACACCAGGACAATGTTGCTGCTACTGAGTTTTAAAAAGAGAAAGCAAATCCAGAAATAAACGTATTCTCTTTAAAGGATTTCCCTTCCCCTACAACGCTCACCTGGCATGACTTCATGACGTAACCTCCAGTAGTGAGACGCAAGCAGTGTGAGCTGCGCACATCCACGTGCCTGCTGTCACTGCAGTTCAGGACCACCTGTGCCAGGGCACAAAACAGAACCCGAAAGAGACCTGTTTTGAGGCCCCCTTTAAAAAACTGTCGGTGCTCAGCACGGGTGAGACCCGGCCCACTTAAAGCCGTGGCTTCAGTCCATCTTAAATGGTTTGATCAGGTGTGGAAGAGGCATAGAACAGACTCTGCCGGGTCAGCCTGAGGTCAGCCCGTCTCTTGGGAGGGTGGATGGAGGCATGCCCGGTCACGTGACCGATACCAGGGCCTGAGAGACAGAATGGGCCCATTGAGGAGCAGCTGACGTCACTCACCCCGGACAGCGCTGGCCCCGGCACAAGTATTCACAGTCCGATGAGTGACGCCTCAAACAGCCGGGAATGTCTGGCAGAGGGAAAACCAACAAAGCCCTTCCGCCCGGAGGGAGGGAGAGCTGCAAAGGAGAGAGAGGCCCTTCCTCGCTTCAGCGTACCAGTGCTAGCGAAATCTCCAGGACACCAGTTACAAATGGTTGAGTCGGGCCCAATGGCAGCATTGGAGGCTCTCTGGACATTAGTAAAATCGAATAAAAGTGTATTGGTCAATTCTGAGAGTAATACCTTTAGTTCCTTTCTTGTCAAGTCTATTATTAGTGCCCATAGATTGGCAGTCAATGGGTGACAGGGTCACTTGGAAAGGATTAAAGGGAAAGAAACCCGGGCTCAAGTCCTTTAAAAAAAAAAAAAGTGAAGGGACTCCCCAAGTTAGGCAGAATGGGTGTGACATTCCTGCGTGTGACATCACAGGAAGTGACATCACAACCCATGACCTCAAGGACTCATGGTAGACCTCGCATGTTTAGCCGGTCTATCATGAGTATATTTGAGCGCCTTACAAGATTTAACAAACTAGATTTTGCATTAGGGTTGTGCCAAAATATGGATGCAACCCCCATGCTAAATCTGGGCCTCAATGTATACATTTATTTTTTCAAACACGGCCACACACAAAATAGCAACAAGAAGAAACGTGGCAGTCAATGTGTTCAACGTAATTGGTTGCAAAGTGTGCATTGCTAATTATCTTATGGGGTGAAGGCACCTGCTGCTGAGATCTTTGTGCCAGCTTAATCTCAGGGAATAATAATAACAGTAAAATAGCTCTGGAGGTTAAGGTAGTTGCTGGAGGGATCTAGCTTTTGTCTCCTCCCAGATGTGAATCAAAGTAGCATAGTGGGTAATATGCGTAGAGGGTTAATATGCAGAGAGTGTAATAGGTCTCCTACAAATCACATTATGTGACACGCAGATGACAGATTTTACTTCATGTAAATGGGTAAGTGGATTACTGCTTTTGAGATATGCAAATTTCACTGATGCCCACGGACATGAAATATGTACTGATCTGGGGGGTAGGCTGATGCCCATGTTTATACTACAATACATGTGACCTGTACTACTGTGCTTTCACTGCAATAAAAATTGTGTTTAAAAAAAATAAAAATTACTGCTTTTGAGACCGAGATCCTTTTGTTACTTTCAGTTCATAAATTGTAATCCTTTTAATATAGCACAGTGAGCTATGAAGGACATGTGGCCCCCACACCTGTAACCCTCACTGTCTTATGTAACATATCCTTTATACTGATGTACACACGTATGATTTATTGTCAATGTATAATCTCTACATGTGATGTAAAGCGCTCTGATACCCTGCACTGGGATGAGCGGCATTACTAATTCCAATGCAGGGTGTCAGCGTGCTTTACATCACACATACACAATTTAAATGTGACTATTTTGTTTCATTTATTTTACAGCACTTTAGCACTTCTGTAGTGCTAAAGCGCTAGAAAAGTGCTAAAGCGCTAGAAAACAAAATAGTGGCATTTAAATGGTTATTTGTGGAAATGCTGGGCCGACCAACACATCAGACATTCTTACAGTGCACGCATCTCATATACAGGGAAGGAACAATGTCAAAAGCATTTCTCTCTTCAGTGCCTGTGAAGTGATCAGATGTGAGCCTTTGTTACCCCACCATTGTATCCAGGTGGGAAGCTCCATAGAGCCCCCAGCTGGGATACTCCAACAAAGAGGGCTGATGGCCCCTTAACTTCGGCCTTTGTTTTGGACCCAGCTGGAATCGGATCTGCCCCTCCCTGCCTGCACCTTGCCCCAAAGCACTGCACTGTGCAGGCGGCGCGGAAAGTGTCCAGTGTCGGAAAATGGCACCGGTTCGTGTTAAGCAGATTTCTGTGATTCCGGGAGAAACAGAAAGGAAGGCGGGCCTCGGCTGAAAGGGGCAGCTTTGCACCGCTGAAACAGGGCTGGGGTAGAAGGAGTCAGTCTACCCTCGACTCGGGCCCAGAAAGAACAGAGTTTTTGGGAAGGGAGCGAGAGCAGGCTGGCGGGAGGGCTTTGTGCCATATCCGGTCTAATCTGCACCTGTGCAAACACTACTTTGTGCACATTTCGAGATCTGTTTGCACACAGGCAGTCACTTTTCAGGGATTTAAACGCTCAATCATTAGCAAGTTGCACCTGGAATGTATTGTGATCAGCGCAGAGGCACCTATACCCTCAGGCATTGTACAGATTATGCCAATATTACAGACTGAGAGGCATATTCATCATAGGTTGTGTATCGCCCAGCACCACGCAAGGAGACCCAGGGTGGCGCAAAACCTACAATGAGCTTTATCAAGTCACGCAAGGTGGCCCGCGTGGTTTGGTAAATCTAGTGGCAGCAAAGCAGCGCAAGTCGCTGTCTTGCATTACACTGCGTGGCGAGGGCGTTACATGCGGAGCCTGGGTGTTCCAACGCATCCACCCATGCATTCTGCGAGTTCCCAGATTACCCGAGTGGCGGACCTGGGATGTGTCAGACTTGTGCGTCTCCCCACCAGAGGCGCAACGAGGAAGTCTCTTTATTTCTTCTCGGTGTTACATTGAAAGAGGAAAACGCCTCCGAGGATTGTTTTTGTGCAGGAAGGTGCCCCCTAATCAAAAGAAACCCGGCCTACAACGCAGGCACACTTGCAACGTGACGCACGGGCGCCTGCGTTGGCGCTAGGCAGCACACATTGCTGCAGCTCAAGGAAAGGACAGGAATGAGACATACAATGTTAACTGTGGCGCATTCTGCCCTTTCCCGATCACGCAGCGCAGCAAGGTGGCTGCACTGCACGATTGGTTCATAAATATGGCCCATAGGATGTGGCAACGAAAACTTATTTTGCACTAATCTATGTAATGCTTTTCAGGCCTTTGAAATGCAGAGTGTTTCGATTCAGGGTATTTTTTTTTTTAAAGAATAAAACTTATAGGAAAGATGTTAGTTTTGTTTTGTCCATGATGAGAGGGCAGAAGACAATTCTGCCCAGCAAGGTATTCCCACCGAAGGCAAGGAATAAAGAGCATGGACCGTGGGAAAAAAGATGGAATCCACAATGTATCTTCACAAGTTAAACTTGAGTGTGAAAGCTTTCTACATTAGGTTGAATACATTTTTAAAAACACATGATTTACAGAACAAAAGCAGGTACAGTGAGAGCGAGAACCCCTGAAACCGGGCGAGGCAACACTTGTGTTGAATCCAGTCTACATTAGGAGCACAGAATATATCATTTCCATTTATTAGTATTTATTGTTGTACCGTTATATTTGTAGCACAAATGTAACAATGTTTGTTTTCATACCAAAGAAAAACAACGTCCTTTTTGTGTACTTTGTAAAAGGACTATCTTACTTAATAGCATTAACAACATACTAAAACTAACGTTTATTTAGCTCTGCAAAGTTTCGGCAAACAACTTCCACGTGGATATTTACAGCAGGTACAAAACCGACAGAACATTCAGCTGATCTCAGCAACCATTGCATCAACACACTCAGCTAAACTCGCTGAGATTTGATCCTGGGTCTTGCACGTTTACTGCCGTGCAGAACACACATTAATGTTGCAGCTAAACTGCAAGAATGTGGTAACCAGTTACATTTACGAGGAAGTAAGCAGAAATGTGTCTATGCATGTGTGTGTGCGTGTGCGTGCGTGTTTGTGTGCACGTGTGTATGTGTGTGTGTATAATGTGTGGTAATGAAAAGGACATTTCCCGAAGGCAGACCTGAAGTATGCATTTTAGCTTCCAACGAGCAGTATTTAGGGTTCACCATTAAGTAATTGTGAAGGCTGCACATTGTTGGAGTTGGGAGTCAGTTTTTTTAGGTCGAGGAGATCTGTTGTATGTACTTTGTGTGGGATTTGGAGCATAGCCCCCAGGACTTACCTGCTTCCGCTTAGGGACTACTTTTTTTTCTAGCAACTGCCTCTATTTAACTGTCTTGATAGAAAACGACCAGCAGAAGTCATTAAAATACCATATTTGCATCAGGAAGAGCTTAGCGCGCACCCAAGATGGTCGCGTGAGCTTAGAGCTCCCGGACCTTCGCCACCTCCATCGACTATCCTGCAACTAATCCTGATTTGGACGACGGGCTTTTGTGGTCGAGAACCTGCTGATCACTTATCCGTTTGCGGATTTCGATTTGGTCTCCGGGAACCGAATATATGGATTTTTGGAGATTTGCGGCCTGCTCCATGGCACTGCCCCGGGCTTGCCTACTCTGCCAGCCGGGTAGTAATTGAATAACAACGGCCTGCACTAACCTCCCTTGCCCGGTCCTCTACTTTCAGTTTCGATTCTAACGAGCCTACGTCATTGACCTTGCCTTGGTCGCTTGCTCCACTCAACTATTTGCAACATCGCTCGGAGATCCGGACTTTCTTGCTGTTTGCCTAGGGACTGGTCCTCACTTTATTCTCTGAGCTTTTGCGGGCACATCGAGTGTAGCCATTTTCACTAGGTCTCAGAATACCCTCCGGGGCACACGACCTAAGATGGCCACCAAGCCTGAAGCAGAGAGGCGCAAGACCAGACCGGCAGCTCGAGGAGGTTCTGTCCAATCCAACGTCATGGACCGATATACCCTCAATAAGAGCTCTCCGAGCGGAATGACTAAACCCCCGGCCGGCATTGAGGACGAATCCCTGCTGGGTGACGACCCGTCGTTGAAAGACGTCATGTGCGCCATTGCTGGGATGAAGGCCGCGATGGGACAACAGTATGAGGCCCTAACCCACAAGCTGGACACTTGCCATAGATGTCAATCTGATCAGGGCGGATCTTGCAAAAACCAACGAAAAGGTCAAGTCTCTCGACCTAAAGACTACTAGTCTTACCACCGACGTCTCGGACCTACAGACGGAGGTCGGTAATCTGAGATCCGCCCGTGACTCTCTCTCCCGTCGCTTGGACGATTTTGAGGGCCGAGCACGACGGAACGTCGTCCGATTGGTCGGTGTCCCGGAGAAGACGGAATCGTCAGCTGTGGACCTACTGGTGGAGGACCTTGTCCTAAATCATTTGGCGCCCAAGGGCCTGAGCAAGTTTTTTGCAGTAGAACGGGCCCACCGTGTCCCGGGTGGCCCGCCTAAGCTGGGTGCCTCTCCGCGCCCCATCATTGCGCGGATTTTCAACTTTCGCGACAGAGATGTGATACTGCAGGCTTCCCGCACATCAGGCCCCACGGAATATGAGAACGCTATGGTCAGCTTTTACCCGGACTTCACCCAACAAGTCCAGAAGCAGCGGCTGGGATTTCAAGGAGTGAAGAAGAGACTGAGAGACAGGGACATGAAATATGCCATGCTTTTCCCGGCTCGATTGCGTATCGTCCACAACGATAGAACATTTTTCTTTGACCATCCTGAAGCGGCTAATGACTGGTTAGACTCGCTACCTAATGGACGAGGGCGATTTGAACAATCGGAACCTCCCGGTGGAGCGGAGGGCGGCCCGACGGAGCAGGAATAGGGAGCGACATCGGCTCCCGGACCAACATTTTGACTTTCGGCAGTGGTTCGATGCTATACTGATAATAATTGCTACTCCATTGTCTTACTGGGGTGTGGGTGAGGGTGAGGGGCGGGTGAGTCTTCCTCCTCTGGGGTTCTTTTCGTAGATTAGTTGTATGTTAGGGCGACAGGCACGCTGCGAGTTGGGGTGGCTTTTGAGTCTAACGCAGGGGTGCGGGGTGGGGGGTATGATGTTGTTCTGGGGGGTTGACAAGTTCAGAGATGTGTATCTTTGTTTTTTTCAAGGCATAATGCTGATGATCTTCTGTGTTGTGGTGTCGTGGCTGGTGTGGGGGGGGACTTGGGGTGGAATCTGGGATGGGGGTAGGGGGCTACGGATACTGTGTTGGAACGTAAATGGTCTGGGAGACAGAATTAAGCGGGGAGTGGTCTTGCAATTACTGAGACGCTTGTCCACTGATGTGGTTTTGCTTCAGGAAACGCACTTGCTGGGTAATACGTGCCACGCCATGAATAGGCGTGGCTATCGTCTCATTGCACACTCAGGTTTCACTTCTGGCTCCAGAGGGGTGGGCATTCTGATCCGGACCTCCCTCCCCCTCGCTGTTGACGACATTATACTTGATGATAGAGGGCGGTAGGCCGCCATTGTGGGGTGTTGGGAGGGTAGGGTGGTTACATTATTTTCTGTTTACATACCCCCAGGTCTTCAAACTACGACCTATGCAGATCTGGGAAGAGTGATTCTGGGAGTCCCCGAGGGTTTGCTTGTAGTCGGGGGAGACTTTAATTCAGTAGTATCCGGGATGTGTGATCGTTATCCTCCCAGAGTTCTCGCTAAGTTCCAATCCTGGCTTGGGGACTTCATGGAGGCACTGGGGCTGACCGATTGTTGGCGCTTACACCATCCGGGGCAACAACAGTATACCTTTCACTCTGGGGCCCACGGCAGCCTTTCGAGATTGGATTATGTTTTGATGCCCTCCTCCCAGGCTTCCCGTATAGGGGAGGTGAAACATCTTGCCAGGGGTATTTCGGATCATTCCCCACTGTGGTTGGTTTGGAACGCACATGGGGGTTCGGAGGGTCGAGTGGCCCCGATCAACCCATGGTACCTCCGTGATCCTAAGATTAGAGCGGAACTACTTAAAACAGTTGATCAATACTTTGCCGAAAATGTGGGGTCAGTATCCTCTTCTGTCTCCTTGTGGGAGGCGTACAAAAATGTAATTCGGGGGCAGGCCCTCTCGTCGATCGGCAATGTTAAGAGATGTAGACGAGAGGAGGTTGTTCGTCTTGAGACTGAAATTACCGATCTTGAGGGAGAGTTTGATGCTGGGGTCTCCCCTGAGAGGCTTCATCTGTTGGACCTAAAACTACATGAGTACAGAGCTCTGGTGACTGATGCAGCGAAGGAGATGAGTCGTGAACAGCAGGGACGTCTGTATGATGTGGGGGATAAGTCTGGGAAGTTGCTTGCTTGGTTGGATAGGAGAGAATGCGCGAGTCGAGTGGTTCCTGTTATAGTTGACGCAAATGGTGGAAGTATCACGGACCCTGCTGGGATTGTTGAGAGGTTCGCCGATTATTTTCGGGTGGTGTACTCCCCTGTGTCCGATAGACCGGAGCAAGACTCCCACATGCTTTTACGCGATATTTCGCTACCATGCTTTTCTGATTCAGAGAGGGACCTGCTGGAAGCTCTGCCCACGGCGGATGAAGTTGTGACCGCTATCCGCTCGATCCGCACCGGGAAGGCCTCGGGCCCTAATGGACTCCCTATAGAACTCTACAAGCTCCGTCCGGATGTGTTGGCGCCGTATATGCGATCTATGTTTTTGGAATCACTGGCAGAAGGGTTTCTTCCTCCTGACCAGAGATTGGCCACCATAGTGGTTATTCATAAAGAGGGTAAGCCACGTGACCGCTGCGAATCATACAGGCCTATTTCCCTAATAAATGCTGAACCCAAGATCCTGGCCAAAGTTCTTGCTAATCGTCTGGTGACTGTTATAGGCGATCTGGTTCATCCAGACCAGTCCGGATTTATACCACATCGCAATACGGCACTCAATCTTCGGCGCCTGCATGGAGTCCTCGCGCGAGCGGGGACATTGAGAGAGTCGGCCATCTTGGCGTCTTTGGACGCCACCATGGCGTTTGACACGATTGAATGGCCCTATCTTTGGGCGGTCCTTTCCAAATTCGGGTTTGGGCCCACCTTTATCCGTTGGGTTCGATTGCTTTATGCTGATCCCTTAGCCCAGGTAGTGGTGAATGGACGTGTCTCGGCCTCCTTTGCTCTCGGTAGAGGTACGCGCCAGGGCTGTCCTCTGTCCCCACTCTTGTTTGCCCTTGCTTTAGAGCCACTGGCGGCTTGGCTGCGATGGGAACCATCCATGAAGGGCATTCGATGGACTCCGGAATTTGAAGACCGTGTATCTCTGTATGCAGATGATATCCTTTTGTACCTCACATCGCCCCGAAAGTCGTTAATCGTCCTTTTCGACGTTTTGACTTCTTTCCGTAAGAATTCCGGCTTAGTTATAAATTGGTCTAAATCTTGCGTTTATGTTCTCTCCGGTGATACTCCTCTCCTGCCCCGTGATTGTCCTATTCCGGTGGTACTAGATGGTTTCAAATATCTGGGAATATTTGTCACCTTGGACCCCACACTTCGGTATGAGCGGAATCTGCTGCCCCCTCTCGGACTACTTCGGGCGGATGTCGGGACTTGGAGCAGACTACCCCTTTCTCCTTTGGGACGAGCTGCGTTGTTTAAGATGATGTCGCTCCCCCGATTCCTTTATGCGCTTCAAAACACGCTTGATGTTGTGCCAGCGGAATATTTTCGTGAGATTGAGAGTCTACAGCGGCAGTTGTTATGGGGGGGCCGTCCTCGCATCGCCCTTTCGAAGCTTACACTCCCTTGGTACGATGGCGGCATCGCTCTCCCGGACATTCGTCACTATTACTGGGCCTCTCAATTGGGGGCCATTAACCATGGCACCTACACTCCCCCACTAAACCCGGCTTTTGCGATGGACAGATGGTTGCTACCCGGTGGGGACTACAATAGGGCTCTATATGCGAAATCAGCTGGCGAAACTCTTACGGGCCCCACCAAAACAGCAGTACAGGTGTGGCGTAGAGCTACGGCGGCCACGGGATGGGCCGACAGGCCGACCCGGGCTACCCCACCGTATGCTTCGGATAAATTGGGCTCCCTTTGGCAATCGAAGGGATTTGATCGGTGGGACATGATCGGGATCAGTAGGGTGGATGACGTATGGCTCAAGGGCAGGGTCAAGACGTTTGAGGAATTGAAAGTTGAGTATGGGCTGAATGATAAGGAATTCTTCAGATATGCGCAAGTCAGGCATGCGATCTTGTCTGTTTTTCTGCTAGGCTCGGACGTGCCGGAGGCATCCCCGCTCGAGGATCGGATTCTGGATGGTCACGTCCCTGATAGCACGATCTCGCTAATTTATAAAAAGTTGATCAATACCAGGACTGATCTACTAGATAGTCTTCGAGGGTTGTGGACCAGAGATGGTCTAGAACTCGATGATGAGGACTGGCAGTCCGCGATTTCTTCCCCGAAAGAAGTGGCTATCCCGGCACGTCTTCGGTTCGTCCAACTAAAATTTTGCATAGGGTGTATGTGACTGGCCCACGTCTGGTTCGAATGGGATTCTCGATGGATGGATTGTGCAGGCGCGGATGGGGTATGGTGGCTACGTTCCTTCATATTATCTGGGACTGCCCTGCTGTGATAAGTTATTGGAACCGCGTGCATGAAGTAATGAGTGAGGTCACGGGAGTTCGATTGGTGCCTGAAGCGCGAAGATGCTTGTTGAATGTCTGGGAGCCGAATGACTACAATCAAGCGCAGCTCCGCTGGGCGACCTTGGGCAACATGGTTGCCAAGCGTGATATTGCCCAATTGTGGGGGCGCGCAGACGCCTCCGACACTTCTGGCATGGACACAAAACATGGATTGGTGCATGTTTCGAGAAAAAAACTGTATAGGTCTCCCGTGGCAGGCCGGGCAAGTGGGGGAAAGTGTGGAACCAATGGAACGCATACCGTGGAGATATATGTACTCCCCCAATGTCGGAATTTGTTGATTTGTCTTCCTCCCAACCTGACGTTTCCTCCGCAGGACTATAGTTGTTTTGTATATATTTTGGTCTCCTTTTCCCCCCCTCTCTCCCCCCCCCCCCAATTATTGATTGCACTATTGCTTGATTCCTCTATATACCCCCCCCCCACGGACCACGTAATGACACGTTTTAATGTACTGCCTTGTTTTGTATTGTTCTTTTGTTTTCTTGTTTTAAAATCACTAAAAAGTTTTTTTTTTTTTAAAAATACCATATTTGCGTTACCCAGGATAATCTGCTTAATTGCTAAAAACTTGTAAGGTCCCAAAGGTGAGACCTGTTGCATTGCAAATGCTTGTTCAACTCGAGAGGGAGAAATGCACATTATTTTAACTCAAGAGTGATCTCGACAGAGGTTTGAAGACCACTGCTTTTGGAAAATCCCCATAACTAGTACTTCGAACAAGCAACGATGCCCAGCATCGCCGCTAAGATGCCCAGGCCATGTGTGGCACCTTCAACCAGCCCTCGCTATTAGTGAACTGAACCTTGCATTCTGGGAGTTGTAGTTTCACTTTTAATGGTGTAACTATGGCTTAAAAAAAGCGCAGGCAGTACTGCTGGCTGTAAAGCTGGGACAATTAAAAATGTCGCACATCAAGTGAGACAGGTAGCAGCTGTGGCTCGACTGCACACCTTCACGAACGTAAAGGAAAGCATCATGCAAATGTACAACCGTCGGGTCGTGGCACTTTAATGGAATCACAAACTCAAGCTCTTACATCCATTCTATGTTAGACCTAAATCCACTCACCCACCCACTCCCTTACTCCCAGCATCCACCGCACATGGGCAATCAGGTTGCGATTATCCCGCGGTAATGTCATAATGAACACGTGAACAGGTTTGAGACAGTCCAGGCGTTAGTAAATTTGATTTCACTTGATCAACTCTCCTCTACCATCCTCTCTCCAAGTTTATGGCAAAAGTAAACTTATGACCTCAGAGACCTGCTTTGAGGCAACTGAACAAGGTACAGCCACTGAGGGCTCCTGTTCCAAGACCCTGCCTACCTCTGCATGGTGCGCAACCGCTGTCCGTCCAAATATGCAGTAGTGATACCACCCAACACAAGAGTCACTCTTTGCTCCAGAGTAATTAACTACTAGCCTTTCTCCAAATCTGTTTTCAGAAAGTCTTATCTCCGTTCCAAGCGGTTTAGGGCAGCCCGACATATGGAACCCGTCAGGCATGTTGGAGACCGCATAATGGTATTGGAGCATGCCGGACAACTCGCTGAGGGTCGGTCGCTGGTTTCCCGTGGAGGCGTCGATGGTAGCCTTCATTGTGGTACTTCTGGTGTTAAGGATTACTGCGAGGGTTGTTGCGCCCATTAGATGAGAAACCACATGAAGTACCACCTCTGTACCCAGAGAGTGCAGCCAACACAAAGCTCACGGCTGTCACCAGTGGGACCCAATGTCCACCTGCAGCCTCTCTTCTCCATCCTTCAGGGCTTTGAAATTTCCCATTCTTAAAACCCTGATGCGTTTCTTCTTTGGCCTGCTGTCGGATCACCGCTTGCCCTTCTGGTCCCAACAGCAAAGATGGTCCTCAAACGGCATCTCAGTGACGAAGAAGTCCTGATAGGGGAACTTGACCTCCAACATTGACGTAAGCTAGAGGCCTACATGTAATCTTCAATGCCACCAAGACTAAGTTGACTCGACACATTTGTATTCACCAACTTGATTGTCTGCAAAACCCCAAATGAGTCCCCACCTATTTTTGGTTTTCAGGTGAGCCGTTCTTCTTGAAGCGCGGAGACGTCGCGGTCCATGAGCCTTTGGACACCGATGTGGCGCAGTGCCTGTATGCGTTTATGAGCACACCGTAAGAGCAGTAAAGTCTGTGTCCCCATCCTGTATCATGCGATTGTACTCACTTGCTTACGTAGATAGGGTTTCATCATGCATGGAGTCCAATCACGTGGTGTTTATTCTCGATGTTTAAGATTGCTCGAGTTAAATATTTGAACTTTCTATTGATTGATGGGCCAGATAAGCAAAGGAGAATATGGCCAAAGCAAAGGTTACACCAAGCTTTCCTCGCTCGTTTGGGCAGGGTGGAGTTGTTGGCTGTAAACATCCGTGACTCCTGAGGTAATCTCAGTTGAGCCACATGACCACAGGTTCAGTCTCCACTGAACCCGCCCTGTGTACTTTTGGCAGATCTGCAGTGATGTTTTGTGTTTATATCCAGCTGACAATCAGTTCTTACACATTAGGCATGAATGACACTATAATTACTACGCTCTTCCTGGTAAGGAGAAGACTGTCTGAAGGTGCTTATGTTATGTTATTGTTTATATATATATATATATATATATATATATATATATATATCTATCATGTGTATGCTTATTCGCAATATAGCGAATGTTTTTACAATTCTTTTCTGTTCTGGAACGATGCAACATTTCTTCTATGCCTGTTATTCACTTCACGATCACGTGCTATAGGTGTAGCTTCTTTAAATGGTCCGCCTATGTTCTAGCGTTGTCATGTGATCAAGCCACTCCGGTGGTGAAACACGTTATGGCCGACAAATAAACGCACAAGAATTTGCACACAATTTGGGTTCGAGTCTGCTTGTATGGTGCCTGCGCGTGTTCTACGCGGGTAGCGGTCTTTCCGAGCAGTTATCTGGAGATATATATATATATATATATATATATCACCAAATCACCAATGGTCTCTAAGCACTTGTGAGAAACATAAATCCATACCAAGGCTACACACCCGATGCTCAGTCAATCTGGGTGAGGCTTAACCAAAAGCCTGAATAAACAGAAAAGTCTTTAGTTTCCTCCTACGCAAGCTCTCGTTAGCTTGTTCCAAAGTGGAGGTATCATCACGGAAAAAGCCCCCCCCCCCCCAAAGTGGCTTTATCAAACCGTGGACAGGCGAATAAACTTGCCTGAGATGATCTGAGGCATCATACTGGCACATAGCTTTTCAGCCGCTCCTTCATGTAATCAGGTGCCATTCCGTGCAGGGCTTTATGTGCGATACACAGGCCCTTAAACCTAGCCCTCTGCTTGATTGGAAGCCAATGCAGTTTTTGCAGCAATGGTGTGACATGTGCTTTTCTAGGAAGTTTGAAGATCAATCTCGCTGCATAGTTCATAACCACCTGAAGCTTCCCCGATAGCTTGTCAGGTAGCCCGATGTATAGCGCGCTACCCTAGTCCAGTCGTAACACAATTAGTGCCGACACTACGGTACGCATGGTGGAGAATCAAAGGAGGGGTACAAGTTTCCGGAGTTGCCTCATAAGGTCCACACAATTCTCCACCACAGCGGTCGCCTGATTAGCTGGTTATCTAACCTGATGCAGAGTCTCTTCACAACTGGCATCAGTGTGGGAGTAGTGCCTAGCTCTTGTGGCCAGAAGGAATCGGACCAAGGGTTGCACCTTGTGGTAATAGCTAGTACCTCTGTCTTAATGGGATTTACTTTCAGTGAATCGGTGGTCATCCAGTTCATAGTGAACCTGAGAATATGCTGTACATTAGACTGTCCCTGGTCCCACCAAGCTGCACAGCCGTGCCTTAGTATGAATCCAATGAATTAAATTCAGCCATATTTTTGCTACCGTTCATCCATATATTAATCCTCTTATTTCAACCCTTTTTTAACTCTTCATTCAATTTGTTTTATCCATATCTTTCTTTACGCAGATCATAAACAAGCTTAAGGGCACAGGTTGGTTCCACATGTGAAGATGTTTATTAGAATCACCCAATGCATTTCGGGAAAAACGATTTCCCTTTGTCAGGGGTATCTATAAAAAAATCCATAAATACATTACCAATAATTGTTAAAATGTTTACAACACTAAATCTATGCATAAAAATATGTGTCTCTTTGGCTTTAACAACTCTGTTAACTGTGTTTATCAAAAAGCATTGCATACGCCTACTTTTACTCAATGTAGCTCTCATAATTATTTCCATGTTAGTTATAACTCAAGCTGCTGTTCCGATTCCCCACTTTTTAAAACAAAAGACACAGTATGTCTGTTTACAATCGCAAACTCTTGCCGTTCACCCCCATTAACCTCATGCAAGTCCCAAGGCTCATCTGAATCAAAATTACTCGAGCGCGTTCACCTTGACATGCATAGCTTTTAAAAAACCTCAATGGCAAACTGTTCGCTCCATTTCACCTTTCTTCATTTTCGTAATGTGTGCTTCTGCACCTCTTTGTTAACTGACTATTTGGTGACTATTTCCTGCTGCCATATTTAGCTCCTCCCCGTACCCTCAGGTGTACGATCATTTGTTAAACAAGCCCGCCATCAAAACCTTTACGCGCTCCCTTCTGTGAAAGTTAAACAGCACAACTACATCTCCCAGAATGCTATGTCCACTCTCCGAAACGAGAACATAACACCCCTATAATCCCCTCTATACCCTATGGTGTTATGTTCTCGTTTCGGAGAGTGGACATAGCATTCTGGGAGATGTAGTTGTGCTGTTTAACTTTCACTGAAGGGAGCGCGCGAAGGTTTTGAAATGGAGCGAACAGTTTGCCATTGAGGTTTTTTAAAAGCTATGCATGTCAAGGTAAACGCGCTCGAGTAATTTTGATTCAGTTAAGCCTTGGGACTTACATGAGGTTAATGGGGGTGAACGGCAGGAGTTTGAGATTGTAAACAAACATACTGTGTCTTTTGTTTTAAAAAGTGGGGAATCGGGAACAGCAGCTTGAGTTGTAACTAACACGGAAATAATTAGGAGAGCTACATTGACTAAAAGTAGGAGCATGCAATGCTTTTTGATAAACACAGTTTACAGAGTTGTTAAAAGGTAATGAGGCATTTCTTTATGCATAGATTTAGTGTTGCAAAAATTTTAACAATTAATGGTAATGTATTTATGGATTTTTTTATAGATACCCCTGACAAAGGGAAATCGTTTTTCCCGAAATGCATTGGGTGATTCTAATAAACATCTTGACATGTGGAACCAACCTGTGCCCTTAAGCTTGTTTATGATCTGCGTAAAGATATGGATAAAACAAATTGAATGAAGAGTTAAAAAAGGGTTGAAATAAGAGGATTAATATATGGATGAACGGTAGCAAAAATATGGCTGAATTTAATTCATTGGATTCATACTAAGGCATGGCTGTGCAGCTTGGTGGGACCAGGGACGGTTCCCCCCTTTAATTTGTTTTGAATGCAGCGCAAGAGGCGAAGCGCAGAACAAGTTTGCACGCCAAACAAGTGGAATCAGTTTAAATATGGTGTAAACAGAAAAACAAGGATAAAAGGAGTGCATCTCACCACCCTATCGTATATTAGACTGTGCCGGTGTAGAACAGTCGATCCGCAAGATTAGTTGCGTATCGTCAGCTTAGATGAACACCAGACATTCTAATTTTGCCAGCGCTTCCATGAGTGGCTGCAAATAGATGTTACAAAGCAGGAGGGACAGCGCAGAGCCCTGTGGAACCCCACACGGCAGAGCGCCTTTCCTGGATGCACAATCCCCTAGTTGGACCGTTTGGGACCGATCCCTAAAAAATGTAGGCAATCCACTGGTATACGATGCCAGTAATTCCCAGTGCCCGAACACGGGTCAGCAACTGGGCATGGTTCACCGTGTCAAACACTGATGTAAGATCCAAAGGGATCAACGCCTCAGCTCGTCCAGCAGTCAGGTGGTATGTGTCTGACATGGAGTTATTTCATGCAGGACATGTTACTGGAAGTATTTGTCCTCTGGATTCTATGGCAGGACTGGAGGCTCAGATTATACTTCTCAATCTGTTTCCTACTCGTTATTACAGCAGCCAATTAAAAAACAGTAAAACATTTCAATACTACAAATCCCATGATGCTTTGAACCACCCTCCGAGCAGCAAGATCATTTGACAATGCAGGCTATTACTGCGGGAACCCTTCTTCCAGAGGGTTTTTGCAGCAACATCTTCTTGGTTCAAAAGAAAGGAGGTGGTCAGACTAGTATTAAATCTCAGAGCATTCAATCCCTTTGTGACTTACTGCCATTTCATGATTGAAGGCATCCATCTTTTGAAAGATCTTTTGCTAGAACAGGACTGGATGCTCCGGTTAGATCTAAAAGATGCATATCTGACAGTTTCCATCTTTTCCCCTCATCAACATTACCTCCCATTTCAATGGAAGGGCCAATGGTTTCAGTACCAATACCTAACGTTCGACTTCTCCTCAGCTCCCTGGGTGTTCACCAAATTATTGAAACCCATGGTTACTCGCCTGAGAGAAATGGGAGTTTGCATGATCGTCTATCTAGACGATATGCTTCTTTTGGCACAAGATCATACTTTGTTGATACTGCACCTGCAGTGGAAAGTGTTTCACATACAGAATCTAGGATTTGTAATAAATCCCTAGTAGCCCATGACGACGACTCCTCAGCAAGGGGATTTCAGATCAACTCCAGGATGGCTCAGTTACGTCTCCCTCCAACTAAATTAAAGTCCATCAATGGAGAACTCAGAATGACATTGTCGAAACAAATGGTTTCTTTAAGATCCCTGGCGAAGATCGTTGGACTGCTAGCATCCTCTATTCAGTTGATTTTCCCTGGACCTCTCCATTACAGAGAGTTACAACTCCTGAAAATTCGTCATCTACAACAGAATTTCAGCTACGATCACACGATTGCAGTGAACAGGAAGAACTTCAATTGTGGCGGACACATATAGAAGCATTGAATGGTAAGGCCATTTTCGGAGTGTCTCCAGACGTAGTCTTCAAATCAGATGCCAGTTGCTGAGGCTGGGGTGCAAGGTGTGGAGAATTTGCTACCCGCGTCAGCAGAAGAACTAAAACTACACATCAACTGTGAGCTGATGGCGAGTGCTTTTGCCATCTAGTCGATCTCTCCAAAAAAGAGCAATTGTTGCCTCCTTTTATGGATTAACAATGTGTCAATGGTGCGCTACATAAATCGCCTAGGAGGTACGAGATCTCGTCTCTTATCCAACATAGCTCGAGAGTTCTGGCACTTCTGCCTAGCACAGAAGATCACTGTTCTGGCGGAATATAACCCCGGCAAGGACAATCTAGTGGCGGACTGGAAATCTAGATTTCTGAAAGACTACAGCGACTGGAAACTCCATCCTTACCGGTTTCAGGAGATCATGGCTATTTGAGGCTCATGCCCTGTGGATCTGTTTGCCTCCCGACAGAAGGCTCAGCTTCCCCGGTTAAACAGCTGGAGACCGGATCCGAAGGCGTTGGGAACGGACGCTTTCCTTCACCCTTGGGTATCTCAGACTAACTACGCTATTCTCCCCTTAGGCAATGATTCAGAGAGTAGCTGCCCAAGTCCGCCGGCAATCAGCGTCGTTGGTCTTAATCACACCACTATGGAAGACACAATTGTGGTTTCCAACTCTCTTGGAAATGTCAGAAGATGTGCCCATTCGACTTTTGTTTTTTCCTCAGTTGTTCCTTGACCCAGTAGGGTCTCCTCATCTGCTGGTTCTGCAAGACCAAGTGACGCTCATGGTTTGGAAGCTCTCAGGAGAGACAAACACATTGAAGGACTTTCATCGGCAGCTGCCCAATTTATACAAAAGGCTTAGGCTCCTTCCACTCGTAAACCATATTCTGCTGCATGGAAACGTTGGGTGGGGTGGCGTGGTGCCTTCAACGGGAGGTGGATCCTGTGCGATCTGATTTGAAAGAGGTCTTGAACTTTCGCTCAGAGTCTGTGCAATCCAGGTTATGTCACAGGTCAGTACACAACTTTAGATCTGCATTGTCAGCTGGACATAATCATATAGATGGAAAACCTGTAGGTGTTCATCCGCCAGGAGGAGATGTGCAGGGTCCATTGTTTCCCTCGCCATCACCCTGCACACCTTTGGCACGAGAGAAGTTATTATATGAGCCAATCAGCTTCAAGACCATGTGAGCCAATGGGTTTCACTTCCTGGACCCTCCTTTGTAGGACTGTCCGGGCTGATCCACTGTGAACAATCAACACCAGGATTACACTTAGTTTGGAGCAGGAGGGCCATGAAGTCCTCACTCCATCCAAGGGGGGTTGCTCTAGCACAATCAGACGTGAAGCAGGAGGTACCTGCACGACACCGCCTTGGGTACTCCCCTCCGTTCCACATTTACTTTTAGAAGATGGGGGGGGCGCTTCTATACTGGCTTCTCGCAAATCTTGAGAATCTAAACCAGAATCACTCTTTCAAGTTAAGATAGGTCGTGTGAAGTCCTTCCTCCTTCCGATGGGGGGGTTGTTCTAGCACAGGACAATCCTGGAGTACTTTCCACATTACTTTGAGAAGAGCTGTGTTCACATTTATCCGGGGTCCCATTCAATCCCGAGACAGACGATTCCAGCCTATCCCATAATATTGCTGCTCTTTTAAAGCCCACCCTTTTGTTTCGACTCAAGCCCCTTGAGAAGTGGTGAAAGGACCTCCCTGGAGGGGGCTTTTGAAAGACTCCATGAAACAGCGACCATGCTCTCGTCTTTAAGAAGTTGATTTCTAAGCCAAAGGATCCTTTGTTACTAAAGTGTCACGGAGGGACTGGAACTCTCCAGCGGAAGGAAGGACGGGCTATTCGTGGGCTGACCATACTCTGACCAGAGATCAATGCTCCTCTTGAACCAGCCTCAGTAGCACACCCAGGGGCTCCTAGATGAACCCAGTGTACCTGGCCTAGGGCCCAACCTGCAAACCTTGCCCTCTCTTCGGAGATGCAGTTGGGCCATTGCACGGTCGCGCCCGCTAGCCACAGGGGCACAGTCAGCATATGGAGGCAGTAGGGGCAGTTAAAGCCTCTCTGCTGATATAATGTCCCCCCAGAGCTAGGCGCTGCACGCAGCACTTTAGGTGAACCAACCTCCCTTCCTCATGCTGGTCAGTTGACGGCTCCGAGGAACCCTCGTAGGAGGTTCAGAATCAGCCTTTGGTGAATGGATCAAAGCCACGGATCCCAAATAAACTAGATGCCGAGATTCAGTCTATTGGGAAAATGTGGCTCAAAAATATTCCCCATGCAACAGAATTTAACAAAGAAATGAGAACTCCAGGTGTATATTTCTCTTAAATACAAAGTAAAGTTCTAATTTAAAAAAAAAAATACAAAGGTAAACCCACGCTAAATTGAAGGGGGGTTATCCAAAAGCTGCACTTAGGCACAAACTGCGTATTGCCAAGCTAACAATATGTGGAAGTTTCCAAGGTCACAAGACTTTTCAAAACCTAAGGATGATACAAGTGGAATCCATATAATTCATTGTCCAGAATACATATCCTATGATGTGGACAATATTCATCACAAGGAGGTAAAGTTCTGGATGGGTCCTAGTCAGTATTGCTTGCACCTCACATTGCCCCTGCTAGGCTGTCACTGGTAGGAACAACACAACTACTAACCATCACACTTAGAAGTGAGACAATTCAGACTATTAAAGGCCCCAAAGCTTTAAGAATGGCTTGGGTGGCAGGAATAATCATTTTTAATGTAGATTGAATTCACAAATAATGGTTGGTGTGGTCCTCTCTAAATTAGCCAGACAGAGCCACCTTGTGGCAGACTGTCATAAGCCCCAGTTTTGACTATTAAGTGATGGTGCCCAGCATTGGACACCACCGGCTCAAATTAAGCACTGGTCCCAGAAGTCTCCAACCATGTATGTGCCACAAGTTTATTTCATACCCAGTTCCTTTCTTAGAGTCGGTTTCTTTAATATTATCAATAATATCCACTAAGCTATTGTCGTCCTCTAATGAGAGTAGACTTCCCTGAGGCCATCCGACAATAAGGCGCACGAGTACTGTAGAGCTCATGCTCCCTTCTCTGAGTCACACTTTATCCTAAATTCAGCTTCGTGGTCTCTGAGCCTAGACCACCCTGTCCGCGTGGGGCTGGTCAAGGTCCACAGGGGATGACCACCCTTTAACAGCCAAATCATTGTGCTGTATGAAGAGCTTTTGCTCTGCATTTGGTCTTGTGGCTTTCCGAATGCACCCCTAGGCACAGAGGGTATGTTAAGGTGTTTTGTTGCTTTAGCGACTCGAAGCGGCCCGTGTGTTTACAGGGAGGTACCTGGGTCTCAAAAAGAAAACTCCCTCAGCATAGAGAGATTACTCCTCAAAGGGGTGATGTGGAATCGTACAGTGAACATAGAGCTCTAAGGTTTGCTGGTAGTAGTTAGTATTCAGTACTTGACTTTGGTTAGGTCTAGTTCTTCAGATGACAAAGAAGGTTTCCATGGTGGTTAAGTCAATCTTGGCTACAAATCGTGCAAGGCGCTGGCCGCAAAGTTAACTGGCACCTGAAGGGCCAGGACCAAGATTCAGTGATTTAACATGAATGTGCCAATGTCGCCCTAACCACCTACTAATCGCACTAAACCAATCTGTGTGTCTTCAACAACCTGGTTCAGTAAAAAAAAATTCTCATTAAATGCAGCTTTTCGTATATAAAACTCCTCGTTCAGAGACATAGTTCATGGAAGCTAGCACCATGGAAAATTCTCATGCCCACTCTTTCTGTCTTGGGTTCCTCTGAGAA
Source organism: Lissotriton helveticus (assembly GCF_964261635.1). Taxonomy (NCBI): domain Eukaryota; kingdom Metazoa; phylum Chordata; class Amphibia; order Caudata; family Salamandridae; genus Lissotriton; species Lissotriton helveticus. Next base: position 1,857,093,180 of record NC_136068.1, on the reverse strand, counting down.
GTTTTTGTCAAACAGCGGTTAATACAAATGTGTGTACTCGGCTTCCAGCAGGGGCGACATGGCCAATCACAACTTTGCACAGTCGGCACTGGTGGATGGTGACTTCTAGCACGCTCTTCAAAGCTCTATGCTTTGCTTACAAGAGCCGGGTGAGCAAGGCGGCTGCTCTACCTGCCAAACCAGGGTTGTATCATGTCCACGCCTCACCTCACTATGCCTGCTGGCCCATCCCTCGCTTTGGTCACAGTCAAGCTGAATGCTTCTATAAACAAAAGGCGCTCACCTCTGGGCCTGCTTTCCGTTGACAATAAGACCATTTCCAAAGCTCCTTAAAAGTAAACCTGCTCTACTATCACCTCAAAACCCTCACAGGATCTAGAGTGTTTGGTTCCGGGATTTAACTCGGTGACTAGTATCGGGGGTCTTGGTCGATAAAATGTAGGAAATTCATGCAACACAAACTGGACCGGTGCCCTCCTTGCAATAGATTCCCAGCCTCTGATTTACAGATCACCACCCCATATATAGCTTCTTTAGATCTAGCCTTTCAGTGTAGCGGTCTGCTCGACCAATCATTACCAATTCTTTGGGATATGCATCGAATGGGCTTTGGCTGCACCAAGAGAAGTATTACACTCTACCCTCACGCTATTGGTTGGTTGATGCATCATAGGAAGTGCTTTGAATGGAATACCAGTGGAACAGAAAGGTACACTATAACCATGACACGTCAAATTTGTGCGTCTGTTAGAATGTGCGCATGCGTTTGTTGACGTGCCAAAGCCTGGAGGGGGCTCCCACTATTCCCCCATCCAGGTTCTATTTTAGGGCTGTGTGCTTCACCTAGGTGTATTTTATTTTTATCATACTTTTTTTTTTTTTTTACACTTTAGCACTCCCATACCAGTGACTCAGTGTCATGAAAACAACTTTAGGAAATGGCAGGCGGAAGAATAACCCGTGGTGGGATTGTGGAGGTTTAAGGACTGGAATCAAATATAGCACACTCCTTATTCACTCACTTGCATAACCAAAGGCTCACTCACTCTGAGTCACTCGTTGACTCACTCAATAATTCCCGCTCTCTCTCCAAGAAATATTCCACTCCTAAAAGGAAAGAAGGCGGCTGCACAACAAGAGGGTGAAATATTGTCCAACGTTCAGGCACATCTCTTCCCTGGACTCAAACAACGACAGGTTGTCATGTAAAACAGGCCAAGAGATAAGAGGCGCTTTGTTCCTGTGAGGAGATGGTGAAAAACATTTCATTGAAAACTCGCCAATAGGGTCTCAGCTGCACCTTCACAAAGGAGGATCAGGCTTGTGGGCAGATTAAATTCCCCAAGTGGAAAACCATTGTCCGCACACCTGTCGTGCACGCGTGCCTCTAATCCACGCGGCATACTACCCATGGGAGCGTGGCATGGTACCACCGCGTGCTGCACTCTCCACCTGGTGAAGCGTTCATAGAATATTCCGGGCAGCCAGCCAGCCCTAGTTTAACTGTAACAAATCCTCATCCATGTATTCTTTGTGTCAAGGCTGTTACTGATACAACATGTCCAATGTTAATAGCTCACCTGACACCCAAGCGTTCTACCAGCGTTCTACTAGCCCCGCCTTATCAGAGAACGTGTTTGGTGAGGAGGCGGGTTTTATTTTGACACAGAACAAGGAAAGATGACAGACCTCTCCATTCAGGGAGATGTCACACACACCCCAAAATTATGGTGTAAAATGTACAACTGGGTCCCACTGTTGAAATCTGCCCGTGCCAGACTCAGATTAGCCAGAAAAGGCCAGACCAGAAAAGGGAAAGCAAGAATCCATTGCAGGAAATGTGTCACACAGCCTTACATCATCATTCATATACCTAGCATTATTCAAGGTTAATAAAGGGCAGAATAAAAAATTTTTTTTTTACATTTTTATTGGCATTTTTCATCAACAAATCAAAGGGCAGAATTATTGATGGCACAGTTCCAACATAGGCACAACACCATCAGAATTATTTCGCATTAATTCCTTCACAGGGCTGTAGTTGCAACGCCACCATGCACGGATTACAATGAAGGCTCCATGCTTTCCATTTTTCCAGTTAAATACAGACGGAAAAAAAAGTTTATTGTCTGGATTTCTTTTTAAATGTGGATTAAAATGGAAATTGGGTTGCTTTTTGAGTGATTTTAGATGCTCTCTGCCATGACTACCAGGCCAGTATGTGTGTGGATTGCTAGATAAGGGGGGGGGGGTACAAAAAGAAAGGAATTTTGGTAAAAAGGGTAAAACATCAGTAGATCGGCACAAGGTTGATACCTAAGCTTGCATATTTTCATACAAGTGCATTGATATATCTTCCACAGGTGTTCATATCACCGAAACCTGGCAGGCATTAAAGCAGGAGTGTAAATGTATTGGTTAAAAAAATGTGGAAATATACCAGTTTCAGCTTAATTTACTCACAAAACCCAAAATACATATGGTAAATACAGATAAAATTAGCAAAAAATAAATATGGATAAATACAGACGGAAATGTTAAAAAATAAACAAAAAAAAAAAATCTATGAGACTGGGAGCCCCAATTATAATTCACGATTAGAGGTATGGCATCCCTGCACATTTACTTGTGCTAAGCCAAGCTCGTGCAGGTCTCCAAGGCCGGTTCTCTCTTTTGAAAAGTCCCCCCACGCCTGCATTAACCCACAGCAAGCTTTAAGGCTCAGGTTTGCATATGTCAGACAGAGAGTCCCTATTGTCTTAGACTAATGTCCCCACATTGAGATTGGAGATCACCTCTGAGGTCTGTGCTTCGATTAAAGCGCTCAGCCTCTTATGTGATTTCAGGGCTGGGTTTCGGAGGGGCAGCTGTCAAGCAGACCTACTGCTTACAATATACATAGAGTGTCACAGGGCCCAGTCCTTTCAACCATTGGCTTACTTTCACCAGCCTCTTTTAGCCATTAGAATGGGACCTTGTCAACCATGTCTTGGCTCAGCCCAGTGGAGTATTCATCTCGCACCTAAAACGGTTAGCTATTTGTCTGTATCCTTCCGCCTCAACAGGAGTGCTTGCATTTAAGTGTATAAGGGACTGTCTTATAAGTGCAGTCCTCTCTTCCTGCTGACTGGCGCTCTCTGTCGTGTATTGCTCTAATGTTTAAACATTGTGTGTATCAATATACTACAGCCAGATCTATTGGCTTTGCCAATGCTTGGTTATTGCACAACTCCATTGTGACTTGCAATATTTGTTTGGTATACAGTTGTGGTTAGGTTATGGAAATGGACAAAAGTATTTCAGTAACATGGGCAACATTTAATTAATGAAAAAACGAATTATAGGGTATAAAAAGGACACATGCGAGAGTCAGAAGAGTGCAATTGTTTTTGTTCGAAAATGTATTTGTGGACTTTAAGCCCTGTCCCCACTTGATAAATTAAAGTGGCGGAGCCATGGCAACCAGATGCTATGCACTGCTGTACCTTAAGAGTCCCATCAATGCCTTTCCTATGTTCCCATGTGTGACTGGTGACCTCTGACCTTCCAAAATCACCAGTGCCACTGTGAAGGTTTCATTTGAACAACTTTCAATATATACCATGAAGGCTATGTGCACTACTAAGACATGATGTATGTATGTATGCACAGAGTGTTGTATAATAAATGACCTTTCACCTTCCAAAGATCTGCCATTTAACAATGGTGGAATCTTGGGAATACATGTGAACGGATTCCTTTGGTGAGAATAATCACAATGGAGGCGATCCGCCATTACTACCGGAGGTCCCCAGGGGGCAGTAGAGCTCGTCTGGGGTCTAGCTGAGAAGTGACCATCAATTTCCAAAAGATCCTTGATGCTGATGTTCAGAAGGATTGCTTTCACCAAATTTTAGAGCCAGGAATTGTAGTAGCGTGGAGGGTGGCGGAGTGATGAACTGGGTGCTTTGAGGGTAATCGAGATATCTTCCCTCAATCTGTTGGGCAAACTTAGACCCCAAACCATGGTGAACACATGTTGGACTCCAGGAGACTATCGCGTTGCTGGCCACAGCGTGGCACCTTCACGTCGTGCCCGCTGGGCTGTGTCGGCATCACTCTTTGATTTTATTCTGCAGCCTCATCACAGGACTGAATCCACAAAACGCCCTCAACAAATGCGTTGAATGTGTTCAGAGTAATAGGTGCCAACCTGAGGTATCATGGACAGGCCGCCAGGGGAAACTGTGAGCAAAACAGACTGCTCAATGTGTACGACCCCACGACAGAAAGAGTTGAATATGCCCCTCAGAGTGGGCATTTTTTGCCCTAAAAGTTAAATTTATATTGACTTTATTAACTTAACAGGCAAAGAACTCATCTGATAATTATAGACTCTGGGTATTAAACAGAGTCCATGTATATGAGCAATTGCATCAATCTTCAACTGCAGAATCCACATCTGATGTCACTCCTGAGACGAGGAGTGACAAAACCATCATCGTGATCATATCAGGGTTTTTGCGACATATCCTATCTCCATGGAACGGATTTATTTTATAAAGTGCTGAGAAATTGGGGCCTAGATTTACTATGATTTTGCGCTGTCACATAGGGACGCATTCGCATTTACTCTCCAGCAAAAAATATATTTTTTGATGAAAAGTTGCTCCCCTTGTGAGCACTAAAAGCATTCTGTGCTGCTTTACATTAACGGGGTGTAAATAGGGAACTAATGGTGCAGTATTTGGGTGGAACACATCAAACACACATAGGTTTCAACACACAGCCCCAATCTACTAAGACAGCCAGATCAGACTTTACACAAATATAATACCTTGAAGCAGGCGTCAACAAGTGGAAATGTTTCCAAAAAAACCCTACAAAAAAAAAAAAAAACTACTGCATTGTATGTACGCTGAATTGCAGAGACCACAACCAGTGTTCTTCCAGACAAAGCCATATGTACGGGATGGGCAGGGCTTTAAGTGGGATGAAAAAACTGGGGGAGGGGGGTGTCTCTCAAAGGGGTGTGGTCAATGTAATTAAGGGCGTGGCTTAAAAACACGTACACTAAAAATCTGTTCTTAGCATAGTGTGTTGCCAGACCTGTAGTTTGCTGTTGCAGTCACTGCATCCAGATATATGACACAAGTAACGTCATACCTCCAACAAGTCAGGAGTATTGCCTTTGTGAATGGTTGTTAGCTGCACAAGATAAATAAACACCAACTATGGCTCGTTGTATATAATATTGAAAAAGCTTCCACTTAAAGCCCTGGTGACACCATGACAATGTTGCTGCTCCAGAGTTTTCAAAAAGAGATGGGGAGTCCGGACCGGCGGTATTGAAAAACAAGCATTTTCAATGCAATACGTCTCGCAGTTGTGAGAGTTTGAGCTATTGGCATTGTAAATGGCAATGCCTTTTATTTACGTGTTGGTTTTTAAAACATAAATAAAAGGCATTGTCATTTACAATGCCAATAGCTTAAACTCTTGCGAGACCTATTGGCAACGCCAGTGCTTGTTTTTTTATCCCACAAACATTTCTAAATCTGTGCACATGTTACTGTTGCATTGTCGTCCTGTGATGACTGTTGACGCCCCTGCGCTGGCACTACATTTGAAGTTGTACATTCTTGTCCAGAATAAGCCTTAATGGCAAAACATAAATTGGACCTGGGTGATTACGTCATCTGAGTTTTGGTAAATATAATTTTTTTTTTTTTTAAATCGCCAAATCAATGAGGGTCTTTTTAGGAACGTAAAATCTAGTTTTCGCTGTATTTTCCTGCTTTGCCCCCTCTGTAAGGTCCATTTTGTCTTCTGTATTTTAAAACATTAATTATTTTATATATTTACAGTAGTGTAAGCTCTCAGCTTGCACTACTACTGTAGTGGAAGGGTAACAATTCTTGGTGGAAGATTGTGATCGACGTGTTTATCTCTGGGTGTACATTTGACATCAGGTGCTTAATTGGTGTGTGTGACGGAGGCATCAGTGCTCTTATGGGGGACCCTTATTCTTTTATCATCCGTCGTTGACGTAGAGAGCGCGAGACAGAAATGCATTGTAGGGAAAGACGGGCAAATAGTGACAAAGGGAGGAAGTAGTGATACAAAGGAATTTGCAAGAAAAATATAAGGAGACAGGAAGTGTGCGGTGGGGGGAAACACGGGCATGGTATGGAATTAAGGCGAGGATGCCTCGGCAGCCCCAGTCTCTTCAGAAAATCTTTGCCCCTGCATTCCATCTTTAAGTGTTTAATGTTTTTAATAAGGGCACCGTATAAATATGTGTCCTGCACATCCACTTCGATCGTGGCGCTAAATACACGAACATTAATATAGGAGTTTTCCAGTGTTGGCCATTGAACCTCATTTCAGTTTTCTTCATGAGAACATCTTTGATCCCGGTCACTAACGCGGTAAAGTTCGTCTCCGCCTCGGTTTCCTTGGAGAGGCCGCTGCGCATGCGTGCAGTGAATGCCGGGCTGGACACTCGTTGAATTTCTCACATTCAGCTCAGATACTTTCCCTCGGCTCCCCTCCCCCGTGCACCGCGGCATCCCCGCGCCTCTCCGGCTGGACTCTGCTGCCCACTTGATGAAATTAAGTCAAAGCCTCCCTAAGCATTGCAACAAATCGTCAGTAAAATGCACTATTGGCGCGAATTTCACCAGAAGAAAGGAAAAAGAAAAAAAAACATGCGAGGGTGGTGAGTGTTTCTGGAGGAAAGGGGGCACCCCGCATGGGGTTCTGAATGCAACAAAGGCTGTGCCGCCAGGGAAGGAAATGCCGGTCCTGTCTCCAAGAAAGGCTTCAGTTCTGACTTCTTGCAGAACAAGGTCGCCTTGTGACGGGGGCGTGGTTGCGTTCGGCGGAAGAGGAGGCGTAAATCCGTCTTGCGGCCCTGGGCTCCTGTGAGCGGTGGAGAGCCCCGGGGCCGCCAGCAGGAGGTTGCGGAAGTGTTGCGGGGCTCCCTTGACCAAGTGGAAGCCCCGGGAAAGGAGCGTGCTGCGAGTGGAGTCCCCCGAGATTGGCCCGGTAAGTTCCAAAGGGCTGGGGGGGCCTCAGTGCTCTCGTGTGTGTATGTGTGCGGGTCTGCACGGCGCCGTGCGCGCCCTCGAAGGCAAATCGGAGACGCTCGTGCCTGTACACGGTCTCACATTCCCCCTAACACGCCAACAAAAGGTCCATCGCTATGCTTCGCTACGCTCGACCTAAAAACGGACCGCCTGTGCCAGTGAACAAAACAGAGCCCAATAGAGACCCATTTTGAGGCCTCCTTTAACACCTTCCATGCTCAGGATGGCTCCCGGCCGTCATGAGTCACAGTAGGCGTGTGCTCATGACAGCCAATCCGCCCATGCGCGGTTAATTCCCTGGTTAATCAGTGGGCGGAGTTTGGACAGCTCCCAGCCGTCATGAGCACACGCCTACTGTGACTCATGACGGCCGGGAGCTGTCCTGGGTACCAGAGTGCCACGCTCAGCCCCACCCTCCCCCTCGCACAGTGGCGGTATTTGCAGCGCGGCGAAGGGGTTAAAAAACTGCTGGTGCTCCGACCCGGTGAGACCCAGCCCACTTAAAGCCCTGGGGAATGCTTCCAGTACAAAACCTATGCTAGAGCGCACACAATCCCTTCAGCTCCATGGTGGGAGGCTGTTCAAGTCAGCCTAGTATGCGCCAGTGCAGGAGATGGTGCGGTTTACTCCCCTTTGTGCAACACAGAGCAGCAAAACTTGTTGCTGTGCTGCGTTGTGTCAAAAATAAACCTGGCCCCGAGTCTACAAGCACTGCCTGCCCCGGGCAACTTCCTCAACTGCATGCAAAGTGATCGACTCCGCACAAAGAGCAGGGTGGGCCACGCCCTTGCGAGGACCAATAGGAATGCAGGACCACATCACGAGCTCCCTTTCTACCTCGCTACGTCAGGCCCGCTATCCCTGTTGATTGGTCCGTTCCTGCAGGCCCAGGCGAGGCTGGCATGCGGCACGAGGCTGATACTTTTCACAATATGACAGGACATATAAAAAAAGCTTACGTCAGCACGGAAATATTCAATACCCTCTGGCCTCACTCACCCTTCCAAACATCTCTACAAACGGAGGCAGACCCCAGGCTGTGAGGAAGCCATGGAACCTCTGGAAAGTCAGGCCCGGACCACGAAAAGAGCTGCGAAGCCAGACTAACAGCAGGAAGCGCGCTACACGAATGCCAATGAAATAAGTGGATGATGTAGTCGAAGTATAGTAGTGAAGTAGGTTTATTGGCGAAGTATAAGTCCTCAGTACAGGAGCAGCTCCCTTGCTGCTCAGCCCTTTCTCTCAACCGACACTCATCCACAAGGCATCCCCAACAATCTATCATCTCATCACACGTACCAACATCCCACTGTTCACTCACCCTGGCTGAGCAGCAAGACAGATAAACAGGGAAGATGCATTGCACTTAACTCTTTCCGTGCTGATGACGGAACCGCTCCGTCATCAGCCGCGGTGGCGCTGTGCTGATGACGGAGCGGTTCCGTCATGGCCCGCCCGACGCGCCTGCACGGCGCGTTCTAAGCGGGCGGGACCATGACGGAACCGCTCCGTCATGAGCACAGCTCAACCGCAGCTGGTGATGGACCAGTTCAGTCACCAGCATGCGCCCGCCGCGCGGCCCCCCCGCCCCCTTAGCACTGCGGCGGAATAGCGGCCGCAGCGATGTGGGTAAACCAAGATACAACAGCCGAGTGTAAACAAGGTATTCATTCCTAACACTAAATGCAAGAGCTTTGTGACCTTGAGAACAAAGCAGCTGCCAGGTACCCGCGTGTGCAAAGCGCTGAGACGGACCCTTAGCATCGCTCAGTCTGTTTATTCCAATTTTCCAATATTAACGCTTAAAAAGCAAACAGGCCCTCATACGCCGGGCACCTGTAACAATAACAGTTGTCAAATGACCTTGCAGTGGTGTTTTAATCTTTAAAACGGTACAAAAGGGGGTGGTGATGGACGGAGCATCTGAATCAATCAAACACTCACACCCAGTCAAAAGATCTGAGTGAGCTAAAGAACGGTGATGGATTAAACCCAGATCAGTTGACCGGGGGGTGAGTGTTTGTATTGTCAATGCTCCGTTCATCACCACCTTTGTTTTTTCTTTGTTCGCCCTAAGTTGGCAGGATATGCTTAGACGTGAGTCCCTTGCTCACTTTGCCACTGGAGTCAAGCAAGCATGGCTGAAGACGGCTGTAATGCCAGACACCGGTCCTGGGAAGCTTGATTCCGGTCCAGGGAAGACATGGCTTGGCAGTTCGGGCTGGACTGTTCCCATGAGGCACAGGGTCAGACTGATTTGCATATGGCCATGTCTGAACTGGGGTGGCGGAGTGAGCTAAAGAACGGTGATGGATTAAACCCAGATCAGTTGACTGGGGGTGAGTGTTTGTATTGTCAACGCTCCGTCCATCACCACTTTTGGTTTTTCTTTAATCTTTAAAACAGCACAAATATTGAGAAGGCCAATAGGTTTGGGTTTTAGAAAAGTGAAAGGGCGCACCAATGGGCGGCTCTGTGTGCCTGGTCCTATGAATGGGCTATGGGGTGAGTGAGTGTGGAATGAAGCAATGGTTGAATGAATGAATGAGTAGGACAATGCAGCAATGGGTGAGTGAGTGACAGAGCATGGATGAAGGGTTGAGCCTGCATGGATGGGTGGGTGTACGGTGGAGTGTGTGCCTGGATGCACCGGTGAATGAATGGATGAATGAGTAAGTATGACTGATGAATGGTCACTTGATAAGTCAGTACATGTGTGGATGGAAATACATCCATTCCCATCTTTGCATTCATGTTCCACTCCCTCTTTTGGTGTTCAAGCACTCGCATGTTTATGCCTCCATCAATCCATCCAGGCTTGAATACCGCCAGCCAGCTAATCATCCATTAATCCACCTCACTCACACATTCATCCAGTCCTTCATGTATCCACTCACATCCATGCATTCCCTGATAATCCAGGCAGTCACGCATTACCTGTCCATCTATAGGTACCAGTGTGCCTCCATGCACCCAGTTATTGTGTGGGTTCCTGCATACGTATTGTCTGTTATTGTATTCATCTCTCCATTTGTGTGCTTCTAGGTCAGTGGGTTACTGTATCTGCACGAGATCTTGTAGGGGTGTCCATGTGTGCCGTCTCAGACCAACAGACCTGTATGTATGCAGGGTGCATTGGTGAGTTTAAGGGAGTTTATGTGCACAAGAACGCCTGATCATGTGAGCATAGCGTATGTGTGTGCTCTCTCACTCGCTTTGATGCCTGCATGTTTGTTGGTTGGTGTAGGAGTGTTTGAAGGTGTACTGTGTGTGTCCATGGAACATGGATATTATCTATGTGTGTGCATGCTTGGATATTTGTAGGTGTGTGTGGGCATGAGTGTTTGAAGGTGCATTTTGTGTGTCCATGAAACATGAATACTTGTGTTCACTTGGATGTGTGCATTTTTTTAAGTGTGTGTGTGAGTGTTTGAAGGTGTGTTTTGTGTACCTATGTGACACGGATACTGTGTGTGCATGCGCTTGGATGTTCGCATGTTTTTGTGTGTGCGCTTCAAAGTGTGCTGCTTTGTGTGCCCATGAAGCATGGCTACTGTGAATGTGTGCACATGCTTGGATGGCTGCATGTTTGTTGGTGTGTGTGTGTTTGTGTGGGCGTGAGTGCTTGAAGGCATGTTTTGTGTGCCCCCGAGAGCGTTCATGTCAGTTTGCAGAGTACAAAGGTGTCTAGGTATAGGTTGATGTGTGTGGGCTATTGGTGTTTGCTGTTAAGTGTCCAGGTATAGGTTGATGTGCATGGTCTATTGGTGTTTGCTGTTAGGTGTCCAGGTATATCTGCGTGGTCTATTGGTGTTTGCTGTTAAGTGTCCAGGTATAGATTGATTTGTGTGGTCTATTGGTGTTTGCTGGTAGATGTTCAGGTATAGGTTGATGTGCATGGTCTATTGGTGTTTGCTGTTAGGTGTCCAGGTATATCTGCGGGGTCTATTGGTCTTTGCTGTGGATCACTGACAGAATATCAAGGAGCAAAATATCGACGAAAAATTATGGAATGACAGAATATCGACTTCCTATCTACAAACAGGTAAGTACAAAAACATCGAATTCAAAATATCGTTGTAAATAACAGTTTGTAAAATTATCAAATTTTTTAAATGTCCTGAAAGTAATGTAAAATAATGAAATAATGAATATAATGAAGTAAAACACTTAAATAGCCTCAAAATTAATAAATGATGTAATTAAAAAAAACATGCATTTTTATTTTTTAATACATATATATGTTAACTGAATAATATTAAAAAATATTACATATTTTTAGTGTTGGATACCAGGAGGGTAACATTTACTATTCCCACTCCAGTGAGTGCAACAGTAGGGAAAGCGTTGGATAGCGGGTAGGTAAAAATTACTATTCCCACCCCAGAGAGCGCAACAGTAAGGTAAGTGTTGGATTGGGTAAACGTTTGATAGCGTAGGGGTGCAAATTACTATTCCCACTCCAGTGAGTGCAACATTAGGGAAAGTGTTGGATAGAGTAGGGATAACAATTACTTTTCCCACTCCAGAGAGTGCAACAGTAGGGAAAGTGTTGGATAGCGTAGGGGTAAAAATTACTATTCCCACTCCAGTGAGTGCAACAGTAAGGAAAGTGCTGGATAACGGGTAGGGATAATTTACTATTCCCACTCCACCAAATTTAATAGAGAAAGTATTGGAAAGCGGGAGGGTAAAAATTACTATTCCCACTCCAGAGAGTGGGAAAGTAAGGAAATTAATGATTTAATAATTAAATGTATAAATGAATTATCAATACCAATAAAAAATATATAAAATTAATTACCAATTACAAAATTATAAATACCAATACATATACATTAAAAATTAATTCCAAATTTCAAATTATCTAATAAATTATAAATACCATTACATTAATTAAAAATGAATTACCTATTAAACAAATAAATTTTCAATACAAAAAATTAATACGTAATAAAATAATTGCCAGTAATTAATTAGCAGTAAACTAATTATCAATACATAAACATAATTTCAATTACTTGTAAGTATTACTTTTATTTGGTTTTGTTAAAAATCATTAAAGCATGGAAAAAAGACATTACATAATAGTTATCAAAGATAAAAATCTGTAAAATGCGAGCAAATAAAAACATTATCCTATCATAAGCTTTGGTCACAAACAACAATTAAAAACAATAATATTCTAGTCTATACAAATTGTAAGAACTTCATCGCAGTTCAATATGAAAAGAGTGATATTTATTGTCAGTGCAGGAAGGGAGTGACCAGACAGTCATATATCTTTGCCGTGTGGACTGTTATGTTTTTTTGTCCAGTTCTTTGGCTGCCATTTTCCAAAAGGTGATGGCTCGACATGACAACAGTATTGACAGTTCACCAAGGCATTGCATCACTGCAGCTCTGCAGGACCTCAATTGATATTTCCTAAAAATCTCAAGGAGGACTATTTTTCGAGGTTCTAATAGCAAGGAGCAAATGCATAAAAGATGTAATAACGACTGTTCTCCCTGTTCGCACAGGCGAATACCAAAAATTAATAAGTAATAAAAAAGTTGCCAGTAATTAATTAGCAGTAAACTAATTATCAATACATAAACATCATTTCAATTACAATTAAATTACTTCCTACCCTATTCCCCTATAAACCCACAACCCGCTCCGCATTATAAATTAATGCAATATAATTATCAATTAATAAATATTAACAGTTTATAAAAAATTACCAATAAAAATTAATTACCAATTAATATTTAACAATAAATAATTTAGCAATACCAATTAATAAAGATAATTAATTACTTAATTACAACATTACTTCCCACCTTATTCCCCTATAAACCCACAACCTGCTACAGAACTAAAAATGCAAAATAAAATTAAAAATTCCTAAAAATGTATATTTAATTTACTATAATTAAATTACTTCCCACCCTATTCCCTATAAACCCAAAACCCGCTACAGAATTAAATTATGCAAAAATTAAAGAACATAAAATTCATTACTTTAAAAAAATGCAAACATGCATTACAATAATAATACATACTTTTAACACATATACTAACACTTAAAACACTATAAAAAAGTGATATTTTTAACAACTCTATTGGCGTTTGCGGTTGGTAGATGTCCAGGTATAGGTTGATCTGCGTGGTCTATTTGTGCTCGCTTATGACATTCACCCTGGAAGATGCTCAACTTGCACAAAGTGTCAAGCGCTAGCTAACTCACCTACAATTCCCATGTTTCCTACCAGTGCAGTGGGTGGGGCCATCCCGTCATTGCCGGCGTGCGTGACCTGTGGGTGCGCGTAATCCAGTCTGGTTTCTCTGCCGTGAGGTCTCACGGATTTCTGGTTCCTCGTCCCTTGCCTCGTTGGAATTCTGCCTGACTATTGTTCTGGAGGCGCTCCTCGCTGAACCCGTGTTACAGTGACCATGCTATGTTCGTAGTAAGAAGTGGGGAAACTGCTTTGGCTTCGCGCTGAGCCGACATCGCGCTGACGTAAGCGCTGAGACACTCGCTGAGGTAAGCGCTTTCATTTTCGTTGCTTTTTAGGGCGGTTTTCTTTTTGCACAGCGATCGGTGCAGGACTGCCTTCCACTCTAAGCATCAGAGAGGTTCTGCTCAGTACTCGGCGAGTATTGTTCAGAGGGAGGACGTATTCCCTACACTAAATTATCATTGTTTGAACCTTGTCCTTATATCTACTTCTAGCATTCCTCTCCTAGGGGAAAAAGACTACAAGTGGATTCATTACTTCTGATCACCTTTTCCTTTTCATGATTTCTAAGAACCTTAATGGGAGAGCATCCTTGGATTCCTTATTTATAATTCTTCTGAGCATAAAAGTAATTTCCTTGGGTGTCTAGGAGTATAAGAATTGGAGTTTTGATTGTCAACAGGTATGATTGGGGTTGAATGTGTTTCACACTTTCTTGTTGTAGGTATACAGCAATGGTATTGGAGAGAAGTAGCTCTATGGGCTCTATGTTGATATACAGGAATACAGACGCCTTCCCTATCAAGTTCACAGGTACTAGACAGTCCTAGTGAGATCATATGAGAGTAGCAAGAGTTCCAGGATTTGTACTAACCTTGTATCCTTTTGTTACAGGTATCCTCATCCCCGCTGACCCTTCCCTGTCCCTCGTCGGATTGCCTTATTACTCTGTGTTACCTTATCCAGAGTTGGGGACGTCGGGAGGTGGACCCCTTTGTGCATCATCCGGAACCGAAGGAGTACACGTGGATCTAATACAAACACGATGCAGCGCTGAAGAGGGGAGAGATCCTCAGAGAGGCCAGGCCTCTCTTGCATCTTCTTGGACTAGCACTGTGTAGCGAGAAAAACTTCTCCCACTACAAGGAACCCAAGATACAGGTCTGACGGCATGGTTTATCATCACCTGTCGAGCTGGAACACGTCCAGAGCTGCCTCAGGGCCTGAATGCTTTCCTTTCTCTCCAAGTGCAGGTGCTAGAAAACAACTACCATTTCAGACTAATGTTCATAGCTGCAGGGCGGTGCTATATCATAAGTTGTGTATCAACAAAGAGAGAGGTAGGGAGATTTCAAAGACACTCTCTTAGTCCCCGGTTAAATGTCAAACAACAAAAAAAGAGAGAGGTCTGAACTGGTCAAGCCCACGGCTACCAGAAACGTGGAGCAAAAAGATAAGCGAGATATTATTGATCACAGTCACTCTAGTTTAGTGGGATCATAGTCACTCTATTTGAGTAGGAAAGCCCTCACACACCGACCTAGTCAGTGTCATGCTTCATCATCGGGCCCCACCGAAGAGACAGAGTATGGACGATCGTCGGGGTCCGGTCTAGAGGGTCGCAACAGGTTTAAAAGCGGGCTGTGAGCGCTGAGGGCGATGTGCCAATCGCGCTCCAACCCCCCTCCCGAGACCCATGGTGCAAGTAGCGCCCACTTTTAAAGTGCTGATACACCCCTAATTTTGGGGTTTTTTGGATTGAGCAAATTGCTCTCCCATTTTAAGCACTTTTTTCACTTTTCCTTTTCACTTTCACGCCCCCAGGTCAGGGTGGACTATTAGAGTGTCCATACCGCCGGGGTTTTAGTCCTGAAGAATGCCATGGTAAATATATACCACATTGAAGGCAGAAACATGTTGACTGATTTTAATAAATTTGTGGTATTTAGCTGAATTTAAACTAGATCCTAATAACCTTGGCTATTAAATTCAGACACATATACCACTTACACGTGTCTTAGGGATCACTTATTAAAGTTTTTTTGATACCCTGTTAGTCACTTTTAATTTGAGAATCTTCACAACACATCCTCCCCACACAACCAGCTCCGCAGTCTTTCTGGCGTCGCAGCACACCGAAGAGACACTCTGTCTCTTCGGTGGGGCCCGATGATGAAGCATGACACTGACTAGGTCGGTGTGTGAGGGCTTTCCTACTCAAATAGAGTGACTATGATCCCACTAAACTAGAGTGACTGTGATCAATAATATCTCGCTTATCTTTTTGCTCCACGTTTCTGGTAGCCGTGGGCTTGACCAGTTCAGACCTCTCTCTTTTTTTGTTGTTTGGCTATATCATAAGTGACACATCCCCACACCCGACCTTTGGACTAACACTTCCAGTTTTGCCTCTAGGGTCCTAGCTTGTGTTGAACAAACCCCGCTGCAAAGGGCTTAAGGTGGAAACGCCAGACAGGACATGGACCCACAATGCACCTACACAGGTCTCCCTAACATGTCCATCTCACATGACACAAATGTTGGCCTTCTTTCCCTTTTTGGGATAAAGCTACCTTCTGAGCTTCCTTCCAATTAACCTCAATGAAAAAAAAAGTGCTTCATGGTGTCCCCTCTTATACAGGATTGACTCGTCCAATTCAGGTGTTTCCTTCACTTTCAGCACTTCCAGCTCCACATCTGGATAAATGACAACTTCAAGCGTCCCGGATTAACCTAGTTCACTCTCTTGTAAGGTCATAGTATTATGGTATAGAAACTACACTTGTAACATGGAAAGTTGCATGTCACCCATAGATTGCAGCACTTTTTGGTCCCTCTGCTAGTGACCAGTGAAAAGATGGATTCAGGCCTGCCCTGTGTATTTCTCTCCTGTCTTACCCAGTCAAAATCCTGGAAGGCAACGTCAGTAAGACATTAGCCCAATATTTGGAAAACAGTAACTATCTGGAGGAAGAGCAACCAAATCAGCTCCGATGACCGCCATGGATGAGTTAAGGAGGCGAGTTAAGGAGGCGAGTTGATGAGGGGCGATCAGTGATGCTGGTTTGACTTGACCTCTCGGCCGCATTCGATACAGTCTGCGGCACCACGCTTCTAGCTCGGCTAGAGACCTCTGGCGGGGATCAGGGACAGTCTTGCAATGGTTCCGTTCATATCTTTTGGACAGAAGTCTAGAGGTTGCTCCAACACCGCTCCACTCCCAGGTCAGGCCTATCAAACATGGAGTGCCACAGGCCAGCCCGATTTTAACATCTATATGGCCCCCTTGATTAGACTCATTAAGTCCTATAAGGGGACATTGGTCAACTATGCTGATGATACACAACTTATTCTTTCATTGGCAAGCAATGAACAACTCTCCATTTTTCATGATGTATGAAGGACATCATTCAGTGGCTTGGTCTAAACTCCTAATAATGTAATGGTGATAAGCCAGAGCTGCTCTGCACCCCAAAAAGCCCCGGTTGTACTCCCTTCCAAACTTTTGCCCTAGGCCGTTTGAGGGTCCTGTGGTTCCTGTCAAAGTGGTCCAGAATCTGGGAGACACATGTGATGACAAACTAAGTTTGGACAGTCATGTGAATAAAGTTGCAGGCACTTGTTTTGCGCTTCTGAGATCTCTGCGGAAGATCTTGGTGGTGCTTCCCCACTCCTCTAGAGCGCTCGTAGTCCTTAGTGTCATTCTTAGTTACCTGGAATACTGCAATGCCCTCTGTTGGACGCACCGGAGTACCTATTACATCGTTTGTCAAGAGTTCAGGTAGCAGCTAAACTTACCCTTAATAGATCTGCCACCCTGGCTCTGAAGTAGCTACATTGGCTACCACTCAAGCAAAGAATTTGTTTCAGATCTCTTTGCATCATGTTCAATGCTTTTGAGGGGGTAGGCCCTGCCCCCTTGCGTAAGAGGCTTAGACGATATACTACCAGCATAGCTCTTCGTTCTACATCAGCCTAACTGCTATGCGCGACCAAGTACAGGAAATCCAGGCAAGGTCTCCGGACCTTTATGGTTAGCTCAGCCAAGCTTTGGAACTCACTTCCTCTTCTACTGAGATCCATGACTGACTTGTTACAATGTAGGAGGGCACTTATGCCTGGCTCTTCACCCAAGTAATTGGTTAAGTCTTGTCTTGCTATCATTTCTAGTTGCCCATCAGGGTTTCTTTTTAGGGTCCTTTTTGGTCTGTGTATCTCTTTTCTCTGTTATTTGGCTAGCACCTGGATACCGTTTGGGTGGTAGAGCGCTTTATAAATAAAATAAATAAATAGCCTGACAGCAGCAGCTTGAACCCTGCAGCACGGACCTGTAAAAACACCCTTTTGACAGGTAGGACAACCTACCGAAGCTCAACTTGCTGCCTGTGAGGTAGGGCGCATACTATTTAAGTGTGGAACATGTGTACTATTAAAAACATCACACAAGCACAGTGATTAAGCCCAAAACAACATTATCTCTACCTGCCTGAAGCATCTGGAGGCTAAGTTGTGTTAGCACTGCAGCCACTGCCTCGCCTGTGCTTAGCCTGAATGAGGTGTGAAAACTGCTTCCAGAGCAGTGACAATGGCCTGTGAGTGGGGGGGAGTCTTCTTCCCCTGGCAAGAAGATCAGTTGGGTGGGTAAGGACCTGAACTTCAAAGGGGCATGCCGTGCCACAAGTAAATGTTAGGAGAAAACTGGAAATGCCCAGCCTGTGTCATGCTGGCAATAAACCCTACGGGAGAAAAGTAACTCCCAGAACCAGTTTTGAGTGGCCACAGAGGAGGGGACTGTGTACTTTGCAACTTCTTTGGGTGGACACTGGCTCTGCACACTCAAGTATTTCTCCAGCTTGATTTTTAATAGCAAAGGGCAGGGTGGGATTGTTTACAGAAGGGTAAACAGGAAGTGCTGGGAAAAAAAAAAAAAAAAAAAAAAAAAAAGAGGATAGGGTTACCCCATGGAACTTTACTCCATTATTTATGGGTGAGCCAGGAGTCATCCCTGCCCACTAGCTGTTGCCAACCCTAAAGGTGGCACCCCAAGGCATCTGCCATAGAAAACTCTTTGGACCTATAGAAATGCAGATGAGGACTGCATCCCCTGCTGCAGAACTGGGAGGAGACCCAAAGGCCCAGAACTGCTTCCACAGAGGGCAAAAAGTGAACTCCAGGGGTCAGCTGGCTGGTCTCCTGCATGGCTACAGGGACACGACAAACTGCAAGAAGTCTTTTTAATATAGAGTTTGACCGACCAGTAGCAACTAGATCCTGGTGATGGCCTCCAACTCACACCCTGAGAGTCCCTAAGTGCCTCTCCCGAGGTCCTGGCTGCATTATATGTGACGTACTCCTGTGGTAGTTTGGGCACCTGAGAAAAATGTAGAAACGTTTGCTTGAGAGATGTATTGGGACCTGCTGAGAAAAGTATCCAAGCAGCAGTTTCACAGCATCAGATTGGAGTTTAGATTCATCCTGCTTCAAGGTCCCCACATCTCCAAAAAACAGAACAACTCCCATTCTGCGGTGGGACTTGAACAATTATTTTCTATGAGAAAACTGGAATGCACCAGAGCACTAATCTTGCTTCAGGTATCTGGATTTTGGTTTGATGGCGAAGACTACAGCTTTAGTATCGACCCTAGAGGGAAGGATTTTTCTTCTCAAAAAGTGACAAAGCACCTTTCTGAAGTGGAAATTAGAAACTGTATCCACTTTATGTCTTCCAGACATTCACCAGGACCAATCCACTTTGTGGATCAGATCCGGGCTCCATCACTGTCAATCTGAAATTGCAGCCTTGTCTCGATCTACTGCCTAAATGGACTTACACAGAACCTCTATTTTTCTTGGCGCTTTTTCCACTTAAGCCTTTAGAAATATAGATCTTTGGTTCCCAGGATTGGATTTATATTGTTTTGGTGTCAATTTGCTGATTACATTTTTCTCAGGTTTTCATAAACTGGAGTGGGATTTGTGCTGTGTTGTCTCTTTAACTTTATACGTGTTTTGGTACTTCTAATTGCTTTACAAATTTTTTGTAGGTTGAGCCAGTCTGCTCTGTGCTCCCATAGCTACTAGTGTTTGAGATTAGGTTTAAATTACTAACATATTAGACTGGACATAACAGGTTAGTGACTTTGTTAGTTGCGTTGGATTTCCATCCAGCCCAATTAATAATTCACTTCTTTACATATAGAAATACCTTTTTAATGAAAGCATTAAATTGCATGAGGCCTACATAGAGAAAATGTAGAGTGCACATGACTGGTTTGGTCGGCCCCAGAGGGCCAACCAAACAGTTAGAGCCCACAAAAGTCGGTAAGCCACTACTCTAGGACCTACCAGGCATACCCTCCCGTCCTCTCCTAACCAGCCATACCCTGCCTTCTGTGTTCTTACAGCACGAGAAGCAAAAACATAAAATGGTATTTTATTCCTTGTAAAACTGAGCAGTTTAAAACGGAGCTCGGTTTCTAAACCTGCCAGAGCCATGCTCGGCCTGAGGGCTGAGGGGGCGGTGCAGCCCTGTGGAGTTTCCTCAGCTGACAGCCAGTGTGCCAGGGGGAGCCATGGCACTCTCCCAGAGAGTCATCTGGCATGATGCCAGCTTCACAAGTGGAAGTGGTACTGCTGGAAGGGAAGTATCGGTGGGTGTAACTTCTGCGGTCACAATACACGGCACGAGGAGTTTTTTTTTTTTTTAAACACAGTCACAGAAGAAGCTGCCACTTTAATTTGAAATAAGAGTTGACATCAACAAGGAGTTGGTCCTGCACTTCACTGACAGAAAAAGAAGCAAAGGCCAGGTAAAAGAGACCAAGAGAGCGCAAGCGTGTGGACAGACATACAAAGAAACAAACATAAGACTAGAAAAACAGAGAGAAAAATAAACACACACTGCCACACAAGCAAAAACAGAGAAACCCCCCCACACACAAAATTCTGCGCATATGTAAGTCTACTTCTTTCAGTGACAGACGCATCTATCAGAGTGAGAATAGGTGTGACGAAGAGAACAAGGACCACGCAGAAGTTACACAGCTGGCTCACTGCAGGCGCCATCTTGCAAAGCCGATTGTGGATTCCAAAAGACAGATAAACAGCCCTGTGTGCAGTGCTTTGAATGTGCCGGTACTGTCCGGTAGGGAGTACCGGCACTTTTTTATTTTGAGAGGGAGAGTACCGGCACTTCTCAAGAGTGACGGAATACTTTTAATTGGAGAGTACCGGCACTTCTCAAGAGCGACATAATACTTTTAATTGGAGAGTACCGGCACTTCTACATTTCCATTCCAAGCACTGCCTGCGTGTGGTTAATTGAAGATAATTCTACAGCTCTGTGCCCTGTCAGGGGAATCTTCAGTCTCAAACTAGTGCAGTCAATCTGTGTTATGCAACACTCGCGCGCACCGCTACCTGCTGAATGTGAAGAACAAACATCAGCCGGAAAAGGTGCACTGGAATTTGAGGGATGCAAACAGAGGGGAGGGCAACAATGACAAAGATAACTGTTCAACCCGAGAGGAAAGAAAGTTCATTGACTTCAGTTCCTGAACTGCATAAAGGCAATTTCAGCAGCTGCCTTACAGTGTTACTCTAAATGGCCACAAGAGGGCACCCGTTTGCAAGAAATGGCTCTAAATTCATTGTAGCTACGCAAAAGGAAGCCTGTGGCCTCGAAATTTCTTGTATCCCAGCTGCCTGAAAACCACCAGTACCTGCGTGTTCGTGCATCGTGCCACTTTTGAACGGATTGCCTTGCACGGGCAACTATTTTCTAGAGGGACACATGTGAGATCTGTGGGTTTAATAAACTATATTTTGGTTTTTACGCGCTTTGTAGCAGTTGAGCCATTTCTTAGTGCTGTGAACGACAAATATTACTGCAAAGTTTAATGGTTTGAAAACTTAGAATCATGAGATGGTCATGGCCTTTTTGCAGTAGCGCCACGACAGACATCTCTCAGACATTGTGCAAGAAAACAGTAGTCGATATCCACTCTGGAGAAAATTGAAACTCACTAAATGGCCTCGTAGCCCTGGGTTTCAGTGGCCACTGGCTGTCCCGGCTACGACCAGTCGAAGGAGGGCTACTCGTTGTACGGCCCGGAGACCGCTTGCGGTCCCCCCGGACCTTACCATGTAGTCCCCTGGTGTACACAAGCATTGGGCTGCTGTTTAGGTGGCAGACCACCAACATTCAGAAACATGTTAAACGGGCAAATATTTATTTACATGAAGTAAAGGAAAAGGAAAGAATGTGTACTGCACCACTTATCATGAGTAACAAATTCATATTTAAAGACATTGTGCAACACATTTAAAAATAGGTTAGTCTCTTAAAAAGTCACAAAAAAGTGCATTACTTTAATGCGATAGAGTTTTGCCTTAGTACATCAGATTATATCACTGGATTGAGTGGCATTTATTAGAAGGCCTAGATTTCAAAAATGAACTTAGAAACATGCATGCCCTCCCTATATCTGAAAGCAATGCTGCTAGTAAACTATGAGGTAACTCAGGTGTCGCGTGCACCCACTATGCCTTAAGATGATATTATAAATGAAATAATATTACAGTTCATCAAATCAAGCACGAGAGGGATTTGTACAACGCACATCCTGAACTCCTGCATTTCAAGGAGCTCTCAAATGTACTAATGAAGGAAAAGGAGGCAGGTGCACAAAACAAGTGCCTAAGATCACACAATTTGGCGAAGGAGGGAAGCCTCTGAATTCCGGGTTTTCTGGTTTCACAGTATGCCAATCAGCCACTAGATGGATCTCTCTTTCATGTTACACAAAAGTGAATGTTTTGTCTTCAATTCTTTGCACGTGAGATTGGAGCATGGGTGACAGACAGAAGCCGCAGGGAGGCCTGGACTGCTTTGGCCTCAAAGACCAGGGCCGGCGCTAGGCATGGGCAGCGTGGGCAGCTGCCCAGGGCCTCGCACTCAGCCCACCAGCATGGGGCCACGCACTGGTGATGTGTCCTGTCGGTTCCCAGGCGATCCATTTCAAAGAAAGGTGTGACCTTTCTTTGAAATGGAGGAGCCCCCCTCCCCGGGCCTCTCAGGGATGGTATCTGGATACATAAGGGAGGGAGACGCTCCCTTCAATTGAAAGGAGACCCATTCACAAACACTGTGGGAGGCCCATTGTCCATCATTTTGGCGCCCCCATAGTTTTAACTTTTAGCCCACAAGTAATTCTCACACCTATCGGACTGAAGGTGTGAGAAATGCTTGTGGGCTCAAAGTTAAAACTGTGGGGGGCAACAAAATGCTGGACAATGGGCCTCCCACAGTGTCTGTGAATGGTCTCCTTGCAAGGGGCCACTTATCTACATTAGAGGGGCCTCGCACATTCCCTTTTAGCCCAGGGCCTCGCAAATCCTAGAACCGGCCCTGCCAAAGACCCAAGAGCACTTTGAGCCGAGCCGAGCCAGGTACCAGCTCGAGCCGCCTGAGGCTTTCCCTCTTCTATCATATTGTGGCAATTAAAGGGATAACAGCATAGGAAGGACTTCATCAAAATAACTTTATTCGATTCTTCTGAATCGTAAAAGATAAATATAAAAAATACAGTTAAAAACATTAATAAGAAATGAGCATATTCGCTTCAATAATTGTTAATATACCAGCAAAACTCAATCCGTTTTAAAATTATCCAAACGGAAGGACATGATTTAACCAAGATCAAACTATTTGATGGAACAGGAGCATCAAGGCCGCAGCGCCAGCCTCCTCGTTCAAGGTTCATAACTTTCTCACTCCACCACATTTTAGTGAGTGGACTAGGAGACTGGTTCTCTCCCCGATAGGTAAAATCAAATGTTTGTTGGGTCAAAGTCCTTTTTTCTCTCATCACAGACTTGCTACCAGTGTTTAGATTCAAGTTCTTTCTACCTTAGCAAAAAACCACAAAGTAGAGAAATCTGTTCAAAAGGCGATTGCCCAAGAGCACACAATTCATCACAAGGGGAGGCCAGGATTTTACAAACAAAAATCATGTTTACTGGTTCTATGTTGCTCACTACACAACTAGGGTGTGAGGGGTTCCTCTGGTGAGACTGAAGAACTTTTCACACCAAAGAAAGGTTGCTTTTTCGTGGACATGCCCAGACTTAAAACAGAGTTCACAACTATCATACTTTGGCACAGTGGTACAGCCAGGTTAAATATCAAGTTTCCCAGTGCTGTGGCTTAAACATTCCCACTGTGGGTGGAAGTTGGGTTCCTGTCTGGCCCTCTCAGTGAAATGTACACCTTGTGAGCGGCATTTATCAAAGGTTTATAGCACTCGTTACCTTAACTAAGAATGTCTTTATGAACTCCTACTGTTTACTAGTAGGAGACTAAAGGCTCAAGTAGACTGTAAACTCTCAGATTAATTTCAATACAATTCAATAATCAAGTGACTTCCTTTGTGCACTTGACTCTCCAACGGTAGCGTTGGCAGGCAGAGAAGGCTGACTCCAGGGGGCGGTAGAGGAACAGAAACGTGGACACTGCAGTGCACAGGTGTGTCACATCTATGCCTCTTCTAGAGATTAAAGGCTTGCATTAGAGGCAAGGATGGAATGAGGGCTCAAAACAACACAATGACTCATAGTCCACACTACAGGCATCAACACAGCCCTCCTACACACCATACTTTTTGTTCGTGGGAAACTGTTAGCAAGAACTGATGAGTCAAAGGCTCCTTTTGCAAACAGACTGAGCAGAAGCGACAGCGCCTCGGACACGCCTGCCGCCTTCCAGGAACTGCTACAGGCAGTCTAGAGTCGGCGCCATCACCAGGCAACGCTGCAGATGCACACAGCACTGCGGGTCGAATCTGCTGCTTGACAAACAGGATGTATTCTTTTGTACCCACAGATCAGTGGTGGATCTGCGGTTACATGCAAAGAGGCATGTTTCCCGTTTTGAACATGCCATGCCTGCTGCATCTCAGTTACACTCTGCCCTGCCAGGGGCGGCCTTAGGCATGTGCAAGCTGTGCACCTGCACAGGGCCACCAAACCCCAGGGGCTACCACTCCAATATATATCCTTAATATATTAATCTTCTGAGGATGGATACATATTTGCGTGTCGGCCACTGGCAGGGACTTCCAAACACCCTGACCCCCCTCTTTACTGGCCTCCGCGCTCCATCCCGCCCGGACCCCCTCTTCCGAAGGCCCCCCACCTACGCTCCCTGCACAGGGCCGCCATGAGCCTAAAGCCGCCCCTGGCCCTGTGGTCCCCCAGACAGGGTTTTCTGGGCCCCAGCTGTGGTGGTTGAGGTACAGCTTACTATGGCTCTGATAACTGAGCCTTGTACCACCTATTCTGCACTGGTCTCTCTGGGTGGTGGGGAGAGCAGTCAATGGGTTCTCTGAGAAGTAGTGAGGGGGGCAGAGTTTCTAGGCAGTGGGCTAATGAAAAAGCAGCTGAAGTCACCATCCACCAGGTTCAGGAGATAGCAGAAATGCCGAGGAGCCTCTCTTCAAGCTGAAATCTTATTTAAGAAGCAATGTAAAAAGCATCAGCTCGTCCAGAGTCCTACAACTAGCTGTCGACAGTGAAGAAACTGGATCTTCTAGTATAACTGAGCAAGGAACATCAAACAGAGCCCCAGTGTTAAATGAATCATAAGTAGGAACATTAGAGAGATCTGGCAACCGAAGAGCAATAGAGCTACTCCTCGAAGAAAAGGACCCCAACGCTTGTAGTGGATACAAGAAGACCAGCTGCTCGTAGATGGAAGAGGACTGGCCGCTCCTAGATGTGTTTGTATTTATATAGCGCCTTCTACCCGGAGGTCTCGTAGCGCTGTATTCATACTGCTGTGGAACCCTTCCAGGCTTTTCCTGTGAAATGTCCACTCCTGGGCACCCCCAAGGTGGAGGCCAGGCATCCTTAGCGTTGTGGGGGCCGTTGTGGAGATTAAGCAAGCTAATGCCCAGAGTGGGACCCATGATTAGACTAGGCACCGAGGCGAGAATAATCAGATCCGGGGAAATTGTGTCCAAGAGCCGCCGCGTCGGGAATTGAACCCTGGTCCAGGGCCAGACCTCTGCATCAGGGTCTGCTGCTCTAACCATTGAGCCACACTTCCCCACTAGATGGAGGATTAGGTCCTAGTGGCTGGTAGAAAGAAGAGAACCAGCCTTTGGCAGTGCCATCCGTGCCAAGTGTGCAGGGGGTCAGGTAGAACTGTGCCATCATTGTGGCATGTCAGTCAAGGAGGATGGCGACAGATGTGCAGAGGTTAGAGACAAGAAAAGCGTTTATCGCACTTGTGCAGAAAGCACGGAACCCAGACTGGAGGGGATCATCAGTGTAGGAGAGAGGTGTGGCGCAGCGGCCAGGGTGACTGACCTCGGAACCTGGGGGCTCACAGTTCACAGTTCGACCCCTGGTACCGGCGGCAGATCAGCTCAGCACCATTTGTTTCTGTGCAATAGCTCGCTTAATCTTCAAGACAACCCCCAGCACCTTGACACCCTCAGGTAATTGTTTGCGCTTTACAAATACTGGACATTTACATCTGCAGGGACAATACAGAATGTGTAACTTGGTTGTAGGGGGACCAGGAGTTTGAGAAAATGAGCTAATGAGGTTCAGAGTGAAAGAAGGAGAAAAGCGGCGAGGTTGGGCGTTGTCTTTTTTGTTTTTTATTTGTTGAAGTAGCAACAGCAAACAGGTATTAAAGTCCTTGGAAACATGCCAGCGGTTGTCATAAAAAGAGCATTCGAGCAGTGCATCTGATTGTAATTCTGCAATTGGCTGACACCTCATTTCATACGCCATAAACTCTCCTCTTCAAAACCTTATCGCTGTAATGTAACATTAACTACTCACCGCCACCCTTCCTATCTCACTAACTATTCACCTGAAACAACATGTCCCCCCCCACCCCCGATCACACCTACCTGATATTAATATATCAAAGTAACTGGAGTAAATGCATAGCATTTTGTAGTATTCTGGGTTTAGTGTTTATGTTACTGCGCTTCTCTGCTTCTAGCTACTCAGCCAGTGTGAGTGTTCCAGGTTAGAATGTGAGTGTGATTGACATGGATGGAATGCTTGTGTGACTGGTATGAGGGTTGGCAGTTGGAGTATGGGCTGAGTAGCTAAGAGGCTGCTCCTGGTGGGGCTGCTTGGTCCAGAATTATACTTCCTACTATCCTGAATATGGCTGAATAAATCTACTTCATAACTCCACTACATCTGCCTCGGCTACATCATTACATGTATGTATGGACTAACATACTACACATTTGTTTTGCGAGCACGACTGATATTTGATATTTTGATATTTATTTATTTAATTGTATAGCGCTGAATCACCCATGAGGGTATCTTGGCGCTTTGGGCATAGACTGCTCACAATAACCACTAGATCAACCACTAACCTCGAGTTCCGCAGTAGCACACTAATCGGCGTACAGCCCATTCACTCATACATTGCACCAAGCAGGCTTAGGGGCGTGAAGAGTGGGACAACTCTCAGAGGCAGACCCTAAAAAGAAGCATTGGCATAACCAATCGGTCTGGCAAGCATGAGCGGTAATACTTTATTTTTTATTATTTTCACCAGTAGCATATGCCACAAAAACAGATGACAAGAGAAAAATAGAGCATGCCATATGAGAGCAATAAAATGTTTAAATGTGAAAATAAATTAACCTTTGCATATAATGTAAATAGAGGAGTATGTTGCTTCCTAGTGAGCAGGTGTATGTGGAACACATATAAAAACACCCTTTTTAGTTCCAAAGCATATCACAGGAAACTCTTATACTTACAGCGTGCAAAGAAAAAAAAAGTACTTCTGGCTTTGAATTACTGTAACATTAAAACATTCAATACATATACACGGGTGATTTTTAAAAAATGGAAAAAAAAGTGTCTTCTGTTTTTAGTAAATGTGCACGTGGTGAGGCAAAATGCTTCACTCGCAGTGAGAGGGAGAACCGTGTCTTAAATAGGCTGGCTCATTGCCCAGTGCTGCATGCTGTGGTGGGCGGAAACAAAATGTGAATGTCAGTTGAAGAGGCCAATGAATGAAGAGGGCTGAGCCCGAACCCTTTCTAGGTATGAATACATGCACAATTGTATGTGTGTATTTTTGTGTCGTTTAACCACATGGGGTGTGCAAGAAAAACAAGTCTGTCTCTAGGCCAGACTTAAGGTAGGACAGACACTGCATGTACCCCCGTGGGGGCCACAGTTCCCAGGAGACTGCGGCCTGGGCAGCAGCACAGCTGTGCAGAGCAGGGAAACTCCCTCCTCCCACCGGCCCCAGACCAGCCCTGGTGTGTTAAGGTCTCCAAAGTAAACACTGCTTCAAACACAGATAAATCAACGAGGCGCCCTGCTGAAGGCCCATCAGGCTCCTGACTTTGCTTCCCTTGAGGGAAACACGCCCCGCCCTCTGCCCCTCACACCATACCCTGCTCTGGTCTAATTCTATTTTGAGCACACAATCAGTCACCAAATCCACAAGGGGCCTGGGACAGACCTGGAGAGAATCCAACTGTGAGCACCGACAGCAGGCTGGACAGCAGGCCTGTCTGAGGGGCTGAAGGAGACCGGAAGTGAGCCGGCTCGGACCCTTGACCTACAAGGGATATGCGGGCGTTTAAGCATCAGCACGTGGACGTCAAAGTGACTTACAGGCCTCTTTCCACACTGTCCCTCTCCGCTTACCGCCCCTGACCCATCTGCAGTCCTCCCAGTCCCAGCCCCGTCTGCCTTGCTTCCCTCCTGCTGCCTCTGCTCACGCCTCGCTGACTGCGGCCTCCTTGCCCTTCAATATCCTGTTCCTGGTGTGGTGTATGCGCACAGACACACCCGCGCACAGACACACACACACACACAGACACACTCACTTCAAGAGCAGGATGAGGAGAAGGAAATGGAAGGTCTGCTTTACCCAACCAACGACAACACAGTAATGCCTCATCTAAAGGACAGTCAACAACCCCTTCTTTTCAGGCTGAGAGCCAAGAAGCCCAGGGTGATGGCGCCCCCTGGGGCAGAAGTCCATCAGGGGGGAGAGGTGCGCTGTGATCACACCGCACACTGGGCCGGCGGGAGTAGACATCACACACTAGATACTCTTGTTTTGGGGGCGGTCCTTCATAAAAGGCACCACTTCCTGAGATATGCATTTAAACCCGGCAGCGATTTGGATGACGTCTTACAGGTGGTGTGCCTGTGTCTGCACGGAGCGCTTCACCCATTGAGCTATCTCACCACACCTGGCACGTGTCACCTGCAGGTCACAAGATGACCCCCGCAGCAGGCACATCAACACTAAGCTGCTTCACGTTGTTTCAAACGTGGTACCAGAGAGAGTCTTCACCGCCGGACTTACCTTCCCAGTACAGTGCCCTGAAGCTTACTGCAGCTAGACTAGATCTGTGCAACAGGCGCCTTAACCCTGTCAGCTATCTACGCGAACACACTGAGCCAAGAATGCTTTACTATCAGTTTCCCTTTGTTTTCGGATTCTTTCTGCAGAGTTTAAATAAATCGTGCATTTGTAGCGTCAGCCTGCATTCACGAGCGTCCTTCCTGGCTCTTGCTGCGCCCTGTTGCGTCTTATCCACGCCGCCCGAGGACCCCCCGCCCGTCTCTGTTCTCTCCCCCCTCTTTCTGTCTCCCCACTAACCCACACCCACCCACTGCCTGTTCCTCACCCCATCCCCTTCAAAAATAGGTAAAATAAACTTGAGAAACAAATCCTAGAATGAGACAGACACACACGGTCAAATGCAGAAAGCGCTATATCAATGTCATGCGCCGCAGGCGCTTCTACCCGCTGCTTCACAAACAGGTTTCATCCAGTTGTACAGACACACCTTTCACAGAGGTCAGAGTGCGAACAACAGAGGCTCACAGCCTAGTCCAAGCCCACACGAGTGAACAGCTGGCTCTCGCTGGGGATTCCCTGCCGGACCCCACACGCAGCACACCGCGCCCTACACACGGCAGGAGTGCATGGGGGAAACTCCAGGGCAAGTTCACAGCCGGAGCGAAACACGTGTCAGCCACGGTCCGTCAGCGCCTAACAAGAAATGACATTATGGCGGGTTATTTCCGTGATAAGAGCAGGGTGATTTCCAGAAACTATTCTCCTCTCCCGCCCTCTCCACACCTTCATTCCCGCCAGTTTCGAGGGGGATTCATGTTTCTATTTCTCACATCTGGTTCTATTCCTTTGTGCGCTTTCCTTCCTTTACACCCCCTTCCCTCGCCCCCTCTGTATCCTCCCTCCGGGCCTGGCGTGGATTCGGCCTGGCGCCTCACACGCTCCGCTCGCCCCCACACACACTCACCAGTGCCTTGAGTCCCGGGCCCCGCGGGAGGCGCCTCCTGCCCGGGGCGCGTCCATCACCGGCCCCGCACCGAGCCCTCCCGGAGACGGCCGAGGCCAGGCCCCTCCCAGGCCGGGGACGCCGCCTCCTGGCGCGGGTGGATGAGGCGCGCCGCCCGGGGCTGCTGGGTTTACCCAGGGGGGCGCGCCAAGGCGCAGCCGAGTCCCACTGCTTCTGGTCGCTTCAAGGCGCTCTGCCGTGGACGCCGCCTCCTGGTGCGGATGGATGAGGCGCGCAGCCTGGGCTGCTGGGTTTACCCAGGGGGCGCAGTCGAGTCCCACTGCTTCAAGGCGCTGCCAGGTGGGCGCTTTAGGCGCTGCCGGGGACGGCACCTCCTGGTGCGGATGGACAAGACGCCGGGTCCGCTGTGTGGCAGAGGCGCCTCTGGCAGGTGGGCGCTTCAGGGCGCAGCCCAGGCTCCTCTTCCCCGCGGGGACTCCGGACTGCTGCTTCAAGGCGCTACCGGTTTCAGTCAGACGGGAGCTCCGGATGGGTGTTTCAAGCCAGGCGCTGGCCAAGAGGGAGTTCCAGGCGCAGGAGGCTGCCCTGCGCGGGGGGCGTTCCTGGCTGCGCGGATGCTGGTGGCCCGCAGCAGGTGATGGACTCAGGTGCGGCCCCGGGGCGGAGGCTTCGAGGCGCGGGCGGATCCTCGGCCCACGTGGCCGTGACTGGGGCCACCCCCAGCAGCTCACACCCGACGAGGGTCCGCGTGACCCGGAAGACTAAAGTCCACGCGGGGGAGTGGAGGGCACCCTCCTTTGGGGGGGTGTGCGCGCGCCTCTGAAGTGTTTATACCAGGAGGAAAGAGGACAACTGTAGGTCAGAGGTCGGGTGTGTGGCACTGGGGTAGTGTGTATAGAAGTGTTAGAGTGTGCTCTGCGGGGATAAGTGGGGCGCACTGGTGTGGTGTGCCGGTCAGGGGTGGAGTGTACTGTGGGGGTAATTAAAGGAGAGCACGTGGCACTGCTGTAGTGTGTATAGAAGTGTTAGAGTGTGCTCTGCGGGGATAAGTGGGGCGCACTGGTGTGGTGTGCCGGTCAGGGGTGGAGTGTACTGTGGGGGTAATTAAAGGAGAGCACGTGGCACTGCTGTAGTGTGTATAGAAGTGTTAGAGTGTGCTCTGCGGGGATAAGTGGTGTGCCGGTCAGGGGTAGAGTGTGCTGTGGGGGTACTTAAAGGAGAGCACGTGGCACTGCTGTAGTGTGTATAGAAGTGTTAGAGTGTGCTCTGCGGGGATAAGTGGTGTGCCGGTCAGGGGTAGAGTGTGCTGTGGGGGTAATTAAAGGAGAGCACGTGGCACTGCTGTAGTGTGTATAGAAGTGTTAGAGTGTGCTCTGCGGGGATAAGTGGGGCGCACTGGTGTGGTGTGCCGGTCAGGGGTAGAGTGTGCTGTGGGGGTACTTAAAGGAGAGCACGTGGCACTGCTGTAGTGTGTATAGAAGTGTTAGAGTGTGCTCTGCGGGGATAAGTGGTGTGCCGGTCAGGGGTAGAGTGTGCTGTGGGGGTACTTAAAGGAGAGCACGTGGCACTGCTGTAGTGTGTATAGAAGTGTTAGAGTGTGCTCTGCGGGGATAAGTGGTGTGCCGGTCAGGGGTAGAGTGTGCTGTGGGGGTACTTAAAGGAGAGCACGTGGCACTGCTGTAGTGTGTATAGAAGTGTTAGAGTGTGCTCTGCGGGGATAAGTGGGGCGCACTGGTGTGGTGTGCCGGTCAGGGGTAGAGTGTGCTGTGGGGGTACTTAAAGGAGAGTTCGTGGCACTGCTGTAGTGTGCCATTCAGGAGTAGACTACCGTGTACTTGGGGGTAACTGATGCCCAGGGGCGTGTGTGGCACTGGTGTAGTGTGTGTATATAAGTGGTACAAAGGCCTGTGGGGGTAATTAGGGGAGAGTTTGTGGCACTGCCACTGATGTAGTGTGAAGCCCAGGAGTACTGTGTACTTTGGGGTCATTGGTGCACAGGGGCGTGTGTGGCACTGGTGTGTATCAGTTGTACAATGCCCTGTAGGGGTAATTACAGTAGAGTTGGTGGCACTGGTGTAGTGCAACAGGGGTAGAATGCCCTGTGGGGGTAATTAGGGTGGAGTTTGTAGCACTGGTGTAGTGTGCCGGTCACGGGTAGAGGGCACTGTGGGGTAACTAACTGGTGCTTAGAGGGTGCAGTTGTGCAAGTCAGTGAAGGGGAGACGTGGGGCCCCGTGTAATAGCTGAAGGGACAGGGGGCGTGGCCCTGGGCTAGGGGGCGTGGCCATGGGGTAGAATGTGCACTGTTTGGGCAGATAGGACTCGGGGGTGAAGATTGCACTTGAGGAGGGAACAAGGGGCCCTTTAGGTGGCTGGGTAGTGTAGTTTGCACCCACGAGGCAGAGTCCGCAGCTCACCGACCCCGCTGCATCTCAGGGTACATAGCGCCCAGAGCCTGTGTTCAGTGCGCTGCTCGGTCGCCGAGGGCTCCTCTCCAGCCGAGGCGCGGCTTCCATAGCAGTAAAACGCCTGAGCTGGTGCTGGTCTCTCCTCCTCCGGCCACCGTCTCCCGCCCACATTCCAGGGCGTCCCCCCCCCCATCTCCACACCCCTGGCTCCTTACCAGGCCCCGCCCCTTCCTCTTCTGCCACGAGACACAATGATGTTTCACTGGCGGGGGGACCAAGGGTCGTCCGTTTGTGGAGTGGCGCAAGTTGCATCAAGTGCCACTGTTTCTGGTAGTGGCGCACAGGATTGTCATGCAGCGTTTGTATAGCTCCTCGTGCTTCTGGCGTGGCCAAAGGCGCTGTCCTGGGCAAATGAGTGAACTTGAGCAGACGAGTCTGTGCGTGACACCCCCACGCCACCAGCCCTCCCCACCGTAAAACAATCCATCCTGTCACTGTCTCCTTACCAGGGACGCAGCTTCCGTTGGTGCAGCAGGTGCAGTGACACCGGGGTCCAGAGGGCTGAGGGGTCCCATAAAAACCAGATTATTGCTGTATATTATACATAGGGCTCCCGGTTTTATGGTATGTTTTTTTTTTACATTTCTGTCTGTATTTATCCTTATTTTTTGCTGACGTTATCTGCATTTACCCATATTTATTTTGAGTTTTGTGAAAAAATTAAGTTGAAACTCGTATATTTCCACATTTTACATAACCGATACATGTACATTCATGCTTGAACGCCTGATAGGTTTCAATGAACACCTACAGCTGATAAACCAATGCAGGAATATGAAAACATGAAGATTTCAGTATCAGGGTAGTGCCTATCTACTGCTGTTTAATGTAATGTAATATAGTCTTATAAGGCGCAGTCATCCCAGGGGTATCCCGGCTGTTGGACCCGGTCCTTTGGGCAGGTTTACCCCGTGACTTTTTGCTTTTTCCTAGCCTGTTTTTGGAACCTGGATTGGTGATTGTAGGCCTCTGCGCACTTTTTCACTGTGGTACAGTGTAAAGTGCGTGTGCTTTCTGTGTATGGATGGTGAGTGACCTGCCCTCCCATAGGAATGAATGGGGAATATGTATGCCCATGGTAGATTCCTGATGCATGGGGAGTGCAGGGGCGAGTTTGATATGTATGAACTCGTGAGAATGAATGCTGCAGAATGGTGTATGCGGCATGGCTGTGTGTAGTCTAGAAGCGCCACTTTTAGAAGTTGGCATAATTGTGTAGTGAGTCTGCTAGCACGTGATTGGCTGATGGGCCTGGCCCAGGCATGCCTGGGCCTGTTGGTAGATGGACTGTCTGGAGGAGGGGGTCTGAGTCAAGCCGTAGATGAAAGGCCCCCCATCTGCTGTTAGGGGGGAGTGGAAAGAGCTCTGGTGGTGCCAGGCTGTGTCTGTCGGCCCACCCTGGATGACTCTCCCTCCCGATGGCCCCCTGTCACCTCTGACCTGAGGCTGACAGGCGAGGGAAACCAGATACTCCCAGAGCTTAGGGCTCGCTTACACAACGACTTCAAAGGGCTTCAAAGCTTTTTCTGTGTATAAGAAGGGGCTCTGCCCCTTCCAAAATGTTCTTGTTTTCAACTTGAATCTGCCAGGGGCTGCTGCTGCTTGGGCTCGGGGAAGATCCCTGGGTTCTGCCCAGCCCTGGGCACCTGATGGACCTTCCTGGACTCCTGGGGGACCCTCTGCCTCGCCTGGGCTGATGGGGGAACTTTGCTTAGCCCGCTGAGACTCTCTGGGACCTTTGTGCAGCATGGTGGAGCTGCATTGCTGGAAGGACCTTGGGACTTTGTGATCTAGCGCCTTGGGGGCGCCTTGGTGCTCGCAGTCCTGGAAGAGCGCGTTATTTTGATTATAGCGCTGAGGCGCACTTTGCCCGCCCTGGCGAGTGCCCACCTCGCTTATTTTTAGTGTTATTTAACTTCGGCTGCCCACGCCGTGATTGCCGCTGCCCGGGGGCTTAAAGGTGTCCAGGAGCCACCGTTCGCCGATGCACGGCCGTGGACGAAGCCACGAAGGGGCCGCGACCTGATTGGCCGTCCCTCGGCAGGAGCCGCGCTCCGATTGGCCGAAGAAGCTACGCGTCACTGGGGGCTCGCCGAAGGAGCCGCGATGGGATTGGCCCATCGCTCGTGACCTGCTGGAGTTGAGCAAGTCGATGGAGGAGCATGGCGGCGCCGGTGTAAGCAGGGCTCCCGTGTCTTGAGGAGAGCCCTGCTGGTGAACTGGAGGGTGTCGCCGGTCTCCCGTGATTGAGAGGGAGACCGGAGAAGATGAGAATGAGAGGGCGGCCTGCCGAGAAGAGCCCCCGCCGATGACAGCCGGTGAGTGCACGCGGCTGGGGGGGGCTCCGCGAGGCTGTGGTGGTGCCGATGCGAGGCGCCAGCTGTGGGCCGGAAGATTGGGCGGCCCCGTGTGGCAGTGGACCGCCCCAACGTGATGTACAACTGAGAGGCTCGTGGGGGCCATGTCGCGAGGGGCTCTTGAGGGCCCGCATTGCTTCGTGTTGGTGCCGGTTTAGAGGCACTGCTTCAGGGCGGCCCCGGATGGCAGCGGGCCGCCCCAACGGTGTGTAGAGCCTGTTGAGGCTTGTGGGGGCCATGTTAGATAAGTAGGGGCGTCGGGGCATATTGTTGGTGCCCGTCCCCTCCTGCCTGGGAGAAGCTCGTGTCCAGGGAGGCTCCAGGGGGCATGTTGCTTTAGAGCCAGTGTGGCTCCAACGTTTGACCAGTGTTGGCCAGGGCCTGTGTGGCTCCAACGTGCGCAGTGTTTGTCTTAGAGCCTGTGTGGCTCAGGTGGCGCAGATTTGTTCTAGGGGCTACTGAGAGCCCTGCCACAGCTTCTGGTACACAGTTGCCCAGCACTTCGTGGGCAGCTGCCACGTTTAGGCTTTTTATACTTTGAGACTGGCGCTGCATGGCAGCGCACCCTGACACTGAGACTCAGGGCGTCTGAGCCCCAACAAGGCCAGTTGGCCTAGGGACTGCCACAGGTAGTGGCTCATGTGATAGTATCTGCCTAATGTGAGTTTTGCGCATTGTGATGTGGTGCTAGGAAATGTAATGCATTTAGTATGATTACGCACCTTGATCTTACACCTCTGAATGTTTTTAGACATCATGTGATTCTTGCGCTATTGCTTTACTCTTGACACCTCTGAATGTGTAGGTGTATGCATCATGTGTCTTACTTTTCCTGCGCTGCACCTCTGAATGTTTAGCCATCATGTGTCTTCTTGCGCTGCACCCCTGAATGTATTTTATGGCATCATGTGCTTTATTCTTAACACCTCTGAATGCTTTAGGCATCCTGTGTTTCTCTTTATTACTCCTCTGAATGTAGGTTATTGCATCATGGGTAATGTGTTCTTTTCTTAGACCCCTAAATGCTGTGTGATATTTAGGGGGTTGTTCTTTTAGTACAGGTGGTCCTAGTGAGGTCCTGGTCCCCTGCGTGACAGTCTCCTAAGGGGTTTAGGGTTGCGTAGGAGGTACTTACCTGTTCCCAGTAGTTACTGGATGTGATCTATAACTGTTACTTTGTGGAACATTGATTTTATACACTTTTATTCTAAGTTCTATAAGTACTCTTTCTATTTCTAGAAGTGCTGATTATGACAGTGGCCTATGTGGCCCTGTCCTGTGTACGTAATCCCTTGTGAATATTGCCGTGCCAGTTGGCACAATGTACATGTGTGATTTCTATCTGATATGTTTTGACAATACAAAAGTTATTTTAATATAACCTTGTGTGGAGTCTCTTTTGTGGTGTGCCTAGTATGTTGTTGCTGTCGTGCGCTGACGCAAATGCTTTACACATCGCCTCCGAGTTTAGCCTAGACTGCCCGCGCCATGCTACCTAGAGGGCGAGCAGGGGTTATCTTGGCGTGTGACTTCCTTGCCCTGACTGGAATGGTGGTTTCTGCCTGGCTTTGGCATAAGCCTTAGCCTACCAGAAATAGCCGGTTTCCTACACCGGCGCTGAGGTTACATCAGCTCCCCTATTTGCACATATTACCATGAGGATGACTGGTCTACATTAGACCCCTGGGCAGAGCCAGGTTTTAAGCTTCTTCCTAAAGTGTAGAAAATATCCTGTTTGCCTAAGGTTAGGCGGGCAGGGCCGGACTGAGAACCAAAACCGGCCCTGGCAAAGAGCTCTGCCGGCCCCCTGGGGGTGCGACCGAGCTCTTTGCCAGGGCCGGTTTTCGGCCGATTTCGCAGCTATGCTGCAAAAACGGACCTGTAACAAAAACGGCCCCCAGGGCCCAAAACCGGCCCCCACCTTTGCGGTGCACCGGGGGATTGCCCGGTGCCCGCAACGGCCAGTCCGGGCCTGTAGGCGGGAGTTCGTTCCATAAGCGAACGGCTGCAGAGCTCAATGCTCTTCCTCCAAACCTGGTGGTTCTAATCCTGGGTGTGCTAACCAGATGGGCTGCAGAGGATCAAAGGCTTCTTATAGGGGCATTCCAGACACATTATTCCTGCCGTGGCGCCGGCCCTAGTCCGTGCAGAGCCTTAACCCCTTCCATGCAGATGATGGCCCCCGGCCGTCATGCATCACGGTGGGCGTGTGCTGATGACGGCTGGGGGCCGTCATGATCCCGCCCACTCTTCAAAACGGCCGTACAGGCGCAGAATCGCGGCCGCGCCCAAGGGGTTAAAGACGATACAGAGTGATTTGAACTGTATACTCTGTGATATCGGAAGCCAATAGAGCTCTTTAAGGGTCAAAGAGGCTGAAGATCTGCCTGGTTTCTTTAGGAAGGGCTGGCTTTAGGGCAGTGTGACTGGTGCAGCCACACTGGGCCCTGAACTGTGGAGGGGGGTGCCGACCTCAAGAAGGGTGCTGTATTTAGCAATAACTTATGATTGGAGAGATGAAGGGCACTTTTGCCTGGTGGTAGTGAGAGAATCCGAGTAGGCGGTCATGGAGTGTGGGGCGCCAAGAATGATTGTCCTACCAGGCGCCACCAGTGCAAAAGCCGGCCCTGTCTTTAGGGCTAGCTTTGCAGCTATCGTCTGAATTCTTTGAAGTTTCATGTTCAAGGAATTAGGACGCCCAATATCAAGAGGATTACAATAGTCCAGTTGTCTCAGAATGACACTTCTCACCACGAGTGCCCTGGCTGTCATTGGTAGCATAGGGAGTATTTTACGCAGTGCTCTGATAAAGGAAAAGCATGTTCCCACCGTTTTGTTTACGTGGGTTTCTAGACTCAGCTTGTCGTCAAACACTACCCCCAGGTTGTGCACTGACTCGGAGGGTGTAGGGGGCTTATCTGAAGTGGTAGGCCGAAAGTTAACCGGGAGCAGACGAGGGACTTTCTTGGCCGTGCTGTACACGATTTCTGTTTTTTCTCCGTTGAACTGCAGGGAATTATCTGTACCATCTAGCAGTTTTTTGCATACATTCATGAAAACCTGAGTGGTATTGACTGATTTTCCTCTAGAGACGGAATGAGGTGCGTGTCATCCGCATAATTCACCAAATTGATTTTATAAGCTTTGATGATTGGAATCAATGGGCTCATATAAATATTAAATAGGATCGCGCTGATTGCCGATCCTTGGGGGACACCATGCTGAACGGTACCATATTTCGGTAGAAAAGGGGGAAGGGCCACTGCTTGCGGTCTATTCCAAAGTAAAGACTGGAACCATTTCACTGCCATGCCCTCTACCCCAATTTCCACGAGCCGCCTCAAAAGGATCTTATCAGGGCCGGCCTAAGGCATGTGCAGGCTGTGTACCTGCACAGGGCCGCCAAATCCCAGGGGCCGCCACGCCAATATATATCCTTAGATACATATTTGCGTGGCGGCCCCTGGCAGGGATTTGGCGGCCTCGGGCCCCCTACCTACACTCCCTGCTCAGGGCCTCCGTGAGCCTAGAGCCGGCCCTGGATCTTATGATTGACTGTATCAAGCGCAGCAGACATGTCCAGTAGGATCAATATAGCCGAATGACCTCTGTCTGCTCGCATTCTAAGCTCGTCCAGGACTGTTACTAATGCAGTCTCCGTAACATGATTCGGGCGACAGCCAAATTGTACGTCTTCCAGCCTTTGATTAGTTTCTAGAAATTGCGAGAGAGTTTTACTAACCAGGCGTTCTAGAATTTTCACTGGGTAAGGTAGAAGGGAAATGGGTCTGTAATTGTTTGGGCACTGGAGGTCAAGCGTAGCTTTTTTTAACAGGGGTGTAACAATTGCCTGTTTCCAGCAGGCAGGGTCTACCCCACTGCTCAAGGATTGACCGCAGATCTGACGGAGCTGTGGGAAGAGCGCCTTCCATACCCTATGAGGGAGGGGGTACATGGGAGGTTTTTTTTTCATGATTTCATGATCTACTACAAGGCCATTGATTATTTTAGTGATTTTCTCTTTGAAAAAAGTCGCTCCACCATTACATAAGTCTTGGGTCGCAATGGTCTTATTTTTTATGCCGTCGGGCTTAGACAGATCATTTACTAATTTAAGTACACTTCTAGCTTTGTTGGACGCCTCTAAGATGGTGTTGGCATAGTACTCAGCTTTCACTTTAGCCATTTCCCTTTTATAGTTGCCCAGTGTTGCCTTTAGGGCTGTTTTATCAACTTCCTCATAACACTTCCTCCATTTTCTTTCAGCTCGTTTACTGCACTTCTTTAATTTTTTTAACTTCTCATTGAACCACGGGGCTGACGACTTATGCTTATTCTTTAGTTTTTTCACTGGAATGATCAGATCAATGACATTGGTGATCTGATTACAGAATTTCAAATAGTTTTCCTCCACTGATTTTATTACATCAAAGACGTTTTTAATACTGGGGCTTGTTTGGATTCATTTCGCGGTTTGTTCCATTCCCTGCCTTGCCGGTAGCTACCCGTGGCAGCAGAGTCTTTGCTCTTTCAGGGGTTGGACACTGAGAAAGTGATGAGATAGTGGTCAGTCCAGCAAAGAGGTGACATTTCTTCCACTTCAGCCACTTTTCCTCTAAAAAAATTAAGTCTAAAATATGGCCACCTTTGATGTGTAGGTTCCTTCACCAGCTGCTGCAGATTCGCATTCTCACAGGATTGAAGGGGGTCTTTTATTGCCGGACCTGAGTTCCCATTAGCCCAAAGACTAAAATCCCCCAGAATAACCACCTGGATTGAGTAAGAGACATATTGTAAAGAATGTCAATAAATGTCTGATGTGGAGGGCTAACTGCGCCAGGGGGTCTATAACAGACCATGCCTGTGAGCAGATGCCCCTTAACCCCTTCGCTGCGGGGGTTATTCCCCTGCTGTGCTGGGGGGGCGCGCACAGCGCCCGCATGCTCATGACGAGCTCAGCTTGTCATGAGCCACGGCGCTCCTGTGCTCATGACGAGCTGAGCTCGTCACAGGTGCACCGGCTCCCGTGGAACGCTCAGCACAGCAGGGGAATTCTCCCCGCACCTGAGTGTTCCACGGGCCATGACGAGCTGAGCTCGTCATGAGCACCGGAGTGCCGTGGCTCATGACGAGCTCAGCTCGTCATGAGCACCGAAGATGCTTAGATCCTTCAAGGCGAACCCCAAGAGGTCAATGCCTTCGGCTTCATCAATGGTGGTCTGCGTGAAGTTCCAACTGTCCTTAAAAATGAATCCAACTCAACCTTCTCTCCCATTGGGATGTGGTTTGTGTAACACCTTATAGCCTGGTGGACATGCCAGCCCCAGTTTGACATCTGAGCCGGGGCGTGTCCATGTTTCCATTAGAAATAATGCATCCAGGTTGAGGGATTCTACCAAGATATATATCTCCTGGTGATGTTTCACCAGGGATCTAGCATTGATTAGTCCACATTTGAGGCTATTCACTCCAACTTTCTCTGGGAGTGTTCTCACCTGCGTCAAATTGATGTAATAGGGAGCAACACCCCTTCGCTCACCTATCATCAGGTGCTGTTCCCTTGCGTATCTATGGCGGGTATTCACTATAGATTGCGATACTAAACCGACAGTGTGGTTGGCGTGGTGCGTGGACAGGCGCAGACAGGCTTGCCTTTGGCGCGCGGCCGCTGAGCTGCCGCACAGCAGCCGTGCTTTTAGAACCCTCGGTATTCAGCATCTGGATCGCTGACCGGGTTCCCTTCCCTTAAGTGTTTCCGGCACTCCCGGAAGTGAGGCAAACCTCTGTGTAGGAATGCTGCTTCACCCATTAAATAATGCACGGAGCCAGGAATGAGGTGTAACTGGTTTTATTCCTCAGAGCGCCGGGGCTGCACATCTCTCTCTGCCGGGCTCGGCGCAACACAAAATGGCCGCCTTCCGGTTCCTGTCTACACCTTCCGGTTCCGGCCCTCGCAAGAGAAAGGCTAGACCGTCACCACATATCTCCCCCCTTTAAACATTGTATCAACAATAATAACTGGTGCAAATAGTCTTACTGAATGCCCATGGCAAAGTCCTCAAACTTCTTAGGAACTCTCACGATTCTTCCTGCTCTCGTTCTCACCTCTCCTGCTTCCTTTTCGCCTCCCTGGGTCATCGGGACTGCGTGCAGTCTTCGTCTCTCACTCTTGCTACCTCCAGCTTCCTCCAGTCTCTCTTTGTTCCATTCTCCCTCCTTTCCCCTCACACTAGAGCCACCTCCAGTTTCTCTCTCTTCACCATTATCACAGTTTTCGTCCTCTGTTCCCTCTACTTGCCCTTCCTTTCTTTCAACTTGCTCTTGTCTTCTTCCTCGACTTTCACTGCTCGGCACTTCCTCTTCCATTTCCATGTTACCTTCTGTTTCCGTCCCCCATCTCAGGATTTTGTTGCATTTCGCCATCCTGTCTTGCGACCATACCTTGCCATCGCTCAGCAACGCTGACCTTGCATACGGTTCCAGGACCTGAAGGGGTGGCGTGAACTTACTTTCTCCTTTCCTTTTCAGTGTCGCTACTTTCACTCTCACCCAGTCTCCTTTTTCCAGTGTCACTCCTCGCACATTACGTCGCTTGTTGTAATGCTCTGTATAAGTCTCTTGTGCTCTCGCCAGATTCCTTTTCACTATCGCAGGTGACCATTTGCTTTGCACCACTCTGTCTCCACGCGATGTTGTCCTTTGTGAACGGCTCTCTTCCCCTAAATATCTTGAAGGGACTGTAACCTGTACTTCCAGGGGTGATACGGTAGGCCCATAGCATTTTGGGTAGCTCCTTTTTCCAATCCTGCCCATCGCTTATGGCTGCTTGGACGGTCCCCATTATTACTCTGTTGAACC
This sequence comes from Lissotriton helveticus, assembly GCF_964261635.1. Lineage (NCBI taxonomy): Eukaryota > Metazoa > Chordata > Amphibia > Caudata > Salamandridae > Lissotriton > Lissotriton helveticus. The sequence continues at coordinate 1,857,051,863 of NC_136068.1, read as the reverse complement.
GTTCGGCAAGTCCATTCCCTGCTGGATGATATATGGGAGTGTGCTTAACTTATATTCCATTTCTGGACATGAACGCTTCCCATTTGGCAGGGACAAACTGCGGCCCGTTGTCACAAGTTATTATCTTGGGGATTCCTTCCTTTATCAATATCGCATTCAGGAATGCCAGTACAGGTTCAGTGTCCACCGTTTCCTTCACCTCCACCTCAGGCCACTTAGAGTACCTGTCAACCAATACTATGGCATATTTCTGTATCCCCTCAATGTTCAAGATGGGCCCTATAATGTCTATGGATACCATCTCCCATGGGCCGCTGGGCACAGGAAATTTGCCCAACTGTGGTCTCATCAGGGTTTGGGATTTGTCTGCCTTGGAGCACGAATCACAATTTCTCACATACCTTTCCACTTGGGCGTCAATCGCTGGCCACCAGTATGCCTGTCTTGCCAAGGCCTTGGTTTTCGTGATCCCTTGGTGTCCTTCATGTAAAATCGCCAACAGGTGTTCTACCAGTCCGTGGGGAGGAATGACCTTGTCACCCCTCAGCAGGAACATGGGGTTCTCTCCTAGGGACAGTTCTTCTCTCACTTCCCAGTATTTCTTTATTTTTTTCAGCCAGGTGCCTTTTCTCCGGCCATCCATGCGTAACATACCCCTTGATTGCCTCCAGGTCCTCATCTTGTCTGTACGCCTCCGCCCACTCCTGTTCACTGATTACTTGTTCCATGTCCTGCATGGTCGCCACCATGTAGCCTTCCCATCCTGGGGTTTCCTGTTCGTCTGCTCTCTCCTTGGCAGCTGCCCTGCTCAAGAAATCCGCAACCTTGTTCCTAGGCCCCGGTATATATTCCACCACGTATACGTAGTCTAGGAGTCTTAGTGTCATTTTTGCTATCCTCGAGGTGGCATGCGCATGTCCATTTGAGGTCAGGACCTTTATTAACGGTTTGTGGTCCGTGTGGACTAAAAACCTGGACCCCCACAGGAATTGTCGGAAGCGTTCCATCGCCCACACCACTGCTAGCATTTCTTTTTCGATGACACTGAATTTCTCTTCATTTGGTGCCAGGGATCTGGATACAAAGCAGACCGTTGATACCTCTACATTGTCTGACCTTTGCATCAATACCGCTCCCAGGCCTCGGTCGCTGGCGTCGGTGGTGAGTATGGATTCTGCTGCTTGGTCAAAGCCCTTGAGTGGTATGGCCTCGCTCATTTCCTTCTTCAAGTCCTCGAATTCTTCCTGTTCTTCCTTGTCCCACTTGAACCCGTTTCTCTCCTTCAGCAGTTGATGTAGGTGGTGTGTCTTGGTGGCGAAGTTGGGGATGAATTTGCTATAGAATTCCGCCATGCCGAGGAACGATCTGACGTCTTCTTTCGTCGCGGGGGCTGGTGCGTTCTTTATCGCCTCCATGTTAGCTCTCTTCGGTTCAATCCCCTTCTCGCTTATTTCGTGCCCCAGGTACGTCACCGATGGCACCCCGAATTTGCACTTCGCCCATTCCGCGGTGAGTCCATTGTTTTGTAGTATCTTTAGCACGGTGTGCAGCTTTTCATTGTGCTCTGGTTTGGATTTTCCCATTATGAGAATATCATCTTGGAGGAATTGAACTCCTTCCACCTTTTGGAAGAGCTTGTGCATCAGTTTTTGAAATACTGCCGCGGCGGATGCCAAACCAAACGGCATTCTCACGAATTTATAACACCCAAAAGGTGTTATGAAGGATGTGAGGTGGCTGCATGTGGGATGGAGTGTCACCTGATGGTATGCCGAGGACAAGTCGACTGTTGAGAACCACTTTATTCCTTTAGTCATTGAGAGCATCTCGTTTATGCGTGGAAGCGGAAATTTGTCGATCAGAATGTTCTTATTGAGTTCCCTGAGGTCCACGCACAACCTCACCTTCCCATTGGGTTTTTGTGCTACCACTAAGGGTGACAACCATTCCGCACTTTCGATGGCCTTTATCACTCCTCCTTTCTCCAACCTGTCGAGTTCTTCTTGCACCGCCTCTCTACATCGGAATGGTATGTTCCGGACCTTGTGGACCACGGGTTTTGCTCCTTCCTTTAAGCGTATCATGTGCATGAACTTTGTTAATTCTCCTATCCGTCCGCTAAACACCTCAGGATATTCTCTTTGCCATGCCTCATCCTCTTGTCCTCTTTCCGTATCCATCAGCAGCACTTTCTCTACTCCTCCTGGATTCAGCTGGATACCCAGCGCACCTAGATCTTTCCATCCCAGCACCGACGGCCCCTTTTCTGCCACATACAGCTTACAGGTGGCTCGGCGTCCCTTAAATTCGAACTGCAGAGGGCAATACCCCAACATGGGTATCCTCTGTCCTGTGTAGGTGACTGGGCTCACATCCATTGGACATAATTCTGCCCTTAGTTGTTCCATGAACTTCTCTTCCCACACTTTTCTCTGTACTATCGTGATGGGAGCTCCTGAGTCGGCTACGATGTCGATCTTCACCCCTCCTATGCTCATGTTGAGTCTCGGTTTGTCGGACTCTTTGCATTCCACATCCAGGACTTGGGCGTCGATGTATAGGACTTCTTCAAGGTACTCCTCCTCAGCTTGAGCCTCTTCCTCATCTGGGCCGCCCTGGTCAATGTACTTGATAGCTGCACCTTTGGGTTTCCGCCTGCACACTTTCTCGTAATGTCCAAATACGCCGCAGAAAGCGCACTTCGCCCTGAACGCCGGACATACTTTGTTGTTTCCTAAGTGTGAGGCGCTTCCGCATCTGTAGCAACTCGTTCTTCTGTCCCCACCAGTCTTCGGAGGTGCACCTACGTTCTGTTGGCCTCTCCTGGTGTACTGGTACTTAGGTGGTCCTTGTTGTTTAGTTTTGTCTCCTTTGTTGTGCACCATCATCTTGAATACCGTTTGCGTGCTCCCCGTGTCTCTTCTAGCCGCTTGCGCACATCTTTTTGATAACTCCGCCTTCTTGACCAAGGCCCAGACCTCCTTGAGGGGGGCATCGCCATTCACCCATAGCTTTTCTTGTATTTGCGAGTTTGACGTATGCATGATTATTTGATCTCTTACCAGTTCGTCGTGTAGGTCGCCAAATGTGCACATAAGTGCCAGCTTTTGTAACGCCGCCATGTATTCATCTATGGTCTCTCCACTCTCCTGTTTTCGCTGGAAAAAGTTGCACCTATCTATGGCCACACACACAACAGGCCTATAGTGCGCATCTAGGTCCTCTATCGCATGACGGAATACATCCGTGTCCGTCGCGTCTTTTAACTTTCACCATCGTGTCAAACACCCTTAAGCCTTCTGGTCCTAGATTGTGTAGCAGTATTTTCCTCCTTCTCGGGCTGGAATATTCTGCATCGCCTTCTTCCTCCAGGGCCTCCAGGTAATTCAGGAAATATCGTTTCCAATCTTCCCAAGGCATTGTGGGTTCTCCTCTCTTTGGGAGGAAAGGCACCATGTTGGTGAGGGAAGTGGACGGCGTCGCCATCTTCTCGTTACCCCTCTGGACTGCCTGGGCGGGAACGGTACGGTTGGGCCGGCTGCCCGGCGCTTGCCTGGCATCCGCGTCCTCCCCTTGGTCCTGTCTGCTATCCACGCCTCCCACTGCCCCTCTGGGTTCCAGGTTTACTCGTTGTCCAGCCCTTTCTTCCTTGCCAGGCTCCTCACCCCGTATGGGCCGATCCGCCAGCGTTTTGTGGCAGGGGTAGGAGGGGCAGGTGCTGTATTGCGCTTTCTCCTCTCTCCCGCTTTGAGTTCTGGGACAGTTCTCGTTTTCTATGGCCTAGCGCGCCCTTTCCTTGCGTCGTGTGCGCTTATTTCTGGGTCTGCCCTCTCCCCGGGAGTAGCTCGTGTTCTCTCCCTGCGCCTACCCAGTTGGTGCGAAGTTTCGCAGACTCTGCTTCGCGCCAGCCTAATACGCCGACTTCTGCCCTCTGCCGCGCTCCGATTCAGAAAAGGGGGTGGTGATGAACAGAGTGTCTGAATTAAGCAGACCACTCTTACCCAGTCCAAAGATCAGGGCTTGATCCATCACCGTTATTTATCTCACTGCCCCATCCCAGCTCAGAACCTGGCTATATGCAAATTAGTCTGTCCCTGGCCCAGTGCATCATGGGAACAGGGCAGACCAAACTACCAAGCCAATTCTTCACCAGAAAGGAGACAAGCTACCGGGGACCGGTTTCTGGCATTTCAGCCTCTTCGGCCCGGCTTGCTTGAATCCTGATGGAGCAGTGAGAAAGGGACTCATGTCTGAGTATACCCTGCCACACCTATAGTGGCCAAAAACGATTCAGAAAAGGGGGTGGTGATGAACAGAGTGTCTGAATTAAGCAGACCACTCTTACCCAGTCCAAAGATCAGGGCTTGATCCATCACCGTTATTTATCTCACTGCCCCATCCCAGCTCAGAACCTGGCTATATGCAAATTAGTCTGTCCCTGGCCCAGTGCATCATGGGAACAGGGCAGACCAAACTACCAAGCCAATTCTTCACCAGAAAGGAGACAAGCTACCGGGGACCGGTTTCTGGCATTTCAGCCTCTTCGGCCCGGCTTGCTTGAATCCTGATGGAGCAGTGAGAAAGGGACTCATGTCTGAGTATACCCTGCCACACCTATAGTGGCCAAAAACGATTCAGAAAAGGGGGTGGTGATGAACAGAGTGTCTGAATTAAGCAGACCACTCTTACCCAGTCCAAAGATCAGGGCTTGATCCATCACCGTTATTTATCTCACTGCCCCATCCCAGCTCAGAACCTGGCTATATGCAAATTAGTCTGTCCCTGGCCCAGTGCATCATGGGAACAGGGCAGACCAAACTACCAAGCCAATTCTTCACCAGAAAGGAGACAAGCTACCGGGGACCGGTTTCTGGCATTTCAGCCTCTTCGGCCCGGCTTGCTTGAATCCTGATGGAGCAGTGAGAAAGGGACTCATGTCTGAGTATACCCTGCCACACCTATAGTGGCCAAAAACGATTCAGAAAAGGGGGTGGTGATGAACAGAGTGTCTGAATTAAGCAGACCACTCTTACCCAGTCCAAAGATCAGGGCTTGATCCATCACCGTTATTTATCTCACTGCCCCATCCCAGCTCAGAACCTGGCTATATGCAAATTAGTCTGTCCCTGGCCCAGTGCATCATGGGAACAGGGCAGACCAAACTACCAAGCCAATTCTTCACCAGAAAGGAGACAAGCTACCGGGGACCGGTTTCTGGCATTTCAGCCTCTTCGGCCCGGCTTGCTTGAATCCTGATGGAGCAGTGAGAAAGGGACTCATGTCTGAGTATACCCTGCCACACCTATAGTGGCCAAAAACGATTCAGAAAAGGGGGTGGTGATGAACAGAGTGTCTGAATTAAGCAGACCACTCTTACCCAGTCCAAAGATCAGGGCTTGATCCATCACCGTTATTTATCTCACTGCCCCATCCCAGCTCAGAACCTGGCTATATGCAAATTAGTCTGTCCCTGGCCCAGTGCATCATGGGAACAGGGCAGACCAAACTACCAAGCCAATTCTTCACCAGAAAGGAGACAAGCTACCGGGGACCGGTTTCTGGCTCCGAGGTTACTCCTTATGCTCCGGTGGTGGCATGTTCCTTTTTTTTTTCTTTATCTGCTCGTATCCCGCCTCGTCGCCATTGTAGGAATGCTGCTTCACCCATTAAATAATGCACGGAGCCAGGAATGTGATATAACTGGTTTCATTCCTCAGAGCGCCGGGGCTGCACATCTCTCTGTGCCGGGCTCGGCGCCACACAAAATGGCCGCCTTCCGGTTCCTGTCTACACCTTCCGGTTCCGGCCCTTGCAGGAGAAAGGCTAGACGTCACCACACTCTGTACTCCTGATTCCCACCAGAAACTATAGTGCGAGTGCAAACGGGTGAAAAAGCTGATAATCAACCAGTAAGCATTTTCTAAACCTTTTACAAGTTCAACATTTGCAAATTTCTACAGTACATCAGATTTTTCAAAAGGGCAATAAAAATGGCGATTTTGTAATGAACTAAAAACAGAGTTGTTTTAAAAATGGGGTAATAAAGTCTCTGTGCAGGGTTATAGATAAAAAAGAGCGTGCAAGCATGACTGTTAGCGAGAGGAGCCCATTTATTAAAATACCTTTCCTTTTTTAACCCCTTACCTGTCAATCTGCACAGCTATTGGCCCGGCAGTAAGGACTGACAGTATTTAGAATCACTCAAAAAAGAATCCAATTTCTGTTTTTTTCCCACATTTAAAATTATAAACAGATAAGAAAAGAAATGGTTTTCGGACTGTACTTATCTTTAAAAATCAATAAAAACGGAATACAGCAAGCCTTAATTTTCTGTATTTTTGTGGTGCGAATTATCAAAAATACTTACGTGAGATTCACTGGCTTCCAGTAATAAGTCAGTGGCGTCCACAGATCCAAATAATGATTTAGTGGGTGTCCCCAGGTTCCAGTATTGATTTAAGTGGGGGTCCAAAGAAGTCAAAAGGTTAACATCCACTGTACGGCATATTGCGGGTGTCCGTGGTATGATTCTCCTCGCCCTTGGTATGGTGGTAATACAATGGTGGTGATTCCTCGCATCCATATCATGAGATACTGATACATGGGCATGAAGGGTAGATTCCATACACTAGTGGCTGTGGTATACAAGAGTGTTTGATGAAACTTATACACTAACGCTTGGGAACAAAACATAGGTTCTAGGAATGAATCAGCAGTATGTCAGGACAACCTGTTAGTGTTTTTCATGAAGCAAGCATTTGTTCTATAGCCTAATACCCCGCTGCAGCGGGCTATGCTGGCCATTAAAGACCCGCTCCAGTGTTAAAGGGCCTTGCTGAGTTAGCCCTAATGGCCGGTGTAGGGCACCGCGGAGGGCGGTAAGGCTATTAGAACATTCTGCCTTTGGAGGGCAGAATGTTCTAATTTATAAAACAAAGGTCTCAGGGACCCGGAGGGGCTTGAAATCTCCTCGGTTCAGTGAGGCCTTTGTTCACAGCAACAGTTGTGAAGGACAACATTGGAATGTTGATGCTCCAGGCTTTTACCGGCCATTTGAGAGCTTCTACATGGTCTTCAATGGTGCGCTCAAGATTCCAATGTTATAATGTGGAATATAGTTTTATTTATTTATTGGCTAACACGCTGATGCTTCCTGATAAAATGTTTCACCTTCCACCGTTATTTAAAATTCACATTTGAATGGCAATCGCTACTGCTGGGTGAGACCTTTCCCAGCAGGACAGGTGGAACCTTTAAGTCCTGTGGTACTGGAGTGCCATCACTTCTAGATGAGTCTGGAAAACTGTTTACAGTTGCAGGCTGAGAGATGTGTGGAATCTTCTATTATTTCACCCCGGCCCTTCCAGAGAGATTGTCAGTTGTAACATAGGTACACAGGGTGTAGCTTGGTCAGTCCGATTAGGAGGGGGAGGTTCTGATCTCCCAACACTCACGCTGACTTATTGTGGTAAAATACATTATCTGAGAAGCTGGACATGAAAAGGGGGCTTAAGGGGCAGTGGAAAGGGAGGTCAATGATCAATGCTGATTGTAAGTGTATTTAAAGCTAAATATTTTTTAAATAACCTAACTTTAAAAGAGGAGAATGAGTGTGTGTGTGTACGTGTGTGTGTGTGTGTAACAATCCATGGTGAAATCCAGCAGATACCTCATCATCCCCACCTGAAAGCATCTGTACTCAATTAATTACTACAGAATACATTTATTATGGGGTATAATCCCTCCCTCACCCACCCATAGCTACACTCCTGTATGTGATTCTAGTCGGAAGGAGCAGAATTAAAAAAGAAAAGAGGTGAAATGTAGAAGTGGAGAAATACAGTATTAAGGGGATTGGTCATGGATAATTATAATTTCTGGACTACCTCTACCACGCTTGGCTTTTTGGACATTTTTTTTAGAGAAATTGTCCAGAAAAAGCGCAATTGTCCCTCGTTTCAAAATGTTTTTGGGGATAGTGTGATCCCACCAGTGCTGGGGAGACCCCACTATGTGTGGCTTCTCCAGAGATGGCGACTTTGGAAATGGGCAACCAGGTTCGAGTCACGGCGTCGGCACAACATCCTGTGATTCTGGGCAAATTACTTGATCTCCCGGGGCCTAAAAAAATGAAAATGAATATGGCCAGGAGTAATGTGCCTGGGGGCAGATTTACAAGCCCCTTGCGCCACTTTTGTGTCACTTTTCCCGTGTTAAAAGTGACGCAAGGGGCTTGTAAATCTGCCCCCCTGGGGCTTAAGTAAAGTGCTCCAATGCCGAGTTGGCGCTATATAAACCTGCATAAATAAATAAAACGCGGCTTTCTAGGCACACAGTGAAACAATAGAATCCTCCAAGGGGTCCCCTTCAAAACCAATAGAATTGTAGTAAATGTGGCTGAAAATTGTGCTGGGCAATGATTTATTCAGCCCCCTTTCTTTCTCCGGTTTGGGGGGGGGGGGGGGGAACCACCTTGCCCCCCTTCTAGAAGACGTCAGTCACCTATTCCACCTCGAGGCAGGACCTTGCCAGCCCGCCGCAGTGAGAGGCCTCCAGCTGTCAGGGGCACAGAGGGCAGGCCCTGGGCTGGGTGAGGACAGAACTTGCTCAGGTGCGTGTGCATGGCAGTCCACAAAACCTTTTAGTCTGTGTGACTTGGTAAGGCGCCATCTCAGTAATGGAGCCTGTCCCTGCTCGTCATTTGCTTGCTTCAAAGGCTGCGCCTTACACGCAGCTCACTCTCCCCCCCCCCCCCCCCCCGCCCACGAGCGTGCTTAAACAGTGAAAATAAGGGTATATAGAATGATAGTGTGCCACGCCCCCTCCCAGCATCCGGGTACATTCCCAGTGCTACCCCGTCACCGAGAAGCTCGCCTCATCATCCTCTGAGAGACCCCAACTTGAGCGGCCCAGAAATCTGCAGGGCATCTCCGCAGCAGGCGCATGACCCGACCGAGCTATCTCAGGTTTTCAAAAACACTTGCCATCCTTGTTTTCCGACCTGCTCCTTCCCCTTTTGTAACTTCCGCCTTCCCTCTCACAACCTGGTAGGTGTGCCAGGCTCCGGCGGGCATGGGTGGGTGCCATGGGCTGTGGTGGCAGCTCCTTATCGGGCAGGACAGCGGAGGGTGCCAGGTTAGCACGGGGGTGAGTGTAGGAGGGAAGAATGGACTGCAGCGCTGCCACAGACCTGTGCGAGCCGAGGTCTAACCGGGAACCAGCAGTGATCGAACCCACACCCCTTACCCCAGAACCCACGGGGGTAGAACAGGGAACCATAAGGGAGTGGTGTAGAGTGTCATTGCGTAGCATGAAGTGCAGTGGATTGTCGTAGAGGGGAGTGGCGCAGAGTGGAATAAAGTGTCATAAAGTAGATTGGAGCGGGGTAGAGTGAAGTAGCATAGAGTGTTGTGTAGTGTAGTAGCATAGAGTGAATTTGCATACAGTGGTGTACTGTGGAGTGGCATATAGTGGACTGGCTTAGAATACAGTGGCATGGATTAGAGTGGTGCAGAATTGAGTGGCATTGAATGAAGTGGTGTAGAGTTGCGTAGAATGCAGTGGCGTAGAGTGCTGTGGCATAGTGTAGAGCAATACAGAGGAGAGTGGTGTAGAGTGTAGTGGCTTGGAGTACAGTGGTGTAGAATAGATTAAAGTGTGTGGTGTAGAGTGGAGTGATGCACAGTAGAGTGGCATAGAGTACATTGGCATTGAGTTCTGTAGAGTGGTGCAGAGTAGAGTTCAGTGACAGAGTGTACAGTGTTATAGAGTGCAGTGGTGGAGAGTGGCATTGAGTGCATTGGCATATAGCGCAGCGCTATAGAGTATAGTGATGCAGAATAGAGTGGCATAGAGCACAGTAGTGCAGAGTAGCTTAGAGTGGTGTAAAGTGTAGTGACGTAGAGTGCTGTGGCACAGAGTGGTGCAGAATAGAGTATAATGGTATAGAGAGCAGTGGTACAGTGTAGACTGGCAGAGTGCAGTGGTGTAAACAGAGTTGCATAGAGTGCAGACGCATAGAGTGGCGTAGAGTACAGTGGCATCGAGAGCAGAGGTGCAGCATAGAGTGAAGTAGAGTGCAGTGGCGTAGAGTATATTGTTTCAGAGTAGACTGAAGAAGTGTAGAGTGCAGTGTCATAGAGTACAGTGGTGTAGAGTGCAGTGGTGCAGTCGATTAGAGTGCCATAGAGTTGATTGGTCTAGAGTGAAGTGGCGTTGAGTAGAGTGGTGTCGAATAAAGTGCAGTGGCATAAAGTGCAATTTTGCATTATAAAGTGGAGTGGTGTTGAGTGCAGCGCTGTAGAGTAAATTGTTACAGAGTAGAGTGAAGTGGCATAGAGTGGAATGGTGCAGGGATGAGTGGAGTGGTGTAGAGTGGATTGGCATATAGTGGTGTGGTACAGAGTAGAGTGCAGTGGTGCAGTGTGGAGTGCATTGGAATAAAGCAGTGCAAAGTAGAGTAGAGTGACAGTGAAGTGGTGTAGAGTGCAGTGGTGTAGAGTGGATTGGCATAGAGTGGTGTGGTACAGAGTAGAGTGCAGTGGTGCAGTGTGGAGTGCATTGGAATAAAGCAGAACGGTGCAAATTAGAGGAGAGTGACAGAGAGAGAAGTGGTGTCGAGTGCAGTGGTGTAGAGTAAATTGTTTCAGAGTAGAGTGAAGTGGCAAAAATGGGCGTGGTATAGATTTATGTTATGTTATGTTACAGTCATTTGATTTAGAGGACACACACCAAATGGTTTCATGGCCTAGGAGGCGTAAATAGACAGACTGCTGAGAAAAGAGATGCTTTCGTTCTATACTTGTCTAAAATGCCAGATCTTGAGAGCTAGTCTAATGTTTGTGTAATTTGGGGCCATCCGTATCTCGAGAGAACAAGAGCTCCAGGTATTGGGGCAGAACTGAAATGTGGAACCACCCATTTTTTTTTAAACTCGGGTGCAAACAAGATATTCTTGGAAGAGGAACGAAACGTCCTATTGAATGTGTATTTCAGGAGTTGAGAAACTCTTTTCATCAAGAGTTTTAACCGCATGCGTGCGGCGGATTTTTTCGCGATGTGCGGCTTTTTTAAAAAAGCCGCGTTACATGACGAGCTGAGCTTGTCATGAGCATGCGAGCGGCGCAACTCATGACGAGCTCAGCTCGTCATGAGCATGGAAGGGGTTAAAGATGATACACCACACTTTAAAGACGATCGTTTGAGATCCCTCGGTACAGGGGTACTATAACAATCTTTAGCCTGTTGAAATATCAGACGTGATGCCTGAATCTGGACCACTTGGAGCCTATGAAGAAGGATCTTGGGGAGTCCAATATAGAGGGAGTTGGAATAGTCCAGCCGAGATAGACCAAGGCACGTGGAGATTTGCTTTATCCTGAGGAGCAGTGGCAAACAGGACGAAATGACTGCACCTAACTGGGGTTTCTCCGATAGCTGGCCATTGATGAGTACTCAGAGGCTTTTTAAAGATTTCTTAGGAAGTGGGAACCCCCCACATCAGATTGCCAAATCGAGGCATTCCAATAGTCATTTTTGTTTTCATGATGACGATTTCGGTTTTGTTCGCATTGAGTTTAAGATGGCTACTGTTCATCCATTTGGGGATGAAAAGCATGGTCTTTTAAAAGTTTTCCTTAGACATAGGGGAGTCATCAAGCTTTAAAACTATTTGCATATCATCAGCATAATTGCAGATTATGCAGTTCGCTTTTGAGTGCATGAATGAGGGAGCATATGTATGTATATGTTGAAGAGTTGTGGTGAGAGGCAAGGGGTGTTTCACAATCCAAATGGGCGTTTGTTGCCCTAGAAGGAGAAAGCAATACCGTTTGGGAATGTTCCTTCAGGAATGATTTGATCCCGTTAAGCCCTGAGCCATGCCGCCCTGCGGCCTCAACACCATTCACCAGAAGAGTGTGGCCCGACCATGTCAAAATACGTCCAATTAAACTAGTGCCAGCGTAGTCTTTTTCCCATTTCCAACACACGTCATGAAATGAAATGAAATGAATTTGTACTTGTAAAGCGCACTGCTGCCCCAGCAACGGGGCGTCCTGGCGCTGTACTCATACCGCTGTGGAACCCTTCCTGGCTTTTCCCTGTGAAATGTCCACTCCTGGGCACCCCAAGGTGAAGCCAGGCATCCAAGCGCTGCTGGGGCTGTTGTGGAGATTAAGCAAGCTATTGCCCAGAGTCACAGAGTGGGACCCATGATTAGACTAGGCACCGAGGCGAGAATTATCAGGTCCGGCGAAATTGAGCTCAAGACCCGCCGAGGCGGTAATTGAACCTTGGTCCCGGGCCAGACCTCTGCATCAGGGTCTGAACCCTGGTCCCGGGCCAGACCTCTGCATCAGGGTCTGAACCCTGGTCCCGGGCCAGACCTCTGCATCAGGGTCTGCCACTCTAACCATTGAGCCACACTTCTCCACACATCTCCACGTCATCTACGACAGCGATGATTACTGATTCCCTGGAGTGTGCGGGTCAAAAACCAGCTTGGCAAGACAAAGAATTTTGATTCTTCAAGAAAGGAGCAAAGACATTGTGCCACATGAGCATCCAACACTTTTGCAAGGAAGGGTAGCAAGGATATCAAGCGATAGCTTTTCATATAAGGGGATCCTTGCTGGCTTTCTCTTGGAGAGAAATCACCACAGCATCTTTAAACGAGCTAGGAAGTAGGCCTTGATAGAGGTAAGAATTACAAAGCAGGACCAGGGAATGCAGAGAAGACCTAGTTTAGGACTTCAGGGGGCAAGGGTCATCGGGTGAGCCCAATTTTACTTTGACTAGAAGTTCTATAAGATGTTCATTACTAATAGTGGGAAAGATGGCCGAGGTGGAAGGATTCCTATCTTCAGGTGTAACACAATTTAAAAAGCATGCTAGCTGGTATACCATCTTTAATAGTCTTAATGTTGTCAATGAAAAAAGCGTTGATTGAATCTCAGAAGTTCTAAGACAGGGAAATGGGCAGTGTGAGTCTGTCAGGGTTAGATAGTTCTGATACAATTTAAAAAATGTCCTTATATTTATTCATGGAGAGAAGAATTTTGGTGGACAAAAAGAAGGTTTTGCTTGCAAGAGGCGGGCTTTGTAATTTGTAGGATGGGTTTTATAAGTTTCCTTTTTTTGGGGAAGAATAGTCTTTCTGCCATTTGCGTTCTCAACGGCGCAGTCCCAACTTAGCTGACTTTAGGTAATCGGAAAACCTTTTAACTTAGTAAGGATGTTTGACCCATTGAGACTTGCGTGAGCATGAAAATTGCTAGATACAAGTCACCAGGCCGCGAGCTCCTTTTCAAAGGGCTCAGTGTCATGTTCCACGCCAGGTATGGTGGTTGCCAGAGAATTGCTGAAGGTATTTATGTCAACGTGACACCAGTTCCTTGAAAGACTCCCAGGATGTGGTTTGTATTTTTGGCGGGAGAGCATGGGCAGGGAACATTTAATAAAACAATGGTCAGAAAAACGCAAGGGTGAAACCTGGGTTGAGCGGCTGTAGTTTAATCGGCTAAACCTGGTCCAGTGTTTGGCTTTTATTATGGGTGGGAACAGACAAGTGTTGGTCTAAATTAAGGTAGGTAAGGTAGTCTGAGAATCTAAAGATTTCTGGCAGCTATTCTCGTCATTGGCTCAGTAGTTAAAGTCACCAAGAATTAAAATCATAGCATGATCTATTAAAAGGGGGGCATTGATTCATAACGTTGCTGGGGAATAGTCTACATGTATGACAGGGGCCGGAAAGTAAGAATACATATAGGTGGGGAGGTCTGGGACTACATTTGAAATAATGAGGCTGTCAACGCCAGGAATGTTGAGGCAGGTTAATTTTAAAAAGTAGTAATTGTTCTTAATCAGTGCTGCTACACCTCCCCTCTTACCAACCTTGCCTGTTGAAAAGGATGATATAGTAGTACTCAGGGAGGGCGGCTAAAATGTTGGGCGAGGATTGGTCAGTGAGCCAGGTTTCAAACAAAAACAGAATATCTGGCGTGTCAAAATCTAAAAAATGGAAGATGTAATTTGTTTTGTTTTACTCGAGAACGTGTCTTGAAATAGGTAATAGATAGCGAGTCTAAGTTAAAACATGACCTACCTTGATTAATGCTCCCTGCTATCTGGGAGAGAGTCCTTGTGTGATGGGGTAACATAGGTTCAACAGGATTAACCGAGCGATAGCTTAGTTTTAACAATCCTAACTTTTGCAACTTAAACTGGAGTCTGGTATCTAATTGATGACTCACCGACTCAAAGCTTCTGAATTGCTTGGGGAGTAGATGTATTTTTGAGCATGGCAGCTGGCCCCTGGTCCCAGTTGGTGCGGCGGAGCGCAGACGGGCTTGCCTTCGGCGTGCCAGTGGGGCTTCCGCTGCGAATCCACTTTGTGGCCAGCTTTAAATAGGCCTGGACGCAGCCAACGCCTAAAGTGCTACCGGCCTAAAGATGGCAGCTCTAGCGAGACACTCCAAAGGTTGAAAATTTCTGCCTAGATTCTTTAAAAGGATGGCTCGTAATAATATGACCCCTTGAGTTAGAGTGGAGTGGTGTAGCGTAGAGTGCAGTGTTACAGAGAGGAGTGGCATAGAGTGAAGTGGTGCACAGTAGAATGCAGAAGCGTGGAGTGGTGTAGAGTGGAGTATGCATGGCGTGGTAGTGCACCGCAATTAAAGACAACACATTTCAATTGAAATGACCATTACATTTGCACAGGCATAACGTTTTACCTATAAAAGTATTAAGCGCACAACGATAATGTGTGGAAATGTCATCACCTAGTGTACCGATTAGTTCGAATCATTTTAAAATATTTGTTTTCACAACACTTCAGCATTACAAAAAAATGTGGTTCATTTGTGCTTTCCTAATTCTGATCTATTCTGAAATATCTGCACAGTTAATTTACAGACATTTACATTTTATTAGGTGCTAGACAAAAAAAGCCATTCCTTTCACAAGATTGTCACATACATCCTCCCACTTTGAAGTTCGAAAAAGAAAAGTAAACAGCAAGCTCCTGCAGAAGACAAAGTCAGACATTTGACCTCTGTCTTTGATTGCACAGTAAATGTGATAAGATAACTACAATATTTAAAGGCCTTTTTACAGAAAGGGAGCAGTCGGAAGGATACAGTAAATAGGCAATCCTCCACACGAGGGAAGGAATAGGAACCTTTTGCCAGTGAAGAGAATAGCAGAATGACAGTACCAATGTAACAGTTAAGGTGTGCATAATTAAGAGCAAGTCAGTCTCCCCTTCCTACCTGGGCAGGAACAGTATCCTTTTCAAAGTAATATGGGTTGTGTTCTTAGATGGGAATTATGGGGTGATTGGATAGTAACTATCAATCGATCAATCAGTAGATTTGTACAGCGCTTTGTGTCACCCATGAGGGTATCCAGGCGTCAACGGGGCAAATTTGTAGCCTTACAATATCCCAGCCAGAAACGTTGATTGTCAAATCAGCACTGAAGTTTGAAAGATGCTCTACACCATTAAACGGCTCTGAGGGTTGTGCCAGACATTTGTCTAACTCTGATTCTTTAGACAGAGCGGTCTACAGGGTGCTGGGAGTGCTGTGACCTACTGCAGTTCCCTACTGCCTTAAAGAAGCATGCAGGAAGAAGGGATTCATACTGACGTGACCCAGATGTACTACCTGCCGTGAACTGTCAGGCTCCTTTCCTTTTGACCTGGGGGTGCTGGATAGAGCCAGACGCTTGGGTGTTCTGGTCAGCCCAGCTGTAACACTGTTTACCGCATGTTAGACCTGGCATCCCTGGTGTGGTTTCCCCAGCCTTTTTGCCTCTACCACCTGTATTTTTGACTGTATACTGGGTTTAGTGTTTGCTGGTGTTTGAACTTTGGGTACTTTACTACTGCTGATCAGTGCTAAAGTGCAAGCGCTCACTGCGTAAATTATGATAATGTTTTTCTGTTACCCAGGATTGGCATGTTTGATTTACTCCTGAGTCCCTTGTCAAGTGCACCAGGGGTTCACATGGCCTGCAATTCAAATGCTACTAGTGGGCATGCAGCACTGATTGTGCCACCCACGAGTAGCCCTGCAAGCATGTTTCAGATCTGCCACTGCAGTGTCTGTAAGTGCAGTTTTAAACTGTCATGTCGACCTGGCAAGTGCAATCACTGGCCAGGCATATCCTTTCCTTTTTCTACATGTAAGACACCACCAATGTAGCCCCATGGGCAGGTTGTAGTGTATGTGAAAGGTTGGATATGTACTGGTGTGTTTTACATGTTCTCATAGTGAAATACTGCCAATTTCGTGTTTCACTTTTGCAAGGACTAGCTCTCCCATATGCTATCTTTGGAGCTGCCTTGTACCATCTTAAATGTGTAACTTTCAATTGGGAACAGCTGGAGACTTGGAGTTTGGGCTCCTTGAGCTCAGAAATGACATCTTTTTGAAAAGTTGTTTTTTACATTGTGCGTTTGAAAATGCCACTTTTAGAAGGACCCTTGGCGTGGAAGAGACAAACGGGGACACAATTAAAAGTATTTAGCATATATGTAAAAGAGAACACTGTTGGAGGTGCTCACACAGAAAAGTTTAAGAAACCGTATCTCGATACAAATCCTTATCAGCACTGGTTTACTGGCAAGGAAACTCGCAGGCACCGAAGAAGAATCCACCCCATCTGCCTCCTGAGCAGGCATTGTTAGAAACACATTTCTTCCACCAAGGACTTGTGCAGAATTAAAAGCGCTGTGTATGAGCCACGATTGTCACAAAAAAGCAGACATAAATAACAGTCTTTGGAAACCACCAGTCCCAAAAGAAAGTAGCAGACACCTTGTGGTGCAACTGATCACATGCAAGTTTTTAGCTCATTCCTGGTCCTGAGGAGAACCCCTTTGAAAAAATACCACGAGGTTCGAAACAACCACTTTTTGTCCAAACAAATGTTTACCAAAATAACTTAACTGGTTAACCCTTTCCTTGCAGATTATACAATTGTTGGTTATTTTGGGCACCCGAGTTACACAAGGTTTGGCAAGAGCCCTTATTGGGTAATATTGTAAACAGTCGAAATCTGCACCTTCCCCAGCCTGGGCTTTCTCTTCTTCTTTCACCTTTTTTCACTAACCACAATTTATGCTTCGGAACTAGAGCTAATTCACTTTTTGACCCTTTTATGTCACGCAAGTAATATGTTGTTTTTTAATGCCATTTATGTGTATTATTAATATGAATGTGTAATGTTATTAGTCGGTGGTTCTCATGAATTAAAAAAATGAACCACAGAAAAAAATGAACAAATGAACTAAAAGAAAAAATTTATTAAAAACATATTGGGAAAATGAAAATATATTGTTTTTTTACGGTCACTGCGAGTGTCTCGTGTGATTGCGACCAAATAATGATATAGTAATCATCAGCATTGGCAATTGTGCTGTTTTTCAAGTACAAAACTTGTAGAAAGTGGGCATTTTCTTACTTACCGCCGTATCAAAGGAGAGAGTGAGGACTAGGTAAGCCAGTCCGGATCCCCAGGGTTGTATGTCAGAATATCAAAAAGGACTAGCTATTTAGGGAAAAGGGGGGAGACTCAATGAAGTACGCGTGCCTGCAAACCCATTGGTTTGTTCATGAAGCCCTCACCCACCAACCTAGTTGGTGGCAGGCTTCATCATCGGGCCCACCACAGTGACACCGAATGTGTCCCGGGTGTTCTACAACGCCAGATTACTGCGGAGCTGGTATGTTGCTGAGTGTGCAGTGTAACTAGGTTGGTGGGTGAGGGCTTCATGAACAAACCAATGGGTTTGCAGGCACGCATACTTCATTGAGTCTCCCCCCCTTTTCCCTAAATAGCTAGTCCTTTTTGATATTCTGATATTTTCTTACTTAACCATCCTGTGCCTCTTCCTGCCTGTGAAATCAACGTCTGGTTTAGACTGATCGGGGCTGTTTGTGCATTCACTCCAGACAGTCACACAAAGGGAGCTGAGGTGTACCCAGCATATCCAGATAACCCATCACCAGGCTGATGGACCTTCCTGAGCTAGAGTGGTGGGAGGAGCTGTCACTGACACTTGCATAGGGCTCTGCCTGTCTTCTCACAATGCAGTCGCCACCCCTCTGTGGTGTGTCTGGCACCAATCCCAAACAAGGCAGGAACGTTTGAATTACAAAGACTTTCTTTGAAGTAGGCCTACTTCAAATACCAAATAGGGGTACAAGTATTGGACCTAAAAACCCAAACATCTAGTACATGTCTGGATCAAGAGGAGACTCTGCCAAGGAGATGAGCTGAAGAGTTGTAAGGAGGAGTACTGCCCCTTTGCTGTGTGTTGCTTTACTAGGCTGGTCTGCAGTTGCTGCTTCTGCTTTGGAGAGAAAAAGAACTGGACTTTGCCGTGCATCCTGCCTGTGAAGTTTCTCCAAGGGAGTTTGTGTGCTTGCCACCTGTTAAGAAGTCTCAGGGCCATTAAAGACTTCATCTGCAGCACCCCTGAACTCCACGGCTGGGAGTTCTAACCTGCCAAGTGGTGCCAACTCCAGTTCTGGACCCTTGGATGTTGTTCTGCTGCTTCTACTGCTGAAATCCACACATCGCTATTCCAGCACCTATTTTTCTGATGCAGATCTGCCGTGCAGGATGAGTTTCCATGCACTGCCACCTTGTGGGTGAAGAAACTGATGCATCACCTGCCCATGGCTGAATAAACAACCACAGAACAAGGCCAGCGCACCTTATCTCTGAAGTCTGAGACCTCTGCGCTGACTCCAAATCAGGCCTTATTGTGCAGCTGAACGAATCAATGCATCACCTGTCTGCGGCTGTGGGAATCGACATAGCGTCTGTTTTGTCGCCAAATTGACCCACAGCGCCGGATTTTCCATGCATCGCACCTGTGCTCCAAGTCTACATCAGCACTGGGCTTCAGTAAAGAACCGAGTCCATGTGTCTGGAGAATCAATGCAGCACCTCCCTGCACAGAAAGAAACTCTTCACTTCCCCTTGCAGTAAGACACCAACGCTTCACCTCCTCTCTCAGTAAGGAAACAACGCATCAACTCCCTTGGAGAAAGGAACCAACACATCACCTTCCCAGAAAGTAAGGAACCGACACATCGCTGTGTTTGCTGGTGCCTCACCTCCTCTGCACCTATTTTCATCTTGAATTTTGATGCATCCCAGGTAATTTGCCCAAAAAGTGATGCATCCATAGTTTTATCTGGACTGAACTATTTCAACCTTTTAAAAGTGATATTTTGATATATGAGTATGTTGGATTTTTTTCGTTTTGGTCTTGTTTGGTTTAGATGAAGATACTTCATTTCTCTAAACAGGTGGGGTGTCCATTTGTAGTGTTTTCTCTATGTTACTGTGGGTTTATGTACAAATGCCTTACACACTGCCTCTGAGATAAGCCTGACTTCTTGTGCCAAGCTACCAAGGGGGTGAACGCGTATATATGTAATACAATTCTCAAGTGAGAAGCCAAAATTCTTGGTGAAATTCAAAATATGAGGTCGGAATCCAGTATCGTAGAGTGTATATATATTTAATGGTTCAGTGTTGATCAGTACATACGAGAACAATTAGCTAATTCCGACTTCATATATTGAACTTTCACCAAGAATGTTGGTTTCTCACTTGAGAATTGTATTACATATATACGTGTGCACAGGACATTCTTTGCATTTGTTTGGTAGGGGATACGTTCTCTATCTTGGCAGGGGCGGTTTCTGCTGGGTTTGTTCCCCTGATCTGTTTGCATCGTACCAACTCCATCTATAAAGACTACCCACGTACCAGGTATCCGCTGTGCACCATTTCTTCCTGACTCCCATCCAAACCCAATCTCTCCTCTTGTACCAAGGGGGTGAGCAGGGGTTATCTTGGGTGTGTAATCCCCTTACTCTGACTAGAAGGAAGGGTCCCTTTTTGGACAGGGTGTATACCACTGCCAACTAGAGACCCCCATTTCTAATACTGCACTAGTATAACTACGTGGTAGGTGTCTGTGGAGACCTACAAGGATGTAAAGCTACATTTGCTAAAGTTTTCAAGTCCAGCCTCTGCACCAGAGTTGGACATCACCCCGCCGGGCCACAACAGCATTGAGTCCCTGATTCAAACCTTTGAGCCCACTCATTGCGTCCTGAGTGCTGCAGACTTTCATTTGAATCGCTGACTCCAACACCAGCACCCGCTGCAACACAACTCATTGACTAGCTTGAATCCCCACACTAGGACCACTTTTACTTCCTGAAAATTGGAAAGGATTCCGCATTGCTTATGCTTAATGAGGTTGAAGATTCAGCTTCACAGACACATCTTAACCTTCAAACCAGTTCGACACAGCGAGATAACTTCTATCCGCTTCTTGCGCTCTTCACCATAGAAGATCTGATTCTTCATCACCAAGCAGCAACCCTGTTTGCCAGGTACATCTAGTGATTTTAACACAAGGTGAACAATAATTTGAGGGACTCTGTTTTAAACATGTTTTATTTCATGATATTGTAGAGCTAACCCCTGCTCCTTCCTGTAGCATAGTTTTAATTTTGTATACGTCTTCATCAGTTGATCAAATTCAGGTCATTGCTCTTCGATTATTATCAAAGTTTTATTTATTTTTTCTGTATTGTGTAAATTTGATTGTGACCCAAGTGCCACACTCACTTTCACATAGCATACAGGCCGTGGCTCAAGTCACACTACCCAGGGCAAACCAAGGATACCTTATGTGAAAACCTATTCACATTTATGGCCTGGAGTGTGTGACTTAGGGTTGGAAGCTAGCCACCCTCTTCAGTGGCGGCCAACAAAATGAAGAGGTGGTGGGGGTGGAGGGGTCTCAAGGGAGAGCGGGACGGGGGTGTTTAATACATTTGTTTTAAAAATCCACTTACCTGGAGCTTCCGGCCACCTCCCGCCTCGGTCGTTCTTGTCCCAGCTGACACTGGGACAGCATCAGATTCCCTGTGCAACCCCCACGCTGATCTCATGCTATGAGAGCAGCGCGGGGATTGGCCTGAGCAGGCTGAAAAGACGCTTCGCTCGGGACTAGGAGCCTGCGCTGTTTCTCAAGCCTGACTGTTCAATACAGCCGGGTTGGAGAAACCTACATGCGCATTTGTGTTCGGCTGGCTTGAGACGGCCGGCCAAACACACGTGCACTTAGCACTCCTCCTCTGCCCTCCCATGCCCCAGCTCCTCCCCTCCCTGCACACGCTGGCTCAGAGCTGGCAAATGAAAAATAAAGCAATAAAAAAATATCGCTTTATTTTTCACCATCTGGCTCTGAGCTAGTGGGGCGATGCTCCACCGCCATTGCGGAGGGGCCGCCGCTGATCCTATTCTAATTTAGGCCATTGCTGACTTCAAATCCCATATCTTATCAATACTTGGGTGAATGAGATTGTGTATGCGCAAATCAGAATATACCTGGTCATGAATGGTACACAGGTAAAAGACTGTACTTCAAAGGCATGACTGTATGGACATAAGGAAACGTACATAAGCAAATGAGAATTTGCATGAGCATGTGTTAAGCCACATTTCTGGTATTTGTGTTGTGCACATCTTTCCCTGCTGGGGCCCTTCACTGCTCTCAGGCAGACTGAGTGTGTGCAGCTTCACTTAGGGCCCGCCCGCTTTAATCCTTGGCGGTAAGGATACTCCATTGCAATGATGACGGAGTATCATTACCACCAAGAATGCGGTCTGGCTGCAAAATGTATAAGCTGGCTGACTTTAGGGTTAATCACAGCAGAGACTACTCTGTCTCTGCTGTACTTAATCCCCTCTGATGGCCCTGCCTTCGGAGGCCGGCCTGTTATTACGCCCACCTAATTTAGATGAGTTGAATTATAGGTCAGTTTTCAATGTCCGTCACTACCAGGAAAACTCTGGCGTAAAGGGCAGTGGAAACTGCTAAATCCTTCCCTAGCCTTGAGAGGTGACTCCCATGACAAGAGGAGCATTGTATTTTTTTATTTTCAAAAAGAAAATACCTTTTTGGGATTTTCTTCTTGAGAAAAAAAAAAAGAAACCTGTTTGGTGCAGGGCTCCATCCCGCTAACGGAACCCTGCCCCAAACAGAAACATGCATTGACAGGAACTGCCGTGAAGTTGGTTCAGGTCAATGCTTTATAAATATATTGAAACAACAAAAGAGTGATCAAGGGTGTGTATCCAAAACAAATTAAAGGTTACACTTTCCACAGGAAAAAGAAAAACAAAGGAGGAAGGAAGTTGAGCGGGTTAGTGAGGGAACAATTCCTTGTTTAGTATGAAGAACCCTCACTCACCGACCTGGTCGGTGACATGCTTCATCATAGGGTTGCCACCAGGTAGACCGAATGTCTGCCCGGTGTGCTTCGACGCCTGATCTTTTTGTTTTGTGAATAGTGCAAAAAAAATTATAAAAAATTGAGTGATGTTAAAAGAAAGCAGTCTGTGTCTCGAAAAGGCTTTTTATTAAGAGACCAGATTGCGTTCATTAAAATCAAGTGAGGCGGACACCAAAAGGTCACAAATTTGAACCAATAGTGTCCTTAGTGTAAAAAATTGTTTGTCGACATGTTTCTGCTCAAAATGGCTTATTCAGCCGAGCTTTCTTCAGGACCAGAAAGAAACCCGGGCGGTATACACACGCTAAGGTGTATCCTGACCTCAGGGTTAAATTTGCTACTGAACCAAACTCACGGTTTCGTGTACATTCCTGGAGTTTCCTAGCGTCCAATACCATGCAGACTTGCTAAGTCTCGCTTCTGTGTGCTCACGGCGGGGGCATTCTTCACTCCAGATACTCTTTTAGATCTGGCGACTGCCCTCCGGTACACCTATCTGATGTGCATCCTTGGCCCGAATGCTTTATAAATGACTGCCAGCTTGGTGATCATTTACGAATCTGTCAGGTGGTCCCGCCACCAGGGCGACTGAGTCATTTACTCCGTCACTTTGGCGGAACAACGGGCTGTCCGCCAGGACTTAAACCAGGCCCTTAGTTTGGAGTGCCTAGAGTGGGCTCCATGGCACACACCTGGGATTTCTCTGAACAAATTTCAAGGTGGCTTTGGGAGACTCAACAAACTGACCCAAGAATGTGATGTAGTTTAGATGACCCAGGTGTGCTGTGGTGGTTTTAAATATGAAGGGGGTTAAGAGGGGAGATGGGCAGGTGTCACATGGTGTTACTTTAAGGAGGAGAGAGTGAATGTGTGCAGCCTCTACGGTGCGGGTGGGGAGAGGGGACACTTTACAATTCAGAGGTGGCCCAGTCCCATGACCAGCTGCCAACAAATAAAAAAAAACACCATCCAATATAGAGGGTTTGTCCAGATAACCCCTGGGTGTTAATACTCAACAAATATACAATGGAAAAGGAGGGTACCAATTGAGTTCTTTACTTCTCAGCAAAGACACCATAAATTGTCGCTCAACATGAAATTTTTGTAAATGATTAACACCCATATTAATCAACAGTGTATTTGTTGCTCTGGCTCGTCACCAAAAATATGTACAACAAATATTCAAGCTTTGAACTGGCCTTGTTTCCCCACTTTTAGGGAAGTTCTACCTTCAGGTGGATTGTGTATTTAGAGCTGTGGAGCAAACACCTCACCCTTGTGGAAAAACATAGGAAGCCATAAGGAAATGTATGGAATATAATATGACTTGTATATTTGCACTAGCACTTTTCTGCCTTTAGTAATAGCTACCGCCAAATATCTCGGATGGGCATGGACTATCAGACAGAGGTTTCTAGGCATCTGATTGTCTTTTTATTGTATTAATAGTCTGTCTGCATTTTTTTCTGTAATTTTTATCTGTACATTTTTATCCTGCAACGATATTTACGTTTTAAATTATTCGTTTGTTAATCAAGTCTTATTTTTAACTGAAATGTTTGCTAAAAATGTTTTTATATTGGAGACTGTATGTGCTTTTATGAGTGAACCTCGAATAAAGCAACTTTGACTTGACTTGATATTTGCTGTTTCTATTTTTGGTGTAGAGTCAGAGCAACGCGGGCTCTGTTGATTATATGTGTTTATAATATAGAAAAAAATATTTTGAAAAAATGTATGTCCAGTGAGGATGCTGGGGGCGTAGGGGGCTTTGCTAAACTCTCAGATAGGAGTGTCAAGAGGCAGCAGGTGAAGTTTGTTTGCACTGTATGTGGTGTGCATAGAAGGCACTCGCCGCAACATGTTGAATAGTAAATACCTTTGACAAAGGGCCTGTATTTTGGGTGCTTCTTTAAGAAAGCCTGGGGCGCTCACATCTGTACTTGGTGAACAAAGAAGGCCGTAAATCCAACAATGTGACAGCCGTGTAAATACAAATCAACATGAAAAGGTGATTAGTGAATGGCCCTGTGCCATTATGACAGCTTAAGGCATTCAAACATCACCAGTTGCAATAGAAAAAGCCATGAATCAGCAGTTCAAATACTGCTGTGTCAGAGAAGTAAATACACCAAGGAACAACCACTGGCTGCAGTCACAAGCTGCCTCATGCCATTTCATATCTACAGACGAATTAAAGGATAACTCGATGCCTCATCACCAAAACCTAAAGAGGACACAAATAGGAGAATGTAACCTTCCGCGACACGCCATGACCTTGACAGACAGCTCATCCAACCAATGGTGAAGCATGAAAAACATATACAAGTCAATGGTTCAAGGGGCCGCTCGCGCCCTGTACTTCTGAACTGTACTTTTTGAAGAACTGATGACATGACAAGTTGTAGTGGGTACAGCAACAAGTGCGTTTGTGGGGCCTCCTTCGGGGATGGGCGAAGCTCCCCTGCTGCACAGGGAAATAGATGGGGGTTGTAGGCAGCTTTACAGTGTACCCCAAGAAAGCAATCCCTTACTTAGATGGGGGGAGGGAGGGGGGCGAGAAAGGCTAGCAGCATGAGTCCGAGACACAGAACAAATGGATAACATGTCACGTGTGATACCATCAGCCAATCCTGGATTTTTTTGTGTGAACATCACAGTGCATTCTGGGAATTGTAGTTCCCTTTCTTACAGTTATAAGCATGGGATCGAAACTCCCAAAAAACATGCTGCTGGCTATAAAGGTGTGACGTCATAACATGGAGTCACTTGGCAGCTGTGCAGATGGCACATTGGAGCCTCTCCTCTTTCTCTTTTGCTTTCTTTAATCTGGATTGCTTTCCATGGTCTCAGTGCTTGAAAGCGGTGCTCAGCAGTGCACAGGGTTGGTAACGGTCTTCTGCCAGGATGCCCCTAGACGGAAGTGTGCTGGATAAAAGGTGAAGGGGCTGAGGGATGGGGAAGTGTGCTGGATAAAAGGTGAAGGGGCTGAGGGATGGGGAAGGGTGCTGGATAAAAGGTGAAGGGGCTGAGGGATGGGGAAGTGTGCTGGATAAAAGGTGAAGGGGCTGAGGGATGGGGAAGGGTGCTCGATAAAAGGTGAAGGGGCTGAGGGATGGGGAAGTGTGCTCGATAAAAGGTGAAGGGGCTGAGGGATGGGGAAGTGTGCTGGATAAAAGGTGAAGGGGCTGAGGGATGGGAAAGGGTGCTCGATAAAAGGTGAAGGGGCTGAGGGATGGGGAAGTGTGCTGGATAAAAGGTGAAGGGGCTGAGGGATGGGGAAGGGTGCTCGATAAAAGGTGAAGGGGCTGAGGGATGGGGAAGTGTGCTCGCTAAAAGGTGAAGGGGCTGAGGGATGGGGAAGTGTGCTGGATAAAAGGTGAAGGGGCTGAGGGATGGGAAAGGGTGCTCGATAAAAGGTGAAGGGGCTGAGGGATGGGGAAGTGTGCTGGATAAAAGGTGAAGGGGCTGAGGGATGGGGAAGTGTGCTCGCTAAAAGGTGAAGGGGCTGAGGGATGGGGAAGTGTGCTGGATAAAAGGTGAAGGGGCTGAGGGATGGGAAAGGGTGCTCGATAAAAGGTGAAGGGGCTGAGGAAGTGTGCTGGATAAAAGGTGAAGGGGCTGAGGGATGGGGAAGGGTGCTCGATAAAAGGTGAAGGGGCTGAGGGATGGGGAAGTGTGCTGGATAAAAGGTGAAGGGGCTGAGGGATGGGGAAGTGTGCTGGATAAAAGGTGAAGGGGCTGAGGGATGGGAAGTGTGCAGGATAAAAGGTGAAGGGGCTGAGGGATGGGGAAGGGTGCTGGATAAAAGGTGAAGGGGCTGAGGGATGGGGAAGTGTGCTGGATAAAAGGTGAAGGGGCTGAGGGATGGGGAAGGGTGCTCGATAAAAGGTGAAGGGGCTGAGGGATGGGGAAGGGTGCTGGATAAAAGGTGAAGGGGCTGAGGGATGGGGAAGTGTGCTGGATAAAAGGTGAAGGGGCTGAGGGATGGGGAAGGGTGCTCGATAAAAGGTGAAGGGGCTGAGGGATGGGGAAGTGTGCTGGATAAAAGGTGAAGGGGCTGAGGGATGGGGAAGTGTGCTGGATAAAAGGTGAAGGGGCTGAGGGATGGGGAAGTGTGCAGGATAAAAGGTGAATGGGCTGAGGGATGGGGAAGGGTGCTGGATAAAAGGTGAAGGGGCTGAGGGATGGGGAAGTGTGCTGGATAAAAGGTGAAGGGGGCGAGGGGTCATAAAATGGAAAGTCGGGATGGGGTTTGTGGTAGCCATGGCCGGCTTGGGAATAGCGCTCGGTTGCTGCTCGACTGGCCCTGGGATGGATGCTAGTATAAAGCACCACTCCCGCTTTTGTTACAGGGGGGCGATATTGCAGCACTGCTGCAAAACAAGCCCCCAGTGAGAAAACCAGCCCCCAGAACAAGAAAACCGCCCCACCCGTCCAACCCACCGGAAAACACCGGGTGCCCACTACGGCCTGTATCTCAGAGCTGAGACATTCACAGAGCTCTCGCAGCGTACCTTTATCCAGTTGTGGCCAGCATGGTTCGCGGGTGGGGCAGGCGCTGGGGGGGGGAGTTGTGGGTGTTGCACGCAGGGGGGTCATAATAAACTTACCTTAAGGCTGTGTCCCACGTCTTCTTAGCTCCTTGCTCTCCTGTCTCCGACAGGAATAGGAAGCAGGTAGCCAGGTTCCACCCCATAGCCACTCACAATGCTGCAATGCTGTGTTGTGACTGGTCTCAGGGCCGTGACATGGCGCTCAGACAGGGGCTGGGGAGGTGGGCATGTTCACCATGTAGGGTGCGATGCAGCCTGCATGGAGAAGGGGAAAGTGTGCATGTCTGGTTTACACGGCCCGAGAGGGCTGACCAAACAGTCACTGCGCACTCAGGAGTGGGCAAACCACTCCTCCCCTGCCCTGCTCGCTGAGCAGCCCCGCCCACCAGCCCACCCACAAAGGAAACATAAAATATTAATAACTAAAAGTTACCATTTCATGCTTTTGCTTTAGGCACTGCGAGAAAGCGTGGGGCGACGCTCCTCCCCATAATGGAAGAGCCGCCACTGCCTTTATCTTCAGCTGTAAGTGGTGCTAGTATCTAAGTGCTGGGACATTTGCTGAGCTCTCTCCAGTGCCGGACTGGGAACTGAAATCGTCCCTGTCAAACAGCTGGGCCAGCCCCCCTTGGAAGCAAAGGGGGTAAGGCCGAGCTGTTTGAAAGTGCCGGTTTCGGTCGATTTTGTTACCGGGGGCCGATTTTTCCGGCCCCCGATAACAGAAACGGTCCGCCAGGGGCCCAAAACTGGCCACCACATGGCGGCCTACCGGGGAAATGCCTGGTGCCCGCTACGGCCAGTCCGGCCCTCGCTCTCTCATTGTACCTTTATCTTCAGCTGTAGAAGGCGCTGGTATCTCAGTGCTGAGAAATTCGAGGAGCTCTCACAGCGTACCTTTATCTTCAGCTGCAAGTGAAGCTGGTATCTCAGTGCTGAGACACTGGCTGAGTTCTCGCAGCGTACCTTTATCTTCAGCTTTAACAATAACTGCAGATCTTTGGGTTCTAATAACAATACGAGGTTATCTTATAGAGTTTTACGCACCACCTTTCCAAAGTGTATTTCCTCCTTCTCCAAAGTTTTCATTAAACATGACTGACCTAATATCCTTAGAAATTCAATCTCTCTTACAAAAAGGGCAATTCATGTCTCCATAGCAGATCAATTGGGGGTTTTCAGTTCCCTGTTCTTGCCTCAGAAGTAAAACAAAAAGAGGTGTCTGGTTATCAACCTCAGACTCTTCAATCAGTTTGTGGTGTACCGTCACATCAAAATGCAGACTATAATTCACCTAAGAGGTTCTTTACGTCAACACAATTTGATGGTACGGTTCGACATACAAGATGCCTACATTACAATTCCCATTCATCTTTTCCACAGAAAACTTCTTCAATTCCAGTGACAGGGACACATGTACCAGTTTCCTCTCTTTCCTTCAGTCTTTCTTTGACACCATAGTGTTTTGCAAAGGTAATGGAACCGGTTGTGGCTTACCTCCGATATCTGAGCATCAGACGTTTAATTTACATGGTCAACGTTTTGCTGATGAGTCTAGACATACAGACTCTGCTCCCATCTTCATCTCACTTGTTCTATTCTTTCAGAGCTGGGTTTACTTTTAAACAAAGAAAAAATAATTATGATTCCTACTCAACAGATCGAATTTCTAAGCTTTCTGGTGAATTCTTCAAGCGCTACTCTACATCTTCCTCAAACAAAGGTAAAAGAAATAAAAATTTGTCACCTGCACCTGACTTATTCAGATTCTAAAATCATTGACCCAGAGTCATGTTTAGAACTCCAATGGTAGATAGAGCATTTAGACGCCTGAAATGGCAGGACTATCTTTGCATGAGTCCCCGAATGTGTATTAACATCAGATGCCAGTCGGACAGAATGGGGGTACATAGTCTCTCGAGGAGTCCAGATTGCTTATGAATTGTTTAGAGATGCTGGCAGGCTCCTTTGCAATCAAAAGCCTGGCAAAAGACAGAATACAATGTTCCATTCTTCTCCACATGGGCAAAGTTTACGTGCTCTGTTATAGAAACCATCTGTGCAGCACATAATCCAAACCATTAGCGGAACTGGTGAAAGGTTTTTGGGAATTCTTTCTTCTCAACAAAATCTCAGCATGAGCAGAGTACTTACCGGCCACCTCAATTCCATTGAAGAATGGAACTCCAATCATCTTCAGGATTCCAGAATTTGAAAACTTCATCCTTCAGTATTCCAGTCTCTGTCTTAAAAGGTTGGTCCTTTCAACATCGATTTTTATGCTTCCTGCCTCAATTTTCACCTGCTTAATTTCTTGTTGGAGTACACATCCTCCAGCCTTAGATACAGATGCATTCTTGCAGGACTGGTCTCAGTTAGTCAACTACACTTTTCCTCCTTTTCTCGTGAACAGCAGAGTTCTGGATTAGGTCAGACATCAGCAAACTACTCAGGTAATAGTGATCCCCTTTAGGCAAGCACAGGTGTGGTTTCCTCGTCTTCTGGAACTGGCAATTGACTTCCCAGTCTTTCTTCCATCCTTTTCCAATCTTCTCCTGGATCCCTTGGGCCAGCCTGGCAATCTGGTTCTTGACAATTCTCTCACAGTCTCTGCTTGGAAAACAGCGGGTCAGCCCAATCTCTTGGTTTCATTTCGCCAGAGGCTTCAGAATTCATTAGCAAAGCCTGGGCTCCAGTAACCACTAAAGCTTACAAATCCACATGGGCTTTTTGGCCAAGCTGGTGTTTGGGAAAACATATCAATCCCTTTTCAGCCAATATAATCTATATTGTTAATTTTCTAGCAGCTGAAGCTAGTGGGGGTAAGTCCTTTAGGACCATAAACTTGTACAGATTGGCGATTTCATTAAACCATTCCCACATCAATGGCAAAGCAGTTGGAGAGCACCTGCTCATCTGTCGTCTGTGGAAGGAAGTAACATTTTCCAACCATCCTCATCTAAAGTATAAGAAACTGTGGGATGTTAAAGTGGTTACAAATGTGTTTATTTGCTTGCCTGACAATGCAGCTCCTGCATTAAAGATACTTTCTGCAAAGCTTACTATGTTACTGTGTTTGATTTCAATTAAACGTTTGTCAGATGTTAAGGCTTTAGATGTGTCTTCTAATACATCCCTACTAGGGAAATGTTCACAGTTAACAAACGCTCAAAGACTAACTTAAATACAGTGTTTTATAATTTTTTTCCTGATCATCCTAAACTTTGTGTTGGACAATGTTTTAAAGTGTACGAATAACAAACCTTCGATCTCATTCCCAACTCCTCATTTCCACCCTGGCTCTTTGGGTCAGATGGATAATGACTTTGGCTGGCATTCGTGCTTCTGCTTTCGGGGCTCATTCCGTCAGAGGTGCCATACCTCAAAAGCCTTTTGGGCGGGTTCCAGACTAGAGGACATTCTGAGATCAGCTGACTAGTCTAACGATAAAGTGTTTAGGACTTTTCATTGTAAACCTGTTCATACTCTAGCTGCTGTGGTGATTGACATGCTTTAAACAAGCATATTAGGAGCCTCCGATCTTGACATAAAATGTCGATTTTCCTTGTAATCTATGAAGGCAAGTCATCATTTTATTAAAGACATTGAGGCAAGTATTTTCTCAGCTCAGCACTTGGTGATTTGTGTTGGTTTCCCTCCCTGACAGCTGCTCCAGCGTTGCCACCTACTTCCTTTTAAGGATGTCACGGGACAAGCAGAATCTTCAGCTTTTTTTTCCACTTCAGAGAATCCACATGGATTTTTTCCTGTTTCGTTGGATCCTTCCCTGAGCTTTGCTTTAATGAACTTTTGCCATGAAATGTTTATGTCTACTTTAGCATTTTCTATTGTGTTGTCAATTTTTCCTTTGTTTTCTGGGTCCATGTAACTTCTCGCACAACAAAAGAGGGCTGCTAGCAGTCAAGTGTGGCATGATGCATATTACTGTGATACTATTGGTTATTGTGATGATTACATTTTTTTCCCATTAGCTAACCTGTTGCTAAGCCTCTTGAGATTTATAGTTCCAACGTTCTTGACTGCTGCTATATAAAATAAAAGCAAGATTAGACAGCATATGACCCCCTCTGTGTCTTTATTAAAATTAAGACTTTCCTGCATAAATTACTGGGAAAACCTACATTCCTTGGTACATTGAGTCTGTGAGAGCGGGACAGCTTCTTACAGCGCAGCATGCGCTGAGCTACTGCACTGTTAACGTGGTGGCCGTCAGCCCAATCCAAGATGGCTCCTGTAGTTGTCCCGTATGGGAGATGCCCAATCAAAGATGGTGGCAGAACGCTAGTTTCTCCCTCATCAGCTGAGTTTGCATTACAGTGTTTAATGAGTCCTCTGGATGTTCCTCGTGCATCGCAATGTCTCAGCATGTATATATCCGACCAGTTATTTGCTATGCTGACCCGTCATCATTCCACTAGATCCTGCCACCACCATATCACTTAGGAGGGTTGTGATGTCATTGGCTTATGCCTGCCCTCAGCTATTCATACCGTGTTCATCCGCCCACCTCCTTTACCTTTGGAAGTGAGCAGGCAGCATGGCTTCCAGTGGGGGGGTCTCCCTTTCCTTAGTGCTTCCGAAGAAGATTTAAAGAGTGATCCCTGCACCCAGCCCTTGATAGTGGGAGAAGATGCTGTGCAGGCCATGGAAAGAAGTTGGGAGGGGTCTGTGATGGAGACATGAGCCGTTGGCAGTGTCCGGGATGGAGTCGGAAGGATATGATAGTGATGGGGGATTCTGACAAGTTTAGTGAGGCTGTACATGGAGGTATCAGACAGTGTGTGGGCACGCGAGTCTAGAAATGGGCGTGGAAGAAGGTACAAGGGAATGTGAGACTCTATACATGGGCAAGGATTCTGAACCTGGGCATCAAAGGCTGTTTCAAACCTATCATAGAGGGACTTGGGCATCCATGAATGCACATGGGATGGGAGTCCAAACCTGTACACGGCATGCGATGACCAACTGGGCATCCATCGCTGTTTCTGCATGTGGTAGCAGTAGAAGGGCATGTGCAGTGTAAAGCAATGGGCATGGGAGCTTGAGGTGGTCGATGAGGCTGTGAATGTGCTATATTGGCATTGCAGTCTATAAAATCACAAACATTGTTAGATCTGAGCCTATGAACCTGGGTATAGAGGGTGAATGGGACCATCTGAAGCTGTTTCTGGCATACAGCTGTGGGGCATGGGCACACATGAGGGCTTATGGAAATACATGGGAATCCAAACCTGAACATGGCATGTGAGAGTGAACTGGGCAACCACAGCTGTCTTCCTGTACATGGTAAAGGCACTTGAGCTTGAGACAAATGTGATTCAAATGAGCATGTGAGCTTGTCGGTGGGTGGTGAGGCTGAAACTGGGCATCATACGCCGCCCCTGGCTTATGAGTATGCACAATGGGCATTACCGGCTCTACAGACACACATGATGGGTGATCTTGGGCATATGAGGCTGTACAAGGGCATTCAAAGCATTACCTGCCCACATGGGTTAGTTCTAAACGAGAGGTATACAATGAGAATGATAAACTGATCTTTACGGTACACAATACTAATACTTCAATAAATGACTGCCCTATATTTAGAGACAACAATGCATTTCCAGAAAATGATAACCTGAAATGTTGGTCAAAATGAAAGACAACCTCACTTTGGGCAGGAAATGGCAAGCTGACAGGTGCGAACAAACTACTTAGCTGTTAAAAATAAAAAGCTGGGATTTGGGAACATAAGAATGCATTTTTTTTAAATAAAAAACATAATATGGATACAATTGGGAGGTATTTCACCAGGTGAGTTGTCACTTTAATGCAAGGAGAAGCTGTGGCACACTACAAGGGTGCACATTTTTCTGCTTGTTGTACATGCTGTAATGAGGGGAACTGGGAACTGTGACTGAAAGGGCTCTGATGGCTGGATGGCTGTTGTAAAAGGATTTCTTCTTCTGTGACCTCAGGTGCTTGATTTTATCATCAACGTTTGACAAACGTCCTCCCCTTCGCTGTGATTCCTTCCCAAATACATAACACCAGCTCGTGTCTTTCTTTACATACATTAGTCAGTCTGTTTGTAAACGCACAGATGGCCTGTCTCACATAATTAGACGAGCCCATCTGGTGCCCAGGGCTGAGCAGGGCATCACTGCGGGCTGGAACCGGAGCTCTCAAGGATGTGAGTGGGGCGGGGCGGGGCTAGCAGCCACCACACCTGATTTGCCCTTTGCTGGCCAGTAACTATCCTTTCTACACCCGGTCTCTGGGGTAAGATGGCAGGGGCAGGAAAAGAGAGCAATAGAGGGATAAAAAAAACCTGGATTATTTCCTTTATTTTACAACCCTTTAACCTCCCCAGGCATTCGGAAGCGGGTAAAACAAGGTGCCTCAGCTGTGATGTCATTTGGCGCTGATGTCACTTCCGCTGCCCCTGCTGGTCAAGCAATAAACGTATGATGTCATCAAATCACTATATATCTCAATTAGGGGCAAGGTGAAGTTAAATTGGGGTTTATAAACATGGGGTACGCACAGGACCGGAGTACAACCCCAATCCCACCCTGGTAAACATGGACATCAATGACCTGGCTAGACTGCGGGGGAGGGGGGAGGCTCCTACAGTTCTTAATTTGTAAACATTAATTGCCAGGGCCCTTCTCGGAAGGACACTGCATCTTGCACCACCCGTACCCTGCCAGCCTGAAAATGACAATACTGGCACAACACTAACCATCGCACTCCGACAAGTGTGACAATTCAGAATATTTCAGGCCACACAACGCTATAATAATGGTATGAGTGGCTGGTGTTATTCTTTTTCAACGTATATTGGTGTAATAGAGACACTTGCTGTGCTCAGCTCAAAATTAAAAAGACAGCACCACCATGTGGTGGACTGTCAGTAGAGCTGGTGTTGATAATTAAGTGCTGGTGCCAAGCACTGGAAACCACTGGAACAAATTAAGCACTGGCTCCAGGCCTTAGCCGCCAGGATAAACAGTTCAGAAGTGAAATAGCTGATTCGTACAAGCGGCATGGCTATCTGCCGCAGTAGTCATCAAAGAAAGGCGCCAACACAACCACAAATAACAGTACAGCAAGAACATCATATTCGTTCACAAAAATGCCACAACAAATACAGTTTAATCTTTGATGTTACAAATATATAGCACACAACAGACTACCCTTCTTTGGGACACAATTAAAGCACAAGCTAATGACTTAAGTGAAGAATGAACTAAACCACGAGCAAGAGCCTGGCCTGCATCACAGTTATCAAGAACAACTAGTATTTTTTTTTCAGCTAGTCAAACTAATGCTGAAACTATTTCACAGTGTCATCTTTCTGAACCTTCTTCCCCACAGCATGGAAGTTTCTTTAATTTATAAAACAAAAACACCAATGCAAAGCCCACTGTGACCGAATAGCAGGGCGGCAGAGTCTGGATTCGGTCTCATGCCTCTTTCTTCCACCACTCTCCATCTGCGATCTCTTTCTCATTCTCATTGGGATCTTTTTCATCACCTGCTTGCTTCTTTTGTCACTGTTTTCCTATCTTTCTTTTAATCCTTCTTTCTACCTTTTCTGCCTTTCTCTATCGGTCTGATGATGATGATGATGATGATGATGAAAAATGAATTCCATCTAACATGACAGTGCCCAGCCCTAAGATCCCCGCTCCGCCCGACTCAGAATCAGGATCAATGGGTTTTATCTACACAAATCACTACAACATTTCCTATATGTCCTTTTAGGACACACCTGCAAAGCAGCATTTATTTTTTAGCTAACGCTGAGCACTAGAAACAGTCTTATTCATTAAACTCGTTATTTATCACAAAAGTCCCCAAAGTAATTTGTGTGAGATCCTCAACCCCCCTCAACAATAAAGAGGTCCAGCGATGTCCAGGTCTGTTCTGCTGGCGCCATCGAGGAGTCTCTGCTCTGTTGTGCTCCTGTGGATTGAGCATTCTGAGCCCAGGGAGCTGCTGCTGTGGTTGGCGTGTAGGAAAGGGTGCACAGAGACCTAAGAGTGTGAAGGGCTGTGAAGTGTGTCAGAAGAAGGGGTTGAGCTTCATCATCACAGCTGAGCCCAGACAGGACGTTGATGACATGAACCTGAGGGAAGTACCGAGGTGGGCTGATATCATGTTATGTTATGCAGGTTTGTAGAGCACACTATCACTCCGGAGGGTATCCTGGCACTGAGCAGGTGTGAGTCTTGCACACCTTGGGTATAGTGGGACTAGTCGAGAAGCCGCATCTTCAGCTTCTTGCGGAATTCAAAAAGGGAGCAGGAGGCTCTTATGTGTAGCAACAGGTTGTTCCACCCTTTAGGAGCAAGACGGTTTTCCTCTGGATCTGGTTTTCGGTATGTGTGGGATGTGTGCCAGTAGGAGTCCGGACTAGTGCATGGGAAGGAGTGCATTCAATTTGAGGGTCTGAATTGTGCTAATTTGTGATTGGGGAGCCAGTGAAGTTCCTTCAGGTGTGGTGTGGTGTGAGTGTGGTGTAAGAGGCTGAGAGTGATTCTGGCTGCACAGTGCTGAATGCTCTGCAGCCTTCTGGAGAGTTTGTTGTTGATCCAGTAAGCAGGGTGCTCCCATAGTCAAGTTTGCGTGTGGCCAGGATATGAGTGATAGTTTTCTGGGTGCTGATTTTGAGCCATTTGAAAATGTTCCTCAGAATCTTCAGGGTGTGGTAACATGAGGTGGTGACAGCATTAACTTTGGTGGTCATGTTGAGTTTGCTGTTGATGATGATCCTGAGATTCTTGGCGTGGGTGGTTGGGGTGGGGGTGGGTGCCAGTCTTAGCTCTGTTGGCCTCGTGGTGGAGTCCCACGGTGATGTGCTCTTCCCGAAGATCATGATTTCAGTCTTGTCAGAGTTGAGTTTCAGACACTTGCGGACTTATTTACAAGCCCAATACGCTGCTGGAATGTCACTTTTTATGATGTCCCAGCGGCACACTGGGTTACCCATATCTACAAGGCCAAGCAAAACCCCCCTGCATGGCTTTTTATGGCCTCGTAGACATGTTGTAAGGCACAATTGCTGTGTTGCCTCACACTGCGATGGGGAGGCATGCCATGAGTGTTACGGTGGGTGTTACCACGTAACACCCATGGCATATGACACATTCCCAGATTTACAACATGCTGTGACCCTAGGAATGCGTCAAAAGCCTACTCCTTCCCGGGGGTGGCTTAAGGGTTGTTTTTGTGAAGGAAGGTGTCCCTTCCCCCTAAAAACAACCTTATTTCAACATAGACACCCTTGTACCATGGTGCAAGGATGCCTGCGTTGGTACATAGCAGCCATTTGAGCGCCAGCAAAGTAAAAGATGTTGACCGATGAAAGAAAAAGATGGCAAACTTCTATTGGCAATATAGTATAAAGTTTATATTAAGCACGCAGAAGGTCAGTCAGCTCTGTGGAACTGGGATCTGAGCTTCAACGTGTGGCAGGCAGTTTCTTTTATATATTTTGTATCCACAGATACATCATACATTTCCATATTTAATCATGTTAGCAAACAGTGGTTCAGCGCTCAGATTTTAGTGATGTATTGGGTGGATTGCATATGAATTCAGCAAGTACATTTTTCATTGACAGATACAGTACTCACGGTGCATATTTGTGCAGCAGATAAACCATGTAGTTTCACAACTTTCTTTCTTCAATAGTTCTTTATTAGTTCACTTCATATGAAAAAGTACATCAATGAGATCAAGGATAACATCTAGTAACCAACGCGTTTCATCTACACAGTACTTCTTCAGGGCTTCAAATTATGCATTGGACTCATCAATTCCTTAATATTTAATGGCATTTAAGAACATCAATGTTTCATTAGTTTAAAACCTGCAAGAATTAGAATTAATTTTTTCCTCTGGTGTGTCTTGTTCGTGGCTTCTGCTTCAAATAGCTTGACTATTTGAAGCAGAATTCATATGCAATCTACCCAATACATCACTAAAATCTGAGTGCCAAACCACTGTTAGCTAATATTGTTTTGCAAGCTTTTTCATTTGGAGTTGAGAGGGGCAGTACTCCAGGGTTTGTTGGACCACAGAGAATATTTTACCTTCCTAAAAATATTAGTGTTGGCAAGTTCGGTTCATCATTGCCTCAACTCCTCTGTTTTCGTTGCAATATTAATCATGTATTTGCTTAAGCACAACATTATATCAAAAAGTAATACTTTCTGCAAAAACAGCTAATCACACGTTTACGGAATGCGACTCATGTGCATGTGTTATGTTTTACGCTTCACACCACGGCTTGTCCTTGGCTTGTCTCTTTGAAGCCTAGCACTGCTCGACTGCCTACATGTTTACTGCTCTACAAGGCCTAAACTCCCACCTATCCTGTGCCTCTGTGCTACTTTATCTACATATTTTCTCAGAGACGTGTTGTCGTAATGTGGGTCTGTAACTTTCCATTTCAATTGTGTCTAATTAAATTTCTCTATTCTACTGAAGCTCGTGTCTACTGCCCCTCCCCCGGTTCTAACCCTATTTGTGTTTTTTGTTATACCAGCTTAGGCCTGTACTTCTCCTTTAATACATACATCTGTACACAACTTTCTGCTGATGCCTGCATTGACATGAGTGGGCCTTCTTCATTTCCTACATTTAATGTGAGAAAGAGGACAGGAATGCGCAGTGTCTCATAGATACGACGCGCTCCTGCCCTTTTCTTTTGACGGAGGCCAGCCCAGCAGGAAGGCTTGCGGTGCTGCCCTACGCCAAAACTTTATAAATGAGGCCTTTGGTTTTTCATCCAGTGGTTGATTTCAGTCATGCTGGCATTGAACGTGATCTGGGTACTGGGCATCGTGTCCATGAGGGAGAGAAAGAGGTGTGTGTCAGTGGCTTAAGAGAGGACGTTGATGTCATGAGAGCAGATGATGCTGGCTCGAGGGATCACGTATGCGCTGAAGAGGGTCGGGCACAGGGAGGATCCTTGTGGATCTCCACAGAAGAGGTTGCAGGCACCTGAGGTGTACATTGGGAGAGGTGTGGCGCCGCGGCCAGGGCGACTGACGCTGGAATCTGGCGATCACGGTTCGATCCACGGCTCCGGCGGCAGGTTAGCCCAGCACCATGCGACTCTGGGCAATAGCTTGCTTACTCTTCCCGACGGCCCCCAGCGCCTAGAGACCCTAACGGGTGATTGTGCGCTATACAAATGTGGATTATTATTATTATTATTATTGCTGGGCTGACTGACTGGGTCCTTCCAGTCAGGGGGAGTAGATCCATTGGGGTGTGTGTCCTTGGATTCCAAAGTCGTTTACGCATTGAATGAGGATGGTGTGGGAGACTGCGTCAAATGCTGTGGAGAGATCAGGAGAATGAGACCTGTCGTGTCTCCTCTGTCCAGAGTCATGCGGATGTCATCCAAAGGTGGCAATGAGGGCAGTTTCCATGTTGTGGTTGGGTCAGAAACCAGACTGAGGGGTGTTGAGGAGTTGGGGGTCATTAAGGCATTCCATGAAGTGTCTGTTGTGGTTTTTTTCTAAGATGAAGGAGAAGGAGGAAGATTGATTGATTGATTGATGGATTTTAAAACTTATATGGCGCTTACTGTCACTCCACGGGTATCTTGGCGCTGGATGGAAGGAGGAGGGGTAGAAAGCGGATGAGGGCATGCAGAGAAACAGGTGGAAGATAATGCACTGACAAACCCAATAGGTAAGGCTTCTATATAGTGTGTGCATGGAGACGCATACATGCATTCCTACGTGCATACAGACACAAATGAGCTAAATAAATAGACCTACAGCACCTATGCACAGAGGGCAAGACATACCCATGAACATAGACCAACAAATACAAAGACAGCCATGCACAAAATCCTACAATCAACTTAAATGAGGACATGGTGTTTGGTGATATAAAAGTGTCTGGCGCTCTGTCAGCAGTCCGTCCTCATCCCAGTCTTGGTCTTGGCTGCTTGGAGCTGTTGCTCTGTAGTGAACCTTGTTTTCTTTTACTTAAACAGCGATCCGCCACCTTGCTCTTCCACCTAAATCATTGATACCATAACTGGAGTGTAGGCGGATCCCCTAGAGTCTAATGCTGTCCTTCTCCGATCTATTATCGCAGAAATTTCTGTTCAGATGACTTTTTTACTTCTCCTGGTGCTCG
The DNA here is from genome assembly GCF_964261635.1 of Lissotriton helveticus. Taxonomy (NCBI): domain Eukaryota; kingdom Metazoa; phylum Chordata; class Amphibia; order Caudata; family Salamandridae; genus Lissotriton; species Lissotriton helveticus. Next base: position 1,857,012,799 of record NC_136068.1, on the reverse strand, counting down.
TTCATCCCGAGTTCGCAGAGCGCCCAGTGCACAGCACCTTCACTTTTGGCTGTGCAGCGTCTCACTAAGGAGACCCACGACGGAGGCACAGTGAGATGCCTGCCGGTAGGTTGGGTGACGCTCAAGAAGCGGAGAGGAGGCAACACCGATCCCCTGAGGATCCTGCCCGCCATTTCCTGGGCTTGCCGCGAGACTGAGGACGATGAGCAAGGACCTCATTGATATCGCCGTGAGCACTGATGAGTCCAGACGGTGAGCCCGGGAGGCTGAGGCTCATGACCAAATCCTCCTTAAGTCCCTTGGATCATTTCAATTTTAATAGAATGCCTCTTTTGTTATGCGCCTGACTACAAAAAGGCGCCCACAGTCGATCGTTGGCAGGGATCGAGGTTACACCTATGTGAGACCCCCCGTTTCCAACAATACCATATAGGCATACATTGTACTGCTCGGTCCTTTGGGACGTCCCCGTTCAGCGCTATGAATCAAGTGAGAAAGACACCGGAGGCACCCTGCCTGACCTGCTAATGGCGGCCATCTCTCCCACTGGCGAACATTACTCAATCATCTCACACCCCCTCTATTGACCAACGGTCTCTGGCCCTGTTCCTCTTGCCGATCCTCGGCTTGCCCGCACCCCCTTTCCTTTTGGGTAATAGAGAAACAATGGGGACCGACTTAATTGATCATCAAGGGCTCATCCCCCTTGCCTGGATTCTAGATGGCCGCACCATTGGAACCCTCCTTGATACTCTATCTCTCCTGGTTCATAATAACTGGTTATCATCCTGATCTCGTTCAGCCCTCACCTATACCCTGTTCCTAACCTCACACCAGAACTGTTATTTGATGAACTCCTCTTGAACAGTTGAGACCGAGCTATTTTGACTGATGCCCGGTGGAGTTACCCCGTTAGCTATAGGGGATATGGGCCATAGATTCCCTCCTCAGCCGTCACCTACCCAGCCGGTCTTTGGGCAAACTCTCCTTCGTCTCTCCTGATTTTATCTCCCTCCTCCCCCTGCACCCTACCCCTATCCACTCTACTTTTCTCTTCTTTCCAGCTCTTGTCCTCTCTGTGAAGTTTCCCTCGTCTGTAGAGACCTAGCTATCTGACCGATGCCCGATTGAGCTACCTCGATAGCTATAGGGGAGACGGCCGTCACCTACCCAGTCGGTCATTGGGCAGACTTCTCTTCGTCTCTCCTACCGTCTTTTCCCTCATCCTCTCCCTTTACACCTGCACCTTTGCCCTCCTGCTCTATTTGTTTCACCTTTCTTTTTTTCATTCACTGTGTTGCTTATTTTGATGTAATGTGTAGTTTTTCATTATGTTTCTGTAACATTATGTAGCCCAATGTAAAGTGCTCTGATACCTACGGGTCTAGCCAACGCTATATAAAACTCATTAAATAAAATAAAATAAATAAATATGCTGGCCCTTGGCCCCTTATTTCAGGGTCTGCCCCAATAGGTTGTGGTTGCATCTAAGGCCTAGGTTTCAGCCTAAAGTTATGCCTTCTTTCACAAGGACTGGGAGATTCCCACCCTCCTCCTTTCCTTGCATGGCTTCTGAAGAGGAGGCGGCCTGGTATCGCCAGGACATCCATGTCTACCTTTCCAAGTCTGAGCCCTACAGCCTCTGCAAGAGTCTGCCAATTGTAGAGCCATCCAATAGGGATATCAGGCCTCTCCTTGAGTCGCTGAGCATATGGTCTCTCTTGCCTCCTGGGGTCTTCTCCACCTGGTGCTGTGCACGTGCGGCCCTCTCAAGAGAAGCCTCCGTTGGGGTCTTTGGTAGTGGAGGGCTCCATGCAGGACGTCTGTCAGGCTGCAACAAGACAGCTCCTTCCATTTTTGTCTCCCTCTAATAACTGAAATTGGGGGATCGGAGATCACTGGACTTTGGGGCGCGATTGCATGTGGCCGTTCTTCCTGACTGAGCTTCTCCTGTATAATAATAATAATAATCCGCATTTGTATAGCGCACAATCACCCGTTAGGGTCACTAGGCGCTGGGGGCCGTCGGGAAGATTAAGCAAGCTATTGCCCAGAGTCGCATGGTGCTGGGCTAACCTGCCGCCGGAGCCGGGGATCGAACCCTGATCCCCAGATTCCAGCATCAGTCGCCCTGGCCGCGGCGCCACACCTCTCCCTGTATCAGTCTTGCATTTAATGAAATCGAGGTGCTGCATTAGTTCTGGCTGTGTGCCTCATTGGGTCTCCGGGTGTGGGCCTACTGCTCTGACCTAGCCTCGTTAACACAGATTGGGAATGCGGGTCGGTTGAATACGTAATGCACCGGTTACGTACTGGTAATCTTCATTACTCCAGTTACCCTTCCTCATCCCAGAGATCACAGCCTACGCTGCTTTCCATTATAGTGACTGGGATTCACAGCGCTCGATGTTGACCGAACGTGGTACGGGCGCCTGGCTCCGGGTAAGAGGGAGGGGGCTCTGGGGAGGATGAAGGTGGGTGGGGTGGGCGTGGTAAGGTTTGGCTCTAGTTTCTATATAGATTGGATCGGAAAATAGGGGACCCTTTCAGATCCGGAGGATAGAGAGACCCTTTCACAATTGAAAGGGACAGGGGGGATACGCCCTTCCTATTTAAGTAACCTGATGATGAAGCATGACACTATTAGAGTGTGTGAGGGTTATTTAGAGAAAAGGATGCTGTTCCTCCCCCGCATTTAGCAGTGCGGAGTTATTGTGAAGACCAAACCCCCCTCTTTCTCTCCGAACTGATCACACCCGGCATTTAAGGTGGGACGCATATAGGTTGGACGTTGGTTTTAGACACACATTGCCCAGGGAGAGGTGGACTCACCTCACTTAGTAAGTACTGGGACCGGAAGGGTGACCAGAGTAAAGTTCCCACTCTGTCCTCACACCTCTCTCCCAAGAAAAACACATATTTTTTCCGACACATGACCGCTAATGTAGGATTAAGTCTGTAAGAATGACTCGTCAGTTTGATGGCTCGTGAAATAACACTCATTCCCTCCTATCTGATTCTCATTAGCAGTGACGTACTCCCAGCTTGTCAATGTGTAACCACCACCTCAAGGTAAGTCACATCTGTGACCCTAAAGCACGCCACACGTCACACACATCTACACACATATGCGCCTCTGATGACATGTACATCAAGGACAAAAGGAGATGTAACTTTCAGTGATTTACAAACTTTAAACATGAATACAAAAACGTGCCAAGCAGGACAAGGTGGAGGGGTGAAGATTGGAGTGGGAGGGATTGGAGTAGGGCAGATTGTTTTGGATTGGAGTGGGGCAAATTAGAGTGAGCAGATTAGAGTGGGCAGATTGTTTTGTAGGAGTGGGGTAGATTGGAGAGGGGCAGATTGGAGTGGGGCAGACTGTTTTGGATTGGAGAAGGGTGGATTGGAGTGGAGCAAACTGGAATGTGGCAAATTGTTTTGGATTGCAGTGGGGCAGATTGGAGTCAGGCAGATTATTTTGGATTGGATAGTAGCAGATTGGGGTAGGGCAGATTGTTTTGGATTAGAGGGCGCGCGTTGGAATGGGGCAGATTGTTTTGGATTGGAGTGGGGCAGACTGTTTTGGATTGGAGTGGGCGTATTGTATTGGATTGGAGTGGGCAGATTGTTTTGGACTGGTGTGGGGCAGATTGGAGTGTACTGCATGATAATGTGTTAAAGCATAATTTTATTACAGATAAGAAAGAAACAATGTCGCTTTGCGATAAAATAATCCTCCTCCTTTGAGAACAGCGCCCATGAGCAAAAACAAAAGATAGTATTGGTGCAAAGTGAGAAAAGAAGAATTTGCAAAATAAAAGAAAATTAACTATAGAAATTAAAACTGTGCAATTGTGTTTGTCCTGCTTGGAATGTTTTTGCCAGTCACACACCTTTTGTTTGCCGGGTACTGGAAGTTAAAAAGAGCAAGATAGTACCTCAATGACGTCGGGAGCAGCAGACGGGCATTGATGAAGTTGAATCATCAGTGCTTGGTCCCTGCTCCACAGAGACGAACGGAAATCATGTTAGGCCAGGCTCGACAAATTACGAAACTGTAATGAGAGTGTCACGCAAGCCATCAAATGGTAAGCAGCAGGCGGCCTCCAAGCCCTTTTTGGGTACAAGAGTGTCTTGCAAGCGAGTAGCAGGTGCTAGCACTTGTTCTTGCAGGCTTGACCCTAATGAGGAACATAGGAAAGGGAGGGAAGGAAGACGAATGGAGAGGGCAAACGAAGGTCAACAGTTGTGCCTTTTATATTAAAGCTGCAAAGAGGGGTGTTCTATGTTGGATAGGAGAGGTCTCGTTCGTGGCCTGGATGTAGTTGAAAACTGTTTCATTTGTAGCACACTTCCGGTGAGGGGCTTGGGAGGAGAGAGCGGCAGCTGGAGGTTCCGGGCAGTGATGTCATGCGCCCCCTGCTGGCCTACCCTAGTGGCTTCAATGGGTGCCCCCCTGGGCCGATGGATGGTGAACTGGGTCCCACTAGCATGTTAAGCAGTTGTATGGGAGCCTCCTCTGGCTCTAGGTTTGCAGATGATATGTTAGGGAATAGATTAATGGAAGTAAGTACAGAGGGATGGTGCATTGGCTGTAAGGTACAGTGAAGGAGGCGGGAAAGAGGAGTTATATAATAGGAAAACCACAAAGAGCAAGGCAAGAGAAAGAGCGGGCTTGAGAGAGAAAGTTAGGAAAGTAATAGGATGGGAGAATTTAGGATGGGTAGATGAGGAAAAAGAACACGAGGAAATAAAGAAGGGTGAATGGGAAGAAGGAAAGAAGGGAGAAAATAAGTGTAGAGTAGAAGGGTGAAAGGGGAGCAAGGCGAAAGATAGGTGGATGGAAGGACGAAAGGATAATGCAGGGAATAAAGGGTGAATGGAAGAGTGAAGGGGTCGATGCCTCAAAAGTTGAATGACTGCCATGAGGGAGACTGGGCAGACGGGAGAAAGGAAGAGAGAAACGATGGATGGAAAGATGGATAGACTGAAGGGACGTATGTACATATGGAATGATGGGTGGATGAATGAATGATGGACGGATGGACAGGTGTATGGAGGAAAGCCTAGCTGGGCACATGGGTGAATGACTGCCATGAGGGAGACTGGGCAGACGGGCGAAAGGAAGAGTGAAACGATGGATGGGTGGATGGATGGATATACTGAAGGGACGCATTCATATAAGAAATGATGGGTGGATGAATGAATGAATGATGGATGAACAGTTGTATGGATGAAAACATAGCTGGGCAGATGGGTGAACAGGAATCTTGAGGGAAGAATAGACGGAGGGGTGAATAAATGGGTGGATAAATGGTTATAGTCCAGGAATGGATGCCTAAATGAAATGATGGATGGATGAATGGATGGAAGAAACTGTAGCTGGGTGAGTAGGTGAATGGATGGGTGGACAGATATCTTAAGGGAAGAACAGATGGACGGGTGAAAAGATGGATGAATTGATGGATACAGGGATATCGTGAAGCGACACATGTATATATGAAATGATGTGTGGATGAATGAATAATGGGTGGAGGGACAGGTGTATGGAGGAAAGTATAACTGGTAATATCAGTGAATGGATGTGTGAACAGGAATCTTGAGGGAAGAATAGATGGACAGGCGAATAGATGTATGGATAAATGGATACATGGATTTAGTGAAGAAATGTATGCTTATATGAAATGATGGATGAATGGATGGATGAAACTGTAGCTGGGTGAGTGGATGGGTGGGCAGAAATCTTAGGGGAGGAACCGACAGATGAGTGAATAGATGGAACGGCAAAAGGATGGATGGGTAGATGAAAGGAGGTTGAAGGGTGATATGAATATAACTCTTCTAAAGAGGCTCAGGTTTGTATGTCCATGTGTTCGGGGACATGGGCGGTTTGGGTTAGATTGGGGGTGTTTTGTTTTTGTGGTCACTTCTTTAATTCCAGGGCAGACCCTGAGCCTCCAGTGAACCTGGAGGGGTCTGTCTGTCTGTCCCTCATCCTTCCCTCCCCTCACATATGTCCCACACTTCCCCCTGGCTGCTGTTACTGCTGAGTAACGCTGACGCTGGTTTTCCGCTGCTTCAGCGTGCTTGAGGGGGGTGTGAGGAGAAGGTACACAAAGGAGGCAGTGTGTCCTCACCAGCCGTGCCCCTGGCCCTCCTCCCCCCTCCTCCCCCCGCTCCAGCGCTGCTCTCTGAGCAGAGGCCGAACTGTAAGCCATACAGGGGTGAAGCTGGTACAGGTGGCCCCAGTGACGGGGAGGCGGGGCCCGGAAGAGCACCGCGTCCATGCCTCCCGGCTCACGAGGAACACAGGTGGAAACAATGCTTCAAATATTGTAAGTTGCAATTATAAAATACGCAGAGGCCTGATTTTAGTCGAAAAGAAACAGGAGTCACAGTGTTAAAAGTAATGGATCTATGTAACACGGGAAAACAAAAAAAAAGTGGAACTTCGCCCCCACTCACTTCGATATCTGCTACTTCTCTTCTCCCCGTCTGCCCTCGTTTCACTCTCAGTCACTGCGCTCACCACCCTCCAATCTGCAGCCCTGGTTTCCATTTATATATCTTTAAGGCGGGGTGGTGTGTGGGGGGCTGGGAGGGGTGCACACTGTCCTCTGTATGCACTGGGGAGCAGTGCTTGATTTGTAAAAAAAACATGTGCCAGGGTCCTCGTCAGGAGGCCACTGCAGCTTGCGCCACCATAGAACTTTGTGAAGACATTGAGACTTTTGGATTCTTATTTGTGGTTGATATCTTGTGACCCTAAGGGTTTGCAAATAGAGTGGTACACATTTTCCAATCCTCGGTGAGATGCGACCGTTCTTCAAATGTACTACTGTAGCTAGTAGAATCACACTGCCCTGAAGAAGCCCATGTTTCTTGCTAAACATGTTGGCTGTGTGTGTTTTTCTGTTGTTGAGAAGAAAGAAAAAGAAATTGCAAAAACAAACCAACTAATTGCATTCTTCAGCAAAACATTGTTGGGTCCGATTCACAGAACTAACTTAAGACAAAATCCTAAACTTACTACTTTTGGTATTCACAGAAGTTAGGCCGTGTCCAACTTCAAGTACTTGGGCTTCCACTTTGATAACCGACAAAGCCACCAGCAGCAAATGTCATACATCTCCCAGAGATCAAACTCACTCTCATTTGCTTTTAGATCTTTGGCTAAAAAGCTCTCGGGGCCATCATATAAACCTTTACTGGCAACAATAAAAGCAAAAGTCCTTCCAACCCTGTCATATGGCAGTGTAGGATTGCATGGGAAAGACGCAGATCTGCTCAACAAAATGCAGACAGCCATCTTCAAATCCACCTTCCACATACATCAGGGAGCCTCACCAGCTCAGATGAGGTTAGAATTCGGAATAATAAACGAGACACTGGGAAGAAAGTACGCAAGCATTAAGTACTGGTATACATTGATACACAGTACGTCAGCCTCGGAATTGCACCAAGCATTATGGGAAGAAATAAGATCTGATGTTAACTCCCCATACAATCAGTATCTCGAAAAGGCTATAACTGAGACCGGAACAAGAAAACTTTGGGAACTCAACCTGCCCTACCCGGCGTTCAAACAAGCTATAAACAAGTCGACAAAACTTCACTCCCTCTTACTCGATAAAGCCACGTTTAGCACCAGAAAACACGCATGGATGGTTATATCAAACTACAAAACACTCGTGGCAGCCCCATATCTAACAATCACATTCCCAGCTCACAGAAAACAGAAATTGATGGGACTCCGCTTGGGGAAATTTCCATCGACTATGGACCAACCAATCTGGGTGCACGACGGACCCAAAATCTGTAGATTATGTGGGAGGAGAAATGAGGACTTCATCCATCTTGTCTGTATCTGCCCGAATCTTGCTCAAGCTCGAATATCTCTTTTAAAAAAGTCTATGAACGAGCGGGGCATAAGAACGTGCAGATCTGCAATTATGGCAACTTTGAACCCAGTAGACACGCGATTGAACTGCCTACTACTAAAGTTCCTTGCAGCCCACACCCAAGCTCTAAAGCACTCCCTGGCACCCAGTCAATAAAAGGACAACATAACTGTGGTAGCTCGGGGAGAGAGCTCTCTGGAACATTAAAAGTGATAAAAAACCAAGACCTTCTGCACTAAATTAGACAGACTGTATTTTAATTTCGTTTTATTCTATTTAAATAACAAATTTGGTATTAGACTGAGAATGCTCTAGAACATACCAACAGAGATCGCACTTATATATCAAGAAATGTTAAACACATTAGTCGACTCTTTTTAAATGTATTGTTGTGGTTTTAATTAACTGAAACAATAAAAGTTTTTCTTTCTTTCTTTCTTTCTTAAGACAAAATCCTAAACTTACTACTTTTGGTATTCACAGAAGTTAGGATTTTGTCTTCAGACTTAAGACAGACTTAAGACAAAATCCTAACTTAAGTCTGTCTTAAGTTTGTTTTAAGAGAAACTTAAGACAAAATCCTAACTTCTGTGAATACCAAAAGTAGTAAGCTTAGGATTTTGTCTTAAGTTACTTCTGTGAATTGGGCCCGTTGTGGATACAACTCTGTAACTTACAATTGCCTCTCATCTTTCTTGTTCTAAAATGTCTACTAAATGACTGTCTGGTAGCTGGTTATTTGAGATGGGCAATTCTCATCCAATATTGTACGGGTGATTACTTTAGGTGGTGCAGTGACTGAGTTCCCTAGCTGCCTATACTTTTTCACTTCCGCCACCAGTTGGCTTTGCCAGTGCAACCAATGACATCACAAACTAATTACTTCCCATCAACCTCCTACAAGTGTGACAATTCAGACTATTCCAGGCCCCCGAAAGCTATAACAATGGCTCTCGCAGCAGGTATTAGTCATTTTAATGTATATTGAATAAACACCTGTTGTTGTCTTCATCTCTAAATTAGATAGACAGCGCCACCATATGGCAGACTGTCATAAGTTCCAGAGCAGAGTACAGGAAACCTCCGGCTCAGATTAAGCACTGACTTGAAGCCCTAAGTACTGCCTGCTCTGTGCACAAACAGCACTGAAGTAAAGTCCTTCATTCTGAGCTGTGTGTAGTGGCAGGTGAGTAGCAACCATCTTTAAAATGGATCGTCTGTGCGGGAGCTGCTGCAGTGGCTGAGTGTCACGTCGCCCGCCACTTACTCGTCAATAGCATTATCTTTAATCATGCTACGTCACGAACTTGTATTGACTCTGTTTGATTGATCCTTGGCTTGGCAGGTGAAAAGAAGGGCTGTAAATCAGAAGGCGACCAGCTCTGAAGATTTATGCAGAGGGTAACTGGACATGCACAGGTAAGCAGCACTTTTCCAGCACTTCCTCTGTACCTCCATGCCCCCCTCCCTACCTTCTTCCACTCTCTCTGTCTCTCTCTGTTTTCTCTTTCCCTCACTCCTTTGTGTTTCTCTCCTCCCGGTTTTGTATTTTTTAGTTCTGGCCGGACAGTGCAGCTGTATTCCGACCTATTGCTACCAAGTGATCAAACGATGCATAGAATGGGCTTTGGTTTCATCCGGAGTGATAGCTGTCTCACTTCATGCTATTGGCTGTTTGCTTTACCATTCTGTCTTCCAGGCAGTGCTTTCATTGCGATGCAATTAGGGGACTAGTTTACACTTGAAAAATACACTTAGCTGTTACATTGAGTGCCATATTCAATTCGTTATCTCTACAATCTACACAGAAACCAATCCCTTTAGGTTATTTATTAACCAACACTGGCAAAGCCAGTAGGACTGGTTGTAATGAGATAAACAGCATTTCTGAATGCAATACATGCAAACCGCAATTTTGAAAATGTCTGTGGTTTACATGTGCTGGTGCATTGAAGAGAGGCCTTTTGGCTTTGCCAATGCTTGCTTTAGAAGAGGAATCAGTCACATACTCCCCTGACTGATTGTTAACTAAGACATGATGAAGGCTCTCGTTCCATAGGCTGCTTCCCCATTGATAGGTGGGACACCCCTTTGGTGAAGTATGACACACCTGTGAGTGAAGATTTAGTCTACGAGGAACAAACAAAAGGAAAAATGTATGGCTGAGATCGAGCTAAAATACTGCTCGCGAGACTGGGCCTTCCCTTTTCAGCAGCTGTCACACTTTTGTTGCTTTAGACTAGAGCTCTGTTCAAAGAGGGCCTGCACCAGTGGTGTTTACCTCCCTCTCAAGCCCTGAGGTTGTTTGTAGAAAGCATTTCTTTGTTGCTCTTATGACCGGGCTGTAGTGCGTGTACCTCCTAGACAGGCACCACACCCCCTTACTTTTTCTTTCCCTTTGTTAAGTTCACAAACTCCTTCGACTCGAAGGCTGGGCCATGAAGCAATCACCTGCCCAGAAAGCACCGGGCCAAAAACAGGAGGCCACAAATCTGGCTCCACAGAGAAGGAGCATGGGATGAAATGGGAAACATCCTTTACAACGCAACTGTTACAACGCACTACCATTACGACGCAACCATTACAACGCAAGTCATTACAACGCATTGCGCTGGGGGGCGCTCTAGGATAGGGAATAGTTTTAATTTACTATCCAACACCTTTCCTACCATCCACGGGGACTGGAGTTGGAATAGTAAATTAAACTATTCACTATCCAGCACCCCCCAACGCAAGTCGTTGTAACGACTTGCGTTGTAAAACTTGCGTCGTAAAGGCATGCGTTGTAATAGCATGCGTTGTAACGACATACATCCGATGAAATGATTAGAATTGAGTAAAAAAGTGGACTGATGAACAGGGATGAGACGGCGACCCTTCAATTATTAATTGATAACTCCATTTCTGCATTTGTCCCTCTTCCTTGTTCAAATTGTCAATGTGGTCGCCTCCAGAATCCATCCATTGACGCATACCCCACAATGGTCATTGACGGCCCCACCTGATCCTTGTGAACAGCTTGGGAATGAGTGGACAGGGGCAGCAAAGTGTGCTAGAGTGTTGGGGCGGTGTGGGCAAAATAGGGGATTGGTACCCCAAAAGCCGTGAACAGTGCATCCCCCTGAGGTAGTCATTGTTCAAGTAATGTTTGCAGACATCTATATGGCGATGCACTCATTCTGGGATGACGGGGACACCCTGCCCAGGCCAGCCTTCCACGTGGAGTGCTTCCTGCAGACCTCTGTTCACCGGAGACGGACTACCAGACGAGGCAGGGCAGAGGGGTGGGTGCCACAGCCTCTGATGGAGGCCTTCATGCAAAGCTATCTGACCAGCAAGAAGAACTCGCTGGGCAAAGGGATGCTGCCAGCCCCTTCTGGCAGGCCCGGACTGGCCGTAGCGGGCACCGGGCAATCCCCCGGTGCGCCCCAAGGGTGGGGGCCGGTTTTGGGTCCTGGAGGCCGATTTTGTTACAGGGCCGTTTTTGCAGCAAAGAGCTCGACGGCACCCCCAACCCCCCCTGGGGGGGGGGGGGCGGCCGAGCACTTTGCCAGGGCTGGTTTTGGTTCCCAGTCCGGCCCTGCCTTCTGGTGCAAGACACCAGCCATCCCAAGGGGGCAGAATCCCTGATCTACAGCGCCCCCCCCCCCTTGCTTTGCATTGGCCATAAGACACCGGGGCAAAATAGACAGAGATGGAGTGTCCCAAAGAAGGTCCAGTGATGGCTGCCTCTACTGAAGGTTCTTCTGCATCAAGCCTGAGATAGAATCCCCTCCTCTTAGTCTCTGTAGGGGACTGCCATCAGGTGACCCAAGTGACACTTGAGCCAGGGGACCACATGCAATAGGCTGACGTCAAGGCCAGGGCTATCATAAGGCAGACCAAGAAGGTCGCCTTATGCCACTGCAAAACTGTTTATTCAAGCAGCGGCACACCACAACCAGGATCTGAGCTGACCACCCTCACCAAGTTATTCTGGTCGTGTCCCACCACAGGGTGCTGACGCGAGACCCCATGCAGTGGCACGTTGGCACCTTCGGGGTGTGTTGTGCCCTTAGGAGCAGAGTTGGCAACGGATGAAGAATGTTTACCTCCTCTGAGAAACCCCCACAGCATCCTCTAAAGCCCATCTCCAAAAGCCTCACTTCAAGGACAGTCCTCACTTTACTTCCAGTTCTGACCTGGCTACCAGGCGTTCTCTGAAGCCAAAAGTGGCCCAGCTGGATAAACCCACACCTGTCTGCTTGCACAGCAAGGTACACCCTGCATGTAATCCCCAAATTGGCCCCGAGATTATAGCAATTAAAATATGTATACCTTTCATTAGCACAACAAGCGTAAGTCGATGCTTGTTATTAACGAGTACTAATGACGAACCTTTGTATAGCACAAAACACAAAGTGACTTGTATTTTGAAACTTAATAATAGGTGTCCAGGACGCCCTAACTCATAATACTCATTTACTACTTTACCATAGCGAAAGATTGAGTTAGACCCTGTAATTCTGTCTTCCGTGTTGTGTACAGATGTTTGCAGTGGACTCAGACCCCCAGAGCTGCTAAACCCGGATTCCAACTTCCGCTGTGTGGCTACGGTAAGATAGCAGCAGGCGCACCGCTCCCATGAGCTGTCTTCTGTGATTCCTTTCTACGGCCTACAGGTTACACCAGGTGCCTGCAGCAGGCTCATTCATCCTGTGAGCTGTCTGATGAGAATTCCGACCTTAAACCATTGATTGCTCCCAGATCTCTACAGCAGGTGCCTTAACCACCAGATCTATCTTCCTAGCCTTATAAGCTAAGGTCTATACCGTTTGCTTCACACCCAGCTCTACAGCAGGCGCCTTCACCCCCTGAGCCGCATTAAAATGTGGTCTGTTTGTGACCAACAAAGTCAGCCAGACCAGCTTGCACATGGCGTTGCATCGTGCGCAATGTAATTTGTTTTATTTATTTATTTCTTTACTTACCTCCGTTCGCCGTATGCCGGAGTTTACTACACCCCATCCTGCCCCGCCCCGCAGCACTCCCTCGAGGAGCCACTACTGGGCACACTCAGCCGCAGCCGGCTCAGCCAGGCCACATCACCACTGGGCTCTGTGAGTTTGTCCACATGTGGTATTTCTAAAGCGGGAACTTAGCCAAGGGGCAGAGGAGCACTGTTCAAGGTCAAAGGCAAGGACACAGTCAACACGAAGGGCCTCGTCCATGGGGATTGGGAGTAGGGCAGGGCAGCACGGCATCTTACATTAAACTTCAGGCTTAGGTGGGGGGAGCTTTCAATCCAGCGCCAGGACACCGTTTGGTAACAGTGCGCTCTATAAATGTTATAAATAAATAAATACATCTTGCTGCGCAGCCCTGCGCCATAGTGAAAGGGCAGAAATGCAGTGTATGTATGCAATACGGTGCATTCCGGTCCTTCCTCCCTACGTTGGCGCCGTTTTGGCAGCCTAGCGCCATCATAGGCCCCCTTGCTTCACGATGCAAGGCTGCCTCCGTTGCCTACAGGATTGTATAATTATGCAGGAAGGTGTACCTTCCTGCACAAAAACAATCCCGGGAGGCTTTTTTTCTCTTTCTATGTATGCTGCAGAATGCAGCACTCATATGATAGAGCGCGCAGGTCACCCGACTATAAATGTACCATACTCACCTGGGCCCATAATCAATTACACATTTCTCAAATCAGGTAACCTACGCTCTACCTACCAGATATTTTACCTACTAGGTCCTATACCATTGACTTACCAATCCTTGTCACTGGTACCTGTAACCTATTGGATCAGGGAGTTAGTTTAAATTAGGTAGCATATAACATATGCACTCATATAATAACCACAGACTCTGGAAAGTTTTAAACTCTTTATCTAAACTTCATAAATGGTCATGATCCACAGATTGAACACAATAAGACTCTCAATAACGAAAATCAGAAATAATGTATAACTATGCAAAAGATAGATTATGCCAATCATTTAGCAATTTAAAGGGAAGGTAAGAACAAGGAACATACTATTAGAATTTTAAACAAACTTACACCATTTGTCTAAGGGTGGATGTATGATGATACAACACATTGTATTACAACGCAGTATGTTACATCGCGGTCCTGACAACTCAAGTCGTTACATCGACTTGCGCTGGACGGTGCTGGACTTAGGGACAGTGTGAATTACTATTCCAACTCCAGTCTACGTATGGTATGGAAGGTGTTGGAATAGTAATTTACACTATTCCTTAGTCTAGAGCGCCCTCCAGTGTAAGTCGATATAACTACTTGCGAAGTCAAAACTGCGATGTAACATACCGCATTGTAATTGATGCGTGGTAAAGGATGTTTCCCGTCTAAGGGTAGGTAAAAAGAAGGAACATACTAAATAATACAGCTTTAAGCAATTATCATAGGATGGGTGGAAAGGGGGAACATAATATGCAATCACGAAAAACAGTTTGGAGCATATAACTATAGGGAAGGTAAGAAAATGGAACACACTATTAAATCAAATGACGAATTCATCATTTAAAAGGGAAAGGTAACAAAAGGACATATACAATAAAAGTTTTTATCGATTTAGGGAAGGTAAAGAGAAGGACACAAAAATATAATGACGATACCCACACAGATTTATATTTACCTAGAATGGTGTGAAGACTAACCCTGGCCACGGGTCAGTTAAGACAGAAACCCCAAAAGTTGCAGTTGCCAGTAGGCCAGCAGGTGCAGATCAGAATCAGGACAGGATAAACCAGATTTGGATCAGGACCGGACCACCAAAGGTTAAGACCAGCACCCGCAGTTCAGTAGCAACGCCTGCACTACTCCCTCTCTGCAAGTAATCAGCCAGAACCCCGATTGGGTTATCGATTTCACCGACAAAGTGCTCCGCCAGCACTTCAGCTTCCCGGACCCCGATTGGGTCAGCAAATCTTCTGGCAGAGTGCTCCGCAGCCCTCTGCTCTTAGTCACCTATTGAGTGCGTTGGGTCAGTGACAGGTCAGCTATTCGGATAAGTCAGACAATTTCTCTAGCTAAACCTACGCTAATTATACTATTTTCCAAGTCAGTGTACCACCCCCCCAATGTTGCAAGTGTAAGGATCCCCAATTTCGATTGGACAAAAGAGGAGGAGAGTTTGTCACACCACACCAAATTTGAGACTTTTACCATCTCTTATTCAAATTAACGTTCCCGCCCATTAAATTCAGGTTCGCGTGCGGTTTTATTCCACCCAACAATGGATGTTCTATTGACAAATACATTGTTTAACATTGTAATACAACGGGTACAGTTTTGCTTCCTCTAGCAAGGTGAGGGGTCAGCTTCCCAGGCACAACTTGGCTGTGACTATCTTTGGCTTGGTTTCAATGACAAATGACTTCAGCTTTTCTCTGGAGCTTGTCATGCGCAGAAAGACTTTTAAAATGGAGTAATAACGTCTCCCAGGCCCAAAGATTACTATATATGAAAAGTAGAAAAGAAAAAATATTAGAACACAGAATAAATGAATACACTGTATACCATGTATTTCTACTCGATACCCATTATCTTAAATTTAACTATAGCATTAGGATTAAGCAGAACGAACAGCTTGGCGAAAGCAGCAGTGCAAGCTTGTCGCATGTGAAAACATTGAGTAGCCATATTAATACTAGTGCGCAGAAGTGAGAAAATCCCTCCAAAAGCATAGAGTACGTCATGTCACGTGAGTATGACAGACACATGCGCAGTAGAAACCCTCGCGTAGCAGCAGCCATCTTAGATGCAAGCGTTTTATGGTTAGTAAACATATAAGCAAGCTTCACTCGGACACCCAATATTGATGTAAAATATGCAGAATTAGTAAAACAAACATATTGGTTATTTTATTAACGTTATTCGAGGTTCATGAATACGAGCTAGTCGCTTCATGTGCGAATCCTTGCTCCATCACATAGAAAGAGGAAACAATGTGGGAAAATATAAATATTTCTCCTCGTTACACCTGCCCTGGGGAGGCGTAAGATTTTGACACATTCGCAGGTTTACAAGTCCTTGTAAACCTGGGAATGCATTTAAATCCATGGCATGTGCGTGGGAATACCCACCGCAACGCCCATGGAACGCCTTCCCAGGGCAGAGTAAGGCAACGCAACGAATTGCGCTGCGTCGCCTTACTTAAGATATCTGAGGCTATTCAAAGCAACGCGATGTGGCTTTCTGTAGCTTCGTAAATCTGACTCAAAGTCTTATGTCACTCATGTGCCACTTGGCATGGTGCAAACGTTGTGCAAGGCTCTCAATATACCCAGGGCTGGAAGGGAAGCTGGGTTCTGAGAGTGGTGTACTTTGCCACCCCTGGGCAGAGCGCACAGCCTTCGAGAACCCTTGGATACCCATCCCAGAGCCAGGGAATGCCCGCTTGATGCCCACACTGGCAGCAAGTGCTGGATTCCAGGCCCTGCAGCTATTATTGTTGATGAAACCTGGCATCCAGGCTCCTCAGCTTCAGAGCTTGGCGCCATCTGGCGGCTTTAACTCTGCAGCACCACTGGGATGTGCTACGCATGCCCAAAGCACGCTGCTTGTTGCAGAGGTAGCCGTGGCGCTGCCATTGAGAGCACAGACTGTGCATAGCATGGGAAATGGAGGAGATTAACAAGCATTGGTAATGCATCAGTGTCGCCTATGTCATAAATAAAGACCTGTTTTCATCAATTATCATCCGGGAGAAGGAAGAGCTCCCTGACAGATAACAAGGGAGGGGAGAGAATGTGACGCAGTGACCAGAGCTTCTTACTCGAGAGCTGGGGAATTCCAGCTCGCGTCTCCACGGCGCCACGAAACTTCCAGTGATTCTATGCAAATCACTTCATCTCTCTGGGTGATACATTGTTATATAAATATGCTGCAAGAGTAAAATGCAAAACTTTATGAAAATATAGTTCTACCGAAGGGGATGTTAACAGTTTTTCGGAGGCAGAGGAGGAACAAGTATTGGTAAATGCAGGAAAATATTCTGCAGCCAAAAGAAATTGAGGAAAGGAAAGTGGCACGCACAGCAACCAATGAGAATCCAGGAAAGAGAGGAGTATGTCCATTTTAAGTTTATATTAAAAACAATAGATTTCTTGAGTAGCACTCAAGCGCTGTGCAGGCGAAACCTGAATAGAAAAGCAGTGGCGAGACACAGAAATGGAGGAGAAAAAAGAGCGAAATAGGTATTCAAAGAAAGGGAGAGGATGGGGCGTTTTGGCCAGAGCTGCCAACTTTGAAACTGGGGAGTACGTTTTGAGTCTTTATTGTAATGCAAAGAAATGGAAGGTGGCTTAACGGGAGAGTGAAGGAATCCTTTCAACGCAAATATTTGTCCCAGAGTCCTACCTTTATCCCCACACTGCTCTCTTACCACTCACCAATGATCACCAGCCGCCACCCCTTGCCATAGAAGACCCCCAGGATTTAAACGAAAAACTCCAGTTATATATTTGAAGCTAAATACAACGTATTAAAACGAAACAGATACTGCTGTTCTGTCATGTTGTGAATTAAGAGAAGCGAGGCTCATTTCAAACATGTGACTTGCCAAAGATCACACAGTGTAACTAACCATGTTGCAAAAGCTAGGATTGGAATTTGCTGGGAGTGCCCCTCCCAGGACAGGGCGCTGCTGTGGGTGTGGCCTGTGCTGCTGCTTCCGCCTGACCTGGTTATAATAGATTGTTAATGGAGCCACCTGGCCAGGCCTGAAGCCAGCAGGTCACAATGTCCCTATGCCTAGCAGGCAGCAGACACTGACGCCTCTCACGGCGGATAATAAGTACTTAAGAGCCCTACGTAATTAAGAAATATACTTGGAATTATAGTAGCCACATACGCACACTCCTCAAATTTACAGATGTATGACATCCATTTCAAAATATGTTCCAACTTCCAATGCCTTCAATCGCATTTTTCATTCAAATCGTGTTAAATCTTTCCAGACACATTGTAAACTCAAACAATTAAAAAACAGAGACATGTACATCACCCATCTGGGCTCCCCTGCTAGTTAATTTACGTTTTCTCCCGCCCTACGCAGAGGTGACTGCCTGCGAAAGGCTAGAAGGGCCGACTTAGAATGTCATCCTTCAACGAGTGATACAATCAGCACTCGAAAGCACGAGTTGCCCTCTTTGTGGCATCCATCCTTTGGCGGACCTGTTCTGAAGCTGACAGCGTGTGCACGACATTACCTAACAAGGCATTATGTTTATGTAACGTGGTATTACGTAACTTAAAACCTGTCACTGACGTGGAATGGCGCGTGGCTTTCATTAAACGTGGGCGTCTTGCTCGGCTACCGGGTGGCGTGGGCACCTTTTCCTGACTCTACATGAAAGTACGCCGTAAAAATAGCCCGGGAGCAGGGGCGCGGTGACAGGGCAGCCTGTCCACAATATTTAGTGACACGCTTGCATAAACACGCAGTGAGAATGTTGCATAAATCCTCCCCACTAGGACCGGGAGTGCCACCTTTCTGTGGGGGAGGGGCACTACACAGCGTGGAGAAAGGACAAGGTGGCACCCAGGGGCATTGTGAGAACTCCACCCTTCATAGCTGCCAAGTTTTCAGTTTGCCTAAGTGTGACATTGCCAGTTATTAGATTTGCTTATGTGTGACGTCTCACGGCCACATGAGTGACACTTTGAGTGACACTTCATCGTAAATAGGATAAAGCAGTTTATAACCTTAACATAACATAAGTATCGGAAAACAGTCACTTTGCACAAAAAACATGGTTTAAAATTGCCTTCAAACATACAAGAAAGCAAAGTTACGCATCAGAAGCAAGAACCGGCTGAAGGTTTCAGTTGCCCAAGGCATAGGATGGCGTGCCAGCTATGCCACAGGTGGCAACGTTTCCTCTGTGCCCCTGTGCAAGAGAACACAAACACACATGCAGAGACAAATACACAAAAACACAAAGACACACACGGTCAAATATTCCACACAGTTCTGTTTAGTACACTTTTGCAAAATGCAAGTCTTGTAAACATCATTTATTAGCAAACACTAGAATCTGGTGCATTAATGGTGTAATAGAAGTAATAGAAGTAAACCAAGACTTCAGGACCTAGAGGTAATTCGGTTGTGAAATTGCGATTCTCCTATTCCCATGACTAGAGAATCTGGATTTCATTAAAGACACGGAGGCTGACTTTGTGCACATTTCTTTTAATGAGTCCAAGCAGCCGCATACATCACTGCTGCTGATTAGCTACACATTTCACATTACCATGCCAAGGTCCTCCGTTATTAGCAGGACTCGTTTTGTTTAACTTAGAAGGTTGAATCAGTCAGGAACCTGTGACCTTCTGATTAGGAACCGCTTTTAAATTTCTAAGCCACCTTACCATAAATGGATGTTGAGTTATTAACCCCTTTGCTGCGGGGTAATTTCCCCGCTGTGCTAGGGGGGCGCGCACAGCGCCCGCATGCTCATGGAACGCTCAGCACAGCAGGGGAATTCTCCCCGCACCTGAGCGTTCCACGTCATGAGCACAGGAGCGCAGTGCCTCACAGGGCCGGTCCTAGGCATGGGCGGTATGGGCAGATGCCCAGGGCCTCGCGCTCAGGGGGCCCCACCGCCGGCCCCGCAGAGTAGACCGCAGAGCAGGGGGCCCGATATGAAATGCGGGAAAAGCGCTGCGCGCACTCGCGCAGGCAGTAAGGCACTTAGAGGGGCCTCACATCTTCCCTTTCGCCCGGGGCCTCAGAAGGCCTAGGACCGGCTCTGGTGCCTCATGACGAGCTCAGCTCGTCATGAGCATAAAAAAGGTTAAATATAAACAGAATACAGTCAGCCAAGATCCCGCTCAGGCGTGGGGATTAAAGACACTCCCTGAAGCGCTGGGATAGTGAGGTGGAGATGTACAGGTACCTTCCTCAAATAATAAAGGTACTCTGTTTTGGCAATTAACTGTATGTTCTTCTATGATTGAAAGCACATTATTCTTTGATGACATCCATCTCAACTATGGACGTGTAATACATTAACCACATGTATTTATCCTATCTTGTGTGTTGGCATTTCTATTGGAATGTTTTTTTCAGAAATTGAATAATAAAACACTTAAGTACAAAAAAAATCAGCACAATTGTCCTCATCACATTTGATCAGAACTAACTCTAAGGGGTTTCCACAAGTGAACAAGGGCAGAGGGAATGAGGGCACAGGAGCCTTGTAAGGACAGGCGGCTCCCCGGTAAGTCCCACCGGGATCTCTGCTGTCCCAGTGGCACATTCTATCATTTAACTGCATAATGAGTGAAGGACCTGACTGACCCCTCCTCTTGCCTTACAGTGACGGACCCGACTCCCACTCTTGTCTTAAAATGAAGAATCTGACTCCCGCTCTCGCCTTCCAGCGAAGGATCTGACTCCAGCTCATGCCTCACAGTGAAGGATCTGACTCCAGCTCATGCCTTAGAGTGAAGGATCTGACTCCAGCTCATACCTCACAGTGACGGATCTGACTCCAGCTCATGCCTCACAGTGAAGGATCTGACTCCCGCTCATGCCTTACAGTGAATGACCTGACTCCAGCTCATGCTTTACAGTGAAGGATCTGACTCCAGCTCATGCTTTACAGTGAAGGACCTCACTCCAGCTCATGCCTCACAGTTAAGGATCTGACTCCCGCTCATGCCTTACAGTGAAGGACCTGACTCCCGCTCATGCCTCACAGTGAAGGATCTGACTCCAGCTCATGCCTCACAGTGAAGGATCTGACTCCAGCTCATGCCTCACAGTGAAGGATCTGACTCCAGCTCATGCCTCACAGTGAAGGATCTGACTCCCGCTCATGCCTTACAGTGAAGGACCTGACTCCAGCTCATGCCTCACAGTGAAGGATCTGAATCCCCCTCTTGCCTTACAGTGAAGGACCTGACTCCCGCTCATGCCTCACAGTGAAGGATCTGACTCCAGCTCATGCCTCACAGTGAAGGATCTGACTCCAGCTCATGCCTCACAGTGAAGGATCTGACTCCAGCTCATGCCTCACAGTGAAGGATCTGACTCCAGCTCATGCCTCACAGTGAAGGACCTGACTCCAGCTCATGCCTCACAGTGAATGACCTGACTCCAGCTCATGCCTCACAGTGAAGGACCTGACTCCCGCTCATGCCTCACAGTGAAGGATCTGAATCCCGCTCTTGCCTTACAGTGAAGGACCTGACTCCCGCTCATGCCTCACAGTGAAGGATCGGACTCCAGCTCATGCCTCACAGTGAAGGATCTGACTCCAGCTCATGCCTCACAGTGAAGGACCTGACTCCAGCTCATGCCTCACAGTGAATGACCTGACTCCAGCTCATGCCTCACAGTGAAGGACCTGACTCCAGCTCACGCCTCACAGTGAAGGATCTGACTCCCGCTCATGCCTTACAGTGAAGGACCTGACTCCCGCTCATGCCTCACAGTGAAGGATCTGAATCCCGCTCATGCCTTACAGTGAAGGACCTGACTCCCGCTCATGCCTCACAGTGAAGGATCTGAATCCCGCTCATGCCTCACAGTGAAGGATCTGACTCCCGCTCATGCCTTACAGTAAAGGACCTGAATCCCGCTCATGCCTCACAGTGAAGGATCTGAATCCAGTTCTTGCCTTACAGTGAAGGACCTGACTCCCGCTCATGCCTCACAGTGAAGGATCTGAATCCCGTTCTTGCCTTACAGTGAAGGACCTGACTCCCGCTCATGCCTCACAGTGAAGGATCTGACTCCAGCTCATGCCTCACAGTGAAGGACCTGACTCCAGCTCATGCCTCACAGTGAATGACCTGACTCCAGCTCATGCCTCACAGTGAAGGACCTGACTCCCGCTCATGCCTCACAGTGAAGGATCTGAATCCCGCTCTTGCCTTACAGTGAAGGACCTGACTCCCGCTCATGCCTCACAGTGAAGGATCTGACTCCAGCTCATGCCTCACAGTGAAGGATCTGACTCCAGCTCATGCCTCACAGTGAAGGACCTGACTCCAGCTCATGCCTCACAGTGAATGACCTGACTCCAGCTCATGCCTCACAGTGAAGGATCTGACTCCCGCTCATGCCTTACAGTGAAGGACCTGACTCCCGCTCATGCCTTACAGTTAAGGATATGACTCCCGCTCTTGCCTTATAGTGAAGGACCTGACTCCCGCTCATGCCTCACAGTGAAGGATCTGACTCCCGCTCATGCCTCACAGTGAAGGATCTGACTCCCGCGCATGCCTTACAGTGAAGGACCTGACTCCAGCTCATGCCTCACAGTGAAGGATCTGACTCCCGCTCATACCTCACAGTGAAGGACCTGACTCCAGCTCATGCCTCACAGTGAAGGATCTGACTCCCACTCATGCCTCACAGTGAAGGATCTGACTCCAGCTCATGCCTCACAGTGAAGGATCTGACTCCAGCTCATGCCTCACAGTGAAGGATCTGACTCCAGCTCATGCCTCACAGTGAAGGATCTGACTCCAGCTCATGCCTCACAGTGAAGGATCTGACTCCCACTCATGCCTCACAGTGAAGGATCTGACTCCAGCTCATGCCTCACAGTGAAGGATCTGACTCCAGCTCATGCCTTACATTGAACGACCTGACTCCAGCTCATGCCTCACAGTGAAGGATCTGACTCCCGCTCATGCCTTACAGAGAAGTACCTGACTCCTGCTCTTGCCTTACAGTAAAGGACATAACTCCACTCTTGCCTTACAGTAAAGGATATAACTCCACTCTTGCCTTACAGTGAAGGACCTGACTCCTGCTCTTGGCTTACAGTGAAGGACCTGACTCCACTCTTGCCTTACAGAGAAGTACCTGACTCCTGCTCTTGGCTTACAGTGAAGGACCTGACTCCACTCTTGTCTCACAGTGAAGGATCTGACTCCAGCTCATGCCTCACAGTGAAGGATCTGACTCTAGCTCATGCCTTACAGTAAAGGACATAACTCCACTCTTGCCTTACAGTAAAGAACGTGACTCCACTCTCGCCTTACAGTGAATGACCTGACTCCTACTCTTGCCTTACAGTGAAGGACATAACTCCACTCTTGCCTTACAGTAAAGGACATAACCCCACTCTTGCCTTACAGTAAAGGACATAACTCCACTCTTGCCTTACAGTGAAGGCCCTTACTCCACTCATGCCTTACAGTGAAGGCCCTGACTCCCGCTCATGCCTTACAGTGAATGCCCTGACTCCCGCTCATGCCTTACAGTGAAGGCCCTGACTCCACTCATGCCTTACAGTAAAGGACATAACTCCACTCTTGCCTTACAGTGAAGGCCCTGACTCCACTCATGCCTTACAGTAAAGGACATAACTCCACTCTTGCCTTACAGTGAAGGCCCTGACTCCACTCATGCCTTACAGTAAAGGACATAACTCCACTCTTGCCTTACAGTGAAGGCCCTGACTCCCGCTCATGCCTTACAGTGACGGCCCTGACTCCCGCTCATGGCTTACAGTGAAGGCCCTGACTCCACTCATGCCTTACAGTAAAGGACATAACTCCACCCTTGCCTTACAGTGAAGGCCCTGACTCCACTCATGCCTTACAGTAAAGGACATAATTCCACTCTTGCCTTACAGTGAAGGACATAACTCCACTCTTGCCTTACAGTAAAGGACATAACTCCACTCTTGCCTTACAGGGAAGGACATAACTCCACTCTTGCCTTACAGTGAAGGATCTGACTCCCGCTCTTGCCTTACAGTGAAGGATCTGACTCCCGCTCTTGCCTTACAGTGAAGGATCTGACTCCCGCTCTTGCCTTACAGTGAAGGCCCTGACTCCCGCTCTTGCCTTACAGTGAAGGCCCTGACTCCCGCTCTTGTCTTACAGTGAAGGCCCTGAACCCTACTCTTCCCATACAGTGAAGGACCGGCCCCTGCTCTTGTCTTACAGTGAAGGCCCTGACTCCACTCATGCCTTACAGTAAAGGCCCTGACTCCTGCTCTTGCAATACAGTGAAGGCCCTGACCCCGCTCATGCCTTACAGTGAAGACCCTGACTCCACTCATGCCTTACAGTGATGGCCCTGACTCCTGCTCATGCCTTACAGTGAAGGACCTGACTCCACTCATGCCTTACAGTGAAGGATCTGACTCCCTCTGTTGCCTTCCAGTGAAGGACCTGACACCCGCTCTTGCCTTACAGTGAAGGACTGGACTCCTGCTTTTGCCTTACAGTGAAGGACAGGACTCCTGTGCTTGCCTTACAGTGAAGGACCTGACTCCACTCATGCCTTACAGTGAAGAGCCTGACTCCACTCTTGCCTTACAGTGAAGGCACTGACCCCTGCTCTTGCCTTACAGTGAAGGTCCTGATTCCACTCATGCCTCACAGTGAAGGATCTGACTCCCGCTCTTGCCTTACAGTGAAGGATCTGACTCCCGCTCATGCCTTACAGTGAAGGATCTGACTCCCGCTCATGCCTCACAGTGAAGGATCTGACTCCCGCTCTTGCCTTACAGTGAAGGATCTGACTCCCGCTCATGCCTTACAGTGAAGGATCTGACTCCCGCTCTTGCCTTACAGTGAATTATCTGACTCCAGCTCATGCCTCACGGTGAAGGATCTGACTCCAGCTCATGCCTCACAGTGAAGGTTCTGACTCCCGCTCATGCCTTACATTGAAGGACCTGACTCCAGCTCATGCGTCACAGTGAAGGATCTGAATCCCGCTCATGCCTTACAGAGAAGTACCTGACTCCCGCTCTTGCCTTCCAGTGAAGACTCTGACTCCCGCTCTTGCCTCACAGTGAAGGCCCTGACTCCAGCTCATGCCTCACAGTGAAGGATCTGACTCCCGCTCATGCCTTACAGTGAAGGACCTGACCCCTGCTCGTGCCTTACAGTGAAGGTCCTGACTTCACTCGTGCCTTACAGTGAAGGACCTGACTCCACTCATACCTTACAGTGAAGGACCTAACTCCACTCATACCTTACAGTGAAGGACCTGACTCCACTCATACCTTACAGTGAAGGACCTGACTCCACTCATACCTTACAGTGAATGACCTGACTCCACTCATGCCTTACAGTGAAGGACCTGACCCCTGCTCATGCCTTACAGTGAAGGACCTGACTCCTGCTCTTGCCTTACAGTGAAGGCCCTGACTCCACTCATGCCTTACAGTGAAGGTCCTTACCCCACTCATACCTTACAGTGAAGACCCTGACCCCTGCTCATGCCTTACAGTGAAGGACCTGACTCCACTCATACCTTACAGTGAAGGACATGACTCCACTCTTGCCTTACAGTGAAAGATATGACTCCTATTCATGCTTTACAGTGAAGGCCCTGACTCCCACTCATGCCTTACAGTGAATGCCCTGACTCCTGCTGTGCCTTTCAGTGAAGGCCCTGACTCCTGCTGTGCCTTACAGTGAATTCCCTGACTCCTGCTGTGCCTTACAGTGAAGGCCCTGACTCCTGCTGTGCCTTACAGTGAATGCCATAACTCCCGCTGTGCCTTACAGTGAAGGACCTGACTCCTGCTCTTGCCTTCCAGTGAAGGACCTGACTCCTGTTCTTGTCTTACAGTGAAGAATCTGAGTCCTGCTCTTGCCTTCCAGTGAAGGACCTGACTCCTGCTCTTGTCTTACAGTGAAGGGCCTGACTCCTGCTCTTGGCTTACAGTGAAGAATCTGACTCCCGCTCTTGCCTTCCAGTGAAGGACCTGACTCCTGATCTTGTCTTACAGTGAAGGGCCTGACTCCCGCTCATGCCTCCCAGTGAAGAATCTGACTCCTGCTCTTGTCTTACAGTGAGGGCCTGACTCCCGCTCTTGCCTTCCAGTGAAGGACCTGACTCCTGCTCTTGCCTTCCAGTGAAGGACCTGACTCCTGCTCTTGCCTTCCAGTGAAGGACCTGACTCCTGCTCTTGCCTTCCAGTGAAGGACCTGACTTCCACCTGGAGAACAACAATGACAGAAACACCACCACCCTGCTGGACAACCTCGCTAACCTCGGACTCAAGCAACTGGTGAACACCCCCACCCACTACGCCGGCCACACGCTTGACCCCGTCTTCTCATCCAGCAAGCACATCTCCTTCAGCCACTCCATCGGACTCCACTGGACTGACCACAGCTGCGTCCACTTCAGTTTCAGAAAGACTACGACCCACCACCACCCGCAACAGGTCCCCCGCCGGAGCTGGATCAAGATCACCGCCGAGCAGCTCACCACCTCCCTCAGCCAGAACACTTCCACCAGCACCACGGACCCCAACGAAGCAGCCAACAACCTCACCAAGTGGCTGACCGCCTCCGCCGATGACCTCGCACCACTAAGGAACCCTCGCAGCAAACCCGGCAGCAAGAAAACCCCCTGGTTCACCGACGAACTCAAGAACTCCAAGAAGAACTTCCGCACCCTCGAGAAAGCCTGGCGGCGCGACCAGACCACAGACAACAGGACCGCCCTCAAGCACGCCACCCGCAAACACCATCAGCTGATCCGCGCCACCAAGAAGACGGCACTCAAAGAACGACTGGACAACAACGCCCACGACAGCAAGGAACTCTTCAACATCGTCAAAGAGTTCTCCAACACCAGCGCCGGAAACAACAACATCACTCCCTCGCAAGACCTCTGCAACTCACTCGCCTCGTTCTTCCACCGCAAGATCACCGACATACACAACAGCTTCGACGCACAGACCACGCACCCTACCACCGAACCAACACCCGCCACCACCACCCTCTGCAACTGGACCCCGATCAGCACCGAAGACACCACCAGCACGATGAACTCCATCCACTCCGGATCACCAACCGACCCCTGCCCACACCACGTCTTCAACAAAGCCGACGCCATCATCGCACCCCATCTCCGGGATACATCAACACCTC
Source organism: Lissotriton helveticus (assembly GCF_964261635.1). Classification (NCBI taxonomy): domain Eukaryota; kingdom Metazoa; phylum Chordata; class Amphibia; order Caudata; family Salamandridae; genus Lissotriton; species Lissotriton helveticus. Next base: position 1,856,986,021 of record NC_136068.1, on the reverse strand, counting down.
CTTCCACACCGCCACCTTCCCGGAGAGCTGGAAGCACGCCGAGCTCACCGCCATCCTGAAGAAACCAACGGCGGACCCCACCGACCTCAAGAACTACCGTCCCATCTTGCTCCTTCCTTTTCCTGCCAAAGTCATCGAGAAGACCGTCAACAGACAGCTTGTCGCCTTCCTCGAGACGAACAGATCCCTCGACCCCTCGCAGTCCGGGTTTCGGGCCAACCACAGCACCGAGACCACCCTGATCGCAGCCACCGACGACATCAGAGCCCTGATTGACAACGGGGAAACAGCGGCCCTCATCCTCCTGGACCTCTCTGCGGCGTTCGACACTGTCTGCCACCGCACCCTAGTGCAGCGCCTCAGCAACATCGGAATACAAAAGAAAGCACTGGAGTGGATCATCTCATTCCTCGCCGGAAGAACCCAGAGAGTCCGCCTCCCCCCGTTCAGATCCGAGGCCACCGAAGTCATCTGCGGCGTACCACAGGGATCCTTACTCAGCCCAACCCTCTTTAACGTCTACATGAGCCCCCTCGCAGCCATCGCACGCCAACACAACCTCAACATCATCTCCTACGCCGACGACACCCAACTGATCCTCTCCCTCACCAACGACCCCGCCACCGCCAGAGCCAGCCTACACGAAGGGATGAAAGACGTCGCCGACTGGATGAAGAACAGCCGCCTGAAACTGAACTCAGACAAGACGGAAGTCCTCATCCTGGGTTCATCACCCTCCGCCTGGGACGACTCCTGGTGGCCCCCTGCCCTGGGCACCGCTCCCAAGCCAACGGACCACGCACGCAACCTGGGCTTCATCCTGGACTCCTCCCTCTCGATGACTAGACAAGTCAATGCCGTTTCCTCATCATGCTTCAACACCCTGCGCATGCTCCGCAAGATCTTCAGATGGATCTCCACAGAAACCAGGAAGACCGTGACCCAGGCACTCGTCACCAGCCGACTGGACTACGGGAACACCCTCTACGCCGGAACCACAGCCAAACTTAAAAAAAGACTCCAACGCATCCAGAACGCCTCCGCACGACTCATCCTGAACATCCCCCTACAAAGCCACATCACCGGACACCTGAAAGACCTGCACTGGCTCCCCGTCAGCAAGAGAATCACGTTCAGACTCCTCACCCACGCACACAAGGCTCTCCACGACCTGGGCCCCAAATACCTCAACGACCGCATGACCTTCTACACACCCACCCGCCAGCTACGATCGACCAGCCTCGCCCTCGCCACCGTACCACGCATCCGCAGAGCCACCGCCGGAGGTAGATCCTTCTCCTACCTGGCAGCCAAGACGTGGAACTCCCTCCCCACCCACCTTTGGCGAACCCAAGACCATCTCACCTTCAGAAAGCAGCTCAAGACCTGGTTGTTCGAGCAGTAACATGCCCCTCTCCCCCAGTGCCTTGAGACCCTCCCGGGTGAGTAGTGCGCTTTACAAATGCCATGATTGATTGATTGAAGGACCTGACTCCTGCTCTTGCCTTACAGTGAAGGACCTGACTCCTGCTCTTGTCTTACAGTGAAGGATCTGACTCCCGCTCTTGTCTTACAGTGAAGGATCTGACTCCCGCTCTTGCCTTACAGTAAAGGATCGGACTCCCGCTCTTGCCTTACAGTGAAGGATCGGACTCCCGCTCTTGCATTACAGTGAAGGATCTGACTCCCGCTCTTGCCTTACAGTAAAGGATCTGACTCCCGCTCTTGCCTTACAGTGAAGGATCTGACTCCCGCTCTTGTCTTACAGTGAAGATCCTGACTCCCGCTCTTGTATTACAGTGAAGGATCCGACTCCCGCTCTTGCCTTACAGTAAAGGATCTGATTCCCGCTCTTGCCTTACAGTGAAGGATCTGACTCCCGCTCTTGTCTTACAGTGAAGGACCTGACTCCCACTCTTGCTTTCCAGTGAAGGATCTGACTCCCGCTCTTGCCTTACATTGAAGGATCTGACTCCCACTCTTGCTTTCCAGTGAAGGATCTGACTCCCGCTCTTGCCTTACATTGAAGGATCTGACTCCCGCTCTTGCCTTACAGTGAAGGATCTGACTCCCCCTCTTGCCTTACAGTGAAGGACCTGACTCCTGCTCTTGTCTTACGTCTTCTTGGAATCTCCATCAGACTTTCTTCTTCTGCAGCAGCATTGTATGCCCACCCTAAGCAGTTGCATCCAACACTTGATGCAATGCATTGATTGGCCATAGATCGCTGTTGCACAACCATCAGCGGTGCATAACTGGTGTGTTCTTAACCCGAAGCCAGCGCTGTTCCCTGTGAACTGCTGGTATGAGTGCCGGGGGCAGTGATGGAAAGTGTCTATTTGTATGATGTTGCAACACTTGCAGCTGGTTCAGTTGTTTTCCAGTTGTTTCAGCCAGCAGAGCATTCCACTGCTCCTTGTCACAGCTAAGAATAGCTCGAGTGACCCTTGTGCCAAGAGTTAGGCAATGATCCTTGTGGTGCAAGATCTCTACCCAGCACCTTGAGGAGGTCGAGAGCCCTGTGCCATCACCACTGGAAGGCTCTGAAATCTGATTTGGCTTCTCTTGATTCTTTAGTGGACCATGTGTGGGCACTCTTTACTTCCTTCTTTAATGCTAGCACACCACTTGGAGCAGAGGGCGGCCTAAGGTCAGTAGTACCTCAAACAAAAGAGTGAAGGAATGATGCCCTGCAGGGAACATTCTAAGAGAACAAGGTTGCATCACAAGATATCCCTTTCAGCACAATAAATGGAGCCCAGGCTAGAAGGTATGAGAACATTTTGAGTTAATGGAACCCCGCCGCCCCACCCCCAACCCATTTCTGAAGAAAATGATCACATTGAATGCGAGGATTTATTTCAGAATTCACAGGATTTTTCTGCTCCCTAAAAACCCAGACCCACCTAATAAGAATAAACACGCATCCACTGCAGAGACAGTCAGGGCATACAAGGAAATCACAGAGCACGGAGCCGTGGCAATGTTTACATCCCTGTGCTCCTCCATTTCCAAAATGCAGTGATGCTCCGTATTTACATCAGTATGGCGCATCACTGTGTTTTACCTAGCACTGGTACTAAAATTAGCTTTCTGGCACCAACGCAGGCGCCCTGACGCAATACCCTGCACCTTATTTACAAAGTGGCGCTGAGCCACTAAGATTGCATTAACGCACCTCTGTAAACATGGTGCCCTTTCAAATAGGTATCCGCGTGAAAGGGGCATGCAATGGGTGTTGCCGTGGGCGTTCCACCGCAACAACCATTCCTTTTTGATCCTTCATCAGATTTACAAAAATGTGTAAATCTGGGGCAGCCCTAAAAAGGAACGCCTTGCAATAGTTGGCGTTAGAATGGCGCAGCAAGAAGAAATACTTTTATTTCTGCAGCACAAATAGAAAGAGCGAAACGCCTTTAATGATTGTTTATATGCAGGAAGGTGTCCCTTCTTGCACATAAACAATCATTAATGGATAGCGATTTTCTACTTCTATGTGTGCTGCAAATCACCATTATTGATTGTTTATGTGCAAGAAAGGACTCCTTCCGGCACACAAGCAATCATTCCCTGCAAGGCAGGCAGCCTTGCACTATGGTGCACGTGTGCCTGCGTTGGTGCCAGAAAGCTAATTTTAGTACCAGTGCTAGGCGGAGGGATGTCTGCTCTACATGTCTGGGGCAGGCGTCCCTGAGCCTTCACCCTGTGCCCTGCTGTACCAGGGGTGATCCAAGTCGGATTTCACTGGCCTCAGTCACACTCTGGCTTTCACCAGGGAGTTGCACCGCCAGCAGGCACACACTCCTGGTGCACACACCTCTCACTCGGGGAGGTCAGCGCAGGGTCCGGGCACGTCGTGCTAGTGGAGGTGTACACAGGTGATGCTGGAAAGCACCTCCCCCTTCAGCCTGCTCTGGAGAGGGAGGGGGTGGTGTGGCTGTTCTGTGCCTTACATTGATGTAGCTGACCGGACCTACTACACTGGTGGGCTGCCAGGGCAGCAGGAGGCCTGGGCAGGAGGAGGCTAGGGCAAGGGCCGTCCAGGGCAGCAGGAGGCCAGGGCAGCAGCAGGAGGCCAGGGCAGCAGCAGGCCAGGACAGCAGGAGGCGACTGCAGCACGAGGCCAGGGCAGTAGCAGGGCAGCAAGAGGAGGCCAGGGCAGCAGCAGGAGGCCAGGGCAGCAGCAGGAGGCCAGGCCAGCAGCAGGAGGCCAGGGTTGCAGCAGGCCAGAGCAGCAGCCGGCCTGGGCAGCAGCAGGCCAGGGCATCAGGCCAGGGTAGCAGCAGGCCAGGGCAGCAGGAGGCGAGGGCAGCAGCAGGCCAGGGTAGCAGCATGCCGGGGCAGTAGGAGGCTAGGGCAGCAGCAGGTCAGGGCAGCAGCAGGCCAGGGCAGCAGGAGGCGAGGGCAGCAGCAGGCCAGGGTAGCAGCATGCCGGGGCAGTAGGAGGCTAGGGCAGCAGCAGGCCAGGGCAGCAGCAAGGCCAGGGCAGCAGCATGCCAGGGCAGCAGGAGGCCAGGGCAGCAGCATGGCCAGGGCAGCAGGAGGCCAGGGCTGCAAGCCAGGGCAGCTGCAGGGCAGGGCAGCAGGAGGCCAGGGCAGTAGGAGGCTAGGGCAGCAGGAGGCCAGGGCAGCAGCAAGGCCAGGGCAGCAGGAGGCCAGGGCTGCAAGCCAGGGCAGCTGCAGGGCAGCAGGAGGCCAGGGCAGCAGGAGGCGAGGGCAGCAGCAGGCCAGGGTAGCAGCATGCCGGGGCAGTAGGAGGCTAGGGCAGCAGCAGGCCAGGGCAGCAGCAAGGCCAGGGCAGCAGGAGGCCAGGGCAGCAGGAGGCCAGGGCAGCAGCAAGGCCAGGGCAGCAGGAGGCCAGGGCTGCAAGCCAGGGCAGCTGCAGGGCAGGGCAGCAGGAGGCCAGGGCAGGAGGAGGCTAGGGCAAGGGCCGTCCAGGGCAGCAGCAGGCCAGGACAGCAGGAGGCGACTGCAGCACGAGGCCAGGGCAGTAGCAGGGCAGCAAGAGGAGGCCAGGGCAGCAGCAGGAGGCCAGGGCAGCAGCAGGAGGCCAGGGCAGCAGCAGGAGGCCAGGGCAGCAGCAGGAGGCCAGGGCAGCAGCAGGAGGCGACTGCAGCACGAGGCCAGGGCAGTAGCAGGGCAGCAAGAGGAGGCCAGGGCAGCAGTAGGAGGCCAGGGCAGCAGCAGGAGGCCAGGCCAGCAGCAGGAGGCCAGGGTTGCAGCAGGCCAGAGCAGCAGCCGGCCTGGGCAGCAGCAGGCCAGGGCATCAGGCCAGGGTAGCAGCAGGCCAGGGCAGCAGGAGGCGAGGGCAGCAGCAGGCCAGGGTAGCAGCATGCCGGGGCAGTAGGAGGCTAGGGCAGCAGCAGGCCAGGGCAGCAGCAAGGCCAGGGCAGCAGCATGCCAGGGCAGCAGGAGGCCAGGGCAGCAGCAAGGCCAGGGCAGCAGGAGGCCAGGGCTGCAAGCCAGGGCAGCTGCAGGGCAGGGCAGCAGGAGGCCAGGGCAGCAGGAGGCGAGGGCAGCAGCAGGCCAGGGTAGCAGCATGCCGGGGCAGCAGGAGGCTAGGGCAGCAGCAGGCCAGGGCAGCAGCAGGAGGCCAGGGCAGCAGCAGGAGGCCCGGGCAGCAGGAGGCCAGGGCAGCAGCAGGAGGCCCGGGCAGCAGCAGGAGGCCCGGGCAGCAGGAGGCCAGGGCAGCAGCAGGAGGCCCGGGCAGCAGGAGGCCAGGGCAGCAGCAGGAGGCCCGGGCAGCAGCAGGAGGCCCGGGCAGCAGCAGCAGGCCAGGGCAGCAGCAGGAGGCCAGGGCAGCAGCAGGAGGCCCGGGCAGCAGGAGGCCAGGGCAGCAGCAGGAGGCCCGGGCAGCAGCAGGAGGCTAGGGCAGCAGCAGGCCAGGGCAGCAGCAGGAGGCCAGGGCAGCAGGAGGCCAGGGCAGCAGCCGGCCTGGGCAGCAGCATGCCAGGGCATCAGGCCAGGGTAGCAGCAGGCCAGGGCAGCAGCCGGCCTGGGCAGCAGCAGGCCAGGGCATCAGGCCAGGGTAGCAGCAGGAGGCCCGGGCAGCAGGAGGCCCGGGCAGCAGCAGGAGGCCCGGGCAGCAGGAGGCCAGGGCAGCAGCAGGAGGCCAGGGCAGCAGGAGGCGAGGGCAGCAGCAGGCCAGGGTAGCAGCATGCCAGGGCAGCAGGAGGCCAGGGCAGCAGGAGGCCAGGGCAGCAGCAGGCCAGGGCAGCAGCAGGCCAGGGCAGCAGGAGGCCAGGGCAGCAGGAGGCCAGGGCAGCAGGAGGCTAGGGCAGCAGCAGGCCAGGGCAGCAGGAGGCCAGGGCAGCAGCAGGCCAGGGCAGCAGGAGGCCAGGGTAGCAGCATGCCGGGGCAGCAGGAGGCCAGGGCAGCAGGAGGCCAGGGCAGCAGGAGGCCAGGGCAGCAGCAGGCCAGGGCTGCAGGAGGCCAGGGCAGCAGGAGGCCAGGGCAGCAGCAGGCTAGGGCAGCAGCAGGCCAGGGCAGGAGAAGGCCAGGGCAGCAGCAAGCCAGGGCAGCAGCAGGCCAGGGCAGCAGGAGGCCAGGGCAGCAGGAGGCCAGGGCAGCAGGAGGCCAGGGCAGCAGGAGGCCAGGGCAGCAGGAGGCCAGGGCAGCAGGAGGCCAGGGCAGCAGCAGGCTAGGGCAGCAGCAGGCCAGGGCAGGAGAAGGCCAGGGCAGCAAGCCAGGGCAGCAGGAGGCCAGGGCAGCAAGCCAGGGCAGCAGCAGGCCCGGGCAGCAGCAGGCCAGGGCAACAGCAGGCCAGAGCATCAGTAGGCCAGGGCAACAGGAGGCCAGGGCCTAGTGCGGTAGGCGACAGTGAGCGACTGAGGTCTGCACCTTCTCCTCAGTCAGAGCTCCATGCTCTCCCTGCTCCTGTTGGAGTGTGATGGGCCCAAGCACAGCAGCAGGTGGTGGTCTCAGGGAGACTGAAGTATGACCACTGTGCTGTGGTGCAGACCCTGGACCCAGGGCTGGTGGGCTCCTGCAACCAGGATGTGTGGTGTGTGGGTTCCTAAAAACTGCTTTGGTATCTGCCTTTGGCGTAGATGTTGCACCAGGCCCTGAGTACCCGGGCTACTCGAGATGTGTGTGGTGGGTCCAAGCTGCACATGTCACAGTGTCTCAGTGTGAGCCACGGCCTTTGGAGCAGTGACTCCACCATGAGCATCTTCCTGCTGCGGGGGTGGAACGCAGACCCCTGCGGCACAGGAGGGCTTCACCCAAGGGATATGAATATCTGTGAGGTATAGGAGAGGCCCCAGTGTACTCTCCAGGGGGTCCGCTCCCTTTGTGCTGTGCCACTCCCTGTGAAAAGAAGCCTTTCAAAAACACAGGTTAGGAATCATACCTCATCTTCCACCCTGGCTGAGAAAGAATTGTGGGAATTTATGCCGGCTATGCGATGTTGGAAATTAGGACATTGAACATATAATATGCACCTGCATAAAGTTAAAAATGGTAGGCCTCCTAAAAACGAATTTTAATGAACGAGGCATACGTACCCGGAGACAAGCATCACTTGCATGCTTTAACCCAAGGGACCCACAACTAAATGGGAAGCTTGTCAAGTTTCTGCTTCTAGTAGCATCTAAGCAAGGACTAGCGGTACCCTGTGGGGGCACAGATACAACAAATACCATAAATCTCCACAAACTGTAACCTGTGTACAGACTCCAGAGGCTCTGAGTTAAATGAATCATGGACACTTTGCACTTTTGAATCACTCCTGCATGTTTTAATACATAAGAATTTTAATACAGTACTGAGCGAAAAGTTAATTAACCAAAATGTTTTATCAGAATATATTTTTGTAATGGTTTTAATTAAACAAAAACAACACATTTTACTTACTTACTTAATGACTTACTGTGGCCACTGTTCAGGGCCAAACCTCCCTTCCATGGAAAGGCAGGGCCATAGCAGCTGCCAGTGTCAGCAGAACTAGGGCCTAGAAGTCAAAAGGCCAGGGCCTGCCTGCCATTAAAATCAAGCCCGGACACTGACAGCAGGCCGGACCTACACCGTCCACTTTAACTGGGGATTTTTAGGAACACATAGTGGCTTACTTTTGGGTAAGCAATGGCACTATGGTTCGCAGGAATATTAGGTACATTGTCATCATATCTGGCCAGGTGAACCAGTCATTTCAAGGTGATCTACTACCAGGAGCTGGGTTAGTTTGAATAACTTGAGCAGGAACCAGAGTGAAAGGCTAGACCACACAAGGTGAATCGAGTTATACGTATAGCTCCTCAAAGCCCCCTACTCTAGGCCCTTCCAATGGACGCCTCTGGCTGCAGCTTGCTCTTCATATACTAACACCCTGGTTGGCGATTGGACAAGCCAGGGTTCAACAGGGGTCACATAGAGGGAGCCACATACCCATGCAGTGAGGAGGGAGTCAGAAGCTGTACATTGCATCAGTGTGAAGGAACATTGTGTTATGTGGCACACACTGTGCCCTGAACCATCTGCCAACAACCATGCACCTTTGGCAGTTCAGGAAAACAAGGAAAGACAGGAATGAAGTAATTCACTCAAAGTCACATCATTCGATTAAAGGGGAAGGCGAGATCAGTTATGCTGTGTTTGTGTTGTGTTGTCTTATGTTTTATTAGAGACATTGGGCCTGATTCATAGTTTGCAGGCGGAGTATGTACCGTTGCCATGGTGACAGTACTCTGCCCGCAACATTTAGAGCTGTCCGCTGGTCCAGAGGACATCTCTTGCATTTGCAGGAACCGCTGTCATGGCGGCTCCTTAAATGCATTGAAAGTTTGCGGATGGCTCTGTCAACATGGCGCAGCCGTTCATCAAACTTTCAGCTTTTTTTTTTATTTGAATACAAAAATATCCCGAACAGGATTTTATTATTTGAAAATAAAAAAACACCAATGACCCCCCCCACACCATGGGAGTTTTCTACCATGGTGTGTGGGTTATTAAAAAAGTTTTTACTGTCAGGTTTTACCTATAGTGACAGACAGTAAGAACTGGCCATGTGCTTGCCCACTGTAAATATGGTGGAATGGACACCCAGCCAAACCTTTCATGGTCCTTTCTCCGCTGAGCCAACGAGGTGTGTGTAAGCAGAGTAGTCTCCGCCATCTACATACTGAAGTTCCGTTGACTCTAAGGGGGTCATTACGACCGCCCGCCACCCTATCGGGAAACGGGACCACCCACCATAAGGGTGAGGGTCCCGTGGGGGCAATTAGGATGCGCCCGCCACAGTGGTGGGTGCATCATGCATTCCTGTAATTATGGCGGGCGGTGCACTCAGCACCGCCTGCCACAATGCCAGGAAGGCATATTGTGCACTTCCATGCACAACATGGCAGTCACCGCACGGTGCCTGCCGTGTTGGGGATGAAACTGCTGTGGGGTACCATAGGTACCCCCCAAGAGTACCTGGGGGCCCGCAACAGTCCCCCGCAGTCTATTCCTGCATGCCGCCACCACGGAAAGGCATCTCTCCGCACCCATTGTAATATGGCTGGCGGTGTCTAACAGACACCGCCACCATATTGAACCCTTTTCCGCCTGGTCAAATCGTTGACCGGGCGGATAAGCGGCGGACAGTCTTTCCGTCTGCTGCGGTCCCCCCGCCATAGTAATATGGCAGGGGGGAATTGGGTGGCGGGAGTCGGATCACGGGCGGATCGCCACCGCCATGCGGGCGGTGATGATCCACCTGTGATCCTAATGGGCTCCTAAGTGAGGTGGGTAGAACTTCAGTTTGGTGGAATATAACTGAGTACCCTCTTCGCCAAACTCTAAATTGGACAAATGTCCTAGTTCTGAAGTCAGGGCTTACCATGTTCTCCCAAGGAATCCGCCATCTCTGTCTGTGAGCTTCAGTATTCAATGCACAAGTCGAAACCATTCCAGATTTCACAGAACAAAGACTAAAGAAAGTGCGATTCATTTGTAAGCGCCTCCTGTTGATTTTCAAGCACTGTAACAAACACAGAAACCCCACTATGCCATATTTGAATGTTTTTTTTTTGTCATCCAAAGGAAAAATAATATTTAAGCAGCAAATATTTGTCAGATTGCATTTTTCTCCGAGTAACTTCGGTGCCCATTCAACTGACCCTTCAATTGGTCAGAAAGTGCCTTCTGGTTTGGTGATAATGTATTCAGGAAAATACAGACAAGTGAAAGTGCACGGGGTTGGCAGCACTTTGTAATCCTGGGCTTTTTACTTGTTAATGAGTAAGCAGAGCACTGTGTGATCTGGTGCACATTGGCATCTAATAACGTATTAACACTTGTAGCTCAGGCGGATTACCAGTATGGTAATGTCCTCTGCGTCAACCAGCAGAGTTTATCTGTCATACAGTGTGGCCCTAAAAAATGACCCAATGAGACTTCAGTGTCAGTTTAGTCCCCTGACCCCTCCCCACTTAAAATCTGAGGGAAATAAATCCACACCACGAACAGTAGCTTCCTTGTACCACAAATCATCCAACTTCAACCACCGCCCCCCGGGGCATAGCTTAATCAGTAAGATTGGGGAGTGGGGGGAGCTTCACATTTTGAGGCATCCACGGTGGCATAACATGTTACTCAGTGCTTTAATTGGGCTGGGTCCTGCAGGTGCCAGGTACCAGCAGTTCTAAAAAGCAGGTGCTGAGACGGGTCCTTATCGGGATCTCCATTTTTGCCCTCACCCTCAGTGGGAAAAAAAATCTTAACTCAGCAGCAGGGCCACCCTTTACTGCCTTTGATGTAACTTCAACAAGACTGGTTATAGTTCTTTCACAGTGTCATCATTTCAGAACGGAAGCATTTTCAATATTATAAACAACAAAGCTATAACTGTTGCTTTTTTATGCAACTAACAACCATTGACAAGCCAATAGTCCTAGCTTCTTGTAGGTATAATGTTATTTGTTGCATTATATTTCTGGATGCAAGGACAGAAACAGCAACATACTGGTTGGGCGGCACACTAAGCCAAACACAGATGTTTAGCTTATGTGTTTTTAAGCCACACCCGTAATTACACTGGCCACGCCCCTTCGAAGGACCCCCAGGTTTTTCATCTCCCTTTTAGCCCTGATGTTAATCATTATTAGGGCTCCCATTTTTTTGTCTTTATTTTTTGGGCATTTCCATCTTCATTTATCCATATTTATTTTGTGTTTTGCGTATAAATGAAGTTGTAAAACTACATTTCCATATCTATTTAACTGACAGACGCGCACTCATGCTTTGATGTCTGTCATGTTTTAGCTATTCAAGCTGCCAAATATTACATAATACATACACTGGTAGATATTTGCACTGTATCATAAATATATGTTAACAAATTCCGTTATTTAAAGACATTTTATCCAGTTTTTTAATTACAAGTGCAGTCCATCTGCTCAGCTGCTGGCCTATATTTCATGAAAGAAAGCACGGAGAGTCCCTTTAAAGAAGGACAATTTTTGGTATTTATCCACTTTTAAAGATAAATGCAGACATAAAACACATTGTTTCCTGTCTGTATTTATCTGTAAAAATCCATAAAAATGGAAAACCGGGAGCCTTAATCATTATATAAGAACCATCACATGTGGGGGCTTAAGGGCAAGTGGAAAGGGACAAGAGTACGGATTGTGAAGGGCTCTTAAAACACAGTATTTGGTCAAATAACCATGTTTAAGACCTTCATAACAGAGACGAGTGTGTGTGTTTTTGTCTGAGCCAGTATTTAAAGATCCCAGATGAAATCCGCCAGACACCTTACTATACCCAACGGAAAGCTCCTGTGCCCAACTATTTCTAAAATAATACATTTGTTAGAGGGATCTTTAGATCTTCTGGGGAGACAGTTACTTCTGTGATTGGGTTCTCTGGCGGACATAGCGATTAAGAGTCACAGAATACTGAATGTATTTATTAACTACTCTAGGCGCTAATTCAATGCCATCTGATCTTCTACGTCATCCCGCGAACAGTTTCACAATATTTCCTTAGTTTTGTCTACATCCGCAATGAGTGCCCTTTGTGTAGTGTTCCATAGAGTAATGCATCTATTTCACTAGGGCACGAGGTGTTATGTCTTCATTCTGACGGCCTTTCTTTGCTGTAGCGCCCAGATGTTTCCACAGCTGCCTCTAAGCTCCGCCCATTACTCACGCAACAGACACGAACATGGAGTTTGGCCCAGAAGGTGACGGGGCTTTAAACTCCGCTACACATCAGCTTTTGTCAGAGTGACGAAACCGCTGCAATAAAAAAGTGTTTTTTATTGTAGCAATAGCTTTTTGTACTACAATAATGGCTTGAGTTTACCAACATAAAGCGAATGGAGTTACAGCTTTAGCACTGCTTCCAAGGTTCTGTAGCATCCCATATATGTTTATAACGTGACGCTTTAAAAAGTAGAGTAAAGGTCTCAGCCTAGCAGAGCTATCCCTCAGGCTACACAGCGCTCTCTCGTGCATTGTACAAACCCCAGGGTGCAGCTCCCAGTGACGCCATAGACAGCGGACACATCCTCAAGGGTGCGGATCCAAGTGACGCCATGGACAGGGGACACATTCTATAGGGTGCAGCTCCAGTGACGCCACGGACAGCGGGCATATCCTACAGGGTGCAGCTCCCAGTGACGCCATGGACAGCGGACACATCCTCAAGGGTGCGGATCCAAGTGACGCCATGGACAGGGGACACATTCTATAGGGTGCAGCTCCAGTGACGCCACGGACAGCGGACATATCCTACAGGGTGCAGCTCCCAGTGATGCCCTGGACAGTGGACTCATCCTACAGGGTGCAGCTTCCAGTGACGCCATGGACAGCGGACACATCCTTCAGGGTGCAGCTCCCAGTGATGCCACGGACAGCGGACACATCCTACAGGGTGCAGCTCCCAGTGATGCCCTGGACAGTGGACTCATCCTACAGGATGCAGCTCCCAGTGACGCCATGGACAGCGGACACATCCTACAGGGTGCAGCTCCCAGTGATGCCACGGACAGCGGACACATCCACTAAGGTGCAGCTCCAGTGATGCCCTGGACAGCGGACACACCCTACAGGGTGCAGCTCCAGTGATGCCCTGGAAAGCGGACACATGCTACAGGGTGCAGCTCCAGTGACGCCATGGACAATGGATACATCCTACAGGGTGCAGCTCCCAGTGATGCGACGGACAGCGGACATATTCTACAGGGTGCAGCTCCCAGTGATGCCACGGACAGCGGACATATTCTACAGGGTGCAGCTCCCAGTGATGCCACGGACAGCGGACACATCCTACAGGGTGCAGCTCCCAGTGATGCCACGGACAGCGGACATATTCTACAGGGTGCAGCTCCCAGTGATGCCACGGACAGCGGACACATCCTACAGGGTGCAGCTCCCAGTGATGCCACGGACAGCGGACACATCCACTAAGGTGCAGCTCCAGTGATGCCCTGGACAGCGGACACATGCTACAGGGTGCAGCTCCAGTGACGCCATGGACAATGGATACATCCTACTGGGTGCAGCTCCCAGTGACGCCATGGACAGGGGACACATCCTCTAGGGTGCAGCTCCCAGTGATGCCCTGGACAGCGGACATATTCTACAGGGTGCAGCTCCCAGTGATGCGACGGACAGCGGACATATTCTACAGGGTGCAGCTCCCAGTGATGCCACGGACAGCGGACACATCCTACAGGGTGCAGCTCCCAGTGATGCCACGGACAGCGGACATATTCTACAGGGTGCAGCTCCCAGTGATGCCATGGACAGCGGACACATCCTGCAGGGTGCAGCTCCCAGTGACGCCATGGACAGCGGACACATCCTACAGGGTGCAGCTCCCAGTGACGCCATGGACAGTGGACACATCCTACAGGGTGACGCTCCCAGTGACGCCATGGACAGCGGACACATCCTACAGGGTGCAGCTCCCAGTGACGCCATGGACAGCGGACACATCCTACAGGGTGCAGCTCCCAGTGAGGCCATAGACAGCGGAAATATCCTAGAGGGTGCAGCTTCCAGTGACGCCATGGACAGCTGACACATCCTCTAGGGTGCAGCTCCCATTGACGCCATGGACAGTGGATACATCCTACAGGCTGCAACTCCCAATGCGCCATGGACAGGAGACACATCCTTCAGGGTGCAGCTCCCAGTGACGCCATGGACAGCGGACACATCCTACAGGCTGCAGCTCCCAGTGACGCCATGGACAGCGGACACATCCTACAGGGTGCATCTCCCAGTGATGCCAAGTACAGCGGACACATCCTATAGGGGGCTGCTCCCAGTGACGCCATGGACAGCGGACACATCTACAGGGTGCTACTCCCAGTGACGCCATGGACAGCGGACACATCCTTCAGAGTGCAGATCCCAGTGACGCCATGTACAGCGGACACATCCTGCAAGGTGCAGCTCCCAGTGACGCCATGGACAGAGGACACATCCTTCAGGGTGCAGCTCCCAGTGACGCCATGGACAGGGGACACATCCTACAGGGTGCAGCTCCCAGTGATGCCATGGTCAGCGGACACATCCTACAGGGTGCAGCTCCCAGTGGCGCCATGGACAGCGGACACTTCCTACAGGGTGCAGCTCCCAGTGATGCCACGCACAGCGGACACATCCTACAGGGTGCAGCTCCCAGTGACGCCATGGACAGAGGACACATCCTTCAGGGTGCAGCTCCCAGTGATGCCACAGACAGCGGACAAATCCTACAGGGTGCAGCTCCCAGTGACGCCATGGACAGAGGACACATCCTACAGGGTGCAGCTCCCAGTGACGCCATGGACAGCGGACACATCCTACAGGGTGCAGCTCCCAGTGACTCCATGGACAGCGGACTCATCCTACAGGGTGCAGATCCCAGTGACGCCATCGACAGCGGAAATATCCTACAGGGTGCAGCTCCCAGTGACACTAAGGACAGCGGACACATCCTATAGGGTGCAACTCCCATTGACACCAAGGACAGCGGACACATCCTACAGGGTGCATCTCACAGTGACACCAAGGACAGCGGACACATCCTACAGGGTGCAGCTCCTAGTGACACCAAGGACAGCGGACACATCCTTAAGGGTGCAGCTCCCAGCGACGCCACGGAAAGGGGACACATCCTGCAGAATGCAGATCCCAGTGACGCCATGTACAGCTGACACATCCCGCAAGGTGCAGTTCCCAGTGACGCCATGGACAGAGGACGCATCCTTCAGAGTGAAGCTCCCAGTGACTCCATGGACAGTGGACACATCCTACATGGTGCAGCTCCCAGTGACGCCATGGACACCGGACACATCCTGCAAAGTGCAGCTCCCAGTGATGCCACGGAAAGCGGACACATCCTGCAAGGTGCAGTTCCCAGTGACGCCATGGACAGGAAACACATCCTACAGGGTGCAGCTCCCAGTGACGCCATGGACAGTGGACACATCCTTTAAGTTGCAGCTCCCAGTGATACCTGGTACAGCGGACACATCCTGCAAGGTGTAGCTTCCAGTGACGCCATGGACAGCGGACACATCCTATATGGTGCAGCTCCAGTGATGCCATGGACAGCGGACACATCCTACAGGATGAAGCTCCCAGTGAAGCAATGGACAGCGGACACATCCTACAGGGTGCAGCTCCCAGTGACGCCAGGAACAGCAGACATATCCTCCAAGGTGCAGCTCGCAGTGACGCCATGTACAGCGGACACATCCTACGGGTTGCAGCTCCCAGTGACGCCATGGATAGCGGACACATCCTCTAGGGTGCAGCTCTCAGTGACGCCATGGGCAGGGTACACATCCTTCAGAGTGCAGCTCCCAGTGACGCTATGTACAGCGGACACATCCTGCAAGGTGCAGCTCCCAGTGACGCCATGGACAGAGGACATATCCTACATGGTGCAGCTCCCAGTGATGCCATGGACAGAGGACACATCCTGAACAGCGGACACATCCTACATGGTGCAGCTCCCAGTGATGCCATGGACAGGGGACACATCCTACATGGTGCAGCTCCCAGTGATGCCACGGAATGTGGACACATCCTGCAATATGCAGCTCCCTGTGATGCTTTTACTTGCTCACTTTGCGCCGAGTATTGACGCCGAGAGCTGGTTCCTGGTCGGCGTGTGACTGACGGCCGCCATATTGGGTTGCGCTATTGCCGGTGGCGCGCTCTAGTAGCGCTTAAAAGGGGCTCAGTGTGCTCGCGCGCCTGATCTTGACAGAACTTACTTCTCCCCCTCCTGAGGTGGAAGCCGGGAGGTCTAACCTCTCACTTTGCACTTTTTTAATACTGCGAGTTTTAAACTTGGGTGCTAGCTTGATTTAATAAGCTTTTACTTGCTCACTTTGCGCCGTGACCTCTCCCACTCTCCCTCCACCACAGGACCGCTCTCGGCCGAGTATTGACACCGAGAGCTGGTTCCTGGTCAGCGTGTGACTGACGGCCGCCATATTGGGTTGGGCTCTTGCCGGTTACGCGCTCTAGTAGCGCTTAAAATGGGACGGCCATGCCTCCGCGCAGCGGACGCGTACAGCGAACGCGCCGGACCTGTGCCGGAGTCGTGCCAGAGTCCTGCCCGTCTGCGCCCGTCCGCGCCAGGCCGGGCCCAGGGACCTGTCACCCTGCCCTTCCCACACCCGGCCCTGTCACGTACTCGCACCCCTCCCTTTTGCAATTAAATTATGCCAGGAGTCTACCCAGCCCCTTGTGCGATCATTCGATAGACCCATCACACAATCAATATAACTGCCGACATTGTCCCTATCTACTGAATAAACCGGTAGAAATCAGGCAGAAACATGCCCACACGGTCAACATTGCACTATTGAACTGCCGCTCTCTGCCGAAACATGCCTCCGACATCTCATTTCTTTTGCAGGATGAGGCCCTTGATGCTTTGTTCCTTACCGAAACATGGTTAGGACCCAGCTCTGGCCCAGACATCGTCCAGGCCCTGCCCCCGGGCTACCTTATCCAGCACATCGATCGAACAGGGAATGTAGGTGGCGGGATCGCGATTCTCTATAAGGATCATCTTGTCTGTCGCTTCTTAGGCAGCCCTCTACTTGATTGCGAACACGTCCATTTCTCGATCACTATCTCACCCTCAGCCTCTTTTACGGGACTTCTAGTTTACCGCCCCCCAGGATCCCTAGGACAATTCCACAGGACACTGCTAGAAACGGTCGTTAACCTCGCCAGCTCAGCTTCCAACTTCACCATACTGGGAGATTTGAATCTCCACTTCGACGATCCACATGACATGATAGCTGCGGATCTGACTCAAGACCTAGAGTCATGCGAAATGGTTCAAAGAATCCAAAAACCTACACATATAAAGGGACACTTGCTCGACCCCATTTTTTCCAATATCACCGATTTAATTACCTTACACCCTAACCCCGTCCCGTGGTCAGACCATTTTATTTTACCCTTTACTTGGATCGTCCATCCCCCAGCCCTGGTGAAACCTTTTAGCACTAAACAAACTAGATACTGGTCCAAACTCAAGATAAACGTATGGTCGGAAGCACTAAGGACCACCTTACCGGCCACTAATTCGGACATTAATATAGCGAACCTAGAGTTCAACCAATGGATAGAGAACTCACTGGACGCCATTCTACCCAGGACATCCGTTACTCAAAAAAGGGGATCCATTAACCATCCCTGGTTTAGTCCAGAGCTCCGAAAACTTAAACAGAGCTGCAAAAAAGAGGAGAGACTATGGAGGAAAGACTTTGATCCAGAGACAAAAATTAAATACAGAGCCTCCATTAGAGCCTATAAAGCTGTGTTAAAAGCTACAAAAACAGCTTTCTACGCCGGAAAAATTATTGCATCCTCCAACTCATCGAAGGAGATCTTCAGAATCTTCAATACTCTGCTGAAACCCCCTGACCCCCCCCCCTGGCGCCACAAGCATCGGGCCCTCGCTGTGAAGAACTGGCACTCTTCTTTCCCACGAAAATTCAAAACATCCTTCTGTCCCTTCCATCTGTTACCACCCACGATTCACCTCTGTCATCAAAACCCTTCCCCCAAGGTTCCTCCCCCGAACTCTCTTCCTTCGCTCCGCTCACTAAGGAACTGTTACCCCCCCCTTCTTAACTCAATCAAAAGCGGCTCCCCCCTGGACCCTGTTCCAATCAACACCATGAAGTTAGTCCTGCCTATCATGGAGTCCCCAGTCATCAACTTGATTAACACCTCGATTGAAACAGGCACAGTCCCACGGGACTGGAAAATGGCCATGGTCAAACCACTGTTAAAAAAACCCAACCTTGACACTGGAAACCTTTCCAACTACCGCCCAATTTCCCTGCTCCCGGGCATCAGTAAATTGGCAGAAAAACTTATAAATCAGCAACTGTCCTTACTCTTGGAAACCTCTAATTTACTCCATCCTTCCCAAACAGGCTTCCGCCCGGGGCAGGGGACAGAGACGGCACTTCTTAAGGTAGTGGAAGAGTCTAGGAGGATCTTGGACACAGGTGGCAATATGGCCATCATCCTCCTAGACCTCAGCGCCGCTTTTGATACGGTAAATCACTGTATCCTTCTAGCCCGCCTAAATGAAATTGGAGTATCGGGAAAAGCTCTTTCCTGGCTGGAATCCTTTCTCTGTGAGAGGTTTTTTAAAGTATTTGGAGGAGACTGTCACTCCTCGCCACTACCGCTGCAGTGTGGGGTACCACAGAGCTCTTCCCTCAGCCCCACACTTTTTAATATATATATGTCTCCCCTAGCTCAGATAGTTGTCCCTTATGGAATTGAACTTATCAGCTACGCCGATGACACTCAGCTCGTGGTTTCCCTGAATCAGTCTGATCTGTCCCATACGAGTCTGAGTGACTGTCTTGAAGAGGTATCAAAATGGATGGGCCTGTCCCAGCTAAAACTCAGTAACCAAAAAACAGAATTGATGTTACTTTGCAGGAAGGCCTCATTCAACTCTCCCACTCTATGGCCGCCCTCTATGGGTGCCAGTCCTACGCCAAAATGCATGATCAAGAGCCTGGGCTTCTGGTTAGACGAGGAACTTACATTCAAAGCACAAGCCAGAAAAACCGCGGCTACCTGCTTTGGTTTGTTAAAATCTATTCGTAAAATCCTCCCTCATCTTCCTGACAGAGCAAAGAAAATCGTGGTCCAAGCCATGATTTTGTCAAGGCTGGATTACGGTAACGCGCTCTACCTGGGAGCTCCGGTCTCGGTGATCCGGAAACTGCAGGTAGTGCAGAACTCTGCTGCTAGACTGCTGACGAGCACTAACTATCGCTCATCAGCCAAGCCAGCGTTGAGATCTCTCCACTGGTTACCTATAAAAGAACGGGTACACTTCAAAGCCCAATGTATTGCCCATAAAAATCTGCAGGGCAAAGGCCCCCCGATCCTTGCCAACCTGATCAAACCACATAAAATCACCAGAAACCTCTGTTCCAATGATCTTAACCTGGCTCAAGTGAGCACAATCAACAAGGCTCGTACAGGTGGTCGCCTCTTCTCTTACAACTCCTCAAAGTTGTGGAACTCTCTGCCCCTCCCCCTTTGTCAGGAGCCTAACCATCTTTCCTTTCGTAAAAAAATAAAAACCTGGCTCTTTCCTATAATATAATCTTTCTTTACTCCTCCCACCTCTGACTTCTCGTCAAGCTGTAAGCGCTGGGATGGCTCCGGGTAGCCATGCGCTATAAAAGAACTATTTCATTTCATTTCATTTCATTTCATGGACAGCGTGTGGTAAATAAATAAATAATACCCTATTTTTGACTAGACTTATAGCATAACAGATAGCTCAATAAATAAGAGTCAAGATTCGAGGTAGTAGGAGTTTCTGCAGGTTTATTACAGCATAAGGACAGGATCAGGACAACCTGCATAGGAACAGAATGACAGGGCCCAGCAGGACAACTGGGGCCCAGCAGGGGAAAAGAGGCCCAGCAGCTGCTGGGGCTAGGTTTGGGATGAGCGCGCTAACATTCAATAACAAAACATTGACTTATATACATAGCGCAAACACATAGCAGTACATTGCAGTAGGCGTAACAGTAGGTGGAGTAGAAGGCGTGACGCGTAGCAGTCGCGAGAGATAACAGTAAAAAGAGGTGTAACTGGGTGTATACATAGACATGTGGTGCAAAACGTAACAGAATATGTCATGAATGGGCGGAAACTTTGGAGGGGGCTACCTAAGGAGCCGGGACCTCTAACCTAATGGTGCGCGAAAACTGGCAATGACGTGTTACTAGGAGAAGCTGGGGGCTACGAACTCTGTGCTAGGAGCAGAGACTAGAGTCTGGAGGGTCGGAGCGACATGTACCTAAACCCTATCTGGTATCTAATGTTTAGGGAACATGTTGATATAAACTAGAAGTCATGAGGGGAAAAGCTAACTTGATTCTAAGACTGGACCATGCATTATTCTACATGTAGTACGTGAAGAATATTAAATGACTATTAAATACAGTATTTCTCTAACGTGGAGACGAGAAGGCTAGACAATGACGGAAACTATTGATGCAGTTCAGTAGCTTAGGAATGCAGAGGAGGAGGACTGAACTGATAGCAGGAACTATAACATACTTTTGGCAGACTCAGAGGCAGAGCCGGGGTGCACCGGGCACTGCGAGGCAGGAAGTAAGTGAAGGGTCGAGGATACAGGTGGGGGCTGTATCGCTCCTCAGCGAGGCTTTCAGGAGACAGGAGCTGAATCTGTGGTCCGGGCCCTTTTGAGGCCTAGAAACGGGGACTTTATAATTGAATAACGTGCACACTGAGAAACGTGGCAACATTACTTACATAGGCCTGATATTCGTAGTATTCACGAGGACTGGAAACTAACATACCAGAGGTGGACACAACTGTAATTGCGTCTTTAATCAGAAATGGGGAATAACATATGCATATTGGTCATGCACACATAACATATGATGGATGAGGCGTAGGGACACAGAACATGGCAAAATTTACTTTTCCACATTCCCTCCTTGTCACTACGTTTCCATCAGGAAACATCAATATTCATGATACCGTCTATCATTTCATACAGTACCATTTGCTCGTCTCGAATTGTCTTGGAACGGGATTTAGAACAGGGCTTGGGACGGGGAATACAAGAGGTAGCACACATGCTGCAAATCGCAGGGCCACATTGTATACAGAGGCAGCAGCTAAATATGATCGCTACTGCAATACCTAGAAAGGACAGGACTTTCCATCCCCATGCGGAAATTATATTCCAGAACCAACCGGACCATGTCCAGGTGCCTGGATCTTGGTGTAACAGATGGGCAATTTTATGGAGTCTGGTTATAGCTGAATAAACAGACGGCGCATTATTTGGAATGAAAATGCAACAACTAGATCCGAGAATTCTACAGGCCCCGCCCCTATCGGCCAGTATGACGTCAAGGACGAGACGATTCTGTAAAACGACAATTCTCATAAAGGATTGCTCTTCAGTTAAGTTACCTAGAGCGGAGGCAGTCTCATCTACTACTGCTTCAAGGGTTCTTGTTAACCTACGAATAAGCTTACTATTTACAACTGTACCTAAATAAGGGAAAACACCTTTATCTATATCAATGAATTGCTCTGCAGCGGTTTCAGTATAATCGACAATCGGGAGATTTCTCTTGTGTCTAGTGTGTACTAAGAAAGAATTCCTATGATAGTCAGGTGGGGCTAGAAAAACAGGTGGCAGTAGGAAAGCAATGTAACAGGTTCCCTCCCAATCGAGGGGCAGACGGACATATGCAGTTTGACCACAAATAAAATAAGAATGACGTGAAGCTTTGAAAATAGATTTCCTACTGTCACTATACTTGATAACAGTTGTACATTCACTATGACCTATATGTACAGAACCATAACTACGGACACATAATTCGCCTTTGACTGGTAGTACTGAAATAGCGGGTGAGTCTGGAGTAGTATCAGACTGAACATTCAGAACCATGAAATTCGACGAATAATTTCCTAAATTATATACTTCATTTTCTAAATCTAAACCTGTTCTGTGGGGGAAACCTTGCTTGTCTGGGAAACATGTACTGTTAAGAAAAGACATATCTGTTGAGGATGACGTTAACGTGGACCATGCTCCACACGAACCATTGTGTGAGAATGGATAAGGAAAGAGTGGCAGAACTCCCTTCGGTGTCTGGAAAGGGGGGAGTCGACCACACACCCAACAATTAGTGGCATTGCTGGTCTGGTGTGAATAATGTAACATACGGATAAATGTGTTATTACGCATGGCGAGGCGGTATGCATATTC
Source organism: Lissotriton helveticus (assembly GCF_964261635.1). NCBI lineage: Eukaryota > Metazoa > Chordata > Amphibia > Caudata > Salamandridae > Lissotriton > Lissotriton helveticus. The sequence goes on along the minus strand of NC_136068.1, from coordinate 1,856,963,764 downwards.
GTGAGGAGGCAGATCACTAAACGTGTGCTCTACTGTAGCATGAGCAGACATATTTACATAAGGAACTGAAAAACACAGATAGAAAGCATAGCTGGTGCAGGAAATCATTATGCTGATGAATAATACGAAACTCAGAAAAACGATACATTTGATTGAGCTTTGACTGACTCTCTCACTATGGGGGTCTATTTTATACATGTCAGAAACAGTCTAACCGTTTCACCTAGGGGAGGACTTATACAATCAAACTGGCTGACTTATTAGACCTGAGCTTTAACTTATACTCCTGTTGCGGAGTTTTCTCTAACAAGGGAGGGGTTGTAACAATGTCTTGTGCGGGACAGTCCTTTAAAACAATGTTCTGGCAATCCTTCGAATCCTGGGAAATGTTCTTGGGAATGTTTTTAAAGACTGGTTTCGGTCCTTTGAAAAGTTTTACATGAGAAAGGTGGACCCACCCCTTCCTGCCTTCCAACTTGACGGCAGTTCGGGTGGTCAAGAGGACCTGACGTGGCTCCTTCCAACGTGGTTCCAGCGGACTTGATCTGTCAAAATTTCTGATCATCACTAGGGAGCCTGGAACGATCTCGTGCGGTGCCACCTCGGTATTGTCTGGAAATGCGGCGGCAACCTGTGAACGACATGAGTTGAGGGCAGACATCAAGGAAGCTAGGTAATCTGTCAACATATTACATGAAACATCGGTAATACTTCGGGGTCTAGGAGTACCCCACATGTTAGGGGGGCGGCCGAAAACGACCTCATACGGGGACAGACCTGATCTGGAATGTGCGACCATACGCATGTAAAACAGAGCGACTGGCAAAGCTACTAACCAATCCACACCCTTGTCTTTACATACTTTTGCTATACGGATTTTCAGAGTCTGATTATGCCTTTCGACTAGTCCAGCTGCTTCTGGATGGCGTACACAATGGAACTTCCACTGGTACCCTAACAACAGGGAAACGTGTCTCATGAGTTCAGATGAGAATGGCTGGCCGTTATCAGAATATACGACTCTAGGGAGTCCATATCTAGGGAAGAATTCACGAACCAACTGCTTGGCAGTGGTCGCGGCTGTGTAATCTGGGACTGGATATGCTTCTGTCCATCTGGACAAGGCGCATACAACTACAAGGACATACTTGAAACCTCGACATCGCTCCATTTGAATATAATCCATCTGGAGGACCTCAAAAGGGTGGTCAGGGGGCTGGAAACCACCTTGTTCCACCGGGACACTTTTACCTGGATTAAACTGACAACATATCATACAGGTACGGACTTTCTGCTTGGCTGCAGCTCGTAAATGCTTGTTGAACCAAATGTTCTGGATACTGTCTAACATAGCTTTTTCTCCTAAATGTGCTGGACTATGTGCGGTATTGATAATGACTTGAACCATAGAATCGGGGAGGAACCATGTGGCTCTACCCTTCGTTAACCATCCTTGATCTGTCTGGACCCCTCCTTGTACAGACCATTTCTTGATTTCATCAGGAGTAGCATGTGACTGGATATCTATGACATCTTGAGTAGGGTCCTTAACTGTCATGCATGTAATCGGATCTGGAGTATGTGTCTGATTAACTGGAATGTCTGGAGTCTGTGCTGTAAGCTTGGCTGTGCGGTCTGCTAAATCATTACCTTGGGAAATAATGTCAGTAACTTTCGTATGTGCTTTGCACTTCATGATAGCAATAGATGTCGGTAAATGTATGGCATCTAACAGGGCTTGAATAAGGAGACCATGCTGAATCTTGGTTCCATGAGAAGTCATAAAACCTCTCTCCTGCCAGAGCACTCCGAAGTCGTGTACAACTCCGAATGCGTAACGTGAATCTGTGTAAACATTAACCTTCAGGTTCTTGGCATGTATACAGGCTTGTGTCAGAGCGACTAGCTCTGCTGCTTGAGCGGACAGAGTATCAATACGGTGTGTTTCAATAACTTCAGTGTCAGTAGTCACTGCATATGCGGCGACTAGTTCTCCTGTACTAGTTCTCATACATGAACCATCCACATAAAGTGTCAGGTCAGGATCTGGTAACGGAATATCTGTCAGGTCTTGTCTTGGCTTTGTCGTAATGTTAACTACTTCCACACAATCATGTGTGTCTGGATTTGAACTAACTGATGGTAACAGTGTAGCAGGATTCAGGACGTTGCAGCGTCTAATTTCTATGTGTGGCTGGAACAGTGTCAATTCATAACCTGTTAAACGTGCAATTGTCAAGTGCTGAGTTTGTGTTCGGTTTAAAAGAACTTCTACTGAATGTGGAACTTGTACTGTCAGGGAATGTCCTAAAACTATGGAATCACTTTGTCTGATAGCTAGTGCTGTGGCTGCAACTGACTTGAGGCACGCAGGCAACGCCTGGGCGACTGGATCTAATGTGCTCGAAAAATAAGCACAGGGCTTGTATTGACCTGCTTGATCTTGTGTGAGGACAGATAATGCTGTACCTTCGCGTTCAGTAACGAAAAGTGTAAAAGGCTTACTGTAGTTCGGTGTAGCTAGAACTGGAGCTTGACATAGGGCTTTCTTTAACTCGTTGAAACTAAGTGTATGGTCAGATGTCCAAGGGAGGACAGTCGATACGGCTGCCTCCTGTGTCGTTAACTGTATCAGTGGCTTGGCTAGAAATGCATACTGGGGAATCCATTGTCTACAATAAGAAGTAAGGCCGATAAAGGCACGTACCTCCTTCTGGGTTCTGGGCTGGGGAAGACTCGCTATTAACTGGATACGGTCGGGTGTCAACTGCCTACCCCTCTTGGACAGCAAGTGTCCTAAGTATACCACTTGCTGGACACAGAATTGAAGCTTCGAAGGTGACACCTTGTGCCCCATCTCGGCTAGAAAATACAGAACTGTAAGTGATGCTCGCTCGCAAGCACGTTCAGAACGGGCTGTGATCAGTAGATCATCGACATTTTGGAGCAGGGCAGTGTCAGTTGGCATGTGAATATTGTCTAGTTGTCTCTTGAGTGCTTGACTGTAAATACTAGGGCTTTCTGTGAAACCTTGAGGAGCGCGTGTAAACATATAGCTCCTTCCATTTAAACAAAATCCGAAAAGAAACTGGCTGTCTGGATGAATTGGAACACTAAAAAATGCATTCTTGAGGTCAATAACAGTGAAAAACATGGCTTCGGAATCAATGGCTGTTAACAGGGAAGAAATATCTGGGACAACTGGGTACTGAGGAATAATACATTTATTAAGCTCTCGTAAATCAATCACTAATCGATATACTGGGGGTGCATTCGGATCAGTACGTTTCATGACTGGAATGATCGGAGAATTGCATACATTGGAGTCAGTTTCTACAACTACTCCTTGAGCCATGAGCTCGTCAATAATTTTGGATAAGGCTGCTACAGCCTCAGGTGGCAATCTGTACTGCCTGATTCGTGGTAACACTACACCTGGTTTGAGAGTCACACGATGGGGTGTGATTTGCATGTAACCTACATCAGTTGGACCTTGCGCCCATAGATGCTGCGGAACATTAGACAATCTTGAATCAAAATCTCGTAATACATAGTGACCCTTAAAGTCACGTAGGAACAGACGTATTCCCTCTGGGGAACAGCAAATAACTGCACCTAATTCTTTCAGTGTCTTAATACCTAATAGATTTTCTGGACATGACTTAGTAAGTAACAGATCAGTAGTACGGGACAATGGACCTACTTCTAGAGTAACTGGCTTAGATATTTCATTAACTATGGGTTTTCCTGAAAATCCAAGGGAAACATTTCTTGAGCCTGAGAGCGGAGCCCCTGGAACTTCGGCATGACTAATTGTGGTCCTACTTGCCCCTGTATCGATCAAAAACTTTCTGTCTTTCCCTAATACTTGACTATGAACATAGGGACCTTCTTGGTCTACAGGAATCTCGATGAGAGGCAAGCCTACCTCCCTCTCTAGGCTGTTTCATGAATATGACTGGTACTCTGGATACTCAGACTGTGCTTACTGGTACATCTGCGATGTAACGTGCTGTGTTGCAGCAATAGGCTGCGGTACTGTAACTGTCTGTGGTGCATTCTGTGACTGAGGAGTCTGTGAAACTTGTTCTTGTCTCGGCGGACGTGGTCTTTCTTTAGTCTTACCAGTAGCTATGTTGTGCTTCAGAACTGCACACTCGTTTATAAAATGACCTGGCTGTTTACAATAATTGCAGTTCCCTTTAACGGGAGCCGCAGGATGACTGGCTTGATTCGGACCCCTCTTCTGACTGTCTTGAGGAATAGACTGTGCAACTAGCACTTTCATTTTCGTGTCTTTCATACGTTTTCTTTCGTGTTCTTGCTCTTCTCTGATTCTATTCTGGTGATACTGGAGCATCTGGAGCATCTGGGATGGAGTATTTGCTTGCCAGGTGCTTTCGACTTTCAAAACTCGGTTTTTAATTTGTGGACTTGAATTCTCGACTAATTTGGTAACGAAAAGATGAGGGTATGACTCACTACTTGTCTTGAGACCACTGTTAATACTAAAACATTTTTCGAATCTAGAATAAAAATCACTAATATCCTCTTCTTGTTTCTGTTTACAGGCTGAGATTGCATCCCAGTCTTCTTTCCTAGTTGTCAATAATCTGGGTAAAACTTGAATCAATAATTCTGGTAATTCTTTACATTTATCTCCAAGACCGGTACCTGGTACTCGTGCCTTGTCTTCAGCTTCTAGAGCTGTCCAATCGATCTTTTTCTCTCCCACCTCCCATTCTTTTTCCTTTAACTTTTCATACACCCCTGCGGGTAGCAGGACCTTTAACATTTTAATGATATCTGGGTAAGTGTATTCTCCCATACGGAGCATGTCTTTTAATTCTCTATGGAACCCTGCTGGATCTTTGTCATGACAGGGGATTAATTTCTTCATTTCAAGAAGTTCCATCTTTGATATCGGAGTGTATACAAACACTCGTTGCATTACGCCACCCGCCCCTTGGACTGGGTGGACTTCTCGTAGCGGATTCTGTCTGTCTATGTAGAATGGTTTACTTTCTGGGGGTGAGACATGAACAAAATGCGGGTTCAGGAACGTTCTATACTTGTGGCGCTGTTCTAGAATGACACTAATTAAATCTGTACCTAGACCTCTCCATCTGTACTGGAGTAACTCGTTCAGGATATCATGTAACGGGCCTGGATCAGAATGTTGACCCTCATACAGAGTAATGAGGTGCTGGATCATATACATACCCACCAGTCGTTGCTCGGCCGGGGGCAGTTTCAGAAACATTTGTGCCACTATTTCGTCTGGAAAAGTGGTAGAATCAGTAATCCATCGGACTGCTGATCGGGCTAGTTCTTGTTCGTGCATGGTACTTAGTTCACTGTAACCGACTCGTGATTTCAGAATGTGATCGGTAGCTTGAAATACTTGTTCTAGAGAACCTCGTTCTGGTGCTGGATGATGAAACATAGACTTAGGTTCTGGACGTAAATGGCGATCTGGAAATCTGGATTTTCCTACATACGCTATTCTGGCGGGATTCTCGTCTTCTTCTTCAGGATCAGAGATACTTTCTTTCTCGCTTACTTGTGCTGCTTTACGCTGTTCGTGTAACCATATTATTTCTTTACGAATTTTCTTGTACATACTTTCCATGGCACTAATGGTCTTGTGCTTACCCTCGGCTATATTATCACTCCACCTTGTTAAGATTCTCATTTCGGCGGGATCTTTAGACGGATAATCTTGTTCTCTTATTAGACAATTGATCAGGAACTTTAATATCATGAGCTGAATCTCGGCTTTCCTTTGAGACATAATCTCGCCAATACTTTCTGGATCATCCCCTGTACGGATGAAACGATATATTCTGTCTAGATCTTCTTTCATATTCGGTAAGGTGACTAGATACTCGGTCACCCTTCTTACGCGTACGGAATATAAAACCATATTATACTCGCCTGGGACTGTGTCATAGACACATTCGGCAAGGGCTTGTCTGATTTCTGTAACAGACTTATTACTTTTAGGAGTACGCTGTGATGCTTGAGCATGTAATTCGAGTGCTGATAAACGCTTGTGTGGCGGCGGGGTTTGAGGAGGACCTCCTCCTGCGGCCCCTAGACTAGAATCTTCGACTGACATTCTTCGTGCTTGCAGGGTCGGTAATTGTAACGTGGGCTGAACTTGTATGGCAGGCTGACCCGGGGGTACCGTGACAGGTACTCCGGTGTCTGGAGGAACAGGAAGTGCCTGATTTACAGGGACAGGTGGAGCGCGAACTGGATTTGCATATTCTGGAACTGTATCATCCAAATAGGACGAAATAAAAATATCAGCTGCGGTCGGTTTGTGACGTAGCTTGGTCGGAACTAATGGTGGCGGGAAATTACTGGGTGCCTCTGGGGTCGCTTTTGGCAGCCCTCGGCAAGAAGAGGATACATACCCTTAATAAGGGCATGCCTCTGTCTGTCTGACTGTTCGGCTTTGACTTGTTCACCTATCTCGATTAATTCTCTTTCTTGGGCTCGTTCTTGGGATTCTCTACTTAACTCTGACTTTCTGACTTCCTTTTCCGTTCTTCTATGCGCTTCCTTACGCCATAACTCGATGGCATCTTTCTGTGACTGTCTGGCTTTCTTTTTCCATAATGCTTCTTCTACTCGCATGATACATTCGGCATCCCATGTACCCGATACGGGCCATCTATACTTTTCTTCTAACTGTTTGGTATACTCTACCCATAAATCTAGATACAATATGGCGCTTATGCCATGTTTCTGATACATAAAGTGACCTGGACTGTCCCTAGGCGGAACAGGAACTGCTGCTTCCAGCAGACCCTTTCTAGTTTTTAACTGACGTAACTTGGAAAAGAGCGGCATTCTAAACTTGAATCGGAACACAATACAATACACGAAAAACAATAACAATTGGGAAAACAATTCAGGCATACCACGACATTGGAAATACATTAAACAACATTATAAATAACAGTTCGAACAGAATACTACCTGAAAATACTGAAAACAGAAACAGAACAGAATTCTCGAGAACGGAACAGACTAGAGTTACTGGATGCACTGCTGTAACAGTACGGAACATACCGGTCCCATAAAGGAACGCATCAAGACCCGTATCCACCTAGGTGAACACTTCGTTTGTGGGCTTGGGTACCACCAACCCACGGACCAGGAGTCAATTTAGACTGACCCTGTCTAGACACTACCCTAGCAATGGTACTCACCGGGCAGTACGGAACGGAAGGCCTCGGACGGGACTGGACTATGACGACGAACTTCGGACTTCGGACTTCAGTTACAGGTGGGCCTCCGGATACCTCGGACCTTGGACTCTCGGCTTGGGCTCTGGTCGGGACTCGCCGCGTTCCTCCACCGTCTCGTTCGGATGCTGGACCGCCTCCTCCGTCTCCTCCGTGGGCCTGAGGGATACTTGAAGCAGAAATATCTGCACTTGGCCAGTATGGTTCCGTCACGACTGCAGAGGGTCAGGGGGTCGGCGTGGCTTCACCGACGCGTGGGGAAAGGGCATGTCCCTATTCGGGCGCCATTATGTGGTAAATAAATAAATAATACCCTATTTTTGACTAGACTTATAGCATAACAGATAGCTCAATAAATAAGAGTCAAGATTCGAGGTAGTAGGAGTTTCTGCAGGTTTATTACAGCATAAGGACAGGATCAGGACAACCTGCATAGGAACAGAATGACAGGGCCCAGCAGGACAACTGGGGCCCAGCAGGGGAAAAGAGGCCCAGCAGCTGCTGGGGCTAGGTTTGGGATGAGCGCGCTAACATTCAATAACAAAACATTGACTTATATACATAGCGCAAACACATAGCAGTACATTGCAGTAGGCGTAACAGTAGGTGGAGTAGAAGGCGTGACGCGTAGCAGTCGCGAGAGATAACAGTAAAAAGAGGTGTAACTGGGTGTATACATAGACATGTGGTGCAAAACGTAACAGAATATGTCATGAATGGGCGGAAACTTTGGAGGGGGCTACCTAAGGAGCCGGGACCTCTAACCTAATGGTGCGCGAAAACTGGCAATGACGTGTTACTAGGAGAAGCTGGGGGCTACGAACTCTGTGCTAGGAGCAGAGACTAGAGTCTGGAGGGTCGGAGCGACATGTACCTAAACCCTATCTGGTATCTAATGTTTAGGGAACATGTTGATATAAACTAGAAGTCATGAGGGGAAAAGCTAACTTGATTCTAAGACTGGACCATGCATTATTCTACATGTAGTACGTGAAGAATATTAAATGACTATTAAATACAGTATTTCTCTAACGTGGAGACGAGAAGGCTAGACAATGACGGAAACTATTGATGCAGTTCAGTAGCTTAGGAATGCAGAGGAGGAGGACTGAACTGATAGCAGGAACTATAACATACTTTTGGCAGACTCAGAGGCAGAGCCGGGGTGCACCGGGCACTGCGAGGCAGGAAGTAAGTGAAGGGTCGAGGATACAGGTGGGGGCTGTATCGCTCCTCAGCGAGGCTTTCAGGAGACAGGAGCTGAATCTGTGGTCCGGGCCCTTTTGAGGCCTAGAAACGGGGACTTTATAATTGAATAACGTGCACACTGAGAAACGTGGCAACATTACTTACATAGGCCTGATATTCGTAGTATTCACGAGGACTGGAAACTAACATACCAGAGGTGGACACAACTGTAATTGCGTCTTTAATCAGAAATGGGGAATAACATATGCATATTGGTCATGCACACATAACATATGATGGATGAGGCGTAGGGACACAGAACATGGCAAAATTTACTTTTCCACAAGCGGACACATCCTACAGGGTGCAGCTCCCAGTGACGCCATGGACAGCGGACACATCCTGTAAGTTGCAGCTCCCAGTGACACCTGGTACAGTTGACTCATCCTGCAAGGTGCAGCTCCCAGTGACGCCATGGACAGCGGACACATCCTACATGGTGCAGCTCCAGTGACGCCATGTACAGCGGACACATTCTTCAGGGTGCAGCTCCCAGTGATGCCATGGACAGGAGACACATCCTCTAGGGTGCAGCTCCCAGTGACGCCATGGACAGGGGACACATCCTACAGGATGCAGCTCCCAGTGACGCCATGGACAGTGGATACATCCTGCAGGGTGCAGCTCCCAGTGACGCCATGGACAGCGGACACATCCTCTAGGGTGCAGCTCCCATTGACGCCATGGACAGCGGACACATCCTCTAGGGTGCAGCTCCCAGTGAGGCCATGGACAGCAGACACATCCTCTAGGGTGCAGATCCCAGTGACGCCATGGACAGCGGACACATCCGAAGTGGTGAAGCTCCCAGTGACGTCAGGGACAAAGGACACATCCTATAGGGTGCAGCTCCCAGTGACACCATGGACAGTGCACACATCCTGTAGTGTAGTTCCTATTATCCCAATAGGCTCTGCGCATTGGAATAATACCTTCAATAGTATAGGCCTAGACCAGACGTTAACTAGGTCTTCTACTGTCGATATTAGACTTAAGGTTTTGGGTTTGCCAGCTAGCTCAGAGTTCACTAGAAACTTTCTCGAATAGGCAAGGAGGAGTTGAACCTCCCTGGATAGACAAGAAGGGATTTAGTTTCTGACAACCATAGAACATGACAACTTTGCTCTCCCCTAATCAAGAGTGTATCTCTAGAGTCGTGTGAAAACAAAAGACGACTTATTTTACTCAGTCAGTACGTGCATTCTTAGTCTCACCAGATTGTAGAGAAAAGGAAGAGACGGGCGTGTTCAATAAAAGATGGTATTTATTGATCAGTCTCTTTTCTCATACAAGAGAAATGGATCGATATTATTGCAATACTTATGGTTAAGTAAAGTGCATACATTAAAAGCAGAAGTATAAAATAATACTGTAAAAACATTGATATGGTTTCTAAGCCATATGAAGGTTTAAAATGAATAAAATAGATACATATACATATACATTTGACTAATCGTACTCAACTGGTGTTTCTAACTACGCCTACCCCAGTGTACCTGACCTAAGCCTAATACGTGGGCGGGGATAGAAAGTTACAGTTTAAGTTAAGTTTGTTTGCCAAGTGACTGACTAAAGAATTCTCTGCGAGGGGTTATTCAGTTCTGTACCTGGAATCTAGGATGAATGAGGGATGGTATCTCTCGCCTCTGGTCTCGATATTCCAGGCTGCCTGCGAGGGCTACCCGGAAGCGCCGGAGCTGGATTTCTCGGCAGGAGAAAGCAGCGTCTCGTTCTCAGCGCGTCAGGAAGGCGGGGCTGCGTCAGCGGGGTCTGCTCTGCTTCTGGGCTTCGGCAAGTCTGGCTGCTCCGATCTCGTCACCACCGCGTGTGTTTGCATAGGGCAATATCGGTAATATTTATACCTTTAAGGTGCCGAGATTGACGTAAGAATGGACATAGATACGTCAATAAGGATGTCATACGAACTGGTCGTTAGCACATTCTTTTGCTGAAGTTCTCGATGAAATCAAAACAATGGCCGCAGGGTTTTTCCCAGGTTGTCATAGGTTTGATTTGTTTTGAGAACTCCGTATGCCTTATCAGGGGCTGGAGGAATATCGCTTGTCTAATTAGATGGCAAGCGTTATGACCTAATCAGATAACACGTTCCTGTGCCGTAGTGTGGCTTAATCAGATAACGGTTTCTGCATCATGGGGGTTTTCTGCATCATGGGATGGCTGCTAGTTAACTTGTTAACCAGAATAGGGTCAGGAATAGGGGGATCGATACAGAACCTATAGGAATACATCACACCCACTCCACGCTAACTATGGACATATTTACTAATCTAGGCATAGTAAAACATACTGTAGAGTATCGTGTATACCTTATCACCCCAAAATACATAAATGCATTTTGAAATTATCTAATATACGGAAAAAGGCAGTCACATGTATTATATGCACTCAAGCTGTAGAATAATGCTAAAGTAATGACGCATATCTATACATTATCACTAGTTTTTATATGAGAATTTACACATGAAATGGCTCTTAATACAGAAAAAAGGTTCGAGACCATTTCATCACAGAATAAAATAATTATGAACATACCAGCGGGCAGCTAATGTCTATAAAGTATCTAAAAATAGCAATTTTAGTTCTCTAAGAATAGTTCTTACTTTAAGCAGAAGATAAGTATCCCGAAAAATTCTTAAAAATATTTTGGGGCTGCTGAAAAAAATTGCTGTCCGTGAACTGGAGGGAAAATTGTTCATGTGACTTTATTATTAAAGTTGAAGGCCAAATTCAGGGAACGCCGTGTGCTAGCTTGCTCAAAAGTCTCTATTTCTGCTCTGGTGAGAACATCATATCATTTAGACTGTCGAAAAAGCTGTCAACAGCTTCCTGGGAGAGTTCCACTAACTCGGAAAAAGGTGTAACCATGCATTCGTGCGCATGATTGTCTCCATTGACGTTTTGATTAGGATTGCTGACAGAAGGTCGTACCTGATCGATGCTGCTTTCATCTTGAACTTCACTACCCCTTAATCGTAGTGGTGAAGCTTCCACGAATGCCGTCATCAGGATTGGTAGCCTTTGAGGGCAGCACAAAGCATGAGCCTTTATTGGACTCAACAATGTTTCTGCATCCATTGGCGCATCCGATTGTAGCGTCAGACAAGTGTCTAACACGCATTCTTCTCCGCATAGCAAGCACCTTAATACAGGTAAAACACATCGATGCCACATTGGTCGAAATGATAGAAACCAAGTCATGTTCAGGTCTCTAAGCCGGGATAGTCCCAGGATTTTTGATATCCGGTCCCGGTATCCAATGGCTCGGATTGTTTCTTCCCTTGTCGCAGGTGTTTTGTCTGTGACACGGTTTGCCATAACGAAATATTAGGACCAAGAATAGGATTCCTGCAATTAGTCCCAAAATGAGGGGAAGTCCGCCAAAAATCGAATGGACGAAATCTGGAAAAATACCCAGTATGGCTTTGAATGGTGTTAATGCCATTGAAAATACTGTCTTAAATACCTTTGAGACTCCACTGGTATCAGAAATATTTAAGATTTCATTCAGGATTTCTGCGAAATGTATGGGGGAATTAGTTGATAACAAAGAGTGAATCTCTGCAGTCGTCCTTGCGACTTGGAGATCATACGTTTCTTTTGATGACGTGAGCCTGGTCGGCGTCTGAAGAAGCACTGTTTTCATTCTGCTTAAAGTATCTATTCGAATAGAAGTAATTTTCAAGTTGGGCCATGCCCTTGCCTCCCTGTCTGGAAAGGAGCTGGGGAACAATGAGCGTCCACAGCACTTGACCTTCGCAGTCGTAGTTACGAGATAAGGAGTCCCGGGCATAAGACTACAACATCTGCGATCTACAATTAGAATGTAACTCCCATTATAGAGTCTTTGAAAGAATGGTTCTATCTCTGTTGCAGGTGCGCCTAGCTGGTGACATGAAAGGTTATATGAATTCCCTTCACAGGCTCCATGCAAACTAATTCCATTACACAGAAGTGTACCGCTCAGTGACATTGCACAATTATTGCCACTAAGAAACACTTTCTGTCCTTTATTACTGACACATGCATGTGAATAGGGCAAGTTCCATGTTGTTTTAATGTACCCTTTTCCCAATTTTTCGTACATGCCAGCCTGTATATATTTTTGGCAGTATTGAAACCTGAAGGTTGATATTGGAATATTAATTATCCCATGTATTATCCATTCACTGACAGGTCGTTCTGACATTGTCACTGGTAATCTCTCGAGTTTCTCAATGCTCAGGATTGTATAATCAGCACCCTTCTGTGCCATACTGATTTGTTTATCAGTAAGGTTAAAGATATTGAATAGTGACGTTGTGTTGATTAAACGCCAAGGCACATAGCCTGAACGCAGATTTTGTAACGTCCAGCCAAGTTGTACAATAGAACGCAATTGAGACTGACCGTGTTGTAACAACAGTAAGTCTTGCGATATTATGTCGATTGCTGAAGACACAATGCTGTCCAGAGAAAAAATTCTGGAGGACAGAGTCATTAACCCATTGTCCACTACAGAAAGTGATTTTTCCAAATTAATACGGTCAATTTCCCGTATTCTTTCTGCTGTTTCAATTTGAGTCACCTTCCAGGCCTCGTTGTATGCTGCATATACAGAGGCTGCTATGAAACGTTTTTGACGCTGTTTGCGTGGTCCCATAATGAAATCACGCAAGTCAGCACCATCAGTAAGTAAAGTTAGGTGTTGCTTAATTTCTGCCAGTGTGGAAGTTTGTAGCCATTGAAGGCATAATTTGCCCACACTGTAGGTGGTTATTATCCCTGGGTGTTGTCTTTGGGAATATCTAGGGTCTGGCCTGGTCAATTTGAACCCCTGTGTTTTGTTCAGGAATCTGTCTTGACAGTTATTAGTATCTGTGGGCCAGATCAACCACTGTTTCCAATCAGGATGTGTTCTGTTTTGGTTTAATACATAGTTTACGTCTATCTCTTCATCTGTAGAGCTATTGCTGTTCATTGTTGGTTTTGGAATAGACGGTTTATTTAAGTCTTTGATTTTGGCTAGGCCAAGACAGGTAGTTTGTTGAACAGTGTCATTTAAAAATATAATTTGTTCTGGGATCATGCAGGCTCTAAACAAAGATTCTATACCTTGTACTTGCCATTCTTTTGTACCCCAAACACTTTTTACTTCAACATTTTTGTCCCAATAATCAAAACCAAAAGTATTCATTTGTTCAAAAAATGAGTCTGAATATATCAATTTCGTGTTTGTTATCATGGTCTTTGTCCCTGTCTTATTTGACAATTTGAAATAAAATGTTTCAGCATTACTTGTGTTAAAACCTGAAAAATATGAATATTTGTCATAAAAGGTTCTTGAGCTTCCTTTTGGAGGGGTTGCACAATGTTCCCATTGATTATAATTTAAAACATTTCTAGGTTGTGCAGATCTATGTAGAAAATGGTTACCATAGTGGTTGTAACAGTACATACTATCATAATTAGTCGAACCCTGCAAATAATCATGTTTGGTAAATTTAGCAGACATCACTAGGTCAGACATCATATTATTTATACTTTCAAAGTCCCAATCATCAGCAAATGAGCTTGGTTTTACAAAGTCACTCAATGAGATCTTGATTTGGTGTGGATATTTCAGGATTTCAACCGGACCATAGATTTCGTAGTCAGTGTTGTCCCATGCTACCCCACCCGGTATAGGATTGGCTGTGAAGTTGACTGAAGAAAGTTCTCTTTTCTCGACGTGTGAAGATGTGTGTGGTTTGAGGATCAAGTTGATTTTCTGACTTGCTGTGTCCATTTTAGCATATTTTCCCTCAATGAAGCGTCCCAAAGTTAGTACCATGATGAGCCAAAGTATGAGGATAAATGCACCAAAACCCACCCAAAATTCAATCCATGGAGAAATCAGATATGTTTCTTTCAGTTGTTTCAAAAGTTATTTAGCTTTATCTTTAAAGGTTTTTGTTGATGGCTGTGTTTTTGATTCACTGAAGACTTCAGAGGACTCATCGAAGTTTATGAAGTAGCCGGATGCAGTTCTGTCAATTGTTCCAATTGCTTCACGATTACTGTTTTTTGCATATTCGTTTGTTACTTCATTGTAGATTGGTGTGTCTCTGCTAAATGTTTTTATTTGGGTTTTCAGAGGTTTAAGTTCCATTGCATTGTTGCATAGTCCTTGTTGTTCTTCTGTAGGCGTTTCAAATGTGATTAGCCTCTTTGTTAGGACCTCTGTATTGGTAGCAAACCTTGGTGTTCTGCTACTTATTGGGAGTCCACTTGGCCTACTATTTGTTATCGGCCACATGATTGTGGTTTTACCAGGTCGATTGATACAATTCGGTTCTCCTTTTTACCAGCAAGCGGCGGTAGTACAACTGATCTTGTCCCGTTGATACAGATATTTCTTGCCGAGCACAAAATAATCACATAGTATAGATGTTATGTTATGTTATGTTATGTTATGTTATGTTATTTGTATTTTATAGCGCACAGCTGCCCCAGCAAAGGGGCGTCCTGGCGCTCTGACAGACGCTGTAACATAACACACAATAAAAAAAAAGTTAGCTAGACACTGGAAACAGGAAAGTTTTAATCGCCTGCCTGAAGGCGAACATATCCTCAAGAGCTCGGATGCGTACCGGAAGCGAGTTCCATAGGCCTGCCGCTAGCACCCTAAAAGAGCGGCCGCCCATCCTGCTCAGCTTAAATCGCGGACAGACAGCCAGATGTAACCCCTCAGATCTTAAGGATCTCGAAGGCACATAGGGCAAGAGTAGATTGGCAAGTGCCGGTGGCGAAAAAGATTTCAGAATTTTGAAGGCCAGACACAGCGCCTTGAACTTGATTCGCTGTCTGACCGGGAGCCAATGCAAGGCTGTGATGGTACCAGACACTGAACAGTGTCTGGGAAGGCCCACAATGGCTCGTGCCGCGGCGTTTTGTACTCTTTGGAGCCTAGAGGCCTCCGCTTGATTCACCCCTAACAACAGTGAACTGCCGTAGTCCAGCCGCGATAGTATTGAGGCCTGAACTACAAGCTGTCTGGTAGGGGGATCAAAGTACTTTAGGACTGGCCTGATGCCACGCAATATTCCATAACATGTGGCAGCCACCCTCTTGGTGTGGTCCCTGAAGGTGAGCGCAGAGTCCACCCAGACTCCCAGATTTCTCACTCCAGCCACTGGAATAGGAGTGACACCAAGCTCTGACGGCCACCACTGGTTACCCCATAGCTCAGCGTGCTTCCCTAAAACCAACACCTCCGTTTTGGTGGCATTCAACTGGAGGCAGTTGGTGCGAAGCCAGCTGGCTACTGCCAAGAGACCCGCACGGAATCTCGGAGCCGCAACCTCGGGGTCTCCACTAAGTGTCACCGCTAGCTGTGTGTCGTCCGCATATGAGGCCATCGTAAGACCCCACTGTTTGACGACACCAGCCAACGGTTTCACATAGAGGTTGAACATTGTAGGGCTCAACGAAGATCCCTGTGGTACCCCCATCTTCAGGGGATAGGTGGCGGATTGGCCAGGTAGTATGGCCACTTTAAAAGTACGGTCTGCCAGAAAGGACCGAAACCACTGGAGAGCGACATCCGTCACTCCCGCCTCCTGTAAGCGTTGGATAAGTATTTGGTGGGACACAGTATCGAAGGCAGCGCTTAGATCTAAAAGTATAAGCGCTGCAGTATGACCTGAGTCAAGTACCTGGCGAAGATGTTCCAAGATGTAAAGTAGTGCCGTCTCGGTACTGTGTCCTGACCGGAAGCCGTTCTGACTGGGGTCCAGAATCTGGTTACGAACCAGATGCTCAGACAGAACCGAGTTGACGTGGGCTTCTGTTACTTTAGCAATCCAAGGCAACAGGGAAATAGGTCGGTAGTTTTCTGGCAGTCGGGGGTCAGAGTTAGCTTTTTTTAATATGGGAGTAACCACTGCCTGTTTCCAGGCCGCAGGTACTGAACCAGAAGACAGAGACATATTAATGAGATCCAATATAGGGTTGCGACACAGCAGGGAAAGTGTATTAATGAAGGCTGGCTTTAACGGGTCCGCAGGGGAGCCTGACTTGACCTTGAGGCTGAATCTGTCGAAGGCCGCAATCGACAGTTCAGGTAGGATAGCCAAGGGCTCATGATCCAACGTATCAGAGATTACACCATATATGAATTAGATTCCAAAGTCGGATGTTTACTCATCAATAGGTATGACACTTAGTCCAGATTTATTCTCAGTTCAAAGTCTCTCAATTCACAATAGTCTTTATGTTCAGAACAATCTTGTGAATAAAGTATCCAATTCAAGTCCTCACAACGTGGTTCAATAATATAAATCAGCTCCAAATCAAATTTTCATAACGTAGCTCTATACTCTTAAAGATAAATCAACCAAATGGATCAGCCAACACGTGTTTCGTTGTAACAACAACTTCCTCAGGGCTGAAATCCAAAGAGACAAGTATAAACTAAAAAAATAACTATACTTTTCAATCTTTTTATAGAAAAATTATGTACATTCTAACACCTCCTAAGTGTAAGTAAAGCACAAAGTTCCCAATACGTCAGTGCAAAAAACAAAAACTTCAGTGTGGATCCCAGTGTCATAAAGTAAAGCACATCATAAACATTAGGGTCTATTGCCATTAAACACTTCTCCACGTTTCAATTCATAGAAATTATTCTAAAGAAATTAACCTCTCTGATATTAAAGAATTCTGAAACGATACGGGGGAGCCTTCAACTCCGCCATGGTTATCTTCGCCAATTAGAACATTATTTATTTATCATCTCAAAGGCCCACAAGTACATTTAAAAATCTTTCTTTCAGTCTAAGATTATTGTAAGATTACCTTTCTATAGAATATATTGTCCATAGACAAAAACAAGTCTTCCACGTCTTAGTAATCAGTTTGTTATATAAGTTTTCTTCTAAGTCCTAAAAGGTAAACGAGCATGTCAGCATTACTATATCTCTAATCTCAAATACTAGTAGCATATTATTGCCAAGAAGGTCGCTTACCAGTCAAAATGTAAATCTTGGTATTTATATCAATCATGGGTAAAATAATTTGTAGTCAGCACGACTTCGTTTTCATTATTTCATATTTCCTTTTTCTCTTTTTCTCATTCTACAAAATATAGATTTTAAAATTCTAAATTACGAAATGTTCACCGTCGCTTTGATGCAACACTGGTGTTTTCAGAGTTATAACTATATGAATGCTCACCCAAATAAAGAAGAAGTATCCTTAGATTCCTTCAATCTTATTCTTTCGCGGTCGTCTTCAATTCTTGAATTCTGAGTTAAATTATAAGAGTTATTCGTAGGTCTATACTCCGTTTTCTGTGTACACAATTACGATCAGTTTTAAACCAAAGGTGGCGCTTACCTGGTCAGAGTTACTATCTCCTCCAACTTCGTGATCAGTATTACCGGCGTTCTACATGAGCGCCATCTTATGTATGGCTTGAGATCAGTCTCTATCGCGTGTTGATTCTAGCGGCGGCCATATTGTGTAAGTTAAGTTCCTGAATATTATTACCGCTATTAATTCTAACGGCGGTCATCTTGTAAAGGTAATGCCTTCTACACATAAAACGCTACAGATATTATCCAAGGAAAGTTATTTAATTAAATTGCTATTACTCCTCGTGATCAGTATTATCGGCGTTTTTCATGAGCGCCATCCCATGTATGGCTTAAAATTAGTTTCTCTCACGTATTAATTCTGGCGGCGGCCATGTTGTGTAAACTTGTTTTCTGAATAGTATTGCCGCTTGGTGATTCTAACGGCGGTCATCTTGTGTAAGAAATGCCGACTACACATAAATCATTATTATATCTAATTTATAAATTTATATTCTTATTAAGAAAATAGCGTAAAATAACCGCTTATTTAAAGTGTACTTGTTACTGTGCCCTAGAATGGTTAATATCATACCATATTCAGGAAATATCTTAGTTCTCATTGGCGATGACTGCCAACGTTAGAGTTGTCGGCGCCCCATATCATTCCACAACATTTTTTTCTCAAATGTAATAAATTATACATATAAAGGTAACAGAAGAGGGCTTAGGAGAGCAAATGCAGAAGTTATATCACAATTCAACAGAAACAGTTCATATATACCACAATCTTAATTACAGTTCTCAGTATATACTTTCATTTACATTCACTTATTGTTCTCCTAAGTAATATTGAAGCTCAGAATCAATATTCAACCCGTCTTCCACTGCTCTAAGGATCATAATCCATCTTGCCTCTTTTCTTCTAAGTTTCAGTAGCCTATTTCCTCCACGTCTATCTAGTGTCACATGTTCTATACCATGGTATAGAAATTTGTGTCTTTCTGTATCATTTCCATTCTGTATTAGATGTGAGGAAATAGGATACCTTGTATCCCCATTCTTAAGTGCCCTGTAGTGCTCAATCATACGTTCTTTTAGTTTTCTTACTGTGCTGCCCACATAAATTTTACCGCATAAGCAGACAATAACATAAATGACATATGAGGTTTCACAGTTGATAAATGAATCAATATAGAATGTCCCAGTATTATTATAATTGAATGTCGTTACTTTCCTCATTGCCCATCTACATGAGCTACAATTTCCACAATAATAGAAGCCCTTCGGGCATGATCGGAGCCAATCACTTTGGCTCTTTGATATTGGTAATTTTGGGTAGCTCGGACTCACAATATTAGCCAGAGATCTCCCTTTTCGGTAAGTAATGCTTGGGCGTTCTGTTAAAAAAGGTTTCAAATCTTTATCTGTAGTTAGCATTTGCCAATATTTATGCATTATACTGAAAAGTTTATGACTTCCTATCCCAAAGTTAGTAACCATTCGGATTTTTTGTTTATCTTTAGAAACCTCTGATTTGTTTCTAGGTTTCAAAGTATCATTTCTTTCCAATTTCTTTACTTTGCAGGCAGCAGCAGAAATAACAGTGTTAGTGTATCCTCTGTTTTTGAATCTTTTCATCATATTTTTAACATTAGACTGAAAGTCTTCATCTTTAGAGCAGTTTCTTCTTGCTCGGATCATTTCCCCATAGGGGATTGGGTTAATTTGGCTTTTGGGATGGCAACTATCTGCTCTAAGTAGAGCATTGCAACTGGTCTCTTTGCGAAACATTCGACTTTCTAATTTATGATTTTCCACATAAAGTTCTATATCCAAACTTTATGTATAGAACTTTATGTGGAAAATCATAAATTAGAAAGTCGAATGTTTCGCAAAGAGACCAGTTGCAATGCTCTACTTAGAGCAGATAGTTGCCATCCCAAAAGCCAAATTAACCCAATCCCCTATGGGGAAATGATCCGAGCAAGAAGAAACTGCTCTAAAGATGAAGACTTTCAGTCTAATGTTAAAAATATGATGAAAAGATTCAAAAACAGAGGATACACTAACACTGTTATTTCTGCTGCTGCCTGCAAAGTAAAGAAATTGGAAAGAAATGATACTTTGAAACCTAGAAACAAATCAGAGGTTTCTAAAGATAAACAAAAAATCCGAATGGTTACTAACTTTGGGATAGGAAGTCATAAACTTTTCAGTATAATGCATAAATATTGGCAAATGCTAACTACAGATAAAGATTTGAAACCTTTTTTAACAGAACGCCCAAGCATTACTTACCGAAAAGGGAGATCTCTGGCTAATATTGTGAGTCCGAGCTACCCAAAATTACCAATATCAAAGAGCCAAAGTGATTGGCTCCGATCATGCCCGAAGGGCTTCTATTATTGTGGAAATTGTAGCTCATGTAGATGGGCAATGAGGAAAGTAACGACATTCAATTATAATAATACTGGGACATTCTATATTGATTCATTTATCAACTGTGAAACCTCATATGTCATTTATGTTATTGTCTGCTTATGCGGTAAAATTTATGTGGGCAGCACAGTAAGAAAACTAAAAGAACGTATGATTGAGCACTACAGGGCACTTAAGAATGGGGATACAAGGTATCCTATTTCCTCACATCTAATACAGAATGGAAATGATACAGAAAGACACAAATTTCTATACCATGGTATAGAACATGTGACACTAGATAGACGTGGAGGAAATAGGCTACTGAAACTTAGAAGAAAAGAGGCAAGATGGATTATGATCCTTAGAGCAGTGGAAGACGGGTTGAATATTGATTCTGAGCTTCAATATTACTTAGGAGAACAATAAGTGAATGTAAATGAAAGTATATACTGAGAACTGTAATTAAGATTGTGGTATATATGAACTGTTTCTGTTGAATTGTGATATAACTTCTGCATTTGCTCTCCTAAGCCCTCTTCTGTTACCTTTATATGTATAATTTATTACATTTGAGAAAAAAATGTTGTGGAATGATATGGGGCGCCGACAACTCTAACGTTGGCAGTCATCGCCAATGAGAACTAAGATATTTCCTGAATATGGTATGATATTAACCATTCTAGGGCACAGTAACAAGTACACTTTAAATAAGCGGTTATTTTACGCTATTTTCTTAATAAGAATATAAATTTATAAATTAGATATAATAGTGATTTATGTGTAGTCGGCATTTCTTACACAAGATGACCGCCGTTAGAATCACCAAGCGGCAATACTATTCAGAAAACAAGTTTACACAACATGGCCGCCGCCAGAATTAATACGTGAGAGAAACTAATTTTAAGCCATACATGGGATGGCGCTCATGAAAAACGCCGATAATACTGATCACGAGGAGTAATAGCAATTTAATTAAATAACTTTCCTTGGATAATATCTGTAGCGTTTTATGTGTAGAAGGCATTACCTTTACAAGATGACCGCCGTTAGAATTAATAGCGGTAATAATATTCAGGAACTTAACTTACACAATATGGCCGCCGCTAGAATCAACACGCGATAGAGACTGATCTCAAGCCATACATAAGATGGCGCTCATGTAGAACGCCGGTAATACTGATCACGAAGTTGGAGGAGATAGTAACTCTGACCAGGTAAGCGCCACCTTTGGTTTAAAACTGATCGTAATTGTGTACACAGAAAACGGAGTATAGACCTAATAATAACTCTTATAATTTAACTCAGAATTCAAGAATTGAAGACGACCGCGAAAGAATAAGATTGAAGGAATCTAAGGATACTTCTTCTTTATTTGGGTGAGCATTCATATAGTTATAACTCTGAAAACACCGGTGTTGCATCAAAGCGACGGTGAACATTTCGTAATTTAGAATTTTAAAATCTATATTTTGTAGAATGAGAAAAAGAGAAAAAGGAAATATGAAATAATGAAAACGAAGTCGTGCTGACTACAAATTATTTTACCCATGATTGATATAAATACCAAGATTTACAT
This sequence comes from Lissotriton helveticus, assembly GCF_964261635.1. Lineage (NCBI taxonomy): Eukaryota > Metazoa > Chordata > Amphibia > Caudata > Salamandridae > Lissotriton > Lissotriton helveticus. Next base: position 1,856,941,925 of record NC_136068.1, on the reverse strand, counting down.
TTTGACTGGTAAGCGACCTTCTTGGCAATAATATGCTACTAGTATTTGAGATTAGAGATATAGTAATGCTGACATGCTCGTTTACCTTTTAGGACTTAGAAGAAAACTTATATAACAAACTGATTACTAAGACGTGGAAGACTTGTTTTTGTCTATGGACAATATATTCTATAGAAAGGTAATCTTACAATAATCTTAGACTGAAAGAAAGATTTTTAAATGTACTTGTGGGCCTTTGAGATGATAAATAAATAATGTTCTAATTGGCGAAGATAACCATGGCGGAGTTGAAGGCTCCCCCGTATCGTTTCAGAATTCTTTAATATCAGAGAGGTTAATTTCTTTAGAATAATTTCTATGAATTGAAACGTGGAGAAGTGTTTAATGGCAATAGACCCTAATGTTTATGATGTGCTTTACTTTATGACACTGGGATCCACACTGAAGTTTTTGTTTTTTGCACTGACGTATTGGGAACTTTGTGCTTTACTTACACTTAGGAGGTGTTAGAATGTACATAATTTTTCTATAAAAAGATTGAAAAGTATAGTTATTTTTTTAGTTTATACTTGTCTCTTTGGATTTCAGCCCTGAGGAAGTTGTTGTTACAACGAAACACGTGTTGGCTGATCCATTTGGTTGATTTATCTTTAAGAGTATAGAGCTACGTTATGAAAATTTGATTTGGAGCTGATTTATATTATTGAACCACGTTGTGAGGACTTGAATTGGATACTTTATTCACAAGATTGTTCTGAACATAAAGACTATTGTGAATTGAGAGACTTTGAACTGAGAATAAATCTGGACTAAGTGTCATACCTATTGATGAGTAAACATCCGACTTTGGAATCTAATTCATATATGGTGTAATCTATACTATGTGATTATTTTGTGCTCGGCAAGAAATATCTGTTTCTTTTGATCCCCTAGAATTAGGAGATTTGTTAGGGAGTTAGGTAACCTCCCTATTCTTGCCTAGTAGCATAAAGAATAAAGATATAATATAAGAATTTAATTTAGCCAAAATTATACGCTGAGCGCCCACTCACCTGTTACCTAAACTGTGTCTTTGTCCCGTTGATAGACAAGACAGGAACTGCTTTTCTGTAAGAAGGCCCAAATTCCTTCTTTACCGCGATCTTTTCTCTGACTAGATCCCCGACTTTTGGAATCCAGACAGGTCTTGCTGGGACAGGTGGTGGTTCTTCAGTGGTTGTTGGCTGCTGTTTCAACTTTATGTTGCTCAGGTCTTTTCTTGTTTCGTTTAAGTCCTGTAAAATAGCCAAACGATCTTTGATATCAAAGCTTTTTTCCTTCACCACTGAAGTCTGACTGTCGAGATCTAAGACTAACATCCTAGTTCCAAACAATAATTCGTACGGACTGAATCCCTTCAGAGAATTTCTTGGCAGGTTATTTAGACTACGTTGGACACTTATTAGATGTTTGACCCACCCAGCTCCCGAACCTAATACCCTTTCCGTTATAGATTGCTTTCTGCCTTGGTTTTTTCTTTACACCATCCCGTATCCCTCAGGAAGGAAGTGAGAAGAATCCCGCTGTGCTATGCTCATTTGGCCATGTTTCCCCACAGGCTTGTGGGCTAATGTGAAAACATTGGTCAAACGTAGCATGTTCCTAGCGTATATGCCATTTAGACTCGCTAATCTTTGTATAACAGTCCAGACGTCAGCCGAGTGCTGGGGATCTACATTATAAGTGGAAACTAGCCTGTATATGTTAATCGGACGCTTTGCTTTTTACTGTTGATCTTTTCTGGAGTGAAACGCCACGGTAGTATACCGTTTCTCCCGCCACTGCGATCTCTGTTGCAGTCCGGGCATTTTTTTTACAAAAATGTGATGCTGCAGGCTCATGCCTGGCCACCAGTACCTTGATTGTAATTCTTCCAGAGAATCTTTTAGTTTGAGGTGTCCGAGACCCTCACCCATATGTGCGTCTGCAATTAACAAAGTTCTCCTGTCCATGTTTGGAATTACTCTATCCCCCACTCCAGGGATTCGAGCAAAAGGGACGGAGTTTGCATCGATTATGTATGTATAATTGAGTGGATAATTGATCGGTAGCGCTGAGCAGTCGCCTTTTGATGACGTTCTCACTGCCAGCGCTGTTTCACCGTCAATGTATTTTATTGTACGCTTTTTTCTGACTACGGAAGCCGATTTAGTTGCTGCCGCTGTGGCTGTCTCAGCCAATGAATTCCCTGCAACGTGAACGCCATCACGCTGATGACTCAGTGAGTGTGTCACGTGAGTCTTTGGTAGTTCTTTTTGTAATAGAACTATTTGTTCCCAAAGCAGTTTTTGCTTTATTGTTGCACCTGTGTCATCTTTGTAACCGTTTTGAATCCATGTCTGCAAATCGTTGTTATATGATTTGACGCAGTAATATGAATCGGACACTATAAGTGTCGGGAATTCGCGATCCGCATTATCTAGCGCCATTTTCAATGCTAATATTTCAGTCTGTTGTTCTGAATTAGTTTCTACTGAGTGTGTTTTTGTTAATAGAGGTCTTAGTTTACCTCCGCGCCACACTTCTTTTGTAATCTCACATGTGGGGTTGTATGCTTGTTCTCCCCAAACGGAGGGTTGAGCATGTCCGTCTGTATAGATTACACAAGCGTATTGTCGTAAGGGCAGAATGTCGATTGGCAGAGGGAATGTTCTTTCATATTCTAGATTTTTTAATTCTTTTAATTCTGGATCAAAATAGTAGTATACTTTGTCCGTTGTAATTGAATTCACCCATTGTATCCATTCCGGATTCAATGTTGTTGTTGGTAAATTACATGGTGTTGTTAATGCCTCAAAGGCTGATTCTGCTGTTCTGACTGTGATATGTCTACCGTCAGCTTTATCTTTTTCTCTAGCTATTGCGGTTTGAACTGCATGAACAATGTTTTCTTTAATACTGAATTTCTTTTCAGCTTCAGTGTACAAGTGTGATTTGAATGCAATTGGTACCTTTTCTCCCTCATTAGAGGTCAGGTATGTGAATCCACATCTTCCTGGGATGACTCGAATCACAAGATTGCGTGTGTTATCACGTGTTTCTAATTTTGTTTTAATTAACATGTCTGTTTGTAAGGATCTCAGAATTTCTGTGTGTATTTGAGTCCAATTGGTTCTTTTAAAATCTGGTTTTATTAGATCATAAAGGGGTTTGACCCTTTCTGCGTAATTTGCAATGTATGTTCTTCCGAAATTTAGGAAGCCTAGAATTGACTGTAGGTTTTTTAGTGTTCTAGGTGCTTGGAGTACGGCACATTTCTCTAGGAAATTGTCAGCCAGGCTTTTGCCTTCACTTGATAATTCATATCCTAAGAACAGGACTGTTAGATGGGCAATTCTGGATTTTTTAAAGTTGAATTTGTAACCCTCTGCTGCGAACCCAAGTATTATGGTGTTCACTCTCTTCAAGTGAGTATCCAAGTCATCATCTGTTAGGTATATGTCGTCGACATAAGATAATGCTTCGTCATCATATGTTTGTAGTAATTTTGTTACTCTCGCTGAGAATACTCCTGGGCTGTTCTTGTACCCCTGGGCTAACCGACAGAATTGTTTTTGAGTGCCTTTTATTGAGAACGCAGACAAATATCTGCTCTCTGGTGCTATGTTTTGACAAAATAATCCATTAGAGATGTCTAATGTTGTTTTGTATTTTTTGCGCACTATGTTATTCATTAGTGCAGCACTATGCGAGTTTTGCACTGCCAAAGTTTTGCAACATGAGTTAAGGTGTCGGTAATCCAAAACTAGACGATATGAATTGTCTGGTTTGGAGACCGGAAACAAAGGGTTGTTCATTTGTGAGGTGCAAGTTTCAATCACCCCCTGGTATTCTAATTGATCTAGGATTTCTTTTACCTGTTTTTTAGCTTCTTGCTTAATTGGGTACTGTCTTTGTGCAGTAGGTTGTGATTTTAACTGGATTTTGTGAGGAGGAGAGTCCTCATCCCATCCTACGTGATTTTTATATAAAGCAGGAGCTTGAGCTACTGCCCACTTTCTAGCAAGTGTGTATTTTTTATGAATTGGGATATGATTTGAGAAGGCAGGCATAATTATTTCTTCACCATGAGGGCAGTCCCTGACAAACTCTGGTGGCCAGTCTTTTTCAGCTAGAAGGATGTCATAGCCCTTGGAGAGATTATCCCAAAATAGTCCCCTTATTTTTCTAGTCTTATCCCCTTCTATACGTAAAGTTATTTCATATATTTTGTGAGGTTTGCTAACTCTGGTGTCTGCAGTTTCCACTTGAAGATATTCATTCGTGTCCACTGTCTCCATGTGGAAAAGTAAATTTTGCCATGTTCTGTGTCCCTACGCGTCCTCCATCATATGTTATATGTGCATGATTAATATGCATATGTTATTCCCCATGTTCGATTAAAGACGCAATTATAGTTGTGTCCACCTTTAGTATGTCAGTTTCCAGTTCTCGTGAATACTACGAATATCAGGCCTATGTAAAGCTACGTTGCCACGTTTCTCAGTGTGCACGTTATTCCATTGTAAAGTCTCCGTTTCTAGGCCTCAAAAGGGCCTGGACACCAGATTCAGCTCCTGTCTCCTGAAGCCTCGCTGAGGAGCGATACAGCCCCCACCTGTATCCTCGACCCTTCACTTACTTCCTGCCTCGCAGTGCCCGGTTCAGCCTGGCTCTGCCTCTGAGTCTGCCAAGAGTATGTTATGATTCGAGTTATCAGTACAGCCCTCCTTCTCTGCATTCCTAAAGCTACTGAATCGCATCAATAGTTTCCGTCATTGTCTAGCCTCTACGTCTCCATGTAAGAGAAATACTGCATTTAATGGTCATTTAATATTCTTCATCACGCACTACATGTAGAATAATGCATGCTCCAGTCTTAGAGTCTGTTCGCCTTTACCCCGATAACTTTTGGATTCTATCAACATGTTCTCTAAACATCAGATACTAGATACTGCTTAGGTACATGTCGCCCTGACTCTCCAGACTTCAGTCTCTGCTCCTAGCACAGAGTTCATAGCCCCCAGCTTCTCCTAGTAACACGTCATTGCTAGTTTGCGCGCACCATCAGGTTAGAGGTCCCGGCTCCTTAGGTAGCCCCCTCCATGTTTTCGCCCCATTCATGACATATTCTGTTACGTTTGCATCACATGTCTATGTATACGCCTCTGTTACACCTACTTTCACCCTTATCTTTCACGACTGCTACGCGTCACGCCTATTGCTCCACCCACTGCTACGCCTATTGCGATGTAATGCTATGTGTTTGCGTTATGTATATATGCTCATGTACTGTTATTAAAAAGTTATCCTTCCGCCGATTCCGATCCTGCCCCCGGCAGCGCTGCCATCCTATTCCTGTGCAGGTTGTCCTGTTCCTGTCCTTATGCTGTATTAAACCTGCAAAACTCCTACTACCTCGAATCTTGACTCTTATTTATTGAGCTATCTGTTATTCATTTATTTATTCAAAAATAGAGGTATTATTTATTTATTTACCACATAATGGCGCCCGAACAGGGACTTGCCCTTTCCCCACGCGTCGGTGAAGCCACGCCGACCCCCTGACCCTCTGCAGTCGTGACGGAACTCTTCTGCGCACCGGCAGATATTTCTGCTTCAAGTATCCCTCAGGCCCACGGAGGAGACGGAGGAGGCGGTCCAGCATCCAGACGAGACGGTGGAGGAACGCGGCGAGTCCCGACCAGAGCCCAAGCCGAGAGTCCAAGGTCCGAGGTATCCGGAGGCCCACCCGTAACAGAAGTCCGAAGTTCGTCCGTCCGGCGTCCAAGCAGTCCCGTCCAGTCTGAGGCCTTCCGTTCTTACTGCCCGGTGAGTACCATTACTGGGGTAGTATCTAGACAGGGTCAATTTAATTGACTCTGGTCCGTGGGTTGGTGGTACACAAGCCCACAAACGAAGTGTCCACTCCGGTGGAAACGGGTCCTGACGTGTCTCTGTATGAGACCGGTAAGTTTCGTACTGTTTCAGCAGTGCATCTAGTTTCTGTTCTAGTCAGTTCTGTTCTCGAGAAAATTCATGTATTCTGTGTCCTGTATTCCAGGTTGTATTCTGTTCGAACTGTTATTCTAAATGTTCTTCATGTATTTTGATGTTGTGGTATGAGTGTGAAGTAATTATCGTGTTTATTGTGTAATTACGTATTGTGTCTCAGTTACAGTTCAGTCATGCCCTTGTTTTCTAAGTTACGTCAGTTAAAAACTAGAAAGGGTCTGCTGGAAGCAGCAGTTCCTGTCCCGCCTAGGGACAGTCCAGGTCATTTTATGTATCAGAAGCATGGCATAAGCGCCATATTGTATCTAGATTTATGGGTCGAGTATACCAAACAGTTAGAGGAAAAGTATAGATGGCCTGTGTCAGGCACATGGGATGCCGAGTGCATCATGAGAGTAGAAGAAGCATTATGGAAAAAGAAAGCCAGACAGTCACAGAAAGATGCCATCGAGTTATGGCGCAAAGAATCTTATAAAAGAACCGAAAAAGAAATCAGAAAGTCAGAATTAAGTAGAGAATCCTTGGAACGAGCCCAAGAAAGGGAATTAATCGAGATTGGTGAACGAGTTAAAACCGAACAGTCAGACAGACAGAGGCATGCTCTTATTAAGGGTATGTATCCTCTTCTTGCCGAGGGCCTGCCAAAAGCGACCCCGGAGGCATCCAGTAACTTTCCGCCACCATTAGTTCCGACCAAGCTACGTCACAAACCGACCGCAGCTGATATTTTCATCTCGTCCTATTTGGACGACACAGTCCCAGAATATGCAAATCCTGTTACTACTCCGCCAGTCCCTGTAAATCAGGCACTTCCCGTTCCTCCAGACACCGGGGTACCCCTTGCAGTACCTGCTACGGTCCCCCAGGTCCAGCCCACCATACAAGTCCAGTCTGCATTTCCATTTCCCACTCTGCCAGGACGAAGAGCATCAGTAGACGACTCTAGTTTAGGGGCCGCAGGGGGAGGTCCTCCTCAAACCCCGCCGCCACACAAGCGCTTAACGTTAGTCGAATTACATGCTCAAGCGTCACAGCGTACGCCCAGATATCAGTCTGTTGCAGAAATAAGGAAAGCCCTTAATGAATGCGGCTATGATCCAGTCCCAGGCGAGGATAATATGGTTTTATATTCATTACGCGTAAGAAAGGTGGCCGAGTATCTAGTCACCCTACCGAATATGAAAGAAGATCTAGACAGAATATATCGTTTCATCCGTACAGGGGATGATCCAGAAAGCATTGGCGAAGTCATGTCTCAAAGGAAAGCCGAGATCCAGCTCATGATACTAAAGTTTTTGATTAATTGTTTAATAAGAGAACAAGATTACCCGTCCAAAGATCAAGCCGAAATGAGAACCCTGACAAAGTGGAGTGATAATATAGCCGAGGGTAAGCACAAGACCATCAGTGCTATGGAAAGTATGTACAAGAAAATCCGTAAAGAAATAATAAAGTTACACGAACAGCGTAAAGCAGCACAAGTAAGCGAGAAAGAAAGTAACTCTGATACTGAAGAGGTAGACGACGAGAATCCCGCCAGAATAGCGTATGTAGGAAAATCTAGATTTCCAGATCGCCATTTACGCCTAGAACACAAGTCAACTTTCCATCATCCAGCACCAGAACAAGGTTCTCTAGAACAAGTATTTCAAGCTACCGATCACATTCTGAAATCACGAATCGGTTATAGCGAGTTAAGTACCATGCATGAACAAGAACTAGTCCGATCAGCAGTCCGATGGACTACTGATTCTACCACTTTTCCAGACGAAATAGTGGCACAAATGTTTCTGAAATTGCCCCCAGCCGAGCAGCGACTGGCGGGTATGTATATGATCCAGCACCTCATTACATTGTATGAGGGTCAGCACTCTGATCCAGGCCCGTTACATGATATCCTGAACGAGTTACTCCAGTATAGATGGAAAGGTTTAGGTACCGATTTAATTAGTGTCATTCTAGAACAGCGTCACAAATATAGAACGTTTTTAAACCCGCATTTTGTTCATGTCTCACCCCCAGAAAGTAAACCATTTTACATGGAGAGACAGAATCCGTTACGAGAAGTCCACCCAGTTAGAGGAACGGGTGGCGAACTAGAACGAGTGTTTGTTTACACCCCGATCACAAAGATGGAACTCTTAGAGATGAAAAAATTAATCCCCTGTCATGATAAAGATCCAGCAGGGTTCCATCGAGAATTAAAAGACATACTCCGTATGGGAGAATACACGTATCCAGATATAATTAAAATGTTAAAGGTTCTGCTGCCCGCAGGGGTGTATGAAAAGCTCAAGGAAAAAGAATGGGAGGTGGGAGAGAAAAAGATCGATTGGGCAGTTCTAGAAGCTGAAGATAAGGCACGAGTACCAGGTACCGGTCTTGGAGCGAAATGTAAAGAATTACCTGAATTATTGATTCAAGTTTTACCCAGATTGTTAACAACGAAAAAGGAAGACTGGGATGCAATCTCAGCCTGTAAACAGAAACAAGACGAAGACATTAGTGATTTTTATTCTAGATTTGAGAAATGTTTTAGCATCAACAGTGGCCTCAAGACAAGTAGTGAGTCATACCCTCACCTTTTTGTTACTAAATTAGTCGAGAATTCAAGTCCACCAATTAAAAATCGAGTTTTGAAAGTCGAAAGTACCTGGCAAGCTAATACCCCGTCCCAGATGTTACAGATGCTCCAATATCACCAGAATAGAATCAGAGAAGAGCAAGAACATGAAAGGAAACGTATGAAAGACACGAAAATGAAAGTACTAGTTGCACAATCTGTTCCTCAAGACAGTCAGAAGAGGGGTCCGAATCAAGCCAGTCATCCTGCAGTTCCCGTTAAAGGGACATGCAATTATTGTAACCAGCCAGGTCATTTTATAAACGAGTGTGCAGTTCTGAAACACAACATAGCTACTGGTAAGACTAAAGAAAGACCACGTCCGCCTAGACAAGAACAAGTTTCACAGACTCCTCAGCCACAGAATGCACCACAGACAGTTACAGCACCGCAGCCCATCGCTGCAACACAGCATGTTACACAGCAGATGTACCAGTATGCACAGTCCGAGTATCCAGAGTATCAACCGTATTCATGAAACAGCCTAGAGAGGGAGGTAGGCTTGCCTCTCATCGAGATACCTGTAGATCAAGAAGGTCCCTATGTTCACAGTCAAGTATTAGGGAAAGACAGAAAGTTTCTGATTGATACAGGGGCAAGTAGGACCACTATAAGTCACGCCGAAGTTCCAGGGGCTCCGCTCTCAGGCTCAAGAAATGTTTCCCTTGGATTTTCAGGAAAACCCATTGTAAATGAAATATCAAAGCCAGTTACTCTAGAAGTAGGTCCATTGTCCCGCACTACTGACCTGTTACTTACTAAGTCATGTCCAGAAAATCTATTAGGCATTAAAACACTGAAAGAGTTAGGTGCAGTTATATGCTGTTCCCCAGAGGGAATACGATTGTTCCTGCGTGACTTTAAGGGTCACTATGTATTACGAGATTTTGATCCCAGATTGTCCAATGTTCCGCAGCATCTATGGGCGCAAGGTCCAACTGATGTTGGTTATATGCAAATCACACCCCATCGTGTGACTCTCAAGCCAGGTGTAGTCCTGCCACGAATCAGACAGTACAGATTGCCACCTGAGGCTGTAGCAGCCTTATCCAAAATTATTGACGAGCTCATCGCTCAAGGAGTGGTTGTAGAAACTGACTCCAATGTATGCAACTCTCCGATCATTCCAGTCATGAAACGTACTGATCCAAATGCACCTCCAGTATATCGATTAGTGATTGACCTACGAGAACTTAATAAATGTATTATTCCCCAGTACCCAGTAGTCCCAGATATCTCTTCCCTATTGACAGCCATTGATTCAGAAGCCTCATTTTTTACAGTCATAGACCTCAAGAACGCATTTTTTAGTGTCCCCATTCATCCAGACAGCCAGTTTCTTTTCGGATTTTGTTTAAATGGAAGGAGCTATATGTTCACACGAGCTCCTCAAGGTTTCACAGAAAGTCCTAGTATTTATAGTCAAGCACTTAAGAGACAACTAGACAATATTCACATGCCAACTGACACTGCCCTGCTCCAGTATGTCGATGATCTACTGGTCACAGCCCGTTCTGAACGTGCTTGCGAGCGAGCCTCACTTACAGTATTGTATTTCCTTGCCGAGATGGGGCACAAGGTGTCCCCTTCTAAGCTTCAATTCTGTGTCCAGCAAGTGGTCTACTTAGGACACTTACTGTCCAAGAGGGGTAGGCAGTTGACACCAGACCGAATCCAGTTAATAGCGAGTCTTCCTCAGCCCAAGACCCAGAAGGAGGTACGTGCTTTTATTGGCCTCACTTCTTATTGCAGACAATGGATTCCTCAGTATGCATTTCTAGCTAAACCACTGATACAGTTAACGACACAGGAGGCAGCCGTATCGACTGTCCTCCCTTGGACATCTGAACATACACTTAGTTTCAATGAGTTAAAGAAAGCCCTATGTCAAGCTCCGGTTCTAGCTACACCGAACTACAGTAAGCCTTTTACACTTTTCGTTACTGAACGCGAAGGTACAGCATTATCTGTTCTCACACAAGATCAAGCAGGACAATACAAGCCCTGTGCTTATTTTTCGAGCACATTAGATCCTGTAGCCCAGGCTCTGCCTGCGTGCCTCAAGTCAGTTGCAGCCACAGCCCTAGCTATCAGACAAAGTGATTCCATAGTCTTAGGACACTCCCTGACAGTACAAGTTCCACACTCCGTGGAAGTTCTTTTAAACCGAACACAAACTCAGCACTTGACAATTGCACGTTTAACAGGTTATGAATTGACACTGTTCCAGCCACACATAGAAATCAGACGCTGCAACGTCCTAAATCCTGCTACACTGTTACCGTCAGTTAATCCAAATCCTGACACACATGACTGTGTGGAAGTAGTTAACATCATGACAAAGCCAAGACAAGATCTGACGGATATTCCATTACCAGATCCCGACCTGACACTTTATGTGGATGGTTCATGTATGAGAACTAGTACAGGAGAACTAGTCGCCGCGTATGCAGTGACTACTGACACTGAAGTTATTGAAACACACCGCATTGACACCCTGTCTGCTCAAGCAGCGGAGCTAGTTGCTCTGACTCAAGCCTGCATACACGCCAAAAACCTGAAAGTTAATGTTTACACCGATTCACGCTACGCATTTGGAGTCGTACACGACTTTGGAGTGCTCTGGCAGGAGAGAGGTTTCATGACTTCTCATGGAACCAAGATTCAGCATGGTCTCCTCATTCAAGCTCTGTTAGATGCAATACATTTACCGACATCCATTGCTATCATGAAATGCAAAGCACATACGAAAGTTACTGACATTATTTCCCAGGGTAATGATCTAGCAGATCGCACAGCCAAGCTTACAGCTCAGACTCCAGACATTCCAGCTAACATGACACACACTCCAGATCCGACTACATGTATGACAGTTAAGGACCCTACTCAAGATGTCATAGATATCCAGTTACATGCTACTCCCGAAGAAATCAAGAAATGGTCCGAACAAGGAGGGGTCCAGACAGATCAAGGATGGGTGACGAAGGGAAAAGCCACATGGTTTCTCCCCGACTCTATGGTTCAAGTCATTATCAATACTGCACATAGTCCAGCACATTTAGGAGAAAAAGCTATGTTAGACAGTATCCAGAACATATGGTTCAACAAGCATTTACGAGCTGCAGCCAAGCAGAAAGTCCGTACCTGTATGATATGTTGTCAGTTCAATCCAGGTAAAAGTGTCCCGGTGGAACAAGGTGGATTCCAGCCCCCTGACCACCCTTTTGAAGTCCTCCAGATGGATTACATTCAGATGGAGCGATGTCGAGGTTTCAAGTATGTCCTCGTAGTTGTATGCGCTTTGTCCAGGTGGACAGAAGCATATCCAGTCCCAGATTACACAGCCGCGACCACTGCCAAGCAGTTGGTTCGTGAGTTCTTCCCCCGTTATGGACTCCCTAGGGTCGTATATTCTGATAACGGCCAGCCATTCTCCTCAGAGTTAATGAAGCATGTTTCCCTTTTGTTAGGGTACCAGTGGAAGTTCCATTGTGTACGCCACCCTGAAGCAGCAGGTCTCGTAGAGAGACATAACCAGACCCTGAAAATCCGCATCGCCAAAGTATGTAAAGAGAAAGGTGTGGACTGGCTAGTAGCTCTGCCAGTCGCTTTGTTCTATATGCGCATGGTCGCACATTCCAGATCAGGTCTGTCCCCGTATGAGGTCGTTTTCGGCCGCCCCCCTAACATGTGGGGTACACCCAGACCCCGAAGTATTACCGATGTTTCAAGTAATATGCTGACAGATTACCTAGCTTCCTTGATGTCTGCCCTCAACTCTTGTCGTTCACAGGTTGCCGCCGCATTTCCAGACAATACCGAGGTGGCACCGCATGAAATCGTTCCAGGATCCATGGTCCTGGTGCGAAATTTTGACCGCTCAAGTCCGCTAGAGCCTCGCTGGAAGGAGCCCCGACAGGTCCTCCTCGCCACCCGTACAGCCGTGAAGTTGGAGGGACGCAAAGGCTGGGTGCATCTTTCACATATAAAGAAGTTTTATGGACTGAAACCAGTCTCAAAGAACATTTCCCAGGATTCTAAAGACTGCCAAAGTACTATTCTTAAGGACTGTCCCGCAAAGAACAATGATACTGCACCCTCCCTGTTAGAGAAAACTCCGCAGCAGGAGTATAAGTTGAAACTCCGGTCTAGTAAAATAAGTCAGCCAGTTTGATTGTCTAAGTCCTCCCCTAGGTGAAACGGTTAGACTGTTTCTGACATGTATAAAATAGACCCCCATAGTGAGAGAGTTAGTCAAAACTCAATCCGATGTATCGTTTTTCTATGTTTCATATTATTTCTCAGCATTATGATTTCCTGCACCAGTTATGCATTTTACCTGTATTTTCCAGTTTCTCATGTAAATAAGTCTGCTAATGTTACGGTGGAGCACACGTTTAGTGATCTGCCTCCTCATGAACTCTCTTACCGCCTCGCTATGTGAAATAATTCTTTTATCCGCATGTTACATTATTCACACCAGACCAGCAATGCCACTAATTGTTGGGTGTGTGGTCGACTCCCCCCTTTTCAGACACCGAAGGGAGTTCTGCCACTCTTTCCTTATCCTTTTTCACATAATGGTTCGTGTGGAGCATGGTCCACGTTAACGTCATCCTCAACAGATATGTCTTTTCTTAACAGTACATGTTTTCCAGACAAGCAAGGTCTCCCCCACAGAACCGGGTTAGATCTAGAAAATGAAGTGTATAATTTAGGTAATTATTCTTCGAATTTCATGGTCCTGAATGTTCAGTCTGATACTACTCCAGACTTACCTGCTATTTCAGTACTACCAGTCAAAGGTGAATTATGTGTCCGAAATAATGGTTCCGTACATGTAGGACATAGTGATTGTACTACTATTGTCAAGTATAGTGACAGTGGGAAATCTATTTTCAAAGCTTCACGTCATTCTTATTTTATTTGTGGTCAGACCGCATATGTTCGTCTGCCCCTCGATTGGGAGGGAACCTGTTATATTGCCTTCCTACTGCCACCAGTTTTTCTAGCCCCACCCGACTACCATAGGAATTCCCACCTAGTACATACAAGACACAAGAGAAACCTCCCGATTGTCGATTATACTGAAACTGCTCTAGAACAATATATAGATATCAATAAAGGTGTCTTCCCTTATTTAGGTACAGTTGTGAATAGTAAACTGATACGTAGGTTAACCAGAACCCTTGAAGCAGTAGTAATTGAGACTACTTCTGCTCTAAGTAATTTAACCGAAGAACAATCCTTTATGAGAATTGTCGTGCTCCAGAATCGTCTCGTCCTTGACGTCATATTGGCCGATAGGGGCGGGGCCTGTAGAGTCATCGGATCTAGTTGCTGCATTTTCATTCCAAATAACGCGCCGTCTGTTTATTCAGCTATAACCAGACTCCATAAAATTGCCCATCTGTTACACCAAGATCCAGGCACCTGGACATGGTCCGGTTGGTTCTGGAATATAATTTCCGCTTGGGGATGGAAAGTCTTGTCCTTTCTAGGTATTGCAGTAGCGATCATATTTAGCTGCTGCCTCTGTATACAATGTGGCCCTGCGATTTGCGGCATTTGTGCTACCTCTTGTATTCCTAGTCCCAAGCCCCGTTCTAAAACCCGTTCCAAGAAAATTCGAGACGAGCAAATGATACTGTATGAAATAATAGATGGTATCATGAATATTGATGTTTCCTGAAGGAAGCGTAGTGACAAGGAGGGAATGTGGAAAAGTAAATTTTGCCATGTTCTGTGTCCCTACGCGTCCTCCATCATATGTTATATGTGCATGATTAATATGCATATGTTATTCCCCATGTTCGATTAAAGACGCAATTATAGTTGTGTCCACCTTTAGTATGTCAGTTTCCAGTTCTCGTGAATACTACGAATATCAGGCCTATGTAAAGCTACGTTGCCACGTTTCTCAGTGTGCACGTTATTCCATTGTAAAGTCTCCGTTTCTAGGCCTCAAAAGGGCCTGGACACCAGATTCAGCTCCTGTCTCCTGAAGCCTCGCTGAGGAGCGATACAGCCCCCACCTGTATCCTCGACCCTTCACTTACTTCCTGCCTCGCAGTGCCCGGTTCAGCCTGGCTCTGCCTCTGAGTCTGCCAAGAGTATGTTATGATTCGAGTTATCAGTACAGCCCTCCTTCTCTGCATTCCTAAAGCTACTGAATCGCATCAATAGTTTCCGTCATTGTCTAGCCTCTACGTCTCCATGTAAGAGAAATACTGCATTTAATGGTCATTTAATATTCTTCATCACGCACTACATGTAGAATAATGCATGCTCCAGTCTTAGAGTCTGTTCGCCTTTACCCCGATAACTTTTGGATTCTATCAACATGTTCTCTAAACATCAGATACTAGATACTGCTTAGGTACATGTCGCCCTGACTCTCCAGACTTCAGTCTCTGCTCCTAGCACAGAGTTCATAGCCCCCAGCTTCTCCTAGTAACACGTCATTGCTAGTTTGCGCGCACCATCAGGTTAGAGGTCCCGGCTCCTTAGGTAGCCCCCTCCATGTTTTCGCCCCATTCATGACATATTCTGTTACGTTTGCATCACATGTCTATGTATACGCCTCTGTTACACCTACTTTCACCCTTATCTTTCGCGACTGCTACGCGTCAGGCCTATTGCTCCACCCACTGCTACGCCTATTGCGATGTAATGCTATGTGTTTGCGTTATGTATATATGCTCATGTACTGTTATTAAAAAGTTATCCTTCCGCCGATTCCGATCCTGCCCCCGGCAGCGCTGCCATCCTATTCCTGTGCAGGTTGTCCTGTTCCTGTCCTTATGCTGTATTAAACCTGCAAAACTCCTACTACCTCGAATCTTGACTCTTATTTATTGAGCTATCTGTTATTCATTTATTTATTCAAAAATAGAGGTATTATTTATTTATTTACCACATCCAGATGATTCATAAGGACTTTGCGAGCTATGCTCACTTCTGCTGCGCTGTCTAGCATTGTCTGAGCCCATTCTCCGTTTTTCAGTTGTGTCCTCAGTATTCTCGGCATTGTTAACTATTTTAATGCTGGCTACCTTCTTTTTTGGAAATTGTAATTTCTTTTTTAGATGAGCATGTACCTTGTCTTTGGACTTGGCGTGCTCTTCTCTTTGTTCTGATTGTCCTCTTCTTTCCGATTTCTGCGAGGAAGTCTGAAAAGATTGAGAGGGACGTGTATCAATGTCTTGATATCTATCAGGCTTCTTTATATTATCCCTATTTCTAAGGTTATATCTTTTCCCAGACGGATCACTTTGGGGTGACCTATGTCTTTGGTTCGGAGATTTTTCTCTCCGCCGAGGTGACCTTCCTCTGGACTGGAATTTCTTTTCTTTAGGATTGGATTGTTTGTTTCCATCCCAGCTCTTTTTTTGTGATGTTGAATTATTATTAAAAAATATTTTTTCAGGACTTTCAATCAGTTGTGGTTTTACTGGTATTCCACCTAAACTATCTCTACCTAGTTCCTCATAGGATTTTTCTATGATTCTGGCAATTTCAGCTGGTTGTTCTGCTATATCTATTTCTTTTAACCTCTGTCGGATCGCCACGTTTGCTGCTTCTCCCTTTATGTTGGCTAATAATATAGCCGAGACCTGCTTGAAGTCTTTCAGTAATTTCATACCAAGAGTTAAAGCGGGTTCTGGACCGTATTCATCTTGAATTTGTTTTAGCACATCTGGTATTACCGAGATGGATGGAACACCATGTGTTTTTGTATAAATGGAAGCAAAGACTGTACCCCAAGTGTCACAGTCCTCCACGTGTGGTGCGATTCCCATTGGAAGACAGATAGTCAGAATCCTGTGTTTTTCTAACGGGGTGGTGTCTGGAAACACCGCCTCTATTTGGGTGATTTTGTGTGCTAACCAGAATAGTATTTGTTCCCGTTTAGCTGGTACTTTACCTAGGCAGGACTGTATGTGCTGTGGTGTAATTTTATTTGTGTTCCCCTGATGAGGGGTCAGCTGTGGAATTCTAATTGCTGGTTGGATTGTTGAAGTCCGCATTACATATTGGACTAATTGTCTATGTATTTTTATTAATTGTTTTAGTTGTACTAAAAGATCTACTGCAGACATTCTTTCGAAGTCTGGATGTGGTGTGTATCCGGCTAGGACCGGCCACGTTGCTCCTGGTCTACCTAAGGGACCGAGCCTGGTGATGTGATTATTATGTTTTAGGGCGCCATTAAACAAGAGCAGGTGCTCTTGAAATTTGAGTGGTACTTCCACCTCCTCGAAAGGAATGTACTCATTAGGAGGTTCCTCTGTTTTGTAATAGTGGAAGTGCTTTGTTACAGTGTTTGCTGCTGGAAAGTGTATCCATGAATAGAATACCTCTGTCTGCCGATATTCGTGTGCCTCTATTACGAATATGACTGTGCCACCTCTAGGTGTCAGTCCATTTTCTATAAGTTTTAAGGTTATAGATTTCCTTGTGTTGACCGGGATGATTATTATATCCGGGTCTGCTTCTTGCAGTGCATTATCAGCTGCTGCGAGTTCAGCTGTTATTCTAGCTGTCTCTCTTTCTTCATCACTGTCTACCATTTTACCGACAGGAAGGTTTTTTCGTTTGTTTGCAGATCAGGTTTCTTATGGAAACAAAGATTAGATGCACAATATTTTGGAACAGTGTATCCTTCAACGTTGACTAAACCAAGAACCATACATAGGAGTTTCCTCCTGCGAGGTCTGGCGGATATGACCTTTCACCCACTCCAGACGTCTTTGGAGTATTATGGGAAAAAAGGGGTCTGAGTGAAAAAGCACGACTGAGTTACTCTAAATGTCTTGCGTTAGTTTTATCGCCTATCCAAACACGTTGGGCGCCATATAGTGTAGTTCCTATTATCCCAATAGGCTCTGCGCATTGGAATAATACCTTCAATAGTATAGGCCTAGACCAGACGTTAACTAGGTCTTCTACTGTCGATATTAGACTTAAAGTTTTGGGTTTGCCAGCTAGCTCAGAGTTCACTAGAAACTTTCTTGAATAGGCAAGGAGGAGTTGAACCTCCCTGGATAGACAAGAAGGGATTTAGTTTCTGACAACCATAGAACATGACAACTTTGCTCTCCCCTAATCAAGAGTGTATCTCTTGAGTCGTGTGAAAACAAAAGACGACTTATTTTACTCAGTCAGTACGTGCATTCTTAGTCTCACCAGATTGTAGAGAAAAGGAAGAGACGGGCGTGTTCAATAAAAGATGGTATTTATTGATCAGTCTCTTTTCTCATACAAGAGAAATGGATCGATATTATTGCAATACTTATGGTTAAGTAAAGTGCATACATTAAAAGCAGAAGTATAAAATAATACTGTAAAAACATTGATATGGTTTCTAAGCCATATGAAGGTTTAAAATGAATAAAATAGATACATATACATATACATTTGACTAATCGTACTCAACTGGTGTTTCTAACTACGCCTACCCCAGTGTACCTGACCTAAGCCTAATACGTGGGCGGGGATAGAAAGTTACAGTTTAAGTTAAGTTTGTTTTGCCAAGTGACTGACTAAAGAATTCTCTGCGAGGGGTTATTCAGTTCTGTACCTGGAATCTAGGATGAATGAGGGATGGTATCTCTCGCCTCTGGTCTCGATATTCCAGGCTGCCTGCGAGGGCTACCCGGAAGCGCCGGAGCTGGATTTCTCGGCAGGAGAAAGCAGCGTCTCGTTCTCAGCGCGTCAGGAAGGCGGGGCTGAGCCAGCGGGGTCTGCTCTGCTTCTGGGCTTCGGCAAGTCTGGCTGCTCCGATCTCGTCACCACCGCGTGTGTTTGCATAGGGCAATATCGGTAATATTTATACCTTTAAGGTGCCGAGATTGACGTAAGAATGGACATAGATACGTCAATAAGGATGTCATACGAACTGGTCGTTAGCACATTCTTTTGCTGAAGTTCTCGATGAAATCAAAACAATGGCCGCAGGGTTTTTCCCAGGTTATCATAGGTTTGATTTGTTTTGAGAACTCCGTATGCCTTATCAGGGGCTGGAGGAATATCGCTTGTCTAATTAGATGGCAAGCGTTATGACCTAATCAGATAACACGTTCCTGTGCCGTAGTGTGGCTTAATCAGATAACGGTTTCTGCATCATGGGGGTTTTCTGCATCATGGGATGGCTGCTAGTTAACTTGTTAACCAGAATAGGGTCAGGAATAGGGGGATCGATACAGAACCTATAGGAATACATCACAATCCTGCAGGGTGCAACTCCCTGTGACAGCATGGACAGAAGACACATTCTACAGGGTGCAGCTCCCAGTGACGCTATGCACAGCGGACTCATCCTACAGGGTGCAGCTCCCAGTAACACCGTGGACAGCAGACACATCCTAAAGGGTGCATCTCCCAGTGATGACATGGACAGTGGACTAGTGACGCCATAGGCAGTGTACACATCCTACAAGGTGAAGCTCCCAGTGACGCCATGGACAGCAGATACATCCAACAGGGTGAAGCTCCCATTGACGCCATGGACAGTGGACACATCCTATAGGGTGCAGCTCCCAGTGACGCCATGGACAGTGGATACATCCTACTGGGTGCAGCCCCAGTGATGCCATGGACAACGGACACATCAAGTATTATGGTGTTCACTCTCTTCAAGTGAGTATCCAAGTCATCATCTGTTAGGTATATGTCGTTGTATTTTTTGCGCACTATGTTATTCATTAGTGCAGCACTATGCGAGTTTTGCACTGCCAAAGTTTTGCAACATGAGTTAAGGTGTCGGTAATCCAAAACTAGACGATATGAATTGTCTGGTTTGGAGACCGGAAACAAAGGGTTGTTCATTTGTGAGGTGCAAGTTTCAATCACCCCCTGGTATTCTAATTGATCTAGGATTTCTTTTACCTGTTTTTTAGCTTCTTGCTTAATTGGGTACTGTCTTTGTGCAGTAGGTTGTGATTTTAACTGGATTTTGTGAGGAGGAGAGTCCTCATCCTATCCTACGTGATTTTTATATAAAGCAGGAGCTTGAGCTACTGCCCACTTTCTAGCAAGTGTGTATTTTTTATGAATTGGGATATGATTTGAGAAGGCAGGCATAATTATTTCTTCACCATGAGGGCAGTCCCTGACAAACTCTGGTGGCCAGTCTTTTTCAGCTAGAAGGATGTCATAGCCCTTGGAGAGATTATCCCAAAATAGTCCCCTTATTTTTCTAGTCTTATCCCCTTCTATACGTAAAGTTATTTCATATATTTTGTGAGGTTTGCTAACTCTGGTGTCTGCAGTTTCCACTTGAAGATATTCATTCGTGTCCACTGTCTCCAGATGATTCATAAGGACTTTGCGAGCTATGCTCACTTCTGCTGCGCTGTCTAGTATTGTCTGAGCCCATTCTCCGTTTTTCAGTTGTGTCCTCAGTATTCTCGGCATTGTTAACTATTTTAATGCTGGCTACCTTCTTTTTTGGAAATTGTAATTTCTTTTTTAGATGAGCATGTACCTTGTCTTTGGACTTGGCGTGCTCTTCTCTTTGTTCTGATTGTCCTCTTCTTTCCGATTTCTGCGAGGAAGTCTGAAAAGATTGAGAGGGACGTGTATCAATGTCTTGATATCTATCAGGCTTCTTTATATTATCCCTATTTCTAAGGTTATATCTTTTCCCAGACGGATCACTTTGGGGTGACCTATGTCTTTGGTTCGGAGATTTTTCTCTCCGCCGAGGTGACCTTCCTCTGGACTGGAATTTCTTTTCTTTAGGATTGGATTGTTTGTTTCCATCCCAGCTCTTTTTTTGTGATGTTGAATTATTATTAAAAAATATTTTTTCAGGACTTTCAATCAGTTGTGGTTTTACTGGTATTCCACCTAAACTATCTCTACCTAGTTCCTCATAGGATTTTTCTATGATTCTGGCAATTTCAGCTGGTTGTTCTGCTATATCTATTTCTTTTAACCTCTGTCGGATCGCCACGTTTGCTGCTTCTCCCTTTATGTTGGCTAATAATATAGCCGAGACCTGCTTGAAGTCTTTCAGTAATTTCATACCAAGAGTTAAAGCGGGTTCTGGACCGTATTCATCTTGAATTTGTTTTAGCACATCTGGTATTACCGAGATGGATGGAACACCATGTGTTTTTGTATAAATGGAAGCAAAGACTGTACCCCAAGTGTCACAGTCCTCCACGTGTGGTGCGATTCCCATTGGAAGACAGATAGTCAGAATCCTGTGTTTTTCTAACGGGGTGGTGTCTGGAAACACCGCCTCTATTTGGGTGATTTTTTGTGCTAACCAGAATAGTATTTGTTCCCGTTTAGCTGGTACTTTACCTAGGCAGGACTGTATGTGCTGTGGTGTAATTTTATTTGTGTTCCCCTGATGAGGGGTCAGCTGTGGAATTCTAATTGCTGGTTGGATTGTTGAAGTCCGCATTACATATTGGACTAATTGTCTATGTATTTTTATTAATTGTTTTAGTTGTACTAAAAGATCTACTGCAGACATTCTTTCGAAGTCTGGATGTGGTGTGTATCCGGCTAGGACCGGCCACGTTGCTCCTGGTCTACCTAAGGGACCGAGCCTGGTGATGTGATTATTATGTTTTAGGGCGCCATTAAACAAGAGCAGGTGCTCTTGAAATTTGAGTGGTACTTCCACCTCCTCGAAAGGAATGTACTCATTAGGAGGTTCCTCTGTTTTGTAATAGTGGAAGTGCTTTGTTACAGTGTTTGCTGCTGGAAAGTGTATCCATGAATAGAATACCTCTGTCTGCCGATATTCGTGTGCCTCTATTACGAATATGACTGTGCCACCTCTAGGTGTCAGTCCATTTTCTATAAGTTTTAAGGTTATAGATTTCCTTGTGTTGACCGGGATGATTATTATATCCGGGTCTGCTTCTTGCAGTGCATTATCAGCTGCTGCGAGTTCAGCTGTTATTCTAGCTGTCTCTCTTTCTTCATCACTGTCTACCATTTTACCGACAGGAAGGTTTTTTCGTTTGTTTGCAGATCAGGTTTCTTATGGAAACAAAGATTAGATGCACAATATTTTGGAACAGTGTATCCTTCAACGTTGACTAAACCAAGAACCATACATAGGAGTTTCCTCCTGCGAGGTCTGGCGGATATGACCTTTCACCCACTCCAGACGTCTTTGGAGTATTATGGGAAAAAAGGGGTCTGAGTGAAAAAGCACGACTGAGTTACTCTAAATGTCTTGCGTTAGTTTTATCGCCTATCCAAACACGTTGGGCGCCATATAGTGTAGTTCCTACTATCCCAATAGGCTCTGCGCATTGGAATAATACCTTCAATAGTATAGGCCTAGACCAGACGTTAACTAGGTCTTCTACTGTCGATATTAGACTTAAAGTTTTGGGTTTGCCAGCTATCTCAGAGTTCACTAGAAACTTTCTTGAATAGGCAAGGAGGAGTTGAACCTCCCTGGATAGACAAGAAGGGATTTAGTTTCTGACAACCATAGAACATGACAACTTTGCTCTCCCCTAATCAAGAGTGTATCTCTTGAGTCGTGTGAAAACAAAAGACGACTTATTTTACTCAGTCAGTACGTGCATTCTTAGTCTCACCAGATTGTAGAGAAAAGGAAGAGACGGGCGTGTTCAATAAAAGATGGTATTTATTGATCAGTCTCTTTTCTCATACAAGAGAAATGGATCGATATTATTGCAATACTTATGGTTAAGTAAAGTGCATACATTAAAAGCAGAAGTATAAAATAATACTGTAAAAACATTGATATGGTTTCTAAGCCATATGAAGGTTTAAAATGAATAAAATAGATACATATACATATACATTTGACTAATCGTACTCAACTGGTGTTTCTAACTACGCCTACCCCAGTGTACCTGACCTAAGCCTAATACGTGGGCGGGGATAGAAAGTTACAGTTTAAGTTAAGTTTGTTTTGCCAAGTGACTGACTAAAGAATTCTCTGCGAGGGGTTATTCAGTTCTGTACCTGGAATCTAGGATGAATGAGGGATGGTATCTCTCGCCTCTGGTCTCGATATTCCAGGCTGCCTGCGAGGGCTACCCGGAAGCGCCGGAGCTGGATTTCTCGGCAGGAGAAAGCAGCGTCTCGTTCTCAGCGCGTCAGGAAGGCGGGGCTGAGCCAGCGGGGTCTGCTCTGCTTCTGGGCTTCGGCAAGTCTGGCTGCTCCGATCTCGTCACCACCGCGTGTGTTTGCATAGGGCAATATCGGTAATATTTATACCTTTAAGGTGCCGAGATTGATGTAAGAATGGACATAGATACGTCAATAAGGATGTCATACGAACTGGTCGTTAGCACATTCTTTTGCTGAAGTTCTCGATGAAATCAAAACAATGGCCGCAGGGTTTTTCCCAGGTTGTCATAGGTTTGATTTGTTTTGAGAACTCCGTATGCCTTATCAGGGGCTGGAGGAATATCGCTTGTCTAATTAGATGGCAAGCGTTATGACCTAATCAGATAACACGTTCCTGTGCCGTAGTGTGGCTTAATCAGATAATGGTTTCTGCATCATGGGGGTTTTCTGCATCATGGGATGGCTGCTAGTTAACTTGTTAACCAGAATAGGGTCAGGAATAGGGGGATCGATACAGAACCTATAGGAATACATCACAATCCTGCAGGGTGCAACTCCCTGTGACAGCATGGACAGAAGACACATTCTACAGGGTGCAGCTCCCAGTGACGCTATGCACAGCGGACTCGTCCTACAGGGTGCAGCTCCCAGTAACACCGTGGACAGCAGACACATCCTAAAGGGTGCATCTCCCAGTGATGACATGGACAGTGGACTAGTGACGCCATAGGCAGTGTACACATCCTACAAGGTGAAGCTCCCAGTGACGCCATGGACAGCAGATACATCCTACAGGGTGAAGCTCCCATTGACGCCATGGACAGCGGACACATCCTATAGGGTGCAGCTCCCAGTGACGCCATGGACAGTGGATACATCCTACTGGGTGCAGCCCCAGTGATGCCATGGACAACGGACACATCATACGAGGTGCAGCTCCCAGTTACCCCATGTAGAGCGGACACATTCAACAGGGTGCAGCTCCCAGTGACGCCATGGACAGTGGATACATCCTACTGGGTGAAGCTCCCAGTGATGCCATGGACAACGGACACATCCTATGAGGTGCAGCTCCCAGTTACCCCATGTAGAGCGGACACATCCTACAAGGTGAAGCTCCCAGTGACACCATGGACAGTGGACACATCCTACAGGGTGAAGCTCCCAAAGACGCCATGGACAGTGGACACATCCTACTGGGTGCAGCTCCCAGTGATGCCATGGACAACGGACACACCCTACGAGGTGAAGCTCCCAGTTACGCCATGGACAGCGGACACATCCTACAAGTTGAAGCTCCCAGTGATGCCATGGACAGCGGACACATCCTTCAGGGTGCAGCTCCCAGTGACGCCATGAACAGTGGATACATCCTACAGGGTGCAGCTCCCAGTGACGCCAGGAACAGTGGATACATCCTACTGGGTGAAGCTCCCAGTGATGCCATGGACAACGGACACATCCTACGAGGTGCAGGTCCCAGTTACGCCATGGACAGCGGACACATCCTCTAGGGTGCAGCTCCCAGTGACGCCATGTACAGCGGACACATCCTACAGGGTGCAGCTCCCAGTGACGCCATGGACAGCGGACACATCCTACAGGGTGCAGCTGCTAGTGAGGCCATAGACAGCGGACATATCCTTCAGGGTGCAGCTCCCAGTGACGCCATGGACAGCGGACACATCCTACAGGCTGCAGCTCCCAATGACGCCATGGACAGCGGACACATCCTACAGGGTGCATCTCCCAGTGATGCCAAGTACAGCGGACACATCCTATAGGGGGCTGCTCCCAGTGACGCCATGGACATCCGACACATCTACAGGGTGCAGCTCCCAGTGGCGTCATGGACAGGGGACGCATCCTTTATTGTGCAGATCCCAGTGACGCCATGTACAGCGGACACATCCTGCAAGGTGCAGCTCCCAGTGACGCCATGGACAGAGGACACATCCTACATGATGCAGCTCCCAGTGACGCCATGGACAGAGGGTGAAGCTCCCTGTGACACCATGGACAGCAGACACATCCTACATGGTGCTGCTCCCAGTGACAAAAAAGTGCGGATTCCACATATAGGATCCTAGGACCTAGCTCTGGTATAGGTATATGACTACACTGAATCCGTGTACCTAACAGGAAAGAAAAATTTCTTTCTAGAGTCCCCTCACTCACCGGGGTTGCCCCACGGTGACATGCTTCATCATTGGGGCCATCCCAGTTCTCTACGAAAAGGGGCGTGCTGCGACTAGCGGACTACGCAGGAGCACTTCAGAGTGAATGACTATGTGTGGTGCAAAAAAAGGGGTGGAGTGGGTGTGTGTGAGTTATTAAAAATACCGTGCTTAGTGGGCCTAACCAATTTATTTTGCTCCTATGCAGGCATGTTAAAAGTGGGGTTAGTGTCACTGTAGGGCAACCTATAATGTGGTTGACTCAGTGATCAATATGCTCGACATGTTTCATGCTACCCCTAGCATTTCTTTGGGACCATACAGGGTCCAGCCCTGTATATGCCACTCCTATATCCCAAATTATGGGAGCAGTGAATATATAACAATAGAATAGTAATCTTGGCATGCATTCATATTAGAAATACATACGTTCCTCTTAAATAGATGGTGCTGAAAAATAAAGCATATCATTAGTGAACATACCTTCCCTAAGGGAAGGAACACATAGTATATTCACATGCCGCTCACATTCTGTGCTTAGATTGATGATTTGCGCCATATTGGCGCGTGCAGGCTTACCAAACTTAGTCCAAAAAACGTTGAGCTGCAAGTCCGTGAATTCACACAAATAAACAAGACAGGACTTAATGTGACCAAGACGTTAGACACACATAACATATAATAAGTACACTGTAAGAAAAGTCTCCAATAGTTACTTAGTACATAATGTACTTACTTCCTAGCTGGTGAAATTGCATTCGCATCCTCCCAAGATGGCCGCCAAAAAGAAGAACAGTCTAGCAGCTGAGGGCGCTTCCCCTTCCGGGTAGAAACTGAGGCTTACAAAATAACACTCGACCAGAGACCGGGTAAGATGCGGTCCGGGGGAGGTTCTGAGTAGGTACTTCGTGCAATTTCACCAGCTAGGAAGTAAGTACATTATGTATGCGTAACGGACGTAACAGGTCCGAAAAACGGCAAAATGGAAACGATTACGATCTTTGAAACTGCGGGAGTATCGATCTAACAAACAATATATATTTTTCACAGCAGTGTGTCCCATAAGTGAAATTGACCCCCCAGCGAGACCATGAAGTGTCATTTTGCACTTTACTAAGTAACTATTGGAGACTTTTCTTACAGTGTACTTATTATATGTTATGTGTGTCTAACGTCTTGGTCACATTAAGTCCTGTCTTGTTTATTTGTGTGAATTCACGAACATGCAGCACAACGTTTTTTGGACTAACAGCCTGATTCATCAAGAAAGGAAACAGCGACTCTCAACTAGCGATTCACAGCGAATCGCAAATGGAAAGGCGCAGATCGGAATTCATCATAGATAGCGAGTAATCAAAGCGATTCGCACACGGGCGCTAAAATCGATAGCGAGAAAATGAAATCGCCGAAAAAGTCGCAAAAACCCAGATATTCCGTCTCTATTTAGCGCCACGCAAATCCACATTAGCGACATCTCGCCAGTAGCGAGAACTCACCAACGGGAAGTCGCTTTACGAGCGCCGTGATGACGTCGCAACCAGGAAGCAGGCAGTTGCCACACCCATTCTGAACTGCGAGGCTGACCGCGAGTCTGCAGCGAAACAGAGAGCTCCTACCGGTACACCTCCAAAGTAGCGCTAGTCACCCTTTAGCGACAGTAGCAATGACAGAGGAGACTGCACCAGGGCCCAGTGACACCGGGCGCAAGAGAAAGCTCAAGTTTACCGAGCCGGAGTTGGAGCACCTCATCGAGGGAGTGGTTGAAAACCACGCAAAACTCTTCGGAAAGGACTCCCGGAGGGTGCCAGAGATGGAGAGACGTCAAATCTGGCTAGGAATTTCTGCCAAAGTGAACGCTGTGGGCGTGACACACAGGTCACTGGACGAATTAAAGAAGAGGTGGTACGACCTCCGAGGTCGTGCCAAGGAAAGGGTGGCAGAGAGGCTGGGCGAGACATCTGGTACTGGGGGCGGAGACCCTACTGTCCCTCCCAATACCCCCATGGAGGACCGCGTGGAGGACACCCTCGAGACAGAGGCATGCATAGGTGTCACCAACCTGGACTCATCCCGACCCAGCCAAGACAGCCAAGGTAAGTGGCATGCGACTGCGACCCTGTCCCCTACCAATGGCCATGGCCCTATAGCCTCCCATATGCATTCCAAGTCATACAAACAATGCACATGAGATCATGGCCACAAGCAATGTCGGACATGTAGACTGCCCATAATGTAAAAGAACCCCAAAGCAGCCACACGTAACCCAAAATAAGCTATCGCTAAGCTGTACGTGTGACAGATACATGGCATTAATGTAAGTCCAATTCCCCTCACAGGTGGCGCCGACTACAGCAGCGACAGCGACATGCTGCAGATCGATGAGTCAGAAGAGGATGCGGAGGAGGTGCCAACACCAACACCTCCTGCACCATCAGGCGTAGCCCCACACACCGCAGCCAGGCCAACACCAACAGCTCCAGCACCATCATTGGCAGCACCAATCCCTGCAGCCAGGGCAAAACATACAGCGCCAGCACCATCCGGCGCTGCACCTAACCCTGCAGCCAGGGCGAGACAAACAGCGCCAGCACCATCCGGCGCAGCACCTAACCCTGCAGGCAGGGCCAGACCAACAGCGCCAGCACCATCCGGCGCAGCACCCAACCCTGCAGGCAGGGCCAGACCAACAGCACCAGCACCATCCGGCGCAGCACCCAACCCTGCAGGCAGGGCCAGACCAACAGCTTCAGCACCATCAGGTGCTGCACCTTTGCCAAGCACAACTCCACCACCCGTGGCACCATCTACTCCTGGTGCATCAACTGCGGTGACTGTGCACACACCCACTGTGGACAGCCAGCAGAGCAGCCATGTCAGGGCTTCCCACCATGACACATCACACAGCGGCAGGAGGGGGATGGCTGTGCGCATGCCAGGCATGAGCACTGAGCGCCGGATGCTACGCATTCACCAACAGCAGGCACGACGGCAAGGGGCCATCCAGCTGCAACTACATAAAATTGCCCGCAATGTGGCCAATGTGGGTGATAGGATTGAGCGCATGGCGGCAGCCATGGAGGCCAACACTGCTGCAGTTATATCGCAGCGCAACTCCGCCCGCCGACGCCACCGGCAGCTCCTAACGCGCCTGACAGCCTACACCCGCTCAAACTACATAATGGGGAATGCCACCTCCCAGCTATCACGACGGTGCCTGGCGCAGCAGCAGCAGCTGATACAATGTGTCGAGGATGTTGGACGGGTGCTGGAGCAGGTCACCACTGCCGTACTGGCACTCCATCCTACTGGTGAAGGCAATGTGGGGAGGGACGACACCAGTGAGTGCGCCTCCAGTGTCAGCAGCTTGTCTGCCTCAATGGTTGGCGTGTTACGCTGCAGCACCAGGCCCACTGCAGGGACACGTGCCGTCCCAGAGGAAGAGCCAGAGCGTCGTTTGGGGGCTGCGCGGCGGAGGCGCAATTGAGTTACTTGCAAGTTGCCTAGATAATGCTGATGATACAAGCATGTCCAGTGGCTAGTTAGGAGCAGTATGGCGCAATACTGCTGCAATATTATGAATGTAGACTTTACGTTATTATTGTGGATTTAACAATAATATTTATTCATGCAACATACATGGGCCTCCTGTCATTTTTTACATTGACATGCAGGAGTGAATGTTGGGTGAGTGGATTGTGGGCTTCAGAAACTGTTCATAGTGATGTGGTTGCGCCGTCTGTGTCCTTCAGCAGGGTTCTCCCCGCGTGCATGCCGCACATGTGCTGGTGGACGGTCGTCCCCTTCAGACTCACTGCCAGAGATCTCGACTGGTATCCGGCGCTTGGTTGCAATGTTGTGTAACATTGCGCAGACAGCCACAATGCGGCAGCACACATCAGGACTGTAGTACATGGCCCCACCTGTCTTGTGCAGTATGCGGAACCGGCTCTTGAGTAGGCCGAATGTCCGTTCTATACAATTCCTTGTCCGTATGTGAGAAACATTGTACCGCCGTTGCTGTGGTGTAGCCGGGTTGAGGTATGGGGTGAGGAGGTATTCCCGGAGGGCGTAGCCACTGTCACCTGAATGAGAGGAGCAGAGGGTGAGTGCCTGTGCTGCGCAGCTACATCATTGCAATGTGTAATTGTTGACAATGTGTACTTACCAAGTAGGTGTCCTTCCCCAAATTCTCCCCTGGCCAGTCGTGTGTGGAGGCCGCTGTGCCGGAATATAAAAGAGTCATGGGTACTCCCTGGGTACTGGGCCACGATGTCAGTTATGATAGTCTTGGCATTGCAGACCATCTGTATGTTGAGGGAGTGGTATGACTTCCGATTCCGGTACATGTACTCCGTCGCAGCTGGGGGGCAGATGGCAATGTGGGTGCAGTCTATGCATCCTATCACAGATGGGAAATGGGCCACATTGTAGAAGTTTAACTTTGTCAAGTCCAGTTCCTGTTGGCTGGTGGGGAATCTGATGTGTCGGTGTAGCTGGGTGAGCATTGCATCAACAAAACTCCGGAGGCAGCGTGACATGGTGGGCTGGGATATCCCCCCTGCTGCGGCTACTATCCCCTGGAAGCTACCAGAGGCCAGGAGGTGCAGGCTACACAATACCTGTACATGTGTAGGCACAGCATTGGTCCGCCTTGTTGGGTGCTGCATCAGGGGGTCAAGGTCGTGTATGAGTTGAATTATCATGGCCCCATTCAACCGGTACTTCGCATAGATCTGCTCCCTGGTTTGTCCCAGCAGGGTGATCCGCTGGCGGAATATCCTCTCCTGTATTCTGCGTCTCCTCCGTGCTGCTCGCTGTAGCCTTCGCCGCCTGACCAACATGTACATTCCTGGCATTGTGAGACACCAACTGCTGCTGCTGTGTCTCCTTATGTGTGTTTGGTCAGCCCTGTCCCTGTTCCTGATTGGCCAACTGTTTTTCAAAATTTTCGCTAATCACTTTTATGGTTACCACCTGCTTTGGGTTGTCCTTAATTTGCGCGGCGCTAATGGAGATTTTGAGGTTTTTCGCTATTAGAGAATTTTCATGAATTCCGATTGCGCTAGTATTGCGAATTCGCTAAATTTATTCTCTAATTCCGTGCTTTGGCGCAAACCTACAGGGAATCTGAGAATTTATTAGCGAATTCGCAATCTTTGTTTTGCGCTTTGGTTATTTTCTTCATGAATGCCGATTTGGGTAATTGCGGGCGCAATGGCATTTTCGCAGCTATTGCGCCCGCAATTTAGCTTCATGAATCAGGCTGTAAGTTTGGTAAGCCTGCACGCGTCAATATGGCGCAAATCATCAATCTAAGCACAGAATGTGAGCGGCATGTGAATATACTATGTGTTCCTTCCCTTAGGGAAGGTATGTTCACTAATGATATGCTTTATTTTTCAGCACCATCTATTTAAGAGGAACGTATGTATTTCTAATATGAATGCATGCCAAGATTACTATTCTATTGTTATATATTCACTGCTCCTATAATTTGGGATATAGGAGTGGCATATACAGGGCTGGACCCTGTATGGTCCCAAAGAAATGCATAGCATGAAACATGTCGACCATATTGATCACTGAGTCAACCACATTATAGGTTGCCCTACAGTGACACTAACCCCACTTTTAACATGCCTGCATAGGAGCAAAATAAATTGGTTAGGCCCACTAAGCACGGTATTTTTAATAACTCACACACACCCACTCCACCCCTTTTTTTGCACCACACATAGTCATTCACTCTGAAGTGCTCCTGCGTAGTCCGCTAGTCGCAGCACGCCCCTTTTCGTAGAGAACTGGGATGGCCCCAATGATGAAGCATGTCACCGGGGGGCAACCCCGGTGAGTGAGGGGACTCTAGAAAGAAATTTTTCTTTCCTGTTAGGTACACGGATTCAGTGTAGTCATATACCTATACCAGAGCTAGGTCCTAGGATCCTATATGTGGAATCTGCACTTTTGTGGTACAGAACCTAAGGAGGACGACCTAGTTTCTACAATCATCCTTCTCCCTCTGTTTCTTCAGAGCTGCTCCCAGTGACGCCATTGACAGCGGACACATCCTACAGGGTGCAGCTCCCAGTGACGCCATGGACAGGGGACATATCCTTCAGCGTGCAGCTCCCAGTGACGCCATAGACAGTGGACACATCTACAGGATGCTTCTCCCAGTGACGCCATGGACATCCGACACATCTACAGGGTGCAGCTCCCAGTGACGCCATGAGCAGAAGACACATCCTTCAGGGTGCAGCTCCCAGTAACGCCATGGACAGCGGACACATCCTTCAGGGCGCAGCTCCCAGTGACGCCATGGACAGTGGACACATCCTATAGGGTGCAGATCCGAGGGACGTCATGGACAGAGGGCACATGCTCTAGGGTGCAGCTCCCAGTGACGCCACAGACGGCGGACACATCCTTCAGGGTGAAGCTCCCAGTGACGCCACGTACAGCGGACACATCCTGCAAGTTACAGCTCCTAGTGATATCTGGTACAGCGGACACATCCTGCAAGGTACAGCTCCCAGTGATGCCATGGACACCGGACAAATCCTATAGGGTGCAGCTCCCAGTGACGCCATGGACAGTGATACATCCTACAGGGTGCAGTTCCAAGTGACGCCACGGACAGCGGACACATCTTCTAGGGTGCAGCTCCCAGTGACGCCATGGACAGGGGACACATCCTACAGGGTGCAGCTCCCAGTGACGCCACGGACAGCGGACACATCTTCTAGGGTGCAGCTCCCAGTGACACCACGGACAGCGGAAACATCCTTCAGGGTGCAACTCCCAGTGACGCCACGGACAGAGAACACATCCTTCAAGGTGCAGCTCCCAGTGACGCCATTGACAGCGGACACATCCTCTAGCGTGCAGCTCCAAGTGACGCCATGGACAGCGGACACATTCTACAGGGTGCAGCTCCCAGTGACATGATGAGCAGGGGACACATCCTTTAGGATGCAGCTCCCAGTGACGCCATGGACAGGGACACATCCTTCAGGGTGCAGCTCCAGTGGCGCCATGGACAGGGGACACATCCTGCAAGGTGCAGCTCCCAGTGATAAATGGACAGCGGACACGTCTACAGGGTGCAGCTCCCAGTGACGCCATGGACAGCCGACACATCTACAGGGTGCAGCTCCCAGTGACGCCATGAGCAGGAGACACATCTTTCAGGGTGCAGCTCCCAGTGACGCCATGGACAGCGGACACATCCTTCAGGGTGCAGCTCCCAGTGACGCCATGGACAGTGGACACATCCTTTAGGGTGCAGCTCCCAGGGACACCACAGACAGCAGACACAAACTTCGGGGTGCAGCTCCCAGTGACGCCACGGACAGCGGACACATCCTACAGGTTGCAGCTCCCAGTGATGCCATAGACAGAAGACACATCCTTCAAGGTGCAGCTCCCTGTGACGCCATGGACAGCGGACACATCCTCTAGGGTGCAGCTCCCAGTGACGCCATGGACAGCGGACAAATTCTACAGGGTGCAGCTCCCAGTGACACCATGAGCAGGGGACACATCCTTTAGCGTGCAGCTCCCAGTGTCGCCATGGACAATGGATACCTTCACGAAGGGATGAAAGAGGTATCCGAATGGATGAAGAACAGCCGCCTGAAACTGAACTCGGACAAGACGGAAGTCCTCATCCTGGGATCCTCACCCTCCGCCTGGGACGACTCCTGGTGGCCCCCCGCCCTAGGCAGCGCACCCAAACCAACAGACCACGCACGCAACCTAGGCTTCATCCTGGACTCCTCCCTCTCCATGACCAGACAAGCCAACGCCGTCTCCTCGTCGTGCTTCAACATCCTGCGCATGCTACGTAAGATCTTCCGGTGGATCCCCACCGAGACCAGGAAGACGGTCACCCAGGCCCTCGTCACCAGCCGTCTGGACTACGGCAACTGCCTCTACGCCGGAACCACCGCTAAGCTCCAGAAGAAACTCCAGCGGATCCAGAACGCCTCAGCACGTCTCATCCTGGACATCCCCCGTCGCAGCCACATCTTCCGACTCCTCACCAACGCACACAAAGCCCTACACAACCAAGGACCAGGATACCTCAACAGCCGCCTCAACTTTTATGCTCCCAAACGCCAGCTTCGATCGACCGGCCACGCCCTTGCCGCCGTCCGCCGCATCCGAAGAGCCACCACAGGGGGACGGTCCTTCTCCTACCTCGCCGCCAAGACATGGAACTCCCTCCCGACCCACCTCCGCCTGACCCAGGACCACCTCGCCTTCAGGAAGCAACTCAAGACCTGGCTGTTCGAGCAGTAGCGGACCCCCCTCCCCCAGCCCCTTGAGACCCTCCGGGTGAGTAGTGCGCTATATAATTGCTTTGATTGATTGATTGATTGATTGGATACATCCTACAGGGTGCAGCTCCCAGTGATGCCATGGACAGGGACACATCCTTCAGGGTGCAGCTCCCAGTGACGCCATGGACAATGGATACATCCTACAGGGTGCAGCTCCCAGTGATGCCATGGACAGGGGACACATCCTACAGGGTGCAGCTCCCAGTGATGCCATGGACAGCGGACACATCCTCTAGGGTGCAACTCCCATTGACACCATGGACAGTGGATACATCCTACAGGGTGCAGCTCCCAGTGACGCCATGGACAGCGGACACATCCTACAGGGTGCAGCTCCCAGTGACGCCATGGACAGCGGACACATCCTACAGGGTGCATCTCCCAGTGATATCAAGTACAGCGGACACATCCTATAGGGTGCTGCTCCCATTGACGCCATGGACAGCGGACACATCTACAGGGTGCTGCTCACAGTGACACCATGGACATCCGACACATCTACAGGGTGCAGCTCCCAGTGACGCCATGGACAGGGGACACATCCTGCAAGGTGCAGCTCCCAGTGACGCCATGGACAGAGGACACATCCTACATGATGCAGCTCCCAGTGACACCATGGACAGCGGACACATCCTACAGGGTGCAGCTCATAGTGACGCCATGGACAGCGGACACATCCTACAGGGTGCAGCTCATAGTGACGCCATGGACAGCGGACACATCCTACAGGGTGCAGCTCCGAGTGATGCCACGGACAGCGGACACATCCTACAGGGTGCAGCTCCGAGTGACGCCATGGACAGCGCACACATCCTACAGGGTGCAGATCCCAGTGACGCCATGGACAGCGGACACATTCTACAGGGTGCAGCTCCCAGTGACACCAAGGACAGCGGACACATCCTACAGGGTGCAGCTCCCAGTGACGCCATGGACAGCGGACACATCCTGTAAGTTGCAGCGCCCAGTGACACCTGGTACAGTTGACTCATCCTGCAAGGTGCAGCTCCCAGTGACGCCATGGACAGCGGACACATCCTACATGGTGCAGCTCCAGTGACGCCATGTACAGCGGACACATTCTTCAGGGTGCAGCTCCCAGTGACGCCATGGACAGGGGAACCATCCTCTAGGGTGCAGCTCCCAGTGACGCCATGGACAGGGACCACATCCTACAGGATGCAGCTCCCAGTGACGCCATGGACAGCGGACACATCCTTCAGGGTGCAGGTCCCAGTGAAGCCATGGACTGTGGATACATCCTGCAGGGTGCAGCTCCCAGTGACGCCATGGACAGTGGACACATCCTCTAGGGTGCAGTTCCCATTGACGCCATGGACAGCGGACACATCCTCTAGGGTGCAGCTCCCAGTGACGCCATGGACAGGAGACACATTCTTCAGGGTGCTGCTCCCAGTGACGCCATGGACAGGGGACACATCCTCTAGGGTGCAGCTCCCAGTGACGCCATGGACAGCGGACACATCCTACAGGGTGCAGCTCCCAGTGACGCCATGGACAGGGGACACATCCTACAGGGTGCAGCTCCCAGTGACGCCATGCACAGCGGACACATCCTACAGGGTGCAGCTCCCAGTGACGCCATGGACAGGGGACACATCCTACAGGGTGCAGCTCCCAGTGACACAGTGGACAGCAGACACATCCTAAAGGGTGCATATCCCAGTGATGACATGGACAGTGGACTAGTGACGCCATAGGCAGTGTACACATCCTACAAGGTGAAGCTCCCACTGACGCCATGGACAGCGGACACATCCTACAGGGTGCAGCTCCCAGTGACGCCATGGACAGCGGACACATCCTACAGGGTGCAGCTCCCAGTGACGCCATGGACAGTGGACTAGTGACGCCATGGGCAGTGTACACATCCTACAAGGTGAAGCTCCCAGTGACGCCATGGACAGCAGATACATCCTACAGGGTGAAGCTCCCACTGACACCATGGACAGCGGACACATCCTACAGGGTGCAGCTCCCAGTGACGCCATGGACAGTGGATACATCCTACAGGGTGCAGCCCCCAGTGACACCATGGACAGTGGATACATCCTACTGGGTGCAGCTCCCAGTGATGCCATGGACAACGGACACACCCTACGAGGTGAAGCTCCCAGTTACGCCATGGACAGTGGACTAGTGACGCCATGGGCAGTGTACACATCCTACAAGGTGAAGCTCCCAGTTACGCCATGGACAGCAGACACATCCTCTAGGATGCAGCTCCCAGTGACGCATGGACAGCGGACACATCCTCTAGGGTGCAGCTCCCATTGAAGCCATGGACAGCGGACACATCCTACAGGGTGCAGCTCCTAGTGACGTCATGTACAGCTGACACATTCTCTGGAGTGCGGCTCCCAGTGACGCCAAGGACAGTGGATACATCCTACTGGGTGCAGCTCCCAGTGACGCCATGGACAGGGGACACATCCTCTAGGGTGCAGCTCCCAGTGATGCCCTGGACAGCGGACATATTCTACAGGGTGCAGCTCCCAGTGATGCCCTGGACAGCGGACATATTCTAGAGGGTGCAGCTCCCAGTGACGCCATGGACAGCGGACACATCCTCTAGGGTGCAGCTCCCAGTGACGCCCTGGACAGCGGACACATCCTCTAGGATGCAGCTCCCAGTGACGCATGGACAGCGGACACATCCTACAGGGTGAAGCTCCCACTGACGCCATGGACAGCGGACACATCCTACAGGGCGAAGCTCCCACTGACGCCATGGACAGCGGACACATCCTACAGGGTGCAGCTCCCAGTGACGCCATGAACAGTGGACACATCCTACAGGGTACAGCTCCCAGTGACGCCATGGACAGTGGATACATCCTACAGGGTGCAGTTCTCAGTGATGCCATGGACAACGGACACACCCTACGAGGTGCAGTTCTCAGTTATGCCATGGACAGCGGACACATCCTACAGGGTGCAGCTCCCAGTGATGCCATGGACAACGGACACACCCTACGAGGTGCAGCTCCCAGTGACGCCATGGACAGTGGACACATCCTACAGGGTGCAGCTCCCAGTGACGCCATGGACAGTGGATACATCCTACAGGGTGCAGTTCTCAGTGATGCCACGGACAACGGACACATCCTACAGGGTGCAGTTCTCAGTGATGCCATGGACAACGGACACACCCTACGAGGTGCAGTTCTCAGTGATGCCATGGACAGCGGACACATCCTACAGGGTGCAGCTCCCAGTGATGCCATGGACAACGGACACATCCTACAGGGTGCAGCTCCCAGTGACGCCATGGACAGTGGATACATCCTACAGGGTGCAGTTCTCAGTGATGCCACGGATAACGGACACATCCTACAGTGTGCAGTTCTCAGTGATGCCATGGACAACGGACACACCCTACGAGGTGCAGTTCTCAGTGATGCCATGGACAGTGGACACATCCTACAGGGTGCAGCTCCCAGGGACGCCATGGACAACGGACACATCCTACAGGGTGCAGCTCCCAGTGACGCCATGGACAACGGACACATCCTACAGGGTGCAGATCTCAGTGACGCCACGGACAACGGACACATCCTACAGGGTGCAGTTCTCAGTGATGCCATGGACAACGGACACACCCTACGAGGTGCAGTTTTCAGTGAGACCATGGACAGTGGACACATCCTACAGGGTGCAGCTCCCAGTGACAGCCAGAGAGGGCTGCACAGACCCCTCCTAATTCTTAACATTGGTCCCAGTATCTCGCATTACGCACTTCAAGAAGGGCACGCGAGCATTCAGTTCCGTTTAGTTCTTTGGGTATTTCTGTGTGTTTGTTCTGGGGCGGGGCGGGCGGAGGGGGCCATGTGCCTCATGATCAGCATACTCTCCCCCCACCCCGATGTTTTTTTTGTGAGTCCCTGGTCGGCCTGTGTAGAGGTGGGCCTCGTGTTTCCACATCTTCTAGAGATCTGGGAGAAGGGCTACTCTTAGTTGCTGTCATGGCGGCGCTGAAGGCACAGGGGGCAGAAGAGGCTGAATGGCTTTTTGGTGAGTTCTTTCCTCTTTACTCTATTTTATGAGTTTATCTCTTCCCCTTTTGCGTTGTTGACATTTTCTTTTGGTCTTCTACACTGAGGAGGTGATGCTAAAGTCTCACCCTGTTTACTTTAGCAAATCATCTTCGAATCTCAGAAGCCTTGATCATTTCATGCGCATTGCCACCAAATCAGACTCTTCAGAAGGAACATTTGCTTCATCTGTGGTGTGAGAATTTTAGGTCTGTCTTGAAGTACTGCTGCCAACCGTTTATTATGAACAATTCTTTTAACTACACATAGAGTTGGCTTCTGCTCAACCCTTAGAAGTACAGCTCTCTCACCTCATGCTATTGGCTGTTTGGTGTATCACTACACTCCCTATTCAGTCATTGGATTGCAGTTCATTAGGGACTATTTCACATCTCAAAAGTACACTGAATCATCACACATTCATTATTTTTCTCACAGATATATTGGATACATAAATCAATCCATTTTATATTGTTTTTCTCTTTTCCAGGCTTTTATTTCTTGCCTTAGGACTGATAATGCAAGCTAGACCTACTGGTTTTGCCATTACTTGTTTAATGTTTTATTTATTTTATTTATTTATTTATTTAGAAGTTTTCTATAGCGCTAACAAGACCCGAAGGTAGCAGAGCACTTTACAGTAAAAGGAATGAAAAGGTGAACAACAAGACATGTAACAAGTAAAGGCGATCAACGAAAGACAGTTTGAGAGGAGGCAAAAGTTTGTATAGTAGGACTTCTAGGTAGTAGGATACAGAGATACCACATAGTTCTGAGGATGCTGGCTGCTCCTAGTTACCCAAGACCTAGGGAACGGATAAGGAACAAGGATTTGAGTTGGCTCTTGAATTCCGCATAGGACGGTATGGTTCTGATGTGCGGGGGGATAGAGTTCCATATTTTGGGGGCATTTCCTGTGAAGGAGCAGTCCGCAGTTCTCTTCTTTCTGGTTTTTGGTAGGATGAGCAGCAGGGAGTTAGAGCTTCTCAAATTTCTAGCTTGGCCTGCTTTTTTGAGCTTGTTTGCCAAGTATTCTGGTTTTCCGGTATGGAGGGCCTTGTGGGTTAGGCAGGCTGTTCTGAAGGTACTACGCATTTCCACCGGTAGCCATTCGAGTTCTTTGAGTGCTGGGGAGATGTGGTCAGATTTTTTGCATCCTGTGATGATTCTTGCTGCCGCATGCAGTGTTGTTTTTAATGGGGCCATGTGCGATTTGGGGATGCCTGTTAGGATTGAGTTCCCGTAGTCCAGTCTAGATAGGACTAGGGATTGCGTGGCTAGTTTAAGGTCCTTGTTGGGAATGAAAGGTTTGATTTTGTTCAGAAGTCTGAGGTTAAAGAATGCACTTTTTGCCGAGTTCTTAATGTGGTTTGTCAAGGTTAGTTTGGGGTCTAAGGTGAAACCCAGAGATTTAACGGAGTCAGCTAGCGTGAGAGTACCTTTAAGAGCATCGATCGACTTTAGCCACTCAATGATTTGAGGGTTGTCTTCTTTGTTTGAGATGAGAAGAGTTTCGGTCTTGTCGGGATTGAGTTTCAGGTGATTCTTCGTCAGCCAATCTTGAACATCATTTACGACAGCATTAAGTCTGTAGATGTCATTAGGAGAAGAGGTTTCCAGGTAGATCTGCGTGTCATCTGTGTAGAGGTGGAAGTGGATGTTGGCATTCCTGAGTAGTTTGGCGAGCGGTTCCATATAGATGTTGAAGAGTTGAGGAGAGAGTACTGAACCTTGGGGGACACCCTTGTTGACTTGCCGAGTTTCGGAGGTGAAGTTCTTCATTTTTATTATTTGCGAGCGGTTATGTAGAAAGGAGGAAAACCACTCGAGAACTACTTCACCAAGGCCAGCTCTTTCTTGCAGAGTTTTGATGAGGAGCTTATGGTCCACCGTGTCGAAAGCAGTGGATAGATCAAGGAGTATGAGGAGGCTGCACTTGTCTGCATCAAGAGAACCGTGAATGCCGTCTATGATGTTCAGCATCGCGGTTTCTGTGCTGCGGCCTTGTTTGAAGCCGGATTGGAGGGGGTCCAGGAGATTGATGTTGTCCAGATGATGCGTCAATTGCAGGAGTACGCAGCGTTCCAGTGTTTTTGTGAGCAGAGGGAGGTTAGATATCGGTCTGAAATTGTTCAAGTCAGTAGAGTCAAGACCGTGTTTTCTCAGCAGAGGGGTGACTTGTCCCATTTTTAAACAGTCGGGGACCACTCCACTTTGTAGGGAGCTGTTTATGATTTTGCCCCAGATAGGTGCTAAGGTGAGCTTCATTTTTTTGATTAGTGAGGGAGGAATGGGGTCTGAGATGTGTGCTGATGGTTTGGAGGTCGAGATCAACGAGATTATCTCAGTTTCCTGCACGGGGCGAAAGCTTAGCCAAAGGAGGGGAGAGGAGCCGGATGGAAGGGCTTGTGGGATAGCCGCGTTGCTCTTCTGGAGGTGTAAGTTGTTGATGTCTAGAGATAATTCAATTTTTAAGACCTTGTCGTTGAAGAAGCTGGCGAAGTTATCGCATAGTTCTTTGGACGCCTGCAGGGGTGTGGGCAGAGGCTTGGATGTTTGATGTCTGATTATGTTGTAGAGCTCCTTAGGTCTGTTTTTGGAATTGGCTAGTGCCTCTCGGAAGAAGCTGGATTTCTTGTTTTTGATATGGTTGTTATACTTCCTGCTTGCTGTTTTTAGTTGTAAGCGAAGGATGGCTGTTGGGTTGTTTCTCCACTTTCTTTCTTTGGCTCTCAGGGTTCTTCTTTCTGCGTTGAGGTCCGCATTGAACCAGGTTCTAGATGGGGTGGCACGGCTTCTTTTGAGCTTTAGAGGAGCTAGATTGTCGAGGATGGAGACTAGCTCGGAGTTATAGTGGTCGATGAGATCATTGGTCGAAAGGTGCAGAGAGTTGACTGGAAGAAGTGAACTTAGCTGACCTTCTAGGATGTCTTGGGGTACTTGGGAGAGGTTTCTCGACCATTTGGGGGGGTCTTGAGGAGGTTTAAGCGGGATGATGGGGTGATTGATGTGAAATAAGATCAAATGATGATCTGACCAGTCTACGGGAAGTATGTGGTTGACCGTGATTGAGTTCTTTTGTGCAATGATGGCGTCCAGTATGGCTCCTTTGTAATGTGTCTCCTCAGTACAGTGTTGAGTAAGGTTGTTATCAGCGAGGAGGCTGGATAGCGATCTGATTAGAGGGTTATGAGTTTTGTTCCATCGGAGGTTCAGGTCACCAAGAATTAAGTTTTTGGAATCACCGAGTGCGTCTTGTGCAATCAGGTTGGAAAGTTGATCTCCAAACTCGTTGTTTCTGCCCGGGGGGTGATAGAGTAGGTGGCACAGTAGAGAGTCATTGTCTTTGGTCTTGATGACAGTGGATAGACATTCAAATGAGTCGTACTCGAAGGAGGAGGTTTCTGTGATGCTCCAGCTGTCCTTGTGGATGATAGCGACCCCACCTCCTCGTTGTTCTATCCTGTCTTTGGAGATGAGGGAGAAACCAGGTGGAACCAGCATGTCTAGGCAGGGAGGAGATGTCTTATTTAGCCAGGTCTCAGTGAGGAACGCAACGTCAATGTCATGTGTGAGGATAGCTTCAGCTATGTCCGTTGCGTGTAGTGAGGCTGATCGGCAATTGATTAGGAGGCAGTTGGTGATTTTCTCCTGATTGCTGGTGGTTTTGTCTTTAGCCTCTCTAGGAATAGCGGTGAGGACTGGTGATCTCTGTCATTTGAGAGTGGGGGGATCTTTCCGGTGACCCCTGATTACTTGGATTTTGGATTTGGGCGAATCTGAAATGGGAGAGTCGTTGGTAGCGGCTAGTAAGGTTGCTTCCCTGTCTGACATAGGAGCTTCTGATCTAAGCGGCCTGGAGGTCAGGTGTTTTGAGCCCGCTAGGGTGGGAAGTGAGAATGAGGTCAAGGGCCTGGTGCATGGGGCTCTAGTTGATTCGGGTTTTTTGGGACCGGAACCCCGGCCCTTGGGATAGGGATCGATCGGCTGGGCGCTGAGGGCTTCTGTGGGCCCCTGGGTGATGTTGGCGTTGGCGAGGAGGGGGGTTCGGAGAGAGGGATTGTGGGGATTACAGGCTATACCGAGGTTAGAGAGGATTTCTATTAAGCCTTGGGTGATGGTGTCGACCTGGTTTTCAAGGGCTGTGAGCCGCTTTGTTATGGAATCGAGGGGGGGTTGTGGGCCTCTGGAGTGGGGCTGAGCGTGTTAAGGTTCGAGAGGATGGGTTGGGAGATAGGGATCAGGGTGGAGGGCATGGGGGGGGTTGGGAGGGCGCTAGGAGGAGGTTTAGACATGGGAGAGATAGGGAGAGGGACAGGAGGAGGATTAGACAGGGGAGGTTTGAGAGTTGGGGGGAGACTCGAGAGGAGGCTCGTTGGCTGGGGACTGCCTGTTTGCAGGGAGGTGATTGTCGTAGGAGGTGGTCGTTGGCTGTGGTTGGGGGAGGTGAGGTTGTTGGGGGGAGGGGTAGGGGGTGAGAGTTGGGTTTCCTGTTGGTGGAGGATGGCTGGGCGTGGGGGATGAGATGTGACAGGTGGAGGGGGAGCCTGGCGGGCTGTGGGTGGATCGATAAAGGGCGTGTTGAGGTCTTCACTGTCAACTGGGGGAGTGGTCGGAGAGGGCGTTGAGGCGAGGTGAGGAGGGGTAGGGAGGGCTGATCTAAGTGAGGGAAATAGGGAGTCGAAAGCTTCCAGGTTCTCATTGTTGGCTTGGATGAGGACTGTGCCATTAATGAAGATAGTCACAGTTGTATAGCCTCTACCAACTGATCTGAACGGGAGAATCGCGGTAAATTTGCAGCTATGAGGCGTGGAGGTAGTTTTGGCGATGAACATCTGCGTTCTGATCGTGGAGACCCAATATTCGGGTCTTTCAGTGTGGAATATTAGATCCATCTTCATCGGACCTATGGAGGCCGAGTGGTAGAGGTCAATGATTAGGGTTTCTTTGTGTTTGCGGATGAGTTTCTGCTTGAAAGTGCGTCGAAGGTTTGTAGAGAGGAGGTGGGGGAAGATGATGGTGAAGGAGTTCCGACTGTGAGGTTTGAGGTGGGCAAGTGGGACTGGAGGAGGAGGGGGAGGCTGGTCCCGGGCCATCGTGAGGGTGATGGAGAGGGGGGGGCGGAGCCTGGTTAAGATGAGGTGTGGGGCTTGGAGCGTGTGTGGACCGGAGGGCAGGAGACAGGCTGAGTTAGGGTTTTGAGTCAGCGCGGTTCATTAGGACACGAGACTTGGGATCCAGTGGGGCAGTGTGTCTGGAGATCAGTGGCCGAGGGATTGCTTTGCTAGGCTTGCGGTGTTGAGGGCTTAAGTTCGCAGGTAGAGGCAGCTCCAGGGCGGCAGAAGTCGGGAGCGACCTGTCTAATGACCTTTCCGAAACAGGCAGCCAGGGTGGCGAACCGTAGGGATCCCGTGGACCAGGCAGAGGAGGGGTCCTATCTCCCGGGTGATTCTGCTTAAGAGTTTGCAGGTAACCA
Source organism: Lissotriton helveticus (assembly GCF_964261635.1). Taxonomy (NCBI): domain Eukaryota; kingdom Metazoa; phylum Chordata; class Amphibia; order Caudata; family Salamandridae; genus Lissotriton; species Lissotriton helveticus. The sequence continues at coordinate 1,856,899,137 of NC_136068.1, read as the reverse complement.
GTCTCTGATTGGTAGTTGAGCCTTTGTAACTTAGCACCATGGAAATGGTGTATGGGGAGACTCTGATCAGGAGAGGTCCTCCTTGGCCGCCTATTTGAGGATAAGTGAGTAAAAATGATGGAAAAAGGACGTTTCGTTGCCCCCCTGTTTGGTGCCCCAAACAAATTTAGCAGCCAGTACCAGTAGCGAGGAGCGAAACGGAACCGGTGGAGGCTCTGGTCAGGCGATGTCCTCTTTGGCCGCCATTTTGAGGTAAGGCACGGGGTCGGCGGCGGCGGGTAACATGGGGAATTTGGTGAAGAGACGTTTGTACAGTTCAAAGGAAGTCAGGGCTGTAACTTGGCGCCCACATAGCGATCGGTACCTTAACAGGTGGAAGAGGCGGTTCCGGTGGAGGTTCCGATCAGGCGACGTCTTCTTTGGCCGCCATTTTGAAGACAGGCGTGGGGTCAGTAGAGGTGGGGATCGAGCAGCTCCGGTAATGGGACTATTTACTTTTGATGGCAGTCGGGTCAGAAGCTTGGCGCCCACATAGCAGTCAGTGCGCTTAACAGGGTGAGAAAAGCGGCTCAGGAGGGGGCTCCGGTCTGGCGACGTCCTCTTTGGCCACCATTTTGAGGACAGGCGCGGGGATCCGGCGGTGTCGGGAGTAATTAATGTCCAACCTTTATTTTTCCAAAGTGATCTTTCCTCTGCTGTGTTCACAAATGTTCCTCATCCACATCTTGCCAATCCTTTCACAGTTTGTCTTGTTGGAACGTTTTAATAGACAGGAAATAGAGCTTTACTTAAATGTGTTTTAGTTAGCATCACTAGCCTCATTCAGAGACAAGGATGAAGAAAGCCTGCATTGGTTCTGCGGTGACAGGGAAAATGTGTCTTCTAAAATGACACAATTAAATTTCTATTTGCAGGTGTTTCTTCTGTGTTTTTCTCTTTGCAGAAAATATGCGAAACATAAATAATTGTGTGGTGATGTTTATTCGCTGCGATCAAATGTAACGATTTATGTCCCTCCAGAAAGAACTGTGTGCTGAATGTTCCTGTAGTTGCAACATATTCAAGGCCTTAGCTGGGGTCTGTTCTAAGAAGTCATACTGTGTATTGTTTTCACTTGTTGCATAAATGTCACATAACGTTTTCCATGTTCCTATTATAATTATGCATGGAAGCAGATGTTCCTAAATGTTTCTTACTTGATGTATCCCATTTTCTGGTTTTAATATTGGCGTGTGTGAAAGTTACTTTATTAGTTCAGCCCTCCTATGTCATACCATGTCAAGTGTTCTTTTCACTGTCTGTAACCTATAATTTGTGCCCGTTTTGGGAGATGTGCCAGGCTTTTCTTGCCTTCTGAACCATGCAGACTCCATGTCAGTCAGTCTATTTGATTCATACTTAGTCTGTTTCTTGCCTTACGAACTGAGCAGTGTCTAGGTAGTTCTGCTACTGATTTAAACTTAGACTTTCCTTGACTTTTTAACTGAGCAGATTTATGCTAATTCGCTTGCTGAACTGGATTTTGGTTCTGACTATTTACTTGATTTGGTGGTTGACCTAATGATATCAAGTTTCACAATGGACTTTATTTGATGCATTATTTATGCTAATTTGAACCTGACTAACTAACTATATTTTTCCCATTTTATAATGATTCTTAAATTTGAATAAATCATTATGGTTTGACTTTGAATTGTGTCCTAAGAAGATTCTCTTTAATGGCAAAGGCCCACCGTCTATTGAGACTCACAAGGCCCCAGACCTGCGCCTCAACACACTGTAATTTTTCAGTTACATATGTTGACAGTCTACACATCCAAGTAATGCATTGATGGATTTTTTGGTGGGCAGTGGTTTTCCTCACTTTTCAAGTTTGTCTTTCTAGCCCATATTTTCTGATGCTGAATTTCCTCCATTTTAAAAAGGGTGAAGGATCAGTGATGCATTGGCTTATGTTACATAAACAACACTACATGCATACATTCATATATTGGTGTAGTGCACTGCACATACAGTAATACATTCCACTTCCAAAATACTTGTACCACATAGATAGATACTGGCATAAAATCAAGCTGATGCAACATACAAGCGTCTTTTGAAGCCATCAATCCCGGTCACACATGGTCCAAAGTTATTTCACCCTACTCAGTGTTGTGTAGTGTAAAGAACACTGCTGCAGGGGCCTGAACCGAGCTATGGACTACTGCACACAGCTTATGGACTTTCATGTATAGGCTTTTGCTTAAACTTTCCACAAAAATAAATACAATGAGTGGGCACTGAGTTCTGAGTTGAACCTGGGAAGGAAGTAATACACACAATAAAATATTTGAAATAATTTAAGGCTGGCGGAAGGTGCCATGCAGCAAGACATAGGACTTCTGCCAAGCTCTGAACAGTACAAAGACACCTTTATCAACCCTTTATTTTCCTTATCCTTGAAGTTCCAACCAGAAAAAGGATATTTGGCCCAGCACCCTAGTGACAAGGCTTCTAGGTTCATCTTTCATCGGGAATTAATTCCCAGCCGCAGGACTGTGGCCAAGCATCCTCCTTGACACTCACCCAACACCTCCCTATGGACCCCCCCTCAAGGAGAGAGATGCACACTCCCAAGGACAGAGCCCCCAATACTGTTAGAAATGGGATCCCTGGCTGGCCAGGGCTGGCGCCAAAGTCAGTCAGAGACCACCACTTCCACGTCAGGGCAAGAGAGTTACACACCAAGATAACCCCTGCTCACCCCCTTGGTAACGCAGCACGAGCAGTAAGGCTAAACTCGGAGGCAATGTGAGTTAAGTGTTTGCGCACGCACCCCAGAAACAACACCCAAGGCCCACCACAAAGGAAACTCCACACAAGGTTATATATAAAAATAGCCTTTGTATTACACCAAAACACATTAGATAAAAACACACACTTTACAATGTGCCTACAGGCACGGGCAGAATTTACAGGGGATATGTACAAGACAGGGCCACCTGGACCACTGTCAGGAATCCGCACTTTTAGAAGTAACACTTTTAGAACATAGCACATAGAATGTAAAATCACTGTTGCAAAAAATAGCACACAACCAGTAACCACTGGTAATCAGGACCTCTCTAGCATCACCTGTACTAGGAGAACAACCACCTAAGTATCACAATACCTGTAGGGGTATAAGCACATAACACATGATGCATAACATACATTCAGAGGTGTAAGGAAGGAAAACACATGATGCTTAAAAACATTCAGAGGTGTAGGGAATAACAATTGTGCAGAAATCACCTTAGCAAGTAAATCACAAAGTGCGCAAAACTCACATGAGCCACCACCTGTGGCAGTCCCTAGGCCAACTGGCCTATCTAGGGCTAGGACGCCCTGTGTCCCAAAGTCAGGGGCCTAAACGTGGCAGCTGCCCACGAAGTGCAGGGCAGCTGTGCAGCAATGCTGGTGGGGACAATGTTGGAGCCTCTCAGGCTCTGGGGAACTGTGGGCCTCGTGGCCCTAAACAAATGCAATGTCACCCAAGAGCCTCTCTGGACTCTAAAACAAATCTGGCACCTCGAGCCTCTCTCAGGGCTCTAAGTACATAATGCCCCTTGAGCCCCTCTGGGCCCTACAACCAACTGTAGTGTTGGAGTCCCTCTGGACTCTGAGTAAACAGGGGGGGCGGTGGAGTCCCTCTCGGGGAACTCGTGGACCAATAATGCCGCCTGGAGCCTCTCAGGGCTCAACAACAAATGTGCCCCCGGGGCCCCCGTGGGCCTCGCACCACAAATATGGCGCCTCGAGCCTCTCAGGGCTCTTCAACAAAAGGTGCCGCCTGAGCCTCTCAGGGCTCAACAACAAATGCCCCCAGGATTTTGGTGGAGTCCCTCTCGGGGGACTCAAACTAAAATACTGCCCCCGGGAGCCTTGGTAGGCTCTTCCACACAAATGCCGCCTTCATTGGAGTCCCTCGCTGGGGACTCTAAATAACAAAAAGGTGCCCAGAGCCTTGGAGCCACCACTGAGGAAAGGGCCCCCCCTGGGAGATCGCGCTATGGGGGGGCGGGCACCGGCAATGTGTCCCGACGCCCCCTCTCTTCTTTGAGCTCCCCCTGCACTCACCATCTTGCTGTGCGGCGGCGGCTCTGCTTCTTCTTCTCTCCTGAGCGAGTGCACCGGGGCGCAGTGTAGGCTCCTGCCTGCCCCGGTGCCCAAACCAGCCGCGACTCTTTTGTGGGAGGCGGGGTAGGCTCCCGCCCTCCTACTTCCGGTTCCGGTTGTCCCACCCCGGCCTGCCTGACTTCCTGATCGCGGGCCGGCGGCGATGCTGGGAGATACACGAGGGGTGGGCTCCCTCTAGGAATTAAATATAAAGCGAGGTGGGCTCTCGCTATGGCGGTCAGGTCCCTGGCAAGGTGGACACTCGCCAGAGGACTTCAAAATCGGCAAATCAAGCGGGCACATGCCGAGCGGGCACCGGCTGAAAACAACAGCGCTCCCAAGCGTTTAGGGGCAGAATAAAGCGCTCTCAGGCGCTAAGGGTCAAGATGCAGCGCTTCCAGGTGTTGGAAGCCAGCAAATTCCAGGCAAAGTCCTTCAGCAAGGCAGGGGGGGTAAGGCTGGGCCCAGAGCCAGCTCACTGGGTCTCCAGGCAGGGAGACAATCCAAGTGGCGGTCCTCCTGGCCCCAGCAACAGCAGCAGCCCCCTCTGGCAGGATCCTGGAAGAGAACAGCTTGTGTGGGGACACAGCCCCATTTTTATACTATGAAAACCTTTGTTTGTAGGTGCAGGGTGGGGGAGAAACCAGTCGCAGCTGGTTTTGCAGCACCCTTGATGGGTTCAACCACCCTTTTCATTCACTAGGGAGGCTAGGGTCGTTAGCCGCACCACAGGGGGCGGAGCCAGCATTGTGTGGGGAAAGCCCAGCCCCATTCAGGAACCAGGTGCACTCCTCCCCAGCCATCAGCATGCTAATCTCCACACTCACCACCGGGCAGACCCATCATGACTCATGGAGCCTGGTGTTGTGAAGTTAGCAGACTAGTGGTTGTGGGTGGAGACAGGGGAGGGCAGGAAGAGGAGGAGCTGGAGCGAGGGGAAGTTAGTTAGAGTAGGGACAGGAGACAGGCAGGGAGCATGATAATAAAGCTCCATTGATAATGCATATCTGTGTCTGTGGTTATTGTAGCAGGATGCTACAACTGGCGACGAGGGTGGGATATAGTTAAACCCACCGCCTGTAGAAGTCTAGAGAGACACCCTGTCCCCGGCAGTGCAAAAGAAAAGAAGACGCTGTCGAAAATTGCGAACTGCTGATGCACTAGGAGAAGAAGCCAGCAGCAGGCAATCTGCGCCCCCCCCCCCCCCTCGTGAGCGAGCTGTGAGGGGCTGCGCACACGAGCGCTGAAAGGCTCGAAGAAAGAAGAAGCGGAGCGCGCCGACACGCGACCCCGCCAGAAGCGTGAGCATTGGCAGTGCAGAGATCGGGAGCCTACTCCGACCCTGCTGTGCGCCCCAGATTGAGGGAGAAGTACCCCCAGCGTCGAGGACGACGTCCGCCACGACCGCCCAGCGAGAGCGACTGAGCGCCGGGAGATCCGGGCCTGAGATCTCGCCGACGGTGAAATCCTCACGCTTGATGCGTGTAAGTCGGCAGGCTGCCGCGAAGAAAAGCGGGAAAGTGCAGAGCGAGGCGGGAGCCCACCCCAACCTCACCTGGTTGATGTGGTGGCCAAAGAACAATGTTGACTGGAGCGCGCTGCCCTGTGAATGCTGGCCGGTGAGTCTGGAGTGCCTGAGCTGAGAGAGAGAGAAAGCCTCGTGTACCGGTACTGGCGGTGGCCATCTTAGAGTCAGGCGCTCGTCAAGACAGGCCCCTTGATTTTCAACGGGTGGCCATTTTGAAGTCAGGCACCAAGGAAAAACAATAAGCATTGGTACCCAAGACAAACAAGCATTGGCAAAGAAACAAGCATTGGTACCCGAAAACAACTAAGCAGTGGCAAAGAAACAAGCATTGATACCAGAAAACAAACAAACATTGGCAAGGAAACAAGCATTGATACCTGAAATAAAAAAGCATTGGCGAGACCAAGTGAGCGTGATAGAAACATAAACGGACACTGCAACGATGTCTGATGATGATCGCCAGGCGGCAGATGTCAAGCCTACGGTTCCAGGCGGGTCACACCTGCGAGCGCCCGAACCCCTCAAAGTGACCACTGGGGGAACAATGGGCCCCAAATGGCAGGAATGGTTCGAAGAATTTGAAGATTATATCGAGGGATCGGAAGTGACTGAGGACAAAAAGAAGTTGATTGCCCTGCGTAACTTGGCGGGGCGAGAGATCGTCAAAATAATTAAGGACCTTCCTGCCACAGAGGCAGATACATATGACAAAGTGCGTGACGCTCTAAATTAAAGGTTCCTTCACAAAAAGAACGTCGACTATGAACGACACACCTTCCACTCAGCACGCCAAGGGAAGGAAGAACCGATGAGTGCTTTCATGATGCGACTGAGGAGACTCGCCAAGCATTGCGCATTTGATAACTTCTGTACTGATGCTGCAGTAAAATCACAAATAATTGATGGCTGTCACTCCGACCAACTGAGGAGACGGTTGCTGAGGAAAGAACATACACTAGATGAGATCGAGGAGATGACACGAATCTTTGATCAAGCGGAGGAGCATGCAGCTGCCATCGAAACAGGGCACAAAGGGAGTCGCGAGTCAGTGCAACGTGTGCACGCCAGAAGTGACCAGCGAAGAAGCTCGAGAGACAAGCAGTGGAGGTCACGCCCGTCATCTCGTCAAGAACAATCACGACATCAGCGGCGAGAACCGTGGAAGAAAGAAAGAAGATCTGAAAATATAAGGAAGTGTTTTCGGTGTGGGTATGATTAGTGGGGAAAGCCCAGCCCCATTCAGGAACCAGGTGCACTCCTCCCCAGCCATCAGCATGCTAATCTCCACACTCACCACCGGGCAGACCCAGTTACCCCATGTAGAGCGGACACATCCACCAGGTTGCAGCTCCCAGGGACGCCATGGACAGTGGGTACATCCTACAGGGTGGAGCTCCTAGTGACGCCATGGACAGTGGACCAGTGACGCCATGGGCAGCGTACACATCCTACAAGGTGAAGGTCCCAGTGATGCCATGGAGAGTGGACACATCCTACAGGGTGAAGCTCCCAGTGACGCCATGGACAGTGGACACATCCTAAAGGGTGCAGCTCCCAGTGACACCATGGACAGTGGATACATCCTACCAGGTGCAGCTCCCAGTGATGCCATGGACAACGGACACACATTACGAGTTGAAGCTCCCAGTTACGCCATAGACAGCAGACACATCCTCTAGGGTGCAGCTCCCAGTGACGCATGGACAGGGGACATATTCTACAGGGTGCAGCTCCCAGTGACTCCATGGACAGTGGATACATCCTACTGGGTGCAGCTCCCAGTGACGCCAAGGACAGCGGACACATCTTCTAGGTTGCAGCTCCCAGTGACGTCATGGACAGCTGACAAATTCTCTAGGGTGCGGCTGCCCAGTGACGCCATGAACAGTGCATACATCCTACTGGGTGCAGCTCCCAGTAACGCCAAGGACAGTGGACACATCCTACAGGGTGCAGCTCCCAGTGACGCCATTAACAGCGGAAACATCCTACATGGTACAGCTCCCAGTGACGCCATGGACAGAGGACACATCCTTCAGGGTGCAGCTCCCGTGACGCCATGGACAGCGGACACATCCTACATGGTGCAGCTCCCAGTGACGCCATGGACACCGGACACATACTGCAAGGTGCAGCTCCTAGTAATGCCACGGAAAGCGGACACATCCTGCAAGATGCAGCTCCCAGTGACGCCATGGAGAGAGGACATATCCTACATGGTGCAGCTCCCAGTGACCCCATGGACAGAGGAAACATCCTTCAGGGTGCAGCTCCCGGTGAAGCCATGGACAGCGGACACATCCTGCAAGTTGCAGCTCCCAGTGACACCTGGTACAGCGGACACATCCTGCAAGGTGCAGCTCCTAGTGACGCCATGGACAGTGGACACATCCTACATGGTGCAGCTCCAGTGACGCCATGGACAGCGGACACATCCATCAGGGTGCAGCTCCCAGTGATGCCATGGAGAGGGGACACATCCTCTAGGGTGCAACTCCCAGTGACGCCATGGACAGGGGACACATCCTACAGGATGCAGCTCCCAGTGACGCCATGGACAGCGGACACATCCTTCAGGGTGCAGCTCCCAGTGAAGCCATGGACAGCGGACACATCCTTCAGGGTGCAGCTCCCAGTGAACCCATGGACAGGGGACACATCCTACAGGATGCAGCTCCCAGTGACGCCATGGACAGCGGACACATCCTTCAGGGTGCAGCTCCCAGTGACGCCATGGACAGCGGACACATCCTTCTGGGTGCAGCTCCCAGTGAAGCCATGGACAGCGGACACATCCTTCAGGGTGCAGCTCCCAGTGATGCCATGGACAGGGGACACATCCTCTAGGGTGCAACTCCCAGTGACGCCATGGACAGCGGACACATCCTTCAGGGTGCTGCTCCCAGTGACGCCATGGTCAGCGGACACATCCTACAGGGTGCAGCTCCCAGTGATGTCCAAAGGACACATCCTATAGGGTGCAGCTCCCAGTGACACCATGGACAGTGGACACATCCTGCAGGGTGCAGCTCCCAGTGACTCCGTGGACAGCGGACACATCCTACAGGTTACAGCTCCCAGTGACACCATGGACAGCGGACACATCCTTCAAGTTGCAGCTACCAGTGATACCTGGTACAGCGGACACTTCCTGTAAGGGTGCAGCTCCCAGTGACGCCATGGACAGGGGACACATCCTTCAGGGTGCAGCTCCCAGTGACACCATGGATAGCGGACACATCCTCTAGGGTGCAGCTCCCAGTGACACCGTGGACAGGGGACACATCCTACAGGGTGCAACTCCAAGTGAAGCCATGGACAGCGGACACATCCTACAGAGTGCAGTTCTCAGTGACGCTATGTACAGCGGACACATCCTTCAAAGTGCAGCTCCCAGTGACGCCATGGACAGAGGACATATCCTACATGGTGCCGCTCCCAGTGACGCCATGGACAGAGGACACATCCTTCAGAGTGTAGCTCACTTGACGCCTTGGACAGCGGACACATCCTACATGGTGCAGCTCCCAGTGACGCCATGGACACCGGACACATCCTGCAAGGTGCAGCTCCCAGTGACGCCATGGACAGAGGACATATCCTACATGGTGCAGCTCCCAGTGATGCCATGGACAGCGGACACATCCTGCAAGTTGCAGCTCCCAGTGACACCTGGTACAGCGGACACATCCTGCAAGGTGCAGCTCCTAGTGACGCCATGGACAGTGGACACATCCTCTAGGGTGCAGCTTCCAGTGACGCCATGGACAGCGGACACATCCTTCAGGGTGCAGCTCCCAGTGAAGCCATGGACAGTGGATACATCCTGCAGGGTGCAGCTCCCAGTGACGCCATGGACAGCGGACACATCCTTCAGGGTGCAGCTCCCAGTGACGTCATGGACAGCAGACACATCCTACAGGGTGAAGCTCCCAGTGACGCCATGGACAGCAGACACATCCTCTAGGGTGCATCTCCCATTGACGCCATGGACAGCGGACACATCCTACAGGGTGCAGCTCCCAGTGATGTCCAAAGGACACATCCTATAGGGTGCAGCTCCCAGTGACACCATGGACAGTGGACACATCCTGCAGGGTGCAGCTCCCAGTGACTCGGTGGACAGCAGACACATCCTACAGGGTGAAGCTCCCAGTGACGCCATGGACATCGGACACATCCTCTAGGGTGCAGCTCCCAGTGATGTCCAAAGGACACATCCTATAGGGTGCAGCTCCCAGTGACACCATGGACAGTGGACACATCCTGCTGGGTGCAGCTCCCAGTGACTCCGTGGACAGCAGACACATCCTACAGGGTGAAGCTCCCAGTGACGCCATGGACATTGGACACATCCTCTAGGGTGCAGCTCCCAGTGATGTCCAAAGGACACATCCTACAGGGTGAGGCTCCCAGTGACACCATGGACATCGGACACATCCTACAGGGTGCAGCTCCCAGTGACGCTATGGACAGTGGATACATCCTACTGGGTGCAGCTCCGAGTGATGCCACGGACAGCGGACACATCCTACGATGTGCATCTCCCAGTTACCCCATGTAGAGCGGACACATCCACCAGGGTGCAGCTCCCAAGGACGACATGGACAGTGGACCAGTGACACCATGGGCAGCGTACACATCGTAAAAGGTGAAGCTCCCAGTGATGCCATGGAGAGTGGACACATCCTACAGGGTGTAGCTCCCAGTGATGCCATGGACAGTGGACACATCCTAAAGGGTGCAGCTCTCAGTGACACCATGGACAGTGGATACATCCTACCAGGTGCAGCTCCCAGTGATGCCATGGACAACGGACACACCCTACGAGTTGAAGCTCCCAGTTACGCCATAGACAGCAGACACATCCTCTAGGGTGCAGCTCCCAGTGACGCATGGACAGGGGATACATCCTACTGGGTGCAGCTCCCAGTGACGCCAAGGACAGTGGATACATCCTACTGGGTGCAGCTCCCAGTGACGCCAAGGACAGCGGACACATCTTCTAGGTTGCAGCTCCCAGTGACGTCATGGACAGCTGACAAATTCTCTAGGGTGCGGCTCCCAGTGACGCCATGAACAGTGCATACATCCTACTGGGTGCAGCTCCCAGTAACGCCAAGGACAGTGGACACATCCTACATGATGCTGCTCCCAGTGACGCCATGGACACCAGACACATCCTGCAAGGTGCAGCTCCCAGTGATGCCACGGAAAGCGGACACATCCTGCAAGGTGCAGCTCCCAGTGACGTCATGGACAGCGGACACATCCTACAGGGTGCAGCTCCCAGTGACGCCATGGACAGCGGACACATCCTTTAAGTTGCAGCTTCCCAGTGATACCTGGTACAACGGACACATCCTTCAAGGTGCAGCTCCCAGTGACGCCATGGACAGCCGACAAATCCTACATGGTGCAGCTCCAGTGACGCCATGGACAGGGCACACATCCTTCAGGGTGCAGCTCCCAGTGACACCATGGATAGCGGACACATCCTACAGGGTTCACCTCCCAGTGAAGCAATGGACAGCGAACACATCCTACAGGGTTCAGCTCCAAGTGAAGCCATGGGCAGAGGACACATCCTCTAAGGTGCAGCTCTCAGTGACGCCACGAACAGCAGACACATCCTGTGGTTATTGTAGCAGGATGCTACAACTGGCGACGAGGGTGGGATATAGTTAAACCCACCGCCTGTAGAAGTCTAGAGAGACACCCTGTCCCCGGCAGTGCAAAAGAAAAGAAGACGCTGTCGAAAATTGCGAACTGCTGATGCACTAGGAGAAGAAGCCAGCAGCAGGCAATCTGCGCCCCCCCCCCCCCCTCGTGAGCGAGCTGTGAGGGGCTGCGCACACGAGCGCTGAAAGGCTCGAAGAAAGAAGAAGCGGAGCGCGCCGACACGCGACCCCGCCAGAAGCGTGAGCATTGGCAGTGCAGAGATCGGGAGCCTACTCCGACCCTGCTGTGCGCCCCAGATTGAGGGAGAAGTACCCCCAGCGTCGAGGACGACGTCCGCCACGACCGCCCAGCGAGAGCGACTGAGCGCCGGGAGATCCGGGCCTGAGATCTCGCCGACGGTGAAATCCTCACGCTTGATGCGTGTAAGTCGGCAGGCTGCCGCGAAGAAAAGCGGGAAAGTGCAGAGCGAGGCGGGAGCCCACCCCAACCTCACCTGGTTGATGTGGTGGCCAAAGAACAATGTTGACTGGAGCGCGCTGCCCTGTGAATGCTGGCCGGTGAGTCTGGAGTGCCTGAGCTGAGAGAGAGAGAAAGCCTCGTGTACCGGTACTGGCGGTGGCCATCTTAGAGTCAGGCGCTCGTCAAGACAGGCCCCTTGATTTTCAACGGGTGGCCATTTTGAAGTCAGGCACCAAGGAAAAACAATAAGCATTGGTACCCAAGACAAACAAGCATTGGCAAAGAAACAAGCATTGGTACCCGAAAACAACTAAGCAGTGGCAAAGAAACAAGCATTGATACCAGAAAACAAACAAACATTGGCAAGGAAACAAGCATTGATACCTGAAATAAAAAAGCATTGGCGAGACCAAGTGAGCGTGATAGAAACATAAACGGACACTGCAACGATGTCTGATGATGATCGCCAGGCGGCAGATGTCAAGCCTACGGTTCCAGGCGGGTCACACCTGCGAGCGCCCGAACCCCTCAAAGTGACCACTGGGGGAACAATGGGCCCCAAATGGCAGGAATGGTTCGAAGAATTTGAAGATTATATCGAGGGATCGGAAGTGACTGAGGACAAAAAGAAGTTGATTGCCCTGCGTAACTTGGCGGGGCGAGAGATCGTCAAAATAATTAAGGACCTTCCTGCCACAGAGGCAGATACATATGACAAAGTGCGTGACGCTCTAAATTAAAGGTTCCTTCACAAAAAGAACGTCGACTATGAACGACACACCTTCCACTCAGCACGCCAAGGGAAGGAAGAACCGATGAGTGCTTTCATGATGCGACTGAGGAGACTCGCCAAGCATTGCGCATTTGATAACTTCTGTACTGATGCTGCAGTAAAATCACAAATAATTGATGGCTGTCACTCCGACCAACTGAGGAGACGGTTGCTGAGGAAAGAACATACACTAGATGAGATCGAGGAGATGACACGAATCTTTGATCAAGCGGAGGAGCATGCAGCTGCCATCGAAACAGGGCACAAAGGGAGTCGCGAGTCAGTGCAACGTGTGCACGCCAGAAGTGACCAGCGAAGAAGCTCGAGAGACAAGCAGTGGAGGTCACGCCCGTCATCTCGTCAAGAACAATCACGACATCAGCGGCGAGAACCGTGGAAGAAAGAAAGAAGATCTGAAAATATAAGGAAGTGTTTTCGGTGTGGGTATGATTAGTGGGGAAAGCCCAGCCCCATTCAGGAACCAGGTGCACTCCTCCCCAGCCATCAGCATGCTAATCTCCACACTCACCACCGGGCAGACCCAGTTACCCCATGTAGAGCGGACACATCCACCAGGTTGCAGCTCCCAGGGACGCCATGGACAGTGGGTACATCCTACAGGGTGGAGCTCCTAGTGACGCCATGGACAGTGGACCAGTGACGCCATGGGCAGCGTACACATCCTACAAGGTGAAGGTCCCAGTGATGCCATGGAGAGTGGACACATCCTACAGGGTGAAGCTCCCAGTGACGCCATGGACAGTGGACACATCCTAAAGGGTGCAGCTCCCAGTGACACCATGGACAGTGGATACATCCTACCAGGTGCAGCTCCCAGTGATGCCATGGACAACGGACACACATTACGAGTTGAAGCTCCCAGTTACGCCATAGACAGCAGACACATCCTCTAGGGTGCAGCTCCCAGTGACGCATGGACAGGGGACATATTCTACAGGGTGCAGCTCCCAGTGACTCCATGGACAGTGGATACATCCTACTGGGTGCAGCTCCCAGTGACGCCAAGGACAGCGGACACATCTTCTAGGTTGCAGCTCCCAGTGACGTCATGGACAGCTGACAAATTCTCTAGGGTGCGGCTGCCCAGTGACGCCATGAACAGTGCATACATCCTACTGGGTGCAGCTCCCAGTAACGCCAAGGACAGTGGACACATCCTACAGGGTGCAGCTCCCAGTGACGCCATTAACAGCGGAAACATCCTACATGGTACAGCTCCCAGTGACGCCATGGACAGAGGACACATCCTTCAGGGTGCAGCTCCCGTGACGCCATGGACAGCGGACACATCCTACATGGTGCAGCTCCCAGTGACGCCATGGACACCGGACACATACTGCAAGGTGCAGCTCCCAGTAATGCCACGGAAAGCGGACACATCCTGCAAGATGCAGCTCCCAGTGACGCCATGGAGAGAGGACATATCCTACATGGTGCAGCTCCCAGTGACCCCATGGACAGAGGAAACATCCTTCAGGGTGCAGCTCCCGGTGAAGCCATGGACAGCGGACACATCCTGCAAGTTGCAGCTCCCAGTGACACCTGGTACAGCGGACACATCCTGCAAGGTGCAGCTCCTAGTGACGCCATGGACAGTGGACACATCCTACATGGTGCAGCTCCAGTGACGCCATGGACAGCGGACACATCCATCAGGGTGCAGCTCCCAGTGATGCCATGGAGAGGGGACACATCCTCTAGGGTGCAACTCCCAGTGACGCCATGGACAGGGGACACATCCTACAGGATGCAGCTCCCAGTGACGCCATGGACAGCGGACACATCCTTCAGGGTGCAGCTCCCAGTGAAGCCATGGACAGCGGACACATCCTTCAGGGTGCAGCTCCCAGTGAACCCATGGACAGGGGACACATACTACAGGATGCAGCTCCCAGTGACGCCATGGACAGCGGACACATCCTTCAGGGTGCAGCTCCCAGTGACGCCATGGACAGCGGACACATCCTTCTGGGTGCAGCTCCCAGTGAAGCCATGGACAGCGGACACATCCTTCAGGGTGCAGCTCCCAGTGATGCCATGGACAGGGGACACATCCTCTAGGGTGCAACTCCCAGTGACGCCATGGACAGCGGACACATCCTTCAGGGTGCTGCTCCCAGTGACGCCATGGTCAGCGGACACATCCTACAGGGTGCAGCTCCCAGTGATGTCCAAAGGACACATCCTATAGGGTGCAGCTCCCAGTGACACCATGGACAGTGGACACATCCTGCAGGGTGCAGCTCCCAGTGACTCCGTGGACAGCGGACACATCCTACAGGTTACAGCTCCCAGTGACACCATGGACAGCGGACACATCCTTCAAGTTGCAGCTACCAGTGATACCTGGTACAGCGGACACTTCCTGTAAGGGTGCAGCTCCCAGTGACGCCATGGACAGGGGACACATCCTTCAGGGTGCAGCTCCCAGTGACACCATGGATAGCGGACACATCCTCTAGGGTGCAGCTCCCAGTGACACCGTGGACAGGGGACACATCCTACAGGGTGCAACTCCAAGTGAAGCCATGGACAGCGGACACATCCTACAGAGTGCAGTTCTCAGTGACGCTATGTACAGCGGACACATCCTTCAAAGTGCAGCTCCCAGTGACGCCATGGACAGAGGACATATCCTACATGGTGCCGCTCCCAGTGACGCCATGGACAGAGGACACATCCTTCAGAGTGTAGCTCACTTGACGCCTTGGACAGCGGACACATCCTACATGGTGCAGCTCCCAGTGACGCCATGGACACCGGACACATCCTGCAAGGTGCAGCTCCCAGTGACGCCATGGACAGAGGACATATCCTACATGGTGCAGCTCCCAGTGATGCCATGGACAGCGGACACATCCTGCAAGTTGCAGCTCCCAGTGACACCTGGTACAGCGGACACATCCTGCAAGGTGCAGCTCCTAGTGACGCCATGGACAGTGGACACATCCTCTAGGGTGCAGCTTCCAGTGACGCCATGGACAGCGGACACATCCTTCAGGGTGCAGCTCCCAGTGAAGCCATGGACAGTGGATACATCCTGCAGGGTGCAGCTCCCAGTGACGCCATGGACAGCGGACACATCCTTCAGGGTGCAGCTCCCAGTGACGTCATGGACAGCAGACACATCCTACAGGGTGAAGCTCCCAGTGACGCCATGGACAGCAGACACATCCTCTAGGGTGCATCTCCCATTGACGCCATGGACAGCGGACACATCCTACAGGGTGCAGCTCCCAGTGATGTCCAAAGGACACATCCTATAGGGTGCAGCTCCCAGTGACACCATGGACAGTGGACACATCCTGCAGGGTGCAGCTCCCAGTGACTCGGTGGACAGCAGACACATCCTACAGGGTGAAGCTCCCAGTGACGCCATGGACATCGGACACATCCTCTAGGGTGCAGCTCCCAGTGATGTCCAAAGGACACATCCTATAGGGTGCAGCTCCCAGTGACACCATGGACAGTGGACACATCCTGCTGGGTGCAGCTCCCAGTGACTCCGTGGACAGCAGACACATCCTACAGGGTGAAGCTCCCAGTGACGCCATGGACATTGGACACATCCTCTAGGGTGCAGCTCCCAGTGATGTCCAAAGGACACATCCTACAGGGTGAGGCTCCCAGTGACACCATGGACATCGGACACATCCTACAGGGTGCAGCTCCCAGTGACGCTATGGACAGTGGATACATCCTACTGGGTGCAGCTCCGAGTGATGCCACGGACAGCGGACACATCCTACGATGTGCATCTCCCAGTTACCCCATGTAGAGCGGACACATCCACCAGGGTGCAGCTCCCAAGGACGACATGGACAGTGGACCAGTGACACCATGGGCAGCGTACACATCGTAAAAGGTGAAGCTCCCAGTGATGCCATGGAGAGTGGACACATCCTACAGGGTGTAGCTCCCAGTGATGCCATGGACAGTGGACACATCCTAAAGGGTGCAGCTCTCAGTGACACCATGGACAGTGGATACATCCTACCAGGTGCAGCTCCCAGTGATGCCATGGACAACGGACACACCCTACGAGTTGAAGCTCCCAGTTACGCCATAGACAGCAGACACATCCTCTAGGGTGCAGCTCCCAGTGACGCATGGACAGGGGATACATCCTACTGGGTGCAGCTCCCAGTGACGCCAAGGACAGTGGATACATCCTACTGGGTGCAGCTCCCAGTGACGCCAAGGACAGCGGACACATCTTCTAGGTTGCAGCTCCCAGTGACGTCATGGACAGCTGACAAATTCTCTAGGGTGCGGCTCCCAGTGACGCCATGAACAGTGCATACATCCTACTGGGTGCAGCTCCCAGTAACGCCAAGGACAGTGGACACATCCTACATGATGCTGCTCCCAGTGACGCCATGGACACCAGACACATCCTGCAAGGTGCAGCTCCCAGTGATGCCACGGAAAGCGGACACATCCTGCAAGGTGCAGCTCCCAGTGACGTCATGGACAGCGGACACATCCTACAGGGTGCAGCTCCCAGTGACGCCATGGACAGCGGACACATCCTTCAAGTTGCAGCTCCCAGTGATACCTGGTACAACGGACACATCCTTCAAGGTGCAGCTCCCAGTGACGCCATGGACAGCCGACAAATCCTACATGGTGCAGCTCCAGTGACGCCATGGACAGGGCACACATCCTTCAGGGTGCAGCTCCCAGTGACACCATGGATAGCGGACACATCCTACAGGGTTCACCTCCCAGTGAAGCAATGGACAGCGAACACATCCTACAGGGTTCAGCTCCAAGTGAAGCCATGGGCAGAGGACACATCCTCTAAGGTGCAGCTCTCAGTGACGCCACGAACAGCAGACACATCCTCCAATGTGCAGCACCCAGTGACGCCATGGACAGCGCACACATCCTACAGGGTGCAGCTCGCAGTGACGCCATGGACAGTGTACACATCCTGCAGAGTGCAGCTCCCAGTGACGCTATGTACAGCGGACACATCCTGCAAGGTGCAGCTCCCAGTGACACCATGGACAGCGGACACATCCTACATGGTGCAGCTCCCAGTGATGCCATGGACACCGGACACATACTGCAAGGTGCAGCTCCCAGTAATGCCACGGAAAGCGGACACATCCTGCAAGATGCAGCTCCCAGTGACGCCATGGAGAGAGGACATATCCTACATGGTGCAGCTCCCAGTGATGCCATTGACAGAGGACATATCCTACATGGTGCAGCTCCCAGTGACTCCAATCTGTATTACCCCTGTGCACTCAAGTCAATGAACGCAAGATTCGTAAATACCGCCGCGACACTATTGACTACAAATTGGAGGAAGTGTACACGTGGGCTGAGATTTACAATCAGAAAAAATGGCAACCATCTGCTCAACCGCAAAAAACCACCGTAACATCATCACAGGAAAGCGTGGTTTCAGATTCTGAGATTTCACAATCAAGAAGACCCCTCCAACAAGTCCAGAAACCTTCAACAAGTGGAACAGCAAAACAGGTGTCTTTTTTAGAGACCAGCCCAGCAGCAAATGCTCCCCCACACTCATCAGAAGAGGGAAAAGAAACCGAGGAAGAAATCGCAAAACGCACGAGGAGTCAGAGCGGGAAAGCAACTTAGTCATTAACATTTCGTCAACTACACTGACACCTGCACAAGAGCAACTATTAAACAAAGGCACTACATTCGTTCCCACTTATAGATCATCATTGGGAGAAACTGAAATAGCTTTGTTTACATTTTTTCGTTCGTTAAGACTCAAGTTTTTCTTCAAAGACACACCAGCAAGTGTGAGTGAAAGGAGTTGGGATCAAGATTTTAAGCCTAAAAGTACATTTTGCGCTCCAATGTCGCATAAAACCATTGATGCATTCGAAAGATCTGTACTTGCGGAGGTACAAAAAATTCCATTTTTGAAACCATCCAAAACTAATTTATCTCCTAAAGAGTGGAATACTTTAAAAAACTTGAGTTTAAATCCAAATTTAACATTTCAAAAAGCTGACAAGGGCGGCGCCCTGATCGTAATGGATACCACCGTCTACATCAACAGCGTCAACAACCATGTCGCTGATGAGAACATTCATTTACCTTTAGACCACGTCCCGACATTGGAATATCAAGCTATTTTATTACATATAGTCAATCATGCCAGAGAAATGAATTGGATCAGCGAGAAGACAAAAAACTTTTTTGATGTAAGACACCCAAGAAGACCGCAACTGTATATGTTGCCGAAGATACATAAGGATCCTGTCAACCCTCCTTTTAGACCCATTGTCTCGGCCTGTGGCTCCATCTCAGAACCGATAGGAAAATTTGTGGACAGATTCCTGCAGCCTATAGTTCAGAACTGTGTTACTTATATTAAGGATACCACAGCTTTCTTAAAGATGTTAAATGACATTCAATTTGATGAAGGATTCACATATTTCTTATGCACGATCGACGTAGTATCTCTCTATACGTCAATTCCGCATAACGAAGGCATTGAAGCGCTTGAATGGAGCTTATTACAAAGTGATCTTGATGAACCACAGCAGATGTTCATCCTTGAATTAATGCAATTTGCGTTGTTTTACAGTTATTTTGAATGGTGTGGGAAATTTTTCAATCAGTGCAATGGAACATCAATGGGCTTTGGGGGGGCTCCCTCATACGCCAATATCTATATGCACAAATTTGAACAAGATTACATCTTGAAAAATCCGGATTGGACAAGTGGGTTGATTTTATTTAAACGTTATATTGATGACATATTTCTAATCTGGAGAGGAACCAAGAACGATTTGGTAAGAAATATTGAAATTTTGAACACTCACAATGCCAGAATCAAATTCACCCATACCATTGATGAATCATCGATTGTTTTTCTGGATGTCAGAATTACACTCCACAACCAACAATTAAGTACCAAGGTTCACAGCAAACCAACAGATCGAAACTCATGTTTATTATTTCAGAGTTTTCATCCAGAGTTGCTCAAGAAGCATCTTCCTACTTCTCAATTTTATAGGCTGAAACGCATTACTTCTGATGAACAAGAGTTGTCCACATCATTAGAGATTCAGACTCAAAAATATCTGAAAAGAGGGTATCCTGAAACCATTTTGAAAGAGTCTCTCGAAAAAATGAGAATCAAACCTAGAGAGTTGCTTCTTGAATCTATCGCTTCGAAACCCAAGAACCGAACTTTATGTGTTCTCAAATATTCTACAGAAGTTACTTGCATCAAACGCATTCTGAATAAACATTGGTCACTCATCTCTGGAGAACCAGATTTAAAAGAACTTTTCAGTGACAAGATCATGTTTGCTCATCAAAGGTCGCGCAATTTGAAAGAGATTTTAAATTGTCCTGAAAAAGAACGAAGGCATGACCAGATGTTTGAACTGCGTGCATTGCAGTAATATAATTGTAGGGAACAAGTTTACCCATCCTTCGAAAGGCTACAAAATTGACTTACAACATTCAGCAACATGTGATACTAAGAATATCATTTATGCGATTAAATGCCCTTGCGGGAAGGTATACGTGGGCCAGACAGAACGAAAATTGAAAGTACGTATCACAGAGCACAAAAGCAACATTAGACTTTCCAACAAAAAATCCACTGTGGCTAATCACTGGATTGAGGCTGGTCACCAAATTGCTCAACTTAGATGCACGATTCTGCAGGTGATTAAACAGCGCGGAGGCATTGATCCTCAAAAACAGAGACTACAAGCCGAGTTTTTTTGGATAAAAAAATTGAATTCTCTCCAGCCGTCTGGAATGAATGACAGGATTGAGTATACGTGTTTTCTATAATGATCCTTTATCTTTGAGGACATTGGCAACAGGACTGTCCTTTTTTCCCCCTCTCCCTTTTTTTGAATAGTGGTTAAATGCATATTTCCATTCACTGTGAAACCTGATTTATCATATGTGCTACAACTTCATGCTTTTGTTTCTCATTCCTTTTGTTTATTTTAGTTTTCCATGTTTTTTCATCATGCTTTATTCATCATTTTTGTGATCATTAACACTGTGTTCACTATTAACATTGTTAGTTCGTTAGGATACAGAAAACTGCAGGCGAGCACGCCATGTTGAAGCTGATGTACTCATATCACGTGACCGGTCGTCATGTGAAAAGGTTTTCATTGAAGAAATCGCATTCGATTTCGCCATGTTGAAGCTTATATACTCAGATCACATGACCGGGGGTCATGTGTACAGATCTCCATTGGCGTTAGGTGAATACTTCACCTGAAGGGCCAGTGCCCGTTTGTTGAAGCGTCGTGAGAGACGCGTGTCTTTTCGATCTCCAAGTAAGTGTAATGCGTTGTTCTGTTTAAATGTGTCTACCATCACCCGTCATGTTTGCATGAACCGTTACATATGGTGATGATCATTTTGCTTCAAAATGCTCGCATTAAGTTTTCGCTTTTGTATTCTTTTTGAGTCATCGTTTTTTCTTTAGTGAGATTATTAGGAGGAAAGTCACTTTTGATGAATTCACTTTTTTGTATCTGCACTTCGTTATCGTTGTTTTGCATGTGAGAACTTGTTAAGTGACAATGCTAATCACGTTGCATCGTACTGGTAACTAATTTTGGTCCCGTATGTTTCCTTACAGACCCCTGAGGAAGGGTCCTTTGTTTTCATGACCCGAAATGCATTGGGTTTTTTGTGAAGATCGAAAAATGATTGTTTTTCTGAGATGACATCAGTTAAATCATGAACTTAAAAAGATAATAAACACAACTTTGGAATTGGATAAATATGGAGTAAGCCTGTTTCGATTTGAATTTGACAAAACAGTGTAGGAACTCACGTTCCATGTAATATTGTGCGCACATCTTGTGAGTACAAGTTGCTCACTTCAGTTTCGCAGCTCCCAGTGACCCCATGGACAGAGGACACATCCTTCAGGGTGCAGCTCCCGGTGAAGCCATGGACAGCGGACACATCCTGCAAGTTGCAGCTCCCAGTGACACCTGGTACAGCGGACACATCCTGCAAGGTGCAGCTCCTAGTGACGCCATGGGCAGGGGACACATCCTCTAGGGTGCAACTCCCAGTGACGCCATGGACAGCGGACATATTCTACAGGCTGCAGTTCCCAGTGACGCCATGGTCACCGGACACATCCTACAGGGTGCAGCTCCCAGTGATGTTCAAAGGACACATCCTATAGGGTGCAGCTCCCAGTGACACCATGGACAGTGGACACATCCTGCAGGGTGCAGCTCCCAGTGACTCTGTGGAGAGCAGACACATCCTACAGGGTGAAGCTCCCAGTGACGCCATGGACAGCGGACACATCCTACAGGGTGCAGCTCCCAGTGACGCTATGGACAGTGGATACATCCTACTGGGTGCAGCTCCGAGTGATGCCATGGACAGCGGACACATCCTACGAGGTGCAGCTCCCAGTTACCCCATGTAGAGCGGACACATCCAACAGGGTGCAGCTCCCAGTGATGCCATGGACAATGGACACATCCTAAAGGGTGCAGCTCCCAGTGACACCATGGACAGTTGATACATCCTACCAGGTGCAGCTCCCAGTGATGCCATGGACAACGGACACACCCTACGAGTTGAAGCTCCCAGTTACGCCATGGACAGCGGACACATCCTCTAGGGTGCAGCTCCCAGTGACGCATGGACAGGGGACATATTCTACAGGGTGCAGCTCCCAGTGACTCCATGGACAGTGGATACATCCAACTGGGTGCAGCTCCCAGTGACGCCAAGGACAGCGGACACATCCTCTAGGTTGCAGCTCCCAGTGACGTCATGGACAGCTGACAAATTCTCTAGAGTGTGGCTCCCAGTGACGCCATGGACAGTGCATACATCCTACTGGGTGCAGCTCCCAGTGACGCCAAGGACAGTGGACACATCCTACATGGAGCAGCTCCCAGTGACGCCATGGACACCAGACACATCCTGCAAGGTGCAGCTCCCAGTGATGCCACGGAAAGTGGACACATCCTGCAAGGTGCAGCTCCCAGTGACGCCTTGGAGAGCGGACACATCCTACAGGGTGCAGCTCCCGGTGACGCCATGGACAGCGGACACATCCTTCAAGTTGCAGCTCCCAGTGATACCTGGTACAGCGGACACATCCTTCAAGGTGTAGCTCCCAGTGACGCCATGGACAGCGGACAAACCCTACATGGTGAAGCTCCAGTGACGCCATGGACAGGGCACACATCCTTCAGGGTGCAGCTCCCAGTGACACCATGGATAGCGGACACATCCTCTAGGGTGCAGCTCCCAGTGACGCCATGGACAGGGGACACATCCTACAGGATGCAGCTCCCAGTGAAGCAATGGACAGCGAACACATCCTACAGGGTTCAGCTCCAAGTGAAGCCATGGACAGTGGACACATCCTACAGGGTGATGCTCCGAGTGACGCCATGGACAGCGGACACATCCTCTAAGGTGAAGCTTCAGTGACACCACGAACAGCAGACACATCCTCCAAGGTGCAGCTCCCAGTGACGCCATGGACAGTGCACACATCCTACAGGGTGCAGCTCGCAGTGATGCCATGGACAGGGTACACATCCTGCAGAGTGCAGCTCCCAGTGACGCTATGTACAGCGGACACATCCTGCAAGGTGCAGCTCCCAGTGACACCATGGACAGAGGACATATACTACATGGTACAGCTCTCAGTGATGCCATGGACAGAGGACACATCCTTCAGGGTGCAGCTCCCGGTGACGCTATGGACAGCGGACACATCCTACATGGTGCAGCTCCCAGTGACACCATGGACACCGGACACATACTGCAAGGTGCAGCTCCCAGTAATGCCACGGAAAGCGGACACATCCTGCAAGATGCAGCTCCCAGTGACGCCATGGAGAGAGGACATATCCTACATGGTGCAGCTCCCAGTGATGCCATGGACAGAGGACATATCCTACATGGTGCAGCTCCCAGTGACCCCATGGACAGAGGACACATCCTTCAGGGTGCAGCTCCCGGTGAAGCCATGGACAGCGGACACATCCTGCAAGTTGCAGCTCCCAGTAACACCTGGTACAGCGGACACATCCTGCAAGGTGCAGCTCCTAGTAACGCCATGGACAGTGGACACATCCTACATGGTGCAGCTCCAGCGACGCCATGGACAGCGGACACATCCATCAGGGGGCAGCTCCCAGTGACGCCATGGACAGGGGACACATCCAAGAGGATGCAGCTCCCAGTGACGCCATGGACAGCGGACACATCCTTCAGGGTGCAGCTCCCAGTGACGCCATGGACAGCGGACACATCCTTCAGGGTGCAGCTCCCAGTGAAGCCATGGACAGCGGACACATCCTTCAGGGTGCAGTTCCCAGTGACGCCATGGACAGCGGACACATCCTCTAGGGTGCAGCTCCCAGTGATGTCCAAAGGACACATCCTATAGGGTGCAGCTCCCAGTGACACCATGGACAGTGGACACATCCTGCAGGGTGCAGCTCCCAGTGACTCCGTGGACAGCAGACTCATCCTACAGGGTGAAGCTCCCAGTGACGCCGTGGACAGCGGACACATCCTACAGGGTGCAGCTCCCAGTGACGCTATGGACAGTGGATACATCCTACTGGGTGCAGCTCCGAGTGATGCCACAGACAGCGGACACATCCTACGAGGTGCAGCTCCCAGTTACCCCATGTAGAGCGGACACATCCAACAGGGTGAAGCTCCCAGTGACGCCATGGACAGTGGACACATCCTAAATTGTGCAGCTCCCAGTGACACCATGTAAGTGGATACATCCTACCGGGTGCAGCTCCCAGTGATGCCATGGACAATGGACAGACCCTACGAGTTGAAGCTCCCAGTTACGCCATGGACAGCGGACACATCCTCTAGGGTGCAGCTCCCAGTGACGCATGGACAGGAGACATATTCTACAGGGTGCAGCTCCCAGTGACTCCATGGACAGTAGATACATCCTACTGGGTGCAGCTCCCAGTGACACAAGGACAGCGGACACATCCTATGGGTTTCAGCTCCCAGTGACGTCATGGACAGCTGACACATTCTCTAGAGTGCGGCTCCCAGTGACGCCATGGACAGTGCATACATCCTACTGGGTGCAGCTCCCAGTGACGCCATGGACAGCGGACACATCCTACAGGGTGAAGCTCCCAGTGATGCCATGGACAGTGGACAAATCCTATAGGGTGCAGCTCCCAGTGACGCCATGGACAGGGGACACATCCTCTAGGGTGCAGCTCCCAGTGATGCGATGGACAGTGGACATATTCTACAGGGTGCAGCTCCCAGTGACGCTATGGACAGCGGACACATCCTCTAGGGTGCAGCTCCCAGTGACGCCATGGACAGCGGACACATCCTCTAGGGTGCAGCTCTCAGTGACGCCATGCACAGCGGACACATCCTACAAGGTGCAGCTCCCAGTGACGCCATGGACAGTGGATACATCCTTCAGGGTGCAGCTCCCAGTGACGCCATGGACAGCAGACACATCCTCTAGGGTGCAGCTCCCAGTGACGCCATGGACAGTGGACACATCCTACTGGGTGCAGCTCCCAGTGAAGCCATGGGCAGAGGACACATCCTACAGGGTGCAGCTCCCATTGACGCCATGGACAGGAGACACATCCTTCAGGCTGCAGCTCCCAGTGACGTCATGGACAGCGGACACATCCTTCAGGGTGCAGCTCCCAGTGACGCCATGGACAGGGGACACATCCTTCAGGGTGCAGCTCCCAGTGATGTCCAAAGGACACATCCTATAGGGTGCAGCTCCCAGTGACGCCATGGACAGCAGACACATCCTTCAGGGTGCAGCTCTCAGTGAAGCCATGGACAGCGGACACATCCTCTAGGGTGCAGCTCCCAGTGAAGCCATGGACAGCGGACACATCCTTCAGGGTGCAGTTCCCAGTGACGCCATGGACAGCGGACACATCCTCTAGGGTGCAGCTCCCAGTGATGTCCAAAGGACACATCCTATAGGGTGCAGCTCCCAGTGACACCATGGACAGTGGACACATCCTGCAGGGTGCAGCTCCCAGTGACTCCGTGGACAGCAGACTCATCCTACAGGGTGAAGCTCCCAGTGACGCCGTGGACAGCGGACACATCCTACAGGGTGCAGCTCCCAGTGACGCTATGGACAGTGGATACATCCTACTGGGTGCAGCTCCGAGTGATGCCACAGACAGCGGACACATCCTACGAGGTGCAGCTCCCAGTTACCCCATGTAGAGCAGACACATACAACAGGGTGAAGCTCCCAGTGATGCCATGGACAGTGGACACATCCTAAATTGTGCAGCTCCCAGTGACACCATGTAAGTGGATACATCCTACCGGGTGCAGCTCCCAGTGATGCCATCGACAACGGACAGACCCTACGAGTTGAAGCTCCCAGTTACGCCATGGACAGCGGACACATCCTCTAGGGTGCAGCTCCCAGTGACGCATGGACAGGAGACATATTCTACAGGGTGCAGCTCCCAGTGACTCCATGGACAGTAGATACATCCTACTGGGTGCAGCTCCCAGTGACACCAAGGACAGCGGACACATCCTATGGGTTTCAGCTCCCAGTGACGTCATGGACAGCTGACACATTCTCTAGAGTGCGGCTCCCAGTGACGCCATGGACAGTGCATACATCCTACTGGGTGCAGCTCCCAGTGACGCCATGGACAGCGGACACATCCTACAGGGTGCAGCTCCCAGTGATGCCATGGACAGTGGACAAATCCTATAGGGTGCAGCTCCCAGTGACGCCATGGACAGGGGACACATCCTCTAGGGTGCAGCTCCCAGTGATGCTATGGACAGTGGACATATTCTACAGGGTGCAGCTCCCATTGACGCTATGGACAGCGGACACATCCTCTAGGGTGCAGCTCCCAGTGACGCCATGGACAGCGGACACATCCTCTAGGGTGCAGCTCTCAGTGACGCCATGCACAGCGGACACATCCTACAAGGTGCAGCTCCCAGTGACGCCATGGACAGTGGATACATCCTTCAGGGTGCAGCTCCCAGTGACGCCATGGACAGCAGACACATCCTCTAGGGTGCAGCTCCCAGTGACGCCATGGACAGTGGACACATCCTACTGGGTGCAGCTCCCAGTGAAGCCATGGGCAGAGGACACATCCTACAGGGTGCAGCTCCCATTGACGCCATGGACAGGAGACACATCCTTCAGGCTGCAGCTCCCAGTGACGTCATGGACAGCGGACACATCCTTCAGGGTGCAGCTCCCAGTGACGCCATGGACAGGGGACACATCCTTCAGGGTGCAGCTCCCAGTGATGTCCAAAGGACACATCCTATAGGGTGCAGCTCCCAGTGACGCCATGGACAGCAGACACATCCTTCAGGGTGCAGCTCCCAGTGAAACCATGGACAGCGGACACATCCTCTAGGGTGCAGCTCCCAGTGAAGCCATGGACAGTGGACACATCCTACAGGGTGCAGCTCCCAGTGATGCCATGGACAGTGGATACATCCTACTGGGTGCAGCTCCCAGTGACGCCATGGACAGTGGACACATCCTTCAGGGTGCAGCTACCAGTGAAGCCATGGACAGCGGACACATCCTTCAGGGTGCAGGTCCCAGTGACGCCATGGACAGCGGACACATCCTTCAGGGTGCAGCTCCCAGTGAAGCCATGGACAGGGGACACATCCTACAGGATGCAGCTCCCAGTGACGCCATGGACAGCGGACACATCCTCCAAGGTGCAGCTCTCAGTGACGCCATGGACAGCAGACACATCCTCTAGGGTGCAGCTCCCAGTGAAGCCATGGAGAGGGGACACATCCTTCAGGGTGCAGCTCCCAGTGACGCCATGGACAGCAGACACATCCTCTAGGGTGCAGCTCCCAGTGAAGCCATGGAGAGGGGACACATCCTTCAGGGTGCAGCTCCCAGTGACGCCATGGACAGCAGACACATCCTCTAGGGTGCAGCTCCCAGTGACGCCATGGACAGGGGACACATCCTTCAGGGTGCAGCTCCAGTGACGCCATTAACAGCGGAAACATCCTACGGGGTGCAGCTCCCAGTGAAGCCATGGACAGCGGACACATCCTAAAGGGTTCACCTCCCAGTGACGCCATTAACAGCGGAAACATCCTACGGGGTGCAGCTCCCAGTGAAGCCATGGACAGCGGACACATCCTAAAGGGTTCACCTCCCAGTGACGCCATGGACAGCGGACACATCCTGCAAGTTGCAGCTCCTAGTGATACCTGGTACAGTGGACACATCCTGCAAGGTGCAGCTCCCAGTGACGCCATGGGCAGAGGACACATCCTACGGGGTGCAGCTCCCAGTGAAGCCACGGACAGCGGACACATCCTTCAGGGTGCAGCTCCAGTGACGCCATGGACAGGGGACACATCCTTCAGGGTGCAGCTCCAGTGACGCCATGGACAGGGGACACATCCTACAGGGTGCAGCTCCCAGTGACAGCCAGAGAGGGCTGCACAGATCCCTCCTAATTCTTAACATTGATCCAAGTATCTCGCATTACGCACTTCCAGAAGGGCCCGCGAGCATTCATACAAAACAACAGAGGAGTGACTTGGCACAAGAACCTAAAAAAAGAACAACAACCACTGTTCCCTTAATGTGTGGTGATGGTTAGATAAATTAACCCCCCTTAGTGTGCTCTGTCTTCATCTTAGAAAAAATTGTACTGTCTGTTCCGTTAGTATACCGTCTGGTACGCTGCTCACCCTCTAGAGCTAGCAGTCTGCAGTGGAGGAGCTCTATTCATTTAGAAGGACCCTCACTCACCACTAGTTGGAGACATGCTTCATCATCGGGTCCCCGCTAGGGTGACCGAGTATCACCCTAGCGTGCTACAACGCCTGACTACAGCGGAGCAGGATGTGGTGAGTGGAACAGTGCCCAAATCAAAAAGTGACTAAACGTGTGGTGTTAGTGCAGTTTAAAAAATGCGTAGGTTGTAACCAGGTCAAAAATTTTTAATGATGGTCAACCCGCATTGGTTAAAAATTGTGAGTGGACTAAACAAGGTTCTGAGTTAGGGAACCCGAGTCCTAAAAATTGGTCGACATGTTTCTGCTGTTTTTTTTATTGCTTTTTGCTCAGCATTCTTCAGGACCTAATAATTAGTCCTCTGGTGGTGTGCGCGCGCTAAGGCGTACCCTCCCAAGAGGCTCTAAATGTGAAAAACAAATTAAATATAAAAATGTGTGAAAAAAGCATCACACATCAGTTAACCATGTCATCTCATGCCATTTGCAGAAACAATCATAGTAACCTGTGAAGAGAAAGAGAAAGACAAAGACAAAAACAAACAGTAGCACATAATTAGATCTCAAATTTTGGTCCAATACATAAGAAGAAGCTGCATTAATGGAGCTGACTTATTGTGTCACACAGGAAACACAGCCTGTCCAAATATGACAGTGCAGTGTATTTTCATTTGTGTGAATGGGTGCAAATTGTTTCAAAATTATGGAACAGATCACAACATGTCCGGCCAATTCTGCCGGTAAATTGCGGGGCAAATCGCATGTATATCCTGCTTTTAATTTAAGCCAGACTTGCCTTATACACATGGCTGATTTGTCCTATATTAATAATCATAGTCGAGTGAAGGATTAAATATTCCGATTTTAAAAGTCATGTATACAATACATAACTCAAGGGCTTTGAACCTCTGCATCGCAGAAAAGTAATGAGAATGCTATATTTCATTGGTACTCTGAATTACTCACAAAAAGCGGGACATTAACATGCCCCTTCGGTGAGGGTGGCGCGGGTGTACTTCACGCGGTGACTTTCTATAGTGAGAAGGAATAAAGGGAGGAGGCATGTGTCAGTATCCCCACCATCAACAAAAACGACAGCGCGGAAGAGCCGAAGCCCCGGGGGATTTTTTTACCGGTCGGCTGTAACTTACTTCTGCACTCGCGGCTCCCCGCCCGTGACCTGCTTTCTGGTCCAACCCTCCCGGAAACGATAGTTCCGAGGGGAAGGCAGGCCTGTGTATATGAGACGCCCTGAGTGGCTCAGAGTACACCACGTGTGATGGTTACAGTCACGTGGTGTCGTCCGTGGTTGGACTCTTAAAGGGATACAGTACTTCAAAAGGGTTACCAATGCCAAGCATCACGGGTTCGAGCCCCGGTATCGACATCTATAACCACAATGTGCTGTAATTAGTGGTATTATCCTAGAGCCCACAGTTAATCTGTTTTCATCACTATAAAAGTGTCACTTCAAATATAATGTGTGATACTTGCTACATCAAGGAAACAGAGTATCAGAACGCTAATTACACTTCCTGCTTCTTCATATAAACAAAGAGATTAATGATAATAATAATAACTACGCTCCCCTAGTCGAACACTCAACACACTCCCAACCTAAGTTCACTTTTCAGGGATGACAAACATGCCGAGTGTGTCCCAGTATAGACGTTAACTGTTATATGAATAGGGAATAAGGACATGATTAACCATGGACATAGTGTACTCCTCTATCTTCGCAGGACACTGCCCCATGGGATATCATCATTGAGACCAACCCTATTTGTTCCAAGGCGATACACCCAGCGTTGCTCACGTTCAAAAAGCGACGCCTCGGACCCATATTCTTGATGTTCTAGAATGGTCCACTGTAAGTCATTAGGGGTATGTCCAGCCTGTAGAAAGTGTACGGTGAGTTTTGTGGTCATCTTTTTACACCGTATATTACTTCTATGTTCACAGATTCTGATTTTTGTACGCCGTGTTGTCATTCCCACGTATTGGAGGCCACATCTGCACGTTATGAGATACACCACGTTGGTGGTGTTACAATTTGTATGGCTGCGTTGTTCCCAACGGGTGCCATCTGTCAAGTCCAGATACTTGGTGTTGGAAGTCAGGTGGCACACGTTGCAGTTACCACATGAAAAATGGCCTTTAACCGGTGGAAGACCCCATGCATTAAGAACGCTTGGTGTGGGATCAGTGGTCCTTGCGGTTCTGGGTCTTGTGTGGACCAATGAGTCTTTCAGGCTGGTTGCTCTCTTGTAGGACAGTAGAGGTTTCTTCCAATTTGTTTTATTGCTGGTTATGATCCTCCAGTTCTTCTTGATACTTTTACTCACTGCATTAGACAGCGAATTAAAAGTAGTTACGCAGGTAAGAGGAATTTCCTCCTTCTCTTTAGGGGGATTGTCATCCAACAGAATGTCCCTCTGCTGGTTGCGAGCCCTCTTATGACTCTTATTGAGCATTCAGCCCGGTTTAGTTCTTTGGGTATTTCTGTGTGTTTGTTCAGGAGCGGGGCAGGCAGAGGGGTCTATCTGCCCAATGATCAACATACTCCCCCCCCACCCGATGTTTTTTTTGTGAGTCCCTAGTCGGCCTCTGTAGAGGTGGGCCTCGTGTTTCCACATCTTCTAGAGATCTGGGAGAAGGACTACTCTTAGTTGCTGTCATGGCGGCGGCTGAAGGTACAGGGGGCAGAAGAGGCTGAATGGTTTTTTGGTGAGTTCTTCCGCCTTTACTCTATTTTATGAGTTTATCTCTTCCCCTTTTGCGTTGTTGAAATAGTTTTTTTGTCTTCCACGCTTAGGAGGTGATACGAATGTCTTACAATCTTTATTTTTGCAAATCATCTTCGAATCTCAGAATCCTTAATCATTTCTTGCAGCATTGCCACCAAATCAGACTCTTCAGAAGGAGCTTTTGCTTCATCTGTGGTGAGAGAATTTCAGGTCTGGCTTGAAGTACAGCTACCAACCCTTTATTGTGAACAATTCTTTTAACTACACATATAATTGGCTTTTGTTCCACCCATAGAAGTACAGCTCTCTCACCTCATGTTATTGGCTGTTTGGTGTATCACTACACTCCCTATTCAGTGATTGCATTGCAGTTCATTAGGGACTATTTCCCATCTCAAAAGTACACTGAATCATCACACATTCATTCTTTTTCTCATAGATATATTGGATACATAAACAATCCATTTTATATTGTTTTTCTCTTTTCCAGGCTTTTATTTCTTTCCTTAGGACTGATAATGCAAGCTAGACCTACTGGTTTTGCCGTCTTGCTGCCCGCTCCCATGCTTGGACCGTGATTAATAGTTACAACAATCTCACCTCGGCCGTCTACCTAGCATCAACGTATTCTATGTTTATAAAAAAAAGGCTGATGGCAGTGAAATTTGGCAAACTACCAACTCTGGCCGATGACCCTGTCTGGAAACGCTCAGACGCAAACGCCTGTCGTCTATGTGGCACTACAAAAGAAAACATAATCCACATCATATGCCACTGTAAAACATTGAACCGGGACCGTATGCTCTTTTTAAAGAACATTTTTAGGGTCAAAAGACTACGCACCTGTAGATCGGCCATTATTGGCGCCCTAGACTCAACAGACCCTATAATCAATTGCAAACTGATAAAATTCTTAATAGCCTTTGAAAGGCGCCTGAAAGCTCTTGAAATTTTAAATTAAGATTTTTTGTATTATTAACTATTTTAACGACAAGCAATTTGATAAAGCTCCTACTAGCATCATTTTAAACTTTTGGGTTGTAAAATCCATTATGAAGAATCTGATCGATTTTATTGTAACGGACAATTTTCTTTCACGTTTGGTTTTGTTATCGTTTTAATTAACTAAACAATAAAGCTTATTATTATTCTATGTATACTGGTTTTGCCATTACTTGTTTAATTAATGTCCAACCTTTATTTTTCTAAAGTGAGCTTTCCTCTGCTGTGTTCACAAATGCCCCTCATCCACATCTTGATAGTCCTTTTACAGTTGGTCATGTTGGAACATTTTAATAGACAGGAAATAGAGCTTTACTTAAATGTGTTTTAGTTAGCATCACTAGGCCTCGTTCAGAGACAAGGATAAAGGAAGCCTGCATTGACATTAGTTCTGCAGTGACAGGGAAAATGTGTCTTTTAAAATTACACAATTGAATTTCTATTTGCATGTGTCTTTTCTTTGTTTTTACTTTGCCGAAAATATGCGAAATATAAATATTTTTGTGGTGATGTCTTTTCGCTGGGATCAAATGTAACAATTTATGTCTCTCAAGAAAGAACTGTGTGCTGAATGTTCCTGTAGTTGCAACATATTCAAGGCCTTATCTGGGGTCTGTTCGAAGCAGTCATACTGTGTATTGATTTCACTTGTTGCATAAATGTCACATAACTTTATCCATGTTCTAATTTTAATTATGCATGGAAGCAGATGTTCCTAAATGTTTCTTATTTGATGTATCCCATTTTCTTGTTTTAATATGTCAAGTCAAGTCAAGTCAAAACATTTATATAGCGCACTACATACCCAGAGGGTTTCAAGGCGCTTAGGAAGGGGAGGTGGATTATTTGTCAAAAATCCATGTTTTAAGCTGCTTTCTGAAGGCTAGGTGGTTCTGGGTGAGGCGAAGGTAAGCGGGGAGTGAGTTCCATGTTTTGGCAGCCAGGTATGAGAAGGATCTGCCTCCCATGGTGGTCTTGTTGATGCGAGGAACAGTGGCGAAGGCTTGGTTGGAAGAGCGAAGTTGGCGGGAGGGGGTGTAGAAGGACAGTCGAGAGTTGAGGCAATCTGGTCCGATGTCGTAGAGTGATTTGTGTGCGTGGGTAAGCAGTCGGAAAGTGATCCTCTTATTGACGGGTAGCCAGTGGAGGTCTTTAAGGTGACCAGAGATGTGTTCGTTGCGTGGGATGTCTAATATGAGCCTGGCTGAGGCGTTTTGGATTCGTTGTAGTTTCTTCTGGATTTTGGCGGTGGTACCTGCGTAGAGGGTGTTTCCGTAGTCCAGTCGGCTCGTGACTAGAGCATGGATGACTGTTTTCCTTGTTTCGGAGGGGATCCAGCGAAATGTTTTTCTGAGCATGCGAAGAATGTTAAAGCAGGAAGAGGATACGGCGCTGACTTGTCTGTTCATTGAGAGTGAAGAATCCAGGATGACGCCAAGGTTTCGTGCGTGGTCTGTCGGGATGGGTGCATTTCCGAGGGCTTCCGGCCACCAGGAGTCGTCCCATGCAGAGGGGGATTTACCTAAGATGAGGACTTCTGTTTTGTCTGAGTTCAGTTTCAGACGGCTTTGTTTCATCCATTCGGCGACTTCTTTCATTCCTTCGTGTAGGTTAGTTTTAGCGGTGCTGGGGTCCTTGGTGAGAGAAAGGATCAGTTGAGTGTCATCCGCGTACGAGATGATGTTGAGGTTGTGTTGGCGGGCGATGGCTGCGAGGGGGCTCATGTATACGTTGAAGAGGGTGGGACTGAGTGAGGATCCTTGTGGTACGCCGCAGATGATTTCAGAGGCCTCGGACTTGAATGGTGGGAGGCGGACTCTCTGGGTTCTTCCGGTGAGGAACGAGGTGATCCATTCCAGTGCCTTTCCTTGGATTCCGATGTTTCTGAGGCGTTGTAAAAGGGTGCTGTGGCAGACTGTGTCGAAGGCTGCAGAGAGGTCGAGGAGGATGAGGGCGACTGTGTCTCCATTGTCCAGTAGAGTTCGAATGTCGTCTGTTGCTGCGATGAGGGCGGTCTCAGTGCTGTGTTTGGCTCGGAAGCCAGATTGTGAGGGGTCGAGTGATTTGTTGGCTTCGAGGAAGGCGGCGAGCTGGTTGTTGACAGCTTTCTCTATGACTTTGGCCGGGAATGGAAGAAGCGAGATGGGGCGGTAGTTTTTGAGTTCGGTGGGGTCTGCTGTTGGTTTTTTCAGAAGGGCGGTGAGTTCAGCGTGTTTCCAATCTTCTGGGAAGGTAGCGGAGTTGAAGGAGCAGTTGATGACGTCTCGGAGGTGAGGTGCTATGACGGAGTCTGCTTTGTTGAAGATGTGGTGAGGGCATGGGTCCGTGGGGGATCCAGAGTGGATGGAATTCATCAGGCGGATGGTGTCCTCAGTGGAGATTGGGTTCCAGGCGTTCAGGGTGTTCACGGGGGGAAGATGGTCAGCAGCTGGTAGGGTGGGTTGGTTTTCGGGTTGGTTGTCAAAGCTGTTGTGGATGTCTGCAATCTTGTTGTGGAAAAAAGAGGCTAGGGAGTCGCAGAGGGTTTGAGAGGGGGTGATGTCGTTGGAGTTGGCCGAGGGGTTGGAAAATTCCTTGACGATGTTGAAAAGTTCCTTGCTGTTGTGGGCGTTGTTGTCAAGTCGATCCTTGAATGCTGTTTTCTTGGCTTTTCGGATCAGTTGGTGGTGAGTGCGGGTGGCGCTTTTGAAGGCGTCCTTGGTGTTGGTGGTTGGGTCTTTTTTCCAGGCCTTTTCAAGGGAGCGGCATAGTTTCTTGGATTTCTTAAGATCATCGTTGAACCATGAGGCCTTCTTGTTGCCTGGTTTGCTTTGCCGTTTTTTCAGTGGTGCTAAGGTGTCGGCGGTGTTGGATAACCATAGGGTGAGGTTGGCGGCGGCTTCGTTGGCGTTAGAGGAGAGGGCTGGGGAGGTTTGAAGGAGCGATGTGGAGATCTGGTCGGTGGTGATTTTGTTCCAGTTTCTTTGTAGAGTTGGTTGGAGGTGGATGATGGGTTTCGGCTTGTTGTAGGTGAAGTGAACGCAGCTGTGGTCAGTCCAGAGGAGATCTGAAGTGTGGCTGAAGGAGACATGGTTGCTGGAGGTGAAGATGGGGTCGAGAGTGTGACCTGCGATGTGGGTGGGGGAAGTGACCAGTTGTTTAAGTCCGAGGTTGGCGAGGTTGTCTAAGAGGGTGGCGGTGTTGCGGTCGTTGATCTTTTCAAGGTGGAAGTTGAGGTCTCCCAGAAGGATGTAGTCTTTGGAGGGGAGCGCGTGTGGGGTGATGAAGTCCGTGATGTCTTCACTGAATTTTGCGCGGGGTCCTGGTGGTCTGTAGAGGAGGGTGCCTCTGAGTGTGGTCTTGGGGTCGATGTGGATCTGGAAGTGAAGGTGTTCGGAGTTGGCGAGGTTGGCATCAGAGCTGGTTGAGATGCGGATTGTTTTCTTATGGACGATAGCGATTCCACCTCCTGTATGGTCGGTGCGGTCCTTGCGTGTGATCTTATAATCATCAGGGATAGCGATGGCGATGTCAGGGGCGGAGGAAGCGTTCATCCATGTTTCCGTTAGGAAGGCGACGTCAGGAGAGATGGTGTCTAGTAGGTTCCAAAGGTCAATGGCGTGCCTGTGGACTGAGCGGGTGTTGAGAAGGATGCATTGTAGGTGGTTGGGGTCGGGAATCTGTGGTGTGGTCGTAGCGGAGATGTTGTCGGTGCCGCTGAATTTGCAGGAGTAGCAGGAGAACGGTCCATGGGTGCGTCCAGGAGCGGCTTGGACGCAGTTGGGGGCGCGACCGGGGTTAAGGGCTAGGAGGGTGGCGGCATCGTAGGTGACGCGGGGGGGCTGGGCAGCGCGAGGGGCAGGGGGTCTGGCGCTGGGCGCGGTCCAGGCGCGGACGGGCGTAGACGGGCTTACCTTTGGCGCACCTTCGGCGAGGCCGTAGCGCGTGGACGCTGCGCGTGGGGACATTGGCCATTAATGGATGGTGGAGGGGGTGGAGCGTGGGAGGGGCGGCTGGGAGGCGGGATCTGGGAGGAGCCACGGGCTGCCGAGGGTAAACACAGCTACAAAGTAGGTAAACAGTGAAAATGCACTCTACAATCGTCTCTTATCTTACAAATCAGCAGTAGTGCGCAGAAGGACCTCTATATAGTGTCAGCAGGCAAGTACTAGCGAGCGCCGAGTACAATCCAGAGAAAGACAATGAAATAAATAAATGAAATCTGCACAAAGACGATACCGAGCGCTGAGTGCGCTTAAGCAGCAGGCAGGCAGGCAGGCAGGTAGGCAGGAGCGAATGCAGCCAGCAGTGAATTCAGCGTCTGGGGGAGGCAGAGGGCGAAGGGAGCAACCGGACAGGACAGTGTCCACTCGGTCAATATTGGTGTGTGTGAACGTTACTTTATTAGTGCGGCCCTAGTATGTCATACCATGTCAAGTGTGCTTTTCACTGCCTGTAACCTATAATTTGTGCCCCTTTTGGGAGATGTGCCAGGCTTTTCTTGCCTTCTAAACCATGCAGACTCCATGTCAGTCAGTCTATTTGATTTATACTTAGTCTGTTTCTTGCCTTACGAACTGAGCAGTCTCTAGATAGTTCTGCTACCGATATATACTTAGACTTTCCTTGACTTTTTAAATGACCAGATTTATGCTAATTCTCTTGCTAAACTGGATTTTGGTTCTGACTATTTACTTGCTTTGGAGGTTGACCTAATGTTATTAGGTTTCACAGTTGACATTATTTGAGGCATTATTTATACTGGTTTGAACCTGACTAACTAACTAACTTTCTCCATTTTGTAATGATTCTTAAATTTGAATAAATCATTGTGGTTTTGACTTTGAATTTTGTCCTATGAAGGTTTTCTTTAATGACAAAGGCCCACCGTCTATTGAGACTCACATGGCGCCAGACCTGCGCCTCCACACACTGTAATTTTTCAGTTACATATGTTGACAGTCTACACATCCAAGTAATGCATTGATGGATTTTTTGGTGGGCAGTGGTTTTCCTCACTTTTCAAGTTTGTCTTTCTATCCCATATTTTCTGATGCTGAATTTCCTCCATTTTAAAAAGGGTGAAGGATCAGTGATGCATTCGCTTATGTTATATAAACAACACTACATGCATACATTCATATATTGGTGAGGTGCACTGCACATACAGTAATACATTCCACATCCAAAATACTTGTACCACATAGATAAAAACTGGGTTAAAATCAAGCTCATGCAACATACAAGCGTCTTTTGCAGCCATCAATCCCGGTCACACATGTTCCAAAGTTATTTCACCCTACTCAGTGTTGTGTAGAGTAAAGAACACTGCTGCAGGGGCCTGAACCGAGCTATGGACTACTGCACACAGCTGATGGACTTTCATGTATAGGCTTTTGCTTAAACTTTCCACAAAAATAAATACAATGAGTGGGCACTGAGTTCTGAGTTGAACCTGGGAAGGAAGTAATACACAGAATGAAATATTTGAAATAATTTAAGGCTGGCGGAAGGTGCTATGCAGCAAGACATAGGACTTCTGCCAAGCTCTGAACAGTACAAAGACACCTTTATCAACCCTTTATTTTCCTTATCCTTGAAGTTCCAACCAGAAAAAGGATATTTGGCCCTGCACCCTAGTGACAAGGCTTCTAGGTTCATCTTTCATCGGGAATTAATTCCCGGCCGCAGGACTGTGGCCAAGCATCCTCCTTGACACTCACCCAACACCTCCCTATGGACCCCCCCTCAAGGAGAGAAATGCACACTCCCAAGGACAGAGCCCCCAATACTGTTAGAAATGGGATCCCTGGCTGGCCAGGGCTGGCGCCAAAGTCAGTCAGAGACCACCACTTCCACGTCAGGGCAAGAGAGTTACACACCAAGATAACCCCTGCTCACCCCCTTGGTAACGCAGCACGAGCAGTAAGGCTAAACTCGGAGGCAATGTGAGTTAAGTGTTTGCGCACGCACCCCAGAAACAACACCCAAGGCCCACCACAAAGGAAACTCCACACAAGGTTATATATAAAAATAGCCTTTGTATTACACCAAAACACATTAGATAAAAACACACACTTTACAATGTGCCTACAGGCACGGGCAGAATTTACAGGGGATATGTACAAGACAGGGCCACCTGGACCACTGTCAGGAATCCGCACTTTTAGAAGTAACACTTTTAGAACATAGCACATAGAATGTAAAATCACTGTTGCAAAAAATAGCACACAACCAGTAACCACTGGTAATCAGGACCTCTCTAGCATCACCTGTACTAGGAGAACAACCACCTAAGTATCACAATACCTGTAGGGGTATAAGCACATAACACATGATGCATAACATACATTCAGAGGTGTAAGGAAGGAAAACACATGATGCTTAAAAACATTCAGAGGTGTAGGGAATAACAATTGCGCAGAAATCACCTTAGCAAGTAAATCACAAAGTGCGCAAAACTCACATGAGCCACCACCTGTGGCAGTCCCTAGGCCAACTGGCCTATCTAGGGCTAGGACGCCCTGTGTCCCAAAGTCAGGGGCCTAAACGTGGCAGCTGCCCACGAAGTGCAGGGCAGCTGTGCAGCAATGCTGGTGGGGACAATGTTGGAGCCTCTCAGGCTCTGGGGAACTGTGGGCCTCGTGGCCCTAAACAAATGCAATGTCACCCAAGAGCCTCTCTGGACTCTAAAACAAATCTGGCACCTCGAGCCTCTCTCAGGGCTCTAAGTACATAATGCCCCCTGAGCCCCTCTGGGCCCTACAACCAACTGTAGTGTTGGAGTCCCTCTGGACTCTGAGTAAACAGGGGGGGCGGTGGAGTCCCTCTCGGGGAACTCGTGGACCAATAATGCCGCCTGGAGCCTCTCAGGGCTCAACAACAAATGTGCCCCCGGGGCCCCCGTGGGCCTCGCACCACAAATATGGCGCCTCGAGCCTCTCAGGGCTCTTCAACAAAAGGTGCCGCCTGAGCCTCTCAGGGCTCAACAACAAATGCCCCCAAGATTTTGGTGGAGTCCCTCTCGGGGGACTCAAACTAAAATACTGCCCCCGGGAGCCTTGGTAGGCTCTTCCACACAAATGCCGCCTTCATTGGAGTCCCTCGCTGGGGACTCTAAATAACAAAAAGGTGCCCAGAGCCTTGGAGCCACCACTGAGGAAAGGGCCCCCCCTGGGAGATCGCGCTATGGGGGGGCGGGCACCGGCAATGTGTCCCGACGCCCCCTCTCTTCTTTGAGCTCCCCCTGCACTCACCATCTTGCTGTGCGGCGGCGGCTCTGCTTCTTCTTCTCTCCTGAGCGAGTGCACCGGGGCGCAGTGTAGGCTCCTGCCTGCCCCGGTGCCCAAAACAGCCGCGACTCTTTTGTGGGAGGCGGGGTAGGCTCCCGCCCTCCTACTTCCGGTTCCGGTTGTCCCACCCCGGCCTGCCTGACTTCCTGGTCGCGGGCCGGCGGCGATGCGGGGAGATACACGAGGGGTGGGCTCCCTCTAGGAATTAAATATAAAGCGAGGTGGGCTCTCGCTATGGCGGTCAGGTCCCTGGCAAGGTGGACACTCGCCAGAGGACTTCAAAATCGGCAAATCAAGCGGGCACATGCCGAGCGGGCACCGGCTGAAAACAACAGCGCTCCCAAGCGTTTAGGGGCAGAATAAAGCGCTCTCAGGCGCTAAGGGTCAAGATGCAGCGCTTCCAGGTGTTGGAAGCCAGCAAATTCCAGGCAAAGTCCTTCAGCAAGGCAGGGGGGGTAAGGCTGGGCCCAGAGCCAGCTCACTGGGTCTCCAGGCAGGGAGACAATCCAAGTGGCGGTCCTCCTGGCCCCAGCAACAGCAGCAGCCCCCTCTGGCAGGATCCTGGAAGAGAACAGCTTGTGTGGGGACACAGCCCCATTTTTATACTATGAAAACCTTTGTTTGTAGGTGCAGGGTGGGGGAGAAACCAGTCGCAGCTGGTTTTGCAGCACCCTTGATGGGTTCAACCACCCTTTTCATTCACTAGGGAGGCTAGGGTCGTTAGCCGCACCACAGGGGGCGGAGCCAGCATTGTGTGGGGAAAGCCCAGCCCCATTCAGGAACCAGGTGCACTCCTCCCCAGCCATCAGCATGCTAATCTCCACACTCACCACCGGGCAGACCCATCATGACTCATGGAGCCTGGTGTTGTGAAGTTAGCAGACTAGTGGTTGTGGGTGGAGACAGGGGAGGGCAGGAAGAGGAGGAGCTGGAGCGAGGGGAAGTTAGTTAGAGTAGGGACAGGAGACAGGCAGGGAGCATGATAATAAAGCTCCATTGATAATGCATATCTGTGTCTGTGGTTATTGTAGCAGGATGCTACAACTGGCGACGAGGGTGGGATATAGTTAAACCCACCGCCTGTAGAAGTCTAGAGAGACACCCTGTCCCCGGCAGTGCAAAAGAAAAGAAGACGCTGTCGAAAATTGCGAACTGCTGATGCACTAGGAGAAGAAGCCAGCAGCAGGCAATCTGCGCCCCCCCCCCCTCGTGAGCGAGCTGTGAGGGGCTGCGCACACGAGCGCTGAAAGGCTCGAAGAAAGAAGAAGCGGAGCGCGCCGACACGCGACCCCGCCAGAAGCGTGAGCATTGGCAGTGCAGAGATCGGGAGCCTACTCCGACCCTGCTGTGCGCCCCAGATTGAGGGAGAAGTACCCCCAGCGTCGAGGACGACGTCCGCCACGACCGCCCAGCGAGAGCGACTGAGCGCCGGGAGATCCGGGCCTGAGATCTCGCCGACGGTGAAATCCTCACGCTTGATGCGTGTAAGTCGGCAGGCTGCCGCGAAGAAAAGCGGGAAAGTGCAGAGCGAGGCGGGAGCCCACCCCAACCTCACCTGGTTGATGTGGTGGCCAAAGAACAATGTTGACTGGAGCGCGCTGCCCTGTGAATGCTGGCCGGTGAGTCTGGAGTGCCTGAGCTGAGAGAGAGAGAAAGCCTCGTGTACCGGTACTGGCGGCGGCCATCTTAGAGTCAGGCGCTCGTCAAGACAGGCCCCTTGATTTTCAACGGGTGGCCATTTTGAAGTCAGGCACCAAGGAAAAACAATAAGCATTGGTACCCAAGACAAACAAGCATTGGCAAAGAAACAAGCATTGGTACCCGAAAACAACTAAGCAGTGGCAAAGAAACAAGCATTGATACCAGAAAACAAACAAACATTGGCAAGGAAACAAGCATTGATACCTGAAATAAAAAAGCATTGGCGAGACCAAGTGAGCGTGATAGAAACATAAACGGACACTGCAACGATGTCTGATGATGATCGCCAGGCGGCAGATGTCAAGCCTACGGTTCCAGGCGGGTCACACCTGCGAGCGCCCGAACCCCTCAAAGTGACCACTGGGGGAACAATGGGCCCCAAATGGCAGGAATGGTTCGAAGAATTTGAAGATTATATCGAGGGATCGGAAGTGACTGAGGACAAAAAGAAGTTGATTGCCCTGCGTAACTTGGCGGGGCGAGAGATCGTCAAAATAATTAAGGACCTTCCTGCCACAGAGGCAGATACATATGACAAAGTGCGTGACGCTCTAAATTAAAGGTTCCTTCACAAAAAGAACGTCGACTATGAACGACACACCTTCCACTCAGCACGCCAAGGGAAGGAAGAACCGATGAGTGCTTTCATGATGCGACTGAGGAGACTCGCCAAGCATTGCGCATTTGATAACTTCTGTACTGATGCTGCAGTAAAATCACAAATAATTGATGGCTGTCACTCCGACCAACTGAGGAGACGGTTGCTGAGGAAAGAACATACACTAGATGAGATCGAGGAGATGACACGAATCTTTGATCAAGCGGAGGAGCATGCAGCTGCCATCGAAACAGGGCACAAAGGGAGTCGCGAGTCAGTGCAACGTGTGCACGCCAGAAGTGACCAGCGAAGAAGCTCGAGAGACAAGCAGTGGAGGTCACGCCCGTCATCTCGTCAAGAACAATCACGACATCAGCGGCGAGAACCGTGGAAGAAAGAAAGAAGATCTGAAAATATAAGGAAGTGTTTTCGGTGTGGGTATGATTAGTGGGGAAAGCCCAGCCCCATTCAGGAACCAGGTGCACTCCTCCCCAGCCATCAGCATGCTAATCTCCACACTCACCACCGGGCAGACCCAGTTACCCCATGTAGAGCGGACACATCCACCAGGTTGCAGCTCCCAGGGACGCCATGGACAGTGGGTACATCCTACAGGGT
Source organism: Lissotriton helveticus (assembly GCF_964261635.1). Taxonomy (NCBI): domain Eukaryota; kingdom Metazoa; phylum Chordata; class Amphibia; order Caudata; family Salamandridae; genus Lissotriton; species Lissotriton helveticus. The sequence continues at coordinate 1,856,856,824 of NC_136068.1, read as the reverse complement.
GGAGCTCCTAGTGACGCCATGGACAGTGGACCAGTGACGCCATGGGCAGCGTACACATCCTACAAGGTGAAGGTCCCAGTGATGCCATGGAGAGTGGACACATCCTACAGGGTGAAGCTCCCAGTGACGCCATGGACAGTGGACACATCCTAAAGGGTGCAGCTCCCAGTGACACCATGGACAGTGGATACATCCTACCAGGTGCAGCTCCCAGTGATGCCATGGACAACGGACACACATTACGAGTTGAAGCTCCCAGTTACGCCATAGACAGCAGACACATCCTCTAGGGTGCAGCTCCCAGTGACGCATGGACAGGGGACATATTCTACAGGGTGCAGCTCCCAGTGACTCCATGGACAGTGGATACATCCTACTGGGTGCAGCTCCCAGTGACGCCAAGGACAGCGGACACATCTTCTAGGTTGCAGCTCCCAGTGACGTCATGGACAGCTGACAAATTCTCTAGGGTGCGGCTGCCCAGTGACGCCATGAACAGTGCATACATCCTACTGGGTGCAGCTCCCAGTAACGCCAAGGACAGTGGACACATCCTACAGGGTGCAGCTCCCAGTGACGCCATTAACAGCGGAAACATCCTACATGGTACAGCTCCCAGTGACGCCATGGACAGAGGACACATCCTTCAGGGTGCAGCTCCCGTGACGCCATGGACAGCGGACACATCCTACATGGTGCAGCTCCCAGTGACGCCATGGACACCGGACACATACTGCAAGGTGCAGCTCCCAGTAATGCCACGGAAAGCAAACACATCCTGCAAGATGCAGCTCCCAGTGACGCCATGGAGAGAGGACATATCCTACATGGTGCAGCTCCCAGTGACCCCATGGACAGAGGACACATCCTTCAGGGTGCAGCTCCCGGTGAAGCCATGGACAGCGGACACATCCTGCAAGTTGCAGCTCCCAGTGACACCTGGTACAGCGGACACATCCTGCAAGGTGCAGCTCCTAGTGACGCCATGGACAGTGGACACATCCTACATGGTGCAGCTCCAGTGACGCCATGGACAGCGGACACATCCATCAGGGTGCAGCTCCCAGTGATGCCATGGAGAGGGGACACATCCTCTAGGGTGCAACTCCCAGTGACGCCATGGACAGGGGACACATCCTACAGGATGCAGCTCCCAGTGACGCCATGGACAGCGGACACATCCTTCAGGGTGCAGCTCCCAGTGAAGCCATGGACAGCGGACACATCCTTCAGGGTGCAGCTTCCAGTGACGCAATGGACAGCGGACACATCCTTCAGGGTGCAGCTCCCAGTGAACCCATGGACAGGGGACACATCCTACAGGATGCAGCTCCCAGTGACGCCATGGACAGCGGACACATCCTTCAGGGTGCAGCTCCCAGTGACGCCATGGACAGCGGACACATCCTTCTGGGTGCAGCTCCCAGTGAAGCCATGGACAGCGGACACATCCTTCAGGGTGCAGCTCCCAGTGATGCCATGGACAGGGGACACATCCTCTAGGGTGCAACTCCCAGTGACGCCATGGACAGCGGACACATCCTTCAGGGTGCTGCTCCCAGTGACGCCATGGTCAGCGGACACATCCTACAGGGTGCAGCTCCCAGTGATGTCCAAAGGACACATCCTATAGGGTGCAGCTCCCAGTGACACCATGGACAGTGGACACATCCTGCAGGGTGCAGCTCCCAGTGACTCCGTGGACAGCGGACACATCCTACAGGTTACAGCTCCCAGTGACACCATGGACAGCGGACACATCCTTCAAGTTGCAGCTACCAGTGATACCTGGTACAGCGGACACTTCCTGTAAGGGTGCAGCTCCCAGTGACGCCATGGACAGGGGACACATCCTTCAGGGTGCAGCTCCCAGTGACACCATGGATAGCGGACACATCCTCTAGGGTGCAGCTCCCAGTGACACCGTGGACAGGGGACACATCCTACAGGGTGCAACTCCAAGTGAAGCCATGGACAGCGGACACATCCTACAGAGTGCAGTTCTCAGTGACGCTATGTACAGCGGACACATCCTTCAAAGTGCAGCTCCCAGTGACGCCATGGACAGAGGACATATCCTACATGGTGCCGCTCCCAGTGACGCCATGGACAGAGGACACATCCTTCAGAGTGTAGCTCACTTGACGCCTTGGACAGCGGACACATCCTACATGGTGCAGCTCCCATTGACGCCATGGACACCGGACACATCCTGCAAGGTGCAGCTCCCAGTGACGCCATGGACAGAGGACATATCCTACATGGTGCAGCTCCCAGTGATGCCATGGACAGCGGACACATCCTGCAAGTTGCAGCTCCCAGTGACACCTGGTACAGCGGACACATCCTGCAAGGTGCAGCTCCTAGTGACGCCATGGACAGTGGACACATCCTCTAGGGTGCAGCTTCCAGTGACGCCATGGACAGCGGACACATCCTTCAGGGTGCAGCTCCCAGTGAAGCCATGGACAGTGGATACATCCTGCAGGGTGCAGCTCCCAGTGACGCCATGGACAGCGGACACATCCTTCAGGGTGCAGCTCCCAGTGACGTCATGGACAGCAGACACATCCTACAGGGTGAAGCTCCCAGTGACGCCATGGACAGCAGACACATCCTCTAGGGTGCATCTCCCATTGACGCCATGGACAGCGGACACATCCTACAGGGTGCAGCTCCCAGTGATGTCCAAAGGACACATCCTATAGGGTGCAGCTCCCAGTGACACCATGGACAGTGGACACATCCTGCAGGGTGCAGCTCCCAGTGACTCGGTGGACAGCAGACACATCCTACAGGGTGAAGCTCCCAGTGACGCCATGGACATCGGACACATCCTCTAGGGTGCAGCTCCCAGTGATGTCCAAAGGACACATCCTATAGGGTGCAGCTCCCAGTGACACCATGGACAGTGGACACATCCTGCTGGGTGCAGCTCCCAGTGACTCCGTGGACAGCAGACACATCCTACAGGGTGAAGCTCCCAGTGACGCCATGGACATTGGACACATCCTCTAGGGTGCAGCTCCCAGTGATGTCCAAAGGACACATCCTACAGGGTGAGGCTCCCAGTGACACCATGGACATCGGACACATCCTACAGGGTGCAGCTCCCAGTGACGCTATGGACAGTGGATACATCCTACTGGGTGCAGCTCCGAGTGATGCCACGGACAGCGGACACATCCTACGATGTGCATCTCCCAGTTACCCCATGTAGAGCGGACACATCCACCAGGGTGCAGCTCCCAAGGACGACATGGACAGTGGACCAGTGACACCATGGGCAGCGTACACATCGTAAAAGGTGAAGCTCCCAGTGATGCCATGGAGAGTGGACACATCCTACAGGGTGTAGCTCCCAGTGATGCCATGGACAGTGGACACATCCTAAAGGGTGCAGCTCTCAGTGACACCATGGACAGTGGATACATCCTACCAGGTGCAGCTCCCAGTGATGCCATGGACAACGGACACACCCTACGAGTTGAAGCTCCCAGTTACGCCATAGACAGCAGACACATCCTCTAGGGTGCAGCTCCCAGTGACGCATGGACAGGGGACATATTCTACAGGGTGCAGCTCCCAGTGACTCCATGGACAGTGGATACATCCTACTGGGTGCAGCTCCCAGTGACGCCAAGGACAGCGGACACATCTTCTAGGTTGCAGCTCCCAGTGACGTCATGGACAGCTGACAAATTCTCTAGGGTGCGGCTCCCAGTGACGCCATGAACAGTGCATACATCCTACTGGGTGCAGCTCCCAGTAACGCCAAGGACAGTGGACACATCCTACATGATGCTGCTCCCAGTGACGCCATGGACACCAGACACATCCTGCAAGGTGCAGCTCCCAGTGATGCCACGGAAAGCGGACACATCCTGCAAGGTGCAGCTCCCAGTGACGTCATGGACAGCGGACACATCCTACAGGGTGCAGCTCCCAGTGACGCCATGGACAGCGGACACATCCTTCAAGTTGCAGCTCCCAGTGATACCTGGTACAACGGACACATCCTTCAAGGTGCAGCTCCCAGTGACGCCATGGACAGCCGACAAATCCTACATGGTGCAGCTCCAGTGACGCCATGGACAGGGCACACATCCTTCAGGGTGCAGCTCCCAGTGACACCATGGATAGCGGACACATCCTACAGGGTTCACCTCCCAGTGACGCCATGGACAGGGGACACATCCTACAGGATGCAGCTCCCAGTGAAGCAATGGACAGCGAACACATCCTACAGGGTTCAGCTCCAAGTGAAGCCATGGGCAGAGGACACATCCTCTAAGGTGCAGCTCTCAGTGACGCCACGAACAGCAGACACATCCTCCAAGGTGCAGCACCCAGTGACGCCATGGACAGCGCACACATCCTACAGGGTGCAGCTCGCAGTGACGCCATGGACAGTGTACACATCCTGCAGAGTGCAGCTCCCAGTGACGCTATGTACAGCGGACACATCCTGCAAGGTGCAGCTCCCAGTGACACCATGGACAGCGGACACATCCTACATGGTGCAGCTCCCAGTGATGCCATGGACACCGGACACATACTGCAAGGTGCAGCTCCCAGTAATGCCACGGAAAGCGGACACATCCTGCAAGATGCAGCTCCCAGTGACGCCATGGAGAGAGGACATATCCTACATGGTGCAGCTCCCAGTGATGCCATTGACAGAGGACATATCCTACATGGTGCAGCTCCCAGTGACTCCAATCTGTATTACCCCTGTGCACTCAAGTCAATGAACGCAAGATTCGTAAATACCGCCGCGACACTATTGACTACAAATTGGAGGAAGTGTACACGTGGGCTGAGATTTACAATCAGAAAAAATGGCAACCATCTGCTCAACCGCAAAAAACCACCGTAACATCATCACAGGAAAGCGTGGTTTCAGATTCTGAGATTTCACAATCAAGAAGACCCCTCCAACAAGTCCAGAAACCTTCAACAAGTGGAACAGCAAAACAGGTGTCTTTTTTAGAGACCAGCCCAGCAGCAAATGCTCCCCCACACTCATCAGAAGAGGGAAAAGAAACCGAGGAAGAAATCGCAAAACGCACGAGGAGTCAGAGCGGGAAAGCAACTTAGTCATTAACATTTCGTCAACTACACTGACACCTGCACAAGAGCAACTATTAAACAAAGGCACTACATTCGTTCCCACTTATAGATCATCATTGGGAGAAACTGAAATAGCTTTGTTTACATTTTTTCGTTCGTTAAGACTCAAGTTTTTCTTCAAAGACACACCAGCAAGTGTGAGTGAAAGGAGTTGGGATCAAGATTTTAAGCCTAAAAGTACATTTTGCGCTCCAATGTCGCATAAAACCATTGATGCATTCGAAAGATCTGTACTTGCGGAGGTACAAAAAATTCCATTTTTGAAACCATCCAAAACTAATTTATCTCCTAAAGAGTGGAATACTTTAAAAAACTTGAGTTTAAATCCAAATTTAACATTTCAAAAAGCTGACAAGGGCGGCGCCCTGATCGTAATGGATACCACCGTCTACATCAACAGCGTCAACAACCATGTCGCTGATGAGAACATTCATTTACCTTTAGACCACGTCCCGACATTGGAATATCAAGCTATTTTATTACATATAGTCAATCATGCCAGAGAAATGAATTGGATCAGCGAGAAGACAAAAAACTTTTTTGATGTAAGACACCCAAGAAGACCGCAACTGTATATGTTGCCGAAGATACATAAGGATCCTGTCAACCCTCCTTTTAGACCCATTGTCTCGGCCTGTGGCTCCATCTCAGAACCGATAGGAACATTTGTGGACAGATTCCTGCAGCCTATAGTTCAGAACTGTGTTACTTATATTAAGGATACCACAGCTTTCTTAAAGATGTTAAATGACATTCAATTTGATGAAGGATTCACATATTTCTTATGCACGATCGACGTAGTATCTCTCTATACGTCAATTCCGCATAACGAAGGCATTGAAGCGCTTGAATGGAGCTTATTACAAAGTGATCTTGATGAACCACAGCAGATGTTCATCCTTGAATTAATGCAATTTGCGTTGTTTTACAGTTATTTTGAATGGTGTGGGAAATTTTTCAATCAGTGCAATGGAACATCAATGGGCTTTGGGGGGGCTCCCTCATACGCCAATATCTATATGCACAAATTTGAACAAGATTACATCTTGAAAAATCCGGATTGGACAAGTGGGTTGATTTTATTTAAACGTTATATTGATGACATATTTCTAATCTGGAGAGGAACCAAGAACGATTTGGTAAGAAATATTGAAATTTTGAACACTCACAATGCCAGAATCAAATTCACCCATACCATTGATGAATCATCGATTGTTTTTCTGGATGTCAGAATTACACTCCACAACCAACAATTAAGTACCAAGGTTCACAGCAAACCAACAGATCGAAACTCATGTTTATTATTTCAGAGTTTTCATCCAGAGTTGCTCAAGAAGCATCTTCCTACTTCTCAATTTTATAGGCTGAAACGCATTACTTCTGATGAACAAGAGTTGTCCACATCATTAGAGATTCAGACTCAAAAATATCTGAAAAGAGGGTATCCTGAAACCATTTTGAAAGAGTCTCTCGAAAAAATGAGAATCAAACCTAGAGAGTTGCTTCTTGAATCTATCGCTTCGAAACCCAAGAACCGAACTTTATGTGTTCTCAAATATTCTACAGAAGTTACTTGCATCAAACGCATTCTGAATAAACATTGGTCACTCATCTCTGGAGAACCAGATTTAAAAGAACTTTTCAGTGACAAGATCATGTTTGCTCATCAAAGGTCGCGCAATTTGAAAGAGATTTTAAATTGTCCTGAAAAAGAACGAAGGCATGACCAGATGTTTGAACTGCGTGCATTGCAGTAATATAATTGTAGGGAACAAGTTTACCCATCCTTCGAAAGGCTACAAAATTGACTTACAACATTCAGCAACATGTGATACTAAGAATATCATTTATGCGATTAAATGCCCTTGCGGGAAGGTATACGTGGGCCAGACAGAACGAAAATTGAAAGTACGTATCACAGAGCACAAAAGCAACATTAGACTTTCCAACAAAAAATCCACTGTGGCTAATCACTGGATTGAGGCTGGTCACCAAATTGCTCAACTTAGATGCACGATTCTGCAGGTGATTAAACAGCGCGGAGGCATTGATCCTCAAAAACAGAGACTACAAGCCGAGTTTTTTTGGATAAAAAAATTGAATTCTCTCCAGCCGTCTGGAATGAATGACAGGATTGAGTATACGTGTTTTCTATAATGATCCTTTATCTTTGAGGACATTGGCAACAGGACTGTCCTTTTTTCCCCCTCTCCCTTTTTTTGAATAGTGGTTAAATGCATATTTCCATTCACTGTGAAACCTGATTTATCATATGTGCTACAACTTCATGCTTTTGTTTCTCATTCCTTTTGTTTATTTTAGTTTTCCATGTTTTTTCATCATGCTTTATTCATCATTTTTGTGATCATTAACACTGTGTTCACTATTAACATTGTTAGTTCGTTAGGATACAGAAAACTGCAGGCGAGCACGCTATGTTGAAGCTGATGTACTCATATCACGTGACCGGTCGTCATGTGAAAAGGTTTTCATTGAAGAAATCGCATTCGATTTCGCCATGTTGAAGCTTATATACTCAGATCACATGACCGGGGGTCATGTGTACAGATCTCCATTGGCGTTAGGTGAATACTTCACCTGAAGGGCCAGTGCCCGTTTGTTGAAGCGTCGTGAGAGACGCGTGTCTTTTCGATCTCCAAGTAAGTGTAATGCGTTGTTCTGTTTAAATGTGTCTACCATCACCCGTCATGTTTGCATGAACCGTTACATATGGTGATGATCATTTTGCTTCAAAATGCTCGCATTAAGTTTTCGCTTTTGTATTCTTTTTGAGTCATCGTTTTTTCTTTAGTGAGATTATTAGGAGGAAAGTCACTTTTGATGAATTCACTTTTTTGTATCTGCACTTCGTTATCGTTGTTTTGCATGTGAGAACTTGTTAAGTGACAATGCTAATCACGTTGCATCGTACTGGTAACTAATTTTGGTCCCGTATGTTTCCTTACAGACCCCTGAGGAAGGGTCCTTTGTTTTCATGACCCGAAATGCGTTGGGTTTTTTGTGAAGATCGAAAAATGATTGTTTTTCTGAGATGACATCAGTTAAATCATGAACTTAAAAAGATAATAAACACAACTTTGGAATTGGATAAATATGGAGTAAGCCTGTTTCGATTTGAATTTGACAAAACAGTGTAGGAACTCACGTTCCATGTAATATTGTGCGCACATCTTGTGAGTACAAGTTGCTCACTTCAGTTTCGCAGCTCCCAGTGACCCCATGGACAGAGGACACATCCTTCAGGGTGCAGCTCCCGGTGAAGCCATGGACAGCGGACACATCCTGCAAGTTGCAGCTCCCAGTGACACCTGGTACAGCGGACACATCCTGCAAGGTGCAGCTCCTAGTGACGCCATGGGCAGGGGACACATCCTCTAGGGTGCAACTCCCAGTGACGCCATGGACAGCGGACATATTCTACAGGCTGCAGTTCCCAGTGACGCCATGGTCACCGGACACATCCTACAGGGTGCAGCTCCCAGTGATGTTCAAAGGACACATCCTATAGGGTGCAGCTCCCAGTGACACCATGGACAGTGGACACATCCTGCAGGGTGCAGCTCCCAGTGACTCTGTGGAGAGCAGACACATCCTACAGGGTGAAGCTCCCAGTGACGCCATGGACAGCAGACACATCCTACAGGGTGCAGCTCCCAGTGACGCTATGGACAGTGGATACATCCTACTGGGTGCAGCTCCGAGTGATGCCATGGACAGCGGACACATCCTACGAGGTGCAGCTCCCAGTTACCCCATGTAGAGCGGACACATCCAACAGGGTGCAGCTCCCAGTGATGCCATGGACAATGGACACATCCTAAAGGGTGCAGCTCCCAGTGACACCATGGACAGTTGATACATCCTACCAGGTGCAGCTCCCAGTGATGCCATGGACAACGGACACACCCTACGAGTTGAAGCTCCCAGTTACGCCATGGACAGCGGACACATCCTCTAGGGTGCAGCTCCCAGTGACGCATGGACAGGGGACATATTCTACAGGGTGCAGCTCCCAGTGACTCCATGGACAGTGGATACATCCAACTGGGTGCAGCTCCCAGTGACGCCAAGGACAGCGGACACATCCTCTAGGTTGCAGCTCCCAGTGACGTCATGGACAGCTGACAAATTCTCTAGAGTGTGGCTCCCAGTGACGCCATGGACAGTGCATACATCCTACTGGGTGCAGCTCCCAGTGACGCCAAGGACAGTGGACACATCCTACATGGAGCAGCTCCCAGTGACGCCATGGACACCAGACACATCCTACAGGGTGCAGCTCCCAGTGACGCCATGGACAGCGGACACATCCTTCAAGTTGCAGCTCCCAGTGATACCTGGTACAGCGGACACATCCTTCAAGGTGTAGCTCCCAGTGACGCCATGGACAGCGGACACATCCTTCAGGGTGCAGCTCCCAGTGACACCATGGATAGCGGACACATCCTCTAGGGTGCAGCTCCCAGTGACGCCATGGACAGGGGACACATCCTACAGGATGCAGCTCCCAGTGAAGCCATGGACAGCGAACACATCCTACAGGGTTCAGCTCCAAGTGAAGCCATGGACAGTGGACACATCCTACAGGGTGATGCTCCGAGTGACGCCATGGACAGCGGACACATCCTCTAAGGTGAAGCTTCAGTGACACCACGAACAGCAGACACATCCTCCAAGGTGCAGCTCCCAGTGACGCCATGGACAGTGCACACATCCTACAGGGTGCAGCTCGCAGTGATGCCATGGACAGTGCACACATCCTACAGGGTGCAGCTCCCAGTGACGCTATGTACAGCGGACACATCCTGCAAGGTGCAGCTCCCAGTGACACCATGGACAGAGGACATATACTACATGGTACAGCTCTCAGTGATGCCATGGACAGAGGACACATCCTTCAGGGTGCAGCTCCCGGTGACGCTATGGACAGCGGACACATCCTACATGGTGCAGCTCCCAGTGACACCATGGACACCGGACACATACTGCAAGGTGCAGCTCCCAGTAATGCCACGGAAAGCGGACACATCCTGCAAGATGCAGCTCCCAGTGACGCCATGGAGAGAGGACATATCCTACATGGTGCAGCTCCCAGTGATGCCATGGACAGAGGACATATCCTACATGGTGCAGCTCCCAGTGACCCCATGGACAGAGGACACATCCTTCAGGGTGCAGCTCCCGGTGAAGCCATGGACAGCGGACACATCCTGCAAGTTGCAGCTCCCAGTAACACCTGGTACAGCGGACACATCCTGCAAGGTGCAGCTCCTAGTAACGCCATGGACAGTGGACACATCCTACATGGTGCAGCTCCAGCGACGCCATGGACAGCGGACACATCCATCAGGGGGCAGCTCCCAGTGACGCCATGGACAGGGGACACATCCTACAGGATGCAGCTCCCAGTGACGCCATGGACAGCGGACACATCCTTCAGGGTGCAGCTCCCAGTGACGCCATGGACAGCGGACACATCCTTCAGGGTGCAGCTCCCAGTGAAGCCATGGACAGCGGACACATCCTTCAGGGTGCAGTTCCCAGTGACGCCATGGACAGCGGACACATCCTCTAGGGTGCAGCTCCCAGTGATGTCCAAAGGACACATCCTATAGGGTGCAGCTCCCAGTGACACCATGGACAGTGGACACATCCTGCAGGGTGCAGCTCCCAGTGACTCCGTGGACAGCAGACTCATCCTACAGGGTGAAGCTCCCAGTGACGCCGTGGACAGCGGACACATCCTACAGGGTGCAGCTCCCAGTGACGCTATGGACAGTGGATACATCCTACTGGGTGCAGCTCCGAGTGATGCCACAGACAGCGGACACATCCTACGAGGTGCAGCTCCCAGTTACCCCATGTAGAGCGGACACATCCAACAGGGTGAAGCTCCCAGTGACGCCATGGACAGTGGACACATCCTAAATTGTGCAGCTCCCAGTGACACCATGTAAGTGGATACATCCTACCGGGTGCAGCTCCCAGTGATGCCATGGACAACGGACAGACCCTACGAGTTGAAGCTCCCAGTTACGCCATGGACAGCGGACACATCCTCTAGGGTGCAGCTCCCAGTGACGCATGGACAGGAGACATATTCTACAGGGTGCAGCTCCCAGTGACTCCATGGACAGTAGATACATCCTACTGGGTGCAGCTCCCAGTGACACAAGGACAGCGGACACATCCTATGGGTTTCAGCTCCCAGTGACGTCATGGACAGCTGACACATTCTCTAGAGTGCGGCTCCCAGTGACGCCATGGACAGTGCATACATCCTACTGGGTGCAGCTCCCAGTGACGCCATGGACAGCGGACACATCCTACAGGGTGCAGCTCCCAGTGATGCCATGGACAGTGGACAAATCCTATAGGGTGCAGCTCCCAGTGACGCCATGGACAGGGGACACATCCTCTAGGGTGCAGCTCCCAGTGATGCGATGGACAGTGGACATATTCTACAGGGTGCAGCTCCCAGTGACGCTATGGACAGCGGACACATCCTCTAGGGTGCAGCTCCCAGTGACGCCATGGACAGCGGACACATCCTCTAGGGTGCAGCTCTCAGTGACGCCATGCACAGCGGACACATCCTACAAGGTGCAGCTCCCAGTGACGCCATGGACAGTGGATACATCCTTCAGGGTGCAGCTCCCAGTGACGCCATGGACAGCAGACACATCCTCTAGGGTGCAGCTCCCAGTGACGCCATGGACAGTGGACACATCCTACTGGGTGCAGCTCCCAGTGAAGCCATGGGCAGAGGACACATCCTACAGGGTGCAGCTCCCATTGACGCCATGGACAGGAGACACATCCTTCAGGCTGCAGCTCCCAGTGACGTCATGGACAGCGGACACATCCTTCAGGGTGCAGCTCCCAGTGACGCCATGGACAGGGGACACATCCTTCAGGGTGCAGCTCCCAGTGATGTCCAAAGGACACATCCTATAGGGTGCAGCTCCCAGTGACGCCATGGACAGCAGACACATCCTTCAGGGTGCAGCTCTCAGTGAAGCCATGGACAGCGGACACATCCTCTAGGGTGCAGCTCCCAGTGAAGCCATGGACAGCGGACACATCCTTCAGGGTGCAGTTCCCAGTGACGCCATGGACAGCGGACACATCCTCTAGGGTGCAGCTCCCAGTGATGTCCAAAGGACACATCCTATAGGGTGCAGCTCCCAGTGACACCATGGACAGTGGACACATCCTGCAGGGTGCAGCTCCCAGTGACTCCGTGGACAGCAGACTCATCCTACAGGGTGAAGCTCCCAGTGACGCCGTGGACAGCGGACACATCCTACAGGGTGCAGCTCCCAGTGACGCTATGGACAGTGGATACATCCTACTGGGTGCAGCTCCGAGTGATGCCACAGACAGCGGACACATCCTACGAGGTGCAGCTCCCAGTTACCCCATGTAGAGCGGACACATACAACAGGGTGAAGCTCCCAGTGACGCCATGGACAGTGGACACATCCTAAATTGTGCAGCTCCCAGTGACACCATGTAAGTGGATACATCCTACCGGGTGCAGCTCCCAGTGATGCCATCGACAACGGACAGACCCTACGAGTTGAAGCTCCCAGTTACGCCATGGACAGCGGACACATCCTCTAGGGTGCAGCTCCCAGTGACGCATGGACAGGAGACATATTCTACAGGGTGCAGCTCCCAGTGACTCCATGGACAGTAGATACATCCTACTGGGTGCAGCTCCCAGTGACACCAAGGACAGCGGACACATCCTATGGGTTTCAGCTCCCAGTGACGTCATGGACAGCTGACACATTCTCTAGAGTGCGGCTCCCAGTGACGCCATGGACAGTGCATACATCCTACTGGGTGCAGCTCCCAGTGACGCCATGGACAGCGGACACATCCTACAGGGTGCAGCTCCCAGTGATGCCATGGACAGTGGACAAATCCTATAGGGTGCAGCTCCCAGTGACGCCATGGACAGGGGACACATCCTCTAGGGTGCAGCTCCCAGTGATGCTATGGACAGTGGACATATTCTACAGGGTGCAGCTCCCATTGACGCTATGGACAGCGGACACATCCTCTAGGGTGCAGCTCCCAGTGACGCCATGGACAGCGGACACATCCTCTAGGGTGCAGCTCTCAGTGACGCCATGCACAGCGGACACATCCTACAAGGTGCAGCTCCCAGTGACGCCATGGACAGTGGATACATCCTTCAGGGTGCAGCTCCCAGTGACGCCATGGACAGCAGACACATCCTCTAGGGTGCAGCTCCCAGTGACGCCATGGACAGTGGACACATCCTACTGGGTGCAGCTCCCAGTGAAGCCATGGGCAGAGGACACATCCTACAGGGTGCAGCTCCCATTGACGCCATGGACAGGAGACACATCCTTCAGGCTGCAGCTCCCAGTGACGTCATGGACAGCGGACACATCCTTCAGGGTGCAGCTCCCAGTGACGCCATGGACAGGGGACACATCCTTCAGGGTGCAGCTCCCAGTGATGTCCAAAGGACACATCCTATAGGGTGCAGCTCCCAGTGACGCCATGGACAGCAGACACATCCTTCAGGGTGCAGCTCCCAGTGAAACCATGGACAGCGGACACATCCTCTAGGGTGCAGCTCCCAGTGAAGCCATGGACAGTGGATACATCCTACTGGGTGCAGCTCCCAGTGACGCCATGGACAGTGGACACATCCTTCAGGGTGCAGCTACCAGTGAAGCCACGCACAGCGGACACATCCTTCAGGGTGCAGGTCCCAGTGACGCCATGGACAGCGGACACATCCTTCAGGGTGCAGCTCCCAGTGAAGCCATGGACAGGGGACACATCCTACAGGATGCAGCTCCCAGTGACGCCATGGACAGCGGACACATCCTCCAAGGTGCAGCTCTCAGTGACGCCATGGACAGCAGACACATCCTCTAGGGTGCAGCTCCCAGTGAAGCCATGGAGAGGGGACACATCCTTCAGGGTGCAGCTCCCAGTGACGCCATGGACAGCAGACACATCCTCTAGGGTGCAGCTCCCAGTGACGCCATGGACAGGGGACACATCCTTCAGGGTGCAGCTCCAGTGACGCCATTAACAGCGGAAACATCCTACGGGGTGCAGCTCCCAGTGAAGCCATGGACAGCGGACACATCCTAAAGGGTGCACCTCCCAGTGACGCCATTAACAGCGGAAACATCCTACGGGGTGCAGCTCCCAGTGAAGCCATGGACAGCGGACACATCCTAAAGGGTTCACCTCCCAGTGACGCCATGGACAGCGGACACATCCTGCAAGTTGCAGCTCCTAGTGATACCTGGTACAGTGGACACATCCTGCAAGGTGCAACTCCCAGTGATACCTGGTACAGCGGACACATCCTTCAAGGTGTAGCTCCCAGTGACGCCATGGACAGCGGACACATCCTTCAGGGTGCAGCTCCCAGTGACACCATGGATAGCGGACACATCCTCTAGGGTGCAGCTCCCAGTGACGCCATGGACAGGGGACACATCCTACAGGATGCAGCTCCCAGTGAAGCCATGGACAGCGGACACATCCTACAGGGTGATGCTCCGAGTGACGCCATGGACAGCGGACACATCCTCTAAGGTGAAGCTTCAGTGACACCACGAACAGCAGACACATCCTCCAAGGTGCAGCTCCCAGTGACGCCATGGACAGTGCACACATCCTACAGGGTGCAGCTCGCAGTGATGCCATGGACAGTGCACACATCCTACAGGGTGCAGCTCCCAGTGACGCTATGTACAGCGGACACATCCTGCAAGGTGCAGCTCCCAGTGACACCATGGACAGAGGACATATACTACATGGTACAGCTCTCAGTGATGCCATGGACAGAGGACACATCCTTCAGGGTGCAGCTCCCGGTGACGCTATGGACAGCGGACACATCCTACATGGTGCAGCTCCCAGTGACACCATGGACACCGGACACATACTGCAAGGTGCAGCTCCCAGTAATGCCACGGAAAGCGGACACATCCTGCAAGATGCAGCTCCCAGTGACACCATGGAGAGAGGACATATCCTACATGGTGCAGCTCCCAGTGATGCCATGGACAGAGGACATATCCTACATGGTGCAGCTCCCAGTGACCCCATGGACAGAGGACACATCCTTCAGGGTGCAGCTCCCGGTGAAGCCATGGACAGCGGACACATCCTGCAAGGTGCAGCTCCTAGTAACGCCATGGACAGTGGACACATCCTACATGGTGCAGCTCCAGCGACGCCATGTACAGCGGACACATTCTTCAGGGTGCAGCTCCCAGTGACGCCATGGACAGGGGACACATCCTACAGGATGCAGCTCCCAGTGACGCCATGGACAGCGGACACATCCTTCAGGGTGCAGCTCCCAGTGACGCCATGGACAGCGGACACATCCTTCAGGGTGCAGCTCCCAGTGAAGCCATGGACAGCGGACACATCCTTCAGGGTGCAGTTCCCAGTGACGCCATGGACAGCGGACACATCCTCTAGGGTGCAGCTCCCAGTGATGTCCAAAGGACACATCCTATAGGGTGCAGCTCCCAGTGACACCATGGACAGTGGACACATCCTGCAGGGTGCAGCTCCCAGTGACTCCGTGGACAGCAGACTCATCCTACAGGGTGAAGCTCCCAGTGACGCCGTGGACAGCGGACACATCCTACAGGGTGCAGCTCCCAGTGACGCTATGGACAGTGGATACATCCTACTGGGTGCAGCTCCGAGTGATGCCACAGACAGCGGACACATCCTACGAGGTGCAGCTCCCAGTTACCCCATGTAGAGCGGACACATCCAACAGGGTGAAGCTCCCAGTGACGCCATGGACAGTGGACACATCCTAAATTGTGCAGCTCCCAGTGACACCATGTAAGTGGATACATCCTACCGGGTGCAGCTCCCAGTGATGCCATGGACAACGGACAGACCCTACGAGTTGAAGCTCCCAGTTACGCCATGGACAGCGGACACATCCTCTAGGGTGCAGCTCCCAGTGACGCATGGACAGGAGACATATTCTACAGGGTGCAGCTCCCAGTGACTCCATGGACAGTAGATACATCCTACTGGGTGCAGCTCCCAGTGACACAAGGACAGCGGACACATCCTATGGGTTTCAGCTCCCAGTGACGTCATGGACAGCTGACACATTCTCTAGAGTGCGGCTCCCAGTGACGCCATGGACAGTGCATACATCCTACTGGGTGCAGCTCCCAGTGACGCCATGGACAGCGGACACATCCTACAGGGTGCAGCTCCCAGTGATGCCATGGACAGTGGACAAATCCTATAGGGTGCAGCTCCCAGTGACGCCATGGACAGGGGACACATCCTCTAGGGTGCAGCTCCCAGTGATGCGATGGACAGTGGACATATTCTACAGGGTGCAGCTCCCAGTGACGCTATGGACAGCGGACACATCCTCTAGGGTGCAGCTCCCAGTGACGCCATGGACAGCGGACACATCCTCTAGGGTGCAGCTCTCAGTGACGCCATGCACAGCGGACACATCCTACAAGGTGCAGCTCCCAGTGACGCCATGGACAGTGGATACATCCTTCAGGGTGCAGCTCCCAGTGACGCCATGGACAGCAGACACATCCTCTAGGGTGCAGCTCCCAGTGACGCCATGGACAGTGGACACATCCTACTGGGTGCAGCTCCCAGTGAAGCCATGGGCAGAGGACACATCCTACAGGGTGCAGCTCCCATTGACGCCATGGACAGGAGACACATCCTTCAGGCTGCAGCTCCCAGTGACGTCATGGACAGCGGACACATCCTTCAGGGTGCAGCTCCCAGTGACGCCATGGACAGGGGACACATCCTTCAGGGTGCAGCTCCCAGTGATGTCCAAAGGACACATCCTATAGGGTGCAGCTCCCAGTGACGCCATGGACAGCAGACACATCCTTCAGGGTGCAGCTCTCAGTGAAGCCATGGACAGCGGACACATCCTCTAGGGTGCAGCTCCCAGTGAAGCCATGGACAGCGGACACATCCTTCAGGGTGCAGTTCCCAGTGACGCCATGGACAGCGGACACATCCTCTAGGGTGCAGCTCCCAGTGATGTCCAAAGGACACATCCTATAGGGTGCAGCTCCCAGTGACACCATGGACAGTGGACACATCCTGCAGGGTGCAGCTCCCAGTGACTCCGTGGACAGCAGACTCATCCTACAGGGTGAAGCTCCCAGTGACGCCGTGGACAGCGGACACATCCTACAGGGTGCAGCTCCCAGTGACGCTATGGACAGTGGATACATCCTACTGGGTGCAGCTCCGAGTGATGCCACAGACAGCGGACACATCCTACGAGGTGCAGCTCCCAGTTACCCCATGTAGAGCGGACACATACAACAGGGTGAAGCTCCCAGTGACGCCATGGACAGTGGACACATCCTAAATTGTGCAGCTCCCAGTGACACCATGTAAGTGGATACATCCTACCGGGTGCAGCTCCCAGTGATGCCATCGACAACGGACAGACCCTACGAGTTGAAGCTCCCAGTTACGCCATGGACAGCGGACACATCCTCTAGGGTGCAGCTCCCAGTGACGCATGGACAGGAGACATATTCTACAGGGTGCAGCTCCCAGTGACTCCATGGACAGTAGATACATCCTACTGGGTGCAGCTCCCAGTGACACCAAGGACAGCGGACACATCCTATGGGTTTCAGCTCCCAGTGACGTCATGGACAGCTGACACATTCTCTAGAGTGCGGCTCCCAGTGACGCCATGGACAGTGCATACATCCTACTGGGTGCAGCTCCCAGTGACGCCATGGACAGCGGACACATCCTACAGGGTGCAGCTCCCAGTGATGCCATGGACAGTGGACAAATCCTATAGGGTGCAGCTCCCAGTGACGCCATGGACAGGGGACACATCCTCTAGGGTGCAGCTCCCAGTGATGCTATGGACAGTGGACATATTCTACAGGGTGCAGCTCCCATTGACGCTATGGACAGCGGACACATCCTCTAGGGTGCAGCTCCCAGTGACGCCATGGACAGCGGACACATCCTCTAGGGTGCAGCTCTCAGTGACGCCATGCACAGCGGACACATCCTACAAGGTGCAGCTCCCAGTGACGCCATGGACAGTGGATACATCCTTCAGGGTGCAGCTCCCAGTGACGCCATGGACAGCAGACACATCCTCTAGGGTGCAGCTCCCAGTGACGCCATGGACAGTGGACACATCCTACTGGGTGCAGCTCCCAGTGAAGCCATGGGCAGAGGACACATCCTACAGGGTGCAGCTCCCATTGACGCCATGGACAGGAGACACATCCTTCAGGCTGCAGCTCCCAGTGACGTCATGGACAGCGGACACATCCTTCAGGGTGCAGCTCCCAGTGACGCCATGGACAGGGGACACATCCTTCAGGGTGCAGCTCCCAGTGATGTCCAAAGGACACATCCTATAGGGTGCAGCTCCCAGTGACGCCATGGACAGCAGACACATCCTTCAGGGTGCAGCTCCCAGTGAAACCATGGACAGCGGACACATCCTCTAGGGTGCAGCTCCCAGTGAAGCCATGGACAGTGGATACATCCTACTGGGTGCAGCTCCCAGTGACGCCATGGACAGTGGACACATCCTTCAGGGTGCAGCTACCAGTGAAGCCACGCACAGCGGACACATCCTTCAGGGTGCAGGTCCCAGTGACGCCATGGACAGCGGACACATCCTTCAGGGTGCAGCTCCCAGTGAAGCCATGGACAGGGGACACATCCTACAGGATGCAGCTCCCAGTGACGCCATGGACAGCGGACACATCCTCCAAGGTGCAGCTCTCAGTGACGCCATGGACAGCAGACACATCCTCTAGGGTGCAGCTCCCAGTGAAGCCATGGAGAGGGGACACATCCTTCAGGGTGCAGCTCCCAGTGACGCCATGGACAGCGGACACATCCTTCAGGGTGCAGCTCCAGTGACGCCATTAACAGCGGAAACATCCTACGGGGTGCAGCTCCCAGTGAAGCCATGGACAGCGGACACATCCTAAAGGGTGCACCTCCCAGTGACGCCATTAACAGCGGAAACATCCTACGGGGTGCAGCTCCCAGTGAAGCCATGGACAGCGGACACATCCTAAAGGGTTCACCTCCCAGTGACGCCATGGACAGCGGACACATCCTGCAAGTTGCAGCTCCTAGTGATACCTGGTACAGTGGACACATCCTGCAAGGTGCAGCTCCCAGTGACGCCATGGGCAGAGGACACATCCTACGGGGTGCAGCTCCCAGTGAAGCCACGGACAGCGGACACATCCTTCAGGGTGCAGCTCCAGTGACGCCATGGACAGGGGACACATCCTTCAGGGTGCAGCTCCAGTGACGCCATGGACAGGGGACACATCCTACAGGGTGCAGCTCCCAGTGACAGCCAGAGAGGGCTGCACAGATCCCTCCTAATTCTTAACATTGATCCAAGTATCTCGCATTACGCACTTCCAGAAGGGCCCGCGAGCATTCATACAAAACAACAGAGGAGTGACTTGGCACAAGAACCTAAAAAAAGAACAACAACCACTGTTCCCTTAATGTGTGGTGATGGTTAGATAAATTAACCCCCCTTAGTGTGCTCTGTCTTCATCTTAGAAAAAATGGTACTGTCTGTTCCGTTAGTATACCGTCTGGTACGCTGCTCACCCTCTAGAGCTAGCAGTCTGCAGTGGAGGAGCTCTATTCATTTAGAAGGACCCTCACTCACCACTAGTTGGAGACATGCTTCATCATCGGGTCCCCGCTAGGGTGACCGAGTATCACCCTAGCGTGCTACAACGCCTGACTACAGCGGAGCAGGATGTGGTGAGTGGAACAGTGCCCAAATCAAAAAGTGACTAAACGTGTGGTGTTAGTGCAGTTTAAAAAATGCGTAGGTTGTAACCAGGTCAAAAATTTTTAATGATGGTCAACCCGCATTGGTTAAAAATTGTGAGTGGACTAAACAAGGTTCTGAGTTAGGGAACCCGAGTCCTAAAAATTGGTCGACATGTTTCTGCTGTTTTTTTTATTGCTTTTTGCTCAGCATTCTTCAGGACCTAATAATTAGTCCTCTGGTGGTGTGCGCGCGCTAAGGCGTACCCTCCCAAGAGGCTCTAAATGTGAAAAACAAATTAAATATAAAAATGTGTGAAAAAAGCATCACACATCAGTTAACCATGTCATCTCATGCCATTTGCAGAAACAATCATAGTAACCTGTGAAGAGAAAGAGAAAGACAAAGACAAAAACAAACAGTAGCACATAATTAGATCTCAAATTTTGGTCCAATACATAAGAAGAAGCTGCATTAATGGAGCTGACTTATTGTGTCACACAGGAAACACAGCCTGTCCAAATATGACAGTGCAGTGTATTTTCATTTGTGTGAATGGGTGCAAATTGTTTCAAAATTATGGAACAGATCACAACATGTCCGGCCAATTCTGCCGGTAAATTGCGGGGCAAATCGCATGTATATCCTGCTTTTAATTTAAGCCAGACTTGCCTTATACACATGGCTGATTTGTCCTATATTAATAATCATAGTCGAGTGAAGGATTAAATATTCCGATTTTAAAAGTCATGTATACAATACATAACTCAAGGGCTTTGAACCTCTGCATCGCAGAAAAGTAATGAGAATGCTATATTTCATTGGTACTCTGAATTACTCACAAAAAGCGGGACATTAACATGCCCCTTCGGTGAGGGTGGCGCGGGTGTACTTCACGCGGTGACTTTCTATAGTGAGAAGGAATAAAGGGAGGAGGCATGTGTCAGTATCCCCACCATCAACAAAAACGACAGCGCGGAAGAGCCGAAGCCCCGGGGGATTTTTTTACCGGTCGGCTGTAACTTACTTCTGCACTCGCGGCTCCCCGCCCGTGACCTGCTTTCTGGTCCAACCCTCCCGGAAACGATAGTTCCGAGGGGAAGGCAGGCCTGTGTATATGAGACGCCCTGAGTGGCTCAGAGTACACCACGTGTGATGGTTACAGTCACGTGGTGTCGTCCGTGGTTGGACTCTTAAAGGGATACAGTACTTCAAAAGGGTTACCAATGCCAAGCATCACGGGTTCGAGCCCCGGTATCGACATCTATAACCACAATGTGCTGTAATTAGTGGTATTATCCTAGAGCCCACAGTTAATCTGTTTTCATCACTATAAAAGTGTCACTTCAAATATAATGTGTGATACTTGCTACATCAAGGAAACAGAGTATCAGAACGCTAATTACACTTCCTGCTTCTTCATATAAACAAAGAGATTAATGATAATAATAATAACTACGCTCCCCTAGTCGAACACTCAACACACTCCCAACCTAAGTTCACTTTTCAGGGATGACAAACATGCCGAGTGTGTCCCAGTATAGACGTTAACTGTTATATGAATAGGGAATAAGGACATGATTAACCATGGACATAGTGTACTCCTCTATCTTCGCAGGACACTGCCCCATGGGATATCATCATTGAGACCAACCCTATTTGTTCCAAGGCGATACACCCAGCGTTGCTCACGTTCAAAAAGCGACGCCTCGGACCCATATTCTTGATGTTCTAGAATGGTCCACTGTAAGTCATTAGGGGTATGTCCAGCCTGTAGAAAGTGTACGGTGAGTTTTGTGGTCATCTTTTTACACCGTATATTACTTCTATGTTCACAGATTCTGATTTTTGTACGCCGTGTCGTCATTCCCACGTATTGGAGGCCACATCTGCACGTTATGAGATACACCACGTTGGTGGTGTTACAATTTGTATGGCTGCGTTGTTCCCAACGGGTGCCATCTGTCAAGTCCAGATACTTGGTGTTGGAAGTCAGGTGGCACACGTTGCAGTTACCACATGAAAAATGGCCTTTAACCGGTGGAAGACCCCATGCATTAAGAACGCTTGGTGTGGGATCAGTGGTCCTTGCGGTTCTGGGTCTTGTGTGGACCAATGAGTCTTTCAGGCTGGTTGCTCTCTTGTAGGACAGTAGAGGTTTCTTCCAATTTGTTTTATTGCTGGTTATGATCCTCCAGTTCTTCTTGATACTTTTACTCACTGCATTAGACAGCGAATTAAAAGTAGTTACGCAGGTAAGAGGAATTTCCTCCTTCTCTTTAGGGGGATTGTCATCCAACAGAATGTCCCTCTGCTGGTTGCGAGCCCTCTTATGACTCTTATTGAGCATTCAGCCCGGTTTAGTTCTTTGGGTATTTCTGTGTGTTTGTTCAGGAGCGGGGCAGGCAGAGGGGTCTATCTGCCCAATGATCAACATACTCCCCCCCCACCCGATGTTTTTTTTGTGAGTCCCTAGTCGGCCTCTGTAGAGGTGGGCCTCGTGTTTCCACATCTTCTAGAGATCTGGGAGAAGGACTACTCTTAGTTGCTGTCATGGCGGCGGCTGAAGGTACAGGGGGCAGAAGAGGCTGAATGGTTTTTTGGTGAGTTCTTCCGCCTTTACTCTATTTTATGAGTTTATCTCTTCCCCTTTTGCGTTGTTGAAATAGTTTTTTTGTCTTCCACGCTTAGGAGGTGATACGAATGTCTTACAATCTTTATTTTTGCAAATCATCTTCGAATCTCAGAATCCTTAATCATTTCTTGCAGCATTGCCACCAAATCAGACTCTTCAGAAGGAGCTTTTGCTTCATCTGTGGTGAGAGAATTTCAGGTCTGGCTTGAAGTACAGCTACCAACCCTTTATTGTGAACAATTCTTTTAACTACACATATAATTGGCTTTTGTTCCACCCATAGAAGTACAGCTCTCTCACCTCATGTTATTGGCTGTTTGGTGTATCACTACACTCCCTATTCAGTGATTGCATTGCAGTTCATTAGGGACTATTTCCCATCTCAAAAGTACACTGAATCATCACACATTCATTCTTTTTCTCATAGATATATTGGATACATAAACAATCCATTTTATATTGTTTTTCTCTTTTCCAGGCTTTTATTTCTTTCCTTAGGACTGATAATGCAAGCTAGACCTACTGGTTTTGCCGTCTTGCTGCCCGCTCCCATGCTTGGACCGTGATTAATAGTTACAACAATCTCACCTCGGCCGTCTACCTAGCATCAACGTATTCTATGTTTATAAAAAAAAGGCTGATGGCAGTGAAATTTGGCAAACTACCAACTCTGGCCGATGACCCTGTCTGGAAATGCTCAGACGCAAACGCCTGTCGTCTATGTGGCACTACAAAAGAAAACATAATCCACATCATATGCCACTGTAAAACATTGAACCGGGACCGTATGCTCTTTTTAAAGAACATTTTTAGGGCCAAAAGACTACGCACCTGTAGATCGGCCATTATTGGCGCCCTAGACTCAACAGACCCTATAATCAATTGCAAACTGATAAAATTCTTAATAGCCTTTGAAAGGCGCCTGAAAGCTCTTGAAATTTTAAATTAAGATTTTTTGTATTATTAACTATTTTAACGACAAGCAATTTGATAAAGCTCCTACTAGCATCATTTTAAACTTTTGGGTTGTAAAATTCATTATGAAGAATCTGATCGATTTTATTGTAACGGACAATTTTCTTTCACGTTTGGTTTTGTTATCGTTTTAATTAACTAAACAATAAAGCTTATTATTATTCTATGTATACTGGTTTTGCCATTACTTGTTTAATTAATGTCCAACCTTTATTTTTCTAAAGTGATCTTTCCTCTGCTGTGTTCACAAATGCCCCTCATCCACATCTTGATAGTCCTTTTACAGTTGGTCATGTTGGAACATTTTAATAGACAGGAAATAGAGCTTTACTTAAATGTGTTTTAGTTAGCATCACTAGGCCTCGTTCAGAGACAAGGATAAAGGAAGCCTGCATTGACATTAGTTCTGCAGTGACAGGGAAAATGTGTCTTTTAAAATTACACATTTGAATTTCTATTTGCATGTGTCTTTTCTTTGTTTTTACTTTGCCGAAAATATGCGAAATATAAATATTTTTGTGGTGATGTCTTTTCGCTGGGATCAAATGTAACAATTTATGTCTCTCAAGAAAGAACTGTGTGCTGAATGTTCCTGTAGTTGCAACATATTCAAGGCCTTATCTGGGGTCTGTTCGAAGCAGTCATACTGTGTATTGATTTCACTTGTTGCATAAATGTCACATAACTTTATCCATGTTCTAATTTTAATTATGCATGGAAGCAGATGTTCCTAAATGTTTCTTATTTGATGTATCCCATTTTCTTGTTTTAATATTGGTGTGTGTGAACGTTACTTTATTAGTGCGGCCCTAGTATGTCATACCATGTCAAGTGTGCTTTTCACTGCCTGTAACCTATAATTTGTGCCCCTTTTGGGAGATGTGCCAGGCTTTTCTTGCCTTCTAAACCATGCAGACTCCATGTCAGTCAGTCTATTTGATTTATACTTAGTCTGTTTCTTGCCTTACGAACTGAGCAGTCTCTAGATAGTTCTGCTACCGATATATACTTAGACTTTCCTTGACTTTTTAAATGACCAGATTTATGCTAATTCTCTTGCTAAACTGGATTTTGGTTCTGACTATTTACTTGCTTTGGAGGTTGACCTAATGTTATTAGGTTTCACAGTTGACATTATTTGAGGCATTATTTATACTGGTTTGAACCTGACTAACTAACTAACTTTCTCCATTTTGTAATGATTCTTAAATTTGAATAAATCATTGTGGTTTTGACTTTGAATTTTGTCCTATGAAGGTTTTCTTTAATGACAAAGGCCCACCGTCTATTGAGACTCACATGGCGCCAGACCTGCGCCTCCACACACTGTAATTTTTCAGTTACATATGTTGACAGTCTACACATCCAAGTAATGCATTGATGGATTTTTTGGTGGGCAGTGGTTTTCCTCACTTTTCAAGTTTGTCTTTCTATCCCATATTTTCTGATGCTGAATTTCCTCCATTTTAAAAAGGGTGAAGGATCAGTGATGCATTCGCTTATGTTATATAAACAACACTACATGCATACATTCATATATTGGTGAGGTGCACTGCACATACAGTAATACATTCCACATCCAAAATACTTGTACCACATAGATAAAAACTGGGTTAAAATCAAGCTCATGCAACATACAAGCGTCTTTTGCAGCCATCAATCCCGGTCACACATGTTCCAAAGTTATTTCACCCTACTCAGTGTTGTGTAGAGTAAAGAACACTGCTGCAGGGGCCTGAACCGAGCTATGGACTACTGCACACAGCTGATGGACTTTCATGTATAGGCTTTTGCTTAAACTTTCCACAAAAATAAATACAATGAGTGGGCACTGAGTTCTGAGTTGAACCTGGGAAGGAAGTAATACACAGAATGAAATATTTGAAATAATTTAAGGCTGGCGGAAGGTGCTATGCAGCAAGACATAGGACTTCTGCCAAGCTCTGAACAGTACAAAGACACCTTTATCAACCCTTTATTTTCCTTATCCTTGAAGGTCCAACTAGAAAAAGGATATTTGGCCCAGCACCCTAGTGACAAGGCTTCTAGGTTCATCTTTCATCGGGAATTAATTCCCAGCCGCAGGACTGTGGCCAAGCATCCTCCTTGACACTCACCCAACACCTCCCTATGGACCCCCCCTCAAGGAGAGAAATGCACACTCCCAAGGACAGAGCCCCCAATACTGTTAGAAATGGGATCCCTGGCTGGCCAGGGCTGGCGCCAAAGTCAGTCAGAGACCACCACTTCCACGTCAGGGCAAGAGAGTTACACACCAAGATAACCCCTGCTCACCCCCTTGGTAACGCAGCACGAGCAGTAAGGCTAAACTCGGAGGCAATGTGAGTTAAGTGTTTGCGCACGCACCCCAGCAACAACACCCAAGGCCCACCACAAAGGAAACTCCACACAAGGTTATATATAAAAATAGCCTTTGTATTACACCAAAACACATTAGATAAAAACACACACTTTACAATGTGCCTACAGGCACGGGCAGAATTTACAGGGGATATGTACAAGACAGGGCCACCTGGACCACTGTCAGGAATCCGCACTTTTAGAAGTAACACTTTTAGAACATAGCACATAGAATGTAAAATCACTGTAGCAAAAAATAGCACACAACCAGTAACCACTGGTAACCAGGACCTCTCTAGCACCACCTGTACTAGGAGAACAACCACCTAAGTATCACAATACCTGTAGGGGTATAAGCACATAACACATGATGCATAACATACATTCAGAGGTGTAAGGAAGGAAAACACATGATGCTTAAAAACATTCAGAGGTGTAGGGAATAACAATTGCGCAGAAATCACCTTAGCAAGTAAATCACAAAGTGCGCAAAACTCACATGAGCCACCACCTGTGGCAGTCCCTAGGCCAACTGGCCTCTCTAGGGCTAGGACGCCCTGTGTCCCAAAGTCAGGGGCCTAAACGTGGCAGCTGCCCACGAAGTGCAGGGCAGCTGTGCAGCAATGCTGGTGGGGACAATGTTGGAGCCTCTCAGGCTCTGGGGAACTGTGGGCCTCGTGGCCCTAAACAAATGCAATGTCACCCAAGAGCCTCTCTGGACTCTAAAACAAATCTGGCACCTCGAGCCTCTCTCAGGGCTCTAAGTACATAATGCCCCCTGAGCCCCTCTGGGCCCTACAACCAACTGTAGTGTTGGAGTCCCTCTGGACTCTGAGTAAACAGGGGGGGCGGTGGAGTCCCTCTCGGGGAACTCGTGGACCAATAATGCCGCCTGGAGCCTCTCAGGGCTCAACAACAAATGTGCCCCCGGGGCCCCCGTGGGCCTCGCACCACAAATATGGCGCCTCGAGCCTCTCAGGGCTCTTCAACAAAAGGTGCCGCCTGAGCCTCTCAGGGCTCAACAACAAATGCCCCCAAGATTTTGGTGGAGTCCCTCTCGGGGGACTCAAACTAAAATACTGCCCCCGGGAGCCTTGGTAGGCTCTTCCACACAAATGCCGCCTTCGTTGGAGTCCCTCGCTGGGGACTCTAAATAACAAAAAGGTGCCCAGAGCCTTGGAGCCACCACTGAGGAAAGGTCCCCCCTGGGAGATCGCGCTATGGGGGGGGCGGGCACCGGCAATGTGTCCCGACGCCCCCTCTCTTCTTTGAGCTCCCCCTGCACTCACCAGCTTGCTGTGCGGCGGCGGCTCTGCTTCTTCTTCTCTCCTGAGCGAGTGCACCGGGGCGCAGTGTAGGCTCCTGCCTGCCCCGGTGCCCAAAACAGCCGCGACTCTTTTGTGGGAGGCGGGGTAGGCTCCCGCCCTCCTACTTCCGGTTCCGGTTGTCCCGCCCCGGCCTGCCTGACTTCCTGGTCGCGGGCCGGCGGCGATGCGGGGAGATACACGAGGGGTGGGCTCCCTCTAGGAATTAAATATAAAGCGAGGTGGGCTCTCGCTATGGCGGTCAGGTCCCTGGCAAGGTGGACACTCGCCAGAGGACTTCAAAATTGGCAAATCAAGCGGGCACATGCCGAGCGGGCACCGGCTGAAAACAACAGCGCTCCCAAGCGCTTAGGGGCAGAATAAAGCGCTCTCAGGCGCTAAGGGTCAAGCTGCAGCGCTTCCAGGTGCTGGAAGCCAGCAAATTCCAGGCAAAGTCCTTCAGCAAGGCAGGGGGGGTAAGGCTGGGCCCAGAGCCAGCTCACTGGGTCTCCAGGCAGGGAGACAATCCAAGTGGCGGTCCTCCTGGCCCCAGCAACAGCAGCAGCCCCCTCTGGCAGGATCCTGGAAGAGAACAGTTTGTGTGGGGACACAGCCCCATTTTTATACTATGAAAACCTTTGTTTGTAGGTGCAGGGTGGGGGAGAAACCAGTCGCAGCTGGTTTTGCAGCATCCTTGATGGGTTCAACCACCCTTTTCATTCACTAGGGAGGCTAGGGTCGTTAGCCGCACCACAGGGGGCGGAGCCAGCATTGTGTGGGGAAAGCCCAGCCCCATTCAGGAACCAGGTGCACTCCTCCCCAGCCATCAGCATGCTAATCTCCACACTCACCACAGGGCAGACCCATCATGACTCATGGAGCCTGGTGTTGTGAAGTTAGCAGACTAGTGGTTGTGGGTGGAGACAGGGGAGGGCAGGAAGAGGAGGAGCTGGAGCGAGGGGAAGTTAGTTAGAGTAGGGACAGGAGACAGGCAGGGAGCATGATAATAAAGCTCCATTGATAATGCATATCTGTGTCTGTGGTTATTGT
This sequence comes from Lissotriton helveticus, assembly GCF_964261635.1. Classification (NCBI taxonomy): domain Eukaryota; kingdom Metazoa; phylum Chordata; class Amphibia; order Caudata; family Salamandridae; genus Lissotriton; species Lissotriton helveticus. Next base: position 1,856,828,506 of record NC_136068.1, on the reverse strand, counting down.
AGCAGGATGCTACAACTGGCGACGAGGGTGGGATATAGTTAAACCCACCGCCTGTAGAAGTCTAGAGAGACACCCTGTCCCCGGCAGTGCAAAAGAAAAGAAGACGCTGTCGAAAATTGCGAACTGCTGATGCACTAGGAGAAGAAGCCAGCAGCAGGCAATCTGCGCCCCCCCCCCTCGTGAGCGAGCTGTGAGGGGCTGCGCACAGGAGCGCTGAAAGGCTCGAAGAAAGAAGAAGCGGAGCGCGCCGACACGCGACCCCGCCAGAAGCGTGAGCATTGGCAGTGCAGAGATCGGGAGCCTACTCCGACCCTGCTGTGCGCCCCAGATTGAGGGAGAAGTACCCCCAGCGTCGAGGACGACGTCCGCCACGACCGCCCAGCGAGAGCGACTGAGCGCCGGGAGATCCGGGCCTGAGATCTCGCCGACGGTGAAATCCTCACGCTTGATGCGTGTAAGTCGGCAGGCTGCCGCGAAGAAAAGCGGGAAAGTGCAGAGCGAGGCGGGAGCCCACCCCAACCTCACCTGGTTGCTGTGGTGGCCAAAGAACAGTGTTGACTGGAGCGCGCTGCCCTGTGAATGCTGGCCGGTGAGTCTGGAGTGCCTGAGCTGAGAGAGAGAGAAAGCCTCGTGTACCGGTACTGGCGGCGGCCATCTTAGAGTCAGGCGCTCGTCAAGACAGGCCCCTTGATTTTCAACAGGCGGCCATTTTGAAGTCAGGCACCAAGGAAAAACAATAAGCATTGGTACCCAAGACAAACAAGCATTGGCAAAGAAACAAGCATTGGTACCCGAAAACAACTAAGCAGTGGCAAAGAAACAAGCATTGATACCAGAAAACAAACAAACATTGGCAAAGAAACAAGCATTGATACCTGAAATAAACAAGCATTGGCGAGACCAAGTGAGCGTGATAGAAACATAAACGGACACTGCAACGATGTCTGATGACGATCGCCAGGCGGCAGATGTCAAGCCTACGGTTCCAGGCGGGTCACACCTGCGAGCGCCCGAACCCCTCAAAGTGACCACTGGGGGAACAATGGGCCCCAAATGGCAGGAATGGTTCGAAGAATTTGAAGATTATATCGAGGGATCGGAAGTGACTGAGGACAAAAAGAAGTTGATTGCCCTGCGTAACTTGGCGGGGCGAGAGATCGTCAAAATAATTAAGGACCTTCCTGCCACAGAGGCAGATACATATGACAAAGTGCGTGACGCTCTAAATAAAAGGTTCCTTCACAAAAAGAACGTCGACTATGAACGACACACCTTCCACTCAGCACGTCAAGGGAAGGAAGAACCGATGAGTGCTTTCATGATGCGACTGAGGAGACTCGCCAAGCATTGCGCATTTGATAACTTCTGTACTGATGCTGCAGTAAAATCACAAATAATTGATGGCTGTCACTCCGACCAACTGAGGAGACGGTTGCTGAGGAAAGAACATACACTAGATGAGATCGAGGAGATGACACGAATCTTTGATCAAGCGGAGGAGCATGCAGCTGCCATCGAAACAGGGCACAAAGGGAGTCGCGAGTCAGTGCAACGTGGGCACGCCAGAAGTGACCAGCGAAGAAGCTCGAGAGACAAGCAGTGGAGGTCACGCCCGTCATCTCGTCAAGAACAATCACGACATCAGCGGCGAGAACCGTGGAAGAAAGAAAGAAGATCTGAAAATATAAGGAAGTGTTTTCGGTGTGGGTATGATTACCCCCATGTGGATAGCTGCCCTGCCATGGGTCAGAAATGCCGGAAATGTGGCAGAACCAATTATTTTGAAGCGATGTGTGGGGAGTACCACAAAGAGAGAAGAGGTGGAACCAACAGGATAGTTCAGCCTGAGCCACGAGGAGATACCTCAAGAATGTCCCGATCTGACAGCCGAAGATACCATGCACGAGCGGTTCAAGACCAAACTGACCTGTCGTCAGGGTCGTCACACTCCAGCAGGGAGTCACGTCGGTCCAGGTGGGACCGGCGATCACAGTCCAAGGAGTCCAGGCCGTCATCCAGAGACTCTGTATATACTATTGAATATTTGAACTTAGCTGCGGATCCAGATCAGCTCAAAACATATCCGAGACTGGACATCAAGGTTGGCAATCACGACACCAAATTTGTACTAGACTCAGGTGCGTCTCTGAACTATATTCCAGTCACTGAATACGAACGAATGAGTCCGCGTCCCCCTCTGTCATTCGCACCCGTCAGAGTTTTCACATGGATGGCCAAGAAGCCACTTCCTTGCCTGGGGAAGTTCTCGACAACCCTTAAATATGAAGACACAACCATTTCGGCAGTCATCCACGTTATCAAAGGCCCTGAAGCAGACTGTCTGTTGAGCTTACCAAGGTCAGTGGAAATCAAGATGTGACCCGTCAGTTCCCCGGACTATTTCAAGGGCTAGGCAAGTTAAAAGACTGTCAAGTGCGGCTGCACATCAACGAACAAGTCAAGCCCGTTGCTCAGCATCCCCGAAGGGTGCCATTCCATCTACAGACTGCGGTGGAAGAGGAACTCCAAGACCTGTTAGCCGCTGACATCATCGAGCGCACCGAGGGCCCAACACCGTGGGTATCTCCAGTAGTTATTGTCCCCAAAAAGGGCACCGCCAACAAAGTCAGACTCTGTGTAGACATGCGTTTGCCCAACACTGCAATTGAAAGAGAGAGACACCCAGGACCACACTTGAGCGACATGATCTCAGCTCTCAACGGGGCGAAGGTATTCTCCAAATTGGACTTAAACAAGGGATACCATCAACTAGAACTAGAGGCACAGTCCAGATACATCACCACATTTGCAACTCATCTTGGGTTGTTTAGATATAAGAGGCTCAGCTTTGGAGTGTCTTCAGCAGCTGAGATATTTCAAGAAGCCATTAGACAAGTCATCCAGAACATTCCCAATACGCTCAACTATAGTGATGACATCCTTGTATATGGCTCTGATCTACGAGAACATGACATTGCACTCAATCGTGTCTGTCACGCACTACTAGAAGCAAACCTGACCCTGAACAGAGACAAATGTGAATTTCATCAAGACACATTAAAATTCTTTGGTCATATCTTCTCCGGTGCTGGCATGAAACCTGACCCAGACAAAATTGGGACGCTGAACAACACCAAGAGTCCCCAGGACGTCAATGAGCTACGGTCATTCCTCGGGATGGCCAGTTACTGTGCTCGGTATATCCGGGACTATGCGACGATCAGCCACCCCCTCCGCATCTTGACCAAACAGGGTCAACCGTTTGAATGGACTCCCCAATGTGAGAAATCCTTCAGAGAAATCAAGAAGGCGGTGGCAACTGCACATCACTTGTCATACTTCAATCCACAACGGAAAACGGAAATAACTGTGGACGCCAGCCCCGTTGGGCTTGGAGCCATCTTGGCACAGTATGACAACGAGTCAGATCAACGTCGAATCATTGCATACGCGAGTCGTAGCCTAACTGACCCAGAGAGGGCATACTCACAGCCCGAGAAAGAAAGTCTTGCCGTAGTGTGGGCATGTGAACATTTTCATGTTTTCATATATGGTAAGCACTTCACTTTAATTACAGACCACCAAGCCCTTGTCACCATTTACGGAAATCCACGATCCAAAATGCCCCCAAGAATTGAGAGGTGAGGCCTAAGGTTACAGGAATACACATTTACCATCGTCCACAAGCCAGGGAAGTCAGAAAACCCGGCTGACTACATGTCTAGACATCCACTTGCATCGTCAGTCTCTAATCCCTCCATTGCGGAAGAATACATACACTTTGTGACTGACCAAGCTCTCCCTCCTGCCATTCCAATGGACACCATCCGAGAGAGTACGTCCCAAGACAGTGTCCTACAGAAGGTCCTACGCCGAATTCGACATAACAGGTGGAGACACGACTCCAAGGATGAAGAGACTGACCCACTCCTCAAACAGGAAATGCAAGCTTTCCAACATGTCTGCAGTGAACTGTCTGCCACCACTGATGGCATACTGCTGAGAGACCAGCGAATCGTAATCCCTGCTAAACTGAGACAAGGAGTAGTTGCACTTGCTCATGAAGGGCATCGGGGTATTGTATCAACCAAGCGCGCACTGAGAGAGCGAGTATGGTTTCCATATCTTGACCAAATGGTGGAAGCCACTTTGAAGCATTGTCATCTCTGTCAGCTCACAAGCAAAAATGATCCTCCAGCACCATTGAACATGACCCCTCTTTCATCGGGAGAGTGGCAAGAGATTGCCATTGATTTCTATGGACCCCTGTCATCAGGCAAATATGTGTTGGCCATCATTGATGAACATTCCAGATATCCCTTTGCACACTTTGTACCATCAACTAATGCCGTGAGCACTCTCAAGGTGCTTGATGAAGTCTTTGCGGCTTGGGGAGTTCCCTCTATAGTGAAGACAGACAATGGGCCCCCATTCAATGGACAAGTCTTTGCAGCGTTTGAAAAACATCTAGATTTCCATCACCGTAAGATTACGCCCCTCTGGCCACAAGCCAATGGAACAATCGAAAGATTCATGGCCACGCTTAAGAAGACTTTTCAGCATGCAACGGCGGAGGGAAAGGACTTACAAGTAGCCCTCAATGAGGTCCTCCGAGCATACCGAACAACCCCTCATGCAACCACAGGGCAATGCCCAGCGACTCTCATGCTGGGACGTCCCATGCGGAATCGCATTCCAACGTGGGAAGGGGCTTTACGACCATCAGTGTCACCTGCTCGAGAACATCAAGAGATGATGGTGACTGACAAACACCGAAAAGACAAGATGAAGTCATACGCAGATCGACGGAGGAGAGCAAGGTCACTCTCGTTACATGAAGGGGACCAGGTACTTGTCAGACAAGAGCAGCAGAGGAAGACTGACTGCCCTTTCAAGGATGAACCGTTAGTAATCACAAAACGGAAAGGAACTATGTTGACTGCCGAATCGGAGCAGCGGCGAATCACCAGACACATTTCACACTTCAAGAAACTATCACAAGACACCACTGAAACTGCATCCAGTGAAATAGCCATTCCTGGTTTGGCTGAACCACGGACAGATGATTGCGAGAACAGTAGTCCTGTCAATGAAACACCGAACAGCATTGGTCCGAGTGTCAAGTCGCCACGACCTCATCGGGATACCCGTCCACCCAGAAGACTTATTGCAGAAATGGACTAAGAAGTCAGAGTTTTCATTTGTTTTGTTACAAAAGGGGGAGATGTTGTGAAGTTAGCAGACTAGTGGTTGTGGGTGGAGACAGGGGAGGGCAGGAAGAGGAGGAGCTGGAGCGAGGGGAAGTTAGTTAGAGTAGGGACAGGAGACAGGCAGGGAGCATGATAATAAAGCTCCATTGATAATGCATATCTGTGTCTGTGGTTATTGTAGCAGGATGCTACACCTGGCATCCCAGCCAGCTCCAGCCAATCACACGCCAGCACCTTCACAGCACCCACACAGCCATGTCTAGAAGTGGCACTTCCATACTAGACACATACATCACCCGAAATACGGAGCAGCGGGGACACTCGAGGACTCGATAATAAGAAAAGCGAAAGCTGCCTCTAAACAAACCGATACTGTGGCATATAACGGAAGATCAATCTACAAACAAACCGAGGTCCCCTAACAGATACCCCTTCGAGGGTTGGAATTATCACCTCAAGGAAGAAAAAAGAACACTCGAGGAAAATAGCCTTGAAAAAGTCAAGGGTTACATTCCCTACTGACGAAACACGTGTTGGCTGTGACATCGATCAAAATAATAAACAACACCTGCAGAACAACCTGAATTACAAGGACCTCAAAAGTTTTTGTTTTAATTTGCGTAACTTATGTATGAGTGGAATACAAATATGCAAACTTGTGCTGAATACTGTAATGTGTGCTAAGGAGTGTTCGCATACATCATCTCGCAGCATTCATTCACACGAGTCCACACATACCAGACTCGAGCCTGTACACCCCACGCATCAGGAACTACCAGGGACACATACATTCCCCATGCATTCCTATGGGAGGGCAGGCCTATCTCACCACATGCACTCAAAGTGCGCACGCACTTTCCACTGGGACACAGTGAAAGTGCGCAGAACACAAAAATCACCATCACCAATTCACCATTTAAAGCAAAAAGTTTAGGGGTGAACCTGCCAGAAGGGCCAAGTCCAACAAATATCATGAGGAAAAACCTGGGCCCATAGCAAGGACACAATCAAGAGTAAGCCCCCCGCTTCAAAGACCTGCCACTCACGAAGACCGAGCGCCAACATCCCAAGAAAATCCTGGGCTCCTCATCATAAGACCTCACAAAGCCAAGAAGTGCCAGGGAAGACTCAGGACATGCCCTCCCCTTCAGCATCGGGATCCAGAACCTCAAGGAGAAGATCTAACAACACCAAGGAGGGAGACGTACCTGCTGTGCGTGCCGTAAAGTACAGGAGTGAAGGGAGATCGTTTCTTCAGGTAGTACTGTGTCCTGGTGCCCATAGAAAGAATGGGATACCCATTACATGTGCAGTGTCATGTAACAGTGCCAACAGGAATGCAAGGTTCATAAGTACCACCAAGAGGAAGTAGCTTGAATACACTTGAGGGACCCTGTGCGGGTGCCACCAGCAAGATGGGTTATCAACTACACACGAAGAGACATGTCCCAGCAGTACATGCCCCATGGAAAAGCCATTTGGGCCCACCCTGCCTGTAGAACAGAGAATTCCCAATTTCAGCTTTCCCTATTCCCCTTTGAAGTGGAGGAAGGTATGGCTGCTGTGCGGGACTGGAAGCCTCTGACCTTTCTCCTTACACCGCGTGCTGTGTTACAGAGGCAGGAGTGTTAGAGTACTGCATTGGGATATACAACTCTCTCACACACACACACATACATACCCACACACACACACACACACACCACACACACTCACACACACCCACACACACACACACACCCACACGCACACACACACCCACAAGCACACACACACACACACGCACACACACACACCCACACGCACTCACACACACACACACACACGCACTCACACACACCCACACGCACTCACACACACACACACACACGCACTCACACACACCCACACGCACGCACACACACACACACATGCGCACGCACACACACACACTCACACACACCCACACGCACACCCACAGTCACATGCACACAAACACACACACTCACACGCACACACACACACACGCGCACTCACACACACCCACATGCACACACACATGCGCATGCACACACACACACACCCACACGCACTCAGACACACCCACACGCACACACACACCCACACGCACACAAACACACAAATGTGCACACACACACACATATACACTTTGTCTCTCTCGTCAGGAAACACAGGACTCCTGAGGCAGTATGCATTCCCAGTGTCCCAAAGGCAACACCCTGGAGAGAACCAAACAAATATAGACAGTTGCTACAGGAAGGGGTTTCTCCCTTCACCAAGTATCCCATGGTAGCTCACCAACCTTCATGCCGCCCACCCTCATCTATTGCTGCCTCCCTGCCAGTCTGTAAGGCCACAGATTAGGCCTCTTCCTTCCCCACGTGCACATGCCCTTGGATAGCTCCACAAACTTCAGAGAGCCCGCCCAACATGGGAGAACCCAACTTTACATCTCACCCTCACATCATTCCCTCATCTAACGCTACCGGGTGGTTCACGTCACCGGAGATCACGTTTTGCTCTCATGGCCTTTTATTTACCAGTCTTCTGTATTCTCTGAGCTGTGGGTTGTGTAAGGACATTGGAGCCCAAGAGTGGAATATGTGATTTCTGGTTCCATGGTCCCATGGAGCATTTTGTAAGCACATCTCTCCATCGCAAGCACCAATTTTATTACACCTGATTCCGGAGGGAGACTCTCGATTTTTGAAGCCAAAAATGGCTCTATTTTGTCAGTCTCTTGGCTAAAATAGCCTCTCCTTCAATAGATGTCACTAAGGGAAATACATTCTCTAGGGTATTTTTCTAAATATCCCATTTCCCTCTTCTAAAATGTTGGCATGTATGATTCAAGCACCACCCCCTCCACTCCCAAAGCTTGAAACCCAAGCAAATGCTGTGAGACTAGACGTCCTTCACAGGTGGGCCCACTTACCATGGGTTAGGAAGACAGCCTACCCCTGGGTAGCCTTCTTTCTTTCCTAGTTCCCCCATTTAGGGAGTCTCCAGGGTTGTCCAATATGTCAACTAAGCCTTTTTAAGTCGAGCCTACCAGACAGCGCAGCGTTCTAGTTGCAAAGACTGATTGGGAACATGCTGAAAGCTTACTTAGGAATTCATTGCACCCTTTGCTTACCATGAGAGTGCATCTGTTTCCCAGATGTCTCCTTCGTATGCTTCTCTCTTCCCTGCCCCTTGCTCTGCGTTGCCCATAGGCCTGCGAAATGGGATTGTCATTCGGAATGAAAATGGTTGCATTTGATAAGATTAAGTTCACAGTGTATTAGAACAAATTGAAGCATCTGAGAGAACATCAGGGACGGCTCTGCCATGTAAGAGGAGGAGTGTCACCCCACAAACCCCAGAGCTAAAAAATAGAATGATTATAAAGTGTATTTATTTTCATATCATTTTTCAGCAACCCATTACGACCTGAGGGGTATGTGTACAAGCCCCTATCTCCACCACAATGTCACTTTTACGAACGTTGTGGTGGCTCTAAGGGCTGCACCTTAACATGGCTTAACGCTGCCTTGTACATAAGGCCCCCTTTCACTCTATGGTTAGTGTGAAAGGGGTGGGCAGTGGGTGTTGCAGTGGGTGTTCCACCATAACACCCATTCATTTTGACGCTACCCCTTATATACAAGGGTGGCATACATAGGAGGAAGCACCAAAATTAAGACCAGGTAAATCCTGGTCTTAAGTTGGCGAAATGCGGAGAAATGCATTATTTCTCCTCGTTTTTGCTTTTTCCATGTATGCTGCCTTGTGCAGCACACATGGGAAACGCAAAATGCCATGGTGTGTTTATGTACAGGAAGGTGTCCCTTCCTGTACATAAACAATCATTAAAAAAATCCATTTTGTCACTTTCATGTGTGCTGCATGAAGCAGTAAACATGAAATTGACATGATGGCATTTTAGGATTGTTTATGTGTAGGAAGGGACACCTTCCTACACATAAACAATCCTCCCCTGTATGGAGACACCCTTGCACTAAGGTGCAAGGGTGCCAGCATTGGTGCTGAATTGTTAAACTTATCGCCATTGCAGGGGGAAATGCAATGCTGGACCACATTCTTGTAAATATGGTGCAGCCTTGAGCTTCTGAAGTGGTCAGAGTGCAGTGTTAAGCCAAGGAGGCTAATGCCACTTCCTTGTACATATCCCCCTGTGTGTCATGGCAGGGCAGGGCCATTGTGGCAGAGTGGCAGAAGGGAGCTGTGCGCTAAAGCTTGAAATGCACATGTCTCTTTGGCTTGCGACGGCCAGCCAGACATGAGTATTTTAAACTTCGATAACTCAGCTGCCTTCGACTGCTGGGTTAGAGAAAGCGCAGTCCTCCAGTGCTCTTGAGTGCCCTGAGTGAAGCCGCTCCCTCCAATCCTGGCACTTCTCTTGTGCTGGTTAGCAGCATGAGAGCAGTGCCAGGATTGGTTAGGAGAGCTGGCTGGGTCCTGCGTTGGAGCCCGCCTCAAGGAGAGAAGACCAGAGTGAGGAGGACATTGCGCAGCAAGCCAAGAAGGTATGTCTATTTTTTGTGCCCCCCGCCCCATCACCCTCTGTACGTGCCAGCCACCACTGGAGAGCACCAGAGGCCTGAGCAGCTGACATGCTTTTGGGACCCACTGACACTGACACTTTGTGCAAATCCTTTCCCAGGCTCTAGTCATGACTTGCAGACAGTGCAGGCTGCCCCTCCCCCTTCCCCTGTGGGTTTCCTTCATGTCAAAGGCTGGAGTGTAAGATCTGATCTTATCAAGCCCACAAGGCAGATGTTTCCATTTGTGGTTGCTGCTTCAAAACTGTGTTTTCTGCACCTCGTGAAGACACCATGTTTCAGTGCCACTCATCATACCATTTTTTGTTAACTATTTTTTTACCATTGTTTTGTAGTCAGCAAAAATGTCCTTTAATTTCACTGCGATTGAGATGCATAAACACTAGAGTAAATGTCCCAGTGCTCACTGGTGTTGGCTCCCCTTTGTCACCCAGAATTGTCTACAAACTGACTTAATCTATGAAATGACCTCCTACCAATTTCAAACTTCACCTTCATAATGTGTGCCCTTCCACATTTATGTCTCCTTTTAGTAGTTTATGAACAGTGCCTTTATTTTTTATTTTTTTATTTTTTATTTTATTTATATTTTCACAGCGAGAACAGATACATAAAGAATACATTGCAGTTCATAGACATAAAAATTGACACAATAAAATATACAACAAGATAATTAAATAAATTAATCAGCAAAGATCATCAGTAATTATAAATAGCCATACATAAGCAGGGAAGAGAAAATAAAAAATAAAGTACAAATACAGAAGGATAAAGCGTTTCAATCATATTCTACACAATTCATTTATATCAACCAGTATCATTCCTCAAAATAATTACGGAATGCACCCCAAATTTTTAGACCCAGTTGTCTCCTCCTAGATCCCTTAACTGAGAACAAACCCCATTCCAATTTATATAAACTATACATTTTGGCTCGCCATTGTTGAAAAGCAGGTGGATTTTCCTGCAGCCACTCAGTTGCTATACACAACCGGGCTACAGTCATAGAAAAAACAACAAAATAGCGATGTTGATATAAGACATCCACCGCCCTATTCATAGGAATTTTCCCCAATAACAGCATAGCCGGTGTAATAACTAACGGGGTTTTAATAACCAATGACAAAAACTTTTCACTATCCAAAATAAAGCTTTGGAGTTTAACACAACCAAAAAAATATGTAGACTATTGGCGTCATCCACCCTACATCGAAAACATTTACCCTCATAACCACCCCCACATTTTGCCACTCATGCCGGGGTATAGTATAAATCAAATAAAGTTTTAAAAAATTGGACTTTAAGGTTTGCAGGCATTAATGAGTCTTTCGCCAACATAAGCATATCCTCCACTTCAATTTCAGAGTCCCCTAAAGCAGTAACCCACTTCAGTCTAACTTTATCAAGGTCATCTGATCTTCCCAATAATAACATTTGATATATAACTCCTATTTTAGCCTGCCTTCTAACCCCTTCTACCACCCTTTTTGTTTGCATAACCACTTTCAGGCGAGCTAAAAAGTCTCGAATTTGAAGAAATTCGAAAAAATAGGTTCTGGGAAAAGCAAACTGGGCCATTATTTCCTCAAATGATTTACAACTCCCATTATCCAGGTACAGATCCCCCAAAACTCTAACCCCTTTCCTCTGCCACGTTATTGACATCTCATCTAAGAATATACCTGGTAAGTGCCTATAGGCCTTAAAGGGTGTATAATAAGAAATTTTCCCCATTGCAGTTGTTTTGAATATCCATTTCCAAACAGTGCCTTTAAATGTAAAACATTCTGGGAAGTTTCCCAAAAGACCAACTACACTGCTTGATCTTTGCTACACTCATAATCTAAAGCAGGTTAATGTGTCACTCATTTCAAACATGTCCCATAGGAATATAGCATTTGATGTCTGAAAGAGGCAGCTGTGGTCACACAGTCCACAGCTAGCATGGCCGCTAACATGATTGATGTTTAATGTTCACCTGTCACAATGTTGTTAAACGCCTGTCTGAAAATGCTGTGCCTTTGACACATTTATCCCAGGTTTCAGTTTTTAGATCCATGTGTTTTAGTAATTTCCTTTGGTGATTAACATAAGACTGATTGTGGTGGCTGGTGGAGAACCGGGCTTATTATATCTGGAGGGTGCAACAAAAAATGGCCCAGAAGTCAGGGAGATGCATTGCCTGTGTTTGTTAGTACTGTGACAATATACATATTTAACAAAGTGACTATTTATTGCAAAGAAAGAAAGTTTAGTAGGTGTTTTAATAATAATTAGTTTTTTGTTGTAAACACCATGTACCACCGTTGTAGCTGTTTCTCACCACTCTCAGTAACAGGCGCACCCTCAAGGACACAATGTTCCAGTCCTGAGCTTTTCTTTAACATATCAATGTTTTCAATTGTGTTAGTTCAATTGGATCAATTGAAGTGAATAACCCCCAGAGCTCATGAGATAGTTAAAGAACAACCTACAACAGGAGTACTCAGTGCTTTAAATGGACAAAAACAAGTTCAGGTACTCATCAAAAGGAGGGATAAACTGGGGGTGGAGCTTGGGTCGGGCATAAGCGTGGTGCTAAAGGAGGAACAAGGGGTGGGGCTACATTTTTTTTGACCTTTCTAAGGTTTTTATGCAATAAATATGCATGCATTGCTAGAATATCAGATGTAGCTGTTCATTAGCTTTTTACATTAATAACCATTTATATAGCACTTACTAATTGTTTCTTACTACCCAAAGTAACCCCTTTTTAGCAACCTTAAAAAATGAAAGGATTGAGAAAAAATCAGTAAGGTTCTATATATATATATGTATATATATATATATATATATGCCTTGTTTTTGCATGCAGGTCCTTGCTGCAGGGACATAATTCACTAGGATATATGCGAAGGATGGTAACTTGTGACCTAAAGGGAAGACAAAGATCTATGCAACAAAAACAGTATCCTACTGAGCAATCTACATAAATAAAATCTCTGAACTGCTTTCCAGCAGGCACAATGACCCTCGATGCAATTTTATTGTGAGTTGAACCTTAGATTAGTATGCACATAGATCTTTCTAGCAAGCGCATTAACCACCAGAGTTATCCACTTTCTTGCTACTTATGGTGCCCCAAACTAACTTAAGAGAAACGCACTG